>NC_037647.1:7271924-8569023 GCF_003254395.2 Apis mellifera | reverse complement strand
TACTGACAAATATACAGAAATAAAAAGAGAAATTAACAAAAAAAGGTAACTATTACAAAATAAACTTAGATGCGAAGAATATTGGCAGGAGGATGTTCCAAAATCTGTAACAAAAAACGAAACAACATAATTTAAAACATAATCCAGATTATTAAAAATTGAATTCTAATTATTAATTTAAAAATTAAAAATCTAATGAATTAAAAAAAGATGAAACTCTACTAAAGTAATATTAATTAAATAAAGTAAAAATTAAAATTCTAATGTACTTTAATAAAAATAAAAATTAAAACTCTGATAAAAAAAAATAAGAATTTATAAAAATGAAAGATAATTACCTCTTCGCGTGATGGATGACCGCCTTATTTTCTTGAGAGAAGCACTGACTCTAAACGTATTTTAACGCGACCGGTTAAAAATTATATTCGGCGAACAAACACTGATTCTAATTTCGCGTTATTCTTTAAAGAATTTAAAAAAACTTTTACGAAAGCAAACACTGACTCTACTGACCGCGCGCCCATACAAAATTTACTGAAAATAAATGTATAATAGGGAGGGATGGGGTGGAAAAAAAAGTAAAATATTCTTTGATATTTTTCCTTTTTTTTCCTTTCAAACATTTGTTTAAGAAAATACTGCTATGAGTTGTAAGATTCTTTTTAAAATTCAAAAATGTTTATGAATTTGAAAAAATTTGGAAAATTTGAATAATTTGGAAAAATTACGTTATAATTGTTCGCTATCAAAATTTAAATTGTAATCAAATAGATTATAATAAATTATGTCGCGAATTATAAATATTCGAAATTTCTTGCAAAATAATCAAAATTTACAAGTTAAATATACAATAACAAATTAAACTTAAACTTAAAACTAGTGTAGTTCTTAGCTTGGCATCAGTTTTCAAAAACTAATCATTTTAATATAATTTTAATGCAACATTTTTAATGTAATATTTCTAATAATTTCAATTAAATAATATAAAATGAAAACCGATGCCAATTACCGGGTCTCACCAACGAGGAGGTGACTACATTGAGACCCATATAATTATATTTATTATATAAACTCTGACAATGTAAATTAAATATTAAAACAAATTAAATGTTAAATATAAAATTAAAAGAAAATTACAAATTAAAATATAAATCAAATTAAAATTTTGAAATAAAAATTAAAGATTGAAAATTAAACCAAATTAAAAATTTTAACCAAAACTAAAATAAAATTTATTAAAAAATTAAAATTGAAAATTTTAAAGTGAATTGAAAGTAAAATTAAATTAAATGAAATTAAAAAAAATTAAAAAGCAAATATTTGAAATAGAAATCGAATGATAAACTAAATTAAAAATAAAATAAAAATTAAAAATTAAATTAAAAATTAAATAAAAAATTAAATCAATTGAAAAATGTAAAGTTAATGTAAATTAAAAATTAAAAATTAAATAAAATAAAAAGTAAAAGCAAAAAGGGAAAAATGTATATATAATAAATATAAGAATAAATAATAAAAAATTATTCTAAATTATTCTTAATTAAATTTCAGTTAAAGTTATGTTATGATTTCGATGTTAACGCGACGCGAGTTCGATAGGAAATGATTACTCTCACCCGTCCTGTCCCCTATTTATACAAGCGCGTGAGCCGAAATCGAACGATAATATACGACCTTTTCCGATTATATCAAAATAGACTTTTCGAATATATTAATCAACGATTTATCAATTTTTACATTTTTATTGTTAATTTATGAACTTAATAACATTTTAGAATATTACATATAATAATTAAAGTATATTTTTTCGAAATACGGTAAAATTTTGTATTTCATAATATCAATTTTCGATTTAAAATTATGTTAAAAATTTCTTCTTATTATTTTATGCGAAAAATAATTATAAAACAAGCACGAATAGATTTATATGATCAATAGTTTAATAAATTTTAAACTTTTATTGTAATTTATTTATTATTTACCGTATAATTTGTTACCATAATAAATATAATATAACAAATGATATAACAAATCTCATAATTACTAATTTTATTTTATTAATATCTTTATCTTTCCACTGATAAATAATTAAAATAATTAAAATTAATCATATGTTAGAGTAAACTAAAGGTATGCATAGTTTTTGGCTTATTATCGCTTTTCGAAAATTATTGTTCATTAAATATATCTTATATTTTTAAATGTAGAATAGTATTTCTTAACAAATATTCTTTTCTCATGTTTGTATATTCATTTATAATTTATATGTTATAAGATAATTTCATATATTACATTAAATTATTTTATATATTTCAACATGTTGAAATACAAATTAATATTGTAAAATATTAATAATGAATAAAACCTAAAAATAAAATATTTTATAGAAATAAATTATTATTAAATAAAATGAATTTTATTTTGTGTATTGCAGTTTTGATAGATTTCTTAATTATTATGTAAAGATTTTATTTTATTTTCTTTTTTTATTAATACATTCTTTTTCAATTAATATCCTTTTCAAAAAATAATTGTTATAAAATAAAGCAAGACTGAAAGAGAGAAGGAAAATTTAATCTGAAAATTAAAAAAACTAAATGAATTAAAACATAAAAGGAAAATATAATGTTTAAGAATAAAGTTTATTATCATAAAGTAGAAAAAAAATTGAGAGGACATTTGAGAGGAAATTAACCTCAAAGTTAAAAAAGTCTAAAAATACTGAAATATGAGAGAAGGAAATATTTTAACAGAAATATTATCTAAATTAAAGAAAACATTTTAATAAAACAACAAAATTTGTTTTCTTTTTTTGATGTTTTAGATTTTTAGATATAGATTTTTTTCTTGACTTTGAAATTATATTTTTTAGTTATGTTTCAATCCTTCTTTTACTGTAGAATAGTTAACTTTTATGTTACATTTTCCTCTTATATTTATATTTATATTTATTTGTTATAATGTAACAATAAATTCTTTTATATGTTGTAACATAACAATTAACTAAATCTTACAATGCTGCAACATATAAGAAAAGAATTTAATATTATATATATAATACATAAATAATGAAATAAAACATAAAAAGAGAATATAGTAAAAGTTTATTATCATAAAATAAAAAAAAAATTGAAACATTTGAGAGTAATTTAATTTAAAAGTTAAGAAAAGTCTAAAAATACTGAAATATGAAAGAAGGAAATATTTTAATAGAAATATTATTTAAATTAAAGGAAACATTTAAACAAAACAATAAAATTTGCTTTTTTTTTTGATGTTTTAGATTTTTGTTATATTATGTTATATTCTCTTTTTATGTTTTTATATTTATTCATTATTTACATATATATATATATATATATATATACACATAATAATAAATTCTTTCATATATTGCAGCATAACAATTAATTAAATCTTAGAATGCTACAACATATAAGAAAAGTATTTTACATAATACATAAATATTAATTTTATAAATATTAATTTATAAATTTATATACATACATAATACAATATTTTACATTGTAATACATAAATAATGAATTAATGAGATATGAATTAAAAACATTAAATGAAAGTGTAATGTAAAAGTTAATATATATCATGAAGTAAGAGACAATTAAAATATTAATAAAGAAAAAATTTTAAAGAGCCTCACTATTAAAAAATGTCTAAAAGAATTGAAATAAAAAACAGGGATTTAAGAGAAATATTATATAAATCAAGAAAGACATTTAAATAAAACATCTAAATTTAACAAATTGAGAATGTTAATATTTTTTTATGTAAATTTTTTTAAAATTTAATATACACTAAGGTTTCCTTTCATCATTCAAGTTCATTTAGATTTTTAGGTTTAAATTTTTTTTAACTTTGGCATTAAATTCTTTTCCTAAGTTTCAATTCATTTTTATTTTGTAATAGTTTTAACCTTTTATAACCTAGTTGTAACATTTTTGTTACATTTTCTTCTTATATTTGTCCATTACTTATATATATATTGCAACATTTTGTTCTTTTTTATATTTTGCAACATAATTAATTGAATGTAATAAAGCAGCAGCATATAAAAAAAGAAATTTAACATTGTGATATTATCATAAATAATGAATAAAACATAAAAAGAGAATATAAAAGTTAATTATTGTAAAGTAAAAAAAAAAATCTGAAGGATAAAATAGGAATTTAATCTGAAAATTAAAAAAATTAGAAAATTAGAAAGAAGGGATAATATAAAAGGAGGATTTAGTAGAAATATTATCTAAATCAGGAAAACAATTACATAAAAGAATTTAAATTCAACAAATTTAGAATGATAAATTCTCTTTTTAATCTAACTTTTTCTAGTTCAATTGACAATTAACAATTAATTTATGTTAAATTCATTTTTGAATTTTTTAAGGTTTTTTAGATTTAACTTGTTTTTTAAGATTAAATTTTTTTAAGATTAAATTTTTTAAGATTTTAAGATTAAATTGTTTGTTGAGATTAAATTCTTTTCTGAAGTTTCAATTCATTTTTATTTTGTAATAGTTAACCTTTTTGTTACATTCTCTTTTTATGTTCTTATATTTGTTCAGTACTTATATATATTGCAACATTTTGTTCTTTTTTATATGTTGCAACATATAAATTGCATAATAAATTGAATCTAACAAATGTGCAATATATAAAAGTTGGAATGTTCAACATGGTTACATGATACAAAATTAATAAAAAAAGAAGATATACTATAAGTGAAATTGAAAGATAGGAGAAGAATTTAATCTCAAAGTTAAAAAAATCTGAAGTAAATATAATATAAAAGAAGGATTTAACAAAAATAATAAAAATATAAAATCTAACATTAGTAAAACTAAATCATGAAAGATATTTAAACAAAACAACTAAGTTTAACAAATTTGTGTTATGTTGTTAAATTTTTAATGTTATTAAATATATATATATTTCAAATTCAATTGGTTAAAGTTAAATTGTTTCTTTGTTCTTTTTTAGATTATTAGATTTAGATTTTTTTCAACTTTGAGATTAAATTTTTATGTTTCAATACTTTTTTATTTTATAGTAGTTAACTTTTATTTTATTTTCTCTTTTTGTGTTTTTATATTTATTCATTAGTTATATATATTGCAACATTTTATACTTTTTTATATGTTGCAACATAATTGATATAATTAATTAAATGTAATAAATCTGTAGCATATGAAAAAAGGAATTTAACATTGTTATATATAAATAATGAATAAAACATAAAAAATGAATATAATATATAATAAGAGTTAATTATTTATAAAATAACATAAGTTTGAAAGATAGAAAAAGTATCTTTAACCTTAAAATTAAAAAATTCAAAAAGAATTGAAATATAGGAGAAAGATTTAACAGATTTAACATATTATATAAATCAAAGAAAACATTGAAACGAAACAAGTAAATTTAGCAAATTGACAATGTTAAATTTTTTTATTTTTATATTTAATTTTCCAATTCAATCAGTAAATAAATGTGTAAAATGTTATTTATATTATTTAAATTTGTTTATCTTTATATTATCCCTCTTTTATATTTGAATTCTGTTCAGATTTTGTTCATCTTCATATAAAATATCTTACTTATGTACCAATCTTTCAAATTGTTATGTTAAATATCCTTTTGTGTTTTAGTTTTTTTCTATTTTGTTGATCTTTATATTTTTATATTTTGCTTTCTTATATTTCTTTAATTAAATTTCTTAAATTTATTTATTTTAAAGTTAAATTCAATTCATATGTTTTAATCATATTAAATTGAATTATTTTTATTTTCTTTTTTTATTCTATCATTCTTTTTATAAATTTATTTATCTTTTTATTAAATTTTTCTTTTGTGTTTCATTTTTATTTAAATTTCATTTAAACGAAATATAATTTTACTTAAATTAATGTTTATATTAAAATCTTTCTTTATGTTATAATCTGTTTTATTTAATTTAATAATTTATCTTGTTAAATTAATAATTTTCTTATTATTATGTTTTTAATAAGTTAATATCTTTGCAGGATTCCAAACAACAATATACATACATAATATTTCAATTTTTCGCGCGTTTTTGAATGGAAAAATAAGCATTATACGCCAGCCAATCAGAACGTCTGCTTAATTTTTGGCGCGAGACGAACCAGTGCGCATCACACTGCGCATCGTTCTGCGCATGGCGTCAGTCTACAGTTGAAAATTGTGTAGAGTGGACGTGTCGTCGACGAATTCGGATTATTCGGTAAGTTATTTTGCTCTTATTATTACCAAATTTATCAATCATTGCTAACTTAAGTTTTTAAATAATCCATTCAATGTAGTGAATACGAAATTAATTAGTTTTTTTGTGTTTCTTTGCGACTTTTCCTTCGATCGTTCATTTAGAATTTACTGCGTCATTAGCGTCTCGTATCGAAATATTTCGAGACAGAATTGGAAATCATATATTGGTTTTCTTTGAATATAATTTTAATCGTATATGTTTATTTTACAATTTCTTGATTTTTATTTTTTATCATTTTAATCATATTAAAGTAAAAGAACATTTTTACGTATTTTATTACGTATTCATTTCGTAAACTCGAAGTATTATTCAAGTATCGCATATCTTTTCGAATGTATATATATCGTGTACAACGTCTTCTCGCGTGTATGTTATTGTTTACTTTTTTTGGTCTATCGCTTATAATTTGCTCGAGGCTAGAAACATTTCTTATGATATTTCACTTCCGAGAAATTGGATTTGTGTTCAAAACATGTTTCGACTTGTCGAATTGTCGAGCGTATCCCCTCTCCATCTTGTTATTCGATGCGCGAAATCGAAGCGCAAAGTAATATTATTCGTAGATTCGTCGTGAGAATTAGACGTTTGAAATTTTCTCGAGACGTGTGTTCTATTTATTGATGGCTTATATCGTGAGTTTTTATTTGATTTGATTGTTTTGATACTTTAATATAATCTAATTTCATACATATTATACATTTATTTAGAAGTTTTTTTTTTCTGCGCAGATTTAATCGAGGGGGGAAAAGGCGGGAAAAATTCCAATATGGACGCCATGGACGTCTTTCTTGGTAACTTTCTTTCGTGGTAAAATTTTATTCTATTTCGTACGTATAAATTTTTATTCTGTTTTATTGCATATTATTAGTTTAGACTGTTTTTTTAAGCAATTCATAATAAAATTACTATTTCTAGTTGAAGAAAAGTGAAAAAATTAAAAATTTATGAAAAATATTAATGATTTATCGTTGGAAATTAAATTTTAAAATCCGATAAGGAACATTTTATTAAATTTCAGATATTAATAAATAATTGGTAATATTTTTATACATAATTTATGATCACTTAAAATAAAAAGGCAATATTTTCAGAACAAATGCTCTATAAGAAGAAGAAAAGTCAAAAAGATATTTCTTTTTCTTCTATCATTCCCCATCCCTCTACTAATTTAATGTTAATTTCAGAAAATATTTGTGACCGCGCGCAATGCGGTTAATAGAATCAGTGTTTGCTTCGTCATAGTATTTTGAATATTTTTTAGAGCACAACAGCTCTGATTAAATTTAATTAGAATAATCAAACGCGAAGGTAGAATCAGTGTTTGTTCGCCGATTATAATTTATACGGACGCGTTATTAGTTTCTTATTTTTATTTTTTTATTTTTATAAGTATTCGTTTTCGGTACAGAGTAGAATCAGTGCTCCTCTCAAGAGAATAGGGCGATCATCCATCACGCGAAGAGGTAAGAAGAATCATTAGATTCTCATTTTTTAGATTTTAATCTTTTACATTAGAATTAGAATTTCATATTTTTATTATTATTAAAATTTATTAGAAACTTAATTTTATTAACGTTTAAAGTTAAATATAGTTTTATTCTTTATTACTATTCCAAATTTTAAATAACGAATGTTATATTTTTCAAGAAAAAATTACAATACAATATTTTACATTTTATTGCAGATGCTGATGAAAGTTTTTCTTGGACTTTAGAAAATATTGTTTATGACCGCGCGCAATGCGGTTAATAGAATCAGTGTTTGCTTCGTCATAGTATTTTGAATATTTTTTAGAGCACAACAGCTCTGATTAAATTTAATTAGAATAATCAAACGCGAAGGTAGAATCAGTGTTTGTTCGCCGATTATAATTTATACGGACGCGTTATTAGTTTCTTATTTTTATTTTTTTATTTTTATAAGTATTCGTTTTCGGTACAGAATAGAATCAGTGCTCCTCTCAAGAGAATAGGGCGATCATCCATCATGCGAAGAGGTAAGAAGAATCATTAGATTCTCATTTTTTAGATTTTAATCTTTTATTAGAATTAGAATTTCATATTTTTATTATTATTAAAATTTATTAGAAACTTAATTTTATTAACGTTTAAAGTTAAATATAGTTTTATTCTTTATTACTATTCCAAATTTTAAATAACGAAATGTTATATTTTTCAAGAAAAAAATTACAATACAATATTTTACATTTTATTGCAGATGCTGATGAAAGTTTTTCTTGGACTTTAGTCTTAGAAAATATTGTTTGTGACCGCGCGCAATGCGGTTAATAGAATCAGTGTTTGCTTCGTCGTGGTATTTTGAATATTTTTTAAAGCACAACAGCTGTTAAATTAAATTTTAATTAGAAGGATCAAACGCGAAGATAGAATCAGTGCTTGTTCGCCGATTATAATTTATACGGACGCGTTGTTAATTTCCTATTTTTATTTATTTATTTATTTTTCTTTTATTTTAAATATTCGTTTTCGGTACAGGGTTGAGTCAGTGCTTCTCTCAAGAGAATAAGGCGATCATCCATCACGCGAAGAGGTAATTGTGCTTTTATATATCCAAATTTTTATTCTTCTAAATAGAAGTTAACTGGAATTTCAATATCATTATTACATATTGCACATTTCATAGTTTTCTATTTTAATTTTTTCAAGTAATTAGAACCGTGTTTTTAATTATGATGTCATTTGTCACAGATTTCTTCCATTCCTGTACCTGATGACTTCTGAGCTACAATAAGGGTGAAGGCGTTCGTCGCAGCATATGGTGAGTCGCATGCTTTTTGGTTCCTCCGGTCATTCAACCATGTCGTAGGATGAAAGATCCGAATCGACACGAGTGATTGGTTGTATACGTAGAATTTTGCACGAGCACAATGACCGCGGGTATTTATTTATAATAATTACCCGCGAGTAGTAACAATTATTTCTTTTGTGTTTTATTTATTAGTTCAGGCTAGGATCTTCTTGCGCTTCGCGTTTTTGATTGATATAAAATGTTTAGTAATTTTAATAATGCCAGAACATATAATAATTATTATTATATAATTATCAGTGTAATACAATAATTACTTTGAATTTTTATCATTCAGAATCTTTGAGAGTAGCATTTTAAGTTATTTGATCAATTTGATTATTGTGATTGTCATATAATAATTTCATATAACTTGAATATGATTTACAACACTGGTAGATAGTAAATTTTTTAATTTTTATTCGTACAAATATGGATTAAATTTTGTGCAAGAAGACATTTCGCGACAGGCAGATTTTAGAATCTGAGCAATAAGTTTTGAATAGTATTTTTATGAAAATATAAAAAATATGCTCTGATGAAGGAATCGCCTGAGGATATTTTTATCAATATTTATATTAAATTACAATGAATAATTCTAATTCTTTTTTAAATTCAATATTAAGAATTAAAATTTCAATAACTTGTTCAATTAATAAAATAAAATATAGAGTAGAGTCACAAATAATTTGAAATATAATAAGAATATAATGCAAAGTCAAAGAATATTAGCCCGTTAGATACAAAATGAATATATTAATATCTTTTTAGCTCAGGATTTTCAGATTTAACCCTTTCCATGTTCACTGCCAGGAACTCACTCACGTGCCCAGGTGCTACTTGAGTGAAGGAGAGGCAATGGGTATGATGACCTAGTTCATAAGTTAATACAAATTTTTTAGCGACTGATGATGCGTTAGTGTATCGTGCACGACGTACTTTCCACATTGTGTGTGTATGGTTAGGCTGTGGAATTGCGTCGTTTCATTTATCACATTATTTTATTCACTATTCAATTAGAATTTACAATCATATTCGCAATATTTAATGGCGAATAATTAATAAATAATTAATATGCAAGATTATTAATCTTTAATCTAAAATTACAATAATGATACAATTTTGGTTGACAATAATGGTATGGACATTTAGTCTGATGACTAGTATTTTAGAAAACATTACATATTCATAAATTTTCACAATTAAAATGTAGATAAACGCGTTCTTGTCGCGTTTCACGCAATGGTCACTAGCCATCATCAGTCGATTTCAGAAAAATGGTACGTAAAGTTAGAGTGTGCGAGTAGTGTGCCAAGCCCGGGTGTCGGAGGCGTCCCGGGACGTTTTCCCTAGTGTAGGCTTTTGCGCCCGGGTATTATGCGTGAGAATCGTGGAATGAGTGTGTTGGTGTGCCCGTTTTGCCATTTTTTAAATATAGGGTTAGGTAGGATAGGTAGTATACTTCTGGTGTGTCTGTTAATTATAAGTAGGTAGGGCCGGGCAGGTTGTCACAGTCTCTGATCGGGTAGGCGCGTTTTCGCGTGACAATCTGTTTCAGGGAATAAAATTTGAGAAATCGAGGGCGAAGCTGAAACGAATGGATGATAGTGTCATTCGTCTCTGGCTTTGCTCGTCGATTTTTCGAATTTCGCGGTCGCGGTCGTGATTTGCTTTCGAAACGAACGTTGCGCTCGAGATTCTGTGCATGTACGGAGAACGATCATTGCGATCGTTGGTCGTCCATGTACTTAGTTTCCGCGATTTAGTCCTTTTTTTTTCTTTTTTTCTTTGATTTGCGATTAGCGAATCTCGAGCCTAGATTTAAGTTTCAGCGGGCATCGCGCCCGAAGGAGGAAGACCGAAGAGGCCTCGACAAACTGTCACGAAGAGGGGCTGCAACGAATGGTTTCTCATCTTTTGGATCTTGTCTGGGTCCAAAGAATGGGAAGTCATTGTTACTACTTTGTCATTGTGCTCGTTTTAGTAATACGTAGTATATGTTGTATCGTCTTGGCCAATTTGCATGCTGGCCCATCGTTCATCCAGTCATCATGGGCAAATCGCGGGCAAATTTGCATTAGTGTTGCGATTAATTAATAACGGGTTGAATTAGAGTTGCGATAAAATGATAATCGCGTTTGTTATTAGTGTTGCGTTAAAAAGAATATCGCGATTGCTTTTAATTATTTTCATTATGAATTAGTCTATTTTTTTATTATTTTTTTTTCTTTTAATATAAATTTGATTTTTTTCTATAATGTAATTACGATTTATGATATCGTGATATCTAGAAAGTAGCTTTTTAAATTTATAAAATAATAGTAAATTTTATATTAAATTCATTTGAGGAGTTAGTGTTGCGTTGATGAAATATCGCGTTTTTTATAGTAGTGTTGCGTTTATTTACCTAAATTGCCCATATTTCTTCCACTTGAATCGTGGAAGTACGTTCCAGTTCCTGAATCATCTACTACAGCCAAAAAGGCTGTACAAAGGGTGATTGTACGACGGCAGTCTCTGACTACGGCTGCAATCTTCCGCATTTAGTGTTGCGTTTATAATAATATATGAGTGCATAAATTAATTAATTTATTAGAGTTTCGTATATATGTTTTATCTTTTTTTTTTTATTTTTTTTTCTTTTTTGTTGATGAAGAAATGCATTGAAAGTATGTATAATGAAGCACTCTTCGCGTTTTCTTTTGAGATTTTAGCATATTAGTGTTGCGAAATAAAAAGAATTCCACTCACGGTTTGTTCGGGTTCACATTGAGTGGATAATTATTTTGGTAACCCTTCTGGTTACCTTTTTGTCGTTTTTTTCTTTTCAGCATCTCCCTTATTAAGAGCATTTGTTTATTGTTAAAAAATGTTTTTACTCTTTTTATCGATGAATATCTTTCATTTAAAATTATGAATTGCTTAACAACATTTTGATAATTTGATTTTTTTTTTAATTAATAATTATTTTCTTTTTAAATTATTTTTTAATTACTAATCCAGTAGTTTGTTACAGGTATGAATTGAAGAAAATAAACAAGAAAAAATAGATACGAAATAATGTGTGATCTTCATTTCCTATGAATTAATTATCTTTTATTGTTATTATTGTTGTTATTTCATTAATTTTGTTCTATAATCTGTTTCAGGAATTTTCTTCAGCTTTCAATGATATGGATGACTTCATCGTCAAATAAATATTCTAATTCGTTTTTTATTAGGTAGAGGAAAGAGGTCGATGGTAGGAAACATTTAGCTTTTCGATAAATGGGATTTATAAACGATGTTCTGTTCTTCTTCTTCTTATTATTAAAAAAAGCAGCCTCGCTTTTCCCAGTCTGATTCGTTTTCCAAACAAATATTTCCTATTTTTCAAGGCAATATGATCATTTTGCCATCCTTAATTCCTCAATTTCCTCACTATAAACAAGTACTTGATACTTGATAGCTACTTACTTTGTTCACTAGCTTTCTCATTAGTACATATTGATCTCCTCTTGTAATTTTATATCATATCGTATATTTTTTGAAAATTCTTCAATGTGTGTGTATGTCTTCAATGAGTGTGAATGTTGATACGAAGAGAATTTGTTAGATGTTCAATAGGCAGAGTTCATTAGACAACAAAATGTTTAAATGCTCATATAGATAAGAAATACGAAAAAGAACTTTTAGAATAAGTGAAATGTTAATGTTATATTTTTTATTTAAATTTGTTTCTTAAATTGTTTATTAAATTTGTTTCAGAATTTCTTGTTACAAAAACAGAAAATTGTATGATATTGATTAAAGAAAACGTATTTAGAATTAAGTGCATGCAGAATCAAGTATATTAAATAAGTGTATCGTAGGAAAGTAGATACTGTAGATAAATAGATGGGTAAAATGGTTTAACGCTTTTTGGGATGCTTATTTTGCTTATTTTTTTTCTTTTTTTTTTTTGCGCACGCTTTTTACTATCAATCATTTTTCATTTTCATACCAATGGAAGTGTAAAAAATTGAAAATAGAATGTCTTTTAATTTTAATTTTATCTTCAGGTTTAGTCTTCCGCGCCGGTTTTCTTTAGAATTCCTTTTGCTGTTTGTTTTGCACAACGATCGATTTGAACGTTTTGCAAACTTATATCAAAAGGAAAATTTATTTATTATTGATTTTAAATAAATTTTTGCGTAAAGGAGGGTGGATGGGATCGTGGGTAGGGTGGGTCTCCAATTCGCAGCAACCTCCACGCGGTGAGACCTGGAAAATCATTATTATTTACTATATTATTCATAATCGTATCTTTGATACAGTTATAAATTTTATAGCAAATAAGGTGAGCTAATTGGCTGCGCACGCGATTTCAATGGTTATTTTATAGTGATTAAGATTTATTAAATTAATAATGATCAAAAGTTTGAACGTTTTACAAACATATATCGGAAAGGAGAATTTATTTGTGAATAAAATAATTTGTGAAAATTATAAAGTGTAAGATTTTTTTTTTCTTGTATCTTTGAGTGATAATAATTGTTTACGTAATTAGAGTATAGTACGCTAGACAGCGTAGCTCTAATCTTTTTTCGGTTCAGAATATATTTTACAAAGTCCTAGATGTCGCGTCAATCTATTTCTCGTCGGTATTTCATTTATACGTTAATTTTACCTACGTTTCTTTCCATGAAACACGTAGAGGAGAATGAGAAATAAGTAGTGAATAGAGAGAGTGAATAGAGATAAGATAAGAATTGAACATGAGCACCATCTCTTGAAAACTAGAAACATCTCTTTAAAGAAATATTTTTCTAAAAGCACTAAGAGATGGCAATAATATTTCATTCTCTACTTTATCCTCTTTGGAGAAAAATCTTATCCTGTGATTCAATCAAATACTTTTAATTTATAATTGTTGATATTATATATTTTGTGTTACATTCCCTTTTTATGTATCTGTACTTATTTATTGCAATTAATATACAATTTTTATTGTTCATGTTCAGTTAGATTTAGTTAATTATTATGTTACTTTTTTTTATATGTGTCTCTTCTAATTCAATTAATATTTATGTTAAATTCTTTGTTTATGTTTTAACATTCTTTAAATTTCTTTAAATTTTAGATTAAATAATTCTTCCAGGCGGCAATTTTTTTTTTTTATTCTTTTTGTATATTAGAATGTTCAATTCTTTTCTTGTATCTTGCAGCTATGTTAGATTTAGTTAATTGTTATGTTAAATTTCTTTTTTATGTTTTCTTTTTTTTTTCTTTATTCAATTAACATTATTGTTGTTAAATTCTTTTTTGATATTTTAATTCTTTTAGATTTATTTAACTTTGAGATTAAATTCTTTAGCTATGCTTCAATTTCTTTTTACTTTATAATAGTTAATACTTATGTTGCATTCTCTTCTTATGTGTTTATATATATATTTATGTGTTTGCATATTTATTTATTTATTCATTATTTTTATATTATAATTATATTATAAATTTATATTAAATTCTTTCACATATTGCAATATAACAATTAATTAAATCTTACAATACTGCAATATGTAAAGAAAGAATTTAACATTGTAATACATAAATAATGAATAAAAAACATAAAAAGAGTATATAATATAAAAGTTAATTATCATAAAGTAAAAAAAATTGAAACATTTGAGAGGAATTTAACCTCAAAGTTAAAAAAAGTCTAAAAGAAATGAAATATAAAAAAAATATTTAATGGAAATATTATTTAAATTAAAGGAAACATTTAAACAAAAATTTTATATTTTAGATTTAAGATTTAGATTTTTTTTGATTTTGAAATTAAATTCTTTAGTTATGTTTCTTTTTTTTTTTTTACTGTATTATAGTTAACTTTTATTTCATTCATCATTACATTCTCTTCTTATATGTTTATATATATTTATTTATTCATTATTTATATATAAATAAAGAATATTTATATTTAAATAGGAATTATATTGATGCATAAGTAATAAAACATAAAAAGAGAATATAATATAAGAATTAATTATAAAGTAAAATAAGATTGAAAATAGGAGAAGAATTTAATCTGAAAGTTAAAAAATCTAAAAGAATTGAAACATAAAAAAAGATTTAACAGAAATATTATCATATCAAATATTAACATAAATATTTAATATATTAAATATTAATATATTAAATCAAGGAAGACATTTGAAAAGAAAAAAACGAAATTAAAATTATGAAATTTATAATGTTTAATTTTTTTTATATATGTTTTTTCTAATTTAATTAGTAGTTTTTTAAATTCTTTTTTGATGTTTTAGATTTTTAGATTCTTAGATTTAGATTTTTTTTAACTTTAAGGTTAAATTCTTCAGCTATGTTTTCAATCCTTTTTTTACTTCATCATAGTTAACTTTTTTATGTCATATTCTCTTCTTATGTTTTTATATTTTATCATTATTTATATATATCATAATAATAAATTCTTTTATATGATGCAACATAACAATTAACTAAATCTTACAATGCTGCAACATATAAGAAATATATTTTACATTGTAATACATAAATAATGAATAAAATACAAAAAGATATTATAATATAAAAGTTAACTATCATGAAGTAGTAAAAGAAAATTAAAATATTGGAGAAGAATTTAATCTCAAAGTTAAAAAAGTCTAAAAGAATTGAAATAAAAAGCAAGGACAAATAAGAGAAATATTTAACAAAAATATTATCTAAATCAAAAGAAACTTTAAACAAATTAATTAAACTTTCTTTTTTATGTATATCTTTTCTAATTCAAGAATTTAACACTCATGTTAAATTCTTTCTTTGTTTTAGATTTTTGGATTTAGATTTTTCTTTTAACTTTGAAAATAAAATTCTTCTCTTATGTTTCTTTTTTATTTTTTATTTTATAATAGTTAAGCTTTTGTGTTATATTCTCTTTTAATTTCTTCATTATTCATTACTTCTGTACTATATTATTGTTAATTTTATATATATATAAAATTATATATATATATATATTTTTCTTCCAATTAAATTAATTTATGTGTCAAATTTTATTTACACTCTCTACGTTTTTTTTAGATTTATTTAACTTTAATGTTATTTTTTCTTTATATTTTTTTCTTTATATTTTAATTCTGTTCAAATTTTGTTCATCTCAATTTAAAATATTTTATTTGTATTTCAATCTTTTCTAATCTCTTTGAATCTTATATTAAATTTTTTTTCTCGTTTTTTTTAGTTATGTTAAATGTTCTTTTCTTGATTTTTACGTCGACATTGCTCTTTTTTATTTAATATAATTCAATTCCTTAAATTTATTTATTTTAAAGTTAAATACAAGTCTTTTGATTATTTTAAATTCAGTTATTAAATTTCAAATCAGTTATCAAATTCAGTTTTATGTTTTATTATATTATGTTCTCTCTTCTTTCTATTTTTCGATTTTTTATGAATTTATTTGAATTTTTTGTTAAACTTCTTTTTCGTTTTTATTTTTGCTTTTACTTTTATTTAAGTTTAATTAATCTTTTTATTGATTTTCTTCTTTGCATTAGTACTATTTTATTATCTTGTTAAATAATATAATATTAGTAAATCTACTAATAATTTTTTTTTTCCCCAATAAATAGATCTTTACAGGATTCCAATGTTACAAACAACAACAATTAATTTATTTTATATTTCAATTTTTCGCGCAATTTTTAAATGAAAAAAAGGAGCATCACGATCCAACCAATCAGAATGTTGCTTAATTCTTGGCGCGAGAACCAATGCGGATTACATTGCGCATCGTTCTGCGCATGGCGTCAGTCTATAGTTGAAAATTGTGTGGAGTGGACGTTTCGTCGTCGAATTTGGATTATTCGGTAAGTTATTTTACTCTTATTATTACCAAAATTATCAATTATTGTTAATTTAGTTTTTTAAATAATCCATTCAATGTAGTGAAAACGAAATTAATTAGTTTTTTGTGTTTCTTTGCATCTTTTCCCTCGATTGTTCATTTTGCGTTTATTGCGTCATTAACATTTCGTCGAAATATCGAAATATTTCGAAACAGAATTTGAAATGGTCTTTATTTAATATAATTTTAATTCCTGATCTTCATTTCTTATCATTTTAGTCGTATTAAAATAAAATAAATTTTTCACGTTCGTTCGTTCGTTCGTCAATTCATTTCGTACTATTCCAGTATTTTTTCGATTGTACATATATATATATATATATTGTGTGCAACGTCTCACGTCTGTGTTTATTGTTTACTTTTTTTGGTCGTTTTTTTGCTCGAGGCTAGAAACAATCCTTATGAGATTGTATTTCCAAGAAATTGTATTCGTGTCCCAACATATTTCGGCTTGTCAAAGTTTCGAGCATATCGCCTCTCCATCTTGTTATTCGATGCGCGAAATCGAAGCGCAAAATGACATTATTCGTTGATTCGTCGTGAGAATTAGACGTTTGAAATTTTCTCGAGACGTGTGTTCTATTTAATGCGTAATAATTTAATACTGTTTCTTTTTTTATAATTTCTACGTTTTTTTATTTAATTAATACATCTTTGTTCAATATTCTATACAATTAGAATTGATAATTCTTTGACAATTAAATCATTTTGAGTTCATTTCTCGTTCTTCGTATAAATGGAGTGTCGAATTTATTAAGATAGCATATCGAGAGTTTTTATTTGACTTAATTGTTGTGATACTTTATTAGCATAATCTAATTTCATACATTTTATTTAATTGATTTATTTAGAAGTTTTGTTTTTTTTTCTGCGATTTTATTGGTAGCTCTCGGGAAGGCGGGAAAAATTCCAATATGGACGTCTTTGATGTAAAATTTTATATTTCGTATATATAAATTTTTATTCTATTTTATAGGATTATTGATTATTTTTGTTGAGCAATTCATAATAAAATTACGTTTTAGTTAAAAGAAATTGAAAAAAATTAGAAATTTATGAAGCACTTTCATGATTTATACATAATTCGTAATTTAGCAATATTTTCAGAATAAATATACGATAGAAAGAAGAAAAAAAATATCAAAAAGATATTGTTTCTTCTTTTATCTCTTTCCCGTCCCACTAATTTAATATTAATTTCAGAAAGTATTTGTGACGACGCGCAATGTGATTGTTATTATCGGATTTAAAATGAAAAATTGCGTTGCTTTAAAAAACCAATCAGAAAGCCGCTAAGATAAAGCTAGACGAATTACTACGCGTCATAGTGCGCATGATGTCAGTCTCAAGTTGAAAATTGTGAAGACAAATCGTATATCACCGGCTAAAGTACGTAATTGTGTAAAAATATTTATTAATAGGATATTATAATAGAATTATTGAAATTAATTATCGATTATTAAACCTTGTGTAATTATATATATATTTATTTAATCATTACTATAGTAAAATTGCATCTGTGTGCCAGATTAGAGTTTCGAAGATAGAATAAATTCAAAAGTGAATACTTTTTGTGACAATTAGGAGATAATTCGACGTTTTTTATGCTAAAAATATGGTAAGAATCTAATTATTTTAAGAGAAACATAATTATTATATATTTCTTTTGTCTTTTTTTATTCACATAATATAGAAATAATTAGATTATTGTAATCAATTCACACGTATATATTTCACGCATTATTCTCATATATTTATTTCCGAAAGACGTATGTTATTATCGTATATTATTATCGTATATTTATCGTATGTTATTATTTCTGAGATTGTTTTGATTTTAAGTTTGAAGGCTGAGGCTGAACAAATTTTGTATACAGTCTTTCCAGGAAATTGACGGTCACACGTTCCAAATTGCCGAATTGTTGAATATATCCCCTCTCCAATTTATAATTCGGAGTCAAAATCGACACGACGTATCATTTGATTATTGAAATTCGTAATGGCTAGACGCTTTAGGTATGTGATCTATCTATTCGGTAATACTTATTTAAAAGTTATTCTTTAATTTTTTTATATTACTATTTTATCATTCAATTATTTATTGATTATTGTTGATTAATTATTGATTATTATTATTATTGATAATTTTTCGAGGAATAATTTATTTTTTTTATTATTAATTTTAATTTATTCTTAATTTATTAATTATTTTAATTTATTAATTAGTTATTTTTAATTTATTATTTTTATTATTAGTTTCTATATTCGTATTTTATTATTAACTCGTATTATAAGCTTTTAAAATCGGATTTGAATGAAATTGTTTTAATACAATATTCTATATATTTGTACATTTATTTCGAAGATTCTTCTTTTGTAAAATAATTATAAAACAAATAAAATAATTGTTAAGATTATTTCAAGCGGGGAAAAAAATTTTCAATATAAATACCATAATGTAAATTTTAAGGAAAAAAAAATAAAGTTTAAATTTCAATCTTTTTTATTAGAATTTCAATTTTTATTAAAATTTATTAAAAATAAGTTATGATTATTTTTTTATTAAATTTTAAAATTGAATTTCTCTTTCATCTTTTATTATTTCAAGATTTTAATGAATGCTTTTTGAATTTTTAAAAAAGATAATTATATGTAATATTTTACATTTTATTACATTTTGTTTACAAGAGTTGAAATCTTCTTAAAAATTTTGAATTTTAGTATTAAAAAATATTTGTGATCATATAAGTCAGTCATGTAGATATAGAGTCAGTGTTACTTTCATTATAGTAGTATATATTTTTTTATTTTTTTTAAAGCACGATAAGTAAATGTAATAATAATAATCATACGTGAAATTAGAATCAGTGTTTGTTCGTCGATTATAGAATATTAACGCTTTGATAGTTTTTATTTTTATTTTTTTCAATAGTCAATATAGTCAATAGTCAAATAGTCAATCTATAGAGTAGAATCAGTGGTTCTCTCAAGAGAATAAAGCGATCATCTACTACGCAAATAAGTTATTATTTTTTCTTTTATATAAATTTATATTCCTCTATTGAAAAATTAGAACATTAGAGAATTTCAATTTTTTAATTCCTTTTCTTTTATATTTGACAATTGCAATTTTTATTATTATATCTTATCAAAATTTCAATTCTTATTATTACATTTATAAGTTGTAATATTTTATTTGTTGCAGATATTTCCTAGTTTTTATGATGACTTCTCATGGGCCATCACAGTATTGATGGCAATGCAGTTTCTTCGCATCTAATGGTGAGTCACATGCATTTTGATTCCTCCAATCACTCAATCATGTCGTAGAATAAAAGAAATTAAAAAAAAAATTCAAATCGACACGAGTGATTGATTGTATACATAGAATTTTGCACGAGCATAGTGACCACGATATTTACATATCGTGAATAGTAAAATTTTCTTTTTTTTGTGTTTTATTTATTAGTTCAGACTAGGTCTTCTTGTACATCGCGCTTTTAAATATTAATAATTTTCATGTTATGAATATTTGTAAATGAATTACAAATATTTGAATGAATAATAATGCAATAATAAATCATTTTTAATTTCATCTTTTCTTTCATGTTAATATTTTAAACGATTTAATTGCTTTTGATTTTCAAGATAGTTTTATCTCTCTTATTCGAAAATATATTAAATATTATGTTCAAGAAGACACTTCGCGACAGGTAGATTTTGAAATCAAAGTTACAAATTTTAAATATTTATTTCGTATTTTCGAAAATATGCTTTGATCAATAAATCGCCTGAGGATTATTAATATTGAACTTGGAATCAATTATTTCATCGAATTTTATTTTAATTATTTTTTTAAATGAACATATTTTGTTCAATGATTTTGTTGTAAAATATTAAGATTTTAACAATTTTTTAAATTGATAAAAATTAAAGTATAAAATAGAGTCATTGAAATTTAAGAGATTATTGAGATTATACAAAATCAAGTTCATTAGCTCGTTAGATACAAAATATTTAAATACTAACCTGTCTTTTTAACATAGGATTTTCAGATTTAATCTCTTCCGTGTCTATTGCCAAGAATCCATTCACGTGCCCAGGTGCTACTTGAATGAAAGAGAGGCAATAGGCACGATGATGTTAGTTCATAAATTAATAAAAATTTTTGAGCGATTGACGATGAGTTAGTATATCGTGCACGACGTATTTTCCACATTGTGCATGTATGTGGTTAAATTATGGAATTGCGTCGTTTTAACAATTCATCAATTCAATTATAATTTATGATAACAATATTACACTCGTTTTATTAAAAACTGATAGAATTGTTTTATTCTCAAATTGTATAATAACAATATTTAATTTATTTCTATTCCAATAATTATTCCATGATTCTTTTCGATTATACGAATATTTATTAAAACCAATGAAATTTTATTGCCTTTGACGCAATGGTCGCTAACCTTCGTCAATCGATTTCAGAAAAATGGTACGTAAAATTAGAGTGTGAATGTAGCGTGTCAAGCTCGAGTGTCGAAGGCGTCCCGGGATGTTTTCCCTAGTATGCGTGAGAATCGTGGAATGAGTGTGTTGGTATGCCTGTTTTGCTATATTTTTTTAAATATAGAGCTAGGTAGGATAGATGGTATACTTCTGGTGTTATTTATATAAGTAGATAGGGCAGGTTGTGACAGTCTCTGGTCGGGTAGGCGCGTTTTCGCGTGGCAATCTGTTTCAGGAAATCGAATTCGAAAAATCAAGATATAAAGCAGAGAATATTGTTCGTCTCTGGCTTCGCTCATCGAGTTTTCGAATTCCGTGGTCGCGAGATAAATACGAATCGAACTCGAGATTCTGTATATGCACAATTATTACGATCATGCATTTAGCTTCCACGATTTAATCTTTTTTTTTTTCTTTTTTTTTTGCGATCAGTGAATCTCGAGCCTAGATTTAAGTTTCAACGGGTATCGTGCTCGAAGGAGGAAGACCGAAGAGGCTCGACAAACTGTCACGAAGAGGGTCGCAACGAATGATTTCTCATTCTTTTATTTATATGGTTCAAAGAATGAGAGGTCGTTGTTATTATTTTGTCATTGTGCTCGTTTTAGTAATATTTAGTAAATCGTCCGGCCGATTTGCATGCAATTTATTGGCTCACCGGATCCAATCATAATGGGCATCGCGATTTATATGTATATATAGTATTACGATTGATTAATTACGGATTGAATAGATTTGCGTATACAAATCTCGCGTTTTGAATAATTAGTGTAGCGAAAAATAATTACGGGTTAAATTAGTGTTGCGTTAAAATACGAATCGCGTATAGTATTAGTATTGCGAATCGTGAGACACGGTGTTTTTTATTAAATATAAATTGTATAATTTTTTATACAGTAATATTACAATCAATATCATTTGATATTGAATTTATTCATTTTCGATCAATTGTTTGTCAACTTCTTAGTCGTAGACAAGTAATGATTTAAAAATTTTTTTTTCAAGAATTAGTGTAACAATGTTGCTCCACCGCGATTGTTCTTGTTATTATTTTCCAGTTAGTGTTGCGTTGAAAAATGATAACATTATTTCGCGTTGTATCGCGTTAGTAGTGCGAATATTGAATGCCCAATCTTCCACTTTTATCGTGGAAATTTTTGTTCCTGAATCACTTGGTGTAGTTAAAAATGCTACATGGGTGACCATACAATATCAATTGTTAAGCAGACTGCAATGGATATTTCGTTATATATATTTCGAAATTAAAGTGCATAATGTATTAATATCACGTATATATTTAATTGTTTCTAGAAATTTTTCTATTTTTTTATTTCTTTTTTTTTTTTTTTTTTTTTTATGAGTGATACAAAATAAATATTACACTCATGGTTTCATATTGAGTGGAAAATATTTGTCTTCTAGAAACCTTTCTAGCTACTAAATTGATTTCTTTTTCAGTGCCTCATATTGCCTTTGTTATAAAAATGTAGCTATAATTATATTTTTATATATAATACTTTTTTTATTGATGCAAAAAAGTTTTAGAGTTTTTTTATGATAAAGTTAAAAAAGAAACTATAAATAATTTTAGTTATTTTTTTTTCCATTTTGATATTCAATATAAGTTTTCAATTTATGAGTTGTTTAATTAACGATTAAATATTTTTGTTTTTGATTTTCAAAATTTTTATTCGGATAATAAATTTTTTTTCTTGTTTTTTTAAAATTAATTTAAAACTAAATAATAATTTAATTTTATTCAATTTTTTATTACTCGTTATTATATATATTTAATATATTTTTCTTCAGATATAAACTATCTTTCTTTTTAATTATTAATCTAATAAATTAAGTTTGTTTTGAATATATTAATTGGAAGAAAAGACAAGTCTATCAAAATTACATTGTATAAAATTTTATTAATTCTTTGTAGTTTGATTTGTTTCAGATTTGTTTCATTAAAATTTTATAGTAGAAATTGAAGAAATCAAAATTTCATAATGGAGATTGTATAAGTAACAGCTCCAAACAAATCTTTAAATTTTTATGTGAAGGTAGTCTATATCTTTAAATTAGAAAGAGATTAAAAAGGAAATTAATTTTTATTTAGATAGGTTCACTAAACAAATTTTTAAATTGTTAGGTAGATAACCATTAAAAAAATATGGAGGAATTAGAATTATAAATTTAAATCAAACTAATCTGAATTGTAATTAAGGATTAATAATAACACACATAAGACATAGTATTTTTAAATGCATAAATTGCATGCAAGATTTTTTTGCAAAAATTATATTTATTTCAAAATTTTCTAAATATCTAGATTAGTTATTAATTTAAGGATTGATAAACTATAACTTAAGTAAAAATTTTGAAACATCAATAGATTTGTAGAAAAAATCTTTAGCTATTATTTGTTTTAAGAAGAATATATTTATAAATGCATGTGTAATTGATGGTGTTAATGATTATGATGGTGATAATGATGATAGTAGAATTTAATTAATAAAATTCAAAAAATAAGTATAAACTCTTTTTGGAACATATTTCGTTCATTTACTTACTTTTATCTTTTTTATTATCAATATTTTGTATTTTTATTGTTATGAAAATACAAAATATTGATACATGTATAAAATAACATGTGTATGTCTTATGTAGAATTGTATAATTAGAGAGATTAAGACATAATTTAATTTTTTTATTTTCAGGTTTAGTTTTCCGCGCTAAATTTTTTTACAAATCTTTTTGCTTTGTTATGTTGCACAACGATTAAAAATTTAGACATTTTGCAATCACGCAATCAAAAGGAAAATTTATATGAAAATAAATAAGTTTTTGCATAAAAAGAGGGTGAATAGGAAGTGGATAGATTTCTAATTTACGTGGTGAGACTGAGAGAAATCATATTATTTAATATATATTTTATAATTATATCATATATAACTAATATCCATAACTGATATAATTATAAATTGTATAGCAAATATAGCAATTGTGAGCTAATTGGTTGTGTTCGCGAAATTATTAAATAGTTTAAAAAAAAATTTTTTTTTTATTGTTGAAACTATAAATTTTAGATTTCTAAAATGTAAATGCATATAAAAATTTTTAATAATGATTTTTATTTCATAGTTTGATTAAAAAACTATTAATTAAATCTTTGGATTCAAAAATTTGAAATATAAAACTTAGGAAGAAAAAGTAGTAAAAAATGAATAATGATATTTAAAATCAAACATGTGTAAAATTATCATTATCAGACAGGTCAAATTTGATTTAGATAGAATATTTTTAAGATCAATTAAGTTTAAAGATTTTTAAGTAAAAATTTTAGAATATAAAAGTAATAGCAATAATAATCGCAATAATTTTTAAAAAAATTCGATAATTCTATAGTTTTCTCAATTTTAATTATTTAAATTCGGTTTTTTTTTAAATTTTATTAGTTCATCCTAGTATCAGTTCAGAGAGGTTCATAAAATAATCTGTATACTTTTAATTAAAGCACAACATGTTAGATGACGTTAACAGTCCTGATTCAGATCGATATTTTAGAACATATTCCGCGAGATGTCACCTCTATTCAGTTTCTTTCCATAATAATACAATATAATGTACAAACGTTTAAGTCGTATGCTTTTTATAAATATGTAATGATAAAATAATGATAATTCAAATAACTGCAGATTTGCAATTGCAAAAAAATATATGATAAATTTATTAAAATTTTATCATTTCTTTTCTATTTAAAATATGAATATAATATATAAATACAATAAATACAGTAAATACAAAAAATATGGAATAACAAATATAATTTTTAAAAAAAAACAAGATAGCTATTTGTAAATTCATATAGCTATCTTTTTTATCGATTATTAATTATATAACATTTTTTTGTAATAAAATCCCCCTACAAAATGCTGACATCTATAGATTAAACAAATGGGTTGTTACAGTTATTACTTTATAATTTTATTAACGAAAAAACATCATTCATTCATTTCACGTTTGAATTAGATCAATCCTTGTCAGTGTATTATGTAGTTTACGTTTTGTTATGTAAAAGAATTAGATAATTTGCATCAATTATAATAATGATTAATGTGTTATCATCGTGTTGTTTTATTTAATTTATTTTCGTATATTACTTGCGTAACCTCAATTCAAAAGCGGACACAATGGTATACGTTAATCAAATGATTAAATAACCCAATAATAACAATTCATGATGAAAAAAAAAAAAGCAATTGCGCGGAATACTCGTTGGATATTCGCGAAATTAACGAATTCAACGAAAATCAGCAAATATCGTAACGGTATAACATAATGGAAAAATAACTGGAACCACTAATTTAAATAATTGCGTGCGCTTTTGTTCCGTATTCCGACTACTCTAATAAATCGTAGTTGAACGAAAATCGATTTTTTTCATCGATGCACGCACGCTCGTCGCACGGTCATCGAACTAATTGGAAACGCGTACTAGAATGCTCTTCAAACCTGGAGGAGATGCGATAAAACGATAATCACGATTAGGGATAGAGAGAGTTTGTTGACGAGGGACGAAAAAGAAAAAAAAAAAAATTCTTGCCGGTACACAGCGGGTCGGACAACGGCCTCCGTTGCACTCGGTTTACTTTTTTTAAATAGTTGTCGACTAATTTTAACTGCATCGCGGTCTTATTGTGTAACTGACCTATACCGAATCAAATCATCCATCCTGTCTTTCTTTCTCTTTTTTACTCTTCCCCGATTTTTCTTTCCTTCCCTCTACGCTCGGTGTCCCCGTTGTTATTTAAATTGGAACAAGAACGAAGCGAGCAAAATATTTTCTTGATTCGACTCCCACACGACGTTGCACTTTTTCACGGACCATTTTCGCGAGTTTATGGTTAGGCGCTCGGGAAAAAGGGAAGCATTTTTAATCGCACTTACACGTACGCTCGAATTACACGTGTAAATCGAATTACGTAGACGTAGGTGTAACGATTTTTCGATTTTCTTGTTTCCGCTCGCGGAAACGTGGAGCGGAATTAGCAGCGGGCATAGTTGGGTCGGTCTGCATGTTGCGGCTGAAATTTTTTTTTTTCGTCGTGAAAGAGAACCGTATTTGCTACTGGTATATATATATATATATATATATATATATATATATATATATATATATATATATGGCCAGAAAAAATAGAACGACGGGAGAAACCGTGAAAAATGTAAAAATAACCGAGACTTGAAAAATGAGCGAGAATACTTCATTTCTCGTGGAACACGATTCGCGATAGCGAGTGTAATGTACAGGGCAATGGAGGCATCGTTTATCGATGTACCTGTACGAAGAAACGTGACATTTAGGGGGCCGACAGAAATAGTCTATCTAATGCTTATCGCGTGAACCTTATCTACACGTTTTTCCTCGGGCGGAATGAATACTCTCTCGCGCCCACGAAAAGCAGCAACCTATTTAAGAATCTCTTTCAGGCACGAGTTCTTCTCGTTACGCCGAGATCAACTTTTGAAATAATAAATTGCAAGATACACGTTTCGCAATTTTTTTTTCTTTGCCGAAAAAATATTAATACGCAGGGTGGTTTCTTTGCTGTGATATCGAATAAAGTGAAATTTCGATCAATTTCAACACTTACTAATCGAAATCTCGTCCAAACTTCTCTGCAACGAAATATCGTTAGTCTCTTTTTTTTCTCTCGCACTTTCGTTAATCTCTCCTTGACAAGACCATCACCTACGTCGTTTCGTCATTAATTTTTGTCGCGAGAAAAAGGCGATTGCGCAACATCCGTTGTCTTTCTTTAATCATACATCTTGCTGGGAAGGATCCCAGGACGTTTCCGACCATTCTGTCCCCGAATCTCTTTTTCTTTCGTAACACTCTTGAGAACTATTCTTTCTTTCGCGCGTGTACACGATGCTTATCGTTAATTGCGACTCCCATTAAAACGTTCTGCAAATTTTTTGGAAATATCTTTCTTTTTTCATTTTCGGATTCAAGGATCGAATCCTTAGCCTTCCATTGTCCGACCCCTCTTCCTCTAATGAAATCTCGAGACAAAAACTGAGAGTTTGTTTGACGTTCTGCTTCACGCCACGCAGAACGTCTAGAACGTGGGATTTCCATTGCCGCGTGCACGAGTAGGACTAATTTAAGGTTGTGACGCGTCTGACGAGAAATTGTCCGACGCATAGGTAAACAACCGAGAATCGTCTGCTAATTCGATTTGCATCCCCCTTCGTCGAATCCAATTAACGACGAATTGCCAGGCTTCCCGGATAATCGCTTGCTATCCGCAATTAAATTCGTCCCATTGTCGAACATTTTTCAACTCTCGTTCCCCGCCGGGTTCAGCGACAAAACAGATTATTATCTTTGCCATTTGCGACTCAACGCGACTCTTCTCGACGCAAACGCTCGTGAAATCGGTAAAAGAGATACGCGAAAAATCGTTGTGAAAAAAGTACAATTAAAAAAATCTCGTAATTATAAAGTCCCGGTTGGGTGAGTCAGGACGCAATTTTTACGTTTCCTTTTTACGTTTTTTTCACGTAATTCGTGGTCTCGAAATCAAGGTCTTGGAGAAAGATCGAGATCGGTTTTCGGATGGAAAAACGAAAAAACAAGGCGGGAATGGAAGAAGAGACACGCGCGCTTGATTTGGCGCGAAACGGGGTCGCGGGAGGAAACGGGGTTAATATCGACGATGCGGGGAAACGATTGATCGGTGGATGTTTGACGCGAACGATGCACATGTTGCGCTCGATCCGGCGCGATTGATAGTCGGCAGCGAGCCGATTCGCCTCGCGCATCTTGCTTCTACGTGAAGGAATTCGGTAACAAGAACGTTCGACTATCATTCTCTTATTCGTATCTCGAATATATGTCGAATATATATTCTTCCTTCCAATACCGCGTATCTACATTTGAACGAAATTTTCTAATGGAATCCGATATATATTGTGGTTGAAATTGGAAATCTAATCTTGTTGAAACTAAATAAAAATTATCGATACGCACGTTTGTATGCTTTACGAATTAATCGTTCACGAAGTGTGTGTATATATACACATATACAAGTTTTACGTACACTTGAATTCGAGTCTCGAGAAGCATTCGCTAATTTTCTTTCTTCTTGATCCAGACTCGCGTAAAAGAGTTGGAGAGCTGCTTGTTCCGGTAAACATAGAGACCGCCTTTGATCCCCCGCAAATCAAGTCTTTTCAATTTGGACCGTTCGTAAACGAGATTGTGCCGGCTCGTAATTACGAAAGTAGAAGTCTGAGAAAGGTTTTCGAAGTTCGAGGCGGCCTTTCGCCTCGTGCAACACTTCGCGTTAAATAGGAACTGGGCGAGGGAAAAGGCAAGGAAGGGCGTTCTGTGACGCGAGGTTAACCGAGAGAGAAACCGTCGTCGTCGTCGTCGTCGTCCACGCGAGCAAGTAAATTTCGGAGACACACTGGCGGTAAAAAGCTGAGAAGGAAGAAAACGGACGGGCTTGCGAGCTCGATGAAAATAGGAGGCACCGGGATTCAACCGAATTTTCCGAGCAAAAGGATGGAGCGGACTTTTTCTCGCGGCTAGCTTTTTCTCGGGAACAGCTTCTCCTTCCTTTCGAGATGTTTATCGAGCTTGAAAAGGGAAACGTTCCACCATTGACAGCGACGATTCTAAATCTCGTGCGAAAGCAATTCGCTCGAGTATCGTGGCGAGTTTTTTTCAACGCGCAAAAAAACGCATTTACCGCGCTATTCTGACCTTAAATGTACAACCTTAAATTCGCGTCGCGTTGGAGCTGCGCGGGAAAGAGAGGGAAAGAGAAAAAAAGGAAAAGAGAAAAAGTACGCTGGAAACGTATTAAGAAATTTGTTTAGAGAGGGAGACGGAGAGAGAGAGCGAGTTTATCAAGTTTCTCGAATAAGGCCAAGTCGCGAGATGTGGTAAAAATTTCTTCGGGGAGAACGGTCAAAGGGACGGGAAAGTTGAAAGCGGTCATCGCGTTGGAGCAGGTCGAACGAAATTTGCTGCGCGGGACGGGCGACGTTTTCCAAGACTTCGATCCGTGAAACAAGCTCGAGGAAATTTCTCGAGGAACGCCTAGCGTCTCTCTCTATCTCGCGAGGAAAGTTGTTGAACCGAGTCGAAGTGGCGTTTTATCAGCGGCTCGTTACAACTATGTCGAGCGACATCCAGGCGACGTAGGCAGGCTTTCGATACAATCCTTCGTTACGCGGATTCGATCTTGCCCCTCCTCTCCGTTCTTCGATGCGACTCGGAATCGGAACGGATTGATTCGTTTGAGACGCGCCGTGATCCTCGTTCCACTGAAATAGGACGCAGCTGTTTCCGTCTCCCCGTGTTCCCCGTGTAATTTGTTGCCTATTGTTAGCGCGCCAACCCTAAGGATATCCGTAAACAGGTAATCCTTACATGGAGGGGGAATTGAATCGGAGAATCGAAGCTCGCGAAAGTCTGGTCTCTGGAAAGGATAAGGTTTATCCGGCTGGGATATCGGGGGTGGTGGTAGCGAGGTGGAAATTTTTCCAATTCCCAATTCGTTCGTTTTTTTCTCTCTCCTCCCCTCTTTTTCGCGATAAGACGAAGCAACCGATATCGAGAGAGGGGGACGAAAAGATGCTCGAGAACCTCTCCATTCTCCCCCTCATTTGACGGCGACTGGATGCTTTTCCATTCATTGGATATGCGTTAAAGATTCGCTCGCGTATCGAGGATGGAAAAACCGTTGGACCGGCCATTTCAGCCCCGGCAATTACATTTGTCATCTTCCTTTCCGCCCTCCATCCCCTTTCTCCATCCCTTTCGTATATATAAATATATATGAAATTTGTCGTTAAATTCTCCCGATTGCCGATAGAAATTTCGAGGGCCCCGATAACGGGCTCGTATTGGGGAAAAAAACGCGATAAAATTATCGCGCTGCAGGAATATAATGCGAAAGCACGCGCGGCATTATCGTGGAAATTCGAATTGGAATTCGATGGAGCTCGTTGGATTTCTGCGTTGGGGGGGCTATTCACGCCCTCTCCCTCCCCCCTTATCGTTGCATCGTTGTTTCACGCGGCGAAAATCGATCGGCCCGCTTTTCTTCGCCCTTTTTATTTCGCGCGCCCAATGCTTCGACTATGAATGGGGCCACGAAGAGGAAAAGAAGCGCGAGGAATGGGAACGGGGCGGCGAAAGAACAATCGGGTACACATATTCCAGGTTTGCGCGAAGAGACCAACCAGGTAATAAATTGGCGCGAGAAAAGGCGAAAAGGAGGAGGGGGAGCGAGTCGAGTGGAGGAAAAACCGATGTCGCCGGGGCAAATCGATTAAACATATTCCAGCCGGGGAGAAATGGTGGACTCGAGTTGGCGATGTCGGGCAAAAGCCGTACTCCAACTTGCTCGCTTCGCTTCTGGTTTCGAATAATAACTAGGAATCGTCGTGTTTGTTTCCCGATACCTTCGAATAATAGAGAAATACTTGTCCGCGTGTACCAGCGAGAGGATAACTTGATAACACGGGTATCCCATCGATTTTCTATATCTCGTGATACTTATACGGTATTGGAACGATCTTTGATGTATTAAGGTTGAAAGGTTGTGGTTGTGAATCGTGCACGACTCGACGAAGTTCAATTTTAAATTCGTATTCTTTCCATTTTTAGAAAATCTAGGAAATTAAAATAATTCGTAAAATAACTCGGAATGAATCGTTCGGTTTAACCGCGATAAAGTCTTAGGTTTAGAGGAGCTCGATAAAACAATATTCGAATAATGGCAACACGCGACAGAGGAAAGTAACAAGTCCCCTGATCTTACCTAAACGCACTTAGCGTCCCTCTTGGAGGATCTCTATTTGTCATTGTCGCGGCTTGAGTGAGATTAACGACCGGTAGAGGAAAACTCGGCGTTTCTGTTGCAACGGCCGGAGAGATTGACCCGTTTTTCGTTATTCTTTCGCCACCGGTGGTGGTGGATATTTAACGATTTTCGATATCGCTTTCTTCCGAATTGGCAAATGGCGCGGCCAGAAGAAGATGTTCGTTTCGATTTTCTCACTCTTTTCCAGTTTGAGAATCGAGGGATAGATAGGTCGATCGTCGAGCTTGTTGACGACGCCGAAGCGAGATTTATAGAATTGATATCGCGCGATAATCGAGCGGAGGGCCGAGGTTGGAAAAGTAATGGGCAAAGTTTCTGGCAGCAACCAGTGTTGGAGACTTATATACACACACTCGTTTGCACACGGTTCCTCGCCGTTGTTGGAGCATATTCAAACACGAGCATGAACTATCTCGCGTTAAACTTCGCCTCGATGCGTCTGCTTGTTTTTCCACGTCGTTGTTACTTATTCAAAGGAAATTCTCTACACGAAAGTGTGGAGATACATCCTCCCTCCGTTCTTACCTATCCGGTAATAAAAGCTGTTCTTGTTTTAATTGCATCTTGCAATAACGTTTCGAGCGTAAACAACGTTTCAACGTTACACGATAAACAGAATGTTTGCCGGGGAACGAGGAAAACACGCGGATGATAGGACGCACCGGGAAAAACCGCAGTCACCCTTCCATCTCTATCTCGTTCGTTCGTTTAAACCCTCTTCCTCCAGTTTCGCCAATTCACCGTTGTATCGTTAAGGAGACATCTGTGAAGCTTCGATACGAATATCCAATTAAAAGTTAAACATTCTCGCTCGCTCCATCACGATCGACTATGAACAAAGAGATACGAGGCGATGGAAAGAAAGAAAGAAAAGAAAGAAACGCTTTAATTTCGAACAATGGAAACGATAATTGTGCGACCAGTATCATCCAACCGGTGGAGTTTCGATTCGACTATTCGTTGAAGTTTACCTCTCTCGCTGTGTGTCGTCGCGCGTTTCGGAGGAGCATTTCCATGCAACGACTCCGTTACACGCGATATCGAATCGTATGAAAATTGTCGAGTATCCTTCGACAGTATATCTATTTTACCTCGCGGTGTGTAACGCGTGTTCGATGAACAATAATGAAAAGCGGTTTACAAACAGAGGAGAAACAATGGCCTACGTACGAACGATCCATCTCGAAATTCGCGCAGTTGTGGGACGTGCACTTTGCGAAATTAGCCCCGATGGATAATGGAATCTATGCGGATGATCCATGCGCGCGCGAGGATATAACCGAGGCGGGGTGCAAAGTTTGGCCGGTGTGTAACTTTCGCGATACGTCACGAGCACATGCAAAATAATCATGACGTTCCTGTTACGATAGTGGGATCTTGTTTTCGAAAGGCCACCACGCTACGATAAACGCCGCGTTTCCAACAAAGGGGACGAAGCGAAAATTGCCAACCATGCGATTAAAAGGGAAAATTCAATTCGAGGAAATATATGTATAAAATTAAGGAATAATGAATTAAAGGAAAGAAAGCACTCGTTTATAGGAAGAGGAAATTGGATAGACGTTCCAATCTGGGAATTTGGTTGAATAAATTTAGAGTTTAAAATATGTATCGGAAATCGGGATGGGATCGCTCGGTCAGATCAGATCTACGAATTTGAAAGCATCGATATCTCGGTTGATCGGAGTCGTTGACTCGAATCGTTCTATATAGGTAGCTCGATTTATCTATATTTACCGGGATAAATAGTAAAGGACGGGTGGGAGGGGATAAGGTGAAGTAGTAGGCGTACACTCGGCGCCGATAGTCTTGGGAGAGCGGTATCGGCTTCCATGCGATTGTTGTAATAATTACGTGTCACTCATTCCTGCGTACGTACGTGTTACGCTATTATTTAGACCGCGCCCATCGTTACAGACACATTGTTTAACCGCTATTCGTGGACGCGATCGTTCGATACACACGTACGTGTACGCACACGTGCACGTGCACGGTGTTCCGGTCACGTCTCTCTTCCATGTAACGTAACGTTTCCTCGTTGCATTCGGCGAGATGCTGCTCCGTTCCAATTTTAAATATATTCAAATTTTGGATATTCAAATTCGGTGCAAATTTTGGTACGATGATACGATGATACGGCGGAGTCTGGCGAATGGAGCGAGTATATATGCGGTAACAGGCGGGCACAAAAGGAAGCGAACTGTCTTTTTGCGGCTACGTACGAGGATGCGAGAGATTCCATTTCGTAAATTATCATTGAGCACTGTCCGCATGAACCATATAGCTGTCCGGAGAGGCTAGCATTAATTACACCGCCCAGGTAAAACTTGAGCTTTCTGCATTGTGCACAGGGATTACAATGCATTTTATGCAAACCAGCTCGTAGAATAGCAGCAGCGCCCGTTGAATACGACCGGCCAATCCTCTTTTCCCTCTTTGTTTCTTAGTCGGACCATCCGTTTCCTCTTTCCCTCCCTATCTCCGCCGCCTCCTCCTCGCCTCCTTTCTCCTCGCCTCCGTGTTTTCTTCGCGTTACAAAATAATAAACACTCCGTGAATCCGTAATTGCTTTCTTAACCAACACGCTCGATATCATTAGCGAGATAGCTCTCGTCGCTTCTCACCCTCGAAATCAAGGGACGTTTACCAAAGTGTTATTCGCGAATCGTCGAAATTGCAATTTATCAACGTGTGCTCGCTCTCGTCGTTTAAATTCGCGTCGTTGAACGTTTTGCTCGCCTCGACGATCGTCAAATTCTTCCAACTTACGAAAAATCGATTAATCTATTAACGGGGAGCGCCGTCTAAGGTTACAATTGCTGGTTTCGTGGAAGGCGAGCCGAGCGAGTATGCGCGTTTTATACGGCTTCGCGGTTCTCTCGATGGAGGAAAAGAGACGAGAAATCATCCTTTCCACTATCCGTTATCACCCGGTCGAGGAAAATGTCGCCTTTTTACGTGGAACAATTTGCAAGAATTCGGCGAGAAATCTGGCGTATGGGTGCATTATTATATAGTGACACGGTATATGCGAAACGAACCAGTATAACGGGTCATTGAAAGTAATGGTTGACGCGCCATTGACATTGCACCTGTTCGTTCTCGATGCTTTCGAGAATTAGATGGCATAAAGGAAATGGCAGGTAATTCGGGAATTCGAGAAAAGATAAATGCGTCTCTTCTTAGAAGAGGCATTGGTTTAGATAGGCAAATCTGTACGATTCATCTTGCAGATATTACGATTTAACGGTTTCCGCCCGATTACCGGCGACCGTTGTTTCTCTTCTCGTTGCACATCGGCCATCATCCATCCGTCGTTGGCCATTGGAAAGCGCGTGCGCGATGAAAATTGAAATAAAAATCATTGAACGATAGAATTCGTGTCAAGAATGACTTGATATCTCGTCGTTCGAGAGCGTAAAATAATTGTACACGGGTGGGCATGTTGGTCGCGATCGTTTCAAGGTAAATCGGGGCAACGGCGACAAGCTTTGAAAAATGTTGGTCGCCGCAGAGTTTGGCACGCGAAATGCAACAAGTAATCGATTTCGTTGGCGCGATTGTTTTGCTTTTCTATTTCCAACTGGAGCTCTTTAAGAATACGAGATTAAAAGAAGAAACGAGCACGAGGTACGGATCGAAGTAAGCGGAAACCCTAGTTCGGGCTTCTGTGGATATTTGATTACACGCTCTAATTCGGCAAGCGTGTAGATCTCCGTCTCTGAAACGTATCGCGATATGTATTGCGTACGAAACTGTATACGTGAGGTCTGCTCGAAGGTGATACGGAGGAACGAAAAGGGAAAGCAAGCAGCCAGCAGACAGATATCGAGTATCTCTCGTTCTCACAAATCTTCAGTGTCCCTAATCCACGTGGTGGCGTGGACGAAAACGGTGTTACAATAAAATAGGAAGCGAATGAACGAGCAAAATATTAGGGTAACGGGAGAGGATACGCCCTCCGTTCAGTGACGCCACCATATTGCTTCCACCTGTTATTATTCGCCTTTAGCAATTTGTCTTTCCTTGGCCGCATTAACGTACCGTATTAATCTTGGCTTCGTACGATCGATTTGCAGGTCAGATCCTTTTTACCTGTTGGAAAATAATAACAATCCGTTTCTTTCGGTTCGAAGAAAAAAAAAAATTTGCCGCATGTTTTCCGCATATAAATCACATTCCTTCGGTAAAAACATCTTCCGCTTTCACTTTTACAATTCATTCGCCAATTGCTGGCCATTAGTTTTACCGTTATAAAAAAGTATCCCTTGTCCCTTGCGATGAGAGATATTTCCCATCGTAAAAACAGTTTTAATGTACCGGCTTAACCTAACCGTAACGAATAAGTATTTACGATGAATCATGCAAGGACAATAGTGGAATATACTTGAAGCATGTAAGATGGTTAAAAAAGATAATAAATGGATAGAAAGTACGTTTAACTTGGACCACGTTCAATTTGGTCTTTTCTAAGATTTTCTATGATTTATCAGCCTCGATCATTTCTTTATTTAAATGTTCTACGCATCGAATCGTGTCGTTATCCTGATGGAAAGATTCGTATCTCGATATTAAATATGATTTATATATTTCGTACAACAACTATAGCCTGAATCAGGTACTTATTTCTTTTTGGCGGAGAAAGGAGATGCATCGCGGAGAACAAGGGAGAGAAACAGGAGGATGGAGGGGAGAAAAAAGAAAAAAAAAAGGAAAAGAGGAAAAAAAAGGGGCCGTGTCTGCGGAACAGGCAGAACACCCACCTTGATTCGATACTGACGTTCCAGACGATCGAAAAAAAATCCATCGCAAGCGTCCCTCGAGAAAATAGAGTAATTTAGATAACAGCCATCTCCCCCCACCACTCTCTGTCTCTATCATACCGGTGAAGTTCCTCGCGTAACGTGTCTCCGGAGGCACGATGCAGCCGCTGTTACGCTCGTGTCGTTGCGATTGAGAAACTGATGCCAGTCCCTGAAACCTTTATTCTCTTGTCTATTCGATCAAGCTACGGGACATATGGTGCCCGTTCCGGATTAAGGCGCAATCGTGATACAATCGCGAAAGTTGAACGCGAAAATTCGTGAAAACGAATTCGTTGGAAGTTACGCTTATGACCGTAGGCTCACTACAATTCGCGTCTCTCTTCCTTTCTTCCCTCTCTCTTCTATCTTTCCCCTCCGTAGCTTCTTTTTTCTCTTTCGTTCACTAGTTGGAAAGTTAGGCTTTCTTTGTCACGTTCCCCTTCCCCATCTTTTGTCCACGACTCCCCTCCAGGAGTGGAGCAGGTAACGTGCCAACGCCAGGCAATGGCGCCTTAGCGGCTACACCTGGACTAACCGTTCGCCAGGTGAGAGAGAACGGTGATTGGTCGAGCCGTGTAAAGTGGCACGCTGATTGGCCGATATCGTGGTTCTGTCGGTACGGAGCTTTAATCTCGTTTACCGTAGGCGCGCTGCTGCTCAGTTTAACTTACCTTTGCTGCACGAGCGGTTGGCTTCGCAACTCACTCCGGACATTTCGTGAAAAGTAGCGACCATAAGACCTTCTCCGATATATCGTGCGGTACAACAGTGTTCGTATTCGTTTAGTGGTGTGTCGAAAGTTGTGTCGATATTCGATCGTCGAGGGTGCGATCGCTGGAAAACGGGAAGGAAGGATCGACACGACAATCCGTAAGATCGCGTCGCCACTCGTCCGTATATGTGCGCGCGCGCAAGATCCCCTCCTCCAGTGCTTGTGTATATACCTGTACGTAGTGTGTACGAAGCAAGCGGGCAACCGCGCGTGTATATAGCTCCACTTCTTTCTCTCTTCTTCTGTCTTCTTGTACCGTCTGCGTTCCGTGCGCTCGTGTTCGTGATTGGTCGGTGCGTGGCATTTTTAAAAAGTCGTCCTGCTTCTGTCCGTTATAACCTGAGAGAGATCCGGCAGCGGTGATGTCGCTGAAACCATGAGTAAATCGATATCGTGATCCATGTCGATACGAATGCGAATTCCCGATTGCGAATTTCTTCCGTTGCTCGCGATACGATAGTTTCCTTCTTATCGAGGAGGTTAATTATTTATTGTTCGCTGCTTTTTGCCACGAACAGAAACCGCGAGGACACGTACGAGATTCGAGCAAGAAAGGAGTATAAGGGGCTACGATACCGGCTCTCTTACACCCAGAATTCCTCGCGGCACGTTCCGTCCAAGTAGCGGAAAATTTAAACACGATATCTTGACGACTCGGCAACGTTACGGAGCGACAATTATTATTCTTGGCGGAGATAGAGTACGCGAGTACTCTAAAAAAAAAAAAGAAAAGAAAATAAATGCAAGAAAGAGAAGAAGAGAAAGAGGAAAGCAAAGCACGCGTGCAATTCCTTTTTCCGGAGCGATTCTCCCGAGTGACATATGCGTGTGGCGCGTAGATTCCATGCCAAAGATAAAGTTTGGATGCGAACGGGAGCACTGGAAAGTGGCTGAATTTCGAGAATAGTTTCTTCTCCATCTTCTCCGTTTCGAAGGAGGGGGAAAAAAGAAAAGGACGATACAAGCATCGCGGCGATTTTCTGGTCTCTTTAGAGAAGTGCAGTTGCAGTTCTCCATTCGTGCTTCGTTCATCGGTCGAGTGTCGATTGTGCTACAGTGTGTATCGTAGTGCTGGTGCGGGGTAAGGTTAGGATCGTACAGAAGAGAAAGATAAAGGGAAGAGTATAAATGAATAAGCGATAAACTGCAATATCGCGATTAAGTGCAAAAGAAGACAAGACAAAATATCGTTGTAAGGAGATACCGTTCGAGGAACAGTTGTTCACAATCCTCGAGAACTGGATTACTCAAAAACGGACAACTCGAGAATCGCTAAAATTTTGCCTGTTTATAAAAAAGGTAAGGGCGTGTATTGATATCGTGGGTCATTGGTCCGATATATATGTGTGTGTGCGTCTATGTGTGTGTGTATAATATACATACACACCGATAATAGCTCTTATCTTTGGCACGTTGAATCAACGAGCGTTCGTTTTCGTTAACTAATACGACAATCTATTTTTTTTCTTTATCGTTTGTTTTTGGATCCGCTTATCGATAAGTATTCATTCGATAAGCTACGATATTCGACAACGATTGGTTACGACTACATACAATTATAAATGTTATTTTAACTACAGTACTCATTCAAATTCTAGAACGAGGTACATGCATTAATTGTAGGAAAAAATTAATTTGTTACTCGATGATTAGAAATGTGTTTTCGAATGGATTCGTCACGAGAGGTTGTGCTTTATAGAAGCTCGATGGAAAAGAGTGTCAAATAATCATTAGAATCTATCCTTCGAGAAGAATAATTAACGATGTAAATGAATCGAGATCTCACTAACGATATATATACGTTTTTTTGCACGATCCATGCTTAATTTTCTCTCAGCATAAAGAAAAAAGAGTCTAGAGGTTTGCTAGCTGTTTAACCTCAGATCTTTCGCTCGGTCTAACCTTGAAATCCCACTCGTCGCCTCTCGCGAGTTTTTAAAACACTCGATCTTGGCTCTCTCGTGGGACGCGCGCATGCGCTGTACAGTTGGTCCTTTTTATATTCTTTAACTCGTTTCTTTCTACCTCCTTCTTTCCCGCGTGCCTTTTGCTCTCGAGACTTCGACAAAATTTCGATTAAAATCTTTTTACCGTGTGTCGGTGACACACACATTAAGTTTTGGATATATTTTAAAAACAGGCTTATTTCTTTATTTCAAAGAACGCGTAATTCAGAAGAACGTCATCGATTCAAATTCAGTGGACAATAAGCATTGGATTTCTGTAACTTGGCGGGCATTTCGCGATGCGAGACAAAGGATGTTTTTTCGCAACATCCATTGATATCGATCGATTCTTGGACAACGATGCGAGCTAATATTTTCGAATTGTCGTGCATCGACAGTGTATATTATTCGTAACATCGGTTTTTCTCTATTGTGCGCATCCCACGATATCGTGTTTACGTCGTTCGGGAATGTCGACTATTCTGGGAATCGATGAAAAGAAAAAATCAGTTAAATCGAGCATGACGAAGCTGAAAATTGCGCGGAAAATTATCGGAATGCTGTACAAAGACGATTCGGCGGACGAAGCAGTGCCAAGAGCATTTCAAGGTCATTCGGAACATATTTTTCGGAACATATTTTCGAGGCATATTTTTCTCAAAAGTGATTTAAATAACGTTTCGCGTACGCGTGTGAATATTTTTCAGTTTTTTTTTTTTTTTTGTCAGTTTCTTACAGCGAATAAGTTATTTTATTCGCGTGTAAGCGTTCGCGTTTCGCAACTGAAAATTATAGAAGCTACTAATTTCGTGGCATTGCCACGGCAGGCGACATTTATTTAACTGTCGTATACTTTGCCTGACAACTCCTGTGTACGATGTTTCGGCGACGAGTAATAACACTTTTCCGTCTGAAATACCGCAAGAATGTGTTAGGAGAAGGGAATGGGCCACGAAATTACAACGATTTCAATCTCGAAAGAAAGGCGTCGACCGAATTGAAAAAAAAAAAAAAAATGCAGGAAAGAATACCGGATAATTATATTTCTTGGTCGACTGAGGCCAGTTTTCGATTCACGATCTCGATTCTTGCTTAAACGAAAAAAATATATATATATATATTTTTCTCCTCTTTGCTTTATGAACAGTTCACTGACTTCTCTCGCGATTACATAAACGCGTAACGAGATGATTCGAGAGCGTGGTTTTCATCGTGATTCCAAATTGCGATCGACAAATTGCAACAACTTTTACGATATTCTTTTTTTCTTTATCGTACTTGAAAGATTTTATAGGTCATCGAACTCGCGCTTAGATCTTGGGTAAGCATCGCTATTCCAATCGTTTGATTCGCCTCTGGAAAACGTGTTATTAGCAAAAGGCAGCGTGATTAGGCCATTCGTAGCGGAATCACGCGCAGACCTCTTAGAGAAGAGAAAGAGAGAGAGAGAGAGAGAGAGAGAGAGAGAGAGAGAGAGAGTAACGGAGCAACGGAACGAAGTTGAAGTTAAAGTTTCCCCGGGAATCCTTTCGCGCCACTTACGCCATTTCTCGTGCCGCGCGGTTACCTAGAAAGCTAATTGCGTTCGGTTAAATTTCATTTCGGGGAGGATAAAAGTTTCCGACCGTCTTACTTTTCTCTTCTTCGTTCTTCACCGTAAACGAGACGTTGAAGAAGAGACGTTGATTATTTGGATAAAATTGCGCGGAAAGTTGATTTCCCGCCGCGTCGTGATCATCACGATGGTATCGGTCGCCTCGGCCAACGATCTTGCAGCGGTTAATGAAATCTTCATGAGCTTTATGCCGCTTTATCGGTCGTCGCGCATGCCTCCAACTAATTTCCCCCGCGTCAATTCAATTTTCTATTAATTAACGACCCATACCACTCTCCTTTGTCCAGGATAAACTCCAATCCGTATTTTAACACCACCACCGCTCGTTGTATTCTTGGATGCGTTAATTAAACGTTTACGAACGTTTACGCTACGCTACGATTCTATGCTACGTTTAATAAATTATCGGTATATATTTACATATACATATATATATGTACATACACACACACACGCACACACATAGAAAGAATAAAGAGGGATCGGAAGATATATATGTTTCCTGGATAGCGCGTTGCTCCCGCGTGATGAGATTCATTCACACGAGTTCTCGCGGCCATTTATTACGCAACGTTCTCCGTTGCGAAACTTTTACTAGACAGCTCAGCCTCTTTGAATAATTCATCGGAGAAAAATATATCGGGTAGATAGGTTGGTTGCCTCTCTTTCGATCGAGAACAATTTCCCGCCTCGGTTACGTTAATTGCCGTTGAACGAGAAATGGAATGGAGATTAAAAAGAAAGAGGCGTTTATAGGCGAGGAAACGCGCGGATCATGGAGCCAGATTCCTCGAGAAAATGGGGAGAGAAAAAAGCGAGTGATACTCGCGTGTGTTGTCGGATCGGCTCGTGATTCCAGTTTACGCACTCGCGCCACTTCCGTCTATCGCGCTCGTCCACTCGAGTGTAACGATTGGCCTGAATCCTTGCAAATACGACTAGACCCGCGCACATCTTTACGAGCGTTTACGAGCGTTATTCGAATTACTCGAAAGTAGGATCATAGGCAAATATTTCACTTTTATTTTTAACCGATTTGACCGATTTCTCTTTTCCTCTTTTTCAGGCCGTATCCCCAGAGATGGTATGAGGGACGATTCCGGCAACATTGGAACCGAGGTGGTAAGTGTTCCTCCTTTTTTCTTTTTTCTTTTTTTTTTACCTCTCGCTTACTCGCTTACTTCATTTTATTATTATTATTTAAATGTAAATGTGAATGTTCCTCCATTCGCGTAATCTAAACGCATAAATTGATAAAGCGAATTAGCATATCCAGTTGTTTCTCTCGAAACAAAAGAGAAAAAAAGTTTCGCGCGAAAGGGAAATTCTAATTCTCCTTCCTTTCGTCTCTATTTCTCCAGAAAATGGATTTCAAACATTCAAACCCGGGATGCGCATACTCGAGTCTTGACCTCGCGGTATATCCCAACGGTACTCGCGTCACCCTGCTCCCGTAACTTCTAACTCCTCTCAACCCTTATCTCTCGAAGTAAAGATAAACTCCTATAAACGCGTCTAGTTTCGTTCGAAAAAAGGAGAGGAGGGGGGGGGGGAGGAAATATCGTAGATTTTGCTTTTCGATCGAAAATCAAAAAACTCGTTTCGCTACAAATTTTGAAAAGGTAGAAAGATAGAAGGAGGAGGTTGGAAGATAAAAGTTTGTACAGCTTACGCTCCCAGCTAGTGGAAACGAACGTTTCTCTTCCACTTGGGCATTTGCCTCACGTCGTCGAGTTCCTCGGACCTTTGTGAGCGTGAATAGGGCTTCTCGCGAGCCTGACATGCCGTAGGAAAACGGCGAGTAGGTACGCAAAGTATTTTCGAAAGGCTCGAGGCTGTTGGCGCCAGGAAGTAGGGTACCGGGTTAATACATGACAGGGAGAGCCGGAGAAAAGCGGGGAACCGTGAGAAGAAGAGGAGGAAGAAGAAGGTAGAAAAAGGAAGGGAGAAATTTCACGATACGATTTTAACGATCGTTAATCTTGTTCGCGTTCGATAATTAACCGGCGCGCGCTGTCGCTTGTTTTATTTATATTAGACGATGCAAGATAATTGTATCCCGATTATTAAGGTGGGGAGCGTGTAAAATTGAATCGGAGACGGAGTCAAGAAGCGAGATAACCCACACAATCGTACGGGCGTCCTCTTATCGGTTAATAGGTTCTATCGTGGAAACAATAAAACGTGTACAGTTAGACCGATGAATCGATGAAAGCGTAGTAATACGCTCGTTCGCCCGACCTTGGAGAGATCGGTATAGAAAAGTATACCGAGTTGCATGGAAGGAGGACATTCAGGTTCAATATACTTGGTGGATGAGTGTCACCCAGATCCGCTGGTGTGCCACTCTTGCGTAAAATGGGGGGGAAATTGATGCGAACAGCCACGTTTCGTTCCACGCACGGAATCAATTACGAAATCAGTGGAAACAGAATCGTCGTTCACCGTTCTTCGAAATTCTCGTCGAAATTGTTCGTTCTTTCTTCCACGAAATCTACGTGGATATTCTAACACGAGGCTCAAGTTGGAAAGTGGACCAAAGAACCAAAGACACGTGCCACGAGAGTTTCATAGTTCAGCTCGTCACCTTGGAACTTAGCACGAGTATAGCAATACCTCGTTCCCTTCCCGATAAACCATGCAAAATACCCGGTCTCGGCATAACTCGACACCTAAAGGTTAACCATTTTTATCCTTTCGTTTGAAAAGAAAGCAATTCTTGCTTGCTACGCCTACCTCGTTCGGTAGTCACGGTTCGCGAAGCCTGGAAGCGGGGAGGGGACACGGGGGTTTCTTGAAATCAAAAAGCGTGATAAAATAAGCGTTTTTTTTTTTTCTTTTTTTTTTTTTCTTTTTTCAATTCGAAAGGGGAATTACTCTCGTTCGAGCAAACGTAATTATTTCGCTTTTACACGGAGGATTAATAATGGTAGTGGATGGAAATTGAACGAAAAACGGGTGAGGATGAGGTGTACGGAAATCGATCGGATCGATTACAAATCGGGACACGCGGATGACGCGTGTGAATTATCGAGTCGAAATTGCAACAATCATCGCGGCAAACAAGCACTCGCGAATTGCTATTCCGGGAGGGAGTGTGCGTGTTCTCGCATATTTATCGCTGTTTCTATATTTATTTTTACACAGGTTCGCTATCCGCCCCATTTGTCGTCCTCGTTTCAATTCGCGATTAAATATCGTCGACATTGTTTGACTTTGCGCGCGTCAGCTGATCGGATTAACGAAACGCGTCGTCCAACGTCCGTTTTCATATCTCTCTGCTCTGTTCTTTTTTTTTTCCCCGATATGTTTCTCCAAAAAAATCGATAAATCGATAAAGAGACACTTTTTTTTTTTAAATATCTTATCGATATAGAACGACGAGCAGTTAGATTTCGCCTAGTTTTTCGTAGAAATTTTGCACGGTTCATCGCGCGATAGTCGTACAATTTTTCCAGATCGATTTACGAGTTAACAATCCGATATATCTCGGGTAGAGAAAGAGAAAGAGAGAGATGGAGCGGCGCTAAATTAATTATCGGGCTCGTTGGTGGCGACGTCGTACAAGCGACTAACGGTGCGGTAAATGTTAAACCTCGATGTAATTGCCGGTTTCGACAACCGGACATATCCAGAGGGGGAAGATTTTCCACGTTCGCGGGATTATTTCACGATTACTATTTCGATACACGGTCATTCGCGCGTCATAGATCCTCCGGGCGGAGGAGGATCTCGATTCTCGTTCCTCCTTATTTCGGATGGAACTCTAAATACCCAGTATGATTTTATTGACGCTTGACGCTTAACAGCCGTGTGAAAATTGCCGCGTTGGACGGGTTCTACGTTCCGTTGGAAATAATCGAGGGGAATTCGAACGGCGATATTCTGTCACGATCGAGTAATTAATGGGACGATAATATCGGAATCAATTCGCTCCGTGGACAGATTGAATCGATGGATGAAATATAGCGTATGGACGCGCGTATGTGTGTATACGCGTGGGATCTTTCATCGAGGGGATTAAATCGATTTCGATGGAAAAACTCGACGATCGAGAGCATTATTATTATTATTATTTTTTTTTTTTTTTAAGGGAAACTGTAGGTCGCGTAAAATTTTCGTGCGTGTCGTGTCGTTTTCGAGCTCGATGGAAGTAGCAAAGGGAGAAAATCTTTGGGAGTGGAGATGGAACAATAGGTGGTGTGGATTTGTGACAATCGAGGAAACGCGGATGAAAAAAAGGGGGAACGAAACAACGAAATTAACGGAAAACAAGGACAATAAGGACTTTAATTAATCCATATATATGTATGTATATATAGAAATTGTCGGGAGGCGTATTGTATTCGAATCGGGCAAATATACACGTGCGTGAATCGTGAATGATAGAGTAGGTAGCAAGGAATGATGCAAATGATATATGACGGTATCTAGCGTGTCGATTCGATGCTTGACCCACTGTTTCGCGTCGATCCTGACAAATGACGTCTGTTCTGGATATTGAACGCATAATGCAGACACCCGTTGAAGATGTATCGTCGTAACAACCCGTTGAAAATTGGCAAGGGGTATCGAGAACAAGATTTATTAACTCTTCGAGTTAAGCTAACAGTCGCTCGAGTAGAATGCTGTAAGAGGGATAAAAATTATTTTTCGTATACTTATATACGTGTATCCATTGGTGGTGTATGTACGAAAAAATGGACGAATCTCGACGATTTATCGTCCGATTCTTGTGGCTACGAGTTCAATCGATTCGACGCGTATGAAACGAAAAATATTTTCCCCGCATCGACGTTTCTTTTCGAACTTTTCCCATTCAAGCGAACAATGTTCACGAGACGATGTTTCGCGAGATCTTCTCGGCTTTGGATTATTATAAAATTATTGTGTATCGATCTCGACTCGAAGGCACGAGATTTATACACGTTCGTTATCGTACAATAAAACGAATCGACGCGTTGTTTCTCACGGAACGAATACACGCGTTACGCGCATTACACGCATGTACCGTTTCTTCGCGAGAACTAGATTCCACCTCTTGGACCAATTCCAGCACGCGCTTCCCTGTCTCTCTCTTTCCAACGGAGGAAAACAGTTGTCGGAAAGAACAATGCTCCATTACTTTCGCGAATCCGTCAATCCGAAACGTTATTTTCTAAAACGAAACGTTCGCGCACGTATCGTGATTTTTTTTTTAAAATCGGGAAGAATGAAGAAAAAGAATGTCGATCACCCGATTAACTCGCGGAGAGAAAGAAATTGCTTCTCGTGGCATGGCGAAGTTTCTTTTCTTCAAACGAGGGGTTATTATAAATTCCCATTGATTAGAACGGTTGTAAACGGGTTTATGACGTACAAACGAGGGGACGCGACCTCATGCTCGAAGAAAAGGAAGATTTACGACATCGATGCCCGACTCAGCCGCCCGTTTCACGGCCCCCTCCACCCCTCGCTATCGGTCGCGCTCGTTGCATGGTGGCGCGTACGGCATGCAGCTGTTTCTTTTGACGGAAGTCGAGCACGTTCCGTGAACCTAGCACCGCTTCCAAGAGGCCAGTGTCGTGGCCACGCCACTTGGAACGCCTTCCACCACCAACCGACACCTCGTGCACGTGAACGCTCGCCGCTAACGGTAGTGCGAGATCCACGATACCCCTCTCCCCCTTCCCTGCTTTCGTTTCTTTCGTCCCCCTCCCTCTCTTCCTAGAATCCATCCCCCACCGATCGCGAAAAACTTTTCTTCCAAATTTTCTTTAAATTCTTCCGAATTCCCAACTTTCGTCTTTGGGAAACGAACGATGAGGAATGGATTAAACCAATTCTTCTACGATATTCGTACTCGTTATTTGCACCTTATTTCGTTCGAAACGATCGCGTTCGATCGCGTTTTGATCCGTGGTTCGATCATTTCACTGCAGCCTTCTCCCAAGTAGTCGCCACTCGAGCCATCTCTCGAGGCGAGAATCGTTCGCCTTTTTTTGTTTCTTTCTCTTTCACACGCGCCAAGTGTCCGCCACTGTTTGAGGAAGTGCGATTTAAATGGCCCTTTCCAGACACTTGTGCGCGACACAGGTAAAGGGGTGGCGATACGAGAAAGGGTGGCTCCCCTTCCCCTCCTTGGTTCGCGTCACTTTAAAGTCCTCGCTCGATCGGTGAGGTTGAGAGGGTTTTTCGCCCCCGGCACTTTTAAGGCGTCCCTTCTAACCACCTTTTATTCGACGTAGCTAACTTTCAGACAGTTGTCCGTTCCGCCCTTAATATACCGAACCCCCTCTCGAAACGTCTATAACTGAGGCCAAGTTGTTTCATTCTCGAACGAAAGAGAAAAAGATGATATATATATTTTGTTTCGTTCGTGTTTCCACCTCGAAAGAATTGAACCGCGTTAACGATCCGCGAGGAGGACAATATCGGTAGTCAGACAGTTGTTAGCCCGCGTTTCAACTCAACGTATAAATCATAATTACCGGGGAGCTCGTAATTTAATCTCGCGTACCGCGTGATGAACGACACGAGACGTCGACGAGGACCAAGAGAGCGTTATCGTTGCTCAATTAGCCGGGAAGAGTAGTAGAGGATTGGCTGTTGCGATTCTCTTCTTCTTCGTTTTCATCCTTTCTCTCTCTCTCTCTTTCGAATTTAATCATTTTCCTCTCGACTCGTGAAGGGATTCGATGCGAATTCATCAGTGATTTTCCTCTCTCAAAATTTCACGCGTTAACCCATTGTAAGACCGGGACAATTGGATCGTTTCGAAATTTATTCCGGAGAAATAGTAAATGAACGAGTAATTATTACGTGGAATATGAATCAATTATGTCACTTTGCAACTTGGAACATGGTATTTCTCGAATTAAAATCTTTCTTTTGGGAACGAATTTTTCATCTTTCAAGAGAGTGGAAATCGAATGGATGGAGAGAGAGAAAATTTTACGAACGATAGAAAAGGAGAAGGAAGGCGCGAGGAAGGTTTCATTTAATTAAAAACGTAGCAACGATATTTGCACCCGTATTTTCGCGCGTTTTATTTGTCCTTCTTAAACCGTGGAATTACCTCTCCCCTTTGCAGCCACCCTACTTTCGGGGACGTTTTCACGCCTCGCGTTTAACGAGGCGTGCCACCCCGAGAAGGATCGTGTGTTTGCACAACGGTACGCGGCGAGTTTTGCGTACCAGTTCGTTTCCAAACGCGTGGGACGAACGAGAGGAAAAGAGAGAGAGAGAGAGAGAGAGAGAGAGAGAGATGTTCGCGGCGAAGACGAGGAATTCGTGCGAGATAACGAAAAATGAAGAAACGAAAGGATGGAGTCGGATATGGGGCGTGGAAAGTTATGGAAAGTCGTGTACCGTCGTCACGTGTCAGAAACGGGAGAGCAAAGTGCAAAGTGCGTGGAGGGGAAAGGAAGGGAGAAGGAGGAGGAAGAAGAAGAAAGGGTGCGTGGATCTCGACGCAAGGGAGAAACATCATCTGTCGTTGACTCTCTGCGTTTCATCTTTGCCTCTGAAAGCGTTCCTTGTCCTCTCCCGTACAGTGTCTTTCAGAATAGGCTGACATTATCCAGAAGTTGGCTCGGGTGAAAAAGCTAGGATATCGGCGTTGTCGGTAGTTTTGTGCGGAAGAGCGACGGTATCGAAGAAAGTACGAAGAAAAGAGGCGAGAGAGAGAGAGAGAGAGATAGAGAGAGGAGATTTGGTCATCGAGCAAAGAAAAATCAATGAACTCCTTTGTTGAACTCGCTCTAATTAAATCGAACTACGCCTCGTTCGTCGTCGTCGTTTCATTTTTCTCTTCGAAACGAATCTCCCCGGAGGGAGGGAAGGAGGAAGAAGAGAAACCAAAATTTCGAAATTTCCACACTGCGAATATCATTATTATTCGGTCATTTTTTAAAACTCGATGGAAAATTTGTATCCCTGTCGTCGAAGTGGAATTCGGAGGTGATAGGAGGGAAGGTCGATTTTCGTTTCAGCCGCGGAGAGGCCGCTGGTTGCCTCGTGGATGTGGGTTTCGCTCGTATTCGATTTTAAGCGTACACGTGCTATAATGCACGCCGTATGCCGATAGTCGGTCGAGATAAAGTATACTAGGAAACGAGCGTGCATAGGCAGAGAGAACCGACGCGCAACAAGCCGGCGTCGTGCATCGCGATCGCCATAACGTGTATCGCTCGTTTCAAAGCTCTCCTCGGGATCCGTACACGGTATCGCACCGTGCCTCGTTCCATATGGAGAGAGGAGGCGAACGATCTCGCCAACTTTCAGCCGAGGAAAAGTTGGCGAACTTTTAAACGGGACTTGAACATATATATATATATTAAACTCCGTCCAATTTATATACATATATACGATCCGAGATACATCGATAAACGCGAATTTAATTTATTCGGAATTTATTAAAAATTTAAATTACGATTTCATTACGAATACATTTGCATTTTCATCCACCACGAAATTGGAAACTTGTAACCATCGTCTTCGAATTAATCTCTCTCTCTCTCTCGAAAACTTATCCTCTGGAAAAAGTCCAATAAATCCCCGATCCCGTAGGAAACGTTCCTTTTCCTCTCGGCTCCTCGTAACGAGGTCACGACCCGTGGACGTGGCCCTTTCACGCTTGGCCGAATCCCCGCGTCGTAATGAAATTATACCGGGCTCTCGTCGATCGGCAAACTACGACGGGGGCTATAGATATCGGCCGACGTTGTACCACCACCACCACCGCCGCCGCCACCTACCAACTCGATAACGCGGATATCCGTCTACGTTACAAATCGAAGGGCGGACGCGCGCCTCGCACCTACGTTAAGCAGATTACCGCAGCTCGCCGATGAATATGTATGAGCGTCCCGCGCACACACAGGCGCGCGCGGGCGGAGGGGAGCAGAGGAGGAGGAGGAGGAGGAGGAGGAGGCCGGTGATCCGTGTCACGCCGGAGGGATCGGTGGGCGTGCGCGTATCGCACGCACGTGGCCGAGTACGCGCGCGCGCGCGCACGGGCGTTATGCGCGCCTGCAAGCTTTCGCGTAGGTGAAGAACCGGAGGAGAGCGTGGCGAGGTGGAGTTAGCGCGAATAGGCACGGAACACCGCGAAACTGTGTCGCTCCTCGGATACGAGATTTCCGATTCGAAACAGGTTTCGAGGGAAGAAGATACCGGAGGATTTGTAATTCGTGATAATTAACCCGTTAACGGTGGATAGATAAGGGAATTAACCTCTTCATCGCGCGTCTCGCTATCCTCTACGGCGAGCGCCGGGATTTCGACGAGTTTCGAGCAGATGAGATGTATATATATATATATATCGGTGGATAAGTTTCTCGATTCTCTCTCGATAATTTCTGTACCGATCCTCCGATAAACTTTTTATCGCGTTTCATTCATTTGGAATTTCCCTCCTGAGTAACTACTTTCCACTTGCTGCGCATCTTTCAAATCTGTAATTTCTACGAAAGTAAAAAAAAGAAAAAAAGTATGGAACCATGAAAGAAAGGAATGGAAAGATCGATTCGTAACGATTCGTCCTCTCCTCTTCTTTTCTGGATGGAAAATAATTGAGAAACGGAGATCGAAAGGTTGAAGGAATATCGGTCGAAGGAATATGGGAGCGTAAAAGGCAGGCCGGTGGAGCGGGGGGAATTACGGAGCGTGGACGATCGAATAGAGCGTGGTGAGCGTGCGAGAGAGAATTAGCGAGAGCGTGGGTGGAGCATGGCAATGGGAGCAACTTGGTGGACTTGTTAGCGCGAACGTACCGTAGGGAATAAAGCGTGTCGCGTGTACGTCTAAATATAAAGTCGGTGGAGAAGAGGCGCGAGTGGCGCGGATCCCTGGCGAGAGAGCGCGGTGTAACCACCTAGTCAAAACACGCCTGTTGTGCCGGGAGGAGAGCCGAGAGACGGCTCTCGGCCGGCAACACCGATTCCAATTCCAGTTGGCCTCTGGACTTGTGCATCTCGTCTCGCTTTCCTCTCCGTTCATCCGCTCTCGCACTCTCGCTTTTCTCCGCCGAACAATCTCGCTCGCTTCCGAAGTTTTTCTCTTCTCGATTCGGTCGCGATCGTTACGGTGGATGAGAAATCGTGGAACGGTGCGTGGCACGATCTAGGTTTTTCTTTTTTCTTTTTTTGGAAAATCGTTGGGAAGTGAAAAAAGCAGGGTGGGAGGAAAGTTTGGTGGGGAGGAGAAGCGTGTCACCGTAGGGAAATATATATTTAGTCGTGGTTTCGAAACGCGGCTGGAGGAGACTGAGACCGATTTTACGACGACCTTGGCTCGGAGGAATCGTAAAACCGCGCGAGGAGCGACCGTCCGTGCTATTTTCGAGTGAAATATTGGCGCGTAATTCGCGGGGAAGATCGGTCGAGGACGCGATCACTGGTCGCTGAAATATCTTACGAACAACAGTGTACAGTCGCGCGTTAATTAATTTATAAATCGAGAGACGTTCAAGAGAAAGAGAGTCGAGGCAAACCTCTTGAACGATCGAGCGCGTTAAACTCGATCGTCGTTCCTTCCTCGGTTAATTAAAAGAGAGAGCGACGCGTAAAAAATCGGTCGATTGAACCACGTGACACGTCGAGATTCTTCGAGGAACTTGACCGTTCCTCTAACGGTGTGTCGTACGTAAACGTGGATAGCTTCTTCTCTACTAGATCCGCGGCTTACACTCTCAACGATCTCCCCATCTCTGTTCTATCCATCTTGTTCTTCCGTTTCGTGCGATAAATCGTTCCTCTTCGAACGAAATTTGATTCCTCCTCACAGGAGGAGGAATTAATAGCGTTAGAGACGCGTTTCCGCGATTGTACAAAATCGAGGAGGAATTTCGTGCGGTAAAATATCGGCTTCTCTATCGCGGACATTTACGTACGATCCTCTCGCGATTAATTATTCTGGCCGAGGCATTTAAACGGCGAACGAGGCCGTAGGCCCGTGAGAGGAAAGCGTAATCGCTTCAAAATTGTGTCGTCCCAGAAAGCGAGGGCGGGCCGTCCTCGTGGAAAAACACGAGGAGGGGAGGGGAGGAAACAATAGCTCGGTTGAACACGATCGAAACGTCCCGTTGTCCCGCGCCCGTCGACGGAGAAACAACACACCACGCGTCGGTGTTCGCTTTTCGGGGCCGGCGTATCACGGTTATTACGAATTAAACGAAAAAGAGGTTAATTCCGTGGCGGCTAAAACGGTCGATTCGAGCGGCTATTTTCAGCTGTGAAACGTGACACTTCATTCATAATACTCGACCGTAAGCTCCTCCTCGCCGGCCGACACCTAATTAAATCTGAATTTCCTGCCTCGCCTCTTCCTCTCCGGTTCTACATACGGTTGCATACTTCCTTGTTGCCGCTCGTTCTTCTACTCGCAATCTTATTTTCCACGATCGAGCGACACGATCGATCGATTTACTCGCCGCTACGGTTTATCGGCAAGTGACGCGGAAGGGTATCGATGATCGATGAGCAGCGCGATCGGTAGCTAGGAAAGGGTTTGGGTGTCGAGGGGAACGAAGGTCTAAGTGGAAACGCGTGTTTTCGCCGCTGCCCTTTTCGCCCTTAATCCCTGTAGACCGGGTTTCCAGCAACACCGACGCCGGGAAAGGGTCGAGTCGGTAAATCAGCCGGAGGTTCATTCCCTCCTTCCATTCGCTCGCCTCGCGTCCGCGCAGTCTGCTCCATCCTCGCGATCGCGGGATTAAGTTGAACGCGCACGGATTAAAACCTTCGCCGTACGTCCCGCAAGGATTAAACGTTTCCTCTTTTGTACCGTGTCGCGAATCGGGGACTAGCTGTTAAGCGTGACTAGCTTCGGTCGTTGACTCGATCTCCGCTCCGATCCCATCCTCTTTTAATCCCCCCTTGTCTTCGCTTCTTTTCCGATCCTCGAAACCTCGGCCAGCCAGTAATCGACAATTATATATATATATATTCCAATTATTCCCGCTGTAGAATCTATCTCAAAATGTTACGCGAGGGAGGAATATAATAATCCAGGTTGGATAGGCGCGACTTCGTCGAAAATATTTAACCGACCGTGTCGAATGTCGACCCTGATCGCGACCGAACCGGATCGAATCCGCCGCCGATTTGCGTCCTGTGCTCGGTTGCCCATGCGAGAATTGTGACTCGTCGCGGAGGAGAGAGAAGAAGAAGGCGTCTCGAGATGGATCGCGATATTTGGAAGAGCGATAGCGGTCGCGCGAAGAGGTTGTCGACGATCGCGGAATACTCGGAGGCCGGGATCGACGATAACGATCATCGTCCACCGTGCAACGAGGAGGAGAAGGAGGAGGAGGAGCCATCGATTCCCAGAGGCGATCCCGAGCGAACGCTCGAGGACCAGGCGGCGGCCGTCGAGTACTTCCTCGTGGACGACTCGCCGATGGCGAAGTTCAGTCGGAGCATCAAGTGGATCTACAAGAAAGTGAGTCTGGAAAGTAGTAGCTCGGTTAAAAGCTCGGTGGCGTTTTCTCCATTTTTCCACTCGACTGTTCGACTTGTTTCAGCGTTCCTTGCTTTTTTATAAACATAACTTTTTTTGGAGTTTTGGATATGTCCGTGACACAGCAGAGAGAAAGGAAATAAAGAGAAGTGGTTTCAGGTCGAGCAGATGGAATGATCTCGCCTCGAAGTTGGTTGACAAGAGGTTGAACTCGACTGCCGGTCGATGCGCGCTCTGTGCAGTCTGCGTCGGGGAGGGGGACGTTGGTTGTGAACGGATTAATGGTGAATCGCAAGCGTGGAATTATCATATTCCGCGAACGTGTGACGTTGACGTTTCTATCGGCTGAAAGGTTCGATTGTATTCTCTAGGCAGTGGTCGGCCGGCTCGTCCTCTCCTCTCCTCTCCTCTCGGTGAAAGAAGCTATTAACCGCACGCAGCCGTACGCCAACGCGGCTCCTTTTGCTCTGTTTTACTTTCGAACTCCTCGAGCCGTGTCTGCGAAACGGTTCGAACGAAAACGTGGCCGCCGTGCGCGCCGGCTTCCTGCCGCGGATCACGAAAGTCGTGACGGGTTTTGCGCTTCTCTTCCTTTCTACGACGAACCGGCGGCCCGTCTACGAAACCCTTCTTCGAAATCGCCGCGATGCATCGACATCGGGGAAAGGAACGGTGAAAAGTTGGTTCTAGCGTGCAGGAATTTTTTTAGGGGAAATTGGCCGACGGAGTTGCGTCGATCGGGTTTGGGGAACTCGGGTGGAGAGTTCAGGAATTTCGAGAATCGAACGATCGAAGATAATAATTACCTCCCTCTTCCTCCTCTCCATTATTACGCGTAATGTTTGAAATCCATTTTTTTCCACGAACGTATTTTCGCGTAGATTTCGTTTACGATATACGTATGTTTATTTGTTTTGTTGTTTCGTTTCGTTTGTTTGTCCGTTCGTTTGCAAACAACATTAAACGCTACGACTGTGGCATCGGTAATGAATACACCGCCGCGTGGAACGTGTTAATGAACCAGATGACAACATTTCTCGTCTCATCCTCCTCCTCCTCGTCCCCGACCTCGGATGAAATGCTCGGTGGAACGCGGTGCCTGGAATCGAGATAGATCCTCTCGCCCTCCTTCCCCTCCCTTCTCCTTTATCTTTCGCCTCGTCCTCTCTCTCTCTCTCTCTCTGTCTCTTTCTCTCGTCGCGTCGCGCCGGAGAGAATGCAGAGAGATCGAGCTACTACCCGATGTCCTCTACCTCTGCCTACACGGATTCACCCCCATCCCCGGATAAAGAACAGAAGTAAGAGGCAGAGAAACCGGGCACAAAAGAAACAGAGGGATAAGGAAAGACGGGAGAAGGGAGGGAGTCGCGTGTCGAGAGGGTCGGGCGAACTTAGAAACTCTTCTCCGGCTTTCGCCACTCGGCAGAGAGAACCACCTCGAGAAAAGAGAGAGAGAGAGAGAGAGAGAGAGAGAGAGAGAGAGAAGAGGGTCTTACGCCGCGAAATGACCTATTTCCCGTCGTCGTGGGTGAAGTTTTTCGAAAAGGGAGGAGAGAGAGCGCGTGGAGCGAGGCGAGCAACTATTAGCCTCGACTGGCTAACCGAGTGTTCTTCGAGGTTAACGAACCTTCCCAGAATTCCGTGCGCGCTTTTCCTTTTTTTTTTCGCGTTATAATACAATTTCGCGTTCCATCTCTGTCGAGAATTACGCGAAACTTTCGCGCGTTTATCGCGTTATCGGGTTAGAAACGCGCGTTATATTATTCTCTGCTCTGGCGGAAATGGAATCGCGCCAAAAGTGGAAGAAAATTTCACGGGGGAGGGGATTCGGCGGGAAATTCGACGATTTTAAGCCTGGATGGAAGGAACGACGATGGTTAGGGACGAGATCGATACCGCGACCCGGTTACACCGGCCGAAAGGCGGTGAAATTTTAATTAGCAAATTATGCTGTGGACCCCCGCAATCTCCACGACCGAGCTAATTGAAATCTCGATTTTTGGCGGCTCCGACTCGTCGCTTTCTCTCCTTGCCCGGTTTCGCGGGGAGGGAATCGTGCATGCTTGAAATATCTTGGCGCGCCAGGTGGAACGAATAGCCAGGGCCACGGCCTCTACCCGACAGATTCTTATCCCGGCTGCGACGCGTTCCGCGCGTCAGCGGGATCTCTCCCTCTCTCTCTCTCTCTATGCTCCTTCGATCGTCGATATTATTCTCTCCCTCGATCGATGGAAACCGAACCAGATCCAATTTCTCGTCTCTTCCTCCTCCTCTCGCCATCCCTTTCCCCAAATTTTGTTGCGATTCCATCGAACGTGACGGCCTCTCTCCCTCCCTCTATCTCTCTCTCTCTCTTCCCTTGGAGAAAACACGAAGAACGAGATCCTCTACCCCGACGATTTTAACAGGAGCGGTGTAGGAAACGAGGTGGGAGCAAGACGAAAGTAATTTGCCGCAGGAAACGGGCGTAATCGCAAAATCGACCACAATGTCGACGTCGTATGCCGAAAGTATGGGAGCAATTTCCATCGGCCGGGTTCTCATCGTCCGCGGCCTGCCTGTAACGATCAGTCCGCCGATTGAACGCGAAATTCACGTTACGAAGTTAACTCTTACGCGTTCCAAATAATGTATATCGCCTCGAAATATCGAAATTCGAGCTATTTTCCCCATCCTCCCCTCCTCCGTTAATTCCTCGATCGATCCCGAATTTTCAATCCTTCTCCAACCGAGAGTAGAGAAGTAAAGTGGTGGAGAAATAGTAGAGAAATGAAAAAGCACCCTTCCCTTTCCCCCTTCTCCCTTTCCCCAGAGTAGTACCTCGGAGGAGCCATCCGTTCCTCGCGATGCCCGGAACCGGAACGGAATAGAAAGCCTTTTTAAAACGACTTAAAATCATCCGATCTATTTTCGTCCCCCCTTTAACGAAAAATTTTTGCCTCCAGGCCAGTACTTCGAACGCGTAGACGCATGCGCGGTTGCCGTTAAGAGTCCCGGAAGGAAGAACCGGCTTGGACCGACTCCCCCCTACAGTGTTGGATCTTAGATTTGTTCCTAGATAGATCCCTAATGCCAGCTCCGCAACAAAACCTGTACCAAGAGGACGATGAAAATTGTCATGGACCGATGGACGGCGTGCGTCCGCACGATTTCCCCGAGACCTATGAACAGTTGTTGAAACATTTTTGTGTGAAACCATTCTCTTTGCCCATATATTGCCTGGACAACAAGCGGCGAGTCTGTCAAGATTGCTACGAAAATGGTTTGGACAATGAAGTCCGAGCTCTGTATCAAGAAGGCGGATTTCATTCGATGTGCAGGAACGCTGGTGTAGCTAACGCGACCAAATGCCACGTTTGCCAACGGCGTATAGCGTACATAACACCGGCAGGCTCCTGCACCGAATGCATCGAGGAATTTTTCGAAGTGACCGGGGAAGACTTGCGGAATATGTCCAGGGGGAAAACCATAGACGTGTTGACGAGGTGGTGATGTAAAACTATTTTTCGCGTATAATAAAAGTATAAGAAAAAGAAAAGAAAAAAGAAAAAAAAAAGTGTGAAAAGTGTGAACAATTCGAACACTGTACAAAAAGAAAAAGAGAAAAAACAATTTAACCAAGATATCAATCGAGAGTGCGAGTGATCCGATGATACGACCCCGATGGACAATATGACAACAGTATCCAGCGCTTGCAAAAGAAAAGACGAGAAATCGGAAGAAATATATACTACTAGAAAAGCAAGTATTACCCATCTATTTCTATATCTTTTACGATCCAACCATCTTTCGCGATTTGTACGTATATATAATAATCGATGCTCGAGATAACGAAATCCGGAGACGAGGTCGAGATAGATATCGGACTCTGGAGGTAGTAGTCGCGGAAATCTGACACCGTGGATCGCGATCGGATCCCGGTAGGGGGACATTCGATCCCTGCTCTCGATCGACCGTTTCGTTTCGACCGTTTCGAAACCGCAGTTTCGCGTCACCAAAGCGCAAAAGCGAATCGATTTCAGCGGAGCAAGTGTCGCGTTAATTGGGCGGGGGTGTGCCGCCCCTTGTCGTTAAACGCACCAACGACGACAACAATCGGAAATAGAACAGAATTTTTCCTCCTCGCCCGCGAATCGATAGATATGACGCGGCCCGCCAGGATCGATTATTTATCTTCACGCGTCGAGACGCTAACTCGGTGATCGATTAACGAATCCCACGCACCAACCCATCCCTCTCTTCCGTGATGCGTTTGCTCGGTTAATTTGCCACGAATTTATGGACAATTCTGGTATTTCGCGACCCATTAGACAATCTCTCCGCCTTTCTCTCCTTTCGATCGTGAAAGAAAGGACGAAGGATATTATATATTCGTTGGAGATAACGACGAGACGTAAATCGATCTTTTCCCTCCCCGAGAGGGGGAACTCGTCTCTTCTTTTCTCTTTTTTTTCTCTCGTCGCGTGCTATTCATCCCGGGACACCCTGTATAAAGCGATAAATTGGATTCCCGTCATCGGGGCAACTGGGAGAGGCGCACCTTAATCTTGGAGGAGACTTAACACGCGTACACGTGTATATGTGTAGCATGATCCGGGCATGAAGAGAGCCGGCCTCGATTAATCATACAGTCTTACGGTGACAGGTCTCTACGAGAGCTTGAATCTTCGCCTTGTTGCTTCGCGATCGGATCGATACACGGTGATCCTATTGAAACTAAATTACTCGCCATTATCGCACAGCCAACGTATACCCGATATATATATAACTATACACAATCCGTTTAATCTCTTTTAGATATTTAATCCTTTAGGATAAGATCTCATTCTATTATTATTATTATTATTATTTTGGTCGAAAAAAAATTGGAGTGGATTTGCCGCTTTCTATCCACTTCTCAACTATCTATCTATCTATCTATCTATCCATCCATCTATCTATCTGTCTATTTATCCACATTCTCGTAGAATTTTTACGAGGCGTTGATAGTATCGATAACGATCGTCCATTCAATCGATGAAACGTCGATGACGCGATGAATTTTCCCTTACGTTTAACAAGTCGCGCGACGATCGAGCTCATTCGCGAGAAATAATAATATAATCGCGCTTGCTCCTCTTACGCTCACCGCGTTGTTGTTTTCTCACGGAATGACTTTCCTCGGGAAAGGAATGCATCCTAGCGGCGGCGGCTGCGGCGGCGGATAAAATGATTGCGCGGGGTCGTGGTCGAGTTCAACGACCACGAACCTTGGCTAGAGAAAGAGAACGGATCGAAAGGATCCAAAGGGAGATCCCCTCGCTCGATCGCGTTTTCCTTTTAGATACACGTGTATCCCTCTCCCCCTCTCCGTCTTACACCTTATTCCACCCTAATTATTTTTTACATCGCAACAAATTCGCGTAATTACCTCTCTCTCCAAAGCCTCCTGGTAAGAAGCTACTCCACGAGCCAAACGCGAGTGGTAAAATTGTTGGCGAAGACAGAAACACCTAGTGGAATAACTTCCGCCTTTCCCTCCTCCCCCTCCTTTTTATACGCCTTTTTCCCCTAGCCAGAAGGCTGGACGAAAGAATTTCGTGTCGGGTAGATATAAAAACTGGTAGCTGGCCGGCAGCCCGTTTTTATCGGCCCGTTTCGCATTATCGGCCGCCGTCCGCCCGTACCGTCCTTGTTGGTTTATTCCGAAATTCTTGGACAGATTATGACGTGTTCGCTCGGTTTATCCGCCGGGACTGGCGATGAAAGGGTTCCGCGTTCTGCCCGCGTCACGATAACTTTTATTCGACGCCGATAGAGATCGATCGGTTTTTCGCGCGCGCAGTTTGCGTTCGCGCGCGTGGCGATTTCGCCGATGAATCGACGTTTCGACGGGATTCATCGAGCCGGAACCGATGATCTCGACGAGTTCGATGCTCCGACGGGTTTCGACGTTTTTTTCGAGCTTGCGCGCTGTGCTTTCCGTCGAAACTCGAGACTCGAGATGACGAGGAAGAAGAGTAAACAGAGAGGAGGAGTCGAGTCGAGATCGATCGATCATGTCTCGATAGAATTTTAGCGCGGCGAAAATCCACGATTTTCAATCCACGATCGCGCGCCTCCTCCTCGATCTACTTTCCACTATTATTTCGTGACAAAGGGGGAATAATTCTTCGATTATCGAAATTCGGTTAGTCGTGATTTCGCCACCGACGATATCGAATTTCCTTCATTCCTTCGCTGCTTTTCGAAAGGATAGAACGACGGAATAGAACAGTTTCGAAACGGCGCGATGCGTGGCTCTGTAGCCAACGGCCGATCAGCAAAAGAAAACGGGATCAGATTTCGAAAGGTCAGCGGCTCGAGGATCGCCAATCCTCGGCGCTATCGTTTACTTGGCCGAGCGGATGGAAACGATGATAAAAATCTACGGCCACCGAAAGTAAACTTGGAGACCTCCCCCTTCTCTCCCCAAGACACGCGATAAAGGGTAAGGATGAACGATAAATCGTGCGGCGATACCGATGTTGGCGCGATATACAATCATCTTGCTGCCCTGATGATCCGGAAGAATCGGGAGAAACGAACGTTTGAAAGGACGTCGTTAAAAGGGAGGACGAGGGGGGGAGGCACGTACGGTCGTACGTTCGAATTAGCCGGAACGACTGCGACACGAACGAAGCGCGAGGACGACAATGGTTTATCGATAAAACGTAACTTTCAGTTTTCGAGGCATACGCCGTCCTTCCATCCACGCCCGTCTTAATCCTCGGCTTCGGTGAAGTATGGTGAAATATGGGGGAATTTCGATCTCGCTCGCTCGAAACGAAAAACGACGGGCTAGGATTTAAGTAAGATACGTCACGAGAGTTCGAAACGTATTCTCTACGTATTCTCGTTACATTCGTTCTTTGGAAAGATGGATCTGGACTTGTTATTCCTGGTATCGTAATAAAAAGTAGCAAATCTTTATTCGTTAATTATTCATCGAAGATTAAATATAAATAAATATCGTTCGTTACGGTGAGATAGGAAAAGTCAGGCCCAAAATTTTCTCTGATATGACTGTTACTGCGAAAGGAATTAGATCTGAAAGGATTAGAGAAATTGATCTCATCCACGGTGTAATAACATCTACATCGAACCATTCCTATCTCTGACTGAAGGGATTAAAAATTTTCGATTAGATAGGAAATAGAGGGAAGAAAGAGGGAGGGAAGAAGGAAGCGCGTTATTCCGGGCCGCGATGCACGTTCGAATAATCCGCGGGAAATTCGTCACGGCCGACTGGACCGCATCATTCGACGATAGTTTTAACGGACGAGAACGTGCCTCGTCACTGTCGCGCCATTCCCCCGTCCGTTCTCTCCTTTTTATTTTTTTTTATTTCTTTTTTTTCTCTTTCATTCTCTCCTCGCTTCCCCCCACGCGCAATTTCCGCGCTACCCGTCGATATTCATTCCCCTTTCTTCGCCTTCGTACGCAGACCGAAGGGAAAAATTGATTCGCCCAAGGTAGTCGAGGCTTTCCTTCGCGTATCTCTTTCCTTCGTAAAAGCCTGAACGATAATTCTAGAATCGACAGTCTCCACGAATTGGCCGAAAAATTCATCTTCCCTCCTCCTCCTCCTCCTCCGTGGACCGCGAGAACGTCGAGATGGAATTTTCCCTGGACGAGGGAAAAAAATGGGGATGAATTTTTTAACAGGAAATTTGGAGGAGAAAGAGGCTTTGTCAGATTTTTTGAGAAACGAGCGCACGTTGCAGAAATGAATCCTCCACGTGGGAGATTGAAAATCGTTAATCGTTAAAAGTGTAAACGATGCGAAAAAATCCTTCCTATCCTGGTTCTCTTGGCGAGTAGGAAACGCTGACGAGAGGAGAGGAAGGGTCTCGAGTTGTCGTCTATCACGAAACGAACACGTGTATGAAATCACGCTTACCGATATCACCGGTCGAGGCGGTCGGATTAGGCTGGCGACGTATTTGCAAGTTAAATTAGAGCGGGATAGAAAAAAGAGGCGGGAATATGGGCTGGCAGGGAAAAAAGGAAAGGGGATTTTTATCAAAGTTATGACTCGGCGTAGTAGCGGGGAACGAAAACTTTCCACTTTCCATCCCTTTCACTCGCGGGGGGCGGGCCATTTCTTTTGTCGTTCGAGATTCATAAGCTCCTCTCTCTCTTAACTCGCGTTTTTTCTCGTAATTTCAATGCGGGATTCGTCTCGAGACGAGAGGGCGGAAACTCAACTGCATTCGAAAAGAGAGAGAGAGAGAGCCGCGAGATCAATTCTGTCGCCTGTCCTCCCCCCTGTCCTGAGTTGTGGAAGAAAGAGCGATTTACTCTCGTGTCGCTGAAATTCAGCGCACAACAACGCACCCGTTCGAACCGATCGAAACTATTGTAGTCTCGGCGTGCTCTTTTTTTTTTTTCCCCCTCCGCAAAACCGAATTCAATTCGACCTGATTCGTCGATCGTTGCGAAGCGACGATGTTTCTCGCGTGGAAACATCATTGTTTGGAGACGCGTAAAAACGATCCTCTTCGATTTTTTTTTTTCCTTAAATTCTTTAGATTCTTGAAACGTGATTGCGTTACGCGAATTGTTCCGTTCGAGATGTGATGTGAATTTTATTACACAATTTCGAGTAGGAAGTGCATACAGTATATAGATTATCGAAGATGGAAGGGTATTTCCAGGGTAAATCGAGAGATTCGTAACGAGCGTTAATTTTCAAGGCGGACTGCTCGACGTTCCACGAAATTATTTATACGGGAGGCGAAACGATACACTCGGCCGGCTTATTAAAGCCCGGATTTTCCCCGAGGAAACGCGATCCGGCCCCAAGAAAATGAGAGCTGGGGAGGCGAGCGCGAACGAGGTGAAAAATCTACTTCGATTCCCTCTCCTTCTCTCCTCTCCTTCTTTCTCTCTCTTTCTCTCTTCCCCGCTTGTATACCACGTCCCCTTAACGAGCAGCATAAATCTACCAACTAACGGACTTAATTCACGTTTCTTTCGTCGAAGATTCGAAGGACGATACGAGGGGTGATACATCAAACTCGTCCAACTTTATCCTTGACGAGAGGGGGAAAAATAGGAGGAGGATTGCGAAAGAGGGGAGGGATTGCGTTTCTTCGTCTCCCCGCCTCTATCGTGTGTCGCTTGCAATTAGAAATTATGCCGCGCAAGGTCCTTTGACCGCGAAACTGCGGTCGTGGTTTTTCCACGGCGCAATATTTTATCCAGGTTTTACCGTGGATGCACCAACGCGTGAGAAAGAGAGGGAGAAAAAAGGAGGGAGAGAGACACTGCTTGTACCGATGCACGCGGTTCTTCTATTCGCGATACCGTATCTCGTTGTCGGTAGATGCACTCACTTTAATCAGAAGCCTGGCTCGGCCATGACCGGCGGCTTGCCTCTTCTCTAAATGTCGACTCCAAAAATCCTACAGTATTTCGTCACTGTTTTCGAGCGAAGAAAGACTAAAGATTTGGATAATTTTCGTTGGAGATGGAAATTTCTTGGCGAAGTAGTCGAATCGATCGATGATTAAACTACGAATCGAAAAACGAACCGTGAACCATAAAATTGCGGTACTTGCTTGCTGTTAAATAGGAGAAACTATTCTCCCTCTCCCTTCTCCCTCCCTTCCTTCCTCAATTTGGAGAGATGGCGGCCGAATTACCGGGAAATGGATTACTAGAATTTATACCGAAAGCGTCTCGATCCGAGCTTATCGACCCGAGGCCTTGACGATATTAGGCCTATCTTTATCCCCGCCCAGCTTATCGTTGCACTCGATTATCTCCCCTCCCATGCCTCTCGAATGCCCACCACCAATTTTTTTCAACCTCCCATTCCGTCCAAGGGAGAGAAAGATGGCGAGAATAATTTCTAAACGCGTTCCAAACGCGCCTTTTGCAACCGAGTTTTTAGAAATTCCGCGGGATGGCGATAACCAATAACCGTGGGGAAGGTAATCGGGTCTAGTTCGTTACGGGCTGAAACCGTTACGAAATCGTTTTTATCGCTATTCCCCGGCCTCGTGTGCGTGCTCGTATCTGCTCGCTAAATAGCACGGTAGAAAATACGCGCGCCCCCCCTCTCTCCCTCCCCGTTATTGCTTGTCCGCCCGTAATGGGAAATTGAATCACTTTCCAACGTGGAATAAACTTGCCGTGATTAAAAAGTCTCGGACACCTGCTCGCCGTTAAATATCGTCTCGAAGGTGTATATATTAACCGACTTTTCCCCCCAAAATAATAAACGAAGATCCCCTCGAAAGATTCGTTCCCAGGGAAGCGTGCGCACAGGTGAGAAATCCGTTTCTTTGCTACGTTGAATAGTTTTCGAAAGTCTCGATGAAAACGTATTTTGCGAGATTAGAGGCAGGGAAGAAGAGTTACGTTGCACGGAGGGGGAGGGGATTTATGGAGGGGTTAAATGTTATCTGGAACGTTGGAAGGTGCGTTGGAGGTGAATAGGGACGGTCAGAAATCAAGCGTGGTATCAGGGGTGGTTGGCGTTGAATAGCGTTCGATACGTCCGGCCGGGGTTCCCTTGGTAAATACCAAGACGCCATAGGGCGTAGCTGGTGGGGTTGGAGCGGAGGGAGAAGGGGTGGCGGTGGTGGTGATCAGTATGCCGGTGGTCGGCCGGTGAAACACGGCTCGAAGGCCGGTCAGTACACCGCATACATCGGCCCTGACCCTCGTCAATTCGGCCCTTTCCCTCCACTCTTCTTCCTCCACTCCTCCACTATTAATATCGGTTGATAGACCGTTACCCCAACGTCGCAGCCTATATAGTATTTCCTTCCTGGTGTGCCGTAAGAGACCGCATTCGTCGCGTAATCGCCTCTTGTTCGCGGTTTAAAGGGAGAAACGGGGTGTCGTTTCGTCGGATCGATATAGATATCGGATCCGATAACGGTTCGATAAGATTGTTTTTCGATCGTGCAATTCTCGGGGGTATATCTCGCCGCGGAGATTTCATAAAGAAAACGGGGCAATTTGATTCTCTTTGAAATATATCGTTAAAATCTATATATATATATATATATATCGAAAGTAGGATGTAATATCTCGATGATTTATTAACGAGCAATCGAGCTACGTGTAGATATATAACTAGCGTGGAACCACCGCGTCCATTTCAACGGATGTCGATGCACGATTTTTGTTTTTTCGTAGCCAGGGTGGGAAGGTAGGAGGAGAGAACGCTAAATGGGATTAAACCGAATGAAGCTTGTATCAAAAATACTGCGATTGGATTTCATCAAATGGAAATATCGTTGCGTCTAATTTTTCGAATTTCCCTTCCGGTGGGGAAGGAAAGGAGAGTTGGTGGAAACGAGAACGAGTGGTTGATTGGCTATCGTGCGTGCATACGGTGAAATTGCCTTTTGAGCGAATCATTTCCATATTATTCGATCGCGTCCGTCGATGTCTCGTTTCGCTTTTAATTTCGAAGATGAAGAAACGGTTTGATTCGCGCGAATCGAGAGAGAAAGAGAGAGAGAGAGCTGTTCCGGAAATGGACACACGCTGACGGAAGGATTTCCTGTCGGCCGCCGAAAATTTATTCCAAACGCGTACTCGCCTATCCTGACCCTACTCAAGCCCGGCTAACTAATCGAGGCTGGAACAAAGAAGAGGGAAGGAAGAAAGTGAAGCGAAACAGAGGCGAAAAGTCTGGAAGGAAAAACCTAGGCGTCGGTTGAATTTCAAACGTAGACATCGCTTTTAAAACGAACGTTCGATAATTTTCAATCGAGTTTCGAGGCAATTGCGATTATCAAAATCTCTTTATACATTTATTCAAACGGGAGATAAAACCGGGAGCGGTCGAAACCACTTGGAATAATGGGCAGTTTTAATAATAAAATCGATTCGAATCTGCCGTTTTAATGGAAACAGCCGCGGGATATTTATTAAGAGAAGAAATTAGCGTTGTGCCATGTCCGGTCGATGTAAAGAGTCGGGATTATCGATTATAGCGTATTAATCGCTACTTGGCGGAAGGTATTGGCTTTTTCGCGTCGGTTTGCTTTACCGGATGTTAAAGATCGGTGGATGGAACGTCACGGAAAAATTGATGGACCGCGGTGAAAGACTTTGGCCTCCATACGCGTATCTTTATATTTCGCCGTTTTCCCTCGATTTATTCGGCTCGTTCTCTATATATCTCTCTCTCTCTCTATATATATATATATATATATATATATATATATATCCCTTTTCTGGTCGTTTTCATAAATTCGTTAGAAAGGACGTTCGACACCGTGGCTGTGTAAAACTCGTAAGGCGTTTACGAAAGAATTTATATTTATTCGATACGTTCCACGCGTATCGCGATTTTTCGTTTCGTCTTATATAGATATATTTGTTTGGCATCGGTGTTGCAATAAAAAAGTTTTATCCTCGTACGAGTATTTATTTATAGATTTATTTATTTTGATCTTCTCTATTTTTCGGATAAAATTCGTGGAATCTTGATTACAATTCTAACAGTATTAATTCGAATTGCTCGACGCATTTCCTCCGAGAAATCACGGCCGATGCTATTGTCTAACAAACAGACACTCTCGCGACTCTCGTAATTGCATCGCTCGACAAACTCGATTATTCTCTCGGTCGAAACGCGCTAAAGTGGCCGTGAAAAAAAAAGGCGAGGATTTCGCGTAACTCTTCTCTCGACTCATTAACATTTTCATCGAAACTTTTCAATCACTCGGAAAATTCCACGCTTCGTCGTCCTTTCGAACGTGGACTCATCGTGTTTCTCTCAACTTGAGACGAATTCCTCTTTCGTCGATCCGTCGTCGGCAATATCCACCAAATTTTATCCATGCGGTTCTTCATCTGCGAATCTTATACCGTCGCTTAATGGAAGGACGATCGTTGTTTCTTCGTCATCGAGCACACTCGTCGCACGCCTTTCGAATCACTCTTTGTGGGAGGAAATTTCTTTCATTCCGATCCGAAAAGACGGGAAAATTCGAAGGTTGGGAAAGGTCTTTGGAGCCAGCCTCGTTGCGCCCGCAAGATTTACGATCTCCGCGGCCAACGTCGTTCCAGATAATACCGTCTCTTCCCGCCTCGAATTATAAAAGGCAATTGTACGTCCCATCGTTGCAATGGATCATGCCACTGATACTTGAAAACACGGGGGAGGAACGAACGTGGACGGCGAAAAGCGCACGTCGGTGGGACGTGCGCTCGTCAAAGAGGAAGAAAGAAGGTCTCTCGGATGCTCTCCGCGCCGTAATCGTGCACTGGCTGCTGGGGGATACTTTAGAATGCAGACGGATTTCGAGTTTACCGGCCGTGGGAAGAAATTCCATGGGTGCACCGCCGAAAGGCATTCCAACCTACCTGCTCGAAGCCCCCGACCTTCCTTCTGCTTCCTGTCTCTGCCTAAGAAGAAAGAGATACTTTTTCGGCTACTATCCAGTTGCCGGTGTAGAGAGTTGCTGGTGTGTGCCCGCCTCGCCTCGCCTCTCGCTTAGAAATACCTGCGTGTGACGTAACACTGGTGGTGCTCCTTTCTCTGGTGGAAAGGGGCGGGCGTGTGGGGTACAGGTGGAAAAGAAAAGAAAATACGATCGAGGAAGAAAGGAAGAAACACCTTGCCCATCGCGTACACACGCCCATCCGACCCGAGCGTGACGCACGGCCTCGCGGCGTGCATTCGAATGCGCGTTACAGTCACCGCTCGCCGCGGAGATTGTATTACGCGTACAAAGCGAGTTTTGTATAACTTTGCCCGCGAGATTTCCGTTTCGCTCTGCGGTCGAGTCGACGGAGTTTCGAGTTCCACCGAGTTCGATCGATCCGTTCGTTTCGTTCCTATAAATCGACGCACGGAATAATTGCCGTCTGTCGCGTGCACAAGAAGGAAACGAAAAACGAAAAAGAAAGAAAGGAGAAAGGTTAAAAAGGTATTTTTTCCTCGCCCTTCCGAACTCCACTTCCGCTTTTGCAGATCGATTAAAATTCGATTCGAAACGAGTAAAAATATCGCAATATCGTTTTATAAAAACAACTAGCTTAAGGCGAATCAGCTGCATTTTAGATCATTGGACAGATCGTTTTAGAGACGTAAAAATCTGTGGTGGAAATCTGTCGAGTCGAATCGAGCGGAATAGAAACGAAAGCGCGAAACGTTAACAATCCATTCGACCGAAATAGTAATGAAGTGGCAGGGGAGGGAAGAGAGGAGCGGGTGGTCGTCGGTGGAAATGGGCAATGTGTCAATATCGATCGTACATAGTGGACGAGCATAGGAGGGGGGAGGGTATATGTGGCATTGGGGGGCATGTAAAATTTATATACAGGGTGACCGCGTCGAGTAACGACCCTCACTTCCGGCCACGTCCCACGTTCTGCGTCGATCGCGACGATTCCAGCTGTTGCACGGATTTGATCGGGCCGCCCTAAACGACAAACCCCTCCTCCCCCTCCCTATTGTCTTGGAGCACAATGCCCAATGTGTTGTCACCGGCAAATTTTCGCTCGAGTTTCTGCCCATCCATCGACTTTCGCTTTTTTCCACCGGGATATTCGTGCTCTCGCGAGATTAATCCAGCGTCGCTAATAAACATTAAATCTTTTTTTTTTTTTTTTTTCAAATCAATGCTGATCGATGAAATCGAGGTTGCACGAACACGGCTCAGTTTTCAAAGCGAAAAAAAATAACGTAGGCGACGCGATAATTTACCAACCGACGTCGTTGAACAAACTTTGTTTAATTGTTACGCCGATAAAATCGACGTGGACGAAAAACGTGCGTAAACGTTGATATTAATCCGTCCACGGTAATCGAGTGGTCCGACTCGAATCTCGCGTCGCAAAAGAAAAAGAAAGAAGAAAAGGAAATAAAGTATATACCCCCGTTCTTCTCGCTACATCGATCGCGTGTAATAAAATACCGTAAAGATTCGCGTTAAAAAGTTACAGTTCGAGCGAGTTTTTCCCGAAAGAGAGAAAACGAAAGATTCCACTTGGAAATCGATAAACACCCTCCTTCCCTTCCTTTCCTCGAGCAATTCGAGCGAGTTGGATGAATTCCGGATGAAACGTCGTAGCCTGGATGGTTTGGTTCCGTTAGAATCGCGAGATCGCTTTAATTAAGGGACAAGCCCGGTTCTGTTAGACGCTGGAAATGTACTTGATTAATCGTCCCCGAACCGTAGTATCTCTGGTAGCCGAAGCTGAGGTACAAGAATTGGAATTACACTCGAATTTCTTCATCGACCGAGAGAGAGCGAGAGAGAGAGAGAGAGAGGCAAGCGGAGGAGATAAATCATCGAAATAGTAGCGGGGTTTAAACTAATAGCGGGAAGGTTATTAAGAAAAGTGGGCGAGCGTAAGCATAAGCGCGTTAACGGCGAGAGCGGCGCGCATACTTGGCTCCGCGTAATCATCGTTCTCGCCGTCCCGTCTCGTCCCCAAGTTTTACGAGGCGGGGTGCACTAATACGCTTTTAGCCTGGATATCGAAAGATATTACAGGCATTCGCAACAGATGCTTATCGTTCGTTGCTCGCCGGGATCGATCCCGATAACGAGAGAAATTACAGGTTGCTCGCGGCCTGTGTGCGTGCCGATCGTACGCCCCTCTCTCCCTCTTTCTCCGTCGAAACGGGAGACCATTGGGACGCGACGATCGTCCAAACTTGGACAATTAAACGAAACTTGGGCAACCACCGATCCTTTTGTCGGAGGCAACGCCATTGTAAACCATTGATCCGCTTTCGTCAAACTTTGCCGTTATCGATGCCCGTTGTCTCGCAAACCCGTTAATTAGATAAAGGATGACCGGTTAATCGGTATAACGAAACTGTATACTACTATAACGAAACCGTCGAAACGATCAATCGGTCCGCAACTCCGTTTCCATCCATATTATTTTCATCGCGTCAATTACTTCCTCTGCTATTCTCTTTCTTCCTTCTTCTCGATGCGCGTATCGAGGAACGAACGAACGCGTCCATAGAAAAAGAAGGAAAGAAAGTCTCGCAGCAGCGAAACGATAAGAGACGAGTAGATGGATTCTTTTAGTAATCTTGCCACCTTTCGTCCGGGCGAGAAGTGTCCACGCGGAGATGTATTCGAATGCATAGAAATTGGCCGGCGCGGCGCAAGGCCGGTAGACGGCGACGTCTACTACGCGGCCCGGGGCTGTCGCGATTGCGTGCCGTTGTTGTCGTTCTATCGTCACGTTCCTATAGTAACCGCAGCCCATTGTTCAATAAACGTTGAATTATGACTCAGTGCCTGAACGTGGTAACCGTCGCGTTACCTCGAAAGTCCGTTGCTGCCTGCGCGACGCGTATTTCTGCGGCGAAACGATCTTCGGGCTTTTCCCTTTTGAAACGGAGGAGAGGGCCACGCAGCGTTTCGTCGGACGGATCACGTTTTAACACCGGCTCGAGCGCAACGTTTCGAACGGCGTTTCCTTTATTTTCAACCGCCGTTGCGTTCGCTTCCTTTCGACTCGTTCGATCGGTCCGTTTCCGCGGTTCGAGAAGAGAATAACGTGGGTGGACGTGGAACAGGCTCTTTGTTCGTTCGCGAGAAAAACGACGCGAGGAAATCGGACACCGATTAGAAAAAGGAATCAAGGTAAAGGCCGGCCACCGATATTATTCCTCCTTCGCGTCACATTTGAACGTCGAACGTGCAGCTCCGCTTCGAAATGTAGGTCGTAGAAAATACTGTTCCCATTGTTTCGCTCTCAAGAATTATCTCTCGGAGGGAGGGAGGAGGAGAATTTGGCCGGAGGAGGGAAGGTGAGACAGTTTCTGAAATAATAATATTAACTTTGGACGGCGATCAGAATTTCGTTCTCGCTACGAGAAGAGAACTAGGTTTTCCAAATTTTCAGCTGCGGGCCCGAGTGCAATTGCGGAGAAAAACGGAATGGAATTAGAGGGAATGGAAAAATCTCGTTTCATCGGCCAATTGTTTCCGTGACTACGTAACGTTTATCCGGCAGTTTGGCCGAAAAGCCGGAGAAACGCGCTTTCGATTTCACTTGGCGAACGAAACGAGCGCACGAACGTGTCCGTCACGAAACACCACCGAAACGAACTATTTAGATTCGCTTTCTTTCTCCCATTTCTCGCGAGATCGTGGAAAAGAAGAAAAGAAAAGAAAAGAAAAGAAAAACCACTCCAGGGCCTCCTCCAAGTCCTGCATCGAGTGTCCATATCTTTCAACGAGCGCATAAGAGGGAACAAGAGGGGAGGGAAAAATCATCCCTCTCCAGGCGCGGTAGTAGCATCATCGTACCGTTGCTTCATTTTTCACGGACGAGCGAACTCGTACAGAAGAAGAGCGTAGTAGTAGGCGGGTAGTATCGACCGAAACCAGAGTTTCTTTTTTTTCTTCTTTTTTTCACAATCAGCCTGCTTCTGTTTCGTGTCACGAGAGAAAAAGAGAGATAGAGATAGAGAGAAAGAATGAGAAGAGAAAAGAGTCGGTGGTCCGAAGACGACCTCGTCGCGTTCGACCAGAACAGCGCGACACCCGCTGCGAGTAACGAGCGTTTGTCCGTGAATGCTCCGTTTCCGGACGGAGAAAGGAAAGAAGACGAAGACGAGAAAAGGGACAAGAGTGGCAAGTTTGGTCGATTGCTCGCCTCGACCATTGTATAGTAGGCCGCGAGTAATTAAAACACGCGCGATGGACTAGCGCAATCTGGAAATAAAAATCTGTTCCTTGCCACAGAGAAAGATAGAAAGATAGAGAAAGAGAGAGAGCAACAGTCGATCGTTTAAACGGTTCGGGTCGCTGCGTTCGTTCGTTTCCCATTAATTTATCAATCAACGTTGCCCGCGGACCTGTGTCTCGCAATCTGCCGATAATAAAATATTTCCCAATCCGTGTCGATCGATGGACAGGGGAGGCAAAATTCGTGGAACGAACGCGACGCTGCTCTTCCTCTCGTGTACGAGTGCAATTATCTTAATGATCTTCGAAACGATTTCGAACCCCTTTGATTAACCGGCAGATTTCGAAATCTGCTCCAAATCTCGGATAAGAGCCGATTCGTCGATTCGAAAAGGAGAACCGACTATTCGGAATGGAGACGCGAGGAGGTGATTCGTGCTTCCTCTTCCGCAACATCTCGAACGATCCCTTCCTCGTAATTCGTCCTCGAGAATCAACGAGGATCGTTTCGCCTCGTCTCGCCTTACGTCGCATGCAAATCGATTTTGACGCTCGGTTCGTAGGGAAACGTAACAGTTACATAAGCGGATACTGTAACGAAGGCAACAACGGTTAACGTGCAGAAACCGCACAGACCGGGCCCGAGAGCGGTGTGGGTCGGCGATATTTCGAGTTTATATATCTGCTCTCTCGGCCGGTGGTGGTTTCTCGGCCTGCAAAAACTGCGTAACGAGGCAAACGCTCGCGCGTTTGTTCCAACAGACAACGGCGCGAGTGCCGTTATCGGATTACTCGGCGGCCGCCTGCTGAAATATTCACTGCAAGTAATCGCATAGAACCGACTGGTAATTACCGATCGTTACATCTCCAACCAAATCTGGACATCCCACGCGTATACGTCTATCCATAATTTCGATACGATATTTAAAATTGAACGGTCGTCGAGGGAGGAGAATTTCCAAGCGTTTCCACCGCTTTTAGTTCCCGCCACCACTTTGGGCCGATTTCCCGAACCCAGCTGAAAGTTTGGTTAATTAGTTGGAAGAGAGAGAATTTCGAAACGCGATTTCATTTTCACGCGGGGGAGAAGTTGTCCTCGCGGGAGACGAGCGTGTCGGGAGGAGGCGAAAGATTTCGAAATCTCGCGGCTCTCCCCTCCTGCTTGCAGTGTTTTTCGAAATGAAATTATTAAACGAGCGAGCGAGCCACGTTTCCACGAGGGACGGAATTGGACGGAGGAAGGAAACACGATTATTTTCACTCGCTTAATTATACGCTTCCATCTTCCCACGTCAATCGAGAGGCAGGCAGGCAGGCAGGCAGGCAGGCAGGCACGCACGCATGCACGCACGCGGCCCTTTTTATCCAGCTGCGTGCTCGCGCCTTCGATTCAAGGCCCTTTCCATACCACCGCGTACCAACCGATTCTCTGGATTTGGAACTAAATACCAAACAGATTTCTTTCCGAGATACTCGGCGAAACATAGACACGAAACTATCCACTCGCTTGCATGCGTGTGTAAGAAATGAAGATGCTCGCGCGAAGGAGCGTTGGCACTTGCGTTCTAGAGAGGCACGGAAGCCAAGCGTCTGTTTTTCCTTCCACGTTGGAAAGAGAGGACCGTTCGAGGATCCTTTGTTCACGGAGAAATTTCGGGAGGATCGAGTTGGGATACGTACCGTTTTCACGGTACGTTATCGTCCCTGGTTCAAATTGTCGGGGGAAGAGAGGGGTAGGATTCGAGGAGTTTCAATCAACCCGATTCAATTTTTATAATTAGCTCTCCATACCATTTTTGGAACCGTCCAATTACAATCACGGATAAAGTATGTATAGAGTCGATCAATGGGAGGCATGGGAAAAAGGCTCGTCGAGGGAGCACAAAGAGCAACGTAAAAACTGATGGAGCAGAAATTGGTGGAAAAACATCGCTGACCCAATTGCTGGACGAGCAAATTTGATAATCATTTTCGAGATCAATTTTCCCTCCCTCTCTTTCCGAGAAAATCGTCTTTCGTCGATCATCGAATCGATTCTGTCCGCGATTGAACCGAGAGGAGGAGGAAGAGGGAGGGGGAGATACAATCGAATGTACCACGTATGTAAATAATCGGATACATATCTGGATGAAGCCGGTTCCGTTGACATTCGCGCGCGATTCATTATTATCGGGACGAGGTGGCTGGCATAACCCGTCTTAGATTGCTCGTATTTCCGTGAAACTGGGTCAGAGGAGAGAGAGAGAAGAAAAATCGTAACGTAATTTCGTCGCGTAACTATCTATCTTCCTCTCTCTTGAGCAAATTTCCTTAATTTGCGGAGGAGTTTCTCGTATCCGTGTCTTCCTTCCGGTCGAAAGATCGCGAAGGATAAACGGGGAATGGATGAAGCAGGCCGCGCGACGAGACACCGCGCGGATTGGATTTGCGATATGGAAGGCGAGCGTTAAAATAATATTCCACGTCATCGAACTTATCGTGCTTTCCAAAAACCGGCGCTCGCTATACAATTTTTCTCTCCAACCTCTGTCGTTGCGTCCTAACTATTTTCATTGTTGTTACGCACCGCTGTATTTTTATACGCTGTCCGCGACACGCTTCTCTCGTTCGCAGAGACGCGGACAAATCGTTGGAAATTTTCATTTTTTTTTATTTTGGCCCGGCCAAAAAAATATTAACCGTGCTCTTCGAAATCCGGCTTTTCGAATCGGCTTTTCCGAATCCGTCCGATAATACACGAGCTGGAAAGCAATAAGCCGTCCCGAAATTGTTATATCGAATAATCGAGCTTTGTGCACTCGTTGTCGACGTAATGTAGACCGGGCTGGAAATTTGGCTGAATTACGCGAATTACCCGCGGGACACGTGTATCGCCAAACAATCGAGGATTTTGTTAACGAATCGCCGTTAATTTCGCCGCTGGGAAAACAGAGCGATAAACAAACGGCTGTTGCGCGAACGAAATTTCCAGGAACGGGAAAGAATAAACGCCCCCCCTCCTGAATCCGATGATCCGTGATTTTAAGGAGACTCGAAAGATCCTCGAAGGGGATCTTAAAATTCGTAATCCGATCGCGTGTAAACTGAAAATCCCCCTTTCCAAAGACGATAGAAGAAATCGTGCAAGTGGATGGATCCATTTTCATTTTTCTTCTCTCTCTGTCTCTCTCTCTTTCAAGAGATTTCGTCTTTCGTTGAATAATTCATTGGAAATGAGGAGAAAGAAAAGGGCGAGAAAGGTGGCCCGTGAACACCTTTATCGGTTCCTTATCGGAAAGGAATAGTTGCGTATCTCGATGCGGGGAGAAACGAAGGTCGGTGAGTCGCGGTTCAAACCGGAAGCTCCCGTAATTGGAGAGGACTGAGGCGCGAGTGTAAGCCGGTGTTCGAAGTACAACGTGGCGCGACAAAGTTCACGCGAGGGGAGAGTCGCGCGATCGGCAGTGACAATGCGAAGAACGCGATCTCGGTCGACGAAGCTGCTCGAACTCTCTCCCCCGTTCACGAACCGTTCATTGTCGATTAAATTAACTTGGCCGGCTTCGAAGGCTTCCTTCGAAGGAATCGATCTCTAACCGAATTTTCGCGTCACGGAAATCGATTCTTATTACATTCTTGCTCGAGAACAAGACTCTTTCGTTCCCTCCTTCGTTCTGTTCCGAATTGAAAAAAGAAATTCTGGATTTTATTTCGAACAGAAGGGACGAGATAGGAATACGTGCTTGCTCGCATCTCTCTCTCTCTCTCCTTGCACATGCAGCTCTGGGATGTAATTTCGAGTCTGGATCGATCGTGTTTCGCGCCAAGTTTCACGTGTTTAGAGGCGAGCACGGGACAATAGAGGGACGGTTGATTATGCAGGCCAATCTGTCCGCCGGACAAGATCGGGATTTGAGCAGCCGAATTATGGGTCGCGTTAGATTATTGGGATGCGCGCGTCATAACCTGCAAGCTAAACGTCTACATGCTACTATGCGAGGAATTTGTCCCCCCCTTTCTATCCGCATTGTACGAAACGTTTTTCAACTTAGGTATAAATTGTAAGTGTAATATTCCCGCGTGTACGAATTCCAATAGGCACGAAAATGTCGACGCTTCGGATCTCCACGGAACGAGAAGCAATTAAAATTATCTATACCATCTTTTCATTCCTGTACAACTTTCGTTTCCGACGAGACATTTCTTTCTTTCTCTCTCTCTCGTTCTCTCTCTCTTTCCCGATTCGTGCGGCTCGATGATTTCACGGTTAAACGAGCGGAAATAAAACGGAGATGCGTTCAAAAGGTTTATTCAAATCGGAAGTTTCAATTGAATAATTTTCCGCGGGAGATAAAGGAGAGAACCTTTGCAAAAATTGTCGAAGTTTTTACCAGAAATCTTTGCTAAATAATTCATATCGTTCGCCAAGGGATATATATGTAGGGATTCGAACGAAAGAAATCGATTTTTTTTATGTCTTTCACGAGTCAAGATGCGAGATCGAGATTTCGAGACGGTTTTTCCCGAGATACGAGGGAAATTACATGAAAACGGAGTAGGACATACGTGTAATTAACTGTAGCGTGTACGGAATAATCGTCGACCGTGTTGGCCCCCATCTCCCCCTTCTCTTTTGTTCCAAAAGTAAAGTAAACGAGATTTCTGAAATTGGGCTAAAAATTACGCGGGCTAATAGAATAGGGAAAAAGAAGTGGGGGATGTAAATCGAAAAGTGGAAAAATGCAATGGAACGTTCGAGATATTATTTTATCCGCGAGCGGAACGTGACATAATTTCCATTGTGAACGTTGGGGGAAAAAAAAGAAATCGCGCTGCACCCCGAAAAATGAAACGCGTTCCCCAAAACGCGTTCGATCACAAATGGCCACGCGTGTTATCCACGGCGGACGGTGAATCGGCGCGCAAATCGAATCACGCGAGAGACGTCTCTGACCGCACAGAGAATCGAAGCCGGTCTGTGGAGTATAATATGGGGCTGGTGGAGGTAATTCGTCGGTCCCGGGGATTCGATGAAGATCCTAATCTATTTAATTCAGCTTCTGTCCACGCATCCCCCGTGAAAGTTGCCGGCTAGCCGGCAAGGGAGCGAGCCGCTCGTCGCATTTCGGCGGCTGGTCGAGGGACGCCGAAGGGAGCCGAGTGGCGGCGGACGGAGCCGAGCACAGTCGAACTCGGCGATGAGCGCGGCTCGGTGGCGAAGGCGGCCGCAAAGCCACGCAGTTGGTCGACGAGCGCGGCACGGTGTGTCAGCGGACCGGTTTCCTCTCTTTCCTCTTTCTCTTTTCTCTTTGTCGCGCATCCTTCGAGCATTTTGCCAGCCTCGTGACAGCTGTTCAACCGGCTTCGATGATCCGCGAGACGATCCACGGCATTCGAGGCAAGAGCGGGCTGCAATGGTTCACAGTAAGCCAAATCATTCACGGTTTTGTTTTCGCCACTTGCGATACGCGGACGTGCGACACACAACGGTATTTTTGTTTTTGAGGATGGTTTTTTTTCATTTTCTTTCTTTCTTTTTTTTTTTTTTACTTTTTTTTCCCCTATTTTTTATATATATAGATATTCGAGGCTTTCGAGATCGTTGGTGTAATTTGTACGGATGATATAGATTGGTTAGTTTTCCACGGTCCGGCCGTGTCGTGTCAGGAGAGCAGGGGAGTCGATGGTATCGCTAATTCAATGGCTATTGTCCATGTTCTACTACGTGTGTAATGCATCGATACCAAAGGGTTTCGTACCTGTAGAATAGCTAACAGTATCTCCGCTTTATTTCATGGGAGGAGACAACGCAACTGTTTTCCGTGTACACGCATACATTCTCGCGTTTTAAGCTTTCGGCTCTCCTCTCCTCGTTTCTTGTGCTCCGACTATCCTTTTCCTCGCCTCCTTTCACAACAACTCATTATATTCTCGCCAACGTAGTAAACACGGAACGTAATACACGGAACGTAATACTCGGGATCGATCCGAAATTTTTCAGTTTACGATTTCGCGTCGTCCTATATTTTCTCTCAACCAATGTTCTCTCGTTAACCAATGTTATTTCTTGTTAAATACGCATTAAACTCGAAAGCCTCGGATCTCATAATCGCGTAATAGACACACATACGTGCACATACATACACACACATACACTCAAATTTCCAATGTTTAAGTGATCGTTAAATACGACGGTAACCGAAAACTAGGAGAGAACTGTTACGTTTTAATCGATGAACGGCTCTGGGAAGGATTCGCGAGGGGTGACTTACGACAAACACTTGCCCTATGGTCCTGTTACTCGGTCACGGCCATTGGTAACGCACGAGTTTTTCTCTCCCACACGCGAATCTAACATTTTCGTTTCACGCGCAACCTTTACGTACGAGTTTTTCAATTTTTGCAATTGGAAAACGAAAAGAGAAGAAAATTAGAAACGAATGGAGTTCTTGGGTGATGATCGATACGATCGATAGCGCGTGTATGGCAATCTAATCTTCTTCGGATTCCGTGGGACTCGATAAATCGATGAGGAATGGGTTTCAACCGCGGTGATAATAAAGAGAGCCGCGATATCGCGTGGAGGAAACCTTTAATAGATGACCTACGAGCTGCGACGAATAGGAATGTAAAATTGTCAGGGGATCAAGGTTGGAAAGGCCGATCGTGTGCCGGTTTAAAACGTCAGAACGTTATTTAGATCCCAATATACAGGCCCACCGTGTGCGTCCTCCAATTCGTTACGTTCTTCTCACCATCTTCCTCGGGAATTTTTCTAATCTTTCCCCCTCGTCTGGTCTACTCTTAGATACCATCTTCGTTTACGGTCCCGGGACACGTTCGAGCTCGATTAATCTCCAATTTTAAATCCGATGGATTATAGGACACGGCCCGTGTTCCGTGCTCGATGGAACACGGAAATCTTTGGAGGAAACAGAGATAGAAAGTAGACGATTAGTATTTTTCATTCAACTTGAGATATATCGCGGCTCGGATGCTCCGTCTACTCGACTCGAAGATATCGGGTCGAGCCGTGGCTTGAGCCTAATATGGAGAGGCGCGAGATCGATCTGGAAAGACGGCTTCGATGCGTTTCTTGCAGATTTTTCCATACCCAGTCGACGAGTTTCTATATTTCCCTCAACCGGTACCGTAACGAGAGTCCAGAATCAAGGACAACGTCGAAGAAAAACTGAGATGTTGCAAATTTCGCGAGGAAAAATTCAGGGAATCTGTAACATTTGCCGTCGATTTGCATCCAAATGCATTATTATATCGCGAATTAATCCTTTGACTCGATCCGATCTTCGAAAGATTAATTTTTCTTCTTTCCCCTTCTTCCTCGTCGAGCAAAAATCGTAGATCTTTATTCCTCGATATTCCTATAGAAAGTTTCTTTTGATCAGAAATCTCTGTATCCGTTCGTTTGATCCTTAATTTGCGTGGACACGACGACACTCGAGAATTACTTCAAAAATTACAAAGTTCAATCAAAAATTACATAGTTTCTCCTTTATTAGGGATCGCGAGTTGCCAATTTTCTGGCGAAATTTCGATAAACTTTCGATCGATGGAAAATAGATACGGTTCCCTTCCGTAACACGTAATCCATCGTTCCTTTGAAACGTTGTAACGCGAAAGTTTAATGGGATCGAACGCGAAGAAGAGCGGGCGCGTGTCGTGTTTCGTGATTTTGAAAGTCGAGCCTTCTGCGCGCAAAAACTTGTGCAACGTTAATTAAAATTCTCAAATTTTATTCTTCCTCTTCCACGAAATATAGAACGCGAACGAGTTGGAGCTCGATTATCGGACAATTCGATCGATTTTCGATTCGATCGTATGAATGCGCGTACGAAGAAAGCTCGTGCTTCTCCTCCGTTGTTCGATCCGTCTTCGCCTCGTTTTCCTTCCCTCGCGACATTAATCGCAGTGCCATTTTCCTGGATAACAATTATCCGGGAAAAGGAATTCACCGCAATTGAATATTCTTCACGGGGATTAATCCTTCCTTCTTAGGGTTTATCGAGTCTCGAGGGCCACTCGTTCTCCCCCTCGTTCGAGGCGGCCAGTTTAAGGCCGCATTAAAGAGATTAGCTCGCGTTTGACAGAGAGAGAGCCAACCCACGTTCTCTTCTCCTCCTCCTCCTTCTCTCCCTTCTCCTCGCTCTCTTTTACTATCGGTAATTCGAAAATCCCACCGCCTCTTTACTTTATAGAGGAGGAACACCCGCCCCTTTTACTTATCGTCCTAACGAACCAGAGAAGAGAACTTTCATCCACGTTGAAAGCCACGAAAATCGTGTTTGTCTACAAAACGAGGCCGAGATCTTTTTCCCTTGGCGCCGTGATTCCACGAATTTTCCCTACCGTCTTCTCTCACTTGTTCCTCCTCTTCCTTCTATGAAGGAAGAATCGAATAAAAATTTACCGAGCCTCGACGAATGCGTTAACTTTGGGAAAGCTTCGTTTCACGAAGTAGGAAGCAAAGAGAAATTTATAGATGTTACGTGGAATTATTATCGGGGTAATTAATAGGAGAACGAGACTTCTCCATTGGGAATTGTTCCATTAAGAGGGTTCCGCGATTGTTTCGAGACGGGGACTCGTCGAGGGATGTAAAGGGATGAACGTAAAGGGTTCTAATCGGAGCCACGTTCTCGATAACGTGGTTTTACGAGGGTGTAAAATATCGTATCGGAGAGGACGAGCCCGATTCCTTGAGCTGGACCAATGGAAACTTCTCCCCCGAGAGAGAAAGAGAAAGGGGGAAGAAATTTTCTATCCACCAACTGGAATGGGATTGAAGGTAATCGCGAGACGTCTCGGTCGCGGCGACGAGGATAAATAAATTAACGTCAACGACGTTTCGCGTTTCAGGGCCGGTCCTGGGAGTAAAAGCGAACGCGGAAATTTCATTTTCGTCGCCTGGCAAAATATCCGACGACGTGTCTTACTCCGACGTCTTTTGTTTTCCGCGGGGGTCGCATTCAACAGGGGTTGTATCCCTCCCTCTCTCTCTACCGAAACACAATTTGCCACGAAAGCTTCGCCCCATTATCGGATGACGAACCGATGACACCGTCTTCACCTCGTCTCATCCTCGTTCCTTCCATGAAAATTCTCTCGCGTTTCCCTTCCTCTCGCGGAAAACGGGTCGAAAGTCTAACGTCGGTTCATCGTACTTGTCTCCATTCGAAATATCGTTTGAATGAAGCGAGAAAAGAGAATTTAAAAGCACAAAGGATGAGGGAGAAGGGGATAAAGAGACGCGACAAAGGCTGCGTTGTTGGTTGGATCGTTTGAAAAAACGACACGTTACACCACCTCGAAAACACGCTTGTTAATCATCCGGTCCTCTTTACACGAACGAGCCCCTTTCCTCGCGATGATATAGGATGTCGGTTCTCCCTTCGCGACGATACCGACCATTCCTTCGCGTACCAGCAACACCCATCCCAAGAGACCGATCTTTGATCCGCCGTGTTACATCATTCCAAAAAATACATCCGTTCGATGTATAGAATTGTATCGAAATGGAATCGTTTTGTGCCAGATACTCGCACAATCGACTTCGTGTATACACACACATATATATATTCAAAGAGGCGGTGAAGTTTCTCTGGCTGGCATAAAAATGGAATCGTCGAAAGGAGGTGGTTTATTTCCTTGATTTCCAACCACGCGAATTTAAACGACGACCAACGTTTCTCGTGCAAGATGGGTGGTCGCGAGGGGTTGCTTTTAGCCGATGGTTTTATCTGCCTATTGTTCCTCGCGCTCCGTGGATACCGCTCCATTCGATCAAATAGATGGAAATTCGCCAAGGGACAGAGGTGTTTCTCTCCTTTTCTTTCTCTTCTTTTTTTCTCTCTTTTCGGGAGAAGAATCGGCCACGATAACGACAGATTTATCGGATCACGGACTCATAAACGACTCGCGTTTCGACTCGCAGCGAAAAATAAAAACCTGTTGAGTTTGCTGCCGCGACTCGACGAACATCCTTCGGCTATTGTTCTCCGCGATCGAACGCGGAATTTCGCTCGAATTTCGTCACACCGCCATTGTTTTCTCCGTTAACGATCCGCGGTTCTACATGCAAATCAACCTGACAGGGGAATAGGCATCGTGCTCCTTTTTTTTCTTCTCTTTCTTCTTTTTTTTCCCCCTCTCTTCGGATTCGAGCATTCCAGTTTGTTGCCAGCTCTCGCGTGTAATCCAAGCCGAGATTTCGAAAATTCGATCTTTCGATACGCGGTGGGAAACCACGAGTGAATTAAAACCGCGATTCTATCCGATCGTTCGAATTTGAAAATTTGCACGCGAGTTTCAATATTTGACGATAAATATTCGAGTTTGTTCGAGCGAGTCAGCTCTCGAACCAAGTCCGCTGGAATTTCCTTCCTTCTTCGGAGACGGCAATTTCCAGTTTAATCTCCAGTTGTTCCCAACTGGTCGGTTGGAAAGTACGGGCAGACCTAACTGGAGTATCCTTTTACGCATTCGTCCTTTCCTTCTTAACACCGGCGTGTCCTCCTTTCTTCGCGCCTCTTAGTCACAATGATCACGGAACCGCAAATTCTTCATCGCGTGTCGCGTTCGGTTTCGACTCGACCTGTTCGAAAAACTTGAAACTCGGGAGACCGATACTCGGCCCCCTTATATACGATTAACACGTACGCGTGTCGCTGCGACGAAATATGAAATTTCTTTTGTACTCTCGCGGTTTTTTCGAGCGTGAAAAAACCGTTGCATCTCGGTTACACACCCGGCGAACAATGCGGTTCGTTACGCGTACCATTACGATCGCGGAATGCAAACCTCGCGGTATTCATTACGCGCGGATCTATCGCGTTTTTCCACGAGGAGTCGCGACTCAGAAAGAGAGAGAGAGAAGGTGGCGTATCGGGTATTTATTCCCCGACCTTTCTCTCTTTCGCCACAATTATATCGCCGTCGCGCGTCACGCTAATTAACCACCGACAACCCGTTCCCAATCCATTAGGCGAATTAAGCGCGAATTAATTTTAACGAAAACGACTCTTACCCCGTTCGATATCTCTTTCGAACGGACTCGACTCGGCCAGGATCGGGCCAAGTTCAATCCCACCGACCAATCGACTTTAACCCCACCTGTTCCCCGACTCGCCAGACAACACGCGACTCCTCGACCCCGGCACCATCCTCGTACAACTTTAACACGGGGAAAGAAACTTTCCTTCCCCCCTCCTTTGGAACAATGGTTTCGAGATTGTTGGGTGTCGGCCAACAACCCTCTTCCCCGAAAAAGAAACAACGAGAGAGAGAGAGTGGTTCGATTAAACTCCGGCAAACGAGAGTTCTCTTCGGGGAGGAGGCGTTCTGCCTCGAGGGCTCGCGCGTGCAATTTTTTCGCTCGTATTAACGAGACGATTAACGCGAAGGGAGTGCAAGGGAGAAGAGAAGGTTCATTAACGGGTCTCCGTCTTTTTCTATCTCGTTGAGAGGCGATCGAGGAGAAGGAGGAGGGGGGAAGCTCGGGCGAGGATCGTCCAATTTCCATAAATCGCGATCGTAGACGTAGGCGAGGCTGTCGAGAGAGCAATTTGCGTGACCGTTGGCGAAAAGTTACGAGTCAGCTTGCACCCTGTCACCCTGTCCGGCCGTTCCACCCCCTCTGGCTCACGTCCATTTGTCACAGACCGGCAACGCGTGCACGCCATCTTCCATATTCCTGCCTCGATATAATACCGACGTATGTATTTTTCCTTCCTCCCCGTTAAACGTCCCCGCGAAATGATTCCGGAGATTCGACGTTTTATTTTTTATCTCTTGGATCCTTGTATCGAGTCGAATGAGTTTGAAAATAGCAGAAGTCGAGAAGAAACTTGAATTACGTCGCTTGGTATTTCGATACTCCACTCGGGAGCATTGGTAATAGTTGGAAACTCGTCTTAAATCTAACTCTAAAAGAGTTAGTGGACCGTGTATATATATATACGTAGAACGATCATATTCCTTGGGAATTGAAAATTGAAAGTTGCGCGAAAGATGGAATCGAAATTCAAAACTGTCGGTCGAGAACTGGTTCCGCGGTCCACGAAACGCTGTGTCGTCCGGAGGAAACGATACTCGGTGTCGTTGCTCGAAAGACGTACACCCATAGAGCGAAAGATATATACATGTAATGGCGCGTGATCTATAACTCGGGGATAAAGCATCTGGAAAGCGGCGGCTACATCGCCTGGGTAACGACGCCATCTTTTACCTCGTGTCGTTCGACGTAACGATGATCGAGGATCGAGACGGAACGGTCTCTCTCTCTCTCTTGGTCGAAAATTCGGTCGAATCGATCGGAAAATGAGAACGACGGCGAGAATTCGGCTCGTTTTAAATTGAATTTCCAATCTTCCGAGATTCCCACTCCGTTCCACGATTCCTTTTCTCGAGGTATATATATACACACGCACGCACACAATATTGTATACACTTTCTTCCGGCTGTTGGAGCGCCTCGAACGAGTATTGTCGCCGTCCGAGAAACGTCCGAGGCGGCAGGAAGGCGGCAACTCGAATCGAGTAGAAAATACGGCAAACTATCGGCCGAGCGAGCAACCTCTTCCCCTCTCCTCTTCGTACAAGTTGCAACAAGCGCGTATTCCGGATTACTTCGATAACGGTACAACGCGTCTCGAACGTATCTCCGAACGAATCGTTAATTTACGTACACCGATGCGACGTCCCACGCTCAAAAGGAAAAATATAGAAATACGCGGATATTTTATTTTTACGGAGGTATGGGTCGAGGTTGACTGACTCTGCGCTCAGTCAATATGGCGGTCGGGAGACGGCATGTGGAGCGTGGCTCGATGGGAAATTGGAACGATGTTTCGCGAGAGCGGCGTGTTGACCGACCGCTCGAAGGCGAATTAAAAGCACTCGATTCGAGATCGTGCGCAACTGTCGTCGGCAGGGTCGCTTTGTTTCCCTCCCCGTCCAGCTTGGAGGAGCTTCTTCCCTCCCGAATTTTTCGAATCGTCGTGGAATATCGGAGAATTTGGGTCGATTGCCCCTCCTCCTCCTCCACGACCAAGTTTATTTTTTCCCTCTTTTCCTCGCTCTCTCTCCATTCGTTTTTCGATAAAACTTGCGAAAGTAAATCGAACGGACACTCGCCCCGTTACCCGAAACTTTCCAGGAAAGGAACGTTCCGATCACAATGGGGGGAATCGCGTTGGAATTTTTTCAACGTCATCCCCCTCCCCGCGAGGCGCATTCCTCTTATCAGAGAGGAGGCGTTACGTCATCGATCGAATCTCTCGCGTCTCGAAAATCGGCGATGTTATCGCGGCGATGGCAGCTCGTAAAGTTTCTCGACGCGTGGCACGTTATTTCGCGGCAAGGAGTTGGAGGGAAACGACGGACAGCTTCGTTTCCTAAACGTCTCGGCCTGATGGGCGGAAGGGAAGCCCGTTCAAAGTCAATTTCGTTTCGGTCCCCGTTGCGTGTCGCGTTCGATTGTCGGGTCGTTATATTCTCTCGCGAACAATCGACCTCGCCTTCGATCTCGCCCCGTTGTATTATCCGCCCGATCTGCCACCCTTTCGTTTCCACGTTTTCGTATCCGCCGGAAAAATTACGAATATCGATCGCGCCATCTTCTCTTTTTTTAACGAGATCGACTCTCGTCTTCGATTGCTATTCCCAATCACATTCCGATCGTGAATCGATTCTCGTTCGACAATCATCAACCAGGATAATTATTCGTAAGATAAGAATATTTCCATAAGAATTGATATTTTCGGAAAGAGAAATTCACGTCGTGTGTCAAACACGAATATACATAATTAATATCATGTATATTATGTATAAATATTATGTATAAATTAATATTTCGAACGAATAACAGGGAATGGAAAAGTTAGACATGCTTAGACATTATTCGTAAGACAAGGATATATTTCGGTAAAATTTTCGAAATTCATATCGTGAGTCAAACACGAATATACATATACATAAATTAATATTTCGAACGAATAACGGGGAATGGAAAACGTGGTTAGACATTATTCGTGGAGAAAAGGAGGGGAAAAAATGAATCGATTCTTGTTCGACCAACAGAATCATCAACTAGGATAATTATTCGTAAGACAAGGATATATTTCGGTAAAAATTTTCGAAATTGACGTCGTGAGTCAAACACGAATATACATAAATTAATATTTCGAACGAATAACGGGGAAACGTGGAAAACGTGGTTAGGCATTATTCGTGAGGAAAAGATGAATCGATTCTCGTTCGACAATCATCAACCAGGATAATTATTTGTAAGACAAGGATATATTTCGGTAAAAATTTTCGAAATTCACATCGTGAGTCAAACACGAATATATATAAATTAATATTTCGAAAGAATAATGGGGAAACGTGGAAAACGTGGTTAGGCATTATTCGTGAGGAAAAGATGAATCGATTCTTCGACAATCATCAACCAGGATAATTATTCGTAAGACAAGGATATATTTCGGTAAAAATTTTCGAAATTCACGTCGTGAGTCAAACACAAATATACATAAATTAATATTTCGAACGAATAACGGGGAAAACGTAGTTAGACATTATTCGTGGGGAAAAGAAGGGGAAAAAATGAATCGATTCTCGTTCCATCAACAGAATCATCAACCAGGATAATTATTTGTAAGACAAGGATATATTTCGATAAGAATTCGTATTTTCGGAAAGAGAAATTCACATCGTATGTCAAACACGAATATACATAAATTAATATTTCGAACGAATAACGGGGAATGGAAAACGAGGTTAGGTATTATTCGTGGGAAAAAGAAAGGGAAAAAATAAATCGATTCTTGTTCAATCAACAGAATCATCAACAGGATAATTATTTGTAAGACAAGGATATATTTCGGTAAAAATTTTCGAAATTCACATCGTGAGTCAAACACGAATATATATAAATTAATATTTCGAACGAATAACGGGGAAACGTGGAAAACGTGGTTAGGCATTATTCGTGAGGAAAAGATGAATTGATTCTTGTTCGACAATCATCAACCAGGATAATTATTCGTAAGACAAGGATATATTTCGATAAAAAAATTTTCGAAATTCACGTCGTGAGTCAAACACGAATATACATAAATTAATATTTCGAACGAATAACGGGGAATGGAAAACGTTAGATATTATTCGTGGGGAAAAAAATAGAGGAAATAGGCGAAATGTCCCGGTAACGGAAGAAGGCGAAACGGAGCACGGCGGTTAACGTGTCACGAGCAGAACTCCGTGAAAAATGGATGGAGGCCGAGAGTGCGTGTTCGCCCCCTCCTCGCGTCGGCCACGTATCCACCTTATTTCGTTCCCTCGACTCGGGAAAAAGTCTCGACGAAGGAGGAGGACGAAGAGGGGAATGCTCGATTCGCCGCGATCGAACCGCTTCGTCCTTTTCTTCGTCCCCTCCCTCCGCAAAGTGGCCGATACGCGTCGAGACGCACTGGAAATTGAACCGGCAAATATAAGGGAAGGGAGAGGCGGCATTCTCAAGCATTTTCAATATTCAACCCGCTACATATATATTATACGTGTATTTCATAACGTTTGACCGCTCTGCCTTACCCCCTCCTTACCCTTTCTATAAATTTGCCCGTTCAACGTATAAATTTCGAGGCAAGACCGAGCATGATTTATTTATCATCCCTTTCGTTTCGCCGAGGGAATCCTATGATGAAGCGTATGCACGTATTATGCGCGCGGGTCAGTCGGGAAGGCTCGTAACATTTTATAAGATACTACCTCTCCCCCCCCCCCCCCCCACTTGTCGAGCGAAATTAATATTTTCAAGATCTAGAGATAGATGTTTCTATTCTCTCTCTATCCGTGCTGTCGGACGGGAAAAGGTTGTTGCGTAAGGTTGTTGTACATGGGAAGAAGCAAAGATGGGTTGTGGCAAGGCTTGTACAACGGGAACGACGTCAATATCTCGGAAGAGAGAGACGTACGTACACGAGAAGAAACCTTAGCGTAACGTGTAACGGTTTCAGATAGAACGGGGTTGAACTTAGAAAGTTGTCGATGCAAAAATGTGACGCGACGCGGACTGTACACGTACGCGCACAGGAGCGATAGCTAGCTCGGTTGAAGAGATATTCTATTCTTATTCCCGTGGCTTCTTCTTCTTCTTCGATACGAAAATATCGAACGAAAAAATTTTTCCTCGATGGTGGATCGTAAATAGGGCGAGCTGTCATTGAAACGTCGCCGCGTTATCGCGGTGTCTCTTACCGTAATGGCGGCACCGTGATTTTCGAAAATCCTCACGTTCTTCCGCTTCGGTCTGCCTTTTTTTTTTTTAGATTCTACGTCGTTTTTCCATCTTCTTGCGAACGATATAAAACAGTATTGCCCAGTGAAATTTAATAGTTGCTTCGATAATTTATCATTCCTATATATATATATATATATATATATATATATATATATATATATTGTATATATATATATATATTGTATATATATATATATATATATATATATACCTGTGTATATAATCGGAAATAATTGCGATGGCAAACGAGGTCGAGGTTATTAACGAAGAGAGCGGATCAAGCGTATAATAGCCGATGTTATTCATACATTCGAAATTGTTAATGGCCAAGTTCCGAACACACCCATCACGGACCAACACCACGTCCATTATCGAAGCAAGGTCGAGAAATCGATCCCCCTCCCCGGATGGAAAAGTACCAGACGACAAACTGGAGGAATCAATCTCTCGAACGAGTACAATCTCTCCGCCATGTCTCTCTAAGTACAGTGACACAGAGGTGTTGCCGATTTACCGGTGTTTGTCGGTAAAGAAAAAAGGGAGAGAGAGAGAGAGAAAGAAAAAAAGAAGGTAAAAAGGGGCGTGGTGCGGATGGAAGGACAACGATGTGTGGAACCTCGGCCGTTTTACACACAAAGGCTTCGTCGCCCCCGTGGCATTGTCCTTGTTCGAGGTGGAGCTCATCTCCACCTTCGCGGAGGAGACGCGGAGGATCTCCGCGTTCTCCTTTTTCCACCGCGTCTCACGCCTGCTCCGGGAACAATCGGTGACACTTTGAACTCTCGGCGCGCGCTCCAGCAGGAGGACGGGTTTCGAGAGAAGGAGGAGAAGGAGGAGGAACGTTTACAAAACGCTCGAGAGAGAGAGAGAGAGAGAGAGGAGAGGAAAAGGCACCGCGTTTTCCACGGTGAAGGAAAAGAAGGAGAGATTTTTTTTTTCCATTCTTGTTGTCGGCCGCAAACAATGGCCGCAAAGTGTCTATTTTTCCAGCGCACACGTACACACCGTCTCTCTGTTATTTTCCATGAAAAGAGAAACGTACTCGCCAAGCGGAGATTATAAGCCGAGTCCGTTCTCGCGACCAACGCTTGCACTCGTTCCTTGTCCCTCTGTTTTCGCGCCCAGAGAAACGGAGAAAGAGAGGCAGAGACTCGCGTTTCACCGCGAGAAAACACCGGATCAGCGTGTCTCCCGTTTCGTTAATCGGTCAACACGCTGCAACTCTGCTGCATGAAACAGTAGAGAGAGAGAGAAAATCTAAAGAACGGAAGAAGAAGCGGTTAGAATCGGAAGAAAACAGCGGCTACCTGTTACGCGCCGTTTCCTAACCCTTTATTAACGATATACGCGTAGAGGGGCGCACGATTTATAGGTGGAACGATTTATATGGGCTTGGACTTCCTGGGTGAATTACACCGAAACTTCTACTTCCACGCGGTTCCAGGAATCGGCGAACGCGTTTAGAGAGAATTTAGTCCACGCGCAATGCTCTCCCTAACCGCCCTCCTCTTCCGGTTTGAAATAACTCTTGGCATACGGAGGAAGAAGGAGAGATATTGGGGAAACTTTGGTGGAGGATTCGAAGGGTGGAAGAAGCGTGGAACCTGTGAATTTGAATCCTGTTTTCCTTCCAACGGACGACTACGTTTCCGAGACGCTTCTCCGGGGAGGGGAGAAAAATAGTCGTATCATCGATCCCTGTCTCGCCGCGCATTCATCATCGCTCGCCTCGAGACTCGCCTCTTTGGCCGGTTGAGGCAGGTCGAGTCCAAGCCCGAGAGTGAAAACGAGGCCGTGCCAATTCCCCAAATCGATTCGATAATCGCGTTTTCGCGCTTCTTTTTCCCCGGAATTGGAATTAATTCGTAGGCAAATTCGTAGGTAAATAGATTTGTATTTACGAAGATCACGATTGACGAGCACGTTTTGGGACAGATGTCGTTTTGGGACATCCACCCGCTCGAGACTTTACTTATTTAAGAGACGAGCATCCCCCTTTGCCGCTCGATCGACCGTTCCTTCCTTCCTTCCTTCCTTTCTTCCTCCATTCCAATTCCTCCCCTCTGAATATCTAAATATTTAACGGCCCACTTTACGGAGCAACGTCGCGATCGTGACACGATAATAACGAGGTCCCCCGTCGATCACCACCCCGCTGAATATTTGACGATAAACAGGATCCGACGGATTAAATGCGGGAACGATCGCGAATCCGGGGCTCGGATTTGCATTTTACAGAGGATAATAATTGCCGATATATACCGGTCGATGATCGTAATTGACCGGCCTCTCGAGGGAAAAGGATGTTCTCCCTCCCGAGACTTCCACCTGAGAACTGCTACTTCATCCCTCCCCTCCGTTCCAATTGCGCTCGTTTTTTTTTTCTTTATGCAGATCGAGGATGTATCGATTGGATATATTTTATTTAATGCCAGGTGTCGCGTTCGAATCACGCGGTAGGTGGGGAGAGGAAAAATTCGAAACGACATCCTCTTCGCGACAACGAACGTTTTTGTCCCCCTCCTCGATGATTTTCCGTATCCGGCGATTATTCCTCGATCTAATAATCGAGTCGAATATTAATTAATCAACCACATTAACGAACCTTGTATATTTTTATAAACACACGAATAGGAAGAAATTCCACGTACGTGCAAGTCTCGATAAAAACGATTATCAAAATAGTTCTTCCCTCGAATAACACGCTTAAAATACAAACCCTCTATCCGGATCTCGATTAATTTGGATCTATTTGCGACGCTATTCGTTCCATATCAAGTTGAACCGCTTAGTACGCCGATATTCCTTTCATCGAAAATATCCTTTCAACCGTTCTTCATCCTTTATCCATTCATCGCCCCGTGGCGAATCTCGATTCTCATTCACGCGGCTGAAACGGGCGACAAGCGCTTCGACAAGCGTAGTTTATAATAATAAATCGACAGAGATAGATAGATAGAGAAGGAGCGGAAACCAGGTGAGGGGAGGGAGAACGTTATCGCGGCGAGATAACGTATTCGCACGGATGAATATTCAAGGGGGATAGGAATTTGACGAACGACACTGTCGCGGTGTCGGTTGCCGTGTGACGGCCGGCAACGTGTACACGGAGTTTAAGCCCTGGGAGCTCGTATGTCGAGCTATTTAGACCGCGAGAGGCGCGGAAATGCGGTTTAGTAAGACGTAACGTTGCATAAGATTCAACGGAGCGAGATCTGCTCGCGTGTCGATCGAAATAAGAGGTTCCGGCTTCTCCCGTGCAGATAGATAGATACTCGGTTAGAGATTCTAGAAATTCTGCACTTCTGAAGGAGAGAGATGTGAGAACGATTTGAAAATCGCGCGCTTTATTTCCGAGTAAAGAGAATCGAGGGGGGAGGTAACGATAATTTTATAACTTTTGACGCATGCCTGGCTCGAGGCAGATAGAATTTCGATATCTATCCGGGTGAAAAGTTGTTGTATAACGAGTTATCCTCTCCGACGGTACGTCGCCATCTTCCTCTTCTTCTTCTGCTCGGATGGAACACCACGTTGGTTGGTTTATCGAGAATCGACCTCTTTTCAAGATCGCCTCCGCCGCTTCTTCAGATTCCCAGTCGATAGCGAACACAGAGAGAATGGAGAACCCTTTCCCCTCCCCCCTGCCATGGATATCGCGATAAGGAAACGATTAACAATTCGAGAGCGTATTATCGATCCCCGATACGAAAACTCCCCCCTTTCCCTCTCCCATCCCGAGAAACACGATCGCGTTGGAATTGAATTGAGAGCGAATTCGAAGCGATTTTTCGATTCTTTTAACTCGTTCCTTATAAATAGATTCGCGAGAGAAAGAGAGAGAGGGAGTCGAAAATCTTGGGCGAAGGGAAATTAGCAGCAAAATTAGAGAACGGGTTGAACCGAAACAGAGAGAGAAGGGTGGAGGGGGAGGGTCTCTTATTTCTCACAGCTAATTTCTAAGAGTCTCGTTACGATTCTTTGGTTTTACTGGGTCACGAGGTTGGTCCAAGTGTTTTCCACCTTCGTTTCTTTGCCTCGATTCGTCGAACCAATATCGGAAAACACGATCTCCGGTTCCAGAAACAAGGAAATCACCCACCCCCTCCGATTCTATATCCGGAGAGATCCGCGGAGAATTTCGCGTGCACGGAGAAGGAAAGGATCTCGACTTGATCGAACGAAGCGCGACACGCTTACCTGGAAACCGGTGCAAGATTAATTCGCCGTAATTACGCTTTAAATTGGAGGTTAAAATAACCAACGATACCTACTCGAGTAGAAAAAACAATTCCTTTCGGGAGGAGAGGGGTCTCCTTGTCACCGGATCCATTCTCTACCCGGTGTTCCAGCCGAGTTGAAATTTGTTGAAACAGAAATCGAGGAGCGCAAAGTTCTTTCGCGGAACACGGCCGCCCTCTTCTCCTAGCAAAATTCATTTATCGACGAGAGGACGAACGAGCTTGCAACGCGTCGATCCGTGGAAACATTTTATTCGTAGTTGGAGACAGTTGGGGGATGGAAGAGGCGAATAGAAAATAATCATGCCTCGATTTTTCTCCTCGACTCGGCCAGAAATTAAATAAAACAAACTCCCATTAGAAGGGGAGAATATGTTCGATAGATACGTGGATTTTTTCGCTGGTTGATTGGATATTTTCGAGCAACAGGGCACGTCACAGTGGAACGTGTCACCCTTCCACGTTTTCGCCTCTCGACCGTGTTTCCTTCTCCCTCCACTTTTTTCCACGTTTATCTTTCGGGGAAAAATTGTCACGGATTGGCAGGAAGCTCTAATCGTTCTCGATACCTTTCGTTTCCGTTTTCTGTCCCAACGCTCATCCGTCATCCGCCCTCCATCGATTGATCATCGATGCACACGGTTAAATTCCAGCTACGCACCGCTAAATTTCCCTCTCGGCTCCTGCCTCTTCCTCGAAAATACCTCTCTCGCGTCTCTCTGTTCGATCGAAGAAGCAAATGGTGGAAAAATACTCGAAAAATATTCTCCCGGTTGATCGAAGTTCGAATTACATCAGACTTAGATGTTAGAATTAGAACAAATTCCTCTTTCTCTGTTCCCGAAAACCGTAATCAAAACGAGTCGTTTTTTCTTAATCTTTCGGCTAATCGAATTGGCGAGAAGAAAAATTAATCGGGTTCCGAGTTTTCATGGACGAGCCTCCGGCTATCTAAAACATCGATGATAAAATAAAGGGCGATGAAACGGAAAGAGAGGATGGTCCGATGAACAATTTATGAAGCCTTCTCTTGGGGAAGGGATGTGCAGGCTTCCTTCCTTCCTTCCTTCCTTCCTTCCTTCCTTCCTTCCTTTGTTTATTCGTCGCGAGTGGCCGCCGCCCCCACGAGGTTTTAACCCTCGATTCCGTTTCCACCCGCGTTTCCTCCACGAGGATTTGCGACCTGCTTATCCGCCAGATGACGATCATTACCGCTAATCGAGAGATTTCGTTTAATGGGCTTCCATTTCCATTTCCCGGAATCGATAATTCGTCCTTGCTCCTTGCATATTTATGCGGATCGTGGGAGGGAAAAAGGGTATAACTTCGTACGAGACACTCTTCTCAATTCTTTCAATTATTGGCGCGCGAGAGAAATTAAATTAATTATGAAATCTTCTACTTCTACTTTTTTTCTACTAAGAAAAAAGAGATGGGGGGATTGATGGAATAGGAAAAAATTAATTGCAAATATTAGCGACGAATATTACACTTCCTCTTGCCTATATTTTCTTCGAGCCAATCAAGTTCTGTTGATTATTCTACTGGTAGAAGTTGGTGGACAATCGGCAATGTTGGAATCGATGCACACTGGCTCTTCTCCCTTTGGATTATAATTAACTCGACATTGGAGACTTCGGCTTCCTTGCGGACGAAGGATATCATCTCCTTTGCCGCCGAAATTCGATCCCCCTTTGAAATATCTCTCGTACGGGGAATAAACTTGGGAAATTCCCTTCCCTGAATTAGATTTTTCCGCCACGAAAAGTCCAAAACCTTTTCCCGCGCAAAGTTATTACACGCACAGGTCGGATTAAACGGATCTCCTGTAACTGGCACGAATTATTTTCGACCAGAGAGAGGAAAGAAAAGGATAACCGTCACGAGACTCGTTTCGACAATTAGCTCGCGTTTTAATTGGCACGCCATTTATAAAAAAAAAAAAACACGCGACGTGAAAATTCTAGGATCGTCGCCTCCATGAAAAGGGGGGAAGGGAGGGGCGTAATTATCGGGATCGTCGATTATCTCTCTATCCGAAAAGGCTCTCTCGAACGATCTATCGGCTTCGGTTCGACGGCCAATTTTCGTCAATTCTCTGCCGCGTAATTCTTCCCAGAGCCGAACATCTCTCTCCGCGGCGAAATACGCCTCGACCCTGTAACCTACAATCGAGTTTAACGCTCGTGCCTTGCTACGATGTTATTTTAGAGGCGGTAGACTCGAGGAAAATCGACCCGAACGAGGAACAAATCGAGAGGAAGGAAAAGGGGAAACTGTGAAGTGCGAGAGGGAGGAGAAACGCGGTTGAGGGAAAAAATCGAGCCGCGAGTGTTTCTTTCTTTTTTTTTTTTTTTGATTAATCGCGATGCGTTGACGAGCGTGTGCTTTTCTCCCGAACTGCAGACGAGAAAACCTCCACTCTTTGTCGTTAGTGGGGTGAGAAAAGGGGAAAGAAAAAAAGGGAGGATAGTTTCGAGGATAGCCACCGTTTGTCGAGGAGAAATCGAACGAAAATAATCGCGAAACCGTGGCGAGGCACGATGCTGGCGTGCGTCTATCCGGCGGAGAACTTCAAGTCGAAAGCCGTGACGGTGAAGCTCCGGCACGGACGATCGAAGAGAAAGCCAAAGTTGCTGTCTGTGAAGGAGAAACTGGCGGATGGCAGGCAGCCGGAATGCAACGACACCGCCCCTAAGCTCGAGAACGAGGTAAGCTTCCCTCTCTTCGTAACGTTCCTCCGATCGCTTCTTTTCTTTCCCTCTTCGCGTGTCTTGCCCCCTCCTCCTCCTCCTCCTCCTCCTCTTCTCGTGTATCGTTGCAAAAATCGTCGACTTCATCCCCCTCGCCCTAACGTTTACTCCTCGGATACGATACGCTTTTAGACGCTTAGAAGAAAAAAGTTGGGGGAGAAAAGAAGAGATGATTCTCGTCGAGAGACAGATCTCGTTAAACGCGCGCGAGATCTGGATTGGATTTTATCCTGGATCGTTGCCTTGCACGCCGCCAATTTCAAATCCTACGTGGAGGTTGGTCCTCCTTGGACCAAAGTCGATAAACGAATCGATCGTTTATCTAGGAGAGAGGATACGTTCGTTGAGGACACCTTCCTCGGGACAAAAGGCGAGGGGAGGAGAAGAGAAGAGGAGGCGTCATAGTTCATTACTAGGAGACTACGTGTTAGTCGATCGAGTAAATAATAGTTACGGCCACTTAAACTGTCGCGAGATAACTTTGTAAGGCGTGCGCGGCCGGGATTGGCCCGCGGCGATTATTTCGATGAAATTCTCCTCGGTATTTATCGGCGTTCCCTTGGCAAAGCGTGCCTCTCCTCCATCCGTCCGCGAATCTCCTTAATTATCCAGCTCGGAATTATCGCCTGGGCTCCCCAAAATTTGTTCGCCGCTTCGAACTATTATCGCGTATATCTGTTCGTTCGAAAAAATCTGTCTCAATTGGACGAAGAAATATTCGCTCATCTTGATACGCAAGATCGTTTTGTTGTATTCTCTCTCTCTTTATGCTCTCTGTTCGCTAAAAATCGTTCAATCGTTAGGGAAACGTGAAAGTTGTCGAAAGAGTCGCGTTTCCGTTTTATTCCACGTTTTTTCCCCCGATTTCGATTCGGACAAACGATTTCGAAAGAGCGTGCGACGATACAGCAATGTTCGATACAGACGCACGATAATCGGTCGAATAGTTCGGTTTTTCCATGCACAATTCTCTCCTTTTTTTTTTTTTTTATTTTCTACCACCATTTTCTCGAATCGAGGCTGTTGCTCCACAACGTGATCGAAACCTTGACCGATCCGACAAACGCAGAGCCATTTACGCGGTCGAAACTTGACTTTCCAGCGATCCTTTTCTCCCTCCCCTTCGAATAAAGAACAAGGCGCGATATATTCTCGTCGTATCCCGGTTTTATTTCCCGCCTAGCTACGTGGCTTTCGGTGGCGCATTCGGTTTTATTCCGTCTCCTCTCCAACAGTTTGCCAACAGTAGACAAATTGGATTTATATTCCCCGGGACTGTAGCCTCGCCTCGCCGAAATGGGGCAATTGGTTCGGTCGAAGAGGTTCCTTCGGATGGAGAGACAAGCAGAGAGAGAGAGAGAGAGAGAGAGGGGGAAACGGGGACCGAGTTCTCGAAGCCACCCGTTACACCGCGTGATTGCAGAACACAGCGTTTAACACAGGGCCCCGGGCCGAAATGAGAAAGGTCAACATGCCGTTCGGAGAAGCTTACCTGTGTAATGCTCGGCCGCTTTCGTTTCCGGCCATGTTTTTACTCCAAACCCTCTTCCACCGCTCGATGCTCCACCCGAAATTCCTCCATTCTCTGAGAAAACCTTCATTCTCTCTCTCTCTCTCTCTATCTATCCATTGCGAGATAATCAACGAGATAAGGAAGCATTAACTCGCGACATGGATCGGAAGAAGGGGATCTCGTCCATTTAACGCGGTTAACGGATCGCTCCGTCCGTTAATTGCTCTTAATTCGTGATTCTTCTTTCTTTATGTATCGTTATTTACCTCTATCTCGGCCTCTACGAACGATGGAAGGAGGGAAGGATGGGATGGAGACGCGTTCGAAGAATGTAATATCGAGTGTCGAAGAAGCAGCGACACGAGAGAGAATTCTTCGCTGCCAAAGGACCGAAAATTATTCGCGAATAAGATCCAGAGATCGCGATTTTTTCGTTCGTAAAGAAAAACCGCTCCCCTTTGAGGAAACGCGTACGGAAGATACGCGTATCAAAGGAGAGACAACCGATTTTTATCGAAATCGTTGGGAAAATTCTCCTTCGCCGTGATCTCTCGTGTCGGAAGAGAAGAGCGAGATGAAGCGTTGTGGAAAGATTAACATAAAAATGGGATTTTTTTTAATTCGCCACGCGAGCAAGGAGGAAGCAGGAGGAGGAACGAGAAATTTACGCGCCGCGTAGCGCGACGAGCTTCGAAGAAATTCGAAACACCGTAAAGAGTTTAAAGAATATATAGAGCGAGTATGGGCGAAAAGAAAACGAAGGAGAAGAGGAGAAGGAACGAGGAAGGAACGGAAAGTTTCGCGGATGGAAACGTGGGGATCGGCGTTAACGAAGATAACGAGCTTTTCGAACGGCCGTTCAAAAGTTCATCCCTCGAATGGTTTGGTTTTTCCTGCCTTTTAATTACGCTTACGTATCGATTTCCCTCGGATATTGCTCCCCCCCTCCCCCTGCCAGGCCACGAGAATTCTCCCCGCTTTTCGAGGAGATAACATTTGCCGTCCGTGGATACGCGGAGGACGTGCATACAGGATATAATGGAAAATTAAGTTGTTCGTGACTCGAACGAAAATGGGTCTGATGAGCCGTGTGATCGAACTATTAATACACCCGAGGTTTCACTTCTAAATAACTACGTGACTTGCAGGTATGGAGCTTGCGCCAACATCGCCGCATCCTCGAAACTCCATGCGTCCACGCATTCCAAAGGTAATAAAATATTCTTTCGCCCATCGAGAGGCAACCCGGCATTAAATCAACTCGAGGAGGGGAGTTGACTGACTCAAAGATGAGCAAAATTTCTGCGAGATTTTTCTGGAACTCGCGGAATACGCAATATACATCTGGCGGATCTCAGCTTGGGATGAGAGAAGGGTTCCTCTGCGAGCGTACGGGATAATAACAGGGCAGTCGCATCGCGTGTCTCCTCGAATCGCACTTGTTCGAGTTTCACGCGCGCGAAAAACGCGGTACTATGCTCGAAGGCACGCCACCTTTCTTCGATCGAGAGAGAAAGAGAGAGAGGAGGGGAATTCTCTCTCCACCCCTTTCTTGGATCAGTGACCGCGCTTGTGTCTATTTACGAGGCGGTTGTATCGGTTGGGAACGCGAGGGAAAATTTTTCGAAATGAAAAATCTCTCCCTCGCAACACTCTGGGAGAATGTTTGATATTTATTCACCCTCCCGTTATCTTTATCGCGCGAGTTGCGAATTTACGATCTCCGTTTCATTTTTTCTTCTTTCTCTTCCTCCTTTTCTTCTTCTTCTTCTAGCTATTTAACCGGAAAATCTGAGAACGACCGGTGTAAATTAGATTGCTCCGGAAGAGGAGGAGGTGGTATTTAAATATAAAAGAGATATAATTTAACGTAAATTTACGTTTAAATTTTCATCGCGTTCCGTTTCGCGTGTGACGGAGATAGATGTTGGAGATAATCGAGTTGATCTCGATATCGATGGGTCGTGGAACGGAGCAAGAAGATCTCCGAGAACGAGAGGGATAAACTTTTCATGGTTATCAAAGTGCAAAGTAATCGAATTCGGATTAACGGGCGGGGGGTGTAGGGGGTGGGGACATCGGGATCGAGAAAATTGAATCGTCGTGGTTAACGAGCGTTAGAAAAGTTTCCTCGATTTTCTTGACTCGCTGATCCTTTGCATTAAAGATTAACTCTCTTCCTCCCCCCCCCAAACTTCGAAGGAGGAGGCGAACGAGAAGGAGAGAGAAGCGTTCCACCATTTTCTCGCGAATAAAGCGAGAAGGGTTAAGGGAATAAAGGGAGGAGGAAGAGGAGAGGTAGTTGGGAGTCGACTCGCGCTCGATGTCGATCAATTGGAGCGCTAATAGCCGGCTTCTCGCCGATTTAATGATGTCTCGAACGTTGCGGTGAACGTTGCTCGAAACGTAGGAGCAACAAAACCCGACCGTGTATCCCTCCCTTTTCCTTATTCAAACAGATGATTCCCGATCGATCTGGCTACTTGGAAATCGAGCCTTGTTAATATATACGTATCTTATGTATCTCGAATTCGCGCCATCCCAGAATTAATCGCGGGAAATCGGTAATTTCTACGATTCGAGTAAGAAGAAAATTTCATTCGGTTTAATTTTTTAAAACCGCTGCGAATATTTGAAACGAATTCCCTTTTTCGAGAGGGATTCGTATCAATCTCGGTAGATGAACGAGCGTTTGAATTTTGATTAAGAAACATGATTTTATTCGACGTGATCTGGGTTAGCCACGTCTCGCCGCTTCGATTTGTCCAATCCAATCGAAGGTAGAGAAAATTTTAGCAACCAAATTTTCGTTCGAGGAGAGAACGCATGGAGAGAGAGGAAGGAAAAGAGTATGTAATTTAACGCACGAGACACGAAAGAAGTCTCGAAACCGCGACGCGAAATCTTGGAAACGAACGATCGAACTCATATTTTTCATCGAAAAAAAAAGAAAGGAAAGAAAGAAATCATAATTCACGAATCATAATCAATTCTAATATGGTTCGATTTAAGAAGGAAGAAGAATAAGCTCGTCATTAAGAAACGTGATAGATGGAAGGTATAGAAAGCGAGGATACAGCGGAGTTATCGGTAACAGACACGCTTTCGACTCGTTTTCGTTGACGTACGAAGGTTACCAAGAGTCCTTGTCTCGGTGCGTGGAATTCGAAGGGCCAAGTCGACCTTGGGATTCTACTTGGTATCGGAGGCCGGTCCTCTCCAGATGGTGCACGAGGTCAAGCAAAAAGAACTCTCCTCCAGTCCGGACCTACCACTCCTCGTCTCGCTTTTTCTTTTCTCCACCGCGTTACGCCTCTCCCCGGGCCCAGCCTCCTTCCGTTTTTCCATTTGTTTCTGCCGCTCCGCGAAATCGCGTAATCCTTCCAGCTTTTCCTCCTCTCCTTCTTCTTCTTCGTCATCATCTTCTTCTTCTTCTTCTTCTTCTTCTTCGTTGCTCTCCGACGAGCTCTCGTGGTCGTTTCGCGAAATGGCAGGCTGGCATTTAGAAGGATTTACCTTCCGCGACACACCGAGATTTTATTGTATAACTCTCGATTATCGTGGCATCGTCGAATCGAGATGGGATTCGAAGGTGAAGAAGCAGTAGGTTAAAGTTGGAAGAGGATTCACGAGGACGTAGAATTGGATCGATGGTTGGTATTTAAGAAATTCGAAATGGAACGATGTCTAGAGACTAAGGTCGTTTCTCTCGTATTTTTACGGTTGCAAGTTGCAACGGAACAATTGGTGTCCTTGATCTTAAAAAAGTGCGGATCGAAACGAATCGTCCATCAACTGCGGATATCATCATATTCCTGTGTATATTAGGAAAAACTTGGTTCTTAATTAACCAAATGAAAGAATACCAAGGGAGGAACATTTACGAATGAAACGAATGCGACGAATTTTCTTTTCCTTTTTTTTTTTTCCGATTAAATTTTCGATCTATGGCGAAAAAATTTTGGTCGATACGGAGACGGGTGGGCGAAAAGGTTTTCCACCCGGTGCAGATATTTGTAACCGCTTTTCCTGATGTACTCTTAATCCTGTTTCAGTTACCAGTGGGCGGGGGTGGTGCTGTGCTGGTGCTCAGCGAGCTTGAAAGCATGGCAGCCAGGCAACAGCGGGAAATTGCCCAGCAAAGGCGCCTCCTGGAGCAGAGAGAGGCCCGTCTAGCCGTGCTTCGAGGCGCACAGGTGAGAGAGAACCACTTCTTCCAACCTAAATGCGGAAATCGTTCTGGAAATTGCCCGACAAAGCTCCTGTAATATTCCCTCCTTCGGTCTGGCCGCGGCCCTCGATGCGTCCCACCTTCCGCTCGTCGATGAGACCAACTTCCGCCCGTCCACCGCTCGATCGTCCAAACATCGTTTTTTCTTTTTCCTCTCCGTCGATTCCATCTTCAAACTTTTGCCTCCGATACATCGTGTACGTATCATTTCGTTATATCGTGCAAGTTTCTCCAGATTATCTCGCATATGTATTGCGTTGGCAACTAAGTAATTGCGGATTTTTTTTAGAAAATCAAAGACAGTTTTTTCATGGAACTAAATAACTTTATTCTGTAATGTGTTGCCCATTTTGATCAATGATCTTTTGCCATCTTTCAGCATCATAATCCCACGTTCATAAAACTTGTGGTTTTTATTAGCAAAAAACTGAATCAGGTACGATTTGATATCATCATTATTGAAATTTTTACCATTCAAAGAGTTTTGTAAAGATCGAAATAAAAAGTAATCAGATGGTGCAAGGTCAGGACTATATGGTGGATGTGGCAAAACATCCCAACCAAGCTCCAATAATTTTTGCCGAGTGACCAAAGATGCGTGTGGCCTTGCATCGTCATGATGGAATACAACACCTTTTCGATTTGTCAATTCTTCAACTGCATTGTTTAATTTCGTTAGTTGTTCAATGTAGACAACAGAATTGATCGTTTGGTTGGGTGATAAGAGTTCGAAATAGACAATTCCTTTATAATCCCACCAAACTGATAACAAAACCTTCTTTTAATGAATACCAGCTTTTGATGTTGTTTGAGCTGGTTCACGTGACCTGCTCCACGATCTTTTCCGCTTGATATTGTTGTAAACAACCCATTTTTCATCGCCAGTTATCAGTCGTTTTAAAAATGGATCATTTTCATTACGTTTCTTTAGCAAATCGCAGCTGTTGCATTAAATGCTTTTCTTTCAGTTCGTGAGGAACCCATGTATCGAGTTTTTGAACATAGCCAAGTTGTTTTAAGTGGTTTTCAATGCATGTATGCGATACATGAAGCTTCTCTGCAATCTCACGAGTTGTACTGTGACGATCCGAATCGATTATTGCTTTGATTAGGTCGTCATCAACTGAAATCCGCAATTACTTAGTTGCCAATCCAATATATATATTTCGAAGCGGATGAACGTAGAAAGATTCGCTGTTACGGTTTGCCTGGCGAATATTTTTCAAAAAAAAAAAAAAAGTGAAAAACAAAAATTTTCATATATCTCCGATTCGGCACAAGTGTTGTCGTCAATATGCACAACCATTTCGCTATGCATTTTTCGCCGTGCTTACATCCGCTTTTTATTATTTATCAAAAATCAATATTCACCACGGTGAGTGGGTGGATCCGCTCCCAAATATTAATACGCGCGTTCTCTTCGATGAAAAAATTTTAACCCGATATTTTTTTCCTTGGAAGAGAAGAACGAGCTGTACGAGTTTGTCGCGCACATAGCTGGAGGACGAGGAACGACGTACAGTTTTTCGCGAGGAGCGTGTACAACAAAAATTTCTCCAAGTGGTTTAACTCGGTTGAATACAACTCGCGTACAACCCCAACGTGTGTTGTTTGGTCGGAATTCAATGTTTAGCCGTTTACTGCTGGTGAACGACGATAAAACGGCTCGTAAAGAGCCTTCGTTTCCCGCGATATAAAATCTCGAAATGATCCCCAACTTTCATCGGCCTCCAATCCTCCCCGTCTCCCCGCTCTTCCCGCCAACGAGAAGCGGAACATTGGCGTCATGAATAATTCAAACTAATAATAGACTGGGGAACAGTTTATGCCTATTATCGAACAGATAACTGTCCATTCTCGGCCTCGTCATCCCGTGGAAGATGGACCACGCATCCAGTCGTTGCTCTCCCGCCACCGTGATGAAGCGTAAATAATCGCGATTATTCTCGATTAACAGGTATTCTTTTCACAAAGATTCTTTTCTTTTCTTTGCTCTCCTTCGATTTTCTTTCGAACGAGAAATTCGAGAGAAAGAGAGAGAGAGTTGGAAGGGAATAACCTCGAGGAATCGTGCGAGATATTCTGGAGAACACCTGCTATACACGAGTGGTAAATAATTAACGGGTTTCTATCATTGGAAGGAGCGCAAGATCGAGCATAAGGGCAACCGGCAATTACATCCATCCAGCATTGTCAATCTTCTTCTTCTTCTTCTTCTTCTTCTTTCGAGAGTATCTTGGCAAAAGAGTCGAGTTTCCCCGTGTTTGAGGAATCATTCGCTCGGCCGAAAGGAATTCTAAGAGCGTTCCTCGGGGAACACGATCGATTACCACGCGATTATCCTTGATGAATTATCCCTGTTCCGCGTAATGGAGGCGAACAAAAGATGGAGCGAAGCCAATGCGCCTACCGTTAGCTTCGGTAACCACGACCTTGATCCTGAACCTCCGATCATGGAGATTCCGTGTTGAAAAGAGAAAGAGCGAGAGAGATCGGTAGCGATTGCGTCGAGAAATGATGTATCGTTGCTCCGCTCGCGAAAACTTTGCGCACTCGAACGAAACTTAATCTATGATAAAACTCATCATCGAGCCTCCATCTTGAAAAACACTTTGGAGGGAATAATTTTTGGATATGTAATCATCGTGGAGTAATTCCCTTCCACTCGAGATAATTTTTGGAATAAAATCACGACGAAATGAGGCGAAACGGTATCGACGAGGGTTGGAATCGTCGGTTAAACCCACGATCCGCTTAGGCGCGCGATTTTAATCAGGTCTCGCAGTCCACTCGACTCGACTCGCACCCCGTAGCGAGCTAGTTAAGCGCGTAACGCGTTGAATTCTCGGCGGAGGACGACGACAACGTTTCCTCGCTTCCCCGTGTGCTTAGCACTCGACGCGCGTGTAACGAGCCTCTTCTTCTTCCACGATATTAACGAGATTAAGAGCGTCGCGCTCGCCTCTCTCTTGTCGTTAAATGACGTCAGTCTGATCTTCTATTCGTTACTTTGTACAACAATGATCCTCGCTCGATTCCATCCAGGAAACGTGGATGAAAAAAGAAAAACACGAGAGAAGAGAAATTATTCGTATTATCGATTATCGAACGAGTATCGAGATTCTTCTTCCCTTTCAAACGGAGATCATTCTCGGGAAAATCGAGCGCAAGAAAGTACTGTAGATGCTCGGATCGCAGCGGATTCCCCGCCAATTGGAAGTAATACGAGATAGAGAAGCGAGGCGACAGGACTCGGTCTGGACAGGATTTTCTCAGACTCGAAAACTTTAATCCTCGGCGTCGCCTCTATTCCCCGGTATAAGACCAAAAGATATAGAAAGTTTCAGCCACGCTCGAATCCTCCATTCGTTCCTCGGACGACCAGCTTTTCTTCTAAGCTTTTTAACGATCAACAGTATGTACGGAGAAAAAGAAAGAAAAGGAAAAGATTCCAGTATCGAGGAGCAAATCTTGCAGTTTCCACGCTGTACTGGAAAGCGTGTAGCCGGTAATTTACGGTTAACGTTCTCGGGGAGAGATTACCGGACCTACTGTATCGCAACACTGTTAAATTCCGCGTTAAATTTTAGAGAAGATCTCCGGAAGGGGAGAGAGATCTGGTTTTCATTGGACGGTGGTATGCGGGGAGAATGCGTGCAACGATTAGCGAGGATCCTTTGAAATTGGTTGTTAGTCGGCGAGGAAGGAAGCTCGTTTCCGTGTAATTTGCTCGTTCGGCGAGTGGTGTTAATATTTTAAGTAAAATACTCTCCTCTTATTCGGTGGCCGTTTGAAATATTCCAATGCTCCTCCCCCCTTTACCATCCCTTCCCATTCATTAGCCCCGCAGTATTCACTCTGGTGGCTGGTATTCATCCTCCTCCTCCTCCTCCTCTTTCTCTTCCCCCGGCATTCAATGACCGGTATTTGCTGTTTCAGGAGCCAGCACAGCAGGACAAACTCGCCAGATTGAGGCACAGGTTGGACCAACAACAAAGCAAACTGAATCGGTTGCGATTACTCAGGTCGCAAACCGACCAGTCACGTGCCAACAACGCCACGCTGAGTAAGTCGATTAACAAATCGCTTTTTATCCCTTGTAACGTGCTCCCCGTTGGACAACTCTCGCTTTAAATATCGCACCTCTGATCGCACACACATACACGCGCACACATAAGAGATCCGATTCCCTTTGACACGAATGAACCAAGGTGTACCCTTTTCGTGAACAAACGAGCGTCCGTTAAATATTAGAAGCTCGCAGAGGAATCTCTCTGTGCGCGAAGCGAAGAGCATTCCTGCGAATTCCTTCCCCGATGATAAACTTGGCCGGTTCGACTCTCTGTCGAATCTCGGACAGAGAACAGCGTATCGCTGTTCGAAAAGTGCAACTTTGCCCGAAGTCCCTTCGAGAATAGTGGACGAATATAACCGAGAATGTCATTCGATTACGCAGAGAAAGGAGGAACGTGGTTCGTTATCGTTCGATTCGAGTGTGGCGCGAATCCCTGTAATTTTCAACGAGATCGAACTCGCCTCTCGTAAAAGGATATCGAAAGAATATCGGATTCGATAAAGATTTCGCGGACAATGTGACTCCTTCCTCCTTTCGGATTCACGGCAACGATTCCTTTTCGCTCGTTCCTTGAAATCATTTCCCTGGTAGAGAGATCGTAGGCGAGGTTGTAGGTGTTTTTTCCAACGAAACGATTCCCTTCGATTTTTAAAATCGAGATCGACTTCCTTTCGTGTCATTCCATACTCGAATCAAAAAATGATTCACAATATTCACGCGTTGCGTTTTTAAACATTCCTTGTTCGAACAAAGAATTCCAATCGTTAAAGCCTCTTTTCCAATAATATCTTATCTGGTTTAACTCGTTTCGACAAATGGAGTTTGATTCCCCGAGAAAGTTTCATTCGTTACGCTCGTTCTCGATTCGAAGCCTTGCCCGCTGCATCATCATCCGTTCCTTTCATTCGCGCCGTGTTCGCGATTCTTCCCCGCGGAAGGCGGTAGACCGAGATTAGCCGGTTGAAAAGTGCAATCCGGGCGAAACGGTGGATATGGGGGAGGAGGGAGGACGAATAGAAGGGAAGGATCCGATCGGATCCGTTACCAACGGAAATTCGCGTAATCTGGTTCCCGTGGAACGTGGAAAACGTCGATGGATCGCATCATAGAAATGCAAATGATGGAAATTCATCGTTGGAACGCATCTTGGATAACCGTTCGGGGGATGAAGCGGCGTAGGGGAGAGAGAGAACTGCACGGATTCGAAACTTTGTATCATCCTGACCCAATATGCCCGGGGGAGTCTCCCCCCTCTCGCATTTGATGGCTTCCTATTCGAAACGAAATTTACGGGCCACGTAGATTCCGCATTTTACGCTGTATGTTGTATCTCCGGCTTTTCCGTTTGAAGTCCGAAATAAGGGATCTGGCTTTTTACGATGCTAACTTTTCGATTCGCGCGGCCAACGAGATCGATACGAAGGAGGAGTTTCTCTCCTCTTCCTTTCCTTTCTCTCCTTTCGCTCGGTCTCGTTAAATTAAATTCGTGCGTCTTCTCTTTCAATTTCTCTGCCAAAAAAGAAAGAGAGAGAGAGAGAGAGAAAGGTTCGCATCTCGTTTATATATATATATATATACACGTTTGTATGCAAAACAGGTGGATACAGAAACGGTGGACGATCAAAGGGAGGCCCGTTTAAAAAATATTTCCCTCGCCCACAATAAAATTGGCGAAGAACGAATGGGGAAAAACGAAATAGACACGCGGTAATCTTTTCGTGATCCCTCGACGTTCCACGCGCGATGCGGTTTATTTAAAAAAGAAAAAAAAAGGAAAAAAAAATCCTTCGAATTAAACGGTCGAGGCTCGAACCGGGTGACGGGGAACGGGCTTTAATTAAAGAGAGCTTTCCAGCCCCCCCCCCTTCCTCCTCTTCTCGACGTATCGCGGGAATTATGTGGCCCGAGTGAACCTCAGCCTCCCTCTCCCTCTCCTCGCAAAAGTCACCACCACGAGCCTTCTTTTCCCTCCGAAAAAATCATCGCACGATCTCGCCTCCCGTTCGATCGTTTATTTCCACGTCTACGCGTCGTGTTTACCGTTTCTCGGCCCATCTCTCCCCCTCCTCCCCTCGTCCCAGAATTTCATTTCCTGGCGGGATGTGTCGGTGTCGATGCCATCCCGATCCCGAGAAAGATCGAATTTTTCTGACTCTCCACTAAGAGGAGGGAGGAGGGGAATTGAAACGAACGTTTCGAAGGATAAAAGAAGGGTGAAAGATCCTCGGCCACGTCTGATATGACGCGAGTTTCCCAAGACGTCGACCGGTTTATCTCGTCTTTACGAGATAAACCTCGTAAGACTCTTTGAGCTGTGGTACCGTCTGTCTCGGCGAAAGAGTCTCGACGAGGAGGAGACGGATTCTCTTTGTCGATTCGAAGGTGAGGGATGTTTGACGAACCCCCGTCTGAATTGGGTTTCGTGATATTTTAGCGTCCTTTCTCTCCCTCCGAAGAACAAACTTTCCTTTCTTGTTCCCTCCTCGTATCTCTCCAACCGATTTTTCGCTTCTCTTTCTCTTCTCTTCTTCTTCTTTCTCGCCAAGACTTGAAACAACTTCTCTGCACAAGTCGAGAAAGTTAATTTTTCCCCCCTTCGTTAATCCAAAGTAGACGTCGAAGAAATTCAATGTTTAAACTCGGGGGGAATCGTCGTTCGAAGGGTGAAAAATATCCGTTTGAAAAATAAAAAGAGGGGGAAAAAAAAAATCCGCCAAGATAAATAACCGTTCCGCATCGAAAACCGGAACCATCGATCCTCTTCCCTCGCGAAACAGGGGGAGAGGAGGGGGGAAAAAAAAGTTGCGTGGGACGTGCCGGCAGAGTTTCGCCGGGAATAAATCTCGCCCCGAGTTCGCCCGTCACAGCGAAATCCTCTCCTCCTCCTCCTCCTCCTCTCTGACAGACGTAGCGAGCGCAATCGACCGGCCTCGTTGCTTCCCATCTAATAGTTTCCGCTTGCCCACCTATAATGGCCCAACTTTTTGACAGATCATGAATTCTAATTTCATCCCTGCCTCTGCGCGTGCAGAGATGCGGTTACTTGCCTCCGTTTTCTTCCAAGAAACCAACGTTCTTCCCCTTTCTCTCTCTCTCTCTCTCTCTCTCTCTCTCTCTCTCTCTCTCTGTCTCTCTGTTTCTCTGTCTCTCTGTCTCTCTGTTTCTCTCTCTCTGTCCGTATCGATTTCGAAGATCGTGAACGAAACGATTGATGATCGAGCGAATAAAATAAGGAGGGATAAAATAAGATAGACGGTGGAAATGGAATTAAATCCGATATTCAATCGGATGATCGAAACCTTGGAGGCTTAAAATTGTGCCCCACGATTATCCTCGCCCACCACCTCTCCACGAATTAACGTTCTGAATCTTGATAATGACACGGCCGATGCTAATGGCTTAATCTCGAGAGCAAAGAAGATTATTCCGAGTCGTTCCTGCTCTCGTAACACGAGAAACGCGAAGCGCTCTTGTTATTCGAAGAGATTAGATGCACGGATATAATGTGGATTAATGGCAGTTAAGACACACGAGGGGGGGGGGGGGGGGGAACACATTCCCGTTTTCTATTCTATTCCATGTTTAGAAAGTAGATATTAACACGGGATGACTATGAATCACCTAGCATTTTTTTTTCACCCTTTGATGAATAAAATCTCTCGATTCTCGAGTCGGTAGCAGAGAGAATTCGAACGTATAAAACCTTACCTCCCCTCCTGCTCGAAATGGAGAAAATAGAATGATGGAAAAAATTTGTCAAAGCGCGAAATTTTTGGCCGAGGAATTAATTTCGATTCTACGAAGTTAAAAAATGTTTTACTCGAGGATAAAAACACCATAATCTTTTTGTGTGTAATTCTTTCCAGGGAAATAAATCTGAACGGATTTTTCTTTTTTTCTTTTTCTCTTTCTCGTATTTAGGTTAGTTGGAATATGGTTTTGGAGGGAGAGAGAGAGAGAGAGTGAGCGAGGTTGGCTGATAATTTAAGATCTCGCGGGTCAAAGGGTTAGCAAAAGCGGGGAAAAACGAGGGATCGGACGAAGGTGGGCCTTTAACGTAACGAACGATCATTTTGTACGCTATCCGCGGGCTAATTTGCCCATAACCCGAGGCAATTCTTCTTTTAAGTGGATATTTTTCGAGATTTTCGAGTCGAGCGGCAAGGTATGGAAATATCTTCTAAAATAGTTTTATCCGAGTTTTTTTTTTTTTTACTCGTTTAATTCTCTTTTATAAAATTATGAAATTTCGAAAAAAAAAGGAGGAGGGAGGGAAAAGAAACAAAAAGGATGGATAATACCGCGGGAATTAAAAAGAAAAAAAAAAGAAGAAAGTCTTATCTTCGAATACGATGGTGCGTTGTTAATTAATTTTTTCCCAAATGCCCACGGCTGATACAAACTGCAGCCAAGAGTTTCGTGTTCTCCGGAATAGCGGATTCTATCTATCGTTCTTTAACAAAGTTTTAAGGAGTTGCCCCTTTCTCCTCGATAAAAAGTTGGGCCGTTCCCTCGATAGTTCTCGATAGTTGAATTCCGTTTAAATTTCATCCTCGCGATAACTCGACTCGGTTTTTTTACATTTTATTTACTCGAGTTTTTTTCCCCGGTAAAACGCGAAACTTCATCCTTTTTGTTCTTTTTCTTTTTTTTTTTCTTTTTCTCCAACATAATTCGAAATCGCATCGATTCTTTCACGGATTAGTCTCTCTTTTTCTCTCTTCTCGAGTTCCATCATTATCTTGGATGGCGAACGAACGAACGAAATCCAATCCGATGAAACTTTGGATGAATCGATTCGATTCGCAAAGTTGTCCAAGGGGCAAACGTGAAATCGCGAAAAAGAAAGGATAAGGAATTAAAATTTCCGCGACTTTTCTCTTTCTCTTCTCGGCCAAGACTTTCAAGAATTTGTTGTTTGTCCCATTCTCTTGCGCGTCTTATTCGACACGCCGCGTTACTTTCAATTTATCCGATGCAATTCGTCTCGCGAGAATAATACTCGATGCACGTCGCTCAAAGGAGGAGGAGAGGGAGGGAGAGGAACTTTTGCAAATATCGACACTTGCTCCCCTAAATTATTAAAACGGAGGACGCGGAAAGAAAGATTCCAGGATCGAATTGGAAACCGGAAACCGTGCGATATATAAATCGTTCGCCCGAAAATAATCCGCCTCGTCTCTCTGCACAAATAAAAATTCCCCTCCCACCGAGCAGCGTGTAATAATCGTCTTGAAAATGTAGATCAAAATATAACTCGCTTATAATAACTCTCCTACACGCTTATCCCACTTGCCGCAATTTTCTCTTAATTTTCATCCGATTGAGCGAGAAATTTTTGAATTTAAAATAATTAAAAAGCTTTCTTCACCCTAAATGGCTTATGGCTTCTAACGATCGAAAGTACATCAACAACAGAGAGGAATCATGGGATCTGAGACCAGTTTTCGTTCGCTTCGAAAAGTGAAGCGACTCGTAGAACCGTGTCGTTCGTTTTCAGATTCGAAGCGGAAAACGAGTGAGCGAGAAAAAAAGAGAGAGAAAGAGAGAGGAGAAAAGAAAAGAAAGATTCACGCTCGAACATTCGTTTAATTAACAACGCGAGCAGCGTTGCTTTTAATTGCACATCTAACGAGCAAATCTTGTATTTTTTTTTTTAGTTTCGCGACCGAGATGAAAGTAGGAAAAAAAATTGCGCACGCATCTTCACGCCAATTACGCGCCATCCGTCTTACGATTATCGAGCCTCCCACGCTATTTTTTTTCCTCGCCCCGTTGAATCCCCAGTTTTCATCCGCCTGAAGAGAAAGAGATTTTTCACCCCCGTTGAGATGAAAAGATCGGGGAGATGATATTTTCGATATATATATATATATATATATATATATATATATATATATATATATATATATATATTCCTTGCTCGAAATTTCGCTGGAACTGGGTTAACGCAACCGTGACCCCCTTCCGATCACGGGAAATCTCGTTTCGACGAATATGATCGAGAAGCATTGTTCGGTCCCCATAGAAGAGCAAATAGGAAGGAAGAACGTCGATCCTCCTTCCACTCCTTTCTTCCTGGTCGTGTTCTCGAAAGACGAGCTGCGACGAGAAGAAAGAAGGTTATTTCAGAAACTCGCTCCGCGAGATTGTCTCGAAGGAGGGGGAGGGACAAATCTTTTTTGGAAAAGGGGAGGGGATCGAAACGGAACGGGGACACGAAAGTTTTTCTCTCGTCATCGATGATCCACAGATGGCTGGTGATAAAAAAAAAAAAAGAAAATAGGAAAGAAAAAATACGGAGGGATGATCTTTCCCTTTGAAAACGTTTCTCGTGCGCCGGTTTTAAACTTTGAGGATGGGGTTTATGTTTGCTACACACTCGGGAAAAGTTTAGTAAGGAACTCGTGTAACACAGGCTCGTTCAACCTGTTCCAAAGGTACTTAGACCTCGAGACACGCGTCTATAAATATAGTATTCTAACTTAGTTTTATTCTTTAAACGTGGAGAGGAGTTCCACTTTGAGAGAAATTTTTAAATTTTCAATCGCTCATCTATATTTTTTTTCATCGTTCGCGTTCCATCTTGGCTCCGTGGTAACGCTCTCACAGGCACTCTCCCGATCGGGAAATCTTGTTTCCGCGGGAAATGGAGGCTGGAAGCCGGCATTCCGGGGTCGTGGAGGAACTGCAACCGTGAAAAATAATAAAATCAGAATGAAAAGAATTTCGTGTTCCATTCCGCAAACACTTTTGTTCCGCGAAATTTCATTGTGCTCTTCTTCGAGAAGAGAAATAAAAAAAAAAAGAAAAAAATTTCATCCAACGCCACAAAACGATACTTTGGATATTTTGGATATTTTATTTTCAGCGATCGATCGTGACAGTAGATCGTGAACGTTTCTCTCTCTCTGTCTCTCCTCTTCGAAGAAAGAGAATCTTCCCTCGAAGGCGAAAAAGTTCGGTCGATGGAAGAAAGTAAAACAGCAATTTCCCACACCGAGTGTCCGGAATCATCGACTTTTCAGCTTTCGAACATCCCCGAGACTCTATTCGGGGGGAGGGGGAAGAGGAGAAGCAAACTTTTACAGAGAGAGAGCTAGAGTTTCGGGTGAAGATTTGGTATTCACGAGGGAGCACGAGTCGAAGCCCCCTTGGTCAAAGTTTCGCGACGTCCCGCCAAGAATACAAGAACCATCTCCCTCCGGCTTTTTGCCGGGCGGTTCGATTTTTCGAAGCTTCCTTCTTTATTCCCGTAGGTTTTACGAGGGATATAAAAAAAGAGAAAAAAAGAGAGAAAGAAACGTCACGACTCCCGTCTCGAGACGCGTTTCCGTTCTTCCATCGAGAACGAAAAACGGTGAATCGATGTTACGAGGCATCTCGAGATCGATCTCGAGATCGAACTTCTTTCCCGAACTTTGTTGAAGAATCTCAACTCCCTTCCCCTCCCTCGTCTTGCGGTTATTTTCCCTCTTCGAGGTTGGAATTCGCGACTGATATAAATTACTTATACTTTCTCTCCACTTTCTCTCGGGTAATCTCTAATCTGTATCTTTATTGCGTGAAATTGTTAGAATTCATTGACAGCGAAATTTTTCTTTTTTTTTTTAAAGAAATCTCTCTCCGTTTTCAACAACCTTCTCTAGAAATTACTTTGTCGATCGAGGCCCTCGTCACCTTGGCCTGACTTCGTCCAAAGATGAGAAACAAACTGGTGTCCGAGGTGATAAAACGACGAGTATTATTGTATTACCAATATTCGCTATCCCGAACGAATAACCAAAGTATTCCGCGCAACAAAAGCGTAAAGGAAACCTGGAACGCATCCAAGACGAAAAGAAAGAAAATGAAAATTTTCGAAATTCTCCAACCAACGTCATCTTCGAATTTCACCAGGCCATGATCTTTCTTTTGAAGAGAAGGCAAGCCAAAGGGTTCGAGGACTGCGTCGATAAAGTCGAAGCAGAGTGGTGGTTGGCTGTATCACGCGGTGATATCCAGAAATCCGTTCGTAGACACGGAAAACACGAGAGGCGTATCGAATCTCTCCGCGTGCGAGACACACGAGCGGGGGGAGGGGAGTGTTCGCACGTATATAGCCTAGAATTCGATAATGGGATTCTAGGTCATAGGACAATCCGCGCCGAGGGATTCATCATCCTCTTCTTCACTGTTTCGAAACGATTGTACGCAAGATTCACCATCTCTGTTGAAGTTAATTCTCAACTTGGTCCGCGAATTCGATCGAGCAATCTTTTCTAATTACTCGAAAATAATTATTCGCGGATGAAAATTCGAAATTTCAATCCGTTTTATTTTTCTTTGGAGGAAGGGTCTAGTATTTCGGATCGATCGATTTCGAACGGTTGGACGAGATCGTGGAAGTCTAGCGTGGAAAGCAATCAATGCCAAAAGCATACCCTGCTTACGATTCTAACCCCGACACTGCGTTATTTCAAAAAATAAAGAGAGAGAGAGAGAGAAATCGAAAAATAGATACCCTCTCGAAATTAAAATCAAAAATTCAAGAGCGGGTAACTTTATAAAAATCCCATTCGTTTCAATCTCAATTGAAGAAGTCGATGGGTTTCGCGCACAAGTGATAGTTGCTCGACTTATCACCGTGTCCGGTGAAAAAAAAAAAAGAAAAGTTTCTAAACGTTAGGAGAAAGCTTGGACAGCACTTGAAAACTAGTCGTTTCCGGTGAAAACTCCAAACGGAAATCCTCTCTTCCCAATAGACGTGGGAAATCGCGGCGAGTTTGCATAAGATCCAACTCGATCCAGAGTCGAGCAAGTGTATAATGGTCGTCGAAGAAGTGGTCACTTCTCTTCACAATCGAATCCGTTCGAACTTCCAATTACCGGAAGTAAGAGAAGAGAAGAGAGGGGGTGTCCTCGGCCACCGTTCCACGCGGTAATTCCACATTTGCCTCGCGGCCTCGCAAAATCGATAATCACCGCCAGACTTCGACCGCAACGACAATGTAAATCAAACTCGAGGTAATTAATAGAGTTCTGGTATGCGTGGAAGAAGACTCTCGCGTTAATTATTATTATCAGCAGGATCGAATCTCGTGGTCACTGCGAACCCGACCATCGAGGATAAGCAACATTTTTAATCCAACGGTGGTGGTGGTAAGATAAAGGTAAACGTTGATCGTGAAACAAAATAAACGAACATAGAATGGATTGATATCATCTCGTGTGTATAATACGGTAAAACAATTCCCGATAAAGAGTACTTACGTGTTTATACAGTTTATATTCTATAAATCCATCAAGACGATCGATCGTTTCGACAAAACATAATTTTCCTCCCCCTCTTTCTTCCCTTTCGTTACCTTTAAAGAGTAAAAATAACTTTCCTTCGTATTTATCGAATCCACGATACCCGGTATTCGAGCCTCCCTCTCGGAACGTTATGAAAGATTCAAACGAAACTTGAGAAAGTGGAACGTAAACTTCGTGACCTCCGCCCATTGCGAAGTTGTCCAGGTCAGGGAAAATAATTATTATTAACCGGTTAGCGGTAGTAGTAGTAGCAATAGTATCTGTAGAGAAGGTGCATTGTAGCAAATATCGAGGATATTTTTCCCCCGAAAATGAGCAAAGAGTAACTCGATGCGGTAGCACAATGCGTTTAATTAAATGCCAGCCTTTTAATCGATGCATACAATTAAACGGCGAGGATTCGTCGATACGATCCGCCTCCTCGTTGTTACAACCCCTCGTTCATCGATACGATATCTATTCCTTGCTTAACGACTATCCTATCTTCCTATAGTGCAACGATATCAATTGAACCACGTTCCACCCGATTCCGGTTATTCGCTATTTCTCGCCCGTCTCTGGTATATCTGTATATCTACGGAACGAGCCAATTTCGATCGTTCCCTTCTTCTAAACGTTCTAACAAATCTTGGGGGGAATTTCACGGGATTTTGTCGTCGAAATTTTTTTTCCAAGTCGCGCGAAAAAATTCCTCTCTCTCTCCTTTTATTCGTAATATCGATGAGCTCGAATCCGTTATGTTACACGCACACGTCAAATTACATTACGTACACGAGCGGAATAAATCGTAGCTATATACGAAATGAAAAATGACGATGGTTAACGAGTCGGTTGGAAACTTAACTTGGTAATAAGCCGTGTATACGAAAGTTTTCAGCGTTGAATTACAAAATTGGCGCTAGCAAGTTGCTGTATACAAGCCTAAGTTCCATCCTTGCGTCTTTATAAAGCCACCTATTTTCTAATTTTCGGGTAAGCAACGGGAGCGGGAAAATTGGCGCGCCCTTTGCCTCTCGTCTCGCCGCATTTTCAGCGACGTAATTTCGGTATGCGACGTAATTTTCAAATTGGCCATTGCCGGGAATAAGGTGCGGTAATTCGGCAGCTCATTGTAATTTCAAACAAAGACGGAATTTTCGTTATCCCGTTTCGCCCACCTGGAGGAGCAATATGCTGAAGAAGGAAGGAAGGAAGGAAAGAGAAGATGGAGGAAAAGTCTAATAAGGTGTAGCTAAGACCGATCGTCGTCCCCTCTGTGGAGCAACGGGACAAAAGCCTCCTTCCTTCTTTCGCATTCTTCTTCAGCATTTTTCCATTCTCGTGATTCCTCTCGCGTCACCTATTTCTGCTCTCCACCCGCGGGAAATGATGACGATAAAGGCGGTCAAAGGCCTACGAACTAGCCGGGCTCTCTCTCTGCCCGGTTTTCACGAATCCAGGTCTCCTTGAAATTAAACGCGACGGTGTTTTAATACGGGACTTTATGAAGATTTTTTTTCGTGAAATGAATGTCGACGACTGGGATAAAATTGGGAAGGTAAAAGAAAAGAGGAGAGAGAGAAAAATGGTGGGAGAATGGGCGAGAAATTATCTGTAAGACGGTATGTTATTAAAATATTAGGGAACCTTGCGAAAAGAGGCTAATTTCGACTCCCGCTTTAATTCTTCATCTCCTCTTCCTTCTCTTCGCGTATGAATTCTCCAAGGATTTTCTAATGAAACTACGGAAGCTGGAATGGAGCGGAACCGTTTAAAATTCTCGTGCTTGATACGATTCGGGGGGAAGAGATTCGCAATAAGCGTCAGTGCGCTGCAGAAGAAATGAGACACCGGAGACAAATAAACGAAACGGGACCAGTCGAATCACGATTCCCCTCGTCTCATCCCGTATCCCAAGTGAAAACGCTTCTCTTCCTTGGATGTATCGGATGGGCGAAGAATCCTTTCTTTTCACGATGATATCGGTCTCCAAGATTCCACACGCAAAAACGAAACCTTGGTTCAAAAGAACGATCGTTTCGAAGGAAATTTAAGAAATTCACACGTGCTCGAACGAATAAAAAAAAGAATGACTGAATTTGATTGAAAGATCATCGATAATATTTAATCGAACGAATGAATTTTCCATTCTAGATTTCAACCTAGAAACAGGATTATAGACGAAGTCGCTTAAATATTAAAGCTACGAGTGATATCTCGCGAGATATCTTCCCTCTTTATTCGAAAAAAAAAAGGAAAAAATAGAGGGATATCTCGTGTTCCAAACTCAATAATAGCTTCCTTTCATGTCCTCCATCTCCAGCTTGAAAGATTCACATGCGTGGATCGCAGAGGCGAGAAGGATCGCGTCGCGCGACGCGAGAAAGCAGCCTCGGCTGGCTCGCGGCGGATAACGTTGGAAAGTTGGAAAAAGAGCCAATTAAAGGAATGATTTACGAGGGTAGGATTCGCGTTATGCTTCGACTCGGTTTCAACAATTAACCGTTGAATTATTTCGTTGTTCTTGGGAGAAGGAGAATAAGAAGGAGAGTCCCCGTTGAATCGGGGACGAAAGATCTTTTGAAAACGTTTTTTCGCCGTTTTTTCCCCGGGAAAGGGGAGTCTTTTCCTCTTTTCGCGGTAACAAAACGGTTCCTCTCCTTGGAGGACGCGGAGTTTCCTCCATCGAGGAGAAAGGGCAAAAAGATTATTTGTTGTTGTCAACCCTTGTTTCCGATTCTTGCCTCTTTGAATAGGATATTCTCTGTCGAAGAAACAGATTAAAACTGCATAAAAAGCGTAGGATATCGCGGATCTAAGGGAAAACGTGTCAAAGGAAGCGGGGAAATAATTAAAAGAAAGTTTCATCCACGTCGCCGTGCCAGATCAAACAAGTTGTCCTGTTCCACCTTGAACTCCTCCTCTCTTTGAAGAAATATCGAATCGGTTTCTGGCTTGCTACTTGAAAATAAACGTCCAGGAAACTGGGACAAAACTCAGGATGTTGGTCGTATACGTTGAAACGTATTCCTATTTTTCGAGTACACGCTACTTTTTTCTTTTTTCGCAATTTTCTTAAAAGAGAGACGAAAAGAGAGTTGTTGCTGCGCTCTTGTTAAAGAATCGTTTTCTCGTTTTCACCTTTCACGCCCGTCTAATATAAAAATCGCCTTGTTCCTCCTCGGCCGTTTCATCATCGTTTCTTGGTGTTCACAGCCTCGGACCTGGACTGCATAAGGGCGCTGTTCAACGAGAAGGAGAAGGAGCTCTCGTTGGCGGTGGCGAAGGTGGAGGAGTTGACGCGACAACTCGAGGAGTTGCGGGGCAGGCAGAACGCGGCCGGGACCGGAAGCGGAGGTGGAGGCGCCGGAGGCGTCGGCGGCGGAGGCGTTGGAGGCGGCGGCGGCGGTGGACACTTGTCGACGCCAGCCAGCGCCGAGCTCGAGAAACTCAGGAGGGAGCTTATTGTGAGCAAAGCCTCTACCCTTTTCCTCCACCCTTTCTTTCTACCCTACCGTGATTTCGATCTTTCGAGAAAGGAAAAAGAGAATATTTAGAATTTTCATCGTGTTTTTCACGCTCGGCGAAATGAATTTTTATTCATCGACGAACAGGGAATAAAAAGTCTTGTTCTCCTTTTTTTTCCCCATCGACAGTATCGTAACAAGATGAACGAGCAGCAGAACCAAATGGTGTCTCAGCAACGGTTGGCCCTAGCGCAACGGCAAGCGGAGATGGCGTCGATTGACGCGAGGATAGCTCAGCTGCAGGGTCGCCTTCAACGCAAGAGAGCGTTGAACCAACGGCTGAGCCAGCAGCTAGGCTCTGGGAATCGCACGAGCGCGAGCACCGGGTTCACAGAGTCGAAGCTGGACTTCAATGGCGGGGGGAAGTCGAGGCCTGCTGGAAATATAGCCGCTATCGAACCCTATTCCCATATACCGAACGACAACGATTTCAATTTGAACAAGAACGACCCGAAATACCAGACACTGCCTTACAACACCAAATTCACGGTGAATTTCAAGGCTGCCGAAGACGACGTTAATAAGAATAAGATACAACACTCGGCCAGTGCATCCCAATTAGGTCAGAGGGCAGCTTTTCAACAGTTTGGTCATCAAATCGCCCACAGCCAATCCCAATCTCATATTCAAGGTTGGTATCGTGGAACGAAAATCTTAGATCGACCTTTAACTCGAGTCTTACTCTTTCAATTACGTCCCATGTTTTCAGGTCAATCCCAATTACTGGGCACGAATCAACACAATCAGAATCTGCCTAATCAATCCGTCAACATGCAACAGACTTGCAACAACAACAACAATAACAACAACAACAATAACAATAACAACAGTAATAACAACAACAACAACGCCAATAGCACGAACAACAACCTGATTAGCACATCCCACAACTTCAGCCCCGAAGGTTTGTCGCAAAATCTTCGGATCCATCATCAACAGCAATCGCAGTCGCAGACGCAACAGCAGCAGCAGCAACAACAACAGCAACAGCAACAGCAACAACAACAACAACACGGAAGCATTCAACAGAAGCAACACAACGTTGGTTCGTCGACATCGAATCTCGGCAGCACCGTATCCATCACTCAAACACAAAATCACAGAAACCTTCAAACGCATCAGAAACCAATATCCAGCGTGGCGCCAAGTTTCTCCGTCAAGTCTCAAATCTATCAGACTTCCTCCACCAAGATTCATCCCGTGATGCCGCAAACTTTGAGCCTGATAGGCCGTGGACACAATAACGCGCAAAATTTCGTTGGTCTGAGCACTCAGGCAGGTGGGAATCAGCAACAATCGAATCAATCCTCTTCTAACAATCAAACGTCCACTCAGGACCAGACGTACGCGTCGAGGCACAACTATCCCGGTATTCAACACTCCGCCCAAGCGAATACTCACCCTGTGTCCTCATCCTCGGTGTACCAGACGCAGAATTCTCCCAATCCTTCGTCGACCATTCACACGTCGTCGAGCGGGACCAGTTTTGGAAACTCGGTTCAAAGATACAATCAGGCTCAACCGTTAACCGGGCCCGCGTCCAACAACGAACAATCCGATAAGATAAAGTTTTCGGAAGGGAAGGTTCAAGAAAAATTCGAGCACGCCCTTCCGGCTAAACACGAACAGCAGAGGTACGAGGCCAATCAGGTGTTCAAGTACGATTCTCATCAGATAAAGTACGAGCAGCATTCCAAGTACGATCAACACGGGAAGTACGATCAGGCGAATCAACAAACGAAGTTGTACGAACAATCGAGCGCGAAGCACGAACAAATTGGAAATCAGACGAATCGTTACGAATCGAAGATGGATCAAGGGAAGTACGAAAGCGGGCAGAACAAGCACGAACAAATTCACGGAACTAAGTACGATCCTAATCAGAATACTCAACAGTACGGTAAACACGATCAACACGAGGTGAGGCCGTCGATCAAGTACGAGCACAATGCGGGATTTAAGCACGAAACGAGCTCGAACAAGTACGAGGGCGGGGGCCAGCAATTCAAGCAGGAATCGGTGAAATTCGAGGGGAACAAATTCGAGCAAAGTTCCGCGACGAAGCACGAGCACAATGGGAAATTTGAGATCCCCGCGAAAACTGTGGAGAAAAGCTCGTTCGAATTCGATAGGTTGAAAAACGAGAACGAAAGGAAAAGTATGATAGAGGACAAGACGAAACCGGCGCTACCTCCGAAACCGAGCAAACCGAATCCCCCTCCGCGGCTGACCCATCACGAGAAGATGGACAATCCGGGCGACGGGATCGCCGATTGCAAGAACAATTTAGGGATCAATACGAGGTTTGTGAATTTGCTTCGCTCTCGTTGAATTATATTTCGATTTTCCTTTTCTTTTATTAATCTCGTCCTTCATCGATCTCTCAATTCGACAAATATTATTCAATATTTATTTTATATTTAGATCCGAATTTACGTTCCAATTTTCGATTAAATCCATTTCGACGATCCGATATCGAATATAGCGATAGAGCAGAGGGATTTTGAGCACAGCGCGTAAAAACGATTACCGGGTTAATTATAAATGTTAATTAGTTCGCGATCGATTTGGCCGGTGAATCGAAGCCTATCTCGAATAATAGACACCAAAATAGAACCACTACCGTGCAGTTGAGACAACAGCTTAGTGCTCGCGAGCTCTTCAATCGATCGAGGCGGAATCCAAGTTCCTGTTTCTCGATCGTGTTCCCTCCAAATCTTATCGATATTAAATCGATCCCTTTTCTTTCCTTTCCTTAAACGGCATAACTATTCGAAAACTGGTATTCCCGTGAAACCGGATAATACGAAAGATCGTTCTAAATATACGAAAAATATTTGTTTGAAACATCAAAACCAATTTGACCAAACTTAAACTTATCCTCTTCGGTGGATTATTGATTTGTCATAGACACTTGTTTCAAAGTATCGAACGTTTCAAAGTATATATCGTGTCAAAACTTGTCCAAGTCTCTTAAGTTACAAGGATTTACACCCACGTCTCGTATCGTACCGTCTCGATCGCTTTTTTTTCTCCGGTAAATTGCAATTCTCCGGTTAGTCATCTTAATCGAGCGTTTCCACCGTTTCACAGAACAGAGAAAGAAGAGGACGTTCCACCGATCCCCACGTCCGAACCACCGGAATCGCCGACGGAAACCCAATTCGGCAATCATCAAATCATCAAAGCCAGGCCTTTAACGTTGAAGAAGGCACCGATCTCTGAGCAGCCGAAGCTCCGTTACGCCAAATCGAATGTTCACGTGTCGATAAATCGACGGATTGAGATGCCACCGGCGTTTCTGTTCCCGGAAACCGAGATTCCAGCGGACCTGATGCAAACGGAACAGCAACAACAACAACAACAACAGCAGCAGCAGCAACAGCAGCAGCAGCAACAACCGCAACAACCTCAGCAACAATCACAAATCATCGATACGACGGACAATTGCAAGAAGAGCGTTTCGATCATCAATGAAGATGTGATTAGTAACGAGAAATTGGAGGAAGCGGATATCATTGACGCGTTGAACGTTATCAATATCGAGGATAAAGTGAAGGCGAAGGATTCCGAGAGAAGAACGGAATTGGAAGTCGATGGGAAGAGCAACGAGGTGATGAGAAGGAAGAAGGGGAATCTCAAGTCGAGCACGGGGAAAGCGAATCTCTCGAGGAGGGTTTCCTTCGATCCTCTGGCTCTGCTGTTGGACGCCAGTCTCGAAGGTGAATTGGAATTGGTGAAGAAGACTGCTAAGGAAGTGGCGAATCCCAGTTCGGCTAACGACGAGGGCATCACTGCGCTTCATAATGCCATTTGCGCCGGTCATTTGGAGATAGTCAAGTTTCTAGTGGAATTTGGCTGCGACGTGAACGCTCAGGACAGCGACGGATGGTAAGATGTTTATCAAGTTTTCGAACGTTGTGCGTTAATTCTCGATTCCCCCTTTGCTCATCCTTGGAGTTTTGTTGCAGGACTCCTTTACACTGTGCCGCGAGTTGCAATAATTTATCCATGGTAAGATTTCTGGTGGAGCACGGAGCTTGTATATTCGCCACTACACTGTCCGACCACGAAACTGCGGCGGAAAAATGCGAAGAAGACGAGGAGGGTTTCGATGGTTGCTCGGAATATTTATACAGTGAGTATTAATAACGTAAACTGATTAACTCGATCGAATCTCTGAAGTTTTATCGAGCAAATTATACTGATTTTATATCGCGTTACAGGCGTCCAAGAGAAGCTTGGAATAATGAACAATGGCCAAGTTTATGCAGTGTTCGATTACGAGGCGCAACACAGCGATGAGCTCACTCTGAAGAATGGTGATTCCTTAGTTGTCCTTCGGAAGGGCGATGACAATGAGAGAGAATGGTGGTGGAGCAAACTGGGACACAAAGAAGGCTACGTACCTAGAAATTTACTTGGCGTAAGTTGCTCCATTATCCACGAAACGAAGAAACGAAGAATGATTTATAAATAGTTAGAAAAGAAAAAGAAAAAGAATAGAGATATAACATTAAAGTAATTCCTTAAAATATCTTTGATCTTATTGATATTATTAATAACATTTTAATAATAATTTATTTTAATTTTTTTCAGTTGTATCCAAGGGTGCAACCGGCAAAGATCGACTGAAGCGAGTTTCGGTCAGCAAACTCATAATATCCGATGATTCATTACCACAGTATTCGATTCGCAGCTTTATCTTGTTAAGTATCATAGTTGCATCGTCGCATTACGGATCGTTATATTAATTTAATCGCGCCCCATTGTCATCCGAACGAAGCGAAACAGAATGTTCTATATAGTTTTTTATATCTTCTCTTTTTTTTTTTTTTTTTTTTTTTTTTTTGTAAAACGAAATGAATTTATTGCTAATAAGTCCGGATCATGGGTGAATCACGAATCAACATAAACGAACAATTAAATAAAAAAAGCGAAAAAATGATAAACTACACATTCTACACATGCGTAAATTTTAACCGTTTTCTTATCTTTTTTCGACTCTCTTATCCATTTTTCTTTCTCTTTTAAATTAAAACATAATTTGAAGGATGATATAATTTTAATTATATAGTGATTTTTAACTTACAATTCCTTCAATTGAAAAACGATTCGATACAAAAATAAAATAATTTCGATGAATTTTACCCGTGATTCCACTTTTAGCTCAACGGCCGCATAGTCAATATAATTGGAATATTTACGTTTTAATATCCATCGTCTAAGTATTGCGCCGTGATGAACATCGTTTAAAAAGTTTTCTCTTGGGTTCATCCTAGCCAAGTGTCGATTAACGACGGTCCGATTGAGAATATTTATAATTTTATTTATTTTCAGTAAACGCAAACTTTTTTTATTGTTTAAAAAACAATTGTAATTATTTGAAAATAGCAAAAACTGGCAGCACTTTTTGTTTTTTTTTTTTTAAGATGAAGAAATATTTTCATTGAAAATATATGCGTTTTTCATTTTCATTTTCGAGACTTGGCGAGAAAGACAAAACTTTTTGAACGATTTTCCAATCTCGTTAAAGAGGCAACTTTTATTTTACGCATATTACCATAGAACATAAAACGTTCTATATGAACTACATAGACATACTTAAAACGCGTTTGGTTTGTTTCACCTAAATGTTTTTATTTAGATGAAGTCAGATTATTGTTGCGTTCATTGTTATGTTTTTATTCGTCTAATGAAATTTTCCAAATCCGATCAAAAAGAATTCGGATTTCGAAAATGTTCCTAAGAATTGTGTATAATGTAATCTTGCCAATACGCACTTTTTAAATGATCCGTTATTAAGAAAGAAAATTGATAATCTTACGCTTGCGAACACGGAAGAGATTAAAAAAAATTTCGATGGTCCGATATGACCATATCCAATATTTCTTTTGTTGTTTGAGGCGTAATATACAAATCGATGCGATTCGAGAATCTCTGAGTAATCAATTTAAAACTTGATACATTAAATATAGATATTATAATTAATTAATTATTGTCTAGGAAAAATTCGAATGATCTGAATCTACAAATATTCTAAGATCATTGTTATACTGTCTGAAAAAACAGTAATTGAATTAATTCTAGAAAAAGGAAAGAATTTTATTCGATTCTCAGAATGTTTTTGACATTAACACGCATTCACTCCTACATACGCACGCACTCACGCGTGTACACATACATACACACACGTAAATGAAGTATGTGCCTTTCAGAAGTAATAATGGTATATTATGTAAGAATGCATGATATATTATGACGAATAAATTGTTTTTAATAAAAATCAATTTGTCTGTATGTTTTTATATATATATATATATATATATATAATTGTCATAAAAAAAACGTAGACAAGAAATTGTATCAATAAGATAAGTATGGTCCCTAAGTATTTTTAACAAAATACATATAAGATGTGATTTAAAAAAAAAAAAAAAAAAAAAAAAAAAAAAAAAAAAAAAAAAGTTAAAATTTTATAAATACCTTAAAAAAACATATCTATAGTAAATGAATCATAAATAATACAAATGAATTTAACGATCACGTTTGAAATATATAAATTATCTTAGATTGATAACAATGTCCTTTTTAAATGATATTTCTCATTAACATAACATAAATTATAATTGCAAAGATTATAAAATGTCAAATATCTCAAAATATTTAATACGAACATAATATAAAAATATCATTTGAAAATTTTAAATATTCTTAAAGCTACTACTAATACCGGTCCATATGAATTTCATTATATGAATTGTAAAAAAAAAAAAAAAAAAAAGATAGTAAAAAAGATATAGTCTAGCTAGTAATGGTGAAGACTCCAGTTAAAGTCTTTACATTACAATGAGAATTAAAATTTATGTATATATTAAAAATATATATATATATGTTTATGTATATATATGTATGTATAGAAATAATGTTTATAATATATATAGCCTTTTTGTTGTTGAAAACATGTAGATGTAGAAAAAATATTTAAGTTTCGTTGTTTTTTACTTCGTTTATCAACTGTAAACAAACTTTTAAATCCTCATAATCTTCAACCATTGCATCAAGCCTGTGAACAATTGAACAAAATGGTATTTTTTTATATTCAAAATATAAGAGTCAAATATTTTTTTTATCAATACCTGTCAGCAAACATATCCAATACAGTACTTGTAAAATTTCCTTTTTTCAAAGCTTGGGAACAAAAATGCGTCAAATTTTTAAAACATTTATGTGTCAAATTGCATATACTTTGATGTTCTTTTTCATTTAGTTGCTTTGTAATATTCCATGCTGCATATACATAATGCATTACTGATATCCAATGTTGTGATTCTACGAGTCTTTTTCCTTGATCTATAATTGCTTTCTATATAAAATCAAGATAATATTAACATATAAATAAAATTTATAATTAAAAAAAAAATGTAAAAGTAAAAAAATTACTACATACATGAAAGGCATCTAAATGAATATTAGATAAACCATTCAAATCAGAAAACCCAATGCTAACTTGTATATTTTGCTTTAAATTATTTAATATATCGATCAATGATTGAATATCAGCCATTGGCATTTTTTTCAATAAAATATTCCGTATTTTGTCATTATTGTGTAGAAGACCATCCTCTTGCATAGACACTAAATCCATAATCATGTGTACTAATTGATTATGGCTAAGACCTCTCAAACCATTTAATAAATTGCCGGTAAAATATTTTTGTGAACTATTAGTATCTAATAAGTTTTGTAACTTTTTCTTTTTGTCTGGTGTTGTAAATTGAGATTCGCTATTATCAGCAAGAGAAAGCCTCTTTCTAGGTGTACTTCTCAATATCATAGTTGATTTCGATGGACTTTTCACTGGAGTACGATCTTTAGAACTTGAGCTAATAAATATAATAAAATTAATTATATTTATTTATGATTGTTTTGTAAATTAAAAAAAAATTTAATTAAAATTAATATTTTACCTAAAAAGACTATTCCTTTTACAAGTATCAAGATCAGGAGACCAAACTATAGTTCTACGACGACGTCCTCGTTTTTGAATTACCAGTTCATCAGGACTAGGTGCAGGGCTCCAAGATTCAGAACCATGACGACTATTTAAAAAATTATCCATTGCATTAACTTCAGTAGAAATTGCTTCTCCTAAAAAACACAAGTTGAAACTAAACAAAATAAACAAAAGATAGAAATAATATAATATGAAAAATGTCAGAAACGCACCAGGTGAAGCAGAATTGTTGACGGGAATTACTGCTAAAGCTTGACGAGAAGATCTTCTACGCGTTCCATCAGGCCTTCGCAAGAAATCTCTAGTAGTTGGAGTATTCATTTCTTTCAGTATAATAAAAAATTTTTCATTCAAAGATATGATTACAATTTATGTTTTTCTTGATGATTAGTTAAATATGGCACATGAAATGTCAACTCTATTTTTGGACAGAAATGTAATTTAACTTGTTCACATGATTTATTGATGATTACAATAAAATTATAATTCGAAAATTTATAAAAAATATAAAATATAAGATCACAAAGAACACAAAAAATACGATAACACGACGCAATAACGCGTCAAATATAGTTGGAATAAACAGGACTGGAAAATGGCGGGAATGAATCTGATTGGTTTATTCCAATGTAGCCTAACATCGAAACATTGAATTTTATATTAATAATTATTTAACTAAAATAAAATTGATTAATATTTAAATATATTTTATTATTATTGATAAAATATATATAATAATTAATCTAAATAATTATTAAATTGTTTTTTAATCTAAATAATTATTAATTCTGTAAACTGTAATTATTATTGAATTTATATTTATGTATTTTTTTTTTTTTTTCATAAAATTTTTATTATTAATAAAATTATTCAATTTTTTTATAAAATTGTTTGTTTTTTATGTAATATTATTATATTTATTATTATATTTTGATTAAAAAATTTTGTTAAATAATTTCCAATAGAACTAACAATTAACCAATAAGAAGCAATATATATAAATATTACTTATTTCCTTACATACTATTAAGGTTAATATTCTAAGTAAGGTTATGTTACAGGTTACGAGACAATAATTAAATACATGCAGAAAGTATGATTAAAATTATTTAATAAATAACTTTAAATTTTAAAATAAAATCTTAAATAGTTTACTTAAAGAGTATATGATAATTTTATAATATTAAATATATTATAATATATTTTATATCATAAATTTTTATAAAAAATAATAAGGTAAGTATAAAATAAAATATATATATATATATATATATATATATATATATATATATAGTATATATTTTGTATAAAGATAAAAATAATTAATATTTCTTATGTATAATTAATATTTATTATTAATATTTTTTATTAGCATGAGTGAATTATTAAATGATGAACGATTTGCTTATATTGCAAGGGATCCTAAATTTAAGAGGATCCCAAAAACGGAAAGAAAAGTAAAAATAGATAAAAGATTTCAGAGTATGTTTAAAGATAATAAATTTAAGATTCAATATACCATAGATAAACGAGGTAGACCTATAAATCAAACATCATCTGAAAATCTTAGAAAATATTATGATTTATCCAGCAGTGAAGAAGAAAGTGATGAAAAAGAATATGAAAAATTTAAGCAAAAAGAAAAAAAATTTAATGAATATAAAAAAAAAGATAAAAAGAATGAAATGTCTCAATTGGAAGAAAAAAGTCCAAGAAATGAAAATGAATATAATGATTCATCAGATGATAATTTTTTTTCAAGTAATGGAGAATTGCTTAGGATTAAACCACAAGAAGATATAGATTCCGAACAGAATAACATTGAATCTGACTCTGAATCTGACATAGATGATGCAGTAAATGTCAAAAATCTAAAAGCAGATTTAAAAGAAAGTAAAAAACAATTAAATATTAGAAACAAAAGTGAATCTAAAAAACTTACTAATAAGATTAAAGAAAAATTAAAAGATTTAAGTATAAATTATGCTAGAGGTGAAGGAATTTTAATGACAGACAGTTCTTCTGATGAAGAAAGTTTTCAGACTTCTGGTAATATATAATATATCTTTAACAAATTAAAATTTTTTAATTTTACAAAGAATTTAATAATAATTTATAATTTGAATTTATTTAATTAGATGAAGAAGATATTGAACACAATTGGGGTGAATTAGATAAAGAGGCTGAAACAACAAATGAAATTACACATAGATTAGCACTTTGTAATATGGATTGGGATAGAATACGTGCTGTAGATTTAATGGTTTTATTTAATTCATTCTTACCTCTTGGTGGTTTTATTAATTCAATTATTGTATGTATAATGAATAATCAAATTAAATAAATGGTATTTGATAATTTTTATAATGAAATAATTTCAGATTTATCCCTCAGAATTTGGTATACAACGAATGAAAGAGGAAGAACTTCAAGGTCCAAAGGAATTAACAGAAATGGATAAAGAGAAGAAAAATGAAGATGAAAATGATGTATAAACTTATTCTCTTTTTCTTTTTTTTTTTCTTTAATATAAATAAAATAATAGTTTTAGAATTTAATTTTACAGGATGAGGAAGGATCAGCATATCATATGGAAAAATTAAGACAATATCAATTAAATAGATTAAAATATTATTATGCTGTAATTGATTTTGATTCTGCTGAAACTGCAAATAAAATTTATACAGAATGTGATGGTACAGAATATGAATCTACAGCAACAAAGTTAGATCTTAGATTTATACCAAATGATATGGAATTTGATCAGGTATGTATATTTTTTAATCATATATAATGTATATGCAATATATATGTAATTTTTTAATTATTATATATAATCTTAAATGCCTAATTTAAGACTCCTAAAGAAATATGTGATAAGCTACCACAGCTTACAAAATATCAACCAAGACAATTCATAACTACAGCTTTACAACAAGTTAAAGTGGATTTAACTTGGGATGAAACAAATCCTGAAAGAATAGAGATTGCACAAAAATTGAATTCTGGAAAATTAAACGAAATTAATGAAACTGATTTACAAGCTTATTTAGCAACAGATTCAAGTGATAATGAAGCAGGTACAACATTTTTCTATTCTTTATATTTTATATTTCTTTCTAATATTTTTATCTAATATTTCTAGTATTTTATTAATACTATTTTTTTATTGATGAAAAAAGAAGAAGAAGAAGAAGAACAAAAAGGATTACAAAAAAATAAAATCAATTCAGAAGAAGAAACAAATACTGATCCAGTTGAAAAATACAAAGCTTTATTGAAAGAAATAGAGGAAAAAGAAGAAGCAAAACAGAAAAGGGATGTTGAATTAGAATTTACTTGGGGCTTAGGCACAAAAGAGAAAGCTGAAAAACTAGTACAAGAAAGATTAAAGAAAGATCAAAATCTTACTCCATTTGAGCAATATTTAGAAAAACGAAAAGCAAAAAGAAAAGCTAAACGAGAAGAACGAAAAAAACATAGAACTGAAGATGAATCTGATTCTGAAAACTCAGAAATGCTTAATTTGGACAATCATGAAAAAAATAATAGATTATCCCATAAAAAGAAAAACGCTATAAAAAGTGATAATTCTTTTTCATCAGACGATGAAGATGAAGAAAAGCGTAAAGCTGAATTAGAACTTTTGTTAATGGATGAAAATGAAGATAATAAACAACATTTCAATATGAAAAAAATCGAAGAAAACGCTACAATGACAAAATCTAAGCAAAAACGATTAAGTAAAAAGAAAAATACACAAGATCAAATAATAAAAGATAACTTTGAAGTAAATGTTCAAGATTCAAGATTTAACGCTTTGTTTACATCGCATCATTTTAATATTGATCCAGCAGATCCACATTATAGAAAAACTAAAGGTACTGAAGCTCTAATTAAAGAAAAATTAAAAAGAAGAGCTAATAATGATTATAATGAAGTAAGTAAAATTAACTCATGTATATATTTATTCTCAAAAATATCTATTTAATTTTATTTGTTTAAACTTTATAGGAAGTACCTGTTAAAGAATCAAAAATGCAGTTTAATACAGAACTACAAACATTAATTAAATCAGTAAAGCAAAATACCAAAAATATTTCCAAACCAATAAAATAAATTTTCTTGTAAATTATTTATGAAGCAAGAAATTATTCTTAATTTTACATTTGAATAAAATATTTATAAATATAAATATAAATTACTTCATTGAATTTTATTCATTATTTATTCATTGTTCATTATAAATTAGAAACTAAATAAATGAAAAAATTTATTTATGGCGCCATCTCGCGTTTGGATCTTGAAAATATCCAACTTATTACTAGTAAAACAGAATATGCAAAGAGGTATTTATGTTGTCACAGATAAAAAGAGTATTTTTATTGTGAAAAAAGGACAGAGATTGATTATTTCCTATTATTTTTGAGGATATTACATGGAAAATTTATTAATTATGCGTTTTCTTCTAAAAATTTTCAAATTTTTGAACTCGCATTTTAAAGTGAGTTAGAATTTCGGACAAATTTCTGATATCAATTTTAATGCCGAATTTTTTTTAATTAATTATTCACTAACAATTAATGCATTATGTAAATTTATCTAAAGTTCTATCTTTAAAATGAAAATTCAAAAGTGTAAAAAATTTTTAATAAAAAAACAAATAATTAATAAAATTTTTTATCTGATGTTCTCAAAATAGTGAGAGATATTTTTTTCTTTCTTTCATAATGTTCTGATTGATGGATGTCATAAATACTTTCTTACATATTCTTTGCTAATAGCAAGTAAAAACTTCCAAGATTCAAAGAGATAGATGTGACCACTGATACCAAAATTTCTATTTAATTTAAATTAAAAACTAATTTGCAAAATAGATTTTACCAACAATTTATATAAAAAAGAAGATTTTATATTTAAAAATATTTGTATCAGAAACTTAAATAAATAAACTTTTATTATAAATTTTTTATTCTAAAATAAAAAATTCGTAAAAATAGTTTTAGAAAAAAAAATTTTTTTGAAGGAAAGAAAAAAAAATATAAAGATGCAAAAATATATATAAAAAATATATATAAATTATATATATATATATATATATATATATATATATATATATAAAACTTAAAATAGTAATTTGTAAAAAATTACATAAATTGAAATTTAATTTCATTTGTTATATAAATAGAAGCATGAAATGGGAATATAATATAAACTATATAAACTATATAAATAAATTATTTTATAATATATAAAGAGAAATAAAAGTCCAGACTTAAATTTTAACAATTTTAATTTTTTAACATAATTAATATCTACAGTAAGTGACATTAAAATCTCTGAATAATTATACATTAATAAAATAATTTAAATTAAAATTTTGTTAAGAAATAACAAAAGTGTCATTTGAATTTTTGCTTTGAAAAATATCAAAATATAAAAAATATATTTTAAAAACTACAAATATTTCTCAAAATTCTAATTTGAATGAATTCGATATAGTCAAATATATCGATACTTTTATATCGATATTTATTTATGTTAATCAAATTACGAACACATAAATAATAGAATATGCATCCGTACATCGCATTTGCTTTTATTATCCTTAGGTTATTTTGTCGTTGTCCAATAGAATGAAGCTTCAGCTAGTGAATTCTGGAGTTATTGGTTGATTTTCTTTTTTTTTAAATAATAGATATAAATTATAATGATATAATTTAAAACATTAAGATCATATAACATGAATAAAAATTTATATTTGAAATATTAGAATTAATTAAATCATTTATTTTTTATATTAAATTCATTTATTTTAATCAACATTTATTTTATTCAATAGAAATATTTTTTTCGATATTAATTAAGAATCGCATTTGCAGATATCGATATTAAAAGTATTTGATATCGAAACAAAAGTATCGAGTGTATATTCATATTTACATGTATCAATTCATCTCTAGCAATGGTGTCGGAAAGTTCATCGTTGTGTTGTGACCTATTGGTATGAAGATTGAATTATCAAAATCTGGAGATGTATCGATAATTTCTACTGAAAAAGGCGAATCGACTAACGATTCTAAAGAATATAAAAATAAACACAAAAAACTAACCGAATGGAATCTCTAATTGAAATGAACACCAAGTTATCAAAGTGCGGTGATGCGTCTATAGTGCAACAAGATGCAACAAAGATGCAAATGGAGCATAAAGATAAGTTAGACATAGTTCAAGAAAGTCCAAAAAAGATAGAATTGTCGTTTGAGGAAAACATTAAATTAAGCAAAAATAACGATACATCGATTGTTTCCCCAAAAGTGCTAGAAATTAAAGATAGAATGGATATGTCTCAAGAAGTTTCAAAATCATTAGAATCCTCGCATATTTCAAAGATTTCACAAGAAACTATAGAAAAATCAGCAGAAACCAAAATGCAAGAAATGTTACCAAAATTTGAATCGCCATTTGATATGAAGATCAAAGATTCTAATTTTAGTGATGCATCTATTGTTTCTCCAGAAAAACAAGAACAATTAGAAATAGAAAACAAACTTCTGCAAGAAATACCTATAAAAACGGAATCACTTCTTGAAATGAATATTAAATTATCCAAAAATGACAACGAATCCATTGTTCATTCAGAAGTATTAGATGAAATTATAGATAAAATAGATATATCTCAAGATGATACACAATTATTAAAACCATTGCATATTGAAATCTCACAAGAAGCTATGGAAAAGTCAGTGGAAGAAACTATGCATGAAATTATACCAAAAGTTGAATCATCACTTGACACAATGTTCAAACTTCCTAATTTTGATGATTCATCTGTTTTATCTTCAGGAAAGGAAGAAGAATTAGAAGAAAGCAAAATTCTACAAGAAATATTAGATAGAACACCTACTATATTAGAATCTTCTGTTGGAATAAAAATTGAATCAGCTGAATCAGCCAAAATTGACAATTCATCTATTGTTCATTCAGAAGTATTAGATGAAATTAAAAATAAAATGGATAAATCTGAAGATATTTCAAATTCATTAAAATTCTCCCCTATTAAGGTATTAGAAGAAGATATAGAAAAATCAAAAGAAATCAAACATGAAGTATTGCCAAAATCATCTGAAATGAAAATTGAGGTATTTAAATTTGATGATACATCTATTAATTCTTTAGAAAAACAAGAAAAATTAGTTGAAAGTACAATTTTGCAGGAAGTATCTATGAGAGAAGAAACATCATTAGAAATGAATATTGAATTAACCAAAAATGAAGATGAATCTATCACTCATTCAGAAATTTTAGATAAAATTAAAGGGAGAATAGATATATCTCAAAATGATAAACCATTAGAACAATTGGATATTAAGGTACCACATGATAATATAGAAGAATCAATAGAAACACCATCAAAACTTGAATTGTCATTTAATATGAAAATTAAAGATTCTAATTTTAGTGATACATCTATTATTCCTTCAGAAGAACAAGAAATGTTAGAAGAAAGCAAACTTTTACAGGAAATACCTAATAAAACAGAATCACTTCTTGAATTGGAGAATAAATTATCTAAAACTGATGATGCATCTCTTATATATCCAGAAGTACAAGATAAAATTAAGGACACATTGTCTCTAAATATTACAAAACCATTACAACAATTGCATGTCGAAATATCACATGAAATTATAGAAAAATCAATGGAAACCATGCAAGAAACATTATCAAAACTTGCATCACCACTTAGTATAAAAATCAAAGATTCTAATTTTAGTGATATATCTATTGTTTCTTCAGAACAACAAGAAAAATTGGAAGAAAATAAACTTTTAGAGGAAATACCTAAGGAAACAGAATCACTTATAGAAATGGAGATTAAATTATCCAATAATGATGATACATCTCATGTTTATTCAAAAACTTCAGATGAGATTACAGAGACAGATATATCACAAGTTATTACAAAATCTATAGAGCATCCAAATATAGAAATACCACATGAAGTTATAAAAAAATCAATGGAAACCATGCAAGAAGCTTTGCCAATACTTGAATCATTTGATATGAAGATAAAGGATTCTAAATTTAATGATGTATCTGTTGTTTCTTTAAAAAAAGAAGAATTAGAAGAAAGTAAACTTCTACAAAAAATACCAGAAAAAACAGAATCATATCTTGAAATAAAGAATAAATTATCCAATATTGAAAACTCATCTATTGTTGATTCTGAAGATTTAGATGAAATTAAAGAAAAAATAGATATAGCACAAGATGTTTCAAAATTGTTAGAACCACCAGAAATTGAAATCTCTCAAGAAGCTATAGAAAAATTAGTAGAAACTATGCAACAAAATTTACCAGAAGATGAATCACCACTTGATATGGAAATGAAGCTTTCTGAGTTTGATGATGCATCTGTTCTATCTTCAGAAAAGCAAGAAGAATTGATAGAAAATAAATCTATGCAGGAAATACCAAAAAAAATAAAATCACCTCTTAAAATACAAAATAAATTATCTAAAAGTGATAATCCATCCATTCCACATTCTGAAGTGCTGAACCAATTCAATGAAAAAATAGATATATCTAAAGATGTTACAGAATTATTAGAACCAACACGTATTGAAATCTTACAAGAAGATATAGAAAAATTAGTGGAATCAATGCATGAAAGAATACCAAAAGTTGAATCTATGGAATCTATGGAATCTATGGAAATGAAACTTAATGAAATTGATGATGCATCTTTTTTATCTTCAGAGAAGCAAGAAGAATTAGAAGAAAGTAAACTTTTGCAAGAAATACCGAAGGAAACAGAACCATCTATTGAAATAGATATTAAATTGTCTAAAAATGAAAACATTGTCCATTCTGAAATATTAGATGAAATTAAAGATAAAATAGATAAAATATCTCAAGATGATACAAAAACTATTGAATCACCACATTTTGAGATTTCACAAGAAATTATAGAAGAATCAGTAGAAACTTTGCATGAAACATTGATTAAAGTTGAATCACCTCTTGGTATGAAAATCAAGACTTTTGAGTTTGATGATGCATCTATTCTTTCTTCCCCTGAAAAAACAAAACAATTAGAAGAAAATAAATTACTAGAAGAAATACCCAAGGCAACAATATCATCTCTAGAAATGAAGATTAAATTATCTGAAAATGATGATATATCCACTGTTCATTCAAAAATGTTGGAAGAAAACAAATTGGATATGACTCCAAATATAACAAAATCAATAGAGACATCTGATATTGATCAGATAATCAATGATCAAACTATAGAAAAATCTGTAGAAACTATTTATGAAACTTTACCAAAAGTTACATCACCACTTGGTATGAAGATTGAGCTTTCTAATTTTGTTGATGCATGTATTGTTTCTTCAGAATTGCAAGAAGAATTAGAAGAAAATAAACTTCAACAAGAAATACCTAAGAAAACTATATCTATGGAAATGAAGAGTGAATTGTCTGAAAATGACAATACATCCATTGTTCATTCAGAAATGATAAAAGAAACTAAAAACATAACAGATATATCTCAAGATGTTAAAGAATTATTAGAGACATCAGATATTGAGATCTCACAAAATACTATAGAAAAATCAGAGGAAATCAGATATGAAACTTTTCCAAAACTTGAATCGCCACTTGGTACAGAAATTAAACTTTCAGAATTTGAGAATGCATCTATTGCTTCTTTAGAAGAGCAAGAACATTTAGAAGAAAGCAAACTTTTACAGGAAATATCCAAAGATACAGAATCATCTATTGAAATGAAAATTAAATATGACGATGCATCTATAATCGTTCATCCGCTTGATGGAATTAAAGACAAAATAGAAATATTTCAAGATATTACGAAATCGATGGATACATCGCATAATGACATTGTACAGGAAGTAATAAAAAAACCCGTAGAAACTGTGATTGAGCCAGTGCCAAATCTTGAATCGCCACTCGATACGAAGAATAAAATTTCTGAGTTTGATAATATATCTAATGTTTCTTCAGAAAAGGAAAAACATTTGGAAGAAAATAAACTTTTGCAAGAAATATCTAAAAGAATAGAATCACCACTCGAAATAAAAATTAATTTATCTACATGCGAAAATGCATCCACTATTGATACACAAATCATGCAAGAAACTGAAGACAAAGTAGATACATCTCAAGATACAAAAGAATTAGAACTATTGCAAATTAAAATCTCAAATGAAGCTATAGAGAAATCAGTTGAAACAATGTATGAAAAATTATCAACAACTGAATCACTTGATACGAAGAATAAATATATTGAATTTGATAATAAATCTATTATTTCTCCAAATAAAGAAAAGCAATCGGAAGAACATAAATTTTGTCACGAAATACCTATAAGAACAAAATCACCTGTTGAAATAAAAATTAAATTGTCTAAAAATGATAATACATCCATTATTCATTCAGAAGTTCTAAACGAAACTAAAGATAAAATGGATAATATGTCTCAAGATATTACAAAATTGTTAGAACCATTACCAAATGAAATCGTAAAAGAAACTATAGAAAAATCAATAGAAATCACACATGAAAATTTTCCAAAAATTGAATCTCCACTTGGTATGAAAATCAAGCTTACTAAGTTTGGTAGTGCATCTATTATTTCTTCAGAAAAGCAAGAACAATTAGGAACAAATAAATTACCTCAAGTAATAGCCAAAAAAACAGATTCACCTCTTGGAATGAAGATTAAATTGTCCAAAAGTGGAGATACATCAATTGTGCATCCAGAAGACAAAATTAAAGAGAAAAAAGATATGACTCAAAAAAATATTACAAAATCATTAGAACTATTACATAATGAAATTCCACAAGAAATAGAAAAATCTAGAGAAATGCATGAAACTTTACCAAAAGTTGGGTCACCACTTGGTATGAAGATCAAGCTTTCTAAGTTTGGTGATGCATCTATTATATCTTCAGAGAAACAAGATCAATTGGAAGAAATCAAAGTTCCACAGGAAATACCCAAAAGAACAGAATCACCACTTGGAATGAAGATTAAATTATCCAAACGTGGTGATGCATCAATTGTTCATTCAGAAGTTCTAAATGAGATCAAAGAAAAAATAGATATATCTCAAGATGTTTCAAAATCATTGGAGCCACCTCATTTTGAAATTTTACATGAAGATATAGAAAAATTAATGGAACCTGAGGAATCTTTGCCAAAAGTTGAATCATTACTTGGTATGAAAATCAAGCTTTCTAAGCTTGGTGAAGCATCTATTGTTTCTTCAGAAAAGCAAGAACAGTTTGAAGAACATAAACATCTAGATATACCCAAAAGAACAGAATCACCATTTGGAATGAAGATTAAACTATCCAAAAGTGGAGGAGCATCTATTGTTCATTCCGAAATTCCAGAAGAAAATAAAGATAAAAAGGAAATATTTTCAAATGTTACAAAATCTTTGGAACCACTACATATTGATATTTCACAAGAAGCTATGGAAAAAACATTTGGAACCAGACATGAATCTTTGGCAAAAGTTGAATCTCCACTTGGTATGAAGATTAAACTTTCTAAATATGGTGATGCATCTATTGTTTCTTCAGAAAAACAAGAATATTCAGGCGAAAATAAACTTTTACAGGAAGTACCTAAGAGAACAGAATCACCTCTTGGAATGAAAATTAAATTATCTAAAAGTGGCAGTGCATCCATTGTACATTCAGAAGTGCTAGATGAAGTTAAAATTAAAAAGGATATATTACAAGATGTTACAAAATCATTAGAGCCATTGCATATTGATATCTCACACGAGTATGTAGATAAAGCAATAGAAATCAAACATGATACTTTACCAAAGATTGGCTCTCCACTTGGTATGAAAATAAAACTTTCTAAGTTTGGTGATGCATCTATAATTTCTTCAGAAAAACAAGAACAATTAGGAGAAAATAGACTTCTTCAAGAAGTACCTAAGAGAACAATATCACCTCTAGGAATGAAAATTAAATTATCTAAACGTGGTGATGCATCCATTGTTCATTCAGAAGTATTGGAAGAAATTAAAGATAAAATGGATACTTCTCAACATGTTACAAAATCATTAGAATCACCACATATTGATGTCACACAAGAAGTTGTAGAAAAATTAATAGAAATAAACGAAACATCGTCAAAAGTTGAATCACCGCTTGGTATGAAGATCAAGCTTTCTAAGTTTGGTGATGTATCTATTGCAGAAAAACAAGAACAATGGGAAGAAAGCAAACTTTCACAGGAAATACCCAAGAGAACAGAATCGCCTCTTGTAATGAAGATTAAATTATCCAAAAGTGGTGATGCATCAATTGTTCATTCGGAAGTTTTAGATGAGATAAAAGACAAAATAGAAATATCTCAAGATGCTATAAAATCATTAGATTCTCCTCATATTGAGATTTCACATGAAGCTATAGAAAAATCTGTAGAAAACATGCAAGAATCTTTACCAAAAATTGAATCGCCACTTGGTATGAAAATCAAATTTTCTAAATTTGGTGATGCATCTATAATTTCTTCAGAGAAACAAGATCAGTTGGAAGAAAGTAAAATTTTGCAAGAAATACCTAAAAGAACAGAATCGCCTCTGGGAATGAAAATTAAATTATCTAAAAGTGGCGGTGCATCTATTGTTCATTCAGAAGTTTTAGAAGAAATAAAAGATAAAATTGATATATCTCAAGATGTTATAAAATCTTTAGAACCATTACATATTGAAATTTCACAGGAAACTATAGAAAAATCAATAGAAAATATACATGAAACTGTATCAAAAGTTGAATCACCACTTGGTATGAAAATCAAATTTTCTAAATTTGGTGATGCATCTATTGTTTCTTCAGAAAAGCAAGAACAATTGGGAGAAACTAAACTATTGCAAGAAATACCCAAAAGAACAGAATCACCTCTTGGAATGAAGATTAAATTATCTAAAAGCGGTGATGCATCTATTGTTCATTCAGAAGTACTAGATGACAGAATAGATATATCTCAGGATGTTTCAAAATATTTGGAATCTCCATACATTACTCAAGAAATTGTAGATAAATCAATAGATAATATACATGAATCATTATCAAAAATTGAATCACCACTTGGTATGAAGATCAAGCTATCTAAGTTTGGTGATGCATCTATTATATCTTCAGAGAAACAAGATCAGTTGGAAGAAATCAAAGTTCCACAGGAAATACCCAAGAGAACTGAATCACCTTTAGGAATGAAAATTAAACTATCCAAAACTGGAGATGCTTCTATCATACAACCTGATATATCTGATGATGTAAATAAAAGTATGCGAACATCTGAGACAGAACATTCTAAAAGCGGTGATGCTTCTTTAGGTATGAAAATAAAATTATTAAAAACTGGAGATGCATCTATAGTAGATTCAGAAAAGAAGGATAAACAACAGTGGCGTCGAGATACTGATTCATCTCTTGAAATGAAAATTAAATTGTCTAAGACAGGTCATCCGACAATCGTGGCTTGCGATAATCAAACGGAAACTTCATATAAATCCAAAGAAACTGATTCATCTCAGAATTTTACACAAAGATACAAAGAGACTGGACAAATCGGTCATAAAGACTCTACATTAAAAATTCTTAAAACTGGTCATTCAACTATTTTACAAAGCAATCGTTCAGAACTTACTATTGAACCAGTGCAAATGCATGGAAAGAAAATAGATAATGTAATTGAAATGTCTCCAAAGCGTAAAGATATTACTATCGCACCTATCGATTCCAAAAAGTCTAAGCTAGAAACTCAATTCACACAAATTTTACCTGAAGTTACTATTCAACCTGTTACACCCAGAGAACAAAAACAGTTTTTATTCGATCCAAAAAACAGCGCGATTAGTCTACAGCAAATGAATGTCATAAATCAAGAAATCAGTATTACTCAAGTAAGACCACAAAAATCATCAGATACTTCTATGAATGAAAAGTTGAAGGACATTTTATCAAAAAATGTGTCTAGTTCACCAATGAATTCTGACTGTGAAATTATAGAACAACGGCCTGAATTGATAATAGTAAATGAAAATTCAAATTCTAGCCAAGATGTTGTGATAATAGAAGAAGTTTCCAATAGAATTCCAGAAGTTAAAGTGCCTAAAAAAAGAGGTAGACCCAGAAGGAATCCATTACCTCAAGGAATTACTCATCCTCCACCTCATTTATTAATACCTAGGGATCCTTTATCTTTAGACGATTCGCAACATATGCAACAATCATCAGTACATTTTCCAGAATCCAGAGAAAATGAAAGACCTAAAAGAACTTGTAGGAATCAGAAAAGTTATGCCCCTCCTAGAAGAGGTAGAGGACGAGGTTTGTATTTTTCAAATAGTTTATGTGTAAATATTATATAATTATGAATGCTTTTTTCATATTTTTATCACTTTGTTCATTCTTTTTTTTTTTTTTTTTTTTTTTTTTTAATTTATTAGGTCGAGGAAAACGAAAATTAGATAATGCAGATTCACAAATAATGAAAAAACCTAAGATAGAGCAAGATTTAAATGCGATAGAAGCTTCTACAACGGCTATAATAACGATAGATGATTCTGGGGTGCAACAAGAATCTTTCGGAAAATCATCGGAATTATATAAAGTTCTTAAACAACCAGTTATGGATTCCAAAATAACTAATTCTTCGGGTAAATTGATAAAAGTTGATAAAAAGATTATTGAACAAAAAAAATGGTAAATTAAAGAATGCAAATATAATTAATAACATGTTTACAGACTCCACGAGTATACAAACGGAAATGAATAAAACATCAGAAATGCGACTACCTAAACCAATATCAAATAATATTAAAGATGATATTAAGGATAAGAAATTGATTGAAATCGTTCCTGAACGAATACAAAAAGCTATAACAAAAGTAGATTCTGATAACAGATCTGATAAATTGACAGAGAATACAAAATTGGAAAGTAAAGATATATTAATACCACCTGGACATCCTAACTGGTTGACACCAGCATCGAAACGAGTAGAAAATGCTACGAAGCATGAGAATATGTCTACAGTGCAAGTAATAGATGAGGAAACAAGAATGAGTGCAGAATTAGGTTCAAGGTCTCAAACTCCAGCTAGAAATATTTCTGTACCAGGTATGTATATAAATTACTGCATTATTTATATTATATATTAATTTTAAAAATGCAATAATGCAATAATTATTTTTTATACTTAGAATAATTATTATATTAAAAAATAATAATGACTTTATTTATTATATAAATATTTATATTATTATTTGTTAACAATTAAAATCAATTATATTATATATTATATATTTTATATAAAATATATTTTTATTATATCTTTAAAAATAATAATAAATTTTCAAAACAAAAAAATGATAATAATGAAAAGCATGTATGGATTATAGTCATCATATGACTAAACAAAATTAAAAGATAAATGTATTGGTAGACCTCCAAGTAAGATATCTATAAATAGATCTTTTCTTGTGTCCTAACATCTCTCAAGCACCTAAATGTGAGATGTATTTAAATTAAGCACAAAATGTACTATTACTTCAAATCATAATGAATATGTATTAACATATATATTTAAAAAAAATTTTAAAACCATAATGGTTAGTGTTTTATTGTTATTATGTCAATTATATACATTTTTTTAAAAATATTTTTATTTTGAAAAGTTTAATAACATAGATATTTATTGTTAATCTTAATTGTGAAATTAAATTGATCTATTCATCTTTTTCTATTTGTTTTAATAAGACATAATTATTTTTAATATAATTCTTTAATATAATTCTATAACTTAAATTATAAAACATATTATTATGTAGTAGTTGGTTATGTCTTTAAATACAAAGTATTATATCTTTATAATATCATAGCCTCTGAAACTATGGTAAATGAAGAATCCCAAGGAAGTGTACTTAGTACTGCAACCACAGAATCAGAAAAAGTGAAGGTTAAAAATCGAAGAATGGAAATTAATTTTGATCCAGACGAAGGACCATTTACTGTCGATAAAATTGCTGAATATGAATGGCCACTAGACCGGAAAGGTGAAACATTTATGATACAAGAACAAATATCTCAGTACCTTGGTGTAAAATCTTTTAAAAGAAAATATCCAGATTTAAAGAGAAGAGTAGTGGATATGGAAGAGAGAAATTATTTGAGAGAAAATGGATTAGTTAGTGAAGCAATGTGCGATATGGGTAAGTTATTTATTTACTAATACTTTTTATTTATTCTTTGGTATACTTTTTATTAATATTATTTTAGGATTAACTGCTGTATGCAGTTCAGAAGTATTAGATGTAATGTGCAGTGATTTTCCGGATCAATATGAAGAATATCGTAAACATATGCGCGAAAAACAAGTGAAAGAACATTCTAAAAAACAAAAAGAATTAACAGCAGCTGCAAATGCTGAAAAAAATAGAATTGATCTAGCAGAAATGGCAGTTCAATCTGCATTATCTTGGAATATTAATTTAAATAAAGCTCGACGAGAAAATAGAAAATGCAGCTTAGATTTACAAACTTTTACAATACATGTGCCAAAAAAACAATTAAAAATTGAAACGGAACGAAGAATTGGTCACTATCCTGTTGCATTGATACCAGGACAATATACAGATTATTATCGGGAATATACACCAGCCGAATTACGATATTATCCTCTTAATACTGTACTCTATGGTCCTATGAGACCAAATGAACGTAAATTTGACAGTCAATCAGAAGGATCTCAAAGTGATAGTGATAGTGATTCATCTTCAGATGATTCAAGGTTTATATTATTATTTAAAACTCAGCATTTTATCTATTGTGAAAGAATAGTTTTTTTATATATAGTTTTTTATATATAGTTATTTTTTATATATAGTTCATCTTCTAGCGAGGGAACACAGGATACGGAAGGTTCTCAGTCTACAATGGACGAAGTAGATATGGAAATAGCAAACCAAAAAGATGAAATAAAATTAAAATGTAAAATGTGTTTAAAAACATTGAATAAACATAGTAAAAATGAAGTTTTAATTCAGTGTGGTACATGTAATGGACATGGTAATTATTTTATATCATCTTTTATTTATATTATTTTTTATTAATATTAATGTATTTTTTATTCTTTTATAACAAATAACATAATATTTTTATTATAGTTCATCCATCATGTATAGATCTAACATTAGATATGGTTCCTCATATTCAATCATATGCATGGCAATGCACAGATTGTAAAACTTGTGCTCAGTGTCATGATCCTGCTGATGAAGATAAAATGCTTTTTTGTGATATGTGTGATAGAGGGTATGCTTTTTTTTTATTATAAAATAGAAAATATATATATAATCATATGTATATATATATAAAATATAATATAATATAATATAATAAATGTATAATATTTAGGTATCATATTTATTGCGTTGGCCTTCGACGAGTACCTCAAGGAAGATGGCATTGTCAAGAATGTGCTGTGTGTGCAAATTGTAGTTCAAGAGAACCTGGTGGTATAAATTCTGATAGAAACAGTGTTGCTCAATGGCAACATGAATATAAAAAAGGTGATAAGAATACTCGTGTTTATGTTTCAACGCTATGTGTTCCATGTTCAAAGTAAGTAGTACTAATTTTTCTTTCATCTTATGGTGTAATGTATGAGTGAAAATGTGATTAAAAATACACATACTAAATGCTAGTTTTCAAATTTTCACGGGGCTTCGTTATTGCTTCACAATTTCCTTAATTCACACTAATCTTCTTCTTAAAAAAGGTTTATAAACTAATGTTTCACATTCACAATGTCATCATATTTGAATCTTTGGGTTTTAAAAATTAGATATATACAAATTTGATTAATTAATAACATTTTTGAATTAATTAATAACATACATTCATCTGTACTTAATTTATTCATGCATGTTTAAGATAAATCGGCAAAGATTCAGATTTTCATCAGTTATATTAAATTCTGGCATTATAATGAATCCTTATCCAAATTCATTAACCCCATAATCTTTATGTAATAACAAGGCTATGGCGAAAGGGTCGCTATTGCCCACACTGCAGTCGCTGTCATACTGCGCCAAGACTCGACCTGGAAGCAAATCTAGTGCATTGCAGCGCATGTGACAAATATCTGCACTTAGGTATTGACACAAATTCCATATAATTCCGTTATATATTTTTCATTGCATGTCATTGCATTTGCATGTTTCATCAAATATTTTTGTCTTTAAAAATAATTTAATTATTTCAAATAAAAAAAAGGTTTCAGGTATAGTAAAATATTAAATATAAAAAAATATTTAATAATTGGCATTTATCATTATAATAAAAAAGTTATTCTCATTAATATCATTAATATTTACAGGTTGCGTGGAGACCAAGGGAATGCCATTAGACAGGAAAAATTATCTATGTGATTTTTGTGCACCAAATCGTCAGCATATGATAAAACCATTAGTATCGAAAACATTGAAAACGTAAATAAATATAAATATATAATTTTTGTTTAAAGACGAAGGTTGTATAAAATATGAATCCCGTGCATAGAGAAACTGATAAAATAGAAATTTTTTTATTTATGTAGATAATGAATATATTATGAAAATTTAACTAATTCATTTGTCATAAAATCTTTCATATGAATTTTTAAATAGAAAGAATATCGTTGTACATAATTATATGATTATAATCAATTTGAAAAATTAAGTATTTTGTTACATAAAAGTAGTTATAATTAGCTATATATAAAGTTTAAAATATATAAAAATCTCATTTTAAATGTTAATGTTTAAGTAAAAATTTTAAAGATTCCAATTTTCTTTATAATTTTTATCCTTTTATACTTAAATATTGATAGTTCTTTTTTAAAGTACTCTTATAAAATGAAAAAAAATTTTTTTTTTTTAAACAAATTGTGTTCATATAATTTATTTTCTTTTCACTATATATTACACATAAAATTACGTATCATAATAAGGAGAAATCATTATTGGAAGACTGTTTTACAGTATTATATAAATTTTATAATTATCTTTAACATTTCTTTTTAAATGTATATATGGTGCTGTTTTTTAAAATGTTTATATTTGTTATATGCATATATATGCGTAAGTTTAATACTAATTTTTAGAGTTAATTTCAATTTATAAAAAAATTAATAATCTTGTAATTTATTAGATGTAGATTTAAAAAAAAAATAAAAATTAATACATATGTATGATGAAGGTAAAAAGGGAGCATAATAAAATATAAAACAAAATAGCAATTTCTTAAAAATATATATCACTTTCTTTATTTTTCTTTGCAATATAATCCTCGGAATAGTATTTTGTTGCGAGAGTATGCCTTGCAAATATTTTTACATATTTATAGTAACATAGTATTCACATTGTGAATAATATGTTTCATGTTCTTCAGAAATTTATCTTTTCTCGCCGTTCAGCCATAATTAATAACCAATTATTTTCAAAACTAATTACATTATATAATACAATGCAAAATTTTTTAGATTATTTAGTAATATATACAAGAAAATAAGATCATAATACTAAAATTGATTAAACAATGACCAAATTGTAAAATACAAACTTTGGCATATCGTTGCATGAATATTATACTGTCAAAAATATTTTAATATATAGCATATTTTTGTACAAGACGTATCTCTAAAGCATTAGATCAATTATGCAGAAACTACCGAGGATTTACACAGTATCTTTTTTGCGAAGTAAATATTTTTTTATATCCTTTTGCAAAGCTACATGTGTCTGCCATTACAATACAAAGTTTAAATGATAGCGGAACAACATCGGCAGCATTTCAAAAGTGAAAGAAGACAATCGTTAAGAAGTGCGTGTTTTAAATTTCCGCATATCGATTCATTTTTCCTTTTTTTTCTTTTCTTTTTAACTAAGATTAGAAAGGGCATAAACTAGACTTTTTTTCATATTTGATGTTAAAATGTACAATTTCCCTAATACGTCTGATATTTTTTTCTTTAATATTCAATTTACTTTGAGCGCTACTATAAAAATGGCTGTGCACGCTTTCAAATTCTTTCAAAATCACACACTTAACACTCCGCACGTATCGTGAAATTGTGAAAAATAAAAAACAACTTGAGCAAAAAACGAGGCATAGCATACAGCACACATTATGAAATGACATAATGTGTTTTGCATTACGTAGAACACTTATACTAACGAGATAAAATGATTTAAAATCATTAACGTCTCGTTGACTAGCCGAATATAAATATACTATTGACAGATGTCAAGTGAATTCTGAGCAAACCCAACAAGCAATCAGTAGAAAAGGTGAAAAATAACATTATATTCGAGCACTGATACTGCTAAGTAATTATCCTTTAGAATATATAAAGTTTTACAACCATAGTCGAGTATCGACATAGCCGTTAATCATTTTCATTTCGTACTAAAATCGATTTGTTCTTTTTTTCATTTATATTCATTGATTGAAATAATTTAAACGGCAAATAAAATTTTTGCAATTCTTTTACGACACAATAATGTTTTGTATATAATTGACAACGTAAAAACTATTATTAGACTTTACTCGTGTCTAATACCACATATAGATAAAAAGGTACTGAAATTATGTAAGTGCGTTGCCGGTATAATAGTAGTAACTAAATTTCGCGTAGAAAATTTAGAAAGAACATCTTGAACAAAATTCGGTCCTGGCGAACTGCCAACTTTATAAAAAATGCGTAAATTGCATGTCGGATTAATGGTTTGGGATCCCTTTGTAAGTTTACAGAGTACATATTCAAGTGCTTCTGTTAGTTCATCTATAGTTAATTCCGTAGAAAGTAAATTCGTTTCCGTGGCTAAATTACCAGTTGAATTGGATGAACCTAATTAAGAGAGAAACCTTTTTATTTGTTTATGAAAAAGTGTAAAAATATTCAGATAAAAATATGTACCAGTAGACATGTAACACACAATTGCTGAAACGTTATTTTCATAATTCCATCTACGTCTTATTGCCACTTTGAAATTACCTACACATTTACCAGTCTCTTCATCTATAATAAAATAATTCTTGAGAAAAATATTTGATGAAGATTTTATATTTTTTTCATACTTACATTCAAATCTATTATTATCTCTATGAGCCCAAACGCACCATTCAACCTGAGCACCACGTGGAAGATTTGGTACAATGATGTAATCCACAATAGCATTATTTGTTCGTTTTTCCCATTCTTTTCGTGCGTCTGGTATATAACTAGAATGAGTCAAGAAACAAATACCTTGCACAATATCCCTGAGTTGTGTATTCGAGTCCATAGCTTTAACAATACGATCTATATGTCTCAATGTTAAACGACATTGCCTTTTAATATTTAAATCCAAAATAGTCATACTACCAGGCACCAATGGTATTTGTCCAGCAACTGAGATAATATCACCCACCTACCAAATAAATAATTATAATTCTGTTAAAAAATCTTAAAAAATCTTCAAATGTTATTTACTATTATTAATTACTATTATTTGTACACATCTATTAATAAAAATAATTATATCTCTTTTATATATATTAATTAAAATTAGTTAAAAGATATTAAATAATATAATGTAAAAGATATTAAAAAATATTAATAAATTCAATTTAAATTTTTTTTTCTTACTTATTAAATATTTAATTTTTTATTTTCATTTTAGAAAATTTATTTTGTTTACCTCACTGTTATGTTTCTTTTGTAAACCAGATGTGTGTGCGTGCGCGTACGAATGCGCACATACACACATTTATCTACATATACACACAGAGACGCGCACGCAAATTGGTTTGTAACGGTAGTACACTCACACGAACAGCTTGAGAATAAGGACCAATGTTTGCAGGTGCCCAGTGACTTATGCTTTGAACATGCATTGTATGTCGTTTGTGAACTTTCTTATCACCACAGTCTTGAGTTTCTTTATAAGCTATAGCATCCAGTACAACATGTATATTTAATGGACATTCCACACATACACGGACTGGTGGATTTATCTTGCTCAAACATGAGATATAAACTTCGTTTATAGATATGTAATTTGACATATCTTTTATATATAATGTTACGGCAACGATGTCCGATATTTGAAGATTTTCCTTTTTGACTAGACCTAGACAGTCGATACGAGTGTTTTATGAATCTATATCAAATCCAAAATGCACTATTACAAGAAAAAAAATTAACTAAAAGGTGTTTTGAAAGACTTAAAGTTTACCTACTGCTTAATTTCTCCAATGCCTCTCGCATCGCAGATTTAGCATCCGGATGTTTCCCAGCAATACCACCAAACCAGAACCAGCCAGTTTGGTTTTTATTTACTATGGGCACATCAGGATAATCTTCTTCTTCATATAAAATTTCCATAGGACTTGGTGGATTAAATTGACCTACATTAATTTTTTTTTACATTAATTTAATTTACTATGCAACAAATAGAAAAATTTAATTAATTAAACAGAAAAATAATACCAGAATTTGAAGTCCTTATATTACTGTCTGTACAATCATGTTCATCATTTTCATCTTCCGATAAATTACAACCATCATGTAATTCTGGTCCAACTATTTCTGTGATGTAATCAGATGGAGTTTTAATAGGAACATTTTTTAGTCTCTCTTGTAACGTTAATCCTTCTATACCATCCTAAATAAAGTTTTTTTCAATTATTTATTTTAATCATAAAAATTCTTAAAAATATATAACAATTTTACTCACATTTTTTTCTTGAACATGAATTTTTTTAAAGTTTAAATATCCGACGGGTGCTATGTTATCATTTGAATGAACAACACTTTCATATTCATCTCTAAAATAAACAAAAAAATATATTTTTTGTCTTATTTATTTTAATATTAATAAATTTGATAACTTACATTACAATACTTTTATTAAATAATGGACAGTCTAATGTGAAGGTTTCATATTCTCCACCTTCTCCACATATGTTAACACCATATTTTTCTCTCTATAAATAAATATGTAGTTATTAAAATAACATATATTTGCTTGTTTACAATTTAAATAAATTTTTTTTACATATACTTTTTTATGAGCTATTTATATTTGAAATACTTTCAATGTAAAATAAAATCAAAAGAAAATCTTTTATATTAAATTAATCATTTTACTTACTATTTTGGCAAGATGGGATTGCATTTCAGAAAGTGATTTACCCAAATGTCTTGGTTCAAGGCCTAAAGCTGCTACCTTAATTATAACTGCATTGACAGAACTTTCTATCATTTCTTTTAACAATTCATCTTGTTCTCTTCTCCATAGATATGATAAAGAAACAAGTCCTAAACGACTACATCTAAAAATAAACTTTTATTACTAGATATATTATTTATAAATATTTTTGCTAAAATAAAAAATAATTGTTTTTTTTAATAAATTTCTTAAAATCAAATATTTCAACAATTAAAATTTGCATTAAATAATTACACATTTTCCACTCGAATTCGTTGATAATCACTGAGAATAGCACCTGATGAAACAGCTTCTATATTCTCTTTTTCCTAAAAATTCAAAAAAGTCAAGGTTATTATACTAACAAAATTATTTTATATATATTTTATATTATATGTTACCTTTACTTTACTTAACAACCTAAAAAGATCTTCAACTTCATCATTTTCTGTTGGATAATAATATTTTTCTTGCATTTTTGATCTACCAAAGGTTGGTTCACGATACATTGGTAAACCTATAGCTTCTGCAATATATTCAACACCTTGATATCCAACAGTTTGAAACATAAATGAATCTAATTCATCTATAAATCAATTGTTTTTTTAATTATTTACTATTTAAATAAACTAATATAATTTATTATTTATTACTTACCTTTCCCAACAGGATATAAGTTAGCTAGAGCCACAATATCATGTCCTGCAGCTATACATTGCATCATATTAAAGCATGAATCTTTACCACCACTGACTAGTGCAACAACCCTCATTTTGTTTAATTTACACTCAGAATCTCTCAAAAAAGCTTATCAAGAGCTTAGAGTATAATTAAATCTCAATATACTTTTTCATATAATCATCTGTAATAAAATAATAAAAAATTCTATTGATAATTTTATTATAAAATTTAATATGATAATTTTATCATATTAAATTTATAAATAATTTCTTTGTGACAATAAATAAAAATATTGTATTAAATTATATGTATGTAGATGCATATGAATGCATAAACAAGTTATATGATTATATTTACTTTTTATATACATAATATATTGAAATAAAAAATAATTTATAATAATTAAATATTTATAAAGAATTATTTTTTTATTTAAAACATTATATTAGAGAAAATTATAAATATAAATTAACAAATATTAAATTATATTAAATATGAAAAAGTATGTAAACTACAAATAATATAATCATATGAGCTTGTAGCATATTTAAAATTACATATGTATATATTACTTATAAGTATATATTAAGCCAAAATTAAATTTACAAGATACATACACACATTGTTTCTTGAATGGTCTAGTATATAAATAATACAATTTAAACATAATCTTTTTTAACAAATATTTAAGAATATTTAAAAAAATTCTTTCTCTTTCTTTTTTTTTAAATCTAACATACTTTAGTGAAAAAAGATTAAGTTATATTTTTTAAAATAAAATTTTACGAAAGGCAAGCATAAAAAGGATATCGAATATACAATTTAACTTATTAATATGCGTGTAACAATTGGCTAGTGAACAAAAATTAATCACTGTACTATTCTAAACAGTAAACGTCACATAATCCGAAAAAATTTTGATAGAATTTAGATTTTTTTTTTAAAAAATACAAAATTTTGTTAATTCAAAATGCAAAATCTATCATTAATGATATGTTAGAAAAAAAATCAACGATTATTAAGGAAAAAAAGAATACCTACGGAGAAATTTTTTGGTTATTGCCGATCTCGACTAAACGAGAAATATTACGAAATGACGCCCAGCAACGAATTGCACAGGGAACACGAACGATAATTTCGAACTTATGTACGCTAAAATAAACTCTAAATTCTCAACAAATGTAATATTTACATTAAATTGGCGATGAAAGTTCCTTACACGGCAAAGTCTATCAGAGACTGCGATTGCTTGATAGTGGCGCCTCTCGGTGATAGAACTTTCAACATAAACTCTAAAATTGAGGTTATGACTTATTTTAATTCTACAATTAGTTATGATATATATTGAATAAATTTCTTTCTAATTTTATCTTTATTATATGTTATTTATACTATTATTGGAAAATATTATTTTAAATTTTGCAAATTTGTTATAAAAACTAAGATTGTTTTCGAGAAATTCTCAAGTATAAATCATGCAACTGTACCTCGTGACATCATCAATATACAAAATATATCGATGTCTCGTTATTTCAATCTACTCTATGCTATTATTTACTGATTGTGATATAACTTAAATCAAATGATAATTATTATTTCTTCTTTTCTATATATATATATAAAATATTTTATAATATGATATTTTAATATTTTTATTTCTCTTATAAAATAAGAATACAATTTATTACAAGATGAAATATATAATTTCAAGTATTATATATGTGTTTATTAGAATAGAATTGAATTGAAATAGTTTTTAAATTTTTGTCTTTCTACATTACATAACTTCGAGATATTTGTTTATTAACATCAACGTCAATTGTTTAGGGTTTAGTTGACACATTCTACCTATGACTATAGGAATAGATCATTGAAACTACATATGTTTTATACAATATGATAAAATATATATATGTATATATTATATATATATATATATATATATATATAATTATACATATATATTTTATATAAAATATTAATATTTCAATCATTATTATTTACTTTATTAAGATAAAAAGATTTTTAAATTAATTTAAAACATAAATTTTTACAAATTAATATTTAATATTATGATAGTCAAATAGAATCAAAAGTTTTTTTATTATTTTAATATATAATATTTATATACGTTTTAATAAAGTATATAAGTTCAATAAAAAAATAAATTTATAATAATTGAAAAAGAATTCATAAATATATTGGTTTTTTAAAACACAATTAATTTCGAAATACATTGAAAATATACGTTGCCATCTTTACTTAGTAAATCATTGACCAATCAGATCACTTTCAATAAGCAGCCATTTTACTTTCGCTACGGTCGCACGAAGCGCGAGTCAGATTCTGCGGAGCACGGTGCAATTGCAAGCTATCGCTTGCATCGTAGATTTCGTTGAATTTTTTACGAAAAAATTTTTATTAACGTAATAATTTGATACAAGTTAAATCAAAGAAAAGTTAGAGAATGGTTTTGGCGGAAAGAAATTCGGAGAATGTTAGAAATGGGCGCAGATCGAGAGGTCCCAGCCCCAACGGACAGACGGAATCTTCGAGCGAAGAAGACGGAGGTACCAATTTCATATTGCACTTCAATTATTATTATAATTAATTTGATTCTCTTAAATGCTATTTTAATTAATATATGATAAATATACAATAACTCTAAAAACATATTATTCTTTAAAAGTTTGCATATTTTTATATTGATCGAACACGAAAATCAGTAGGATCTTTAAACAGCGCGCCCTACTTTTCCTCTTTTGAGCTTCTTATATTTTCAATCAATTCCTATGAATATATTAATGCAATAATTTTATTTAATTTTTTGAATTAAATATTAAATTTTAATTTATGCATATTTTTATAATAATATTTTATTTTTTTTAACGAATCTTTATATAATTATATGTTATTATATATTAAAATAATTTATAATATAAATAGAAAAAATATATTTTTTATTTTATTTTAAAATTTTTATCAATTAAACATTAATATTTCTTGAAGTTCCAGCAGAAAAAATACGTGTTGGAAGAGATTATCAAGTCATTGTCCCAGAATTTGTTCCCGTCAGTGGTATGTTATTTCAATGAAATTATTTATTTAACATTTCTTTTACATCTATGATACAATTTTTTAATAGTTTTTAAGTTTATATTTTTTAAATTTATTATCTTCATAATTTTGTATTTCAGAACGACGATTAGATCAATGCCCTGACAGAGCATTATTGGTATGGTCTCCTACTACTGATATACCTGATCAAAAATGTAAATATGAATTTTATCTCTTATTTAATATTTAAAATATATAGATTATAAAAAGATTATATTTTTTTGTCAGTGGATGAATATATTATATTAGCAAAAGAAAAATATGGTTACAATGGAGAACAAGCATTAGGAATGTTATTTTGGCATAAACATAATTTAGAACGTGCTGTATTAGATTTAGCTAATTTTACGCCATTTCCTGATGAATGGACAGTTGAAGATAAAGTTCTTTTTGAACAAGCATTTCAATTTCATGGGAAAAGCTTCCATCGAATTCGTCAAATGGTAAATTTTTTTCATGAGTTAAAAATTTAAAAAATATTAAAATTATAAAAAAAATTATTTATATTTTTGTTTTTTATGTTTACAGTTACCAGATAAATCTATTGCCAGTCTTGTTAAATATTATTATAGCTGGAAAAAGACACGAACTAGAACATCATTAATGGATAGACAAGCTAGAAAATTAACAAGTGGTGGAAAGGAAGGAGAAAATGGTAGTGAAAATGGAAGTGAATTAGGTTCCAATACAGACAGTGAATCAGAAGAAAAAGTAAGATTTATTTCTAAAATATTTAATAAATGCATGCACTTAAAGTTTATACAAAAGAATAAATGTTCTTTTCTCAATTTAAAAGAATATTTCATAATTATAAATTATAATATAATAATTTATTTTATATAGTTTAGTAATTAGAAATACAAAAATTAATTAGAATAAATGTTTTTTTTTTTGCTTGTTAATTTTTTTTTTTTTTTCCTAAAAATTAGTTTTTTTTTTTTTTTAATTATTTTAAGTAAATTAACATTTGTGCTATTGCGTGTGGTAGTGTTTTCCTCTTGCTGCATTTTAATGTCATGGCACTGGTTCGAAATCGTATATGTATAATGTGCAGTAATACGCGTCTGAAAAATGTATCCACACGGTAACGTATTCCATGCGGTGAATAAAAATAATAAAAATACTGATCTACAATTGGTAAAAATTATCAATATTGAAAATTATGAAACTTATATGAAATGAATTTATTTATACAAAAAGTAATAATTTAAATTAATTAATTAAACTAATATTTCATCTCTCATAAATTTCTAAACTATCGTAAAAAAAATATAAAATTAATTATACAAAATTAAAAATTAAATTATCGTTATATCGTGTGTGAACGTAAATGTGGAACGTTCCAGAAATGGACGATCCACCGCGGAATACGTCGTGGAAAGAACCAAGCTGTGCCAGGAAGCCAAGGCACTGACGCCAAAGCCCCATCCGACTCGGAAAACGCCCCTCAGGTTCAGGTACTCAGCCTAAACCTTACCCTGTTGCATAATATAGTATGCTTATTATATTTTGCTATTTTATGTCCCATATTTATTTTGTCTCTGTTGTACATTTTTTTCCTTTATCAAGAAAAGAAAATTTTGCGTAAATGATTTATATAGTAGAATGATAGGCTGAAACCTTACTGAGGAAAAAATATTGAAGCCCAAAAATTATATAAAATGAAGAAGATTTACGCATCTCATGAACTTATTAATTCGAAAAAAATTGGTTTTTTATTATTATCAAATGTAATAAAATTTTAAAATCAAATGGAATTCGGAGCTTCTAATTTTTTACGGCGGGCCGACTAATATTTTCGGATAGAATTTTACACATACCACACACACGGGTGCGCGCGCGTGTACACACACACATTTTATTTCTTTTTTAATAAAAAAAAAATCTTAAAAATTAGTAAAAATTAGATATTAAAAATTTTTAATGGAAATGAAGGGTGGGGGGGGGGTGTTATCAGAATATATTTTAAAAGGGTATTATGTGTTGTAGGGCTCGTGTAGCAACTGTGGCGTTGCTTGTCATAGTGTTCGTGCGACGCCAAAAGGACACGCGTGTCACAGCTGCTATCTGCACTGGAGGTCAGTGAGTGCAAGTTAAATAAAATTTAAAACTTAAAAAAATTATTTAGAAAGTAGAATGTTCATGCACATTATTGTGGATAAAAAATACATACGATTAATTTTAAATATTTCATGAGTTTAATAATATGCCAAGTTTTATTATTAACACAAGACTTTTAATAAGAATGCATGAGCATTCTTATTTATGCAATAATTAATATTTTTAAAGAAATTACAAAATTATAATAATTGTAGATCAGTTATACAATTAAATATATGTATATATTCAAAAATAGAAGTTATATTATAAATTTATTTAAATGATTTAGGCGAACTGGTGTAGCAAGACCATTAAGTTCCATGCCAGGTCGAACAAACAAAAGAAAACCACCTCGCGGTCTCGTTGTTAATCATGATGATTTAGCAGCATTGGCTGGTCAACCGAATCAAGCAAACAACAGTTTACAAGCGATTGACACCGAAATTGTTAGTCTAAAACGCCAAGTATGTTTTCGAATAAAATAACACAATACGTGTGGATACATTTTTATATAAAAAAAATAATTTATTATTTAATTAAAAAATTTTAAGTTATGTAAATAAAAATTTAATATATAGATACAATCAAATAAACAACAAGTAAGTGCACTGAAGCGTAAAACAACTGATGGTATTGATGATTTGCGACCTCCAGAAGTATCAAGTCGTATAAATGCTCGTTGGACAAATGATGAATTACTTTTGGCCGTTCAAGGAGTTAGAAAATATGGAAAAGATTTTTCTGCGATTGCTGATGTAATTGGAACTAAGACAGAAGCTCATTTACGATCGTTTTTCGTGAATTATCGGCGAAGATATAATTTAGATGCCGTATTAAAAGAATATGAAGCTGAAAATGGTCCGATATTAATTGATGATGAGAAAGAAGAAAAGGTAAAATATTTATAATTCATTTTGTGTATTATATAATATTAATCATTAAATATGAATTTTCAGATGGATGTGGATCAGCCAAATGAAACAGCAGAATCATCACAAAAGACGAAATCATCCGCCGGTATTGGACAAACGGCTAAATAACAAATGACTATACTTCTGAATACTACCAAACGTGAAAAGAGCAATCACAGACATTTTGATAATCGATAATATCGTTTAAAAGGTATTTGTTTATAATTCAGTTTGCAATTTTCACTTCTAATTATGTTGCTATTGATGCGATATAGAAATATCAAATACAAGCAACAATTTACATCAAATTTATGTATAAAATAAATCCATATAATGCATGTATGGATAAATTTATAAGAACAAAACTGTGTGAATTTATTTAGCTAAACTTATTTTTAATATATGTTTGAAATGGAATTTTTATTAAGCAATATAAGAAAAATATTATTCCATTAAGGACAATTAGCATGTAATTCTAAAAGATAAATTAATGCATCCAACTGCAAATATAACAAACATTTTTTTAGATCCATTTTATATCTCGGATGCATAATAATTTCTTTTTTTGAATAAATTAATTGTATTCTGTAGCATGTAATGTTTCTAGATATACAAAGGGATATCTTGAATCCCATTTTAACTAATGAAAGTAATTTAACACAATCGCGTTGAATGATTTATCACTAAAAAAAAAAAAAAAATAATGCTCAAAAAAATAATATACTTTCATTCAAATTTTAACGAAAAATATTGAATATCTTCTTAAAATACATCACAGTGAGAATTTTTTTTATTAGTTTTATAGAATAATAAATTTGAGAGATTGAAAATCGTGCTACTGAAAATATCAGATTAAGAAGAATATATTTTTATGGCTTGCTGCATATTCAATCCAAATGTATAAAAAACGAGAAAAATGGTTCCTGATATTTCTATTATATTATGCAAAATTATCTAATGTACTAAAATTTTCTGTATTTCAAAGAAATGGTGCTTCTATATTTATAAGAGCACAAATTTTTATAATCTTATAATAGAGAAATATTTCATTTGTAACAAAAAAATTATATTGAATAATTTTTATTGGATAAAATTTGCATATAAAAAAAATATTTCAGTAAATTTTCCGAAATAAAATATTTATACAATATTAAATATTCGAATAAATATGAAATATATTAATTCGTTTAAATTTATTTTCAAGAAATTATTTAATAATCTCTATATGTATATAAAATTTAACGATAGAAATATATTATGAAAAACATAAATTTCGTTTAAAAATGATAATTACTATTAAAAAATATTTTCAAAAAAACTTCCACTGATTTTTCACTATTTCACGGTACAACACCTAAACCTGATATATATGTAATTTTATTTATAATTTCATGTGTACATCCACATTTACTTATAATAACAATAGTAATAATACTGTTAGTTTAATATCTGTCTAGGTAGTATTCACTTCTTAATGTTAATAAAAGAAACACTCGCAAGCGTGTGTGCACGATTTCTTTAACAAAACATGGTATTCCTGAAAATGATTGTGAGATTAAATACACTTTAGAAATTATTATATAAACATCGATGTAAATAGCAATGATCACCAAAGAAATTTACTATAATCATTAGTAACATATCACGAAGATTGGCTGGAACTTACCAGACAAAGAATTCTCAAATTCAAAAAAAAATATAACACACACACACACACACACACACACACACACACAAAATGCGATCAGAAACGAATAACAAGTTATTTAACAATTTTTTTTGTTTTAATATGATATTTCATTCAAGCGATAATTGAATGATGTAAAATATTTAAATTTTTTATGAATTGCATAGAGAACATTTTACATTATATATTAATAATAAAAGCTAATTATAATATAATTTTAATGTCATTTTATGGAAAATAATCTGTTATGTTCTGATCGTTTTTTTATTATATTCTTAAATCGCTTAGTTCTAATATGTGCAATTCTTTCGCACACAAACGCATGAAGCGTAGTGTTCAAATACATTATTAAATATAAGCTTTCATAATTTAAAATTGAAGGAGGAAGTTACTTTCAAATATTTTGCTAGGTGGATGATCTCTTGTTCCGTTTAAAAACAACTTCTTTCTTCAATACTAATTTAATTACGAATGCATTTAATTAGAGAATGATGCGCAATTAACAAATAAATGTTTTTTAAAAAAAATAAATCTGCTTAATGTCCAAATTAATTTTGAAATTACATTTTTGTATATATATATATATATATATATATATATATATATATATATATCAATTATATATTATAAATTGTTTGTATAAAATTTGAATAATTCATAAAGCACATTGCTATTATACAATACTTTTAACTTGTACGGACAACAAAAGATTTTTAATTTAACAATTTAAAAAATTAAATGAACGATATTACAATAAATTTAATATATTATATTTAATTATATTTAAATATCATATAAAGATACTATAGATATGATGAAATATAAAGAATGGGAGACATGATTATTCAAAATTTTCTAATATTTTAAGACAATTAATATGTAGCATAATGTAAATATAAAGTTATATGCTTTGTGAATGTGTACACATTCATATGTCCGTAAAGTGTACAGATGTATTTATTCAAGACTATTAAATATCTCTTGTGTACTTTGATGAGTTAAAAAGCATTCATTTAGATACCTTAACAGAAATTATAAGTCTAATTATAAAACAAAAATTATAAGTCTAATTATAAAAAATATATATTTAGTTATTACTTATTGTTTATTCCATTAGAATTGTACAATATATATTATTAGTTATAATTCTGTAATACAATTTTTTGTTTCTTTAATAAATAATTTACATATTTAGTATTTAAAATATTTTCTAAATTAGTATCATTGAAATAACATTTTTTTTGTAATTGATATTTTGTTTTAATTATACTTAGAACCTCTATATATTTTTTATTATTGTATCCTATCATATTATCTTTTGAAGAACAATTAATATAACTTTTTTGTTTGATGTAATAAAAGCAAAGATTTAAAAATTTTGATTTTTCTCTATAAAAGGGATTATCATCGTGATAAAAAGGATTTTCAATAACAGTATTATTATCAAAATATTTAATATTATGAGTGAACAATTTTATGAAAGAAAAATTCATATCACTATTTATAGGAAAATTTAGTTTTTCAAGCATCACTTCTGATAATAATTTTTGATATATATGTTCATTATGCTTTAAAGTACTGTATTCACTATTAATTGTCTGTAGAACATGTGTTTTTAAATTTTCTGCAATAATTTCACGTATTTCTGTAATTTCATCTTTCAATAAAATTAAACAACAATGTAAAATAGTCAATTTATTTTTACTTGTTAATTCTGAAAATCTATAAATCGAAAATTGTATAAATTCAACTGCAATTTGTCTCATATGTTCTTCTTCGTGAATACTTAAACTAAGTGCATGAGATATTACTTCATTTATCATAAACTCATTTCGAGAAAAAATTATCAATACACATCTTAAAATCCATAAATCAGAATATTTTTTAATTTCTAATTTTTCATTAAATAAATTTTTTATTATCTTTTCAATATCTAATTCATTTATAAGTAATGGTAAATATTTTATTGTCTTCAAAACGTAATTTATCATTGCTTTTAAAAGTAATTCGTTATGAATGATATATTTATCAGACAATAAATATTTAAGTACAATTTTTAAGACTGGAATGCAATATGACACATGATTTAAAAAAGAAATACTTTGATCAATGCAAGGAGAGTTCAAAATTTTATGTAAAATATCAATATCAATATTATTTGTACGATTTATATAATCAACGTACAACTTTGTAGAGATATCGATAAATTGAAAAAATCCTGGTTTTATCTTTTCAGAAGAGAATAAATATGTGTTTTCGTTAAAAATAAATAAATCTTTATCAGATATCTCATCGGAAATAAATTTGTTTAATTCTAAAAATAGTGTTTCTAATATGTAACAAATTTGTAAATTATTTTCTTCTTTAGACACATTGCTCCAAAGTTGTAATATTTTTTTAAATTGTAGTAGTTCCATAGATTTCTTTAATTCATGATTTTTATATTGTTTAATATCCAAATATGAATTTATATTTTCAATTTCAAAAGATAATTTTTCTTTCAAAAATTTCATAGTTAATAAACAACCATGGATTAAATTAATATTTTGACATGAAGAGATATTACATTTTAATTTCTTAAATTCAAATTCAATTTGTAAAAAATTTGTTAATGCTGTGTATGCTTTTGCAGCTAAAAGTCTAACATATAAAACAGGATTTTCAAGTAATATAAAAAATAAATGTTTTAATTTTGATACATATTTTTGTGAAGAATAATCAATTAAATTACAAGCAGTACTCGAAAATTTCGAGAGGAGTATAAGAATATATACAATATTTGAATGTAAATATAAAGTAGTAGAAAATTTTGTAAATGTGAAGCAAAATTTATATAATTCTTTCATAACATGATCTGCAAGTACAGGATAATGTGTAACAAAATGATTAATTGAATAACTATTTCCAAAATCTAATGTATCACTACAATTTTGTCCAGTTAATCTTGAAATTATAGCACTAAATAATTGTAGACCTGCATTTCTAATAATCCATATTTCAGATTCTAAATATCTGAAACAAGTTAATGATATTTTTTCCATGTATGGCATTAATTGTGCATGTAATTCTTTATCAGCTACTAAAGCCTTTAAAAAATGCAAATATCTTGCCCATGGAGAATCATGTTGAGATTCTATGCTTTTTAAATTTATGTCTGAAATATTATCAAGTAAATCTAATAATTTTTGTAGTGCAAAATGTAAAAGAGGCCTTTCTCGTCTATCGTCGCTAACAACTATTTTATAAAACATTATTGATAATCCAGCAGCCTTTCTTGTAATGTTTAAAGAATGCATAGAATCATTTTCTATTATACGTAATATATATTTTTTTGGTAAATTAGAATACTTAGCTTGTTTGCATAAATATCTGAAATTATAAGAAAATAAGATAATTTAATTTTTTAAATTCTATTAAATTAAATTATACCTTGTTAATTGTGCTATTGCTGTACCAGCAGCTTCTACTACTCCTTTATGTCTACATCTGAGTAATACAGTAATAATAATATTAGCGGAACGTTTAATAATATCATCGGAATACATTAATATACCTATTTCGCAAGCTATTTCACAGGATACCTGATTAAAAAAAAATTATTTTATTTTTATTATACGTTAATTTATTGGAAAATAAAAGATTTTATATAATAATAAAGATTAAGATTTTTACCTTTAAAGACATCCAAATACAAGAAATAAGTATCTGATGTGCAGGAGTTAAACTTAAATCATCAAAGTTGAGATTGTCTATTTCACTATTTCTAATTGTTTCATTAATCGCTAATCCCATTTCCGCAAATGATGATGAATATTCTATAAATTCAATTACGATTTCATTTAAAAGACAACATTTTTCAAGTAAATTTTAATTGAAATTAAATAAAATATACCTTTATTTTCAGATTTTGAAGAAAATATATATAAAAAGAAATCTATAGCATCTTCTAATAGATATAATATTTTTTCAATAAATTCGATATTTATGTTAAAATTTTCTTGATTATTTTGAAAAGTAATATTTAATAAAGCAGTCATCATACCATAAAATGGCTTATTTTGAACAATTGCCTTTAATATATCTTCTTTCATCTGCATTAATTGATTTGTAGCTTCATTATATAAAAAATGTGAATATTTCAAATAATTATTGCAATCAATATGTAAAAAATTCAGAGGAAACCACATTACTAAAATTGATATAAGAGCTGCACCACTTTCAATTTCATAAAATTTAGGAGAATTGCAATGTTTTAATGCCGTATGAAATAATATCTAAATTAATATTTTTTTTTATTAAAGAAAAAACGTCAAGAAAATTAATTAAACGATAGACAAATAATTTCTTACCTCTTTCTCTGTATCAGATAAAATATCTTTATCAAAATAATTAAGAATAATAAAAGTAGATAATTGTTTAATATCAAGTGCAGAATCTAATACAAGTTTTAATAGAATAAATAAACTTTTTCTATTTGTAAATTTCCAATTTTCAGTTGTTATTAAATTTTTTTTCAGAAATAATATACATGAAATATTTTCTACACTCTTAGACTTACTTATAATACATTCATCAGTAAATGAAAGTATGGCTTTATATAAGTTTAAACCAAGAATTTTTCTTTGATAACAAGAACCAATTTCAAAACAATCTAAAAAAAATTCGTGCAACCAATGTGTGATATATATTATATCATATATAAAATCTGGATTATTATCACACATTTTTAAAATATTAATGTAAAATATTTTAAAATATTTTACAATTCCATTTCTCATGTAAATTGTTGTGCTATTTGCATTAAGCCATAGAAAATTTCTTGTTATAAAAAATTGATCTCTATTTTCCTTATATAATTTAATTATTTCATAACAATTTATGGCAAATCCATTCAATCTTACAATTTCATTATTATGATTTATATAACATTCAATGCTTGCTTGTTCTGGAAGATCAATATGCATTTCACAAGCCATTTTTTGAAGATGTGAACGTAAAAAATGTTCTTTTATATCTATGATAAAATTCCATAAATAAGGTAAAAGATTTCTATATTTTTTAATAATTGGTTCAAGCCAGTGCTTACAAAGTAATTGAAGAGCATTATAATTTTGACTGTAATTAAATATCCATATTTATATTTCAATTTTTTATTATAATAATTTTTAATAAGTTAACTTACTTCTCTAATGATTCCCAATGATGAAAAAGATAATTTATTATATGTCCAAATGCTTCTTTCCATTCATTTTCGTTTAATTTTTTTACAATAGCAACATAAACTTTTGTACCCGCTGAATGCAAATAATATTTCGTTAGACTAGTACATAAAGAAAGTAAAAAGTCATGAGATGTAATAATTTTAGTTTGATTACAAACTTCGCATATTTCTGCGAGTATATCGTATTTTAATTTATTTTGCCAAGAAATTGTATTAACACAATGTTTAAAGAGATATTCCAAATATCCATTATACTTTTTTTCCATAATTTTCAAATACATATTAAAAATAAGCGTTGAATTTTGCTTACTTATATCATTAATAGCATTACACCAATTTGAAAAAATAATTGTTTCAAGTTTTTGTTCTAATTCTGAATATATACTCCAAAAACTTGTATTCATGGTTCTTTGCAAGCACATATATAATATTTTATATGCAAAATAAGAATATTTAGTATATTTTATACAATGTTCGAATATAAGATTAAAAATAAGAAAACAAATATCATCAAAATATATTTCGCTACGATTAACTTGTAAATATCCATAAGCACAAATCAATTTAAATAGTTCTAATTCAGGGATATCATATTTTTTATCGAAAATGTGTAGTTCATTATGTTTAGAATCTAAAAGATTTATAAAAGTTTCTTTTAAAAGAACCAAAGAAGATTGCATTGATAATAAAGCAAAAAATGTGTGAGAAGCCAATAGAATTCTTTCTCTTCTGGTTTCTGTATTTGGAATAAAAATTTCTATGATATATATAAGGACTGGTTGCCATTGTTTGAAATATTCATCATCCCAGGATTTTGTGCATGATGAAGTAAAGTTTATCAATTTCTAAAAAAAAACAATAAATTCAAAATAATGTTTCATGCTTAAAATATTAGATTTCATGCTTAAATGTAATAGATTTAAATTAAGATAAGAACTAGAGCAATGAAATCAAAAAATACTAACTCTGAAAATAGTAATATCTTCTGTACATGATTTCAATTCTTTGATTACATAATTCAATTCCATATTTTTTGTACACATTTTGTTATTATAATACAGAAAAAGAAGATTCAATTTAATAATTGTATATATTATATATATATACAATATATATTTGTTCCCTATTCATATGAATTTGTATTTGTTGTTTGAAAATTAAAAACTGCTTTTGAAGTTTGTGCAGTTGCATCTGTTTTGTTTCCATCAAGGCTGCATGTCCTGCAATTAATATGTAATAATGTCATTTTTAAAAATTTTTTTTCTAAGTATTAAAAAATTAAATTTAAAAATAATAATTAATAATTAATTCCTGCAAAGCCATAAAACATTTAAAAATTCAAAAGATAATTAATTATTGGTTTAAATATAAACAAGCATATTATTCAACAGCCATAAAATTTGCTTTTGCATAAAAATCTAGATAGCAAAATGATTGAAATGAAAAAAACGAATCATTTTTTTTTTAATATAATGGATTAAGGTTTATCACATCATATAAAAGACAATATTGTATTACTTGTAGTTTTTTTATTATAAGTAATAAAAATAAGAAAACTTAATTCAGAAACAGTTCAATAACTATTAGATGAATTATAATAAATTATAAATTACAGTAGCTAAATTAGTTTATATTATTTATATTATATTTTATCTTGTATTTTGTTCTTCAGGAACATACCCCCCTTGCTCTAGCTGCTCTTTGAATTTCAAGTACTCTCTCTTACGATCAAAGTGTTTTACCTAGTAAAGTAATAAAAAAAAAAATTTAATGAAAAAAGATAAATTGATAAAATTATTTTTTACTTTTATATTATTAATAAACTGAAAACTATAATATTATTGGCTTTAAATTATTAAAATAATATTGATTTATAATATATAACTTACCCATAGTGCAGGACAGAATTTTTCATATTGATCTCTAAATTTCTTACAATCTATTTCTGTTTTACCATCATCAAGACATTTCCAATATTCATCTCTATGATTCCAACATTTTGTACGATCTTCTTTATTTGGAAAAGACATTCTAAAATAATTGAATATTTGATTATTATCTATTAATTAATTAAATTATTTAATTTTTTATTTTTATATTTTATATCTATTATTAACTATAAAGTATTATTGTAAGTTATTATTATTATTAAGTATAAAGTATTATTATATATATTAAAATTTCAAAACTTCGTAAATAAATTTTTATTTAATGAAAATGGAAATTAGAATATTGAAATTGAAAAAATTACACTTACCTATATTAAATGTTTTGAAAATTTTAAATAAATCAATAAAAATTTTCACTTATAAATTCTAAATATATTATAAACTTATTTTTATTTAATGAAAATGGAAATTAGAATATTGAAATTAAAAAAATATAAGTTACTATAAGTTACACTTACCTATATTAAATGTTTTGAAAGTATTAAATAAATCAATAAAAATTTTCATTTATAAATTCTAAATATATTATAAACTTATTTTAACAGAATCAAAAATAATAATCTTAAAATAAAATAAAATGATTACATAATCTTACTTATATTTAAAATATAATTTTGTGCATATGTATAATTCATATGTAAAAATTATAGAAAAAATTTTGTTTATACATTCATAAATTCAATATTTTTAGGAATATAATTTAATCATTTTTTAAATTATTAAATCCAAAATAATATTTAGAAAAAAATAAGATTTAATTTTATTATATATTTTAAAAATTTTTTAGTATTATATAAATATATACGAGAAAAATAAAATAAATAAATTGATATTTATTATTTATATATTATTTTTATATAAATTATAAAATTATTTTGTTCTTATTCTAATAAAAAGTTTATGAAACTATTAAAACTAACCTGTCTATTAATTTTCTTGTAATAAATTAACAAATATTCTACATGAAATTATTTAAATTTTTGTTCACGGTATTTTCTTTTTTTATTTTTTAAATTAAAAATATAAAAAAAAATTAATTTTTATTGAAACATTATACAAATTAAACACATGTAAATAAATACTTTTATAATATTTAATATTCTCACATGTATACATTAAATAAAGTAGAATCAGTGTTGCCAATCTATAAATCAATTCATGGTTTTTAAGAATATGATTTCTAACTAAATTTTTTTATTAAATGATAATAAATAAATTCAATTACTAAATTTATCTGTAATGCTTAGATGTATGCATCATTCTTATTTTATTGTATACAAATACATTTATTAATATATAATTAGCAACAATTAAAAATTTCAAGTTTATAATGCAACATTCAATTTAATAGATAAGGATGAAGCATTCAACATTATTAATTCAAATGTATCTTTCATATAGTAAAAACATGTCAAATTTTTGTATATAATTCTACAAACAACTGTTTAGTAACTAATATTGTTAATTGCATCATCCTATATAATAGAAAATTATATTCTATGTAAGATAAATTATAACTAAAACTATAACAAGACATGTAAACAACATTCCACCAACTAAAATAAATCCATCTTGCCTTGCTCTTTTTTCTATTAGTCTCATTGTAGTTTGTGAAAGTCCTAATGTATTTCCAATATCTATTAATCTTTTATGAGCCCCTTTTAAAGTTATTCTTTGTGATTTCAAACTATCTAAAATACTACTTCCACTTTGGAGAAGATCATCTACACCATAAATTGCATTTTTCAAACTATAATTATGTTGTACATTATGATCTATCATAATATCAACGTGATCATTTGTAGTAAATGTTCTAGATAATAATGCTTCTCTTTCAGCTTCTTCTCTTTGTTTTTTAATAATTTTGTTTCTCCAAGAATTTAAAGCAGCTGTGAGATGACGGCTATCATATTTTAATTGATCTACACGCATCTTAGCATTTTGCCTTTGAAATATAGGACCCTTGAGACATAACACATCTAATTTTTCACAATTACTGAAAACAAAATGATATATCATTTTTATTAAATGTATTAATTAATAAATTATTTGTACAATTTTTATATAAAAAAAATAAAAATCTTTTTAAGTAACTACCTGTTGATGAGATTTATCTTTGATTCTATGCTGTTTTCTATTTCTTTAACATCTAGGTTAAGCGTCTTTTTCTCAAGTTGTGAGAAAAGATGCTGAGTTTCCTGTACTAATTTGTTTGTTTGGTGATATAATGGTTCCATATTTATTAATAAATAATTTCATTCGTCTTTTAACATTCGCGTAAGTTATGACGTGTATATATAAATACTATTGTCAGGTAAATATCTGTAACAATACTTATCAAAATCTATTCAATAATTTAATAATATAAAAGAAAAAAAATACCAAAAACTATGAAGAACATTGCGATATATTAAAATATAGTAAAGTTTAATAATATTTTTTATTTATATAATTATAGAAAAATATAAAATTTTCTTATTTCTAATCAAATGTGAAATAATATCTTCTGCTTGAATGAATGAAAACTACTGACATCTTTAGGTTTAAATCGTATGTAGAACATATTTTTGTAAGTGGCATGAAATTTATATTTATAAATATAATTAAAAAATTCATTAATTTATTAAAATTTTATATGATTTTTACAATCTATTATAATATATTATAGTTTTTTTTAATTTACAGTGATTTACTTATAACATGATGTATATTGATTGAGAGTGATAAATAAATAATATTTGTTATATTTAATTTCTTCAAAAAAGAAAACTATTGTTTTTATAAATGGATATCGGTGAATTATTATCATATAAAGTACGTTTAACAAAATTATTTAAAATTTATTTATAATATGTTTCGAAATTGTTATTATCTAAAATTTTAACCTAAATTTTAACTTAAATATAGTGTAAGATATTTTTAATTATATTTAATTTCTGTATTTATTTTACATAGCCACCAAATACACCAAAAAGACCAATAGCAGGAGAAGAAGATGATGAAGATGAATGGGAAAATGCTAAGAAACCAAAAAGAGTAATTAAAACTCCATATCATGCACGTCAAAGGCAACCAAGAGAAATTGAAATGACTCCAGTTAGAAGCAATGAACCTCCTACACCTATCAGAGCTGCTTTACCTTCACCAGCAAATGATGTAGTTGAACCACAGCTTACAGAGAAAGAAAAACAAGATATTTTAAAATATGTAGAGACTGAAGCTCCAGAAATAGAAGCATTAGATGAAGCAACATTAAAGAGAATGGTTCTTTTGTTTGAAAAAAGAGCACTTAGAAATCAAGAAATGAGAGTAAAATTTCCTGATCAACCAGAAAAGTATATTATTTTCAAATGATGTAGCATAAGCATGAAAGATCAAATTAAAAAAATATATGAAACTAAGAAATAATTTTAATCTTTTAGATTTATAGAATCAGAAGTGGAATTACATGAAACTCTTCAAGAAATTCATGTTGTTGCAACTAATCCAGACTTATATCCTCTGATGGTAGAATTAGGAGCTGTACCTTCGTTACTTGAATTATTATCTCATGAAAATACAGACATAGCAGTTGGTGTAGTGGATCTTTTACAAGAACTCACAGATGTAGATATTTTACACGAAAGCCAAGAAGGTGCTGATACATTGATTGATGCTTTGTTGGAACAACAAGTTTGTGCTCTTCTTGTGCAAAATTTAGAGAGATTAGATGAATCAGTAAAGGAAGAAAGTGATGGAGTTTATAATACTTTAGGTAATTTTTTATATTAAGAATTTGTGTATATATATATGTACACACACACAAAATTCTTAATATAAATTTATTCTTCTATAATTTATTCTTATATATACAAAATATATGTTATATTTTTTCAGCTATTTTTGAAAATTTATTAGAATTTAGACCAGAATTATGTGCGGATGCAGGAAAACAAGGATTAATGCAATGGCTTTTAAGAAGAATTAAAGCAAAAACACCATTTGATGCAAATAAACTTTATGCTAGTGAACTTTTATCTATTCTATTGCAAAATACGCCAGAAAATAGATTACTTCTTGGTGAACTAGATGGAATTGATGTATTATTACAACAATTAGCAGTATGTAATTTAAAAAAATATATATATATGTGGTATATATTCTTTACTTTTTCATGTCTGTTTTTTAAATAAATTTTGTTTTGTTAGTATTATAAAAGACATGATCCTCAAACAGCAGAAGAGCAAGAAATGATGGAAAATTTATTTAATGTATTATGTTCAAGTCTCATGGCAACTGTAAACAGAGATAGATTTTTAAGAGGAGAAGGATTGCAACTTATGAATTTAATGTTGCGAGAAAAAAAAATGTCTAGGAATGGTTCTCTTAAAGTAATTATTAAATTAGAATTTTTATTTAATACATTTTATTAATAATTTAAATATGTTCCAGGTATTAGATCATGCAATGAATGGACCAGATGGAAAAGATAATTGCAGTAAATTTGTTGATATTCTTGGATTAAGAACAATATTTCCTTTATTCATGAAAACGCCAACAAAAAATAGAAAGAGAATGCTTACTGCGGAAGAACACGAAGGTAACAAAAAAAAAAGATAATTTTTATGTTATTTTACAAATTATATATATTTATTGCCATTGTAGAACATGTAATATCAATTATAGCAAGTATGCTAAGGAACTGTAAAGGACAACAACGTCAAAGATTGTTGAGTAAATTCACAGAAAATGATTACGAAAAAGTAGATCGATTGATGGAGCTTCATTTTAAATATCTTGAAAAAGTGGAGGAAGTGGAAAAAAATACAAAGGTTAAAAAAAGAAAATATAAATTTTTATATATGTTTTACTTTAAAATAAGCACATAAATATATTTAAAATATATTTAACATATTTAAATATATTTAATTATATTGCAATTATAGGAAGACGAAGATGAAGAAGAATCATACTTAAGAAGATTGGATAGTGGATTATTTATTTTACAATTGGTAGACTATGTTTTGTTAGAAGCATGTACTGGTTGTCCACCAGCAGTAAAACAACGAGTTACACGAATTTTAGCTCAAAGAAGAGCATCCCTCAAAACAATAAGACACATTATGCGAGGTACGTTCTTTCATTATAATTTATAACTGTTACATATGTTTAATTTTACTATTTTTATTAGAATATGCAGGAAATCTTGGCGATGCTGGAGATTCAGAATGGAGAGAAGCAGAACAACAACACATATTGCAATTAATTGATAAATTTTGATGTATACTTTTTAATGAACAACTTAAAAATTTAAAATTTTCTGCAATTTTAAAATTTTGTCTCATAATAGCAATCTTATTATATAAACATTTAATAACATGTGTAAAATAAATGAATCAAAATATTCATTTTTATATACAAGGATTAAAAAAATAACGTTTGTAAAAAATTAAACGAGTGTCATATATTTTAACAAATTTTTATTTTATGTGCAAAATATAAATTGTGAAGTACGCGCTACTTTAAATTATGTGTAATTAATCGATAATTTTATTGTTTTAATTACTTCATATCAAACTATATGATTAATAATACTATAGTGTACGATAGCGTGAAATTTGTACTCAAAATTTATAATTTATTTTAATTCTTCAACACATAATTTTTTCACCCATTGATGAAATATTTCGTAACGATATCATAGATGTACGTTAATAAAATGGGTGAAAATAAAGCAGTGATCACAAGTTGTCATTGTTCGTATCATGTCAGTTTTGAGCAAGATAGTCCCAAGTTTAACCGACATTGTCCGTCCATACGAATCGGAAGATACCGTTTATAACTTCCAAAATTATTACGGAGAAATTTTACTATCAGATTGTTTATGGAAGAGTTGCTATCGTAGGAAAAAATTTGGATTTTATGAAAAATTTGTCGTGAATAGCGGCTATGTGAAGTACTTTCATCGATTTAACGATCATGGCGACATATTTCATTGTCAGAAATATTTTTCTTATTTCGAATTCATCGTCTGCCAAGTAAGTGAAAATTTTACGTTTTATTTAATTTTTTATGATATTTAAAATAACCGGTCAATAATCGCTCGATGTATACGAACTAAAATATGAACTAAAATGAAAAATATATAAATATATTAAACATATAAGTTATACTTTAACGTACATAAAATAATTCAAGAAACATATTTATGACTAAATCTAATATTTATTTTGTTAAATTTATAATTGATATTATTAAAAAAAATACGCGCGTTTTCTCTCAGACTTACCGTAACCATGGTGATCCACATGAACGCATGCGCTCTCAATTAATATGCTTAATTGTGGCACTGTCTTCTTAGTTCAACTATAGTTGTATATTTAATAAAATTAAGAAGAAAAGTTTAATTAACTAAGTTTTACAGTTAGTTTCAATTACGCATTCGAAATTTTTATTGTTCACACATTGTATATTAGCTTTCTGTTCTGAATGTGGTACCAAATAGAAATGTGTTATAATATATTTAGGGAGGGGGGGGTCAATGTTCGGTGAACGATCGATCGCGATTGGCTTAGCCATGCAGCTGCCTACCAATAGAAGCGCGTGCTGCATCCTTACATGAAAGTTTGCTGCACGAGACAAGCCAGTTTGCTGTTGCAAGCTTCGGAGGTGCGGTTGTTAGTTGCATTAGCCGGTTCGTGGTGGTTTTGCTGTTTTTTTTTGATTTCACGTTTTACATTTTGACGTGTAAAATCAAAAACATTCGTGACAAATATGCTAAGGAAAAACGATACCCGTGCATGATGCGAGTGATAATTTTGTGCATCTTTTTGTGCTGCAATTATATAGACTGAATTTGAAGGAAACTACTGCAAGAAAGTGTCGATTTCTTCAAGGAAACAACCACGGTATGTCATCTGTCAATTTCATCCCTTATTTTTTGATTAATTCATGTTATTGATTGATATCATGTTCTGATTTGGAGTGTGCGTACGCACGTGTAAAAACATATTTATAAAAGCATTATTTTGATTCAAAAAATTAAAACTGAATTATCAATTATTTTTCAATATTTGACATTTGATGTTTAGAAAATATTTTGACATATAGTTCATTGTAGCATATATTAAAGATTTAATCTTTATATTTTCCTTTTTATATATATATATATAGCATGTATATTTAAAAGAAAAAATTTCAAAAAATTAGTATTTATGATCATTGACATCTATATATATATACATAAAATAATCTTCTTATAATTAATCATAATTTCGTATATTATAAATTAAATTTTAATATTTATTATAAAATTTTACAAAGCAATCAAGGAGATTATCCATTTAATTATATAATATGAGAAAATTATATATATAATGTAAAATATTATTATATTTTCTATTAATTTGTTTCTTACATCGCATTCCTAAAATAATCATTTTTTTTATGGTGTCGTAGTCTGAAAATGAAATTTTATTCGTCATAAAAAAAAAGGAAAAGAATAAGATATTATTCATATCATTTTAAATTTGTTTATAATGTTTATTTATATGATTTTAATAATTATACATATAAACTATTTGGATTTTTTAAATATTCCTTGTGTATATAATGAACATTGGACAATTCTCGTTTATAAGGTTTCTTGTTGTCTCGTAACTCCAGTTGAACAACGTCTTTACTATTAAAGCCAATTTCGCAATTGCGTACCTGCTGTGCATCGATGACGTAACATTGCTCCTTTCGATTTGTTGTTATGTACACGTGCTGCGAAGCAACATTCGTCACGTGATTATTGGAAGTACTTTTAATAAATACATACGTCATTCAAGGATATTTTCTTTAATTGATGTTAAAATTTTTTTTTTTCAAATCATTATATTTTTTATTTGAAACATTAAAAAATAAAGCAATTTGAATAAAAAATTAAAAAATTTGAAACAAATTTAAAAGACATGCATGAATTTCATTTTCTAAATTAAACTGGAATTAATTATTACAAAATCTGAATATTTCTTTTCCAAAGGATACTATAATTATTTGTGTTATAGCTTATTTTCATAATTGTGTGTTATCAGAAGAAGGATAAAAAAGAAGAAATTTAAAAGCTATTTTTACTCTGAAAATCAGATATAAAGTTGCATATAAAATTTTTAGATTTACCAATAAATTAAATTTAAAATTTTTTTCGATAGAAATGAAATGATTGGATATTATAAATGAAGCAGAGAATAATTGCAAATAAATATATTGAACACTAGATAGAAAAAAATAGATAAAAAGGATGAATATATTGACAAGTGAAAATTTTGTGATTCCGATATATACAACAAACATTTAATTCCTTTATCGTGGTTTATCGATTGTCCTCGGTGCAAAATGCACGTTGGTGCATCACTATGAATGCTGCAGACAACGTGTAACCTTGAACGAATAGCTTGCGAAATCCAAATAGAGTCCGGACAAACAAACCCTATATGGTATTACTTTTCAAAGTAAAATTCGTTATCTATTTTTCTACACGGTTTTAATATCCAGAAATTCTTTTTATATTTTTTATTATATATATATATTTTTTTTTTATCAAATTTTTTTTATTTCCAGAAAATCATTGAATTCATTTTCAATTGATATTTTTCTTTTTCACGGTTAATAAAATATCTTTATTTAAAATATCGATAATTATAAATAGATTTTAACGATTATTATTTTCAATTATATCTTATCAATCGATCAATAAGTTTATGAATTTCGTTTTTTCGAAGAAGTCAAATAATATTTTTACATGTTTTTTTCAAAAGAATAGCGTACCTTGAAAAGACGGCAGATTGTGGGTAAATTGAAATACTTATTTAAGAAGGATCCAATTAGGGTGCCATTCCTGGAATTGCCGCGGCCAGGTTTACGCCATTATCGATCAAACTGTCCCAGATTCGCGAATTCTTCGTTGCTGAAGCGTTCATGCACAACGCTTCGGCTATCCTGTGTATCTATAGTCAAAGCTTTCTGTTCGGTTTCGATAAAAATCACTTTAATCATATGAATCTTTACTTCCTTAGAATTCTAACAATTGGAATATTTTTTTCTATTGGTTAATCTTTTTCACCCTGTTTTTCCTCTTTAGTACATTAAGAAAACAAGAAAACAATTTAATTTTTAATTTTGTTCTTAAATTTGATCCTGTCGTTTCACATATGAAAAAAAGGAAAAGATGAGCGAAGAGTTTCTAAGAAATTTGGAAAGCTCATTCCCTCTATGCTCAAAGTAATTCAAGGCTGAAAGCGGTCTGGAGTCGAGTCAATTAGCCAGAAGTGGATGGAAATCAAGGGTGGTTAAGGAATCCCTCTTACGAGCGACTTTTTCCCACCGATTCTCTTCGCACAGATTTTTTTTTCTTTTTCAACTCAACCCTACTCCATGTCTGCTCTCTGAAAGTTCGTGTCTGAAAGGCTCGTGTGGCCACTCAAGTCGCGAAAACGCTGAGCGAGCTACTTAAGAACGAGTGAGCGAGCTCGACTGTACTGAAACGTGTAAGTTGCTTTCATGAAATTTACGCTAATTTTTAGGTCAGATCTGCGCCGAATCGAGCGTTAGTGTCGAAAGATATCAGGATGTTCTCTCATCACGAAATCTTGCTCGTGCGCTCTCCTTTCACAAAGAAATTTGCATAGGAGAAATTTGCCATAAACATATCATCTGTGAAGAAGATTCGTCAGCTGATGCTTTCACAAAGCCTCTACTATTTTTACATAACATAATCTTCTCAAAGATAACTTCCAAACTTTCATCATAGGAGCCTCGTTTCTTTTCAATTTCTCGTCGATCAGCTGATCTAGGGAAAAACGAGTCTTTTGAATAGAAGCCAGTGTCCTCGTTACCATTGTTGGATCGTCGTTCTCAACTTCTTATATACCCCCGCTCGAGGCGGCTTTTCAATCCACCCCTTTTGTTTTCCCCGCTGCCTGTTTATTTTCTCCACTCTTTGCACCGTCTTATAAGAGAAAAGCAATCGTATACATGGGTTTTTGCAATCGAAAGAAGACAAGTACGAGATGATTATGGTGATTTCAGACGATTGCGTCACGCATATTTGTTATCCATTGAATTACGCATCTTCCACGTAAAAACCCCTTTTCTTCTTGCGTTTTGCAATAGTCGCGTTGCATTAATCGCGAGTTTCCGTGGGCAGTGTCGTGTGCGCGCATCGAGGAATAACCACAATTTGCATGCACACACTGGTCGATTATGTCATCGGCCCGACGAGAAGGAATTAGTTGGACGGAATGTTATCTTTGCGCCTCGAGCCATTTATTCGAGCACTTTATTTTCTCATTTCGATCAGGTGTGCCTTCGTCGGTTCAATCCTCTACGGGAGGAGGAAAACATAATTGTGATTTGAAATTTCAATTTTTACGAAAGAGATCTTCGTATACAGTTGCTACATTATTACGTAGCCACCTTGTAATTTTTCAATTTCACGTGAGCGAATAAGAGAGGGTGGAGAGAAAACTTGTAGCGTGGAAATCGCGAAAGTGAATGTTTCTACTCGAGTTCCCACGAACTTTCTAGATCAAAGGGATCTAGACGATTCGCGCTATTTTGCATGCGTGCACGGCTGTATGCGCGTTGCACAGACCTATTTAATCAAGCTTACTAACAAGAATCTGCCTCTAGTCATCACAAATTATTCCTAAGTTTTCTTTCTTCAACCCTCTTACACTTATTTTTCTTAATTATTTGATTAATTACACAGGGGCAATATTTAACAACTATTCCATTATCTGTTGGCAGCTTGTCGCCACGTTTCTCGTGACAGTTTGTGACTATATACAGTGGTATTATGACACGACAAAATGGTATTATACCGTAAAGACAAAGACTGCTCCCGTTTAGCTTCCGTCGTCGAGACAATCTACTTTTACGGATGATCGATAGTGTTTACAAATTTATTCTCGTAGATCCTTATTAGATGACGTACGAGTTAAATCAAATTACCACCGTAATCGTAAATAATGCTATATAAGTCGGCATCGAATAATCAATGGGTATTAAGGACGGACAATATTATCGTTCGTATCTCGTAATGTCAAGTTGAGCATAATAGCTTTTTATCATACGTTGCCGAATACATGAGTAAACGGCGAGAGAAATCGCATGGAAATATGGCATCTTGGCTGGGTCAACAACCTCGAGCTAAGCAAGCATAGCATTGTGATCGCGGCACAAGATAAATTGGCAGTAAGCATAGCTCATAATCGCGGTAACTGACAGGGCATCGTCTTCTAAGGTCTTCACTCCGACGCACGATCGACATCCCATCGTGCGCTTTTCTATCAATGATGCAACGCATTCGATATAAATACGTACGATATAGATATCTTACCTCTATTATTTATCTCGTGTGAACTCAGTTCGCTTCGTTCCTCCTACATCCTCGTCTTGCATCTTCCAGATGTAAAGCAAGTTAAACGGATCAAAGGTCAAAAGAAGTTTCTCTCGAGTTCAACGCGAACCTGAACCTGTTTCTCCCTCGGATATCAAAGGATCCGATCGAGTTAACGTTTTAAAAGAAGCACATTGAGCGCTCAGTGACACCACAATTTGGCAAATTACGGAACCAGCTCTAATCCAAAAGATCGATGAACGTTGATATTTTGGCTCGGCGATGTTTTGGCGATGGCGCCCGCTGCGTCGAGACGGCCGCATCGATCCATTCACTCTCACTGCCGCTTATGTGGCCCTGTTTTCTCTCCTTATCCTCTTCCCTTTTCCTTCTCCTTTTCCCTTGCCTTGACAACCTGCTACCTCACCTTACACCTATTCCCTCGACCTACGCTTATTTCCGTGTTCGTTCCTCTTACGGTCATCGCCTCCCTTCTTTCTCGTCCTTTTTATTCTTCCGCTTCGTCGCTTCTCGGTCGGCCTATTCTTTTAATCTTCGTCGAAATGCTTCCCGCTTTCGAGTAACGCTCGAAGAATCAGAGGAAGATTTTTAGAAAGATGAAAACGGCGCAGGTGGATTTTGGGAGATGTTTGACCCAGATAAACGGAGTTTGATCGTGTCATGTGCTTTCCTACGCTTTGTATTCGGATGGGACGATCGTTTCGCGACGCTGGTCACATATCGGACCGCGATAGAAATTCATTCATGGGAACGTGACTTATGACATATGGAAGAGCGATAAGGACGTGCATAACGGGTTAGCGAACACTTGGTTAGCGTGCTATTATAGGAAGGTGTGTGTGGAAATTCAAGAGAAAAGACAAAGGCGGAATAGATATATAACGCTATAATGGACGACGGCAATTAGTCAGCTTGTAGCTCGACAAAGATTTTCACGAAGCTTGCCACGTAGTAACCTCTTACTAGGCGCGATTATCAGCAATTTTCTCGAGAATCGATGGACGAAAACGGATTGGACTGATCGCGGGCGAAGGCCAACCGTAGCCTTGGAGGGAAAATGCCGCGCCTTTCCACGGAAAGTCTCGTAATCGGTGATCACGACGACGGTGTCTACGGTGTCTAATGAAATTGCAGCCTCGTTTCGATAAATCATCGAGCGATCAGCACTCGAAGCATTCACCACACCCTTCTGACCTGACCCAGAAATCGAAAGGTGGGCGCGCCAACCCTGTGGACGACGAAAGGTATCCTTTGAACTTTAGCTAGCCGCTCGCCGAATGAACGAAATCTAAACGTTGCTGGGACATGGCATCCCAGTGACCCAGAGAGATCGATCGAACGATTTTCTTGGACGCGTGCGAAACGGCAATTCGGTGCATCCACTCGCAGTTAGTGGACACTGCAATGTCGCGAACCGATCTAAAAATAACACCGATTCCTGGCGTCTCTTCAGCGGCTCGTCTATGTCCGACTAACGTTATTAAATATTGCCTCACGTGTTTGAATTAGATGTTTGTCGAATCGAGTGTGCATATAGTTTCACGAGTTCGACTTTTCTTCTTAAATTTTACATCTTGGAAAAAAAGTTAATTGGCCAAAAAACAAGATATAATTGGCAGTCCGTTTTATATTTGAAGAAGTTATTCGACTTTTCCTTTGCCGACAGGAAAACTCGGAAGAAAACACGAACGTGGAGTGGCTTCCCGAAGCGGTCGATTAAAATATTGATTCATTCGGGGGAAGGGAAGAAGGCAGCTGGGAAAGAAAATATTGGCCCTTTTCCATCCATGGTTCACCCAGCTCCTTTCTCCTTTATATATATAAAAGATATATACACATATAAAGATATATACACATATATACAGGGTGTTAATAAACACCCTATGGGACACCTTTGGAGAGTGGATTCTAGGCATCAAAACGATGAAAAAAATTCATATACACATATGTCCGATAAGCTTTAATTAACGAGTTATAAACATTTTAAGTTTGCATCGGATAGAGCGAGACGGCGAAAAAGCGAGAACGCTCAGCTGGATACGCGGCAGTATCGTGTTGCAATGTCGTAGTGGAGCGTTACATTACACTAAAATTTATTTGAAATAATTAATTGTGTATAAAAAAATATCAGTATATTTATTTTCATCGAGGGGCTCCGCTGCGCAAGCGACATTGCAATACGATACTGCCGCGCATCTAGCTCCTTCGTCGTCTCGCTCTATCTAATGCAAACTTAAAATGTTTAAGTTTATAACTCGTTAAATAAGGCTATCGGACGTATGTGTATATAAATTTTTTTCATCGTTTTGATATCTAGAATCCATCCGCCAAAGGTGGGTATTCCACGTGTTTATTAACACCGTATATTTCTCTTTGGAACGATCCCGATGAAATTCGAACGATTCACGTTTGCTCGAATATCGAGGAGGAACGATTCCCCTAATCTACCAAGCACTTTTTCTTCTCAACATCGATTCATCGGCCGAATATTTCACGTGTTATCGATTTTCGTATCCTAAAGAAGAATACTCTATTATTCTCTTCCTAAGTACAATTTTTTTCAATTCTGAATCTCTCGTTCGTTATCGAGAACATCGAGCACCACAATAATTCCATGAATCCGTAACCCATAATCGTGATCTCTAACCGAGTTAATCCGATACAAACGATTTCCCCCCGCGTTCCTCGCGTTATTTCACCGATGCTTCTTATCGTTCGAACTCCCCTTCGTTTCTTCCCTCTATCTTCCCGCGAACGTCTCTCTGTCCGACGTTTACGCGGTTTCGCCGAGCTGTATCGCATCTGTTCTCACCCGATGCGGCCGCCTCGTCTCCGTGTTCACGGAGAGGAACGAAGCGGTCCGCTCGGCCGGCTCCGGCGAGCGTCGTTCGCGCTCGAGCAGTGCTAAGAATACCGCGGCCAGCCATATTTGGCAATGAGACCGCGTGGCCGCGCGCGTTGCCCGCGGGAACACGAAAGGGAGAGCCGGCCTCATTTTTCGGGGGCAGAAGCGCGGACCCGGCGCGTCGACTCGAGGGGAAATTTCGTGGATCCTTGACTGATTTCAAACACTACTTTTCCAACGAATCGTCGATCGAATGTTTCTTCGACGGTCGATCCTTTTTCTTTTCGATCAAAGTATGAAAAAAATCTCGTCGAAGGGAGGGAATTCTCTTATCCTCCGAAAATTGAAAATTGAAATTGGGAATATCTTCCTCTACTCATTTTTCCGCCGTTTAATTTCTCGAGACGCGATGCTATTTTCTCTGAGAGCGGATAAAAATCTTGGCCTCGATGCTCATCGGTTTTCGTCGATGAAGGGGCCGGTCGCTTACAGCGTTACAGGTTTATCGCGACGATACCGTCGCTTCAACGCCAATTAGGCGGTAATTAATTGATCGTCGGGAGCAGGCAACGAGGTTATTAAGGTCACCGAGTGTCGACGTACGATCTCCTGTACCCTGCTCGATCGTTCCATCGAGGATGCCCAGAAATTTTCTATTTCGGATTTGTCAAATTGTCGCTTCGCTTTCTCCATGGATTATCCTTTTTTGCGACGCGAAAAAGTTGTTTTCGTACTCTTTCTCGCGATAGATCCACACATAATTTACGCTCAGTTTATCTGAATTTTATTCCATCACGATTTTTTTTTTAAAACTTGATCCTAATGGATCACGACGGATCATTGACAATCGTGATACAAACGAAAACTAAAGAAAGGAAACGGAGATATTGGATTGGATCGTAAAGTTTTATAGCGGTATAGAATTGTAAAAGGTTAAATATACTTTGAGACATGTAAAAGCAGCACATTACAAGCGAGAGAGCTCGATTGGAATCGATAATTCAGCGGGTAACCAGTTAATCGTATTACACGGCGCCCATTGGCGCAAAGAAAGGAAAGAGAGTTCACGGTCTCTCGATATTCGTCGAGCGAATTGGTCGATCGGTTTCTTGCGAAAAATCGGTGGATAATCGTTGCGCAAACCCGTGCGTTCACCTACGACCCACGCGTTCCACGAGTCGTTACGTTACGCTTGCAAAACGCGTACAAAACTGCACGTGCCTGCATTTTCGAATCGATCCGATAGCGAAGCTCCAGCCATGGAGACCCGTTACATCCGGTTCGCCAGCGATTACATCTGCAATCGAGACGGTTTGTCGTTTAGAGGGGCATTAATCACAGGTCTGGATCCTCCGCGGTTATTAGCTTTCGCCCCCCTCCCCCCTTCCTTTCGCGCCGTTCTTCCTTCAATGCTCCCCTTGTCGATCGACTCACCATTTTTCGCCCTGATTTCCACTGGTATTCGCCAAGCAAAACACTCGTTGGAATGGCAATTTCCACGTCGACGCGATCAGAGATTCGTTCTCGAACGAAAATTTTCTTGCGTATCTTCTCCTTCAGTGCAATCAGCTTAATGAATTTTCTTCTACGGTTGAAAATTATCAAAATAATAATAACAATTTCATTTTTCTTTGGAATTTAATCAACACTTCGTGAGATCTTAAGTAATTGAATTAAAGTTGATATAAAGGAGCGAGCGAAAATAAGGAAATAAATGTGAGAAAAATAATTTTTTCACTTTTCTTCTCCGTGTCGATGTATTTTTCGTTTGATTAGTCAGTGAGAGGTGGTCGCGGTGATATTATGCACGAAGTCGTATCACCTGATACATGCATAATGTATCTCATTCATAAGCATCAGGCCTATCTATCAAAGAGGGCACACCGGGGGCCGCGTTTCCGTAATTCGTATTCGTCGGGGGTTTCGCGTGTACGCGATAATTCGTGTCCCACTTCGTCAATTAGATTCTACGGAAAATTCCCCAACCAGTTTATATTTCACGTATCGTTTCACGATTTCGACGCTCCAATTCCGTTATGTAAATCGTTTTTCGCGGAAAAAGAAATTTCTTCTCGAGATCCTTACCTTATCTTCATCGATATTTTAGTTTCGCCATTTATTTTCATTCGAAATTTTGCTGAAATTTGGCGTGATATTGTGTCGGACATTGCACGCGATATTCTTGGACCCAAAAATCTTCACGACGCGTTTATCGCACATCCACCTGTATTCTCGCAATATCGCTCCTTCGTTCGCTCTCGATATTCTCTAAAGTTTAAAGTCTATAAATTAAACGTTTTCTCGTTCTATTCTGTACAAACCAAGCTCAATCAAATCGATACTCCATCAATTCGATAAATTGCATCGATTTAACGTCCATCGATATCTTCACAGATCGTCGGATCGCTTATTCGTACGATTTCTCCCAAGAAAAGATGCGAGAAATCTGGTTTTCCGGTGAATGCAACCCGGTCCCTCGTGTCTCAAGGCATCCGGGCCGAAGTTGCAAATAGAGATTCTTGGAAACGCTAATAAAACATCCTATGGCATCGCTCCATAGGCTAGACGGTGATGATGAGCACGCATCTATTTGCGCCGGTGCTCCCTTCAATTTGCTGCCAGCCTTCTTTTTTCTTTTCTTTTTTCTTTCTTTTCTTGCGTACCGCCGTTGCATCGGTTGAATAGAGGGTTAAAAAGCCCTTTTCATCCGCGGCTTAGAACCTTGTGACCGTGAACACGCGCCAGATTAAACGCGTCTCTTTTCCATTCCTCGTGGACTTGATCTTGCTCTCTCTCCTAAGAAAATTTCCTTTCTTCTTGAAAATTCTAATCAATTTACCGGTCTAAAAAGAAACGCATCTAAACTTTATTGTGTTCGATTAATCTCTTTCGATTAAATTATTCTGTTGAATGATTTCGGGACCAAGTTTCCCATAGGCATTTCGAATGTAATCTCTAACGATGATATTAGCAAAAGAAAATTTATATTTATAAAACGTGTCGCCTCTTCAGTAATGAAATTTCTCGGCTCGAAGACTTATCGGGGAAAAAAGCCTCGTAAGATACGAGCTTAAGTGACGTGTCCCACGTATCTAAACTCCTTGATTTCTTTTTCTTCTTCTATTTTTTTCTAATACTTCGTATCGTTAGAACATCTTATTAAAAGATGGATGATAAACGATGTAAAAAGAACAAGATTTTAAGTTCGAAAGATCACGCATCACACCCACGTGGGATTAATTAATGATCTCGCGCGACCTCGTTGCCTCCCAATTAGGTGAAGAGGCGGAAGAGGTGGTGTCTCGTGGTGTAAGAAAGAAAAATTATAAATTCGGCATTTCTCGAATATCCCCGCCCACATCTTAAATTGTGAAATTTCTTTCGAACATTTTATTCGAATATTTCACATATTCGAATATATATCATCCATACTTTACACAGTTTGAGAATCAAAAATGCATTTTCCTTTACTCTCAACTTTATTTATCGCGAGATTGATTCAATTATATAAAGAGTTCATTTATCTGATAATTTTCCAGAAATTTATAATTCCTTTTTTCTAGAAATTAGATAAGTAGAGGTGTATTTATTCGTACTTAATATTTATTTGCGAGAGATATTAGATAAGTTGTTCTTATTCAAGATACGGAGAGCTGTAAACAGATACTCGAAACATTTTGTAGAAAAATTGTATTATTTCATCGACTTTTTTTTCCTTTTTCCGAATTGAAATTTCGATAGAAGCGAAAATCTGTGCGAGGAAAACGCACGATCTGGTTTCTGAAACTAGCTACGCCTCTCCGTGTTGCAAATCGAGACCTTCGATTCTTATTGCTTTCACCTGCGCCGATCGAGCAGCAAGTAAAACGTAATCGAAGTAGGTCCTCTGTAATCATCGCTCTTTTCCTCGTTCGAGGCAATTAGCGGATGATTAGACGATCTAGTATATATACATATATATATATATAGGTTAATAACCGATCGTGAACCGATGAAAAGCAACGAATTATGCGGTTCCTTGCATGTGTTATCGCTATTATCATATCGTACTCTTTATCGTGCCACGATTCTGCAACTAGATAACTTGTAGAAATATATAATGCAAGATAGAAGAAAATAGAAATGTGAACAATTACATTTGAAAATTTTTTAAAAATTTTATCCTTTTGCATTTTTGCACACGTCACTCTTAATTGTCAATAATTCTATGTAAGGAAAAAGAGGCGAGAAATTTTTCTTCGCGGGCAATTGAGTAACAGCAAAGTTCGTTACACGTGTACAATTATCTCGTTTCTTTCTGTCGATGACCCCTTTGTTGATAAAAATATTCTCGGTTGCAATGTTCTTCTTGGGTCACGGATTCGCGGATTACATAATGTATAATCTCGTTGCGTCACGCAATCACCGGATAAATCTCGCACATATTCCTCCGGTATTATTTGAATCGTAAATGAAAAAAAAAAAAAAAAAAAGAGACGTACGGTTAAAAATAAGACGTATCACGTGCCGTGTACTACTGATTAAGTGCCGGTGAAATCGAGAAGCTTACCACGTGCGAATATTGTTCAACAGTAAGCGAAAGAGGATATCCGTCCAGTCGGATGTTTCTTATGATAAATTATGATAAGAAACGTAGCAGGGAAATAGAATTTATTCAACCGTCTGAACTGAAAAACTGAAATTCTTCTAACTTCTCCTCCTCGCGAGCTCGAGCAGCTAATACCTTCGATTTTATTATACAACGATCGACAGCCGAGAAGCCGTCAAATCAATTCCCACAAGTGAAAGCAACGATTAATTTCTTCTTAACGTTTTCATTTCGAACAATTATCGACATCCCAATGAAAGTGAAGTTTTTTCAAAAAAAAAGAAAAGTCGATAGAAAAGAAAACTTGTTAAATAACTTTCGTTTTGCCTCGAAGGTCGATGCTCCTCCATTTCTCCTCTCTGGAAAAATTAAAAGAAAAAAAATGGAAATAAAATGCAGTATCGATAAGAGGAAAGGATGAGAATAAATGGAAGAAGAAAACTGAAACGCGTAAGTGAGGATCGCAATGCGGAACGAGGAAGCGGAATTGACGCGGTCTCGTGTGGCCGGATGGAACGAGGGGAGAAAAGAAATTGTCGGGCACGGAGAAGGATCCGTAAACGAGTTCCCGGAGAAACGGCGCGGTCTTGAAATTCCCCCCCGGGGAGTAATAATAACGAGCGGTACAAGTAGATCGCGAGGTCGGGGCATTTGCTTCGATTAATAGCGGATTAGCCGGCTCCAACTCTGTCCGGCAACAAGAACAGCTGGTCATGAACGAAGACGACGAGGAACAACTTCCGATAGGAATAGACAAGAAATAGCCGTGCGTGTATGTTTTATCCTCTGGAACGGAGAAGAAAGAGCTAATGAAAGAAGTATCGCGCGATGATGAATGTCGTGGAGATAGGAGAAAGTTGAGAAAAGAGAACGATGAGAAAAGGATGGAATGGCAGGGAAGAAAAAGGAATACGTGATAGATAAAATGTAGAAAAGTCGGTAAAATGACGAAGAAGAAGGGCGAGGAGGAGAGGAAGGAGAGATGAAGGATGGAGGGAAAACAAGTGAAGAAGAGGAAGAAAAAAGAAGAAGAGAAAAATGTCGAGCCGCTTCTGGCGTCCAGAAATATATTTAGCTCGGGTTGTTCTTCCGTTCGCAGCGTGCAACCGCTGCCGGAAAACTCAAAGCGCCTACCTTCGTGGAATAATTAAATCGGCTCGCGAAGAGTGGCCGAGGAACATTCCGGGGAATGGCAAAATGGCCATCGCGAGTTTCTGCGTCACGCGCATCGTGGACCCGAGTCGGACCAAGATTTACTCGATTTTCGACCTCGCCGACTTTTGCCACGCGCTTCCCACCCTTCGCTTTTAATTCTTCCTCCAAACTCCGTCGATGCGTGTGACATCGAGATTGGTGGCGATTCAGAAAATCGTAGATTACAACGATATTTACGTACGAGTTTCTGCGATAATTTGGCCTCCAAATTGCACGACTCTTCGGAAAATATTTTTCATTTCATTTTACTGCTGAAAAGATCGATGATTTTAATCGAGCTTCTTCCTTTGGGAATAAGAGTTGATAGAGGCAACGGGATAGAAATTGAAGACTCGATGAAGGAAGGAATGAAAGTTTCTAGAGCAGGAAATGCGGTGGAAAAAATTTTGGACCGATAAATTGACAGATGGAACGCAGACATTGCGTTTTCCCTCGTTGTCATTCATTTCAGTCGTTTCGTTTAATAGTCACGTGGGAGTGAGAGACGTCGGGGAGAGGAGGAGGAGGATTCATTGAAATTACAGGGGAGAGGAGGGTAGGGAGGTAGTTGAAGTTGGAAAGAGAGTCACGTCGAGTAGCGAATTAAATCTCATCACCCTCATCGAGAGGAGGAAGGTATAGCTTGACCCAGTGACACGGATGGCTAGAGTACGCGTTGACCCCATGTTCGAAGAAAAATTAGTGGATGCGATAAACAATGGAAAATTGAATTATCCTCGTATGCACAAATCTCGCTCACTGGCTGATACTTTTCAAGAGAAATTCTTCGTATATCTCGCGTTAAAAATCTTCTTTTCCTAGTTCAAACATCGTACGTTCCTCCAATTTAGAAATTGCGACGCTCTCTAATTACCATTAACATCGAACTACGTGTAAATTACACGATTACTGAACTTGCTGAATTACGAATGGCTCCGAGTGACGCGTATTCTCACGTTGATTTACGTAAGTAGCGTAAATTGCGTCAGCCCCGACACGCGTTAACCCGGTATACGCCTACTTGGACAACGAAACGTTGGATAGAACGCGAGAAATCGGTTTGGTTGGACACGCTCGATTCGATCGGCCACGTGCGTTTCGTCAATTAACCGAGATTCGAGGCTGCAATCATCGACATCCCTTCCCGGATTTCCTAATTTTTGCGTGATTTTGAATTTTGAAGAATTTACGCGTATGCAAAAAAAAACATAAACGTAAAACAGGGTAAATTTAAAGGTGCATAAATTTGTATCACGTATATATTCTCTTTATACGGATCGAACGATACGTATATCTGCTTAAAATAACTGGTGGAAAGCGTATCGCGATTGTTACGCCGAAGGCCAATATCTCATGCCAATCATAATCGCGTTTGGATATTTTCCAGCCTAAAATAAGTCGGTATATGTACGATTAAAAAATCATTTCGTCGATTAATAACCGCCGTTTCGAACCGGCACGTTTATTAATCCGCTCTTCTTATTCTTCGAACAATCGTATTGGACGGTATTATTCGACGTGACTTCGAGATGAATAGAGCGCGCGTATAGCTCCAAGCATCGGACAGAGAGTTGTCGCTCTTTTCTGTCGCGCTGCCGCTCAGTCGGTGTCGCGCGATCGTGCAACGCGTATCGACGATTCACGCTCGTCCTATATCTCTTGGGATTATTTCTTTTGTTCGCGAATTTTAACCCCTTCGTTGTGCCACTGGTGTACACTGTGGAATTTTAAACTTTTACGAGGAAAGTGGATCACGCGAATCGGAAGGGGAAAAAAATCAAAGAAGACTCGATAAGTTCGGAACACAAGTTTCGAATGAGAGATCTCGAGGATCTACGAGAGGAGAGAAAAAAAAAATTTGTAAATTTTTGCTCTCAGTGCGGAGTGATGTGATTCGAGCGTGGATTTTAGAAAAGTGGACGAAGTATTACCTCGATGCCAACTTTATTTTTAACCCTTTGAAAGCGGCGGTTGAATGGGAGAGCCGCGTCACGAAACGGAGATATTCTATTATATCTGAATGGAGGAAGCGCGTCCGCGGTTTGGAGAAGGAAGATATCGAAAGATTCAAAGGAGCACGGCGGAACTTCTTTTTTTTTTCTTTTTTGCCTCGTGTTTAAAAAAAGCCTTTTGTCCGTTTATTAATTAATAGTCGCTATTGTTCCCACTCGATAAACGTTGGACAATTTCGAGTCTGAAATTTCGAGCGAGGAATTAGCAAGGTAATTGAATCGTTAAATTTTTTATTATCCGTGCTAAACTCGTTCCGAGAAATTCTATTCGTACGAATAATTGTTTGGAGGATAACGATTTCGAGCAATTTATATCTTCGAAAGAGTTCAACCGGTCGACCACCGAGGTTGTTCGCCAGGTTACAATTTTAGAAGCGGACAGATAGAAAGAAGGATTGTACGCCGCGGGTATCGTAGACCCGAGAGATTCGACATAAGACGATTCCCGCCCGGAATACGGCGGTTCGATTTCGCGTACGAGAGAATTCGTGGCCAGAAATAAATTTGACCGTAAGTGAGCGGGTATCTCGGTGTCGACGATCGATTCTGTTCGAGTATTGACTCGAAGGCAACGTGACAAAATACCTTTCTTACAATAGCGCGACAACTTGATTTAACATTTATGGATGCGGCGTCAATCAATTTTAATTCAGCATTAACAGTCGATTAAAATTTCATTATAATATTCTTTCTGAATAGAAAAAAGAAAAACGTAATCGCGTATAATTTTAATAGGTCAAACTTGTGATGTTTCGACGATTCATTTTCAGACTATTCGAATATTTCTTTTTTTTCCTTCTTCTTTTTATTACATTAGTCAAACATTTCTAGTACATTTACACTTTTAATCGTTCCTGCGTAGATCCTGCGTTCGAATGTTCGCATCACGTCTAATATTACAGGACGAACCGAAATAAACTTTGCACGAGTGCATACGGTAGTCCACGTACCTATTCATCACACTCGCGCATAGACGTGTACGTGTATAGAAAGCACGATCGCCACACGCAAGAGTGGACCGTCAGAAACATACATTGCCACCTCATCGCACGCGACACGTCTTGCTTATTTGCAAAACTGTGACTCGTTTATCGGGTGGTATTATCGCGAGTGGCGATGATAGGTCGGCCCGGTTGTTTCCATTCGAATAATCAATTTCCGTAAAACTTTTCCTGTATTTGTCGTTCCGTGTTGTTGGAAAACGGATTGAAAGTTATATATAAAATTGTCCCGTTACTATTATTATCGCGTTGTTACTGATTGACAACAGCATGACGATATGACGAAACGCGTAAAAGCTTATCTCTAAAGAGTTAATAGAAAAATTAACGATACCGGAGGAAAAGAAGATTGCAAAAGTCGAAACTGTTTTTTTATTATTACTCTCGACGGATTGTGTAATGCCATTAAGAGAAGAAGACTTCTTCTAAGCGGAAATAGCGTCGTTTGTCATCACCGTGCTGCTTGTTTTAAGCTGGCAACCGATCAATCGGCCATTACGTTTTTTTTAATTTATTATTGACGCGGTTTTTTAATCGGGGACCGATGTTAAGAGACATACCTCTGTCTACAACTCGTGTTATTCCAACCATTTAAACGGCCTGAAATACACGAAACTTTTAACGGTACGGTACTATCGGAGACTACTTTCGACGCGTTGTCGAAACTTGAAAACATTCGTCGATTTATCGAAAAGTTTCCTTGTAAATTTAAGCGTTACACGCTCCCTTCTCGTCATCCTCCGTGATAATCGCACAGATCAGATCCTCTTCTTTTATCGATAAAACTCGAAGAGGAAGTTTTGAGTCAAGAAAATAAGAATCAGAGGTAGAAGGGAAAATGATGGATATTAAATATTTTATTTATGGAAACATTTCATAATTACCTAACTATGTATGTAATGTACTTTGTTTTCACCTTGAATTTCTTCTAATTTTCATACGATGATAATCGTGATTCATAATTTAAAATTTGACTTTGCAATGAGTTCTAATCAGCTTATTCCCGGTCTCGATTCCTCCTCCGAAAAGAAAATATGAACGAGTCGAGCAAGAATTTAATATAACGGGCGAGAGCGTGGATGGATGGATGGATGACGATGTTGTTAAGCCTAAAAACTGTTTCGAGTTCGCGACGAATTCTTGAGGAAAATACGGGGAAGGCGAGAGGGCCCAGTGAGCGACTTTTCGACCGTCTATTTCGAGAGACGAAAACGCGCAAACCCTCGTGGTGATCGTTTTACATATTATCACGATTCCATCTGCGTACGCTGGTTGACCGCGAGAACTGGAGGCTCGTGCAGCCTTGGAATTAAGTAAACTATCGTTTCTCGTAACACCGCCAATTTCTCTCCTTTGCGTATTTGTGATACGGACGTTTTTACGCGGAAGATTTCTTCGACGAGATTTATTCAATTTCTTCAATGTTTCCGATATCGGAATTTGTTTGTTACAGAAGCGAGCGTTGTTGATACGAGATATCGAGATATTAATACTATTACAAGTGAAAATATTGATAAATGACGTCGAAAACTTTTATATCGTCGATACTTTTCCAAGCGATTGTGATATATATATATATATATATAAAATCGAATAATTGACGTAGATTGATGCCAGGAATCGATAGGCGATCGTATCAGCGAAAAATACACGGCTATCCTTGAAATCCATTTTTCCTTCTCTTTCGCACGTCGCATTAAGAAGCTATTTATAACGACATCCCTTCTTGTCTCGGTCTGTGAAACTGTCTGAACTAATTTCCTTCTCTCTACGATCACACCTCCGTAGATCTGTATTCTTTCCACGGCATTCGTCCCACTTTTCCCTCGATGATAAGCAAATTAAAGGTTTGCTCGAAACGCATCGATGCGTTTCAGTCGAGTTTATAGGGAAAGTAATTAAGATACTCTCAACGAATAACTGTATTTACGTACAATTTCACGATTATCGTGATCTGACTGAGTCTTAAAATGATTAAAACATTAGCAAACTGCTTCTCCATCTCTTCTTAAATACGCTCATTTAATTTAATTCCATCCCAAGAATAACCCAACCGAACCGATCCTCCTCCGATTCGTGACGAGTAACGAACGAGTTCGTCCATTTTCATCTTCCATGAAAATTACAACATGAGAATATAAATAAAAAAGGGGGAAAAAAAAAAGAAAAAAAAAACACGAGATAATTGCATACTCGCGGAAACCCAACGTTCCGTGTAGTTGCAATGGTTCCGATCACGGGATTGACACCGTTTACAGCGTATCGATATTGGCTCGGCCGCTATTTTTAGTGGGCCGTATCGTATTCTAACGATGCAAACCGCAAACGTGACCGAGTTATGCGACGTTCAGAGTCCCTTCTACGTAGAAACGAAGCGTGCACACGGCTACGTGACAAGCTCACACGCGGCCCATTACGATATACACACTTATCAGTCGACAACAATGTCCGATCGCGGTCGTATTCGAGTTCGACGGTCGTCGATTATCCGATCCTCTTTTGGAACCGTTCCAGGGAACCGATCGGGTTCCATCCGAGAACTCGCGTCGTCTCATTCTTGTCGGCCGAGCACGTCGACGTCGAAAATTCGACGTTTCGATAGTTAGCGCGCTGGAATCGTTGGAAGGCTGGGATTGGCGGTTTCCATCTTTTCGCGCGAATCGTTCGAACGAATGATTGGAAAGAACGATTGATGAAGACGTGGGCGTCCCAGTTCGAGGTGGCGGATAATGTAACGTCGGTGATCTTGTTTCTAAGCAGCAATAATATCGTTTACGATATTGTTTTCTAGTTTGTCTCCAGATGGATTGGAAAAAATGGTGGTGCCCGTTATCACAGGCTTGAGCGATTCAGATATCGGTAGGAAATAGGCAAGGTTGTTGTGCAGCACAGGTCGCTGATTCACGTTTCGCTTCGAGATGTGGTGGGCGGAAATCAGGTCGAGGGAAATATACTTTATTTTTATTGATGCAACGTTTTCATGGATGCGCGTACGTGTTTCAAAACATTAGACAATCCGCCCATGAGAATATTCGTTTTTGAAGGTTACATCATATTCCTGTAAAGAATTTATATACTTTTCGCCATTGCGTCACCTCGCCTAGATATATTTAGAGTATGCCGAGTTGTATCTACTGCGATCTTTAGGATCTTAGCTAGCCGAAGGTTAGGAAAATATATGACGGTGATTACGAGACACATTCTTTGTTCTTCAACTTCGATCGAATGAAAACGAAAACGCGGCTCGTCCACGCTTTTATTATTCGTCGTTTCGCTTATCACACGTGCGCTCGAAGGCGAGGGAACCGAGGCCCGTGCGCGCGCTCGTGATTTATAGAAACAAATATTTGTGCCCGACATACGATGTAGATACTTGCAAAATGCTTGGTAAATGTGACTAAAAAAAAAAAAAAAAGAAAAAAAAAGGAAAAAAAAAAGAAGAAATTTATTCGAGTGAAAGTGGCGAGGATCGTTAAGCGATCATTGACATTTATAGGATGGGTTTCGACAATCTTTTACAGACAAACTCTATTTTCTTTATTGACCAACTCTAATAACACAACCGATAGTTTAAGACTTAAGACAGAACTCGACGAAGATAAGTTGTCGTCGATTAGAGAAACACAAATAAATTTTGAAAGGAAATAGTACGTTCAGTCTAATATAAGAAGATACAACTGGTATTCGATTAATAAGAGAACTTTGAACTAAGAACATTCCGATTTTTTTTTAAACTTTGTAGAGAATCTACAATTTTTTAATGTTATTATTATTTTTTTTATTTTTCGGGATGAAAACATTCTTTAAACGTTAATTTGGGCTTTCTTCTTTTATCGAATATTTTTACAGTACAAAAAAAATGAAAAATGAAAGACGAAAGTTTTTCATATGCTGTTAAAATACTTGTATTTAAAGTTTAAATAAAAAAAACATTCTCGTATTACTAATTTCTTGTATCAAGAAAATTTTACTTCTTTACTTAAATCATATCATTAAATAATATACAAAACTTGTACTACAAAAATAGATAAAACGACAATGGAATATTTAAATAATATTAGCAGATATGTAGATGGCAGTTGGTGCTCTTCGAACCGATGCGTTATCAATTATTTATCATTCTTCGTTTATTCCAATAATAATAATAATAACAACTCGAAAAATCAATATTGAAACGTTTAAAAAAGAAATCGGAATGTCGAGCGCGGCCGAGGAAACATACATACCGTACGATTTATTATTATTATTTAAATGGAAAGAGTTTAATTTAATTTATATCGCAAACATCCATCGAAAGTCTGTCATTATTGAAAGTGGGGAACGCGTGACAGTGATTTGGCGGAAAAGACGGACGTGACGGGGACAAGACCCCCCCATCAACGGAAATAGAAAGCACGAATTCTCGTCCCGACGATTTACGTAAAAGCATGGAGGTGTACGTTAGGATATCTCTCGCCGACGTTTTCTCCGTATTCCAGCGAGCGAGGTCTTTGACAATGTGGCACACAGGGGCAGAATGCGGGATAACGTTTTAAGAATGATGGCCGGTTACTTGCCAAACGTATACGATGTCCAGTCGGAGACAAAGAAAAGATCCACACCGGGAATACAAATTTCCTTTCCCTCCCCTCCCCCCCTTGCTGGTTAAGGGTACGGTGGAAAAGGGCGGGAGGGGAGGGAGAACGTGAGGTACGCACAACGCGCGTAGCTTGCAGCGATTCGAGCACGATCGAAGCCGTGCACGCACGCCTGGTCACGGCCCCCGGTACGCACGCATTTGCATACGCGTAGCAATGCAGGGTGAAAGTAGCGACTACCGTGTTCTACCTTGGTACAAAGGTATCCGATGGACGTTTCTTATCCAAGTTTAGCAACGTTGTTGGGAAATTTGAAAAAGGATGATCGTATATTTTATACTCCCTCATCGGTTGATTATTTTTATTAAATGTAATATTTCGAGCAAGAATATTACGAGAGAGATTATTTTTAATGATGGAATCTCTTCTGTGACTCGTAAACGCGGCCACGTTCGAAAACTATATCTATTAGTTGGATAATTACTAATTTATATTTATCTTCTTTCAGATCGCGGTGTCAGATGCTCGCGTGGTGTACATCGAGGAACGCGAAGATGTAGCTCGATCGACCGTCGCCATCGCGTGATCATCAAGAATCGAATACCACCGCGGTAACAGTGGACATACTTATCTATAATTAAACTATATAATGCTGACAGTGTACCCCGAACGTGAACATTTACTCTCGCGTTGAATACCAGTTGACCAGTTTGAATCTCTGCAAAGAGCAAACAACGATCTACCTCGTATTCGACGCCTGCTAAAATAATACTCGGCTTTCGAACGTTGGAAGAAAGGATCGGTCGTTGAAAAAAAAAAAAGAAAGAAAGAAAGAAAAAAGAAAAAGAGAAAGGAAAAGAGAAAGAAGAGGAATAATAAGAAGGAATCGGAGGATGGGGGGACACGCGGAGGGAGCGAGGATCGCGTGGTCAGTGGCACGGCTTCCGTCGTGGCCGTGGAGAACGAGATTCTTAGGCCAGCTGGCCTGAGATATGCCAGCAGCAACAGACCTCGTAATCACGGAACAATCGAGAACGATATCATCCTCGTCATCGTCATCCTCCTCCTCATCGTCATCGAGAACGGAAACGGCGGTATCGAGGTGTTCTGGGGGTGTCGCTGGCCGACAGCTGGCGGTAGAGATCGAGACGATCGAGCGCCGGGTCTGCGCGACCCGACGCGACCTCTTCGTGCCCGTGACCGTCGACCCTCGGCCCAGCCGGGCCGTCCACTGTCCCGATCTAAACGCCTGTTTGGTGAACGAGTCCCGATCTGGCCACGACCAGGTCGACTGCCAGGCGATTCACTTCGGTTACGCGATCCCCGTGAACGTGGTCCCCCTGGGAACCGATCCACGGCTCGCCGAGCTCGTCTTGGACCACTCGACCGAGTTGAGCAGACGTGCGGCGAGCTTCCTGCTTGAGCACCATCCCCAGCTGCGCCAGCAGCGGCAGACGCAGCAGGAACGTTGTCCAAGCATGGCGGCAACCGCGAAGCACGATCTGCGACAGAAATTCCCGACGGACACCTCGACGTCCGGTGACGAGGACATCGCGGCGATCGCGAAACAGATCAGCGACCACGCGGAGGCCATCTATCAGACTTGGAAGAGTCGTGGGCTAGCCCCTACCGAGATATTGAACTGCCACAGCAATGCCACGGCAGCGGACAAGTTCGGAAGCGCTCTCACGCCGAGCTCCGCGAATTCGAGCAGCGCCAACAGTACTGGGAAAAGTTCGCCGACGAGCGGCACACCGGCCACGGCGGCGGTTGATATACTGAGCCAAACGCCGAATCTCGATAACGGAAATTTGGAGAAGCTGGTGAACAATTTCGTGGTGGAGGACAAAGCTAGGTTAGCCGCGTCGAGGCAGAGGTCGCCGTCCAAGACTCTACCCTCGTCGATACAGTTCGCGCTAGAGAAGTTCGAGAAGAACTCGATGCAGCAACAGCAGCAACAATCGCAGACCTCTCCGTTGAAGAGCGGTAACGTCGGTGGCAGCGGTCAGGGGAAGGCGAAGCAAGCGACTATCCTCCTGTCCCCGACTTCCCCGTTCACGAACAAACCTTCGCAGATAGTGAAGCCTCAGGTTTCCCCGAAAACGCCGGGCGCGCATCATCGGGAAGTGTTTTTGGAAACTATAGAGACCACCTTTCCCGCGGATATCACGCCGTCGAAGATCGTGGTGCAGCAAAAGAGGCCAACGAGTACGGTCATCACCTCTCCCACCGCTTCCTCCAACCTCGACGATTCTTCCACGAATTCAGGTTTGACCACTTGGCCCCTGAAGAACAAGTTGAACGACAATAAAAGAATAACGGATCCTTGTAGATCCTCGCCGCAACAGGAGGGCAAATCGTTGACGAGCAAGGAGGAAAAGAGGAACAGCGGTTCCAATTCGAGCGCGTACCTGGACGAGGTTGCACGCGAGGAGGAAAGACTGATAAACGCCCTGAAGACGGGCTCGGTGATCACGGAGGAGCCCGTGGAGAGGACGGTGCCCCTCACTCGTCAGAAACCCGCGATCAAGAGGGAGAAACCGAAGGTGGAGCCCGTTAAACCGATAATCATCGGCCACAATCATCATGGAGGGGGCCTGGTCCCCGCTTCCGCCACCATGGTGAACAACGTGACGTCCATCGGGACACAGGGAACCAATCCCGGTGCGACGTCAGACGCGAAATCTCTGAGCAAGGATGATCTGTCCAACATGTCGGTGGTGGATTACGCGAAAGTGAGATACAGAGCGGCTCAGCAAAATCCTCCGACTCAGCAGAGGTTGGAGGAGCAGAGAACGAACAACAACAGTTTCAATTCCACGGAGCAGTTAGTGTCTACCACGAGGTCTAAATTCGAAACGGAGATACAAAAGGACAAGGAAGCGGGTAAAGAGGAAAAGGATCCTGTCACGTCTAGATGGGGCCCTAGAATCAATTCGCCTAGGCCAAGAATCGAGCAAGTACCTCATCCGGAATTGACCACCCAACAGAAGCAGCATATCAGAGCTGCCGCCGCGACTGGAACCGGGAACAATCCTATCAGACCGTTTTTAACCAGGGGATCGGTCGCCGAACGCGTTTTGATCTTCGAGAAGTGCCCGAGTGAGCTGTTGCTCGACAAACGAGGGCCACGTCAACCGGCCATCAACACTTGGAGAACGGGACACGAGGTTCAAAACAAGGCTCAGGTAAATCGACGCTTACCGCCATTCATCGGTTATCGTTTCTTTCTTAACTTTTTTTGCCTTACGTTTTTGAAAACTTGACGTTTTGAGAGATGTTTTTCGCTACATAAAAAAAAAAAGAAAAAAAGAAACAAAAAAGAAATACAAAATCGATCCACGGAAGCGGAGGAAGATTCAGAAGAGGTCCGTTTAGAAAAATCGAGAGGAGACCCGTTCGAAAACTTTTTTACAAGGCCGCGCAATTATATATTCATTTGCGCGTGGATCCATAAAGAAAATCCTGCGAAAGACGAGCCACGTTTTCCTGGAAGAGATGCTTAATTCGGCGGGACGGGACTGTACCTCGAGAGAACTTCCACGACGACGTTCGGGAAGACGTGTCTTCTCTCGTATGTTCTCGCCACTCTGGGTGGCTTATATCGGGCGTTTTGGTCGCCGTCCAAATTCCTCCTTCTCTGGGAGGATGTTCGACCGGTCGACTCCTGCACTTTTGTCTCGAAACGAGTTCAAGATCTCTTCGCGTAGAGGTCGTTTCTGCATGCCTTTATCCGCAAAGCCTCTTCTTCTATTCTTCTTCGTTATCGAGCTCGTGCAGTTTCCTTTGATTTTTTTTTTTTTTCTTTTCTGAACTCGTTTGAACACGATGAATTGAAAACGTACGTGAAATTATTACTCCGAAGATATAAACAGCGTTGAGGAGCTCGCGACACCGTGATTAAACATCTGTGTTATTACTCGATCACTTTCAACGCGATTCTTCCAAAGTAAATATCTTTCTCGCGAATTATTGAAACTACGCCTTCTCGGAAAACGCGTCATTGGAAAATTAGTAAGAAACACGAATTTAAATCGATCGAACGATTAAGAAAGAATAGTTCTCGGGAGTTACAAAGCTGGTCTGGATCAGGGCCAAAAAAAGGAGGATTATACCTGGCACGGTTGCCTGCCAAAAACTGTTATCGCCCTGGCTTTTCCTAGTCGAGCATAGGTATATAATTGTTTCGAGCGTATCCATCGATCGTCCCGATCCTTTAATCTCTCCGGTAATCCTCATCGATCTTTTTTTTTTTTTTTCTCCCCACCCTCTAATTTAATTTAATCTCTCGATAATAAATCAGCGATGTTAATCTGAACGAATTCCCTAATCAATCTTGATCTATAACACCGTCGATAGGCCTCGAGTTCTCCAATATGGCGGTGCTGAGCGTTGGAACAATGCACGTGGCCCGAGGGGCTTGGCTATGCCCCATTGTTATTAAACGGTTATTACGTTCTCACTATGCTTTGATATCAACCTTGGATTCGCTCAAAGACATTCCTTTCCTAGATGTATTTAGCAATGGAATTGGCTTTTCGAATTAACTCGAGATAATTATCGATTCGCTGATTTCTAGAAAATTGATACCCCTCCCTCCCGCTCGATTCGTCGTTGCAACGAACGATACGAACGAACGGAAACAATAAGATTCCTCGAATTCCAGCGTGCGTGGAATAAGTGAGAAACACGTAGATATTTATGGATGCAACGGGTAGCGGAGAGAGGCTGTAGCGATTTCTCACTTTACACTCGCGCGCTGCATCGTCAATAGAAGGAAAAGGTTCAACGAAACAAAAATTCGTCTGTTTGGAAGAAAAAAAAGAAGAAAGAAAAAGCAACTAAAACCGATGTATCCAGAAATCGATGGCGTTTGTTGATCAACGTCAGATTATTTTCTTATCCTTGGTACGAGTACCTCTCTCGAGCGAACCGTTCTGTTCTCGTCAATTTTAATCGTTCGAAGAGAGAAAAATGGACAAGATCTCGAAGGAGAAAAGGCGAGGAGGAGAGGAGCTCGATTAATTTTAATCGACGTAGAGTAGAAACGCGGCGTGTCCGTCGTTTGTTTGGTCGTAGCTGACTCATGTGCTCGGTTTTCGTTACGATTAAATGTTATTCGACCTCGAGGAGAGAAATAAAGTGGACCACCATGGCCATAAGTGGAAACGGACAGCTCCCGGGGCCAGCTTATCGTTACCATTTCGTTAAATAATACTCGAGGCAATGCGTTGTTTATTCGTTCACGGTGGTCTATTACCGAGCAAACGGCGCTAGTTCGGGGATATTGTTGGATCGTGTTTGCCGTAGAATTGCCGTGATTTCGAAATCGCCGCAGGAAGATTCAACGATACGATGATAGAAGATAGAGGTTGATCAGGCAACGTTCCAGGTAATTAAAAAAATTCCTATTGAAAAAGAGGCGCGCGTTGCGTCTTGTGTCCATATCCCCCGTGAAGATGTGTGATCTCGAGGCGGCAGAATGGTGAGAGAGGAAAATAGGGAAAAAGTTGGATCGCGGGTTTCGAACGGCGAGAAATCTTGCCGGCGAATATCTGCGACCGCTGACTGACTCATTGTGCCAGCTCCTTATTGGATATGAGCGCTAGATTTTAAAAGGCCGTCGACAGTCGCCTTGAAGCCGAGTGTAACGCCGCTTATGGCTGAAAAGCGGTCCCCCAGCGGGCAGGAAAGTTAATCCGCGACCGGCTACGTAAGAGTCGTTAGAATAATAGGAACCAGGAAGGAAACGATCTAGTATTCGATGTTCTTGAACGATGCACAGGTATCGAGTTTAAAATTCAAATATTCAAGTTCGAAAAGTTCAAACGTAAATATTTACATTTAAATTTAAATATTCATGGAGTTTTTTTTTTCCTCCCCGTATAAATATTCATGAGTTTTTTTTTTTCGCATATTTTAAAAGCGTTAAAAGCGTAAAACAAACTATTCTGCGTATTATCTGTAGAGGTCTCGATGGATCCAATCGTTGAATTAGATTCGCTTTCTCCAACCGCATCTCTACCGCTTCCCTTCAACCCCCGCAAGAACGAATCCGATTGAATCAGGTTCTCGATGAAATGCCACTTTCATCATCGGCTTCAATTAATTTAAAATATGTTTACCTCGACTTCAGCGTCGAATGAACGGAGCTAGGCGTTCAAAGGTTCAAAGCGGGATAAAATTGAATGAAAATACCGAAGGTTCGATCGAAGGCCAAGTATTCGGTGTCGGAAACGGGCGGTCCTTGGCAGAGTTCGAAGGGCCCGATCGAGAGGTGCAGTCGAATTTGCTATGTCAATTGGAACGTTGATCGACGGTATCCCGTGTGTCACGCAGTGGACCGTGCCAAACATGAGGCCGTAATAATTGTTTCGACCATTTTGCCTAATCTATCCCAATGTCACGGGAGCTAAACGTGATCTGTTCCGGCATTTGCACGATGATTCGCATCTTGATGATCGCAACCTACTCGATACCCGCGTGCATCGTACGCGTATTATATCGCAGTAATGTAAGTTTTTCCCTTTCTATCTTACTACTTTTCCCTTCTCGTTAAATTTCATCGAATTTTTTTTTTCGCGTTAGATTTTATTCGAGGATATCGACGATTATCGTTTGGTTATTCGAGTGGACGTTGTCTTATTTTTACCGCGCTGAACGGCATGCATTATTGATCTTTTCTTAAACGGATTTCATCGAAGAAGCTCTACCGCTATTTTTATTACGTACAGTATTTTTTTTTTCTCTCTCTCGTCTATTATTACCGTTGCTGTCGTTAGCCTTTCCCTTATTTCTGGCGATCATTGACACCTTTTCTTCCCGATTTCTTCTCTTCGTCGTGGAATAAAAAAAAAGGAAAACGCTTTTTTTTCGTTTCTTTCCTCTTGTTTGAAGGAAAAAAGAGAGAGAGAGAGAAGAAAAAAAAAAGATCGATCGATGAACACTCAGCACGTGGAAACATCCTCCTCGTCCCGTGACCATGATGTTGGAAACAACAACGCGTAGAAGTGGCTCGTGATGTAATCATAGTCACATGGGCGAGGCGATGCATTAGCCGCGTTGGCCGGCCTCTTTGCATTCTTCGGATCCTTGGCGTCGCGTAACAGGATGTCGCGTCCTTGGTTCGCCAATACCTTCGCTTCGAATCGATGCTTTCGAAGAAGCGTAAAATTATTCCTACACAGCGATCGTCGGCGAGGCGATCGATTAGCCACCTTTGAGAACCTCATCGATTTCTCGTAACCGGAAGCACGAACAATATAATGAGATCAGGATCGTGGCTCGCCGTGGTGTCCTTTGTTTGTAACGCGATAAAACGAGACTTATGTAACGAGAGGAATTAAACGCAGAGGGAATAAATAAAACTTTTCCTCCAATACCTTCCAAGAATTTATTTTTTTAACGAGTATATTTGTGTTTTTACCAATTGATCGTATACATACTTGGTATAATTGCAATTTCGTTGGCGGGATAATAATTATCATGATCGAATCGAACGGCGCAAAATTGCAACCACACACGAATCCAGGAATCCCAACGATCGCGCGCGGAGAAAACGTTCGTGGTTGCGATTTTGCCATTTTTCACGGATCCAATCAGTTTCCCCGGAACGATGCTTGTTGGTTCTAGACGTACGCGAAAGACAAGACACAGCAAAAGAGCTTGCCACCGCACACGACACTCCAGAGGCACGTGAAAGCGAACAGAAACGTTCACATACCACGGTAAACGTTGATCCAAACCGTATATATATATATATACCGATACAACACCGTTCGATTAATCGAGCAAACACCGATAAACGCGAAATATTCCATTGGTCGTTTGCAGATTTTACTTTCCCGGAGGAAAACCTTTGCCGTTATCGCAAGTGGAGGCAACTGTCGCGAGGATCACCGCCGCTTTTCAAGCTCTTCCCGGCCACCGTGCGTCTCGAGCCCAATTTCACACCATTACAAAGGTATACGAATGATATATATATCTTTCTCTCCAAGATTATTTGATCTTGACCGTCCGATTATTCTTCTCACGTTTTCACGTGGGAAACTTGAACGTTCCATTCGATGGGACAATTGTATAATATACAAAGGCGTGTGATTTGTCTTGCAGGCATGCGACTTGCCACTCTATTGGAAAGTGCCGCTTTTCCTCGCGGCTGGCGGAGATCAGACCGGCTACGTTGAGATGAACGCGTTCCTTGATTTTTGGAAGGAAGAGTAAGCAACGAATAAGCATATTATTTACGTTCCAATCCTTCAAATTCCCTTCCTTCCATTTCATGCAATGAATAAATCGAGATTCATTTGAGGATCGGACAATTCTAATTTTAATTCCCAATTTGTTCTTTATATTCCATCGGTTTAACGATTATTGGTGTGGGCTCGACTGTTTGCAGAATATCGAACACCCACCACGACGCGGCGAGCAAGTTTATTCGAATCACAACCCGGGGCCAGAGGAACAATATACTGCCGGAGGATTTGATACCCCTGGTGCAAGACGTGGTCGAGACCCATCCCGGTTTAACTTTTCTCAAAGAGGCTACTGAGTTCCATTCACGCTACGTACACACGGTTCGTATTCGCGCGATAAATATTTGCTGGATATTTCTCTCGTTTTCGAGACAAGGATATGTAGAGAGAAAGAGCGCGAGAGAGAAAGAGAGATTCCAGAGAATGGACCATACGATTTACGCAACGTTGAATCGTCTTGAATTATTCAACGCGATCGTGCTCGCCTCGGGCAATTATCGCACGAGCTCTTCTCACTCATTGGAAAATCATTTTAACGAGTATTTTATATTGACCATTTAACAGTGGAATTCTTCCGTTCTTTTTTTCTCCGGCTTCTGTATTTACACGAATTCTACGTTTGTCGTTCTACGATTTGTACGTTCAATATTGAGGAGGCATTTATATTTAATCGTTGTTAATTGATGATTTTGACGAATCTTCGTCCTGTCCAGGTGATCGCTAGGATATTTTACTGCGTGAATCGAAGCTGGAGCGGAAGAATTTCCGTGGCGGAGTTGCGAAGAAGCAATCTCCTCTCTGTGATCGCGATCCTCGAGCACGAGGAAGATATCAATCAAGTAACAGCTTACTTCAGCTACGAGCATTTCTACGTGATCTACTGCAAGTTCTGGGAGCTCGATCGTGATCACGATCTTTTCATCGACAAGACGGATCTCACGAAACATAACGATCACGGTAAGGAAAAAAAAAAAAGAGAGAGAAAACACTTTACGATATTCTGTATAAATTTTTGAAATTGAAATTTTTCAACTCGAGCTCTTTGGTTTCAGCTCTTTCCAAACGTATGATCGCGAGAATATTCAGTGGTGCGGTGACCAGGGGTGGCGTGAAAAGCGGAAACGGCGTCCAACAGTCCCAGGATAAAATGAGTTACACGGAATTTGTGTGGTTCTTGTTAAGCGAAGAGGATAAAAACCATCCGACAGCTATCGAATATTGGTTCAGGTATATAACGTGAAGTGTTTAAGATGTATTGGGTGGATGATGGTTCATTTCGAATGATCGATAGGTGCATGGATCTCGATGGTGATGGATATTTGTCCATGTACGAATTGGAGTATTTTTACGAAGAGCAATTGCATCGCATGGAGGCGATTGGATTGGAGACGTTACCTTTCGAGGATTGCCTTTGTCAGGCAAGTCGTGTTAGAAATTAAATATTTTATATATCATGTATTTATTCTATTGTGCTTCGTCCATTTAAGTATGTTTTGTATAACTATGTACAGATGTTAGATATGATCAAGCCGGAAAAATCTGGGAAAATATCTCTAAGCGACTTGAAAAAGTGTAAAATGACTTCAATCTTCTTTGACACGTTCTTCAACCTCGAAAAGTACCTGGATCACGAGCAGAGAGATCCCTTTGCATCTGCCAGAGAACACGACCCTGATGGCCACGAGGTAATGAGCTTTAGAAATTATCAGGAACGAGTAAATTCAATTTAACAGGAAGAAACAGTTGTTGTTACGAGTATATCACTGATATCCGTTATCGTTGCGTTTTTTTTTTTTTTTTTTTTTTTGTTTCATTTGTAACAGCTGTCAGACTGGGACCGATTCGCGGCAGAGGAGTACGAATTGTTGGTCACCGAGGAGAGTGGTAACGAACAAAATGAGCAAATGTAAGTGTTGATTTCACGCAATTTATATTGCACATGGTTCATGCCATATATAATCAGTATATGAATATTGTTCTTACTATCACTTATTAACGTTGATATATATATGTTACGCATCAATGTATTAATCGTTGTTTGATACTTAAAGTAAATCGAGATAAAAAGAAAAAAAATTATTTTACGTACAATCAATCGGGGATTACTTACTTTGAAAAATAAGGATAAGAAATTGAAAGATATCATTATGCAAAACAATATGATGAACCCGTTTCATAGTTCTCGTAGAAAGTTCTGTTCGCTGTTTCGAGCTATGAAACGGAAGTTATATAGCTTTCGAATTGTGGCATGCGTTGTCATTAGATAGACAGTATGCCCCGCTGATCTAACAATTTCACCTTGTACTATGACCGTAATGGTACGATCTATGCGTTTTGTTGCAGGCTGTGTGATGATGAAATGTAACCATCATCTACAGCTCAGTAAGTAAATGAAACCAGAATTGCATGATATATAATTATGCACGATGCTCGTGTATGCATAATTTATTAATTAGAAAGTCGGCTAACTGCTTGTTTTTTGTTTTTCCATCTCCTTTTTTTTCTTTTTTTTTTTTTTCGTCAACATATCATAATTTAAATTTTAAATTGCTCAAATTGATGGTTAAAAATTATAAATTTTTTAGTATGATAAATCGCTGACCGAAGAAAAAAACATTCATAATGCTCGTTACATATTTATATACAACAGCAAGAATTAAAGTTTGAATTTCAAGTATTTTTTTTTTAAATTTATTGCTTTTTAGGATTATTGTTTTCGCTTCTACTAAAATATGATCATAATTTGCATCATTTTTTAATCGACTAATTGAATCTTACGTTATATTGTAGAACATTGTAGACCCTCTATAGTTTATATATCATTTTTTGATCTCTATGAAAAATAGAAATTTTATTTAACGTGAAAAAGAAAAAATATAATTTTTTTTTTTTCCTCAGGCCAAACGATTCCATATCGGAGGATGCGTTTTCTCCAAATTTGGAGATTCTGGATGGTGAATCCGTGGACATAGTTCAAGGCGCAGATATCCAATTTAAAGGATATTCCGATGATATATCTACAATTAATCCATTGGACTCTATTCATCAGCAGTCGAAGAACCAATATTATGACAGTGGTGATAGCGACGATTATGCTGAGAGTGATAATTGAATAAATAAGGGAAAGTTGAACGTTATTCAGGAAAGAGAAAGCAAAGAAAGAGGGAAATTATCTCTAGACGGAATTTAGTAGTTTAAATGCGTAGTTGTTTTCTATGTAGTAAGAGTGTCGTGTAATCTTTTTGTGAACAGTCGTATATTATGATAAAATGTTTCTCGGCGAATTATTCGATACGAATCCATTCGGTGATCTAGTCTGAACGATTTCTTTAAAGTACAAAAACATTCATGAATAATTGATATATCCTATCTTATATTTAAATATCACTTTAAAAAGATACCGATGAAATAGAACTTTGGATGTTTTTTTAGATATTGAACAATTTTTAATTGTTTAAAAAAAAAATAACAAAAGGAAAATATCATAGGAAACTCTTTGAAGCAGAGAAGCTTTGATATCACCGAATCGATCCGTAACTGTGAATAGTAGTCGAGAAGAAGATTCAGGCCACGGCACGACGATGTGTGATAAGCAAGCGTCATTGTTCAATCTCTTTATGATATACATATTGTGTACTTCACGTTGTAAATAGACAGTAAATCACGAATCCTTATTTTTACTTAATGCGAGAAAATCACTTGAAAAAAATGCGAGTCTTTCAATTGCTGCAGCCAACCTTTATAAAAATCGATTAAAAATAGAATTTCTAGAAATTTAAAAAAAATTCAATCAGTTAATTATTTTGACAAATTATTTTCTTATTTTAATTCAAAAGGAGTAATTTTTTAGTCTAAAAAAAAGACAAAGAAAAAATTAAATTGTTTGTAAGAACACGTTTCTCTAAAAGAAAACTTGTAGGCTGCAACAAATGGAAATTGCGTGTCAAAAGATTCATAATCGTTGGATTTGCGAGTAAGGGGTGTTATTACTCTATGTAATCATCTTGTAAGTCATAGTGTTACACTGTACGCAAAATATTGCACGCAAGAAACATTCAAAGGATCGAGTGAGATTGTATCAGTAAAGTATTCTTCCAATTCGATCCGTTATATTAATATTCATAAAGCGGGGTGTATCCTGTTTTTCGAACGTTGCAGACTATGATCTATGATTGCTGTTTCTTTTCCACGTGTTTGCAGGTAATTTCTTATGAAATGATGAAAACAAGCCAAAGATGAGACGTGTTCCATTACCTTCAACACGAAGGTACAAAGGAAAATGAAGAAACAAAGAAACTATGAAGAGCAGATGCTGCTATAAATGATGAAACGTCGTCCTTTCCAACTAAGTGACATTTGTTTCGAGATTCAAAGGGATTTTGTGAAATTTCCCTTTAAGTGTTGGACGAGTGGACATGATTTTTTATAAGTTAAAGCTTTATAGTGTTCTCCTCAAAACGATGCATTCTGAATATCATTGTTTTTCTTCTTCCTCTTTTTTTTTTTTTTTTTTAATCGATATTTTATGTAATTTTTAACTTGTTATTAAGAAATTATTGTGGTTTAAAGTATATAAGTCTCCGATGATAAATGTAAGGAGATTCTATTTTTAGATTCCTTTTCGTTGGGAAAACACCATGAAGAACGTATGCGTTTCTAGACGATTGTTGAAGAGCGTGTGGTGAGATTTTGTTGAAAGTGTCTACTGCCACAGCAAAGGACTCTTAAAAACGCGGTTCGACTTAATCTAAGTTACAACATACAAGAAGATCAGAAGTTGTACCCTCTTATTTTTAAACATCTCTTATATACGTTTTAATTGTTACTGTTACTATTAATTGCTCATCAGATTTTATTTCTGCGTGAATTTTACGACTTGTTATTTCATTAAATAATAATTATACGACTGGTATATTGTTATTTTTAATTGATAAAAATGAAAGTACTCCGAGAGATATAGGGTACAATTGATTTACAAGAATCCGCTTGAGCCGCCAAGACTGCTGGAATGTATATATTAATTTCGTCTTCGAGATTTATTTTAACGACGTATATATATAATAATATACTCTAGTCGAAATGTGTGCTATAATTCACATAATGAAGACCACGTGTGAGATGGCGAGTTAATTTTAGATCTATTTCGTGTTATTTGTTAATTAAACAGTGTTAAATTGCAAACAATGTAAATTGCATTGGTGAAAAATTCTTTGTCGTAAAGGATATTTAATCCTGGACCATACTACAAATAATCACTTTCAATATTAAGCTTGGAGAAATTCTAGAGAATTTATCGAAATAAATTCATAAATAATTCAATGATAATAAATACATATCGAAAATCGCATGGAATGATTGAATGTTCTATACTTAAATATTTGCATTAAAAGAGATAATGCTCAGATCGATATTTTTAAAATATAGTTAAATTATTCTTATTGCTGTTACATATCTGTTCAATTGATTGTGTAAATTAGCTGTTTTAAGAACCGCTTTTTAAACTGTCTAATCGAAAATTCGTGTTTGTCACGTTTCAATATTAAAAATACGTGTTCCTTTACGTCGATGAATTTTCACGATTAGCAAAAAGAAATGAATAAAATGATAATGAAATAGTTATTCGATAGGAAAATCTCTTGCAAAATCGAATTCGTGAATTTCGTCGCAACATTTTTTAAGGATAAATAACCTTTTATTTGGTAATTTACTTATTAAGTTAATATCATACGATATTTGATCATTAAAAAAAGACAGGTTATTTTTAATGAAAAAGAAGATTTAAAACTTTCAATTGTATTTTTAAGAATGCAAATAAATTCAAGAGATGATTATAAATAAAACTCTCCAAATAAAAGGTTGATGTTTAAAGTTATTTAATTTAGTTAATTTTTAATAGAGCTTTCCAAATAAAAGATTGATGTTTAAAGTTATTTAATTTCTCCATTGCGTTATCGCAACAAGAGAATGGTTTTTTGCGAGTGATCGCTTTTGTTGACTGTCCAAAGATGTAACTATTAACACTTACAGTATATATCTTTTATATAGCTTATAATTTTTTAAATATATATATATGTATACATATATGTATATGTATGTATATGTGCATATCAGTTGGTAAAATTTCGTTGTGACAATGTAATGCGCATCGAATTTCTATTGAATGAAAATTAGACGAGAGAGACGTCTGATTATGTTATTATTCGTCATTGCATTTGGCCATGTTTTCGATTGTTATATTTATGATAGGTTTATCACTGTTCTAGAAATCTGTTACGTGATTTCTTAAATCGAGCGCCGTCTCTCCATGATTTCGTATTTTTTTTCGAAGAAAGAAAAAGGAACGATCATTATATATCCTTTTTTTTCATGAAAAAATCGAATTTATGGTTAATTTCGCAGACGCGAGCTTAGACAGTCTCGATAATTAGACTCACGTTACTATTTACCCTACATTTTTATTTATATATTTTATCTGTGCATGAGTAGACAATTAAGGTAATTTTGCAAGTTAATAAAAATGAATGGTAAAAACTATTTTGAATAGAGTTTTTATTTTCTTTCCTTTTTAATAACATATTTAACTCAAATTATCCAATCAAAGAATATAAATTATTATATTTATAAATTATATAGTATAACTTTCGTTATAAATAAAATAAAAGGATTAATGAAATTTAAATAAAAATATTAATATGTACATATAAAATAATATACTATCCATAATGTATGAATATGTACATAAAATATATATATAACATTTAAATATAAAAAAAATGAATATATATGAATATGATATATAAAAATTGGATTCAATAAACTTTATTAATTTTTAATTTTTAATTAATAATTTAAGCAATAAAGATAATAAAATTAATCAGATATGAGAATTATTTTTTGAACGTAAATTGCAAAGCAAGTACAGAGAAAGAGAATAAATATTAAGAAAAGGATAAAGATAGACAAAGAGAATAAATATTAAGAGAAGGATAGAGGTAGACAAAGAGAATAAATATTAAGAGAAGGATAGAGATAGTAAAAATATTGAAATCAGCGCCATCTCTAGAGTGCCGCAAATTAAACACAATATAGACAAGGAAAACAAATATTAAGATAAAGATAAAAGATTAGGACTTGACCAGTAACGCCATCTCTTCGAAAAGTGCTCAAACTTGTTGCGCATTCTTACCGATAATAAAGTAAACGTCTTTTTTAGTCTTTGGTTAGTGGTGCCATCTATTTAAAAAACATTGAAACTCCTTGCATATATCAATAATAAAGTTTCAAAATTTCTTCAAGAGATGGCGCCATCAGTTAAAAACAGATTCTGTCGATAATAATATGACAAGTTTGAGCAATTTTCGAAAAGATGGCACTAGTGGTTAAGTACTAATCTTTCTATCCTTGTTTTAATATTTTCTTTCTTTGTTTAATTTGTGTTTAATTTGCGGCACTCTAGAGATGGCGCTGATTTCCATATTTTTACTGTATCTCTGTCCTTTTCTATCCTTTATGTTTTTATATATCATATACATATTATATATAGATATATTTTATTTTCATATGTATTTTTTATATACATTTGTTTTATACAGAATATCTCATCTAATATTATAACGTACATCAAGATGATAATATCGGCGAAAATACTGTATTTTTTTCAGTCTCCTAGAATTAAAAAATAACAATTATGACTTAATTTTAAAATGTGAAATAATTTTCAAATTATTGAATTTCAACTGAATTAAAATAAACTTTAATTATTTGAAATTGCAAATCAAAATCTATAAAATCATATAAAAAGATATTCAAAAAATTAATGCTTTTTTCTAAATTTTCAAATTCAATTTAACTATTCTGTATTACAATTGTGCTTTTATTTCATTTATGACAAAAAAGTTATATTGTATAAAATATATATATATATAAAATTACATATATTTTGTGATTGGATAGAAAAATGTTATTAAAAACAAAATTACCAGGTGAATTAAAATTATATTCTTATGATTTCATATTTACTTATATATTAATTATCATTAATAATATTTTTATTACAGAAGTTTCATCATTATTTTCCTTAATTATAATTGCTGTATTATCTCTATGTTTTATTAATAGTTACAATGGTAAATTTGTATTTGATGATTCTGAAGCTATTGTACATAATGAAGATATACAAACTACTCCTTTAATAGATATATTTAAAAATGATTTTTGGGGTACAAAACTGACCCATAAACAAAGTCATAAATCATATAGACCACTTACAATTTTATCTTTTAGGTACTTTTCTTTTTTTTTTGATACAAAAAAAATATGTTTAAATATTTTTTTTCTTTTAAATAAATTGTTTGTAGATTACATTTTTGGCTTCGTGAAAGTATGATAGCTCAAGATTTTCATATAGTAAATATAATACTTCATGCTATTGTTTCCATGTTATTGTTACCAGTATTTAATATACTTTTAGACTCAAAAGAAAAAAGAACTGCATTTTATGCTACTGCATTGTTTGCTGTTCATCCAGTGCACACAGAAGCTGTACGTAATTTTAATTGCATTCATTTATTTTTAAAGAAAAAAATCATTTTTATTCCTTTAATTTAATTAAATACATAGGTTTCAGGTATTGTAGGCCGGGCAGAATTATTATGTGCTGTATTTATGTGGATATCCATTATATGTTATTATTATTCAATCTATGCAAGAAGATTATTATATAGATGGCTCAGTATGTTTACTTGTATCATATTTATTGCAATTGCAATGTTGTGCAAAGAAACAGGAATTACTGCAGTGGTATAAAATAATTTTTCTTTTAATAAATATGAAAATGTATTATTAATTATATATACATATATATTCTATTTTTCTTTTTTTTAGGGAATTTGTTGTGTATATGATATTATAATAGTGAACAAAATATTTCCATATAATATAATTTCATTCATAGTATCAAAACCTTCTTATGAGCAAGTAAAAACTTTTATTAAACAAAAGCAGAAATTGCTAATTAGACTTTTTATACTTTTTACATCTGGTTTAATACTTATAATCTTAAGATTCAGTATAATGGGATTTAAAGCTCCAATTTTTCAACCTGTAGATAATCCAGCATCATTTATGCCCAATATATTTCTACGAATGTTAAATTATAGTTATATTTATTGTTTGAATATATGGTTATTAATATGTCCTGAATGGCTGTGTTTTGATTGGTCAATGGGCTGTGTACCTTTAATTAATTCTAATGATAAAAGAATAATTTTTGTTCTTTTATTCTGGCTAATACTTAGTGCAATGTTTATATATAGTTTTAATTCTTATCAAGACAAATTTTTAAGGTAATTACATATTTCATAAATTTATGAAATGATAAAGAAATATAAGAAAATCATCTCTTTTTGTATTACAGATGTTTAATTATGGGACTGACAATGCTTGTTATTCCATTTCTACCAGCTAGTAATATTTTTTTTAATGTTGGTTTCGTTTTAGCAGAAAGAACATTATACATTCCTTCTGCTGGTTATTGTCTCTTACTTATTATAGGATTACAAAAACTTTGCAATCATATTCCTATGCAATATTTACTATTAGCATATATAACTTTAATTTCATTATTTTTTGTGAAATCATGGATAAGAAGTGATCAATGGAGAACTGAAACCACATTATTTCAATCAGCATTGAATGTATGTCCATTAAATGCAAAAGTGCATTATAATATTGCAAAAAATGCTGCTGATGCTGGAAACTCTACATTAGCACAATATGAATATCAGGAAGCTTTAAGGTAAGATTTTATAAAAATAAAATCTAGAGCAAAATAATGATTTTTATATCTATTAAATAGATTAAATCCTACATATGCTCAAGCTATGAACAATCTTGGAAATTTACTTAAAGATCAAGAAAAATATCTAGAAGCAGAGATATTGTTTAAACGAGCTATTGAATTACAGTAAGTTTAATTGTATTTAATTATTTATAATACTGAGTAATGAAAAATTTTAATTTTATCAGAATTTTTCTACTTAGAATTACAAGTTGTAAATTTTAGGGAAGATTTTTCCACTGCTTGGATGAACTTGGGCATTGTTTTGTCGGCATTAAAAAGATACGAGGAATCGGAAGAAAGTTATTTAACTGCTTTGACTCATAGAAACAAATATCCCGATTGTCTTTATAATTTGGGTGTGCTGGTTAGTAATAAAAGGATAATTTGAACTTAAAAAAAAAAAGTACATAATTTCTAATGAATATATTTATAGTATTTAGAACAAAAAGATTATGATAAAGCATTAAAAGCTTGGGATTCTGCTATTAAACAAAGAAAGACACATAGAAGAGCATGGACCAATATGATATTACTTCTTGATGATTTAGGTATATTAAAAAATTGTTTCCATCACGATATTATATATTTTATACATATTTTATATATAAATAAATATCTTTTTATAGGTATGCGCGAAGATGCACTTAAAATAGCAAATCAAGCTTTACAATATTTACCAAATGACGCATCTATTTATTTTAACATTGCAAATATATTAGGAAAAGTGGGAAATTTTGTAGAGGCTGAAATATATTTTAAAAATGCAATATCAAGAAATCCTAAAGATGCAATGTTTTATACGAATCTAGGTGTATTGTATCACAGATGGAATAAATTTGATGAAGCAGAAAATATGTACAAAAGAGCATTAGAAATTAAACCAAAATTAAATAGTGCAAATGAAAATTTGAGAAAATTATACTCTCTGAAATCTTCAATAAAGTAATTTATTTTTTAATATAAAAAATAGAATTTGATACATTTATATATCTATTTTTCCTTTTACGGCTTCAATATTCCGTGGATATGCATATGCTTCAAAATTCCCTACTTTTTTACCATCAATATAATTGTAAGATTTAAAACAACTATCACAGAAATAACAAGGATTATGTGGTATTCTTTCATGTTTCATAGTAATCCATTGTGCATTGTATACACCACATATCATGCAAAATTTAGAAGACATAGGTCTTAATCTGACTATTTGTGGATATGCAGATATTGCTAATTCATCATTGCAGTTAATCAACCTGTCAATAACATAATTACGTAAAAAAGAGATAAAAATAAGTAATTTTATTAAAAAAAAAAAAAAAAAAAAAAAAAATAGTTTATATATAATGCATTTAAATTACCTAGCATCACTAAACACAATTAAATGTTCACAACCACCTTGATGCTTATACAGCCATGGAAAACCAAATCTCAAACATAATGAATCTATTCTACAATCTTCCATTGTAGCAACTTTGAACGGTCCTAATCTTGGCCTTCTTTGTGCCCAATCGATAATTACTGCACTGTAATCAATATTTGTTGAGCATCTCATATCATTATAAAAAGTGTCTTCGATAAAAAAGAATCCTGATTTGTAATACTCCTAATATATAAGAAAAAGTATTTTAAATTAATATAAATATATAGAAACAATTAATGTATTAAACATTGTATAATGTAATTAAACAAAATAAGTTACTTTTGCCATAGGTCCTACTGCATTGTCCAAATTCTCACTACATTCTTTAGAAATACTGTAATCAGCAATGCAAGATATTTTATCTCTTAATTGAGCAAGTGTTTGGGATCCTAAAACAGCTATAACATTATTTAGTCGACGTAACGATCCACATTCTTTTCTTGGTGCATTTCTTGCTTTTTGTGCAAAAGGATGATAAACTCTAACAAAAACAAGAATATCCTGGCCAGGAACAGCGCATGTTTCATATGTTCCTTCCTTTTTGGTATGATTCTGAAAAATAAAAATTACATATGAAATATATTCTTTTCATTTTAAATTAAATACTTACTATGAATAATTCACTTTGGTATTTATATTGAAGTCGTTTAGTTTGTTGTTTTAATCTTTGTCTTAGTTTTTGAATTGTTTGTAAGTCTACATCTTCTGGTTCTTGAGCATCAAATATATCTTTTTTCCTCATTTTTCTAATATTGGCTAATTTTGGAGCTTCTCCTTCCACTGTTAAATTATCAATGCTAAAAATAAATTTTTAATGTTATTATAGAATGATTTAAAAAAATTAAAATTTAAAAATGATAAAAAACCTGCAATAATTTGTTAACATGGATAATTCTTCTTCTGCAAGTTCAACTCCCATCATTGACATAAAATTATCTTTATCTTTTTTCATGGATATAAAATAATCAGCTACTAGTTTTTTATAATTATCAAAATATTCTTTTATATCCACTTTTGGTGATGCAGTCTTATTATAAAGTCTATATACATCATCCATTATGTATATAAATTAGAGAAATATCTTTCTTCTTAATATATAATTCTCTTCTAATATATTTATTAGAAGTTATATAAAATTATCTAAAATCATTATTATTAAAAAGTGACATATATAATGTCAAAGAAAAATAAACATTACTTTTCAGTTTATTCAAATTATATTTGTATTGCAAAATATGAATTTTCATGCATTTTATTAATACATTTTTTTTACTCAAAATAATTATATCAATAATATATAAAATGAACTTAAGAATTTCACTATTTTTTTTAATGTTTAGATTATGTTTAAATGTTTTACAAGAACATGTATCTTATTAATCTCGATATTTATAATATTATATTATTACATTATTATTTTTTTATCAAAATAATTTAGTACCTTATATTTATTAATGAATTATATTATAAATATAAGATATTTAAATACATTTGATTTTAATTTTTTTTTTTAAACTTAACCTCAAACAAACCCTCCACTTCGATTGATTCCCTTAGGACTAAAGCCAACCAAATTTTCATACTTTAAAGAACATATATACAATCGATATATCGTAACTTTCGATATAGAAGAACATGTTTCATTAAACCAAGTATAGATGTCACTACAATATAAAGTAGAAGAGTAAATATTACTCACAGAGATTTTTGAATTAGAATTTATTTTACCAAATTATTTTTTTTGATATTTTTTTATATCTTCTAATATCATTTGACGCATAGATAACGAAAATTACAATTTTAATGTAGAAACATTTCATGATACATAATAAATAAAGTTATTATATATTTTTAAGACTACATTTTAATTTTGGTCTCATCATTACGATTCAATTGACAATACATCTAATAAAACAAGATTCTATAATTCATGAGTAGAAAGGAATATAATATGGTCAAAAGACTATGCGTATGTAAATAAGTATGCCGAGTCTATACGTGGAAAATAGAATAAGATAATAAACGCTTGACACAAAAGTATACAATGAAGAGGCGTAAACCAGACTTGCTCACGGTGCACTGCTTTCGCCAATGGTCCGTGTGAATGTGACTCCGCCTCTTAAGCGTGGCTAACTTTCCCTCCTAGTTCCATCGTGATTGTTGACCGTGTTTGGTCGAGCGTGCGCACCAGGGTACTCGCACATACACAACAGTAAAAGAGCGTAACTACACGAAAGTACTCGATATTCGATCACACGGATGCGCAGAAGTATGCGCGAAGCTTTAGTGTGAGCGGCCACCGATTGGTCGACCGACCACTTGCAGCCCTCTCATCTTTCATCCCTTTTCTTTTCACGTCTTCTTATATATTTCTCTTTCATTTTTACTATCTATCCTCTTTTAATCTTCTTTTCTCAGATTCAAACGTTTCTCTGCCTTCTGTCTTGCTTATTCGTCTATAATCTTCACTTCTTTCCTATTCACTCTCGTTGCAACGAGTGTATGCACGATCATGTTTGCTTAAACAAGTAGTAGGTGGGTGCGTCTTTTCACGCACACGCATTCGACCATGAGATACGCATTCTATATTAATTCGTGTGTGTAATATATGCACATACAGTAAGACAACATATACATGAAGCAGACGGGGGTCCAAGTTCTAAAGGCTACGCTACTAGTCGGAGAGGAGATTTCTTATTTCTGCTCTGGTAAATCTGTCGCCCCAGTCAGTGAGGCAGCGAAGGGCGAGCCGCGCACCATTGACCGTGTCCGTGCTTCTTTTTTCGTCTCGTCTAGCTGCGACTCATTCTTTCTTTTTCTTTCTTGTTCAGGTCTACGTTTCCTTTTTCCTTTCTCATTTCTTTTTTTATAGAACGTGAGTGGATACGGACACGGTACCCTGCACGCCGTTGCACCAGATTATTTACTGTTGCGCTAAATTGTCGCGTTTTTCCCTCGACAGCCGCGAGAACGCCTTCAGTGTCTCTCTTCAGTGCGCGTGAATGAAGGACGACGAAGGAAGGCGGCGAGGAACGTTTAAGTTCTTCATGCTCGCTACCATTCGATCTTCTAGTGTTCTCCATCTTTTACCTGGCTCACGCGCCTTTTTCGCATGAATGAATCACTGTGGATGGTCGATTATTTTTCCGCTCGCTGCAGCTGTGCTTTAGTGATTTATTGATGTTTCTCCAATTGAATTAATATTTCATTTTTCACTCGATACGTATGCCCAGTATCGAAAAATCTTATAAAATGTATGGCGGAATGTTACGTTACATGTATGTACAATCAAAAATGTGAAACGAAAAGAGATGCTAGTAATTGAAAGAACACGGTGGTGTATGGTGAACAGAGTGCAGATAAGGTTATTCGATAAACATTGAAAAGATATTTCTAAGATCGATAAATCGAAAGACAACGAGTAAATCAAGAAATTAATTTATATAGGCTAAGTAAAATAAAGAAAAAGTTGTATCGAACGGAGTAAAGTTTGCAGAAGAACTGGAGGAACCGCGTTGCATGTAGCCGACGGATGCAAGGCTGCTCTTCCTGATGGATCCCATCGTGTTAGGTGAGAAATCGTCTCTATGTATACATCACATAACGATCAAGTTATAGCTATATAATCTAAATTCTTTCATCTTCTTTGATAATTTATTTCTTGTTTATTGTCGTTGAAACAGTCGAAGAAGAATTGTTGAAGAATGATATATAAAAAAGAAACTAAGAAGTGTCTAAAAACTTCATAAATTTACTACATGTAACATGTTATTATATTCTATTCATTATGGATTATTATATATATAGACATAATAAATGAAATAGAATTCTTTTATCAATCTTAATATTTCCTTTTTCCATGTATCGATAATTGAAATTAGTGTCACGTTAATCATACAAATCGATTAATAGAATTGTTCTCGTCTTATTTACAATAAAATCTCGAATGAATAATACGGGCTAATACGAAGATATATGCGTACACGCATATTTTCTTGCAAATATGTCGACGACATGGATTTTTTTTCATCTTTTAAATTTTCTCCTTCTTCTCCGAATTGTGCAAGATGATAGATCGAGTCTCGATGGTGCGCGACGTGTGTGGACATGTCAATCAACTTCGACCTAATTGAATTTATAATTAAATGAGACGTGGCGTTTGGTTGTATCTTGATGTGGCGCCGTCGCTCGCCATTTATTAATTTCGCGCAAATCGCGGATGATAGTGAAATAGGTTGGCGCAATCTATCCACCAACACGAGCTCCACCTAAACCATCGTGCAGGCCCTTCGAATCTTTCGTTATTAACTAAATCTCTTTTATCGACAAATAACGTCCATATTATTAACGAAATATTTAATCGTGTGAATTATACATCAAATAGATCATTTTAAGGGGAAACAATGGAGAGAGAAAATTGACAAATAATGGAATAATTCGCGTGGTATAAACGGTTACGAATCGTTCCATTCATAGAAAGTGTTTTACTGTACTCATTTCTCCAGCAACCTTTGACCTTGCTGGGTCCCGGATGCCCTCCTCGGTTCCTTATCGCCCTGCTTTCGATCTTCTTTTTTCTCGCCTTCTGAAACTCTCGTCGACCAGTCGTAGCAACCGTATACAAGGCTGGCCGTTTAATAATTATGTCAGCAACGTTTTCTGACTTGACGAATATCGAAGTGGACCGTTCTAACGAGACTGTTTCGCAGACGTTTCTCGGGGAGCATAATCTGTGCCATCAGATACCGGTGAACCTCCATCCAACTGCGTATTTCTGTTGCCACGATGTTTGGAAATACGGAGGGAATTTGGTGTAATACACGTTATCATAACTCCTTCCTAACTTTTCCTCGATTAACCCTTTTTTTATCTTTAGGAAATTTTTTTTTTGAACGGAAAGGAAAATATGATTTCGAAATGTTCTATTATATAAATTATAGAATATAGTTGATTGGAGGAATGGAAACGAATAATCGGAAAATGACACGTTCGATCAATGATGATGAAGCGAGCGCATAATGACCTATATTTTGGTAATGTAGGATAATAAATCTCGACGTTCCACGTTTATTGTGACGCGTAAAACATTACCGATGACCTAGATCTAACATTACCCTTGCAACAATTTTCCACAGTAGACATGTGATATCTCGTATCCGTTAAACAAATAACTTAAAAAAGAATTATCGTAGAATTATTTACCTCTCCCCACACATTCGAAAAAAAAAAAATCCATTTTTTCGATTGTAAAACGAATCCAATTGAAATGTAAATTTTATTTACTACTGTTGGATATCATTCGAACGAGTTAAAATTAACGATGAAGCACGTTCATGAATCATGTGGTCAGAGAAAATCGATGAATTTTCGCAGGGAATAATCGGAGGGAAAGAAAAGCCGGATGGAGAAACCGGTGAGATGGTGTCCGTGATTTAAAACACCACTGTTTATCGGGCTCTGGTTTTTTTCTCCAATGACGTTGACAGTCTCTGAAGTCATTGACACCAATACACCCGTAGCCGCATGTACGGTTCAAGACCTCGATATGTAACGCGATACATTGGAAACATATTCCAGATAGATAATAACCGAGAGTATTTCTTTAAACCGTATATACGTAGGTGGAGATAGGATGGACAATAAAAATTTGTCACGACACATTCGTAAAGAACGATTAAACGGTTCTTTGTTATTTTGCGCGATTGCGAGCACCACCTCGCAAAGCTATCGTGCAGACAATGTTGAAAATCATCAATCGTGCTTAACAATGCTCGTAATGCGTGTACCGTGTTATCGGGGAATAATTAAATACGATTAAATACGTTGGATGATGTTTAATTGTTGAACGTGTAAGTTGAAAAAGTATTTGGTTAACGTTACACATAAATAGATAGTATAATTGATAGTACGTACGATGATAATAGATAATAATGAATATTGATAAATGGGCAAAGTGTTTCACGCTCAGATAAATGAAGTAATAAGACGATTTAGAATTTATGAAATCTAAAATCGTGAAGTGTCATTTGTTTTAATTAAAGCTAGCGATTATAATGTTGCTGAGGATGACGAAACGATTTGGATATATAATAAAAAGAATGCTCTTTGTGTTCGAGGTTTAAAAATGGAAAATCAGATTGTAGATCTGGAGTGGAAAGATTCGGGCGAAGTCTTCGAAATTATTGACATTTGTCAGGAAACGTGCAGTTACAGATTCATTAGCGTTCAATTAGTACCGTTTGTTCTAGTTAAACAAGGAAACCAGCTTTTAAAGGGTCCGGTTGACAGAGGATTGTTCAAATAGTTGTACTAGCTTCTGGAGTTCTCCCAAGAGCTACCTAGGGATCGTTTGTTTGCGACTTCCTCCCAGGGAAGTTGTTTCGGTCCTCTGTGGAGATTCGAAAATTCTTTGAAAATCTTCTAAACACTTCGAACACTGTTTCATTTTATGGAGTAAAATATTGGAACGTTTTATTTATTTTAAACGTAAAACAATTAGGTATAACAATTATCCAATGTTTTTCACTTTATCGAATTATTGCAGCGTTTTTATTTATTTATTATTATTATTCTTTTTTTTTTACGTTAATATAAAACAATTACATTAGATACAACGATTATCTGAAAATATTTAAAATTATCTTTATCTTAATTCCTAGAGAACGTGAAAGCTAATTTAAGCAATTTGACACGATATCGCGAAGTACGTAATAAGTAGATTACCAGAAACGTAAGAAACGATAATAATTTTTTATAGTTCTGTTAAGCAACGCTTCGATGCGCCTTTATCGGCCTCGTATTTTTGGAAACTGTACAACATCGGCCGAACAGCTATTATCACGAAAGATCGGTAAGAAATTGCTGACTGGGGATTCAGGAAATACGAAGAATGAATCGAAGAGGAAAATAAAAAGGAGATAAAAGGATGAGAAAGTATTGTGTTTCGTGTTCGAACATGTAATACGAAAATGTAATTGCACGACGATTTGGGTATGGCAAGATGGAACGTATCGTATGGATTATTAGATACGGCGTACAGTCATTCACAAACAACGATCGTAAGGCGAAACGATGTATCGTTGACAAGTTATTACTTGCACGATTTGGACGTGAAGTTTTGCATACCCGTCTCGTGATTCAAAATCCTGGCGGACCGCCACAGGAGATTCTTCTAATAGCCCATCCCAAAAACTTGTCGCGGCTCTATAACGTTTCAAAGTCGAGTAGCAATTTTCGTCTCGGCACAGAAGATGCTTTCAATTATGGCTTGCCGTTCGTTTACTTCGGTATTCATCTTAGCGCTCTTCTCTTAGGGGATCTTAACTCTCTCGATCCTGTTTTCCCCCGTGTTCGATTAGACATCGTTGGGGGAAGGAACGTTGTTAACATTGATTCACAGGAAGGAGAAATTTTATTCTTAAAAAAATAATTCCAAAAAGAGGTTATTCTTATTTTTATTAATTATTCCGAAAAAGGATATCGAATAACGTTCGAGTTTATTATTAAGAAATATCAAGTCACGGTTAAAAGATCTAAGGGAAAAAAGGGAACGTAAATTTCGACGGGGCGCGTTTTTTGTTCGTCGATCGAATATATTTCGGTCCCACTGTCATCGCGTATTCCAGATGTGAGACGGGCTCACGCACACGCGTGTGCGAGATAAATTTTGCACGGGTGTATTTTAGGTTGCACGAGGAAAGGTACAGTCTCTGCGCAGGGAAAGGAAAAAGGAATTGGAAATTCGCGCGGGAAATTTTGTAGATCCGATTTTTTTTTTTTTTTTTTCTTTAGAACCGTCTATTCCAATAAATAATTTACATCGCACGAATAAGGAACAAGTTAACGAGTGGACTCGTTTATTTAAAAGATCGTGTTTCGAATCGCTCGTTAAACGATCAGAGTAGTCAACTATGGGCTGGTAACTTAAGCTCAAAAGGGGTGGACATTTACGAGGAGCATAAACCAACAAAGAAGCGTCGCTTTGACGATCGTCATGACTCGATTTTTCCAAAAAATTAATTATAGGTTTTCACGTTTATATATTACGAGCAGAGGGGGATTCGATTTGCGATTGAAAATCATCTTAATTGAGTTGCTCAACATACGCGTCTAGAAATCCGGAGGAGCTATGATGAAACTATGTTCGATGGGGTCAAACGGTTATCGTGAAAAATACCGCGATTAACGTATAATTAATTTCCAACTGCATCGGGTTGCATAAATTTCACGCTTATAAATAGATGCGGTAATCTGAGAAAAAATTTCGAAAATTTCTTTCGATGCCTACGACAATTTTTTCCCCCCAAGAGTTCGCGAAAAATATATTTCGCGAGTCAATTTACCGCTCGCGATAACGCGATGGATGATTTACCACTATATATTTGCACTCTAACAACTTCATAACGCGCGTCTCGCGTCTCGCGATAAACAATTCGATTAAGAGACTGCCAGCTTCTAGATTACTTAATCCAAATTATTGAGATTCTTTTCTCTCTTGACTTGGTTTGGCCAGTACCCAGGTTATGAATCCGCTGGAAATAATGATGAAATACGACAGGACTATTTTAAACGTCCTCAGGATATAACATTTAACACGTGTTATATAAATCTAAATCTCGTGCGTTCACTTGGTATCTCATATACTTGGCTGTAATATACCAAGATTCACGCTGTAATAATTTTCGTTCCACGATACAACTTCGCGAATCGAAACCGGCTACGCGGATCCACCATCGTCAACCATCATTTCCGTTGATTTAATTTGGATGGATTTCGTGGCGGATGGATGGTGAATCGTTTCAACTGGTGGAAAATTAAGGAGCTTTAATCTGTGCGGCGGACTAATCAGCGACATGTGCTCCCGGGCGGGGAGAACCAGCGAGGAAATTAAAGGAAAAGATCCGTTTCTATAAGAGAGGAGCCGCGGAGGCCGACAAAGGGAGGCAGGACAGGGGTCGATAATTAGCGAGTGAGAATGGTAGACAAACACTGGTCGCGTTTCGGGCATCTATGTAAGCGGAACACGTGTTTTCGAGGGTGACACTGACATCCATCACTCGTCCGGTATACGCCCACATCACGGACTCGCGCGTTCGCCGTTCAACTTTTCTACTTATACCAACGGGGGCAATTTTTGCTCGTCCTTTTATCCACGACAATTTGTTCCGCCTCCCCGGTATCGTTTTCGCAAATTTCCAGCTACCAAATTAGCCGATGCTTCCCCTCCCTCCCTCCCGCCACGGTTCCCTGCTTTTTATCGTCTTCTTCTTAATCCCTTGATGAAGAAGGAACATGAAATGCCGCCGAAAAATAATTGGTGGACCGTTTTACGCGAATAACGCACGCTCCCCCGAAACTCTTCTTATAAATTGATATAAATTGAACGCGACGAATCAACTGGGTATTCACGCGTGAACTGTTTCGAGATGAGCAGGATATAATGTATCTTTCGTCCGCTCCTCCATTTTTTGATAAATTGATCGTCGGCCGAACACAACTGTCGCAAAATATATTCATATGGTTACAGTTGGACGGATTATATCATTTTTTACACGATTCGCTTTATCAATTTCGATCGAGTATTCGACTTCCATCGTTTCTCTCGTACAATCCTCTATTGTGATAAATTCGTCTGTCAACGGATACGAATAGTCTCGTTGAAATCTTGCTCGTTGAATTCTCCTCGTTCCATTTTCTTTTTTTTTTTCTTTCCTTTCCCTTTTCATCCCTCTCTGGTTCCCGTCCGCGCGAATCTCTCGTATCTTTTGGAGAATCGAGCAAGATCGAGTGGACCCATACGTTTGCGGATCGTCACGTGGAACCGGCGATCTGGCTATTTCACGCGCGTACACGCGCGTGAACGTCGCGGTGCACGCAATATTATTAGACTTTTTCTCCGCCACGCGGTGATGAATGGGTGAGATCAAAGGGCCCGACGCGTGTAGTCATTTTACACGCGTGTAATACACGTATCCACCGAGGAGGAGGAGGGTGAACGGTGCACGCGTACATGCATGCGCGCACATGCTCGGCACCGGGAAGATCCCTTTCCCGTTCGGGACATCCTTGCTTTTCGTCTTATCCCCGCAACTTTTGTCCGAAATTTTCATTGTTCATCGCGGATATATCTGTCTCGCCGTATTAATATGTTTTCGTTCCTGTTATCGAGAGGGGTTTACGAGTTGGGAGACTCGGGGAGAAACCTATATCGCTGAGAATTTATTGCCGACCCTTATTGGATTTCTAGAGTTAGGTCGTTTAAGACCAGAGGAGATTAATACCTGTGGGACAGAAAAAAATATTTGGTTCGAAATATATATTTTTAAAAAAAGGGAAACGAAAAAAGATTTATTTATCCCGATAGAGAAAATAACAATCGTTGGAAATAAATATCTGGTTGGTGGAAATATTATTTTTAATCTCACGTAATTTTAAATAATAATTGAGTGAAAAATTTTCACTCGATTTCATCATGCGTATGTGTCGCGATTCGCGAGGTGTTGATAATTTTGTAAAGGCGATGCTCGGACAGATGCTCCTGGAAAGTAAGGAAATTCATCGTAATTATAAATCTATCAGGCAAGCGGTTTATCCCCTCATTAATTACTTATCTGTATAAGAGAGCCGACAAGAGGCAGGCATAAACTACGGGGCTTGTCTCCCGTTTAACGAGCCCGCGCTACTCCTTCGCGATCGAACGGTTCGCCGGCAAAAAGACGGAGTTTTAATGTAACGCGGGTCATTAAGTCCAAATCGTTGGAGTTTAACGGGCCACGTCGGGGTCGTTCCACGAAACGGCGATCCGCTGAAAAACCCGCTCCTTTTAGCGGGGTGATTCTTGGAAAATCGCCTCGTCGTTCGTCTTCAAATTGAAACTTTTTCAATTCAACCGTTTTCCTCCGCTACCGTTCTCGATTCAATTTTTAAGAAAATATTTATAAACCGTCGATGGACAAATTGAGAAATCTTCTCAATTCGTGAAAATTTAATAAAAAAAAAAAAAATATAACGATTCTAAGGAATCAAAATGTTATCAAGATGACAAAAGATTAGAAAATTTAAATCGAAACATCCCCAAAATCTTCGTACATTCCAATAATTGGAAAAAGTGAAAAAAAAGAAAAGAGCAGGTACGAAATTATTTCGATCGTCGAGAGCTTCCCTCGCATCGATACACCGTTGATGGTTGAAATGTGGCGTAAAGGGCGCGTGTTTCGCGCCTCTGCCAAGAAGCCGCCATTACAGAAAGATCGAGGGGATGTCGAAAAAGGGGACGGAGAAAAAAATGGTGGCCGGTGGCCGCGCAAAAACGCGTCTCTACGGTCGGCGGCGTCGGCGACGAAACTCTTCTTCCAGGAATCACGGAGGCATCGTAGGGCCCTCCTTTCCTGCCGCGGTTTTCTTATTTATTCCTCTTCTCCGTAATGCGTGTGTACATACGTCGGCCTGCCGCTTCGCGAGCAGAAAGGAGAAACGGCGAGAAGGGAATGGAAACCGACGTAACCGAAGGGAGAGAAACGAGAGAGCCACATAAATTTTTCCCCCTTCCGCGGATGGGAAAGTCGCGTTCCTCGGGAGACATGCTCGTGCTTCCTTCACGGATATCCGTTCACCATCTCTATTTCCACTTCGAGCCTCTTCAAATAGATGCAAAAAAAAAAAAAAAGAGAAACACGAGGATTCGATCTTTTCTCGACATCAAAAGACCTGGAAGATGTTCGAACGCATTAAGTAACGTTTTTGATGCTCGAACCATCTGTTCGAGCGATAGACGGATCATTAAATTCTTCGATTCTTTACTCGTCGATCTGTTTAAATCTCTCTCTGTATATAGAGTCATTTTCGATATTTTTCTGCCCGAAAAATATCTATTTTCGTGTAGGCGTATCTGTGAATTTTCTCGGATAATGGAAATTTAACGTAGTCGCTGAGTCGGAACAAGGCACGACCATCGTTCCCGAGTTAAAGATAGACCCCTTATTATTCTCGTAACGGCTTGTTGTCTTTTCATACCGGCAAACGGAATTTAGGTGGGTTTGGAACGCAGTTAGAGGCAATTGCTAGGGCATTGCTTCGCTAATTAAGGGTTGTTACAGCCGTGCTCGATCGAGTAGGAGCGAGCGAGCGACATACATCTGCATCTCATTAAAACGAACCCTAGCGCCAGGTGTAAGTTCCGATGCGAAGTATATTATCGTCGCGTTATTTAGTAGCCTAGCCCCGTCGAATCGACGCGAGATTACTCGCTCGTTTTACGTTCCAACTAATCCTTAAAATTTATGCTTTCCCCCACGAGACGAATTTTCTTAAATCAATATCTTTTTGCTTCTCTCCCTCCCTCCCTCCCTCTCTCTCCCTCTCTCTCTCCCCGCAAACTACGAAATCGAAAATCAGGGTGTCACGTGTCCCTAAACAGAAAGACCGAATGAGACCGAAATTTATTAAGAGTTTTATGGACCCAGAGGGTCGCGCTGTAATCAACCACGTCTATAAAAAAAAAAGACTAACCCAAGCCCCGACCATTTTTTCTTCTTCGACTGGTTCCGATTCATTCTACGTCTAATATCTACTAATATCGAAAAATCCTAATCTACCCTTCGATCTTCTCTTTACGGACAGAGAGTAACGCGAGCGAACTCGGTGCAGATCAGCAGCAGCAACAGCAGCAGCAACCCCACCAGCAACAGCAGCAACAACAATACGGCGAGGTGAACCAACTAGGGGGTGTGTTCGTGAATGGCCGACCCTTGCCGAACGCGGTCAGATTGCGAATAGTGGAGCTTGCACAGCTGGGGATCAGGCCGTGCGACATCTCGCGGCAGCTGCGAGTCAGCCATGGTTGTGTCAGCAAGATTTTGGCCCGTTACCACGAGACAGGCAGCATACTGCCCGGCGCTATCGGGGGGAGCAAACCCCGGGTAACAACCCCCAAAGTTGTCCAGTATATCAAACAGTTGAAGCTCAAGGATCCGGGCATCTTCGCTTGGGAGATCAGGGATCGGTTGCTGTCCGATGGAGTGTGCGACAAGTACAACGTCCCATCGGTGAGCAGCATCTCGAGGATATTGAGGAACAAAGTTGGCGCGGCGACCGCGATCCATCATCATCCCCATCACCCGGCGCATCATCACCATCATCATCATTTGTACGCGGCTGCGGCCGCGGCCGGAGCCGCCCTTTGCCCCGTCCCCTATCCACCGACGCCTTATCACGCCACGCCGCCACCCGCTGTAACGCATCATCATCATCATCATCATCATCAAGGTTGGTAGTATCAATGATCACGCTCAATAACGAATCTTCTTCTTCTTCTTCTTCTTCTTTTTCTTCTTCTTCTTCTTCTTCGAGCGAGAACTTTTCACAGTTTTCACGTCGAAGAAAATCATTTTCGGAGAGAAGAAAGAATCTATCAATTGCCGATTCTTCTGTCATTTTGTGATTATTAGTATTCGAAGAAAGTTCTTGCTCGAAACGCCAACCTACCACGAACACGGTACGTGACACATTGGTGGAAGAACAGTAGATGTACACCTCCTCTCTGCTCGTGTCTCTCTTTCTCTCTTTCTCTCTCTCTCTCCCTCTCGGAACGACAGAGAGGAAACGCAAAACGAGACCCGCCCAAAAAGAACAACTCGTTTTTTCCACCGGTGCAACTTGAAGTGTGCGTTCAGTTCTAGCGGCAAGCTCGCGGGATATCAGGCAACAGTCGCGTCTCTTTCTTCCATCCTGATACGAGCACTGAATAATCGAATTCGAACGAACCTCTCCCTACCAATTTGGTACCGGTGCGTTTCCAGTTGGGCCGACGACGCCTGGCAAGCTGTCACCATCGTCTCCGACAACGATCCACGCCAGTATCGGCCATCAGACGGCCACCTCGGCCGGTCTGCAGTGGCCCAGTCCCCACACGGTTCACGACATTTTGGCCACCGGTTGCAACTTGACCAATTCCCAATCATCCCCCTCGCCGACCTCTCCGCTGTGCGCGACCATTAACAATAATCATCACCATCACGGTCACCATCATCATCACCATCACCATCAGAGCAACGACAACGCTGCCAGCAACAATAACAACGAGGAGACCAGCGGCTACCATCACCCGCACCACCATCATCACCACCATCAGCAGTATTACGCGTCGGCTCTGTACCATCATCACCATCACCATCATTCGGACAGCGTGACACCGGCGGCGACCACATCGCCGGTCCTCACCGTACAGTCCATCATGATGCAATCATCAGCGACCAACAGTCAACCGGCTAGTCCTTGTAATTGAAATTATATAGTTAGAACGATGAAACGCGAGTGGTGGAAAGACTAAAATATCGTTGGATTGTGGAATAGAGTGGTTGCAATCGGATACGAGTAAAATCGATCAAATTTGTAAATCGATATGTAATTAAGAGAAAGAAAGATAAAAATTATTAAGAGTGATCGTGAGAGTAGAAGAAGGAATGGAGAAAAGTATGAAGTAAGTACGGGATGTGTAGCTGGCCTGGGCGAAAAAATGATACATCATCTCACCAGTATTATATATTTTTATCGTCATTTTGCCAAGAGTGCCTTTTCTCGAGTGCCATAAAGAAAAGCAATTTCTACCGTTTTGTTATGTATTCGTATAACGGACTGTGAGAGAAGATAATCGAGATTGTTGAAACTTTTTCAAATGATATGCACGTTACTCGAACACCTTTTTTTTTTTTTCATTTTAAGGAGTAGTCCTTTAGCTCGTTTTCCTTTTTTTGTATGTTTGTTCGATCTTTGCGTATATATTTAATGATATAATAATAATAATAATGTTAAAGAATGAATTATTGATTCCCAGCCAAGCGAGATCGGAAAAAAAGTTAAAAAGTTCTCTCGACGATTCGGCGGGACGTTATCGATGTTATTTAATTGATAAATTTGTACAATCGTATCTCGATTGTAGGACAACTGTAGTCTTCTGCTATGCTTTTTTTTTATGAAATGCAATTTTTGTCATTGGGAAATATATATATTTTCCTCCAAGTTAAACAACAAAATTATGTTTCTTTTTTTTTTTACCATCGTCGTTCTTCGAGATCAAGAGACGAGGTACCTCAAAGAGACGACAAACAGGTAATTATGAGGTAAGAATTATATAAATTAAGTTTTGTTAAACTACAGAATAAACGATTAAAATTTTTCCACGTTTCAACATTAATACAATTTCTCAGCTCGTGACTCAATTGGCACGATGAATAATTCAAAAATATAAATACTTTAGTTATTCTCTACATTTTCGTTCTTTTCTGGCACGTTTTTCAAACACATTTCGGTTCCTCACGAATAAACGTGTAATCGTTACTTGCATCATTGTTATAACTTTCTTATAACTTTATTAAGATTTTAACGGAGAGAATGAAAAATTTATACGATTTTTACGATTAATCGAATAAACAGGAAAGCCGATAATACAAATCAGTATTTCAGTTGAAGTTAATCTATCGCGGTGATCTTTGTAATTACCAAGACTTCCATGAAGCAAAAGGAAAGTCCATTTGAGAGGCAACGATCCAGAAGTAATGAAAAAGCGTGAAAAATTATCGGGATTTAGTTGTCCATGTGCTCGTGTAATCGCGAGTTTCCGATCGATCGAAGCACAAGCTGTGTATTCAGTTTCAGATCGACGCTCCAGAAACGATCGACGCAATACGTACTTGAGAAATCATCGTTAAGAAACCATCGCGAAAAAAAACAAAAAAGGGAACAATCTGAGCAGTTTTAATAATCGAACGGATATTTTCAATATCGATTCGAAATCGAAATCGAGAAAAATTTTCAATTGAAATTTATATCGAAGCGTTCAAAGTGTGCAAATTGAAATTAAAATCCAAGTTTAATTGTTTGAAACGATATATTATATCTTACGGTTATTATCGAGGGTTTTTGCAGAAAAGAAGATAATTTCCAATCGTCGTTCCATCGATTTTTCTTTGTCGACTTCGGACCTCGGCGACGAATGAAAAAACGCGTGGAACGTATATCTAGAAAAATGACACAGTCGTAAAACGTAAAATAAAAAGTAGCTGACACGATGGATAGAAATTTATTGTCCGTTACACAGTTAGACATTTACGTATTCTGTTAAATGTCTTATAATATTCACGCGTAACTGCCGATAAGTTGGACTGGTTGATTGATGCTTCCATTCCGAATAATCAAGAGCGTTTCTCTGTAACCGAAGATAATGGGCGTGCAATGTTTAATGAGCTACGATATCGTTCTTAACGCGTACAAGCAGCTTACAACTTAATAAATAAATCGTTTCTCCTCTTGTTTTTCACAGGAACAATGATTCCTCGAAGAAAGTATATAACGACTCCTTCAACTAATATTGGTTAAATTTCAATTAATGGGATAATTGTTACGTAACTCGTTTCCTCTTCAATTTCAATTGAAAGATCGGTATAATAATTGTTGGAGAAAAGAGTGATCGGATAGTTGTATACAAGAGTTACGATGAAATAATAAATGTTATACGTATACTTTCTATTAATTTTCAAGTTGTTATTCGATAAAGGAGTAAATAATAGCACGCGTCATGCTGCCTTTTGTGTAAGCAACCGCTCGCGCGCGCGCGCATGTATGAAAGCACCGAGTTATAAAAGCAAACGGACCGGCGCTGTCCAATCAGCGTTGATCGAGCGTGAAATCCCTCCTCTTCGACGAAATTAGACACCCACTCGGCGTTTCAAGCATCACGGGTCTCAGCCAAAATAACCAATGATAGTTTTTCCAATGGAAGATGATATTAAACACCGCTCGGACGCCATTTCTATAAAATTCATCGTATCGTCGTTTAAATATCGTATAAAAATCAATATTGTATCCCGTTTAAATAAAAATAATTCTTTAATTCCTTTCTCGAATCATGCCATCCTCGATCCTTTAAAGTGACAATAATCCGATAAGCGATATTTCCACTAGCGTAGAAAACTTGCTGGTTCATCAGCTCTGGTGATGACGTACGCGTTACAACCGTGTTTTTTCTCGTGACGTTTAGTCGCGTACAACATAATGAACACCGTTGCGGCACAACCGTTTGTCCCTTTGAAATACGAATATCCCCTTTCCATTCTGCGGTAAGATACTCCGCCCTGGAACTCTATTACTCCCTAGTCAAAGGAGCGACAAAACCTACTCACGGGGAACCGACTTCTTTGGAACCGACTTCTTCTCGTTCCGTGTCGGTTTTCCATGTTCTCATTAACGTCGCTCTTATTAACCGAGAAAGAAAGGAAGAATGAGTTCTTTTGATCGTCGTAATTCCTCCTTTCTGAAAAATTCATCATAAGCCGATCCTTTCCGAAAACGAGGAAAAGGAAGTATATGTAATAATACTTGGACGGAGCTATTAATTAAAATAGAGGTAAGTTCATAAAAAAAAGGATAGATAGATATAATTTATTTCGAATGTATTCAGTTACTTACAAACTTCGTCAAATTGTTTCAGCATCTAATATCAGAGGAGTGGACATTGGCCGTGAATGGATGATATAAATTTCCACGCCAAATAGACGGTCAACGATTTTCCAGCGAAGATGAGAATTCAACCGTGAGATAAAGGTGTTCTCGACCATTGTCACAACCCTTTCCCCGTTTAAAATACGGCGACTTCTGGTAGCAAATGTTTGCTTCCGCGGCACGCTGTGCTCGCGAACCCCGTCGCGCTCGATTACGAGCTACGCCATGACGAAGATACGCTAATAAATTAACGGTTAAATAAACCCTCTGCGAGGGAACAGACTCTGCCTCTGCTTAGAATAGAATAGAATGTATTAGAAGAGTACAAGCACGATTAATGAGCCGAGATTTCGGTGTGGTTGAAAAGATGCTGTATCAGACGTCAGAGCCGCACAATTTCTCGAGAACGAGGTAAAGTAATTGGTACGATGGTATGATGGAACAATTTTTTTCATACTTTGAGAAATCTAAAACTATTGCGATACTTTAAAAAGATATAATTACGAGAGAATTATTTTCTTTACTTCGCAAAAATTATTTCGATTGTTTAAAAAAAAATCGAAATAATTTAAATTATTTAAATTTTAACTATTCAAACTTAATTCAAGTTTTTTATTCGTTATCACAATTTGGTTTTGATAAACATCGATTACGATTCATGGTTGTTCGTTTTAAATCTTCCTTCTTTTCTCTCGACAATGGAATTTTTTATTTGGAATATAGGAAAAAAGGAAAATATATAGAGTGGAACGTGATAATTAAGAAAACGTCCCGTTTTCTTGGTCCAGCATATTCCTTTCGTCTGGAGGCGAGTCGAAGCGCGTTTTCCATTCGGTGTACAAATAGCTCGCAGACCCCTAGCCCCTGTCGGCTTCTCTCATGTCTCCACGACGCGTCGCGTCGCACGCTTCATGCTTCTGCGCTATCCGATGTCGAGCGTCGCCGTCCCTTACTTTTAATCTATTTTCTTTTTTTTCTATTTCTATGGATAAATTTTGAATAATGTACGAGGAAATGTCATGTACATTTACTTTGTTTACTCCTTAAAATGTAAAATAATTGAGCAGGGAAGATTTTATTTCTAATAATGAAAAAAAAAATTTATCTTCCTATATTATAATATTGTTACAGTATAAGAGATAATTATATATATTTTATTATAAGAGATAAATTATATATTTTTATAATTAAATTATATTATAAGTTTGAACTTACTTACTATAGCTGCACAAGTGGATCAATCACTCTTAATCGTTCGTGACGATTAATTACACAATTGATTTTAATTTTTAGATGATAATTATTTATTTATTTTTAGATTATATATTAGTAAATATTTTATTAAAGAACTTATTTTCTTACCGTTCTTAGCAGTTATTTTACCAAAGTCCGAGAAGAGAGGGCAAGAGGAAAGACGTCGGAGCAGAGACGCATTAGCCATATTCCGAGGTTGCATGGCGGAACGCCCCTTTCATGCCATCCCCTCCTATCTTTGAATATCACAGAAAAGATAGAAAGTCCCATAGAATTCGCTGGCAAAGATTTGGAACCGCATTCTAAGTGTAAATTACTTAACAAATTACAACGCTTAATCTCGTTTCTTTCTAGATGTTCCTTTTACAAATCTTAGCACTGAAATTTTCTTAGGAATGCTGCCAATGCTATAAAGTAAAAATTGAATAAAAAAGTACATGCTTTTGTAAAAGGGTTTTTTTTTATATTTAATTTGTTTAAAAATTTCTTTATTCTTTTATTTGACTTTTTTTTATTTATCTTAAAGAGTCAAAACAAAAATTACTTTTATTATGACGATGAATTCAAATTGGTTTTATGTAACAAGTATCCATTAATATTGCTACGAAGAAAAGTTACCCGCTTTTAATATTTGTATTAATTATTCCAATATGTATTTATGTTGTGTACGATTAAAAAAACACAGATATATAAATCTGCATCAGAGTTCAAACTATGCTATTTTACCAAGAGATATGCTCAAGGTTTGAATTTACACTTTAATCTACCATATATGTAAAGCATTAAATAATTTATTCAATGCTTCCTCTTCTTTGTATATGTATTAAAAGATAGATACTGATACAAAGAAAATAATGAATTATAACTATTTTACATAAATTTTTCAATAAAAATATATCGAATTGATGAATGAAAGTTCATTGACATACTTATTTCTCCACCAGGTTTTTCTTCTTTTCTACTTACAAGATGGAAGTTATTTAAATAATATGCTACAACAGCCATGATACAAATATATAACATTTAAAAAATATGGGATTCCAATGAAATGCAACTACTCTTGATCATAATGATTTTTCTTACATCTAAGAGAAATCTTTATAACATCCTTCGTTTGATGCATGATGAAAAAATGAGTATGTAGTTTGATGAAGGGAATGAATTTATATCTATATGATAACAAGTAAAAAGTGAAATTTTTTTCCTTTGAAAATTGTAAAATTCATTTGCACGCATAAAGTGTCGTATAAGAAAAACATATTTTTCTTCGTTGGACCATTCAATGTACGGAATATGTACAAGCATTGTAAGTACATTTAATACTAGCCATTATTTTCATTTGTTACTTCGTCTACTTGCACTTCTTCCTTTTTTTCAATGTCATTTGTATTTTCAAAGTTTTCTTCCTTCTCGTAATTTTCATCCTTATCGTAAGTTTCTTCTTTATCATAGGTTTCATCTTTATCATAGTTTTCATCTTTGTCTGTATTTTCATCTTTGTCATAATTTTCATCCTTGTCGAAATTTTCGTCTTTGTCGAAATTTTCATCTTTATCGTAATTTGCTTCGTCTACTTTTATTTCCTCCTTCTTTTCTACATCATTTGTATTTTCATAGATTTCTTCTTTATCAGACTTCATAGAAACATCAGCTGGTTCATTATTCTCCGATTCTAAAGTCTTTTCTGGATTTGGATCACGATTTTCTTCTCCTTCTTCCGTCGATTGTTGAACTTCCACTGTTGTATTTAATGTTGTAGATCCATCAAAATTTTGTTGATGTTTTCCAAGACCTACTTGTACTTCTATAAGTTCTAACTCTTCTATTAATGCTTTCTCCCTTCTTTCAATCTCCTCTGTAATTCAATTTTTTTTAATTATAATTTATCAAAGATTATTATATAACTTACTCGTTATTCAAGTACTTACCATGAAGTTCTTTTGCCGATTGAGCTAACAAAACATCAGTATGAGGATGTTTACGCTTTGGTACGTAATAAATAGAAGGTTGAGCACGCGTTTTAATAAATGAAGCAAGTGGTAATTGCGCAGCGCGCCAATCTTGAAATTGTCGACTACGCGCCAATTTTGCTTCTAAAGCACGAACTTCCGCTAATTGTCGTTTTCGTGATAAGAATAATTGTTGTCTTTCTCGTCGTAATTCTTCCTTTTCTCTTCTTCTGGCTTCTTCTACTCTTGCCTCTACTTCTGCCTTTTTATCTTCCTATGAAAACCATTATTTTTATAAATATAAAATAAAATATTATTTAGATCAATTAAAAATATACCTTTGCTTTCAATTTAGTTTCCTCTTGTCGAAATTTTTGTAATGTACCTAAAAGAGCTCCAAACATTCGTTTATTTCTTTGTCTGCTACGTTCATCTATTCTTTCACGTCTAATAACTTCCTGTCTAGATGGAATTTCTCTTGGAGTTGCTATTACTCTTGAAGACACTGCTGGCTAAAATAAATATTTAATAAATAACAAGATTTAAAATGATATATTTGAAAAGGAATAAATTGTAATATATAAAATCCTACCTTAATTACATTATCATCTTCATCAGCACTATCATCATTATTAGAAGGTACACGTGCACTTAATCGACTGAAAACTGTTTTTGGTTCTCCATTTGAACCTTGCCATCTTCTTTTTCCACCAGGTAATTCATTGTTAACAAAATCTGATATGACACGTCTTCTTTCTTCTTGTAATGGTCTTTTTTGTGATAATCTATTACATATATAAATGCACAAAAATATATCAACAAATGTACACAATCTTTCTTTCTTTCTTTAATAAGGTTATATAAATAAATTAAAGAAATTTAAAAATTTTTATTGTTATTAAGTTTACGTATTATGTATTTCTATAAATAAAAAATGTTTATACTTTCAAAGTGAGATCATGTACGTATAATTTAATAAAATGGTAGAAACTCCAAATACAACATAGGTTATGTTTTTGGACAACAGTGTTTCATTCGAAGTTCAATAAACCATCGAACAAGATATATGTTTTATAATATAATATTTTTCTACAACGATTTAAAGTTGTGTAAAAGTAAATTTATAATTTAACCTTGGTGGAGGTTGTAGCGGACCGTTTTCTCCATCAGGGAGATCCCGGCCCAAGATTTTTCGAATGCTTCGATCGAGTCCTCGGAGGCCATCTCGAGCAGCTTCTAATTGCGCTTCTAACCTTTCGGCACCCCAGGCCTCTTGTGTATCTAATTTTCTCATGTATTTTAATTTTTTATCTTCACTAAAATCGTAGAACAAATTTATTTAATGAACTACAACAATTGTTGTCGAACCGCATTACTGTCGTGGAGCCACCTACAATTTCGTTCCTTTTTCCAAATCGATAAGTCTTGGGATTTTTCCTTGCGCTTATAGATCATACTTCTAGTAAATTTCTTATGATGCCAAATAAATATACTATATTATTGGACAAATTTAAATATTAAAAAATTAGATTTTATAATATTTTGAAATTTATTATAAATTTGTAGAATAAAAAAAAAATAATAGAAATGAAAGGATTGAATTTTGGAATATTTTTTTATAATAAAAATTTTATAATATAAAGTAAAATTATATAGTTTATATTACTTAAACACATAATTTTTTTAATGTAAACAGATATAGAAATAGATTTTATATAAAAATCAAATATAATTTTTATTTTTATATAATTTAAATTTCGTACTTTTATTTAATTTTTATTTTATAATTATTTACAGTGTATCCTATTATAATTATATTTATATATATATAATTATATTTATTAAATCTATATATAAGATTTATTGGCGGGCAAATTACAACCTATAGTATAAACTTGAAGTATAATATTGTCTTGTCAAGTCATATGTTTTCTTTGTATAAAATATAATCATGTTGTTTTTAATTAATTAAAAAAATAGTATTAATTTCAGTTAGTAATTAGTTTATAATTAGTTTATAAAACTAATTATTTATTTTATAAAATGACAACTTTACAAAACACAGGAAAATTTCGATCCTTTAGAACAGATACAAAAAATGACCAAAATCAAGAAGGAAATGCATCAGGGTATTTGAATTTAATTTAAAATTTAATTATAAATTTCTATATTTTCCAAATTTTTTATTTTTATATTTCTTTAGAGATGCTTCAGGAAGCAGATTAAATGAAGTTAATGAAAATATAAGAGTAGATGGTTTATATGGATTTCACAGAGTAAATGATATAAAAGAAAGAATAGGATATCTTATTAATATGCATGCAGTAAGTATAAAAAATAATAACAAATATTATTAATAATTTTATAATATTATTTCTTTAATAATCTTATTCTTTTGTAGACAGAAATTATAGAAGATGATAAAAGATTAATGAGCGGTGTTGATTATTACTTTTTAGAAGAAGATTGTACCAGATTTAAAATTTCTTATCCTTATAATCCATATTTCTATATTTTATGTAAAAAGGATACATATGAAGAAGTTTCTACTGGCTTAAATAAAAAATATACTGAACTTATACAAAAAATAGAAACCATTTATAAAGAAGATCTTGATCTGGTATGATAGAATTTAAAAAAAATAAAAAATTTAAAAAATTTAAAAAATAATAATTATATATGTTTTCTTTTTAGCCAAATCATTTAATTGGTTTAAAGCAGAAATATTTAAAACTTTCTTTTTTAAATACTGTAGATTTAAATAAAGTAAGACGTGATATTATGAAAGCTGTTAAATTAAACAAGGAACGTGAAAAAAATAATACATATTATACAAATATGTTAGCAACTGTATTAAATTCAGATCAAGATAGAGGAAATCATAAAATGCAAACTATTGATTTTACAGATAATATTCTTGACATCAGGTAAATATTTGACATATCATATAATATTTGTATGTATTAATGACACAAATATATTTGTGCAGAGAATATGATGTACCACATCACATACGTGTTTCTATAGATATGAAAATTTGTTGTGGTAGTTGGTATATTATTAAAACAAGAGGAAATGATGTACCACTTATTACAAAAAAAGATGATATTATTGTACCACCTGATCCAATTGTATTGGCATATGATATTGAAACTACAAAACTTCCTTTGAAATTTCCAGATGCAGATATTGATCAAATCATGATGATATCATATATGATTGATGGACAAGTATTTTTTTATAAAAAAAAATTACCTAAAAAATTTAATTTAATACTTGATATTTGAAGTACATTTTATTCATATTTATAGGGATATTTAATAACAAATAGAGAAATAATTTCATGTGATATTGAAGATTTTGAATATACACCAAAACCAGAATTTGAGGGATTTTTTACAGTTTTCAATGAACCTAATGAGAAAGCTACAATAAAAAAATTTTTTGATCATATAAATGATATTCGACCACATATATTTGTAACATATAATGGTGATTTTTTCGATTGGCCATTTGTAGAAACTAGAGCAGCTTTTCATAACATAGATATGAAAAATAAAATTGGTTTTTCAAAAAATCGAGATGGAGTTTATAACAGTAGACCTGCTATGCATATGGATTGTTTATGGTATTATAATTTATAAAATTAAATGCATAAAAAATAAAAAAAAATTATTGAATATAATTATTTTTAATATATCATTTTTTTATTATAGTTGGGTAAGACGCGATTCTTATCTTCCTGTAGGTTCTCAAAATTTAAAAGCTGTAGCAAAAGCAAAACTTAGATATGATCCAGTAGAATTAGATCCTGAAGATATGTGTAGATTAGCATCTGAAGAGCCAGAAACTCTTGCAAATTATTCAGTTTCTGATGCAGTTGCTACATATTATCTTTATCAAAAATATATTCATCCTTTCATATTTGCTTTATGTACTATTATTCCTATGGAACCAGATGAAGTAAGTTACAAAGAAATCAGTATAGACTAATTAATATAAAATAAAATAATTTATATTTCTCTGTATATAGGTACTTAGAAAAGGATCTGGTACATTATGTGAATCTCTTTTAATGGTACAAGCTTTTCAAGCTAATATCATATTTCCCAACAAACAAGAACAAGAATTAAACAAATTAACAAAAGATGGTCACTTATTGGATCAAGAGACATATGTAGGTGGGCATGTTGAAGCTTTAGAATCCGGTGTTTTTAGAGCTGATATTCCATGCCGTTTTAAAATAGTACCAAGTGCAGTAGATGAGTTAATAAATGGTGTTGGACATGCTTTGAAACATGCAATAAAAGAAGAAGAAAAAATACCTATGGAAATGGTTACAAATTTTGAAGAAGTAATTGAAGAAATTACAGTGAAATTGAAAGGTTTGAGAAATCAACCATTAAGATTGGAAAATCCTGTAATTTATCATTTAGACGTGGGTGCTATGTATCCTAATATTATTTTAACTAATCGTCTTCAACCATCTGCAATGGTTGATGAAACAGTTTGTGCTGCATGCGATTACAACAAGCCAGGAGCACTTTGTCAAAGAAATATGAAATGGATGTGGAGAGGAGAATATTGTAAGATAACAAAAAAATAAAATTTATTAAAATTCAGTTACATACGAATCTCTTTTATTTTATTTTTTATTTGATTTCAGTTGCTGCAAGTTTAAGCGAATATCAACGAATGCAACAACAACTTGAAAATGAAAAATTTCCACCACAATTCCCGGATGGTCCTCGCAGAGCATTTCATGAATTATCTAAAGAAGAACAAGCGTCATATGAAAAAAAACGACTTACGGAATATTGTAAGAAAGCTTACAAGAAAGTTAAAATTACTAATATGGAAGAAAAAACACAAACAGTTTGCCAAAAAGAGAATTCATTTTATGTCGATACTGTAAGAGCATTTAGGGATAGAAGATATGAATATAAGGCACTGACTAAAATAGCAAAACAAGAAGTAGCAGTGGCTTTAGCAAAAGGAGATGCAGCTGATATTAAATCTGCTAAAAATCGAGAAGTACTCTATGATTCATTACAACTTGCTCATAAATGTATCTTAAATTCTTTCTATGGATATGTCATGAGGAAAGGGTATGATTTTAATTTTTTTTTCTAAATTAATTAAAAATTATTAATATAGTGCTTAATATGTTAGATCTCGATGGTTCAGTATGGAAATGGGTGGAATAGTATGTTATACTGGAGCACATATTATTATGAGAGCTAGAGAAATTATAGAACAAGTTGGTCGTCCTTTAGAATTAGATACTGATGGAATTTGGTGTGTCTTACCAGCATCTTTTCCTGATAATGTAGTTGTTCATACAACACATCCAAAAAAAAAGAAACTTGCAATATCATATCCAAATGCTGTTCTTAATTTTATGGTGAAGGTAAATTAAATGAAATAAAAATATTTTTTTATTTACTATTAGAATTTGTACTAATTAATTATCTTACTAATTAAAATTTTTTTTTTATTTTTATTTCATTTGTAGAATCAGTTTACCAATGATGTATATCATGAACTTGTTGATTCTGAAAATTTTACATATAAAGTTAGACATGAAAATTCTATATTTTTTGAAGTAGATGGTCCTTATTTAGCCATGGTATTGCCTGCTGCAAAAGAAGAAGGAAAAAAATTAAAAAAGCGATATGCAGTATTTAATTTTGATGGTTCTTTGGCTGAATTAAAAGGTTTTGAAGTCAAACGAAGAGGTGAACTTCAATTGATAAAAGTTTTTCAAACTTCTGTATTTGAATCTTTTTTAAAAGGTAACACATTAGAAGAATGTTATGCATCAGTAGCCAAAGATGCGGATTATTGGCTCGATATTCTTTACAGCAAAGTAAATATATAATATTATAAATTTGGTATATTAATTAATATATTAATAAATAAATAAATAAATTTTTAGTGTGCAGATATGCCAGATTCAGAATTGTTTGAACTTATATCCGAAAATAAATCGATGTCACGTAAATTAGAAGATTATGGAGGTCAAAAATCTACATCTATTTCCACTGCTAAAAGATTAGCTGAATTTTTAGGTGATCAAATGGTTAAAGATGCTGGATTAGCATGCAAATATATAATTGCTAATAAACCTCAAGGCGCACCTGTTACAGAACGGTAAAAATTAAATTTTATTTTTATCATATGGTTGTACATATAGTATTAAAATTATATATTTTATTACATTAGAGCAATACCATTAGCCATATTTCAATCAGAACCAGCAATAAGAAAGTATTATTTACGTAAATGGTTAAAAGATCCTAGTCTGCAAAACGATGATATACGGAATATTTTAGATTGGAGTTATTACATTGAAAGACTCGGAAGTGCTATTCAAAAAATTATTACAATTCCGGCAGCAATGCAAGGAGTATTTATATTTATATATATTTATATATATATAAATTGTTTATTAATATCTACAGAAACAAAAGAATAATTATTTTTTTTAGCTGCCTAATCCAGTTCCTAGAGTAAAACATCCGGATTGGTTACATAAAAGAGTAATGGAAAAAAGTGCAACTCATAAACAAAGAAAGATTACAGATGTATTTAGCGTAATACATAAAGATAAAGAAAAAGATAATGATCACAATTCAGAATCATCTGATACGTGTGATGTAGAAGACATAGCTGGAAAAGCTCCAATATTTAAACAACCAATACCAATAGCCAATAAAAGAAAACGGCAAAATTCAGAAGAAAATGAATTAGAAAATGCAAACAAAAATTGGAAAGATGTTCTAGGTTCACCACCACCAATGGGAACAACAAAAGAAGAAAGATTAGAATGGCTAAAGTTTCATAAACAAAAATGGGCTTATCAAGCCAAGCAAAGAGCTGAATATCAAAAGAGTAAAAAAAGTAAACATTTTAACGATAATGGGGATCGAATTAGTTGGGGTGTAACACGAAATATTAATACATCCACGTTAGGTGGTTTTTTGAGACGAGCTCAAAGAAAATTATTTATGACACCATGGCAAATTATACAAGTAGAAATATTTTTTTTTTATAATTATATTTAGAATTTGTTAGATATATTCATTAATTCAAATAATTAATAAATTATTTAGATATCACAAACAAATGAACCTGGTTTATATCGATTATGGATATTAATTGAAAAAGATTTTCATCAATTGCGTCTTGTGGTACCTCGTATATTTTATGTAAATACTCGCAAACCAAAACCTGATCCAGAACCAGGTAAAAAAGTATCCTGGAAGAAGAGCATGAAGATTCTTCCACGATCTCGTCCTGTATATAATTTATATCAATATTCTGTATCGGAAATACAATATCAAAAACACAGTCAGTAAGTTTTTTCTTTAAATTCTTTTTCAATAATATTTCAGTCATTAAACTTATTTAATTAATTAATTAATTTATTTATAGAGAACTTTTAGAGGATTTGAGTAAACCAGAAATTGAAGGAATTTATGAAACTCAAATGTCATTAGAGTTCAGAGCTATTCTTCAATTGGGATGCATTTGTACAGTTGATCCTAAAGCAGCACGCACAATGGCAGATGGTGCAGATACGTTTTCTTTAGATCAATTAGAATTCAAGAGTATTGCTGTACAACCTTATCTTCAAAATGTAATTAGTTTTTTTAAAAATTATCGTATCTTTAAAAATTTATAAAAAAAAACTATTTCTTTTTAGCTTCATGAAATCAATTATGTTTTCTTATATCATCATTGGAGTTCAAATCATCAAAGAGCTTTATGGGGACTTTTTTTGAATGCAAGTAAAAGAGCTCATATATTTGTTTTGGATTCTGTTTCATCAAATCAGATGCCTAATATGAATACATTGTATACTCAAGAACGGGATATCGTGTAAGATTTATAAATCCGATATTATTATTATACTATGAAAATGATTAAAAGATAATTTTTTTTTACAGTATATCTATGAATGGAGCAGACAAAGTAAAATTTTTACCAGAATCAATGCAATTCACTTTGAAATTTGAAACAAATTTTCAACAAGTTTGCCGCATTATACAGGCAGCTATAACTGCATATAAAAATGAAGGATATAGTATACCAATATTTATTACTCAAACTGCTTTGGGTAAATTTCTATTAAATTTATAAGTAGAATTTAGAAATGTTCTCAAAAATTATCTCTTTTTAAACTTTTTTTATTTTCTTTTTAATTATTCATTTTTATTTCTAAATTTTTGAAAAATTTTATAAATTAGTAAAGTTCACTAAAATCTGAGAAAGAAATATTTGAGATGTTTATTTTATTAATTTTTTAATATTTTTTAGATTGATTTTATTTTTATGTATTTATTTTAGATAAAACTGCATTGATAGCACAAATGCCACTACTTAATGATTTTCCTTTAATTAGTACTCATGTGCAAGATATTGAAAATTTATATAATACACTGGAATGGCAGAAAGTTGGTGCAAAAATAATGATACGTCATTATTTTAAAAGTCAACAAATTCTTGAATTAATGTCAGAACAATGTAGATTCTTTCATGCACCAATTGGAAATATCCCAGCAGATCCTGTTATTTTTGGTGCAGATTTATTTTTTGCTAGACATTTACAAAAGAATAATTTTGTGTTATGGTGTTCTCCAACAGAAAAACCAGACTTAGGTGGCAGTGAACATGATGATAACAGGTTTTTATATTTAATATAAAATTTCAATATAAAATTTGAATTATTATTATTATTTTAAATAAATTAATTACAGATTATTAACGGATTTTGAGGAAAGTTCACAATGCGCTGCAAATAATTTTGGAACATATTCTAGTGTCTGCATTGAATTAGAAATAGAAAATTTAGCAGTAAATACATTATTACAATATCATCATATTCATGATATTGATGGAACTTCTAATTTTGTTGCATTCCACAATCAACAACAAACATCTGTTCAAGTATGTAATTTTTTGAAAATGCATATTAAAAGATGGAATATATTTATTTATACATATAAATTTAATTTTTATAGGATATGGCAATGGGTGATTCTATGACGAATACGATTCCTAGTTACGATGAAATAGTTCTTTGTAGTCCCGCTTTTAGATCATTACGAAGTATGGTGAATGCATGGTTGCTAGATGTATCAGTTTATAAAAATGTATTTGCAGATTATCAAATTATACATTTTTACAGGTAAACATGAATATTTGCATGTTTTATATATATAAAACTTAATGTAAATTTATATTTTTTAGATGGTTGCGTTCACCTAACGCTTTACTTTACGATCCTGCTTTAAGAAGAACATTGCATACTTATATGAAAAAATTATTTGTACAATTATTAGCAGAATTTAAAACTTTAGGATCTATAATTGTTTTTGCGAATTTTAATAAAATCATTGTATGTACTAAAAAAAGAGCAGTAAATGATGCTTTAGGCTATATAGAATTTGTTGTTCAAACAATACGTAATAAAGAAATTTTTCACAGTATTGAAATAACTTTTGAACAATGTTGGGAATATTTAAAATGGCTTGATATTGTAAGTAAAATTTCAATTTTTACATTGCAATAGTATTATATTTAATTATTCAATTACAAAAATAAATTAACAGCATAATTATGCCGGCATAAAAGGAAAATTAACACAAAATATGCAGGAAAGTATTGCAAATAAAAATGTGAATGATGAAAATTCTGAGAATGAAGATGAAGATGAAGATACTGTAAGTCCTTATAAAATTTTTTTTTTCTTTTTTTTTTCTTTTGTATTATATATATTTTTATTAAATTTTTATTTGTATTAAGCCTGAAATAGTAATGAACTGGAATTTAATGGAATGTCTTCCTAAAGAAGCTGCATGTCAATCAAGTTTTAGCGCTATAATAGCGGGATATATTAATGCGATTTATCAATTTATATCTGAAAATGAATTGAATGCTATACCTAAAAGAAAATCAAACAGTCAAAGTTTAGCAGCACAATTAGGATTAGGGTCGCTTGAAAATACTGCAAATTTTGCTAAAAAACTTATATCAGGAGATATGTCTCAGAAACTGTTTCAGTAAATATATTTTCTTTACTTCATTTGAATTTGATATTTATTTATTTATTAATATGTATTTTATTTAATTATATTATAGAATTGTGCAGAAAATATATAAAAAACTTCCAGAAGTAACATTAACAATTCAAGAATATCCAAACTTAGATTTAGATGGTAAAGATAGCAAAAGAATTAATCCTGCATTGGAACTAGTTAAATCAGTTTGTAAGGTATTTAAATACAAAAATATATTAGAAACATAAATATTATTTTAAAAAATAAATAATTGAAAATTTAATTTCAGGTTTTATCTTTGGATAAAGAAGTGGAAAATGAAGTATATCATTTACAAACAAATTTGTTAAGATTGATTAGAATTGGTAGCTTTAGTGACGAAGTTGAATGGAAAGATCCATGTATTTCTTTGATTTTACCTGAAATTATTTGTAAGGCATGTAATCATACAAGGGATATTGATCTTTGTAAAGATAATTTTTGTATCATGGAACAGAACAGGTAATATAAAATATTATATATTTTAATATTTAATATTTATGAATTTAATTTTTTATAAATTTATAATTTATAAATTTAAATAATTCAAATAATATTACTATTTATATAGATATATATGGAAATGTCCTCTTTGTAAAACAAGTTATGATAATGAAGAAATAGAATTCCTTTTGATAGATTTATTAAATCGTAAGAGTATGGGTTATATTTTACAAGATTTACAATGTTGTAAATGTAAAGAAATTAAAAGGGAAAATATGAATGAATTATGTTCTTGTTCTGGTAATTTTAAAACTTTAATACCTAAAGATGAAATAGTGAAATTTATGAAAATATGCAAATCTGTGGCCAGAAAATGTGATATGGAAACTTTAATGGAAATAATTCAAAATACAAAACTCATAGAATGAAAATAACTTTATCAATGTATAGATATTATAAATAACAAATTAAAAATGAAAACTATATTTTTATATCTTTACTGTATTAATATTTATATCATTAATATTAAGGAAATAAAGTTTAATATACTTGTATTTATAATTTTATATATACATGTATTTTTATAACTATTTACTTGACATTATGTATTATAATTTTAATATAAATATTTTAATTTTAAATATATATTCATTGTTCCACTACTGGCTCTGAAATTAAAAATTCTTCATGTCTTATTTTTTATACACATATATTTTAAATATTACAATTAATTGTTTGAAAAATTAGCATACCTTGAAATTTAAATTTTGGAAATTCTGTTGGATCACCCTTTATATTAAATTGTTTTTTAACTCTGTCAAGTTCTGCTTGTCTTTCTTTTTCAATCTCAGGAGTAACATCAACTAATTTTCCACCACTAAATTTATAAATTAATATTAAAATTATTATACTATCATTATTTACTTAAATTAAATTAAAATTATTTTGTTTATTTCTTACTTACCTGCTTTTTGCTTTGTATTCACGAATTTTATCTAAGAAAAGTTTTTGTATGGGATCTTTTGCTTCTTGAAAAGCTGGTGCAAGAATACCAATATTACGTTTAACGATTTTTGGTACACTTACAGTTAATTGTTGAAAAAGCATTTTTCCTTCAAATATAAAAATGATTTATTTAATAAAAATGAGATAACGATCAATGAATTAAAGATATGTCAAATGATAAAATCGAGTTCTATAAGATCTTATATAATAGGTTATGTTCATTACGTAAGACATAATAAAAAAAAAATAATAAAACATAATAAATAAAACATAATATTAAAACAAAAGTGAAATATAAATAAAAGTTTATTAAAAATTATATGATTTAAAATAATATATCCTTACTTCGTTATTTAGATAATATTTGACAAGCACTCAATATTCGTTACCTTAGAATATATACGAGTCTATAGAGTGCAATCTTTTTTATAAATTATACTAAGAAAAATATTGTTTTAATATAAATTATATAATTAATCAAAATTTAAATATACGTTTAATTAAAGAATTTTTATTCTTTTTAAATATATTTATTATAAATATCAAAATATTTCTTTATATATTTTTTTTAGTTATTATATTTTATATACTTTTTATTATAATAGTATTACTAAAATTTAGCAATCTTTCTTTATTAAATCTTATTTATATAACTTAAATTCAAATTTTTCATCATTTTTTATCACGTACATTAATATATATATATATAATAACTAAGAATTTGAATATTTGTAAACCATCTATTTATTCATATATCCCGGACTGTAGCATTGTTCCAACGGAAAAAGCGGAGCATAACAACGAATCACAGAAGAGGATGCATACGCCCACCACTGATTGGTTAGAGACACTAAATCGAGGGAGGGGAGGTGGAGCCCGCTCTTAGTTTCATTCATGAACGTCTGAGTCGTAGCCATAATACATTTGTAATCTGTATTGTGTACAGGTATACCGCGTTAGTGCTGCCGATGTGCGTGCGCCTCATAGTCGTACACGTGATTCTTGTTTTGTGTTCAGTTCTCTTTGGGTGTTTTTCGTGTACAATATTTAAAAAATTGATACAGTTGCGTTCTTCATTGGATTTTACATTGGAAAAAAGGTAAGTAAATACGTTAAAACAAGTTTCTGCGCGCTTTCTGCGTGATATGAGCGCGCGAACGCGATTCTTCGAAACTTTCGAACGGATTAGCTTAGACTTGAATCTTGTCAATAAAAAATGATGTTGCAAAATAATATGAAGAAATTTTGATCTATTATGAAAAGATAAAATATAGCGTCATGAGAAAAGTATACGCCTACGTTCAGGTAGACCTATATTTGTTTTGACGGAATGTTTTCTTGGTTATTTTACATCCCACAGATAATCGGAAAACGAATATTTTAATCTATGTATATTATACAAGGATACGACAAATTAAAATCAGGTTTTACTTGTTTATTTACATTGGGTTTAGTTGAATTCGAGACAAGTGAATCATAATTTTGTCCAAGAATTTGTTGATTCTCTCTCTTCTTTCTTTTTCCTTACATTTGATGTGACCTCTGAGTAATACAATACAAATTTATATCATAATTCTTCAACTATGTACATAAGTAGAATATTATTTTGCATATATCATAATTTAGAAGATTCAATTTCTTATTCTATCATTTATTATTCATATTTTTATTTCGTTTGAATATATTTATTCGAAGAAAGATTGGTTATGCGATAGAAGTGATATTGTTTTAAATATAATTGATGTTTCAAACGATATTTTTTTGCAATGAAATTCGATATTTATAAAAACATTTTGAAGATTAGTTCTCTCGCATTGATTCATATCAAATCATAAATATCTTATACTTGATAATCATATCATATCTTGCGTCACGTTCAATTTTATTTTTATCATTTCGACCAATGTAAGTACTTTCCGTTTATAAAATCTTTTTTAATTATCTTTTTCTTCAAATAAATATTCAATCAAATCAAATTTTATGTATAATTAAAAATTGATAATTAAATTTATTTTGAAAACGTAGAAATATATATAAGAATTATATATTATGTTGCTACAAAATTTATAATTATGTTAGAATATTAAATATATTTTGTTAATTTATATTTGGATAATTATAGTCACTTTTATTTATTATTATTTACACTTTCATATAAAACGATATAAATTATATATATATATACACACACATATAAAATTTAATTACTAGTTTCATGTCTTGAAATTAGTCACTTATAAAACTGTCTAATCAATCATCATTGCCAACTTATCGAATTAAATAAATTTTTATTAACTTATATTTAATTGTAAAAATATTAATTTCAATTTGATAATTTTGTTATTTTCAAATTCATTAAATATTTATCATAATATTTTAAACTCTGACAAACCATTTCTGTCGAGTCTGGATTAATTTTTCATACGATGGCTGTGTAATATATTTTGCTGGTAATGCGTGTAGGTAATATTTCTGTCGAACAGTATTTGGTATACATACAGAAACGAAAGAAAAGAGCGGGAGAGAAGAGACAGAGAGATAGAAAGAGTGAGAAAGAGAGAAATAATGTGTGGCACAGTGTAAGTTAAACGCATACGAGGGGATGGCTAGCCTGGCAATTTAAAAAAGGAACGCGATGCCCTCGGTGTTGGTGGGTCGAATGGTTTTTGTACACTTTCTCGGATCTCGGGGAGTACAGCATGGCAACGCCGCGACCTACCATGTTTCTTCCCTCGTTTGTCTCTCGACTGTTTCGTCTCTCTACCAAAGACGCGACAAATATCAAAGGCAAGAAGACACCACGATGACAAAGCTCTGCGAATGTTCTGACATTGCGTGAGGAATAGAAAGAAAGGAGGAGAGAAAGAGACGAAAAGAAAGAAAGCATGCGTGTGAAAAAGAGAGGCAAAGAAAACCGTTGATCGGTTTAGAGACAAGATGATTCCTGTTTCGCCAAATATATTTTCTGCAAGAAAAGGTAGAAAAAAGAAGAATTTCCTCTTTGAAATAAATTTTTGTTACTTTTTTAAATAATCGATTTTATAATCGTGAAGTATACTTCTAGTCAATTCGAGATACAATCACTCGATAATTTCGTACTTTTATTCAATCGAATAAAGCAATTCTTTTTATGTTCAAAGTCAAGATGATTCCTGTTTCGCCAAATATATTTTCTGCAAGAAAAGATAGAAAAAAGAAGAATTTCCTTTTTGAAATAAATTTTTGTTCCTTTTTTTAAATAATCGAGTCTATAATCGAGTGAAGTATACTTCAAGTCAGTTGCACGATATTTATTACATTCTGAATTCGAGATACAATCATTCGATAATACTTTCGATTATCGAATGAAGCAGTTTTTTTTCGTTCGAAATCAAGATGATTCCTATTTCGTTAAATATAATTTCTGCAAGAAAAGGTAGAAAAAAATAGAATTTTTTTTTTAAAATAAATTTTTGTTCCTTTTTTTAAATCTATAATTGAATAGATGCATATTTATTACATTCTAAATTCGAGATACAATTCGATAGTTTCGTACTTTCGATTATCGAATGAAACAGTTCTTTTTCAAACTCGTAGTGCATCAGTGGTTCGTGACGTGAGTTAATTTTGTGAAATAATTTTCTGAAATTGTGGATGAAAAAAGATATTACAAAGTTTTAATTAGATTGAAAGTCAAGCGCATAATGAGATTTTTTCCCCATATGGATCCATCGTGGATGCTGAAGCTGACATACGGGTCTATACATGCCGTGACCTGGAGGAACGTCTGCCCGCATCTGGAAACCCAACGGCAGCTCCTCGAAAGATATTATATTGCTCTCTCGCCGGAGTTGAAACAATAGACACTTCAGCTTCTCGAAGGACAGTTTATATACGGTGTCTTATAAAAAAGATACGAAAATCATAATAGTTTTTCAACCGGATCTTTCATTCTTATAGATGCACGTAAGAATTTTATTCTCATTTTTTTTGTCATTTTATCATCATCTACATGGTTATAAAAATAGTTTTATTTTTTAAAAATATAACAAAATTATTAACATAAAATAGAATATAAGAATTATAAATTATAAATAGAAAGATAATTTTTCTCAAATGAAAAACTGTTTCAAATAATATTTGATAGAGATAATATCTTCTTTTCTTCTTCTCTGATCTTTCTTACTTCCATTTCGTAGAAAAATGTAAAAATTTTTGAGAAAGTTATAATTTAATAACTTTGAATGTATTAACATTTAAGAATTTTTTTTCGTTATTTTTTGTTTGTAACCACAATTAGTATGTGGTTAGAAAATTCGAATATACTTCAAAGTGAAATTCATATAACATTTAATAATTCATTTCATTTGATAGTTAATATCATTTCGATCGGTTTGTGGAATGGAAATAAATCACTGATGTTAGGCCTTTATTTCTCAGTATCGAATGATCTTTTGAAAACGCAGGTAGATATATCCGAATGGAAACATCCCTATGTTTGCACGGAAGTCGGTTGGACACTTTAAAAGCCGAAACCGATCACGATCCTTTTCTCAGGTTCACTGATGATGGTCAGGTACATATAATAGGGAACAAGAAATGAAAAGTATTCAGAATCTTCAGAATAATTAGGGTATTCTAAGGTATTTATTAGGGTTCTATTTTGTTTCAATCCTTCAATTTATTGTATAAATTGAATTGTGAATGTGATAAATTAATTTTAATATATTTTGGTATAAATATATTTTATAGTAAAAATTTTTCTGATTATTTTTATTAGTTTATTATTTTTTTTATCACTTGATCTTAATGAAATCATCATAAAAAAAAAATCTTATCTCTTATTATAAGATTGAGAGATAAGTAAAAGATTGTAACGTAATTTACACTTATATATTATCTCAAATTCTTCGTCAACATTGCAATAATAAAAAATTGCAATTGTTCATTCATCAATGTTGAAATTATTCTTTCAATTCTTGGTTTTTATTTTATCGTGCAATAAAATGATTTTCCACCCATTGGCTAATCGGTGCTAATGATAGTTTTTTTTATTTTCAGATGATTATTTCTAAATTAGTCAATCTCTCAAAATATACCAGCAGTTTTTACGAGGATGCGAACGAGCTTAATCTTCCATAACGATTCATTGAATTCTGTTTGAAATTTTAATAATTTATTGGCTGATATGATTTTTCTTCCAAAAGTTAGTCTTTTAGATAAACGAGCCGACAAATTATATGTATCTTTAGATAGACATCTATGAGATAAAAATTGCTTGCTATCAACTGGATCATTGAATAAGAATTGTAAGTACTGTTGATATCATGGTCGAAAACAAGAGGAAGGGAGAATTTTGTTGTTCGTTTTCGGAGAAATCCTTGAAATTATATCAGACAAATATTATCACAAATATTATCATCGTACAAAATTCGAATTCCCACGATAGAATCATTTTTAATTGGTATATTTTCTTCTTTGACAAATCTTTCCATACTTTTGATGGGAAAAAATGTAAAATTCTCCCTTATTAAAAAGTTATTGGCACCTTGCAAAGGGGTTAAAAAAAAGCCGAATTTTGAGGCGCTTTATAACTTTATAGTAGGAATATTTCGTACACAAAGAGCCGTGAGAGTCGATGGCGGTTCTCGAGCACTTTTCCACCTACCATCTGTCGTTTGGGCTTCCAGCCGGAGTAACTTGATCTTTGTAGAAACCAGGGTTCGAAAACCTCCTACGTATATACGCTAGTGTCTGTAGATTCTCGCATCCCCTTTCGTGCGTGAAACTTACTTTTTAAAAAATTGCACTTCTCGTTTGTAATTTGCTAAATTAGTTGTTTTATCTTCGTTATTTTTTTTTCTTTTTATTTACATTCCATTTTCTATTCTTTTTTTTTTTTATCAGAATTCTTTGGATAAACAGAGAAAATTATGGAGAATAATTGAGATAATTCTGTAAGGAAAAAAGGTCTAGAGTTATGCGTGACATCCGTTTAGATACGAGCAACGGGGACGATATTTCTTGCATTTTAGAGCAACGGAGGCGAATGGAAAAAGGAAGAATTGGTTGGAAGAGTAAGTACGTCATGTACAGGCGAATTTACTGTACAGGTTGCAAATAAAAAGGAATGATGATTTAGCATCTCCAAGCCGCGTTCAAGAGGCGCGTGCGAGCGTTCGTTGCGCAGGGAACGTCTGTTTTTAAGGCGAGTTGCGATCGCTATTAAGCGTTCAAAACGCGACTTATGCTTTCCACGTGCAGTCACTGCCTAAATATCGAATTTACTCACGGTGATTCGAACAAAACGTCTTTTGCACGCCATCCTTTCTCTGCGAAGGAACGAGCAAATTTATCAAGGGGCGAGCTTTTATGCTATATAAATTAATAGAAAAAAAATTTTAGAACAAATAATTGTTGCCAAATGAAGAAAAAATTTTAATAGATATAGAGATCGCAAAATTGATATTTTTTTTTCTTTCAATAGATATTTATTGTATGTAAATTTATTTTTATTGCAGTGTTCTTTTTTTTCTTTTTTACTGACATAATATTTTTTTTTTTGCAGGCAAAATGGATATGGAATCCCTGTACGACTACGGGGAGGAGGAACAGGATTTCTACGAGGAGAGTCCTGGTACCAGGAAAGGTTACCCGATCGATCACAGATCCATCAAGGTCAGTGATACTCTCTGATCGTTCATTCAAGCGAGGCAAAGACGGAAGGAAGAACTATCGTCGCTAAATTTAATCGCACACGATCCACAGGTGACAATTACACCGATCTAATTCTGAAATTACGCGCAATTTCGAAATATAAGATGTTGAATCTTATAACGAAAAATGTTTCTGTAGCCGCGTGATTGCACGGTGGCGTTATTTTCGGGCTTCTCTTTGATGTCGCCGCTCGCGCTGCCAGACTTTTCTATTGTGTAATTGTCATCGACAATTCGACCTCGCGATCGTTTTCCTTTCGTTTTTAATTCCCAAGCTAGAATCGTGAGTTTGCGTTCTCAAAAGACGAAAGAAAAAAAAAAAAAAAAAAAAAAGAAAAGTTTAAAAGAGATAATGGAACATAAAGAATTCAAAATCTTCCCGTTATATTTAATTACATGTCTAACTGTAACCGTAGCTGGCCTCGTGAAAGAGAAGTAAATTGTTCAAATATAACTAACGAAAGCTACATGCTACCAATTGATATTGTGCAATGAATGTGCTCGTTTCCAAACAATTATTCTTAAATATAATAATCTTAAGACGTTTATTTTGTTCTAAAAATAATAATAATAATTGTTATTATTATTATTATAATCATTTCGCGACCATTATGCTTACAAAAAAAAAAAAGAAAAAAGATTTTATTAAACGCATTTACGGAACGGTAAGAAATTGTACAGTATCACGTATATCGTTTTACAAATAATTAATTAACCCTGATGGCTCGTTAGGGACGTTAACGTGCATGAAACGCGATCGTTTTTTATTGACCTTCCCCGAGGAAGAAGACAGGAGAGCGAGAAGAGGAGGCCGTTTGAAATAGGCCAATCCTGCTCTATTTTCGCGGTGATAGTTGACGTTGGCAACTGCGTTGGCAGAGGTTGCGATTGTACGAGTGCCAGTAACAATTCGTTCCGGAGCTGTTCTCCGCCTTCGTTTCATGAATGAACGTAGAGCCAGCGTTCGTTTCTCATCCCCCCTTGCCCTTCCATCCCTCCCTGACCTCACGTGATTACCGTCTAACGCTTCTAACGCGCTCTCCTTCCTTCTCCTCCTCTACAACGCTCGCGCGCTCCGTCCTGTTTCTTCTCTCCGTTTCACTCGGTCGCGTCCTGACCATTCGGCCCCTCTTTGTTCTCGCCTTCTCTCCTTCGCCCTTTTCTTCCTTCCCTCCCTCGTACGCTCCCTCTTTGTTCTTCCTCCTACTGTACAGTTTCCTCCTCCTCCTCCTCCTCCTCCTCCTCCTCCTCCTCCTCCCTCCCTTCGTTTTATATTCCTTCGAGCTCCGCCTGTGTGTGTCGGAGCGAACACGAAATCTTGGATAGCGTGCTCTTACGTAAGGCGTGATGTTTAATTGATAGCTCCGTGTCGGGAAAACTATGTAAATGATGGTTCATATAACAAGGGTTACACAAGTTTGGAATTGAACGGACGCGTGAATTCACGCGCGTGTAAAAAGGTTAGAACAATGTCACGTTGTGTTTCGAGTCTCGTTAAGCATTTTAATCGAGTTGCACGCAACTCACCCTTCCCTTTCTTCGAAACTCGGCTCACCAAGAAGGTGATATTCTCACCGTTTCTTCGTTCCTCGTTTCACCTTGTTTAACTGGCCTCCATCTGTTCGGATTAGGACTTGGTTGCCAGCTTACGCACTTTTGCTCGAGCAACCGACCTTAAGCCTCTCCTGATACGACCTAATACGGTGGATAATAAACGGGACGTTTTTCGGGATCGATTTGGAAAATTCGAATCTTTTTTTTTTTTTTTTTTTTCTTTTAAAGTACGCCACGATGATTATTCGAGCAATCGTTGCAATGTATTAATAAAAAAAAATACTCCATCTTCGCAGCGTTATTCGTCGAAAGAGATCATCCCGTAGGAATCGTAAACGAGTTATCCGAAAAGGAAGGAAGGAAGGAGCGTCGGTAGCAGCGGAAAGGAAGAGTAGTAATCCTTCGAAAGCGAAAGGGACGTGGAAGAGACGGAAAGTCGGTGAGTTAGTTAAGAGGAACGGGATGTAGGGACAGGCGGGAAGAAACGCGTGCACGGCAGCCGGTGCTCGGGGGCGGAGAAAGGAGAAATCTAAGTCGCCAGAAATAGCATCCCTTCTCGCATCATGTAGCCAGACCTTCTGCATGCGCCGTTCGTTCTAGTCGCATGCACCGTTGCCTCACCTACGTCACACGCGCTCTCTCTCTTTCTCTCTTTCTATCGCCTTTGCTTCTTTTCATTAACGATTTTCTCATAACGCGGAGTACAATTCGTCCAGGTTGACGCGTTGAGAGAAGATGTATCTCTGCGATAAAAGTTCGATGGAATCAAAGGTTAAAATTCAATTCTTCGAAGAACGATTCTCAAGAAGTAATCTCGCTTAATCTCTCGTCGCGTAACGGGGGAACGTTGAAAGTGGAGAGAATGATAGAGTTTTCTTAGGAGGATGACCGCGTAGGTTTCTTATTAAAGAAATTCTTATTTCGATGGAAGATTATTTTGGATATGCGCGAAGACAGAGAGAGGCGCGTTCTTTATTTAGAGGGAGCGTTGAAAGTTTAATCGAAGACGCGTAGAACGCGTGTTCGATTTTGCTCTATCTTTCGAGTAATTGGGACGAGGAGGAAAAGAGGAAGCAATCTAGATGAATTTGAGTTGGATCGATGATAACAGCCTGTCAAGAACAATTAGCGATTCGAATCGTTCTCGTTCGCTCGCCATCGATTCAGGATTAAACGATTTGGGCGTGGTGCATCCGTTTCCTTTCCTACCTTTCCGTTGCATACTGATTATATCTGTTTTCCCCTGACAATAGCGGTCTTGATGGATCGATCCAAGTAACCATTCGTTTCCCACAGGGAACTATATCGAAAGGATTATTCTTTTCGCTTTGTAGATTTAAAAAAGAAAAAAAAAGAAAAAAAGAATATGTACATCTCGATTGATGATACCTTGCACAAGTTTGTACGCTTAACAATCGACAATCATTGACGTTTCCTCCTCGAACGAATTTTATAAATTGCGTAATCTCTGAAATTTTTACAAATACGCAGTGTTTTGTTCATCTTCGTTGCCATATGTCGATGAATATTTAATAAGAGGAAAGCAGGACAGCTGTTGTCAGTGCAGGAACTGGCCACTTGGCCGTTTCTCTGCCGGAAGTCCTCCGCGGAACTCGTCGAAAAACGATCCCCCGCTTGCGTTCGAAAAGAGTCGATCCTCCCACGATCCTCCCATTTTATTTCCTTTAAATTACACCGACCGCAAAATCAAATTAAAAAATTCGCGTAGAAGGAGATTGAAATTTCATCGTTGGAAAATTTCCAATTTCTTTTTATACGATCCCCCCCTATTCGTAAATGTCATCATTGTCATGGAAAATTAGTTTTTCCTAAATTTAACTCGTTTTCTCCAATTTTTAATAAGATTTGATTCACACGGTATATTCAATGAGAGACGAACACGATGAAGTATTTATCTCGAGATCTCCTTACAATCGATCCTAGAGAGAGAGAGAGGTTCACGAGGTTCTAAATATACGAGGGGTAACCTTTTGGCTTTTAACGAGGGATAATAAAATCCATGCCCGGTATTTACGTCGCGAGCAACCAGGTCGATCTAGCGGAAAAGTTTTTAATCACGCGTGCCTTCTGTCATTCATTGCTGATAAATAGGAGCATGGTATAAATAGCCAACGGGGCGATGAATGGCGGACGTTACGTATCCATCGACGTTTTTCTCGGTTCATTGATGATACTTGCGTTTCACCGAGACCCTGTACCCTTGCAATCCCTTGTCTAATCGATCGATTCGTTTCCCAGATTATCACCGAGAGAGAAAGAAAAAAGAACGCAAGGAACGTACAATTAAATTTAATAACAAATCCCGTTTCATCTTTTAAATCGATCACGCCTATTTTTAACGTTAAATGTCGAATTTTACAATCGTTTTCACCGATTATTGACGCTATGTCGCGAATTATTATGTTAGATAGTTGTGCAAATAGAATGTTTGATCATAGCTTATTGAGCTATTTGAATCGAAAAATCGTGGTGTTCAACGCTTCCTCGCGGGACCTTATCTTATCGTAGCCCACGCGCGTGCAATCAGGCGACATTCGGTCTCAGAAAACATTGATATTACGTTCATTGACGGCTTGTCTGCCCAGTGAAATGCATTTCGATTTCGTAACTGTATCTAACTAAATTCTATCTTCGTGATTCGAATATCGATCGATCCACAGAAACTTTGCCTCGATCGACGAGAGACGTTTAATATAGATACTTTGTAGAAAATTAACCAATCTCTCCTGTTCGAATTATTACTTGCCCGTCTCTTACATCTATCGGATTATTCTTTCTTCTTCAATTTATAATCGCGTTGTCAATTATCCGAACGAACGGTGTTAAACATGAACAGTCGAACGTCTCGCTCGTTCATTTTCCATTTTGACACGTGTTTCCACTTGTCGATATCGGTTGTTAAAAAACCGCCGAATGTTTCGCGAATGAAGCAGCCCACCATGAATTTAACGCGGCGCACAATTTCTAAACAAGTTCGAAATAATACCTAGTTTCGTTTCGTGGTAATCGAATCAAGGAGAGGATAGGGTTTCATTGGGACGAGCGGTCAATATTTTAGGATTTTTAACAGTGGTTTCGGGCACGATTCGATCGCGAAAAAATATTCTCGAGCATTTTTATCTCCGTTACAGTTGTTGCACGGCTCGAATAGATTTACATGTCTGAAAGGGCATTACCAAGGAAGCAGTTGAACGTTTATTTTTACTCCCATCGAAACAATCTTCGTAGAATTCTTCTTCTGAATTTTTTCTTTTTCCTTTAATCTCCTGATTCATCTCGTTAACTTATCGATTAATCGTAACGAAAAATTAAATAACTTTGAACCGCTGTATTATTTACGTTCGAGGCTACTTAAAACGATAAAACAATCGTAAAATATTCAATGATGAAACCTCCATCTCGGAACGACGTTTCGAAATAATGTTTTTCCGAACGCGAAGAAGGGAGGGAAGAGGAGAAGAAAAGGAAGGGATCGAATTGAAAATTCATAAAGCGAATTTCGACACGGTTGCAACATTCGTTCTATTAATGTAATATATATATCCAATTTCCAAGTTAATGGCAAAGTTTCAAGTAACTTCGACGTCGAAACGTAAATTTTCCAAACGAACAATGTCAAAATTCGGAAAAGAAAAGAACGTGAATTAGAAAAGAAAGGGGGAGGGCAAAAAAAAAATAGCTATCGATGGCTGTGAACGTGAAACGTGTTAAATAGCTCCTTTTCGTTTCTTCCTTTCAAGGGCGTCTTCAACGATCTTCTCTCTCTTTCTTGGCTTTCGTTCTGTCAGCCGGCCAGGACGGTCTCTCTTTCTCTCTCTCTCTCTCTCTCGACCGATCTCTCGCTTCTCTCTTTCGACTCCTCTCTGTCCCCCTTCCACCGTGGCCTATGTTACTCACTCATTCAGAGAACGGTTCGAGTTCGTTCAGAAGAAGCATAATGCCGAGTTCTTATACGAACCAGGTCATCGCCGTGGCGGCCAAAGGTACGGAGACTTGGTGCACCAAGATGGAAGGTTATAACGTTCCAGCGAAATTTCTTTTCCCATCGATTCGAACTTGATTCGAAGAATCAAGTTATAAAATGACGAAGATAATCACACGTATATATGTATACGTATATTCATCCAATAAAACGATAAAATTATCTGTTGGAGTTTTAAGGAATTCGTGGAAGCAAAAATTGTATAGATTGAAACGATACATCATCGCGAATGAAAATGAGAGTATTTCGTCCGTATTTTTTCTTCGAAAGGAATAGAGAGAGAGAGAGAGGTTTGAATATATTAACGGTGATTCGACTCGTTGCGTTAATTATAAAGGATAAAAGAGTGGGAGGATTGTATTCCGCGTCGTTTTGGCTCGGGGATAAGAACGGCGACGGATTCCGAGAAATAATTGCGGATTGCATCATTCGTAATTCGTACGACGATTAATTTATCTAGGCGCGAGCGCGATGCACACTCATCGATTGCGAATAAGTGAATTCGCGTGGGCGAGACCCGGCGTGAACTTGGCTTGGAAAAATGGAGTGGAAACTCGGTTTCGATTTTATAATTGACCGTCCCGCTTCAATTATGCAACGGGCAAAGATAAAATTGAATGGAAATAAAAAAAGACAGGGAATATCAAGACCATCGGGGTCTGGAGTAGAGAGATATTATATCCCGTGGCGCGATACTACTGAAATATCTTGTTGGCCGCACGATCGAGCACGGTGTTGGCAGTTTGGTTCGGAAGCAAGTGGCCTGAACGTACGTACGGTCACGTAGATCTAACGTAGTGGAACGAATCGGCACGGCTTGGTATCGTTCGAATGCCGATGATGAAAGAGGAAGAGATAGGTAAACAGATAGATGGACTGGCGGAGAAAGACGGCAAGCAACGCGTGACAAGAATTACCAGTCGAAACCGCCTATCTGCATACACGTGTTGCATTCGTATACCGCCGATACGTAGGGGAAAATAATTATCGTGGAAGACAGTGGAGCCGTTGTTCCACTCGCTATTTAATCGGGCCCCCATTAAGCGCGAAATCTCCGTTCTTTATTCGCGCTTTCCTCCTCTCGTCCAGAAGCCTCGCTCTATTAGACTCGACCCGCTATCGTACGTTGTAAATTTTCCATCGAGTTCGTGGCGCTAGAGAGAGAGACGGCCGGGGTATCTCCAGAAAATAGAATGTTTAAACCGATAGCGAGTACAGGGAGAGCCAGAAGTAACCTGAATATTCAATGAACATGAACGTGTTATCAATGTTATAGATAAACGCGAATATCGTATATATATATATCACCGTGGAGCGTTTATCTCGTTGCAACTCGAAATACCGATTATTCTAGAAAGTGGGATTTCGTGCGCAACGTTTCTTCGACAATCTCAACACTCTAAATTCCGTAAACACCGTGATCCTTCCGAATCGGCGCCAAGATACAACTTATCTATCCCTCGGCGATAAATTCGAAATTCATCAATCCGTCCAACTTATGCGTGTGCATCTATGAGCCGAGTCTGGTGACGGAGGAAGGTTGGATGGACCGACTCGTCGATCGGGGACGGGAGGGGAAAGTGGAAAGAAGAATTAGAGGGGAAAGACTCGTAGAGTGCAACGAGCAGGGCGAGACCCAGGGATCGAGTGCATCGTGAGAGAGGAGGTGAAGGGAGAAAGAGGAGTGGAGAGCAGCGTAAAAGGAGTGAGCAGAAAAAAGAGAGAGAGAGAGAGACAGAGAGAAAGAGAGAAAGGAGTGGAAGAGCGTAGGTACGGCGAGGCTAGAATGTTGCATCGAGTCGCAGCGCTGTCGTTGCATTGCGTACCGTTGCGTCACTCTCTTGTGCAGCGTTTCATTCAACTTGGAGTCCCTCGCACGAAGGTCAAGCGGTCGCAGCTATCGCTCCGCGCGCCGACTCTGTTGCATCTCTCTCTTCTCCCTCTCCTCCCACTATCCTCGTAACAGTCAGTTTCTTAATTCGTCTATCGAGTTTTTTTCCTTTTTCTTTTTCCTTTTTTTAGACCTTTCGTAAAATATCATCGATATATTCGAAAGCAACGATAAAACTGTCCTACCCTATATAAAATTCATCCTCGTCCATAAATACGTTCGTCTTCCTTCCATCTAAGTTTGATTTCGTCTCGATCAAACCGTTGCGGTTTCTTTTTTCTCTCTTCCTCTCCAACCTTTTCAATATCCTCGTCTTCCCTCTCATTCTTCGTCTTTCTCCATTCTCCGGCCATCCGTCTCGTGTCTCTCCTTCCCCTCCCTTCTCTCTCTCTCTCTCTCTTTCTCTCTCCACCTCATAGAACGCTATTTCGTTTCTCTGCCCGTTTCTTATTCAGCGATTTTATTTCTTTCTCCCGCGTCGAGCTCTCCTTTATCCGCCCCCTCCACTTCTGTCGCTCCCTGCCCATTCTCCTCCCTCCCGCTGCTCTTTTTCCGCTCTTCTCTCCCCATCCGGCACGTCAACTCCAGCAGGTTCACCGTCCATTCATGCCTCCACCGAGACGCCGTCTCTCCTCTTCGCGACTCTTTCATCCTACCTTCCTACGATCCTGACCTTCTTTCTTCCTCCTCCTCCTCCTCCTCCTCCTCCTCTTCCACGATTCTTCCTCGTCGCCGATCCGCCACGATCCTTATCGCCCCCTTGGTCGAGACCTCTTCTCTTCCACGTTCCATCTTTCACCAGTCTTCGTTTTCTCTCGGTCCCTCGATATGCTACTATACTACGATCCCTCTCGAGCTCCGTTTCGATAACTGTACCAAGAAACCGGCCGACATATGTATGCTACAGTAGTATCGTAGTACTGAGATAAAATGTGAATGAATATATATATATATATATACACACATTTACACGAGTAACGTGGATTACGAAACTTATAAATGGAAAATGATTGTTGGATTAGCTAGTAGTATATCGATACTATACAGTGAGTAATATCGCGGCACGACGAGTCACCATGATGCGAACATAATTTTGTTACGTTCGTCGATTACGAAATGTAATAGAAAACATCGGATAAGAATCCATCATTCGTTCATCTCGCTGCAATAATAGTATTAAAATTATTCCAAATAAATAATTCCAAAAATCACTATCCGATATCCATATCGAATACCTGTTATATCTTATGAAAATTTGAATTATTAAAAACATTTTAGGAAAATGTCGTCCTCTTTCGTTCAATCCTATTATTTTCTTCAGTCTTTTCAATTTCCTCGTCCGCGGATCCGAAAAAAGCCGAGGCGAGGAAACGAAAGGATTCCGCGAATGCTACGGATTAAAAGGAAAGTGTGCGCTTTCTTCTGTTTCAGCGGGATGCTAGAGGCGTGGGCAGTTATCTGGGAGGCGGCAGCATTAGCGACGGTGGCGGCATGTTGACGGGTATGGCGAAGTTGATGAAACAAGAGCTGGCCTCTGACGCCGAGGAAGAGGGCCTGGTGCCTGCCCTCTCCGGCAGGTTCACCTCGATGCGGAAAGTGCCCTCTCTCTCCGACCTATCCGATCCAGAGAGCTCCTTGGGTGAGTTTTTCTTTTCCATCTCCTACAATTATTGCCTGGATTAAATCCATCCGATTTGTCATTTTTTATTCGACGAATGCTCGACGAGGTTCTTAGATTTCTTAGATTAGATTTTACTTGGACCTCTTTTTTTAAATCAGTACTCCAAACATTTTTTCATATTTTATAATTTTCTAAAGTATCTTGCGCGCAACGTTTTTCATTATTGCTATTAATGAGAAGAAGAAGGATAGTTTAAGGAAGTTAGTTTAATAGAGATTTTTGAAAATTTGTTTTTTAATTTTTCTTCATGGTTACGATTGCATATCTGGATTGAATAGAAAAGAATAATTCTCGCTATTTAAGTAAGGTTTCCTTGGCACACAGTATGTGGGTAGATAAGTTTACGCAGCCTGACTATTTGAAAGGATACGTGTATAATCGAGGGTCTTCCGCTCGGGTTGAAACGTTTGCAAGTATCACGGAGATGTTTCAGCTAATAATAGAAGTTCTATAAGAAGCATAGGCCGCGAACTAATCAAGGGTTAACCGTAGTACTTCCACTTTGCGATATTCAATTTGCGTTTTATTCGATTAACGAGGGCCTAATAACCGGTTCGATCAACGCAAATCCGTGATTTCCAGTTCCGTTTCTCACTCATCCCCTCCTGTCCCATTGTTCGATAACCCAGTTTCAAAAATATTTGATGCGACGTGTGTTGCATCTCGACGAAATTCGAATCGATACTTCTTCCCCCGATGATGTTACGGATCGAGAATGGCAAAAGGTTAAAAAAAGATGTTAAGATTCAATTTAGGGAAAGGTGCCTGGAAACCTATCGAACCTATAGAAAATTTAATACGATCCAAAAAACTTTCGCAAATCGATTATATGTTAACTCTACCTCGATCCGTTCGAAATTTATCTCGTCAGCCGAAATCCAATCGCGAGAAAAACGCCGAACGAATAAAACGCGTAATTGATACTTGTTTAGACGATCTAGATCGGATAAATTATTCCGAGTTATCCTTATCTTGACATTTTCTCTAACATTATCTCACTCACACACACTGCTTATATGTACACTTATGTTTTCACAGAAGAGTCGAGAATATTTCTTGCCGTATAGATCGGCCGATCGAACGATCCGCCGTCGCTCGGATCGTAACTATGCAGTTTGCGTGGCGAGGGAGGGAGGGGGGAGGGAGGGGTATCGGGTGTTGGCGTGAGAAAATGACACGTTCACGCGTGGTGTTTACCCGGCCCGGTCTAGTAATCGTCGTCAGGCAAATGTTTCAATTAGCCGTGTACGCGGCCATTGTAGTTTTAACGCGCCACAAGATACCTATTGTGAGCCGAGGGGGAGAGAAAAGGGAGGGAGGAAGGGAAGCGTTTCGTGGGCTCCCTTGTGTGACGTTAATTCACCGCGCGTTTCAGCACCAGGCTGGGCTGGCAGGAGGGGAGGGGAGGGGAGGGGAGGGGAGGGGAGGGGAGGGGAGGGGAGGGGACGTTGAATTTCCCCGCAGTCTCGCAGGCATATATTCATCGGGCGTCTTTACAGTTAATGCACGATGTTGTTACATGTGCCACGAACGCGTAACTTTTTGTTTCCTGGCCGGGGAAAAATAATCGTAATCGTAATCGTAATCTTCTAATCCTCCCTTCCCTCTCTGTTTTACGTAAAAATTTGTCTAGAGTAATGGACGAGGAAAGTCTCTTCCTTATTGTTATATCTTCTTTTTATTTTTCTTGGATTTTATTTAAGTGTATCGTTTATATTTCTGTAAGGAACGATCTATCGGATTTATGTAAGGATGCTTTCTTTTTTTTTTTTTCTGAAAATATGAAATCGTGTCGTTACATTCATAGCATAGCGATAAACAGGGAGATGGTGTAGGTGTAGAAGTTCAAAATGATGGAATAAAAAGAAGAAGAAAAGAAAACTGGAAAAGTTTAATTTCTGGATCAAAAGAGATCGAGGATGATTCTAGACGAACTAGTGTGGACGGTTAACGTATTATGATAATGTACGAATGATTCCACGGAAATTCGTCATTTATTCATAGAACGCGTCGTTATCGTTAGTCTATCGGAGAAAGACGGTGGAAAGGGAAGAAGCTCGGCGGTTATTTTCTTCTTCCTTTCCTCTCGCACGCTACATTCGACGCTGTTTTATCAAACGTTTCGATCGGAATCGCGCCTAGTCAACGGAAACTCGTCGACTCGTTCCGCCTCGAGTTTACGGAGGATGTAAAAATGGCTTGGAATTTTGTTTACCACCTCGAGGGCCGATGATGGAAAGGGTTTATGTGGGCAGCAGCGGAAAGAATTCTAGAATCAGCTATTCTCCGACATGCGCCTCGGTTGAAACACGATCGATTCCAACGCCGTGGTTGTAGTGTCCTGTTAACCGTTGGATTGTGACACTAAAAGGTGCACTTACATCGAATGATGCTTGCATAATATGAGCGGTAGCTGCATAAGCACTTACTCGTGTATAACTTGTCCGATTAGATCGCGCAGACCAGCTCGCACGGCGTTGCGTGTTGTGCTATTTTAAAATTTAAAACGGCCGCGAGGAAAAAAAGACGAGGAGAGGGCGACCGATGACGGAGAGAGGGAGGGATGAGGTTTTCACCGTCCTTTTATTCTCTCTCTCTCTCTTTCTTCTCTTCGAAGAAAAAAAGAAAAAGAGAAAAAGAGAGGAGATGTTGGTTGAAAAATAATATTCGTTGAAAGTATGCTCGTAAGAGAATTCTCGGAAAAGGCTTACGAGTACCGAATGCGTATCTGTATTCCAAAGGTACGGGACAATTGATCGAGAGTGCATATAATAGTCTAAAAATATCGCGAGTCGATTTGCATACAATTTGCTCGAAGCTTCGAGCCGACGTCTCGAGCAAACGAATTCCACGAACGACAGGTTACTGTCTCTATATGGCGGTCCATAGAGAAACATGATGGCGTCATATCAGGGTTGATTCGAGGGTGAATTTCGTCGACGGATCCACAAAGTTATCCATTTCAGTCCCCTATCTGTCGTTTCGATCGTTTCGTTCGACCACAGTGTTCCACAGCGTGTATGCGCTCTCCGTTGCACAAATATTTCCCAATATTTCCATTATACGATCCGTAATGTTTTAATGCAACGTCTGGGAGCCGGGGAAGGAGTCGGTCTCGTCCTTGACAGTGAACAACACTTTGACGGTGCAATTGCGTCAATGCAGCCGGCAAAGTGGTTAATATGCGCGATGTACACCGTTCTCTTTCCTTTAAGGAATCGGACGAAAATATCGATCAACCTTGGCGGTTAAAAAAAGAAACGAAAAGAAAAAATTCATCGGCCCAACGCGTTCGTCTCTTTCCTTCTCTCGCACCGTTTATCCTTTTTCAACATCGATCGAAGGTGTTTCAGTTTTAGAAAGAAATACCTCGAAATTCCTTCAAGATGATGGAAATGAAACGTGAATGGATTTTCGTCGATTCTTCTTCGTCAACGTTTTCTCGCGAGAGAGAGAGAAGAGATCGGAAAGATGGCGGCACGTGGAAACGGAGGAAAAACGGAGGATAACGGAGGAGAGGAAATCGGATGGCATAAAGCACGGAGTAATTCTTGTTACTCGCGGCTCGGCGAGCACGATCAAAATGTAGCGAGAATTTACGAATTGGATAATCAGCAGCATCCTCATTAAGGCCCCCCCACTGAAACGCCCCCGCCTTCCATTCTCCTTTACCGGCGTGTGTACGTGCGCGTCTATGTACTCGCTCTGTCCCGCCGCTGGATCGTCGTCCACCCACTTATCTACTCCTCTACTCCTCGCACCGTTTAAAACACACGCACACATATATATACGTGTATATATACACGCGCAATTTTTCACCGATTCCACGGTTTTCCAGCTTTCTCGCTGGAATCATCCGTGAATCATCCTCGAAAACGTTTTTAACGCGGCGATGTTTCCGCGCTTTGCTTTCCATCAGCGCGATTTTCTTCTTCTTGTAAAAGCAACGGGATCAGAGAAGAACTCTCGAGGAGGAGGATTTTTCTTTGAAATGGAAAAATTGTTGATTATGGGAAAAGGAGAATGCGGGATGGATTTTCTCGCCGATTTTTCTTCCTCCGCCGTTTACATTTTAACGATTCTTCGAATTTTCGGCGATGATAGGCGGAGGATAAACTCGATCCAAGAGAAATAAACAGCAGGCATTTCTCGAATAGTCGGCTCGTTTATACATCGGTGGTCCATTGTTCCAAATCTGTAATTATTTACAAGGGAGAGAGATAGGAGGAGAAATGGTTGTTCAGCTTTGAATCGCATGATTGAACCGAGATGATAGACGATCGATTTATCAATCTGGAATACGATGAAAAAGTTTGGGCGAGGCAATTGTTGGCGGCAACAAGAAACAAGAGGCGAGGAGGAACGTTAATCGAGCGCGAGAAACGCGTTAAATCCTCCGCAGTGGCAATTAGCGGTTTCGAGATGTGTTTCTCACGTGTGTCGCTCGATCGAGCGTTTTTTTTCCTCCCTCGTGAGGAAAACTGAGATGCCAACCGCTCTGGTGGAAAGAAAAATTTGGAGGATCGAAGGCCAACTCGATTCACGCCACTGATTCCTCGCTTGCTCGTTAACACCAGTTTTTATTAAGTCTTTCCTAATTTTTACGAGGAGTCGATGAAAATCATAGCGTTGAAGAGGATGTTTAAAACTTGGTCGCGAACAGACTTGGCGAGAATTTATTACAACTTTGGTAACAAATGAAATTGATCACGAGCTATGTTACGACGAAATTCGATCGATTTTGATAAAAGTTTATCGAAAGTTTTTCTCTCTGCAATTTGATCTGAGAATTTTTTTAAAATACAGCTTGTTCGAGGATTAAACGTTTCTCAATTACGAAAAAATATTATTTCGTAAATAAAAGGAAAAATCACTCGAATGTAATTATTCTCTCCAAGAATTCGCGAGACAAAAGTAAGAAGAAAGAAGGAAAAGTTTGATTAGAATCGACTTCGATCCACGAAGAAAATTATATATAAACGCGGATCGGTTTGAAAAGATGGGGAATAACGTTCGATCGGGAAGAGGGATTATTTTATTCGAGCGCAGTTGGAAACATGGAACGAGGAGACGTTTACATTTTTCCTGGCGGTCGCAGGAGGCGATTGAATAATGCAAGTTTTCTCGGACTTAGTCGTAACAACCGTTCACTCGCCATTGTTACCGGATCTCCTTTCTCACCCCGTGCCACCTGATAGGACGTTGATGACAGTTGCCGGCCGGAATGTTTTATGCAAATAACCATTGTCCGCCGCGACATTGACGCGTACACGCGTGAAATTTGTTTCTTTCCGCGTTTCCTTCTCGTCGTCTTACCACGACTGGAAAACCGACACTCCTCTAATGAGAAAATTGCGTGCACGAACCTCTCTCTCTCTCTCTCTCTCTCTCTCTCCGTTTCTCTCTCTCTCCCTCTCCTCTTTCTAATTATCGCAATCGCGACAGCCAGCTTTCGAGTTAATTAATCGTCCGGTTCGTACTCGCTTCGTCTTGAGAGTAAAGCATCACGACCCCGTCCCCGGTAATTGGTCCGTCTAATCGCGCTAATCTGGATCTCTGGTGTTTCGAGATAGAAGAGGAGAAGGATAAAGATTTAGAAACTAACTGGTTTTTCTTTGATCAACAAATTCTTTTTCTCGAATTCACGGATACTTGACGCAAGCTGAGAAAGAATATCTCCTCGTAAAAACTTTTTACCACCCGAGCTTCGAATACAGGTAGCGCGCCATTTACCTTCTCTTGTTCTCTGCAAAAGGGCTGTAAAATCTCTGTCGCGAGGAGAGGAAAGCGGGAAGCAAAGGTTTGAACGTTGTTTCGTACCGGAAAGAAAGACACGTTTAAAAATTCTCCCTTTGAAACGAAATGTTGCGCGCGTTACAAGTGATTTGGAAGAAGTTTCGACGAGGAGGATCGCGTGAAAGTTGCGAAGTCTGGTTGGAAAGAGAGGCCTGTCCTTCGGTACCGTAACGCACGATCGTGGTGGAAAGTGAGTGGTTGATTCTCTTTCTACGTCGAGGCCCTTCGTAGCACACAGGGCACGTAAGACGTCGAGCCATGCTCATCCGGTGCTACCTGGCTGCGGAATAAATTGGAGATATATATATGTATATACATATATATAGAATCGCTTCTCAGAATGACAAATTGGATACACGATCGACAGCTTTTGAAAATCTTGGCCAACTTCTTGTTTCAACTCTTACTTCTGTCTCATACCGATTTCAGATTCCACGCTTCTCTTCCAATTTTTTCCTTTCTCCATATATAAATAAAATCGCTATTATTATATTTGCGATAGAGAAAGAGAGCTTTTAGATTCTTTTTTCGAATACAAAATTGAGTTGAGAAAAAGAAGAAAGCGCATCGTTTTGTCCAAACTTTTGACTAACTTGAAGGATCGAGTGGCTCTCCATTCGGGAACACTGCCATCCCACGTAGAACACGGCCGAAAAGATAAGGGGATCTCGACCGTAGATCTAATCTAATCTCCGTCCCATCTGCACCTGGAGAAGAATCCAGACTCGAGCATCCGAGCATCCACCACTCCTTCGAACGAAACCCCTCGGCGGAGGAGGACGATTTCAATTTCGTGTTCGCTCGATGATCCTCCATCCGTTCGATTCACGATTCCTCCTCGCGCGGGATGGAATCGCCGCAGGTAACATGGTCGCGCGATGGCGCGTGTCCCTGTCGCAGAAGAACGGCATTAAGAGGCTGAATGGGTGGGGAAGAGAGAGAGAGAGAGGGAGAGGGAGGAGGGGATAAAAAAATATTCGTCTGCGACGAGTGATTGATAAGATTCGTCGGTGTGGAGGCGCACGAGCAGGCACGGGGGAGTCTGGTCACGTAGGCCAGGCCACAGTAGCGTTACTTAAAAGTGGCGGGACGGAAAGATAGACGGGCGCGACTCGAGGCGACGAGGCGGTTTTTTACAGCCATCCTCGAACGCGACGAGAGTCAGATCCTTTTGCATTTTCCTCTCGCTGGACAAACACGCACGTATTCTCTCTCTCTCTCTCTCTCGGTTCTTTTGTGCGACGGACGCAATCGATGTTCGCATATCGACGAAGGAGTTGGATCATCAAATGAGAAAAAGAGAGAGAAAGACTCTCCTGATGGAAATTTTGTTCAACATTTTGCAACCGCGCAGAATTTTATTTACGCGGTTTATAACTCTCTCAAATTCGCGTCCTCGCCTCGTTGTATCCCACAATGTGGGGAAATGGAAATCTTGGTTTTCTAAATGCCGTTCGCGGAATCGGTACGTGTCTGCACACTGTACCTTCTTCCATTCTTGGAACAAGGTTGTTCGCGGGAGAGAGATGGTTCCTCTTATTGGAGAATTGTTTTCTTCGATTCGTCGACAGTGACGCGAAACAGACGACCGGTGTTGTGTGTACCCTCCATCCTTTACTTTTCCTTCCTTTCTTTCTTTCTTTTTGCATATTTATTTGAAGGATCGAAGTTGTCGGTAAAAATCAGGGATCACCGGATTGTTGGAGAGGTTGGAGAGTATTCGACGCGGAGAGAATGGAGGGAAAACATTGGAGGGAAAAAAGAAAGGGAAAAAAAAGAAAAAAAAAATGCGGTCGAAGCCTCACGAGTGCATGAGAATGTGCGTGATCGTGGGGAAGAGCGATTGGACGAGGGTGCACGCTCGAAAGGATCATGAAAGGGAAACGTGAACTTATGGGACCACGTTGACCGGTCCCACGCTCGCCTTTTTTTATATTATTATCCACCGCTTGCATTCTACTTGCGTGTCTACCTGTTAGTTACACCTTTCTCGCCTCGATCATAATCGATTATTTTTAACCCTTTTCACTGCGCAATCTTTCTCCAATCTTTTCTTCTCTCCGTTGACGTTGAAAAAAACAATCGACGACGTTGGAAACGTAATTACGAATTACGTTGGATAGAGATGTTGGAAAAGAATGTTGCAAATCCTTTTTCGAAAGAGTAAGAGCTTCGGGCAATTTCGGGACATCAAAGCGACGTGTAATTACGCGGCCAGGCAAATGAATTAAAATCCTATCGATCTCTTTATTTTCTTCGACTCATCTCACAAGCTTCGATTCACTTTGAATATTTGCAAATATTTGCCAGATACGAATTTGAACGCGAAACGAATCGTAGGAAAGAAATATCGAGCAGTATATAAAAATTATTGGTTCACAGGAGTAGAGGAAAAATTTTCGAACGAGCGCGAGAAATTTGCAAACGTTTATCAGAAATCCATCCGGTCGACGGAGTTGCTCTTTGCAACGTATCCTTGGGACGATCGTTTGTGTGAAAAGAAGCGTTCGCTTGTCATCGAAAGGAATCGATCGTTGGCGTGGGTCGTTCTTCGAACGTGGTGCAGAACGCAGCGTAGAAACATTGCGCGAAATGCGTAACCGCAGCTGTGCGTGCGGTCGTCCAGCCTCTCCCCTTTCGTCTCCTCTCCTCTCCTCTTCGCCATATCTCTCTCTCTCTCTCTCTCTCTCTTTTCTGTCTCCACAGGAGGACTGCCGCTTCAACATCTCCTCCCTGTCTCTCGTTCGGCCCGGTTTGCTTACCTACCCGAGACCAGACGCAGATACAGTTCTCACGTCCTCGATCCCCGGAGACGACGATTTACAGTTTCAAACAAACTCTCCTCCTCCTCCTCCTCCTCCTTCTTCTTCTCCTTCTTTCTTCTTCTCTCGTTCCTCCTCTCTATCCTCGTTCTTCCCCTCGTCTGGCATCTCGTTTGCCCGTGGACAGATGCTGTGCACTCGTGAACAGGGAATTTCAAGATTTCCAAATTACCCCGTGCTTGGTTTGAAGAAGAGAGGGGGGAAAAAAAAAGAAAGAGAAACGTTGGTCGAAGAGAAGAGCGAAGGAAGAAGTTGGTTGGCTACGTACACTTGGTGTAGTTTCTTCAATCGTGTATTTATATTTATGCTTTTCTCGTTGAAAGAAAGAGCAGTAGTAATGTTCGTTAGGTTTAGAAACGATTGATTTATCATCGTGATAAACGTGTAGTAACAGCGCGTGGATATTTTTACGTTGCAATTTATCAAAGAGTGTCGGTATTCTCATTGATATCCGATCCTCCCGATATCGCGGGAGATCGATTGGTTTTTGATAAATTCAAATATAAACCTATATATATATATATATATATATATATATATATATATATAGAGGGAGTACCTGTTTAATCTGCCTCGATTCACCGCTCATGAATCGTGAATCGATCTCTCAAGAATCGGTTATCGGTTGACCGACAGCTGGTTGTTTCCATGATTTATACCGTGGCTCATTCTTCGAACCGAGAACACGATGTATCGATGATCTATTTTTAGACGGGGAGATATAAATTCTTCGAGTGTCGTACCTCCACCGTGAATCTCGTTCCCTTCGATTCATCGGGTTTCGAGAATCGATCCTACATTTTTCGTGTCATTTCTCTTGTATTCTCTTTCTTCGTTATTTCGTATCTTTACGAATGAAAGAACCAATCGAAAAAAGAAAATATTCGTCGTAGGGAGGAATTAGATTTTAAACGTAAGTGAAAACGGAAAAAACAAGTTCGTATCGTTTCCACTTACGTAACTTCAAATGTATTTCCATCGATCTGCAGTGCAATCAATTTCGTTCCTGATAAATCGTAAATACACTTCTGATAAAGGCGCGGTGGGAGTCGGCGGTTTCTTCGATTATACCGGTTCGATCGGTGTTTCTGTTTCGCCTTAAATAGTCGTTGCAGTCGGGGGCATTGATCGGAGGCGTTCGATAGAAACGAACCTTTCTCTTTCTCTCTCTCTCTCTCTCTCTCTATCTTTCTCTTTCTCTCTCTCTCTCTCTCTGTCTCTGCTCGACACCTTATTGAGCGGGATTTAAAGATAGTTTAGCTTCGTGAAAAATGCATACGCTTGTCGCTCCCTTGATCCGTGTGAATGATTCTGCATCGTCCATGCCGTTAGACAGAAACCGGAAAGTGGCTACCTCTGTCGGTGTAGGTTACCTTGCTCCGCGAGATGAAACTTCGAGACTTTTCGCATAGATGGCGTTACCGTCGCCCTATAACCCGCGATAGGTAAAACAGGAATCTTCCCAGACTTTGGCGCGTGGAATCCTCGAGGTTGCGTTACTTTGACGACTCGATGGACTTTAATATTCGTTTCTTCACGATTAAAAGTAAAATCTAGAAACGTGGAATTTTAATAGAACATTCGTTCTATCTATAGAGAAAGATCTTTCTCAAATATACGTTATTCATAATCTAATTTCGATTATTCGATAAAATTGGGACCAAGTTTCTTCCAATATAATTCTCTGTACGATATTCGCCTAGTACTCAAAAATTCAACTTTTCTTTTCAACTCTCGTTACAACTTTAGATCGTTTGTTAATTCTTTTAACGATTAATTAATCCAAGAGTTTAGTTTTTAGTTTCGCCAATCGAGAGAGAGAAAGAGAGAGAGGTAGTTTTAGATTAGAGTTAGGTAGAGGGGAGGTGGTCGATAAGGAGCAGATAGGAAGGTACACGCGAAGGGAATAAAAGAGGAAGGAGAGAAACAGGTAGCAACAGGTTGTGACGTCACGAGGCGCCACGCGACTCAGCTTCATTCACGAGGAGGCAACGGAGAGTCAGGCCGCGGAGGGTGGACCAGGAACTAATAAACGAAGCGGCTTCTCGTTCTCGTGTTTTCTCACGTGATTCGACAAGCCGGTTTATCTCTGTGGACGGCCACGAAACCCGGCCCGACAATTAATAGCCCGTAACGGTTTAATTCGCGTCGATATCGAGCCTCGATTTCTGATTTTCAGATCGATACGATCAACCTTAGTATGCTCGTTTATCCGCGTATTATCCATGTCGTTGAAATCATTTGACATTTTATTCAACTTTTTATGCTCGAATTAAAATCTTCAAAATTTTTAATCCTAATTTTTTTTTAGAATCTTTTTCTTGAATGTTATTTACATCTTTGATCCTTTTTACACTTCCTTTTACATTTAAAAAAACTAATTTAATCGCAATTCTGGCGTTTTTGTCTGAATAATTTTGTTTAACGCGTAGATCGATTAGCAGAAAATTCGATGGATAATACGAGTAGATCGTTTTCTCGTGATTTAGTTATTGCGTTTACGTGGATGATAAAAAGCACGCAATTTCTTGGAAATTTCAATACGACGCTGCTGTCAGGCCAAATCGCTCGGAATTACCTTGCCCCTGCCGCCTCGCGTCGCCTCTTTTTACAATTGCAAAGCGCAATTACCGCGAAACCTGCTCCATTTCTTGCGCAACGGCCAACTCGTCGACGCATCTCTGTATAAATTGCGTGGCGTAGTATGCTGATACGTCGAAGCAAAGTCCCAAATTAAAGCAGCGAGCGTTGATTAATACGCTTTATAGATTATATGCAAAATAACGTTTCGTATTCGTTGTCGAATATTCGTTTCCTCTTTAATTAATTAAACTTGTCGCGGTATAAATGGTATACCTAACTCTTCCATACTCCTTTCTGTCGAGGAACAGAGTCGACCATCTCGGGGACTCTCATCAAAGGTACAAAGGTATTGTGAAGTACCTGTCCAATAACGAGCGTTCTTTCGAGTTAAGTATCATTTACCGAGGCCCGTAAAGCTGTAAATGGTCCTCGCCACTTCTCATCGGGATTGAATTCATTCATTGTTATATACCTCTCGACCAAATACCTGACACCATTCATCGCGCCCTATCGTACCTCAAAGTGTATTCTAATATATACATTTTCTCGCGCCTCTTTGTACCCAACGAAACGGACAAACAAACGGAAGTGAGTTCGAAAAAAACAAGTCACAATTGAAATCATCTTCTTCGACTATTCCTTCCTGACGTAACCAATTGCTCAACCTTGCGTATTTCAACGTATTTAGTTTCCTCTTTCTCTTCGCGAAAAAGAATACCGTTACAATTTTTATCCTTTTCTTCCATAAAGAACAACTTTCTTTCTCGAATCACTTCGAATCTGGAATATTTTTCTCCACACACAGATTCATCTAAAATTCCTCGATTCGATATTCAACCGATTTCATCTCGAGCGAAAAATGGACCCGTTCAAGAAATTTCCTCCGTACGGTGCCGCATCCTCTCCCTCGGTTGACCCGGTTGAGTTCCTTACCCCCGGCCACGTAGATCCGCCGTGACGCCTACCCCTACTCCTCCGCCGCGTTCACCGGCGGTGTCCAGGCCTCTCGGTTTTCTTTGCTCGCGCGGAAAGAGAGGACGAGAGATAGTGGACGACGACGTTGCCTCGGCGAAGGGGCCAAGAAGGAGGAACGAGTGTAGCCCTCCCCACCACGTGGCGAGTAGCCACGCGAGTTCATTCATGAGATCGTGGGAACGTGGCTCACGGTGGGTCCGTTTTACCCCATCCTCCTCCTTCGCCCCATCCCCTTCCTTCCTCCTCGCCTCGCTTCGCTCTCTCGCGCCTTCGTCTCGCCGCTTTCTCTTCGTCCGCGTAAATATCTCCCCGTCTCTCTCTGACTTCCTTTTCTTCTTACCGTCTCTCTTTCTATATATATATATATATATATATATTTTTCTCTTTCTCCCACCGGTTCTCCGTCCGTCCTTCTCTCCTTTGATACGTTCTTTGGTCGTCGTGACCGGTGTAGCCTCGTTTTTGTCTCCGCTCCCTCTGGGCCGAGCTTCTCTCTGTCCTTTTGCCGCGCAAAGCTCCGATCTTTCGCCTCCAACCATTTCCATTCTCCTTCCTCCTCCTCGTTCTATGCCCCACGTTTTGTTTTCGATTAATCGAGGAACGAAAAGTAGTGCTCTCTCTCGGTTTCTCTCGGACAACGGTCGACTAACGAGCGATTCTCTGTTCGTTGTAGGACTGAAAACCGAGCGCAACAGGTTACGTGGAAGTTTCTCTCCCTCCCGTTAATTGATTCGCAGTTTCTTCTCTCGAGGATATACCCGTAATCGGTATAGATCATCATCCCTTTCCTGTTTCGCAGTAATTACTTTCCACTCGCTACTTTCCTTTTCTGATCGCTCTTCCTCTTTGGATAAATATCTCACTCTCTTCTTCTTTTCCTTTTTTCCTTTCTCAACCATCCCTCCTTCTTCTCATTTAACTTCTCGAGATCGAGTCACTTCTAATTTCTCGTGGATCGTTATGATCGTTGCTGAACATCTTCCACAGATTTCCTCTCGAAATTTAATCCGTTCGTAACGGAAACGTTGGGAGAAAGCTTCCATTCGAGGAAAACTTGTAGTTTCGTAATCCATTACCTTTTAATTACTTTCTCTTTTGCTTAAATTTTCGCAACTTCTTCGCTCGAACGTAAATTTTTCCAAAAATCAAAGGAAGAATCATCGTCCAAAGTGTTAATTTCCCGGTCGCGGAATAAATTGAGGGACGGTTAGCGGTCGTTACGCGGGAACAAGCGCATTCGACGTTAACTGGTCGTTTATAGGGCCGGCGGTACAACTCAAGATTCGTATCTTGAACCGCTGGCCAGGTGTTACATTACAGCTCGGCGTAACTCGCGGCCTGTGCGCCATTGTGTCGAAGAAAAATGATTTAGCCCCGACAGAGAGACGCATTAACGATGCAAATAGAAAGATCCATTTACGAGATTCCGGCCGAGATCGAGAGATATCGGAGGGAGAGAAGAGTGAATCGACGAAAATTTCGAGTGGATCGAGAATTTCGATCGGGGAGAATTCTTTAATCGAGCCTCGAGATTTCCGGACTCGTGATTCGGATAAATATTATAGGTCAGTGACTGGAATTTGGCAGGGAGCGAGTTCTTTTTAATTTTATAGATCGTGTAGGTATGTAAATTGTATCCCTCTCGGTTGTTGTACCGTCTGGTGCAAAATTCGAGCGAAACGCTATGAGAATTGGAGATATCGAATGGAATAAAAATTTTCAATATCGACGAGTGGTAATTTAGACTTGATTTCGCAAGATACAGACGTGATTTAATTCGTAGAAAAAATTACTTTCCGTATCTCTCGCTTTTCCATTCCGTTTCAAACGTGTATATTTGGATGAGAAAAGTTACAAGAAGAAAATAAAACACCGAACGGAATTCCCCGATGAAATTCGTGACAAATGGGAACTTTCACGGTCTACTGTACCCGACGACCTCTACGTAGAGGAGGCAGCAGGAGACATAATTGGCGCTCGTCATCGTCGTGCCGCAGGCCACTCGAGGGGATGCCTGTCTCTCCTCTCTCTTCAGAATCTCGGATGCCTTCGATCAGCGGGATGAAAATATTCAATCACGAGGAATAATTAAACCTTATTATCGATCATCGCTTCCAAGCTTAACGAGGATTGGAAACGTGGAAATAATCGAGGGTGATCCGTGTACAAACATCGTGTTTAAAATTTTTTTGCCAAGGTAAAAACGTGGCGTAAAAGAAAATCTGGAAAAAAGGAGAAAGAAGAAGAAGAAGTAGAAGCACCGGTGGAAGCAACAGGTAGAAAAGCGAGGAGAAACGAGTTACGTAGGAGATAGTCGGATGCTTGGCCAGAGAGAGAGAGAGGAGAGAAGAAAGCAGAAAAATAGTAAAACGAAAGCGATATAGAGCGAGGCAGAGGATGGAAGGGGTAAAGAGAGGCGCGCAGCTACTCCCTACGTATCATACGCGCCATTACTCGTAGAAGATACGGCTGGCCGCGCGTTTTACGAGCGAACGTTTATTCACCATTTCGAGCCTCTTAACATTTGCCGCGGAATATCAGGCTTTAATGCATCGAGACAGGGGAACCTACGCGGTAAGCTACGTACAATCGATAGCTCTCGTTTCATTTTACGCTCTCCCCGAGTATATATATATATATATATCGTTATATATGTACAAAGGATAGATTCGAGGAGAAGAGTGAAACGAGCGTCCTCGCCTTTTCATTAAACCGTTGATTCGTCTCGCGAACTGTGGCGTGTCCACAGTTTTATCCTCCGCACGGCTCCCTCGATCGCTCGTTCAATTTACCAAGGACACGCCCACGTTCTTTTTTCCGTGTCGAGTTTCTCATCGTTTACCGCTACTACCGATCCTTCCTCCTCGGAACGAGTTGTAAAAGTGTTTGGCCGTAAAAACTAGCGTATTTTCCGTCCTTTTCCACTCGTAAAAATCTCGTTTCGGCCTCCACTGTCGGACCGAATTAGGAAAATTTGTATCGGGCAAGGGTTGATTCTCGCCCCCCTCTTGGATGGGAAAAGAGAGAGAGGAGCAGGTAACGACCGACCGATTAGGGGTAAAGCGTTAAATATATACGGCGTTGCAACAGGTACACCGAGGGCCCGCCGTGTTATTGCTCTCTCGGGAAGCCGGTAGCTGGGGTAATTGATTATCTCGCGCCCTTTATACGAGCCTGCCTCGCCCTACCCTCTTAAATCCATCCTCCGAGACGCGGCTCGTTGCGCGCATACCCGCAAATTATACGGCGGGATATCGACCACCCCCTTTTTTCCCTTTTTCGTCCCGAGTCTTGGAGAAAAAATAAAAAAGAGAAAAAGGAACCTTCGATCCCTTGGAAAATTCTCATTCGATGAAGATTTTCAACAGCCCTCCACCCTTATGCATTTATGCAGTTATGCACTTTACGCGTAATCGTCTGGAAACGCATGCGCGCGAATTACGCGCGAATCGAATTATTATCGCTCGTCTCGGCGGACGACATCGAAACGTAAACACCGATCGAGCGCGTATATTTATATATCACGCGCAGAGATATCTGTGTGTTATCGAGCCGATTATTGTTTATACTCGAAGGTGAATAGAAACGAAACGACCGTCGATATTGTTAATCCAGTGTTTCGTCGTACGCCGCTCGAGCACGTTGAGCACGGAGAGATACGTTGTACGTAGAGGAAAGGAAAAAAGGAGAGATGGACGGAGAGGAAGAAGAAGAAAAAGAAGAGGAAGAAGAAGAAGGAGGAGAAATGGAATACGCGAGCAAGCCTCGTTCGACTTCTGTTCGCTCGGGTTGCTTTTATACGGTGTATCTGCCTTATGGGATACAGTGCCCCGGTATATTATGGTTAAGTTGTTGCCGGTCGAGGCTTCTATTGGAGCGCAGCTTCTGGTCCCGCGAGAGATTATAGAGATAATGGGGCCCGGATAGCAGGATCGCTCGGTCCTCGCTCCTAACAAATTGCGGGGTTCATTCATCCTCCGCGATAGAGAGAAAAACTAGCCGCGCTACTCGACCGTGGCGGGGAGAGAGCGCGCAGGATACTCCTTCCTCGCTCACCTTCCACCTCTTTCCTCTTTCCAGAGAACGCGAGCGCGCCCTTCCCCCTCCTCGCGTGGCGGCCGTCCTTTACATGCGTTCCTCGCTCCGCTGAAAATTACCATTTTGCCGTGCCTTTCGTATCTCTGCGTCTCGCGAAAAATATCCTCTTTTCAATTTTCATCGCAATTATTATCGCGGATACTCGTAATCGTGTCGATTTATTAGAAGGGTAGGTTCGAAAGATATATAGTTTTTGGGGTTAATTTCTTTTTATCGCGATTCGATTCGATTTGTATAAATTTTCGTGGAATTAACGCGGTGTATCTTCGTTTCTCGCGGAAAATATCCATCTCTTTTCGATTATATTTGCAATATTCGTAATCGTGTCGATTTGTTGAGGGAATGTATTCGAAAGACGATATATATAGTTTTTGGGGTTAATTTCTTTTTATCCCGATTCGATTCGATTTTGTATAAATTTTCGTGAAATTATTATGTAACATGTGGATAAATGCGATGTATCTTTGCATCTCGTGAAAAATATTCAATCTCTGTAGAATTTTCCTTGAAATTATCGTGGATATTCGTAATCGTGTCGATTTATCGAGGGAACGTATTCGAGAGACGATATAAGTTTTCGAGATTAATTTTTCTTTATCGCAATTCGATTCGATTTTGTATAAATTTTCACGGAATTACGACGTAACGTATATGAATAAATGCGGTGTATTTTTGCTTCTCGCGAAAAATATCCATCTCTTTTCAATTTTCATTGCAATTATCGTGGATATTATAATTGTATCGATTTATTGAGGGAATGTATTGGAATTAATTTTTTTTATCGCGATTTTAATTCGATTATTAATTCGAATTCGATTTTGTATAATTTTCGTGGAATTACGATGTAACGTGTGGATAAATGCGGTGTATCTTTGCGTCTCGCGAAAAATATTCAATCTCTGTAGAATTTTCCTTGGAATAATTATGTCGATTTATTAGAAGGATACGTACGTGTATTCGAAAGACGATATATATTCGATATATATTAATTTTTAATTTTTTTAATCGCGATTCTAATTCGATTATTAATTCGAAGCGAATTCGATTTGTATAAATTTTTATGGAATTACGATATAACGTGTGAATAAATGTGTATGTCTGCTTCTCGCAAAAAATATCCATCTCTTTTCAATTTTCATTGCAATTATTATCGTGGATATTCATAATTGTGTCGATTTATTGAGGGAATATAAGTTTTCGAGATTAATTTTTTTTTTATCGCGATTCGATTCGATTTTGTATAAATTTTTATGGAATTACGATATAACGTGCGATATCTTGAATCTTTGAGTCTCGTGAAAAATATCCAATTTCTGTAGAATTTTTCTTAAAATTATCGTGGGTATTCGAGAGACGATATTAGTTTTCGAGGTTAATTTTTCTTTATTTTTCTTTATCGCGATTTGATTCGATTTTGTATAAATTTTCACGATGTAATAACGAGATAAGAGGGATACGTGTGATTTAATAAATCTAAATCGAGTTCGCACGGTTCGACGAGATAAGAATAGCTTGAATTTCTTTATTTTCCTTGACACAATTTCCGCTTGTCGCCATAATTACGGAAGACCGGTTATCTCGCGAAAATCATTTCCATGGCAGCTCCATTCACAAATGTCGTTTCAACCATATATATATATATATATATGTAACGTAATACACGCGTACACGTTTCATAAACTTGAGAGGAAACGAACTTGGCAAGGGGTCGACCACCGCGCAAGTGATTCACGTTACGCATTATCGAACAATTTCCTTATCACGCGCTGACTAATACCCAAATGATTTTTCTTTCCTCGACGCGAACCAGTTCCCTCGCAATATTATATTTGCTCGTAACACGCTCGATCATTTCTTCGGAATTCGTTCGCCTTTTCTTCGATTCCCTCACCGATTTCTTCCTCCGTAATCACCGAGTATTAATTTTCAACCGCTCCACGGAACCACGTCAGCGTCAGCGATGGCTTCGACGACCCCGCGAATTTCAAATTTCATTCCTCGCTTCAAAATCCCTCCACCCGAATTCCAAGATATTCGTTTCCATCTTCTTCCAACCTTCGACGAAGTAACATCGATCTTTAATAGCGAATCGAGATTACTTTTTTTTAATCGTTAAAAAGTGGAGATATTAGGAAGGAGTAGGATCCATTAATTAAAAAATTAGAGAAAGAGCATCGTAGTTTCGTCAGAGATATACTTTTTTTTCTTTCTTAATTTCGATGGAAGCGAAGAAAGTCGAAACGTTGGAATTGTTCGAGAATGGGGAGTGGAAAGGGAGTCGGGAGCTACCATCGCTACCGACCATCGAGAGTACCGACGCACTCTGGCCCCCCCCTCCTTCTCGACACAGAAAATTACACGCCGCGGATAATTTCGCCCGGCGAGGCAGATATATAGGGGTGATCACGATAATTACTTTACTCGCCGTCTTCTCGCCGTGATTTTTCGCCGAACCTTATGGCAAACCTCATTTTATATATATATATATTTTTTTTTGCTTCGCGTCCACGAACTTGTTTCCTCCGCGAAAATTTTCGTGCGAAGTAAGGCGTGGAAGAGATATCGGTGGGTTCAGGTATCGAATCGGGGAAAGAACGAAATGCATGCAATTTCGTTCCTTTTTTTTCAATCGCGATAGAAACGCTGCTAGTGGTCGATTTCACGCGATACGATCGTTCGTCCGCGCGTGGAATGTATTTTTACTATATATATTTTTTTTTTCACTTCGCGTCCACGAACATGTTTCCTCCGCGAAAATTTTCGTCCGAAGTAAGGCGTGGAAGAGATATCGGTGGGTTCAGGTATCGAATCGGGGAAAGAACGAAATGCATGCAATTTCGTTCCTTTTTTTCAATCGCGATAGAAACGCTGCTAGTGGTCGATTTCACGCGATACGATCGTTCGTCCGCGCGTGGAATGTGGAAAAAAGCGAGGTAAATTGCGGTTGCAACGTACGGAGGCAACGATAATTGCTCATATTTTTTTTTCCACCAGCGTATCGATCCCAATAATCGATCGGATAGGAATTCAATCGTATATCTTTATCGGGTACAACGTACGTTTCGATTCGACAAACGTTTTTCGTAAACGTTGCGCGATATCGAGCGATCTTATCGAAGCGGATCTAGTTTATTCGCGACAGGTTTCTCTCTCTCTCTTTCTTGTAAAAATCGGTAGAAATTGTGCTATCGAGGAGCGCATGGATCAGGAAGGTGAAGGAGGAAACGACAGGCTCTGGTCGACGATGATCCTTTGCTCGATAACGAGCCCACTGTTCGATTTGCATAAATTAATACGACTTGTCGTCTCTCCTCCTCGAACATGCTATCGAATAAAAGAAGAAGAAGAAGAATATTTTATTTTACATCTTCCTTCCCGTCTCCTTCTCTCCCGTTTTTCCATCCCAAATGAGAAATCGACAAGGTTGACGAACCAGCCCGTTTCCTGCACGATCGCTTTCTTCCAATCTACCTACTTTCATCGACGAATCAACGCGCCTGTTCAATAAAGAAAGAAAGAAAGAAGTGCCGATTTACGAACTGCGAAACGAGATTTCCCCTCGCTTGTTGTGGTTGGCTCCGCTCGCGTCTTATCAACGGCGGCACCCACGATAAGAAGTACGCGTTGGATTGGAGGAAATCGCGGTGATTCCTGGATCCCGCTCTCTCCGTGAAACCGCATCCGTCTCTTCGAATAAAAGCGCAGTACTCTCGATGAGTCTCTCTCTCTCTCTCTCTCTCTCTCGCCTCGAACAGGATGATGAATTCGCCAGCTTGTTTCCGCTAGATTGCTACAAGACCGTTCGCGCGTCCGCGTGATTATCCGATTCATCCGCCATTTCGAGGGGGATGATTTTCCGAGAAAACCTCGTTAAACCTCTCCCTCGTTCCCTTTCCTCTCCTTCTTCGAGAAACACCGTGTTGTTGCATTTTTTTTTTCCCCCCCTTTGATAAAATTCGCATAAATCGCCGAGTTTTTGCGGTAATCGGCAAAGCCGATCTCGGCCGCTCGATTCGCTGGTAATGCTCTCCTAGTTCATCCGAATCATTGTGTTTAATCTTGGGAAAAAAAAAGAAAAAGAAAAAGAAAAAAAGATAAGGTCGATTCCTAACACGAAATGATGTTAGATCGGGGAAAAAGAGGTCCTTCTTGTATCTTTCAAAATACTTTTTTCGGGAAAAGAGAATTTTTCTCAGATTATTTAAACACATTATTTGTTTCAAATCGAAGGATTCGATGTGTTCGAACGAAAGAAAAGAAAAAAGAAAGAAAGAAATTAAAGGCAAGATTTTGAATGGGAAAACACGAGGAAAAATCGTAAATCTCGTGTTGGAAAGTTTTTAGATTATTCTTCAAACACATTATTTGTTTCAAATCGAGAGAACGAAGGATTCGATGTATTGGAACGAAAGAAAAGAAAAAAGAAAGAAATCAAAGGCAAGATTTTGAACGGAAAAACACGAGGGAAAATCGTAAATCTTGTGTTGGAAAATTCTTAGGTTATTATTCACATTATTTGTTTCAAATCGAGAGAACGAATCGAAGGATTCCATGTGTTCGAACGAAAGAAAGAAATCAAAGCCAAGATTTTAAACGGAAAAACACGAGGAAAAATCGTAAATCTCGCGTTGGAAAGTTTTTAGATTATTGTTCAAACACATTATTTGTTTCAAATCGGTAGAAGATTTAAAGGATTCGATATGTTGGAACGAAAGAAAAAAGAAAGAAAGAAATCAAAGGCAAGATTTTGAACGGGAAAACGCGAGGGAGAATCGTTAATCTTGCGTTGGAAAATCCTTAGATTATTATTCAAACATTATTTGTTTCAAATCGATAAAACGAATCGAAGAATTCCATATTGGAATGAAAAAAAGAAAGAAAGAAATCAAAGGCAGAGATTTTGAACGGGAAAACGCGAGGGAGAATCATTAATCTCGCGTTGGAAAATCCTTAGGTTATTATTCAAACATTATTTGTTTCAAATCGATAAAACAAATCGAAGGATTCCATGTTGGAACGAAAGAAAAAGAAAGAAAGAAATCAAAGGCAAGATTTTGAACGGAAAAACACGAGGGAAAATCGTAAATCTCGCGTTGGAAAATTCTTAGGTTATTATTTGTTTCAAATCGAGAGAACGAATCGAAGGATTCCATATTGGAACGAAAGAAAAAGAAAGAAAGAAACCAAAGGCAAGATTTTGAACGGGAAAACGCGAGGGAGAATCGTAAATCTCGCGTTGGAAAGTTGGGCGGAAATTCAAAGTGGACGTTACGGCTGTTATGTAAGAGAGGCCATTTCGAGAGGAGATCGGCCGGACAGCTGATGCGTAGGAGTGGCCGAGTAAACCAGTTGACAGCGGGTGAAGTACCCATCCGTCCACTTCTCTCGGTTTTCCCCTCCGCCACCAGGTTTTGCCCGGCTCGCCACACGACCGGCACGCACCAGTTAGCCTCAGGTCGTTCTTGTACCCGCTCCGCTCCGGACCAGTCGTCTCCTTTCCTTTTTTATTCCTCCTCCCTTCTCGCCTCATCCTCATCCTCCTCGCATCCTTTTCGTCCGCGTTGGGCGCGAGCCGACCGTGAGCAGTCGACCTTTCTCTCGAGTGGATTTCTTGAATGACCGTCGTGCGCTCGCTCGCCTCTTGATCGTTCTTAATCGATGCCTCCGTCCTCCTCCGTTTTCGATACGATAGCTGCCAACCTCGTGTGTCAACTCGTATATACATATATCAAGATTCGAAGAGATAAAAGAAATCATAATATACGCGTTCAAAGTATCGAGTTGTAAATTCACCAGCATGCTGTATTCCTGATTTTCGATAAATAATAAATCCGTTATCTAATAAAAAAAAGATGTATACACGGAATATCTGGATAAAATCAAAAGTTTTATTGGATCGAGACTGATGATATCGGAAATGTATGTTCCTTGTCCCACTCTCTCCTTTCGAAGAGTCCTCTCCTGTTCTCGCGTCAACTCTTGCAACGAGGCGCCGCTCTCGATTCCGTCCGCGCGTTGATTAGCCGAACGTTAAACAAATAAAACAACGAAATAAATAATTGATTCCGCCGGGAGGCGTCGCAACGAGCACAGAGGAAGCCGAACAGGTTTTGCCCGAGAAGTATAAGGTCACGACGGTGCGAGCAAGAGCGAAGAGTACCCTCGCCCTTCCTCCCCTCTCCCTCCATCTCCCGCTTTATATATATATATATAATATATATTTTATATATATATATATGTACACGATGTGTACGTACACGCCGCGTGAAACGGGTTTTCGCGGCGATTTGTTGCGATAACGGCGGGATGCAAATGATCGTGCTTAAGGTGTTGCACGAAGGCGAGGCAACGGAGCTGTTTCCAGAGCGTAGCCGTCGATACGCCGTTACCCTCCGTCTCCTACGATCATCTATTCGACCCATCGACTCGTAAACGACTTCGTTCAACGTCTCCCCGAATCTTCTTTCGTCATCTCGCGAATCGAGTATATGAATCTTCTTTCGTATACTCGATTCGATATTCGAGAGGATAAGGGAAGATAATTGATAATTTCTGGGATAAGGGATGGAAAGATGTGTTAAATTTATAAGGGTAAAATGGTAAAATACGAGAAAGTGCAGAGAGAAAAATTGGTACGGAGAGATGGGAAAAGTGGAAGAAATTGGAGAGTTATGTATACGCTCGTTTCACTTCGCGGTTTCTGCTTAGAGAGGGAAAGGATTATTTAACGCTCGATGCTGAGTCGAGGTGTTACAATAGGTATCTTTTATCCTCGATCGAATCTCGTTCTCCAATTCGTTAAAATCGTTCGAGAAGCTAATTAACAATAATAAAAAAAGTCTCGAAAAAATGAATTTCTTGCTTCCTAACCTGAGAGATAAACAAAGTCGAAATAAACTGATTCTAAATCAGTGGACATCTCGCTACGTGTCGGTGCGTGAAATGGATTAAAATCGCGGAAATACCTCGTATTCGTATTCGTACACGGAAATAATAGAGGATACCCGTGGCTCTGGCGTCCGATCCCGATCCTCAGAAGCGGTCTCCCGGCTTAAGGTAGGACAAGGAAGAAACGGCCAAGGAGGACGAGAAGCGGTGTAGTAATAACGCGGCCGGTGTGGATGCGTTGCATAAAATAGAAAGTAACAGTGCGCTGTACGCGCGGAAAGATTAAGGGAGATGGATACAATGAAGAAGCGAAGAGGAGAAAAGAAAAGAAGGAGCGCGTAGGGAGAGAGGGAGAGGAGGAAGGTTGGAAAAAAGGAGCAGAAGAAAAAGGGTAGAGAAACAGGTAGACGAGAAGAGAGAAGGAGAGAGGATTCGTGGTGGGGAGAGCCACGCGATCGAGATTTATTTATAAGTGGACGAGCTTAGGCTCACTCTGGATCCTCCTCGGCCTCCCCCTACCACCCGGTCAACCTCTTCCTACCGGTTCTTCCCTCCTTCTCTCTCTCTCTCTCTTTCGCTTCTGCGTCGCTCCTCTCCCTCTCTCCCTCTTCCTGCTCCTCGACTTGCGCCAACTCCGCCGCTTCCTCCACTCCCTTCGTGGCTTCGTTTCGCTCGATGTTTTACTCCACGGCTAAGCTGATCCTAATGTCCGAGCGAGGCGTTGCACGGTGGCAACCGCTTGCCCATCTATACAGGGTGGTTCGTTTTCAACGAACGGCATCAGAGACGAGATATATATGTGTATATAGATTTCTCCTTAATCTTCTCAGCGAGGAGTGTAATACCTCCGTTTAATATCTCCTTTAATTTTCTCGTTCGAAATGGATAATTAGCGGGAAATTAATTAGATGGGAATTTGTAATTAAGAGAGATAAGACGGTCATCGGGTTTATAGACGGTCGGATATCCTTCTTCTTCTTCTTCGAGTTTTTTTATCCCTCGTTATGAAATAATAAAAAGCCCGGGCTCGTCGTAAAATTAACGAGACCTCGGGTGCACACGGGTGTGCTCTCTCTCTCTCTCTCTCCCTCTTTCTTTCTCCGTCCGTTTTTTGCGACTTTATGATACTCGGTGTGCGCGCGAGCGCGCACCTGCGGCTACTTTCGTCCCTTCGCCGAAGAAACTCGTTACCACGGTGGACTCGTACATTTTATGTACGACTCTTGTAACCGCGGACGATCAATTAACCCGTAAAAGTGAAAGTGTCGTGTAGATAGACGACGCGTATTTTCATTCTCTTTTTCTTTTTCTGGTTTTTTAAATATATATATATATATATGTATATATGTATACTTCTTAGACTTCTCGATTTAACTCGAGGACGCTCGAGGAGGATCTCGCGCGGTATGCGAGCGGTAAATTTACGCTATGTACGACGTTTTGTGGGACGTGATTGCGCAAATTTCGATGAAATTTCTGAAGTTCTGGCAACGCCACTTCCCCGTCGCTTGGCCGGGCTCGGCTGCCAAATTGTCATCTGGCGGTGATTCGCGGTGTCGCGGATGAAATAATCGCGCGCGGAACGGATAGATACGTTCACTCGATCGACAGAGGAGCATCCATTACTCTATTTATAATGCTCGTTTATGTACGAGGAGGAGGGAGGAGGATACGGAGAATTTCTTCCTTCTATTTTGCACGAGTATATAGTTTATTAATCGTCGACTTACCACTGACGATTTAGCTTGTAGCTCCGTGATAAATAGATAGATAGAGTCAATTAACAGGTTAGAGGGAGACGTGTACGAACAGCTTTGCGTTGGATTCCTAGGGAGGGGAAATTGTGTATTAGCTCGTCAACGGGAAGATTTAGTAACGAAAATTCCTTGTTTATTGCGCGTCGTGCTTTAGACCGATCGAATTACACGTTTTACATATTTCATTTCTCTCCTTCTCTTCGTTCATTTTTCTTTCGATTTTTCGTTTTGCAAAAAAGAAAAAAAAATTCCAAACAATCAAAGGAAAGAAAAATAATCCGTTCGAAGATAAAACTCGAGGCTTTATTCGGGTTAATAAATAACGATTAATTGAAGTTTACATTAAAATGAGATAGATGGAACGAGATAGGTTCTCCAGGATGTTCCGCGAATGTATTAACATCCTGATTCGCGTGTAATATCATTCGAAAAATCTTCTCAACTCGAATAAAAAGATAATTATTTTTCCAACTTGTCCATTTTCAATCCCTCGTAATAATTTTATTGCTCCGTAAAGGGATTAACCGCCACGGTATATCAATATCTCGTGTATGTAAGTGCAAATTGAATCGACCGAGGCGTCATTCATCGTGAAACGGTAGCCGCAAACGCGTATATCCCTGTATACGGTTGCTCGCCATTCCCGCATACCAGGGAGATACCTGGATATCGAAAAGTCGCTCGTTCCTCGTCCCTCGACGGAGGGAAAGAGATACAGCGTTGGAAGGAGGGGAGAGAGGTTGCTCGAACTCGTCAAGAATGTGGTCGATTTTTAGCACCTGACGTAGCACGGAGCTCGTTTCCGATCGACTTAGCGCGCGATCCACGCTTCTCTCTCTCTCTCTCTCTCTCGATCTTCGTTTACGGGGATATCTCTCTTTCCTTTTTCCTCCTTTTGTCCATAGATACGAGTCGATGCTAAAAGTCTCTTTAACGATCGACGATGATGCCGTAATCGATCAGAAATAATTACTTAACCGAAAAAAGAAAATATATCCCCCTTTTCTTACGTCTTCTATGGATACGACATCGATCTCTCCGTTAGATCCCTTAAGGATTAGCGGATAGCGATCGTGTAAGTCGAGGTAATTAATTTGTGAAAAAAAAAAAAAGGGGGAAAAACCAAACTCATATGCATCCCTTCTTTTCTTTTTTCTTACTTAAGATACTTTTAATCAACAAGGTAGTAAAACCATAGACCGGAAGCTAATTAATTTGTAGAAGAGACGAGAGAATCTTCGCGTTGTCCCGTGTTTTACGCAACGAAACGCCTCTGTCAACGATGATGGATTCCCACGATCCGTTTCGCCATTCGTTGAAATTTTCGTTTTTCGTGGAAAAAGAAGGAGTAATAAATATGAATCGATCGACGGATGACGATGACGGATTCTCGGACAGGGTTTCTTCGCTTCACCTTAAAATAATTGATCGAGGAAGCGAATCGGGCTGTGGCGAATAGAGGCGGCACATCGATGATTTCGTCGAACGAGTTCGATTACGCTAACGAGTACTTTGCCGCGATATCTGCCGATAGAGTTTCCAACTGAAATTACCAGATCGATTCGCTCGGTATTGTTTTGCCTGGATAATTGTTTCAGATCGAAAGAACAAATAGTTCCACCACGATAACAACATTCCGATCTATCGTTATTTAACGCGTTCTATATCTTCGATGTATTCTTGTTTTGGACGATACATTCACGAATATTTTGGAAATTATTTAAAGTTAGATGTATCCATATGATTTGAAAGTATCGTAAAAGAGCTTAAGTTGAATAAGACTTAACATTCCATTAATTAATTACGAATATTTAATAAATGAAAAATATTTTCGATACGTCAGATGAGAAAGATAGCAGAATAGTGGAAGCGTTTTCGAATGGAAACGGAAGCCGCGTGTCGATACAACCTGTTGCTCACGTTGCTGGGTCCCACGAAGCCGTCGGTTTCCCGGGAAACCATGGAAACCGGAAATCGGCATGGGTGGAAATTTATCGTAAAAGCAGCGGACCAGACCATTCACCCGTGGGGCGATATTTCGTGTTCCAACGCGAAAAATCCGCCTCGAGATACAGGCACGTCGTGTTTACGCGGTCTCGTCATGCTCTACGCTACGCCATATGTATCGTACCTCTCCGTTCTCGCTCGCTTATCCTCGCTCTCCACGAACAAGCGTTCCAAGGACGCTTGGGATGATTCGTTGCCTCGATTAAGACAGCGGTTCGAATTTTCTTTTTTTTAAAATTTCCTCTCCTTCTACTTTTATTCCGTGCTTGTTGAATCTATCGTTGTTGTTATTATTAAATTTTATCATTACCAGTCCCGAAAGAGGGAGGCGTCGTATGGAAGGAAAGTAATTGGTCTTTGTGTAATAATAATCGAACAGCGTGGTGGAAACGTTCGCGCGATCGAAAGCAGATGCCGGTTCGCGTGTCTAGAGTCTCTTAAGGATGACTCGATTTTGCGAAAAGCTAATTAAAAGTCGAGGATCGGGCGCGCTGTTTCGGTGCTGCTCATCAACAATTCGCTACCCCAATCGTTGCTGCTTGGCCGCCAGGTAATTACGGCCCTCGCCGAAAGGGTATTTCGAAGATGTCCGCGATTTCTTCTCGGAAATCTAGAGGCCCCCGAAGCCCCACCACGCTTCCTGGAACTCGCACGCGAAATAAGAGGAGCGAAAGCCGAATCGCGTGCCTCGCTCGCCAATCAAATAAATCCCCTTTGTTTGTCAAGAATCTTGCGTCTTGCTGCGGATTTTTAAACGAGGCTTGTAACGAAAAAGTTTTAATTCTGTCTAAAAGTGTCTAATATAGAAGTAGCGTGGAGAGAGGAAAAAATAATAAAGAGAGAAAAAGGAGAGAATCGGTCAATAAGTTATGCCGTTGGTTTGCAATTACTTTTTTTTTTTCCTCTACGAATAACAACCTTGATCTTGTTCTCGAGATACGATCGGTAATCTAATATGGAGGATTTTAATGCGTATAATCTGGGTGGCGTGCTCGATACAGTTACGCGCAATTTAGTGGTGCAATAATCCCTGTGGGTTGCGATCTCTTTGGACTCTCGTGGGGACATCGTTGATCTAATTGGAGATCTTGCAACATCCTCGATATTATTTGAATTAGGATGAAAATGCATTCTCAGAGGCCTGTTGAATAATTTTTCTTTTGTTTTGGGAAGAAGATGGGAAGAAAATATTGGAGGAGGAATGCCGGGATATTGGATTTTCGCTGAAAAATCCGCTCTCGAACGCGGCGTTAAGGCTAGGCGCGTTAAGATCGTGCGTACGCGGGCAGAAGCGTGGTACTCGTGGAACAGGTTCGAGGTTGGTGAGGAACTGGCCGAGCAACGAGTAGGAAAAACAAGAGGCACAATCGGATTGTAGCCGATTGCCCGAGGGGCAGGGATAACGGTAAAACCGCCGATGTTTGTGCCGTCAAACCGAACATCCAACTTTTCCACTCCACCCTAGAAAAGTATCCCGTTCAATGAGCCATAAATCGAGCCTTGATTTCTGGCACCCACAACCTCCGCCGTCTCTCGTTCCCCGTTCGTTCATCTGCATTCAATGCTCGCAACGATCCCCCTGGATTCTCCAACCCATTTTTCCAAAGCTTTTCAGCCGATAGATAATTCGTGGACGTCGAATCTTCTTGGATCCTCTTCTTGGAATATTAAAAAGATTCAAACAGAGAGAGAGAGAGAGAGAGAGAGAGAGAGGGAAAGTCTTGGGAATTTAATTAACAGCGATTCGATTTCGATTCGAGAGATAATTCGATTCTTCCATCTTTGAGAGAAGGAGAGAAATTCAATTTGTTGGATGGATCGATACCAACACGCACCACTGAGGTTTGCATCTTGCAAAGAGAAAGAGAGAGAGTGTATCTCGAGACAAGAGTCAATTTGAGGCGGTTGTGAAACAGGAGCAAAGCGAAACGATTCTCTCCTCTCCTCCGTTATTTCCGGGGAAAATTGTGTCTCTCTCTCTCTTTCTCCCTTCCCCCCGGGGGGAGGAAAAAGGAAGAAGGAATTGAACGTCCAAGGTTCGTCAATTTCTTCTCGAGGAGATGGAAGAATAATAAAGAAACTCGGATGAAACTCCGAGTTGCTTACGATTTATTGAATTTACGGAAGGAAGCTGGTCTCATCCTCTGCCCTCTATCCAGCCTGCACCATAAATTCAATCAATTAGCCGGCTTTTAACGTGGACAACCTCGAATCATCCTTGTTAGAGCTCTCGTAGCCAGCCAATTCCCCCCTTCCCTCGATCTTATTCCAAACAGATTCCCTGCGATCACTTTCCTCCGATTTATTAACCGGCCGTTCGAAATTCCGTTCCTCTCCGATGTTTCTGAGACTCAGAGCGATGGACGGATTTATTATTCCTTTCGAAATTGGCTCGAATCGCAATTTGTCCAGAGAGTAGTTATTCTTTTCCGTAATAGTTTCCAGTGTTTTTCGTAATAAAAAAAAAAATAAGAAGTAAAAATAAAAATTGATGGAGATGCACGTACTCGAAGAGGATATCAAAATCGAAATATAATTTCCACTTAAGGGAGGAGAATGGTTTTTTTAAACGGATTTAATCGAGGAGAGATCGAAACCATTTTTTTCTTCCCCGCCCCTTTTGCGCAACGAATTTGCACGACTCGCACCGTCGGCCGTACGAGGTCATGGCTGCCACAGTGGTAAACTCGTTGCGCGAGGATGCGAGCCGTGGTGAAGGATCGCTTCTTCCCTCTCCGATACGCGCTCGTCTCTCTCTCTCTCCTTGTGTCTCTCCTCTCTCGCTGCTGCCTCTCGCGCCGGTGAATTGATGCGTGGGTGCAGGTTGGACGCAGATAACGCGGGAGGAGTTTGGTTTGTCCAATCCTCGATGATCCTGTGCTCCTCTCTCTCCTCTCCCCCGCTCTCTTCTCCTCTCCTTCGCTCTTTTTCCCGTCTCCTCGCTTATCTTCTTATCGTCCTTCCTCCTCCTCCCCTCCTGCTCTTCTTCCTATATATATATATTCGTTTCCCATTTCTTCTCGCGAATAATAATATCTTTCCAACGAATATACGTTCTCGAGATTTCAATTTCTTTCTTTTTTTCCTTTTTGTACAAAAATTTCTAATTTTCGTCGTTCATTTTTTCGATATCGATTTTCTCACTCCTCCTCCTCCTCCTCCTGCTCTTCTTCCTATATATATATATATTCGTTTCCCATTTCTTCTCGCGAATAATAATATCTTTCCAACGAATATACGTTCTCGAGATTTCAATTTCTTTCTTTTTTTTTTTTACAAAATTCAAATCCTCGTCGTTCATTTTTTCGAAACGATTTTCTTCTTTTCTCTTCGAAGTGGAACGAGAGATTATTATTGAGTCAGGTATTTTTACAATCGATTGCTGATATCGAGCAGTGGATCGGTGTCGCCGATCGACTCGTTCGCTCCCCTATCCGACTCGATCTCTCCATTGGGACACGTAACGAGCCACTGTCAAGTCGTTTACAAGAGGCTTCGTTGCGGAATCGGCAGGTTGCATGGGGCCCCTCTTCGAGATTATTGCACGAAAAATTGCACCTGTCGCAGATGTAAATCGCCCGGCGCGATTCGGAAACGTTTCTCTTCTGTTTCTCTCTGAAGATTAGAATAAAACATTTCGTCGAAATTTCAACGAAGGAAAAGGAGGAAGAGAAAAAGGATTTGGGGATTAGAAAATAGAAATTCTGAGATCAACAAGATATATTCGAAATATCGGAATATTATACATCTGTTGCAATTTTATCACACAAAATTGGCGAATGATAATTAAGCTTCCCAAGTGGAAAAGTAATATTATGATTCCAGTATTTGAGAAATAAATTTTTAACAACATTGTTTTCACACGAGTGAACACTCGTAACAGCAATGAAGAGAGATTAAGGATGTTTTATTAGATTGTACGAAGATGTCGTACAGAAAGTCAAGATTGAATAATGTAAATCGTTAGTTGGGAACGTTGAACGCGGCTCGTCTCGTCCAACGGAGCATGTAAAAGGAAAATTTATGAAAAACAATTAGTGCGAGATAGCCTCGATCGTGTTCATCGGGGCGACGTGCAGGGGAGGGGAGATTCGTTGTCGCTTTCTACGAAATATTTCACGTTCAACGGACTTGGAAGAACTTGAATAACAAAATAAAGAATACAACGTGCTACAACGAACAGTGAAACTTCCGTTAAGCATCGTAAAACAGTTTGAAAATTTCTTCGATCTTACATTCACGACACCTGGGAAAAAGGTTGGAAAATGCTTGATATAAACCAAAAGCAGAAATTACATGGGATATCTAAACGTTTCGTAATTGACCACCTAGCAACTACCAAGGAGGAAGATCGACGAGTAGTAATTACCCATCTTCTTACGATTATTATATCCTGTTCGTTGGAAACCACACTTGTTACCAAGAAACCGATCCTCGCCGTATAACCGTCACACGCACACACATATACATATATATGTGTATAAAATTGTTGGCACACAGGTTAATCCAGTGTCGTATTCGAGACAAAGCGACACGGTTGTGTCGCGTGCAACGAAGCGTGACGAGGCTGGAGGGAGGAGCGGGAGGGCAGGCACGATGTGCCGAAATGTGCCGTTCGAATGGCGGCCATCATGTTAATGTGCGGCAAAAGACAATTGCGTTCCCGTGTTCCCTGGAAAGTGGCGTTCTTTCCTCCCCCGTGGACGACGACGAGACTTGGGTGGATTCCTTGGTTGTTGTTCCTGGCCAGATAACAGTGGCGGGTTAATGTTAATGGCGGAACAGGTGATCGCCGAGGCGTGACACGGTGACGTCATTGGTCCCCTCGTGCCAACGACTACGCGTCGCCGATACACGCCACGTACAACGTTGCTGCGCCGCTCTTTCCTTCCATATTTTTCTTTCCACAATTCTTTCACGCCGTGCTTCTCATTCGATCAATACAATTTTAATTATTTTCTTGGATAATTTTTTAATATTGATAGGAATTTCGATATTTCGAAGATGAAAGGGTGTCTTCGAAACGTTCCTTCGAAGGAAGGAAAATTACATTTCTATCGACTGTTAAACTTGTTCGCGTATTTTTGTTATCGATAGATTTTTGTTATCTGATAGAGTCGAGGAGTATTCGACACTGTGTCTCTTTCTTTCGATATTTTCTTATTCGATCATAATTTAATTATTTCACGATAATTTTAATTCTGATACGAATTTCGATATTTCGTTCTTCGATGAAAGTGTCTTCGAAACGTTTGTTACTCGGTTCATAATTTCGAGGGAAGAAAAATTCTATTTCTATCGACTGTTAAACTTGTTCGCGTATTTTTGTTATCTATCTCTGATAGATTCGAGGAATATTCTCTTTCTTTCGATATTTTCTTATTCGATTATGATTTAGTTCTGATACGAATTTCGATATTTCGTTCGTTCGATCAAAGCATGTCTTCGAAACATTTATTATTCGGTTCATAATTTCAAGAAGGAAGAAAAATTGCATTTTATCGTCTGGTAAAATTGTTCATGTATTTTTGTTATCTATCTCTGATAGATTTGAGGAATATTCGACACCATGTCTCTTTCTTTTGATATTTTCTTATTCGATTATGATTTAATTATTTCATGATTTAGTTCAACTTCAACAAGAAAGGAAAATTGCATTTCTATCGACTGTTAAACTTGTTCGCGTATATTTGTTATCTATCTCTGACAGATTCGAGGAGAGTTTCGAAAGGAAGAGAGTTTAATTTAAAGAAGAAATGGTATTCGATCATGATTTAATTATTTCACGTTGTTGGATAATTTTGATCCTGATACGAATTTCTATAATTCGTTCGTTTGTTATATAACTTCAAGAAGGAAGGAAAATTGCATTTCTATCGACTGTTAAACTTATTCGATATTTGTTATCTATCTCTGACAGATTCGAGGAGAGTTTCGAAAAAAAGAGAATTTAATTTAAAGAAGAAATGGTATTCGATCATGATTTAATTATTTCACGTTGTTGGATAATTTTGATCCTGATACGAATTTCTATAATTCGTTCGTTTGTTACATAACTTCAACAAGGAAGGAAAATTGTATTTCTATCGACTGTTAAACTTATTCGATATTTGTTATCTATCTCTGACAGATTCGAGGAGAGTTTCGAAAGGAAGAGAATTTAATTTAAAGAAGAAATGGTATTCGATCATGATTTAATTATTTCACGTTGTTGGATAATTTTGATCCTGATACGAATTTCTATAATTCGTTCGTTTGTTACATAACTTCAACAAGGAAGGAAAATTGTATTTCTATCGACTGTTAAACTTATTCGATATTTGTTATCTATCTCTGACAGATTCGAGGAGAGTTTCGAAAGGAAGAGAGTTTAATTTAAAGAAGAAATGGTATTCGATCATGATTTAATTATTTCACGTTGTTGGATAATTTTAATCCTGATATGAATTTCGATAATTCGTTCGTTTGTTACATAACTTCAAGAAGGAAGGAAAATTGCATTTCTATCGACTGTTAAACTTATTCGATATTTGTTATCTATCTCTGACAGATTCGAGGAGAGTTTCGAAAGGAAGAGAATTTAATTTAAAGAAGAAATGGTATTCGATCATGATTTAATTATTTCACGTTGTTGGATAATTTTGATCCTGATACGAATTTCTATAATTCGTTCGTTTGTTACATAACTTCAAGAAGGAAGGAAAATTGCATTTCTATCGACTGTTAAACTTATTCGATATTTGTTATCTATCTCTGACAGATTCGAGGAGAGTTTCGAAAGGAAGAGAGTTTAATTTAAAGAAGAAATGGTATTCGATCATGATTTAATTATTTCACGTTGTTGGATAATTTTGATCCTGATACGAATTTCGATAATTCGTTCGTTTGTTACATAACTTCAAGAAGGAAGGAAAATTGCATTTCTATCGACTGTTAAACTTGTTCGCGTATTTTTATCGGATTTGTTATCCGATAGAATCGAGGAGAGGTTCGAAGAGAATTTAATTTAAAGAAGAACGGTTGGTAATCGACACCCTGTCTCGTCACAGCCCTCTTATTAAACAGTGAATATATGTGGGAAATTGGAAACGCTAGAGTTAGCCGATCGGTACGGGCCGAGCGGTGTTACAGGTGTTCGACAGACGCACGTGAGAATGTGTCACAGGTGCGCTGCCCTTACTCTCGCCTGACTACCTCCCTTTTATTATTGTTTCGTCGCTGAAACGGTCGTTATCTCGTGGGGTGAATAGAATTAGAAAGCGCCTCTTTCGCAAAAGTCAACCGAGAACCAAGAGAAAAATAACGTCGATCGTCGCAGAGATAAATCGAATTGTCCACGAAACCTTGGCCTTTTCGAGGACAGCCAGATCTTCTCCTCCTCCTCCTCCTCCGAAGATTGACCGAGGAAAACTCGTTACACCGAAGAATGGCGCGTCTCTCAGACACGCGAATCGTTAATAATCGATCCATTGTGAAGGAACTTCAGCCTCGTGCGTTTCGCGTGTAAAACTCGTTGATTTCTCGCCTCGGTGGGAAAAATGGAGGGCAGACACGAGAGAAGGATGACTAATCCCTGAAAAATGAAAATATCGGCGTCGCGAATTTTACAATTGCACGCCACTTGACACACCCTTGCCGCTACCAGTGCGTTTCTCGATCGCCAATTTAACCCTTCCTCTACCGAGAATCGTTTCGTGACGCGAAACAGAACGTGTACTGTCCGCAAAACGAAGGGGAATTTAACTCTCATAAAAATGGCTCGCGATTCGACGGGATAATTCTGAAGAAATAAGAAAATATCTGCGCAGAATCGGTCGAAGAAGGATCATTCGGCGCAACAACAAGTGACGACGTTCTTTTTATTTTTCGCCACGAGGAAAAACCCGATGAGTTTCCCCTGATTTGCCTACAATCAACGATTCAACGATTCACGGCTTCGATATAGCGAGAAAATTCTTGGACGATTCCCTCGGAAGAAAAAAATTTCAAAAGTGGACGGAGAAGCTCCGCTCCATTTTTTAGGAGAGGAGAGGTCCACGGGAGCGCGGGAAACTGGATTGGCGAAACGTTGGGAGGCCTCCTCGGCGATGAGAACCCTTTTGTAGCAGTTTGAGGGCTGGTCTCTGTCGGCCTCGTCCAGACAAAACCGGCGTGGGAGCGAATGCACGCAGGCTCCCACGGGCGTGCATTGTGCGTGATACGCATCTATACGTCATTTACCTACCTAACCTACCTATGCCATTCTGCCGACGTTCTCTCGGTTTATGGGCTCGCCGTTCCTCTCTCTCTCTTTCTCTCTCGCTACACTTTTCTGGATTTTTAACCCCTTTTTTCTATCTTCCATCTTCTACCTCGTTTTTTCCATCTTTTTCTTTCTCCTTCTCTCTCTTTTTTTTTGTAAAGTGGATGGATGGCTGGATTTTTTGGCAGATGTTGGGCGGCATACGGGTAGACGGATCCTCTGGAAACGATTGGAATTTTCCTCCGGTGCAAGACTCGATCGATCTTCGACAGACGAGAATCTCGAGAGGTAGCTAATAATCGAGGCGATTTTCGGTCGCAGATTCCTCTGTGCAGCAGAGGAGCTTCCGCAGAGAGGATAGGCCGAGGGGCAATTAATTAAATCGAGGCAAATAAGCCTTTAGACGGTTGATCGCCGTCAGGCGTCGAAGACAGTCGGTGGTGGGATCGACGGAGGCGCTAATCGTCGCCCCAAGCTATCATTAGTCGTTGCTTTGCGCCCCTGCTCCTGCTCGTTTATTGCCATTATTCGCATGCGGGAGACACTCTTCCCTTCCTTCTTCACGCACGCCTTCCTCCTACAAAATCGCTAATACTTTTGCTCTTGCGAATCATTTTTCCCTCGAACAGGAAATTATAAAAATATTTTGGAAAGGAAAAAATTTATCTTTCGCTTCGTGATAGCAAAAAGATCGTCGCGTTGTGTAGATATTTCTTCCCGAAAAATATTTCTCTGTAAAGAGAGGTGTTATATCTGTTCGTGAAATGTTTGTTCGGGAGAAACGAGATTTCGATTTCGATTTCCAGCAACGTCAATGAAATCTAAGGTCGATCCTTTCATATTCACGCTCCATTAATGATCTCTCGTTCCCCTCGATCGTGACACGGTTTCGTCGAATGAATCGCGATACTCGATTTTCGTGCGTCACCACGTAACTCTCTCACGCTTTCCACCACCAATTTTCCATACTTCCCCCCTCCTCCTTGTTCCCGCTCGCACGGAGAAAGGACGGGATAGTTAATGGACCGTACGTTATTTTCAGCTATCTAGCATCCTATCTAGAAGAATTCAGGTTCTTTTTTTTTTTTTTTTTAACTCGCGCGAGGCGAACGCAACTCGACGCAAGTTGCGCAAACGAAGGAGCGATTTCATTGAGCGAGCGACCCGTTTCCCTTTTCGCCGATTCCAATTCACCACCTCGCGATTACAACTTTTTAATTCACCGCTGTTGCGCTTGTTTCCGCTCGCGTGGAAGGAAGAAAAAACAGGCCAGACGTTGTGGAATAGTAGAGAGAGGCAGGCCATTCAGACTTTGGTTCGTTGAGAAAATAAGAGAGAGGAGGAGGAGGAAGAGAAGGAGGTGGCGTTGAGACGCTGAATGATCGATGGCGCCGGAAGTTGGCCGCTCGATCGCCGGCCAAGTCGATTAACACCGATTTTCCTGTCGGTTGCCTGTTGATCCTCACGGAGAATCGTTACAGTCGAGGACGATCTTCCTCGTGACGAGTGAACTTACTCGTCGCAAGTAAGTTGACGATAAACAAACCAACTTGTCCCATGGAAAAATGGGAAACACCGTGTCCACTATCTTGAACACGGTCGAGTAGATCGGCTTATCTGGGCAACAGTGTCGCTTTGGAACACGATATATTAAAATATTCCAGACGACTCAAAAATCGATGGATCGAAATAACGATAGATGTCCAATCTTATAATTCTCGTTTCAAGATTCTAAAAGAGAAAGGGGATATATTAAATATTCCAGACGATTCAAAAATCGATGGATCGAAATAAGATAGATGTACGTCCAATCTTATAATTCTCGTTTCAAGATTCTAAAAGAGAAAGGGGAAGAGGAGGAACTTAAAACTCAATATATCGCCTTTCTGAACTGTTGCAAAGGAAGATGGAAAGGAACGAAGGATGATCAAAGCTAGAGGAGCGTGCAAACAAGGTGCAGGTCGATGGAGCGACGAGCGACGATTGTTAATTAAACCAGGAGGAGTCTCTCTCTCTGTCTATCTCTCTTTTTCTCTCTCTCTCAGCTGGCCGAGCGAAATATGGCGTCGAGTGGTATGGAAAGGGTGGAAGACAATGGGAGATAACGCTTGTGCACGGCATCATTGTGCACGCGTTTCGGCGTGTTACGGCGAGGAGGCATCGTTGGTCGAGGTTGCGCAGGAACGCGCAACGACGACCTCTTTTACCTGTGGCCCCTGCGCTCGTTGTTCCCCCAACGCTGCTTGTGTGTTCACGCATCGCCGACCACCGCCGATTTTTCACCAACTTCGTACACGCGATCCAAGATAAAAAAAAAAAAAAAACTCGTTTACGTCCAACCATGCGAATTCGTACCCTCCCATTTCGTCCACCATTTGCGATTCCAGTCGGACTTTCGCTTCGTTTTCCCGCCAATTTTATCTTCGTCGTTTGGAATTTTTCTATGGAATAATAGTTTCGTCGATATCGATCTCTGTTTTTAGGGATCTTTACGCGAGAGATGAGTAAATCTTCTTAGTTTCGATGGAGAATCGTGCTATTCTTCTTGTACGAGAGTCAGAAAGATCGTATTTGTAATAAATTTGGATTCAGAAAGGTTGAGTATATATCTTTAATTTCTAAAGAAGGTAATAGTTAGAAGGAATAAGAATTTCTTTCCTTTCCATCGTTGCTCAACTTTGGCAAATACGTGAATCGTTTATCGTTTCGATGGAAATTTCCTCTTCTGTTTCATTTCGCATTTATTTTCAAATTTCATTCGATTAATTCGATAACCAGCAATATTATTAGCAATTTTCTATAATTATCCCCTAACTCGTTCCAATAATAATCGCTAGTCTACTCTTACACCGTGTAATAAAGTTAATTTCCGATCGGTAGCTCGGAAAGGGTCGATTTTCTCGAGCGTGTTTCGACGTCTCCGTGTGTCGACTCGCCTCGACTCGACTCGACTCGACTCATCGTACGCGCTACGCCGAGGGCACCGAAGCGTACTTCCACCTCTCGCTGCTGCCCTCTTCGCGCAGGTCGTGGCTGACCTCTGTGCCTCGAAAACGATCCGTAACGTCGTTCCACTTGCTCGCGATACGCCGACGTAACTCGACGACCACGATGACGAAACGCGTTCTCGCTTCGTCCCGACGCCGCCGAAATTAGACCCTCCCTCCCCTTTTCCTCCACCTCTCCCTTCAACCGCTCTCCTCAGGAGAGTCGCAAGAACGATGCGAGGAAATCGTCCGAGTGGAATACATCTCCCCTTCGCCTTATTCTTTGAACAATTGTTATCACATTTTCATAATTCGTTCCTCGAAGAAATGAATATCTCAGTTATAGTTAGAGGATGTATTCTTTCGAACGAAGAAAGCAATATTCGTTCCATTAACGAATTTTTTCCCCTTTTTTCTGTGTTTCAGGTAAGTCGAAATAATTCTCGTTGTAATCACGGATTACAGAGAGATCGGTGAGTTGACAGGACAAAGATGAAAAAGGAGTCTTTCCTTTTTTTTTCTCTCTCTCTCTGTTCTTTTTTCACTCGACCAAAGAGACACGGGGACGCGGTTTATAAACACGAAGAGCACAATGGTACCGCGAGGTTCTAGCCGCGTACGAGGTTTGGTTGGGTACGTTTGAGGTGTGCTCATGTAGATAAGCTCCGATAATGACCGGACGTGTGCTCACCCAGCCAGAACTCTGCGAAACTCCCTCCTCGTGCGTCCTCCTCCTTCACCACCTCCTCGCCCTCCGCCTCTTGCTCCACCTTGTTGCTGTTCTCTGTGACCACGTTTCTTCCTCCTCCTCCTCTTATTCTTATTCCTCTTCCTCTTCTTTCTCCTCTTTTCCCTCGCCGTCGTTTTTCTCGAGGCCCTCTCCTTCGATACGCTTACACTTAAGGGGACACACGTGTCAGCTTCGTGCACGCCACCTCGACGAGCGTATACCCCTTTTCGAACGAGCACGAATCTTCTCTCTTCCCTTCTGTTCCACGGAAATAGAACACGAAGCGAAATGATATATGGGGTTTAACAGCATTGGATTTTCGAGCATTATTTCATCGTCCCGCTTTTACCTGACGATTCCTCCTCCGATCTTTCTTTAAATAAAGAGACTCGATTCGAAAGAGTGGAGTAATTGAAAGTTTGCGCGTTCAAATCGTATTTTTATATATTTTTGAAATCGAAGGGTTTGCATTATTTTCTGTCGTCTCGAATCTTTCCAATCTTTTTTCAGAGGACGAAATAATAATAATGTTAACAACGTTCATTATTTGTTTAACTCTCTCGCGTCCGTTTTACGATTTCGACTCGTGTGACAAACGTATGGGTAAATGGGAATGAGAAAAGAGAGCGTAATCAGAGAGAGACTCGAGATTAGAAAGTTTCCCGTTTACTCGAACGGCGTTATTACGTATGCAACGGTATATCGGTTTGTACAACGGCGATAAATCTTATCTCGAAACCCGCCCGGAAGCTTAATTTCTGGATTTCCTCGCTCTGAGAATCCGCGACAGTCGTCGTTAATGGTCATTTCTATTCACGGGGCGGGAAACGAGTCCTCCACGAAACGAAAGCTGATCTTCCACGACCTCCCCTTACGCCGCTCCTCCTCTGTGAAGGATGGAGGAGCCACGAGGTGGATCGATGCACGCTATCTTCCTATCTCGAGTACCATTTCATTCAATCCCTGTGCCTGACCATTAAAGGATCCGAATATACCGAGTGGCGCAAAAGTAACACTCGTGCTAAAAATAGCGAAATCTTGTTACCGTCCTCGTGAAATTCCTTTTTCAATCTCATCATAAAATAATTTCTTATTTGTTATCGAGAGAATTAGAAGGAAGAAGTGATTCTAAAATTATTGTTATTTTTTTTATCCTTGGATCACTTTTCTTCTCTTCTCGATTCTTCTCGTATTTTTATCAAAAAATCAAAAAGGGGTTGACGGATCTATTAACGTAAGAGGAGAGGGGGTTAATTCGAGATCACAGGCACAAAGCGATCCATCGAGTGGTGGTCGCCGGTTAGCGAGTACGCCATTGAATAATTCTTCCGGCGTGGAGGCTCTACGCGCGCCGGAAACGATCTGTTACCGCGCGACACGAAAGGCACGCTCTCTTGCTCAGGTGTGAGATCGTAATGTCGAGCTCGGTGGATCGCGAAAACCAGCCTCTCCATTCCTCGTTCCCCTCCCCTTTACACCGATCGATCGATCGAACACCCTTTCCCTTTCGTTTCTCATCTCGTTCAAAAATTCTATTCCATTCGTAACGAACGCAGTATCGTTTCCTTTTCTTCTTTATTCAATATCATGTTTCCTTACACAATTTATCGTCAAGATTTTTTAACAAAAGATCGGATATCGTCAAAAGTGTATAAGATGGAAGGTGAAACGTTTTAAAGAGGAAAAAAAAGGAACGGTGAAAATTGGCAAGAATTTCGTTTTGGAGAGCGAGGTGGGGAGCGGCGGGTTTGGGAGGGAGGGAATAATGGGGAAGACGAAAAATATGAGAAACACGTAGAAGCGATAGCGCCGGAAACGGGCAGTTGTCTAACAATAATGTACTGGAGTACGAAGCGAGTTAGTGAATGAACGGGACGGCGAGGAGCGGGCAGAGCAGGCGAGGCACGATCGCCTATCGTCTACACGGCCGGCACGCTGCATACGAATGCCTCGTTCTCGCTAACTGTGCCTCCACTTCTCGGAACATCATTTCGGGACGGGAGAGAGAACACCTCCGCGGGAATTAATTCTTGCCGAGCACTCTGGCGCCGTCTCGTGTTCCCTTTACCCTTCTCTTTTCGCTCGCGCTGCTCGCACTACTCGAACGCCGCTTAATTAAAACCAGTTCTCTCTCTCTCTCTTCTTCTTTTCTCGTTTCAGGATATTTAGAAATATTTCTCAGAGCCTCTGAAGCGCAAAGATTATCGAACCGCGATCTCCACGGCGTAAACTTTGACAAGTTTAAAATCTTCCACCCTTCTTTTCAGTTTACCCCCCGAAGGTTTAATTAGGTGCAATGGAGTGATTCCACGAATCTCCCCTAAAAAGCTGTGCAACGGCACCTCTGCTGTCGCCGCCTCTCTCGACCAGGCCAGGCCAGACCCCAAAGGTCCGTCGGTCGTATGTTTGAGCCGACCGATAGCAAACAATCTAAAGTTAGAAGTGTATGTTCGCTGCACGAGCCGTACAACGCCGTGAAAAAAGAGAGAAAAAGAGAGGGAGGGAGGGAGAGAGAGAGAGGCGCGTAGAGAGACGAGATTTTAAGCAATGTTTCCGACCACGACAGTAGACACACGCATGTGTCACTTGTTGCATTCTGATTTCGATACACGCACCAAAATAACTCACCCCCTCTGGCCGTCCCTTATCCCCTTGGCGTGCGTGCTACCGTCAACCCGTGCTTCCCCTCCTTCTCTTTCATTCTCCGTCCCATTACGCCGCGCGTCTCTCTCTCTCTCTCTCCCCGTTCACCGTTCCATTCACCGCCTCTATCCTTCTCACCGACCGTATCCCTTCCCTCCGTTCACCCGCTCCCTTCCCCTCCCCTCCCCTCTCGTCCCCTTATACCTGTTCCTTTTGTAGTCATTCATTAGTGCCCCGTCTCCCTCTATCTTTCGCCCTTTTGTCGTCCCTCCTCTCCGCTCCGGCCGCCGCTGTATTACTCATTCTTGGACATACTCCCACCGTCTTGGAACGGATAGCACCGTCCTCGTCCCGCCAACATGGTCAGCTCTCGTCGGGTCGTCTCACTCTCCCGCTTCGACGGTTTGCTTCCAACTTGTCTCTTTCTCTCTTCTTCTTACCGCGAGTGTCGGTTACATTATATTTCGGAGGCGTACTACGGTTCTTCTTTTTTTCTTCTCCTCCTCCCCTCCTCCTCTCTCCTTTTTCATTATTCCATTTTGCTTTTTCCATTCCTCATCTGTCGCTGGTTTTCTTTCTTCATTTTTCTTCCCTTTCTTTATGGGAAGCGCGATCGTTCGAGGATTGTTAATTGGCCGTGTCGTACACGCTCGTAATTCGTGTACCGAGCACGCGCGTGATCGTCTGGAGATTCATTGTAAACACCGTTGAATCTACCTATTATTCTCCACAGTCGAACGTGTTTGTACAGTTGATATCAAAAGTTGTCTCGATGTCTCGATATATATACTTTGTTGAAAAAGATCCGATTCGATTTTATGATACGTATATTAAAAAGATAATACTTTTAAAATTTATTATATTCTTCTCGTCACGTTCGAAAGGGATAAAGAGATTTCTTGGCGAGGAATTCTTTCGAGGAAGAAATTTTCGAGGGAAGAGGAGGAATAAAAAAAAAGGAAATTTCTTTTACAGCAAAGAAAGAGAAATGCAAGCGCAAGGGAGCAATTAATATCAATTAATATATAGAGCCCTTTGATCTGCAGCTCGCTCAACAGAGTCTGCCTGGTCGTAAAACCCTTTCTTCTTCTTCTTCTTCTTTTTTCCCTCCTCTTCTTCTTCCTCTTTTCTCGTTTCGCGTCTCGACCTCTGCTCCAAATTGCTCTTTCTCTCTGTGAACGTGCACGGTGCGCCGGCCTTTTTAACGTTATATATCCTCTTTCTTCCCGGCTGCTGGCTGCTGCTTTTCTTCGGCCTGGCCGCTGCCTCGTGACGAGCATTCGGCCGTTTCCGGTTCCCCGGCCTCCACAAGGGGCTTCCCCTTTCCAACTTCCGCTCGTGTCTTACTACGCTTACTACGCGCTCCCCTCCTCCCACACGCGCGCGTCCCTCTCCTCCTCCTCCTCTTTCTTCTTTTTCTTCTCCCCTCATCTTCCTTCTCCTCCTCGCTCGACTTGGACTCTCTCGAACTCTGGTGAAATTAAATCAGAAATTGGCGATCATTTCTGATTAAAATTATTAAAGAAAGGAGATTGTTTATCTCTCTTCATTAATTTACGTAAGCGGGATAATTAAGAATCTTTGCAGAATCGGATCGATCGTTTTCGATTGTTTATTTTGACGAGTGGTCGATCAAACGTGCATGGATTGGAAGATTGATAAACGGATCGATCGATCACTTTTCCTTTTTCGCCGATACGATCGAAGGGAAGGGATTGCGTAACGGTTAATTGCACGAAACCCGCTTAAGAAATCGTCATTGCCGTCGCGACAACTTGGTTCGATCACTTGGAAGAAAAGGAAGAAACAGGTGAATAATAAAAGGAGGAGGAGGAGGAGGAGGAGGCGCGCTCGATTGTTCGATCGTGAGATCTCGGTTCGGATAAGGAGCGAGGGACGAGGGAGGAAATCTGCGAGCCACAAAATGTGTTTAATCATTTGTCTTCAGCGCCGATAAAATCGATCAATCATGCGCGGTTTGTCGAATCCAATCGGTCGTAATTAATCGATAGAGACGTTTAATTGGTCGTGGCATTTGTCATTCCCTCTCTCCCTCCTCTCTCTCTCTCTCCCTCTTTTTTACCTGGACTTCGAAGTCGCTTTCGAAATCCATCGAATCATCCAATCTCCACTCTTCATTTCCGTGTTCTCGATTATGCGTCGTTTCGAGAAGTCACAATACGTAACAATAGGACGCTTATTACATTCGTAGAGAAAAATAATATCCATGTATCTTTTTTTTTTTTTTATTTATAATCTCACTCGAAAGTCACAGATTTTTCTCTTTTTGTACACGATCCTTTGCGCAGCGCGCGAAAATTGTACAGCGCAGAAAAGGTATAGGGTTATTATCGAGTAGCGCACCTGTCTCAAGGTAGCCGCGAGCGCGTGGGAGTCGAGGCGAGTACTCGCTTGCTCGACGGGCAATCCGCTTCTGTGCATTGTTCGATCGCCGCTGCCGTATCAACCGCTTCGTTCCAACTCGAATCCCCAACTTTTTCGACCCTCGTCTCCCCGACACGGAGATCTCCTCGTGGAAGAAACTTCTCGCACGCGTTGTACGATCGCGATTCCATTCCTCGAGAGAGAGATTCCATCGCGAATGTATTTGTTAAAAGAAAATTTTGTTAAATTCTTTCACCGCGGGCGAGTCGGTGGAAGCGACGGAACTCGCGAATTTAGAACGCTAGGTGATCTCATACTTTTTTGAGCAACAGCGCTTGCGTATTAATTCCATAACCAGGTCGTTGAAAAATTTCCATCCATCTCTTATTCCTATTCTTATTATTCCATCCACTTCTTTCGCTTTCCATCTTCGTGAAATTGTTCGAATCACTGTGGAAGAATTTTTCTATCTGGAAAAAAGCGTTGCTCCTATAAGAAAGAGAAAGAGAGAAGACTGATTCGTCCCATTATCGATTATGGAAGATGAGAGATTATCGGGAAATCTGGGTTGCCAAATGGTTGCACCGAGTCGAGCATACGCATACACGCACATACACACACATACACAAGCGCGCAGACGGAGAAGCGTCAGAGTGAACGCGCTTGTTCAGGGAGACCGGAAACTGTCGCCTCTTCCCTCCTCCCTCCCTTCTCCTTCTTTTTCTTTCTCTCTCGCCTCGGCCTTTCTCTCCCTCTCCCTTCCTCCCTCCCTCTCTTCGTCTCGTTCTGTCACGGACGCGTACGGACGGCGGACTTTCACGCAACGATCTCTGCGTTCCGATGTGCCGCAATAATCGGCCGTTGCGAGAGAAAACTCGTGTCGTTGGGACAATCGTTTCGCGGTGGTGGGTGGTGGGTGGTGGTAGTGGTGGTGGTGGTGGTGGTGGAGGTGGCCTCGCACAATCACCAATCTCAAAGTTTCGGCGAGAAAGCCGCCGGTTATTTAACGAGTTGCTACACGCCTCCTCCTCGAGTCTACGATCCATTAACGGCCATTATGCAACCGAATCTTTCCCTTCCACTCTATAATCGTGTGTCTCGCGATGTTCGATTATTCCGATGGGAGGATCTCTCTCTCTCACTCTGAATGATGCAGCGAAATGGATTGCGCGAAATTTCGCCCGTATGAAATTCTTATCTCTTCTTATCGAGGCAAAAGGAAGAGAATCTTTTATATTCGATGGAATCGATTTCGAATAGTAATAAAGAAATAACGTAGGGAAATTTCCAGCTACAGAAACACACTTCTATCTACTACAGAAAGAGGGAAGAAGGAAATAGAATCTTTTCCTTCTATTCTAATCGCGATATTTGTAATAACGGAGAGGATCTTCTTCTTCTCTTTGGATTCCTAGGTAATAACGTAGCACGAAATTTCCAATCACGATCAACCCGCGTCTACTCTTATTATCGAGGCAAAAATAGAATTCTGTTTGTCGAGAGAATGAGAGAGAGAAAGAGGGGGAGGGCATCTGTTACTCTATCACGATCCCATCCATTTGCGCGCAATCTCCATTGTCAGACGCGAGAAGCCGCGGCAGAAGGACGGAGGAAAAGAGTTATGGGCCGTTTTCTTAGGTGATAGAAGGTGGAGCGCACCACCTTCTCCTTGTTGCGGCCACGTGAACGAGCCCCGCGGTACGACGTCACTTCCTTTACGGGCTCTCCTTCCATTTTTCTTTCTCTCACTGCCGGTTGGAGGAGGAGGAGGAGGAGGAGGAGGAGAATCGGGAGAGGGATCGGGGCTCACCTGCCCCGCTACGGTCACTCGACTTCCGGTAACCCCAAGCAACCGAGCGCATGGCCCACGGCCACGTAACCGTGACTTCTTCTTCTTCTTCTTCTTCTTCTTTCCTCTCTTAATGCTTCCGTTCCCCCTCGTTTTCTCCCTCCACGAACCTCGTTAAAATTGACATTCGAAAAGTCTCTTAATTAATGACGCGTAATCGGTGATAAAACGATCGATATAATCGCGCGGAATGGAAAATTATTGTGCAACGGTCGGGGAATTAAATTTAAATGTTAAATTAACAGGAGAAACCGTTCGAATCTACTTTTTTTTATTTTTCTTCTTCCCTTTTACCGTTCTAATTCATTCGTATCGTCATAATTATATGGAACGATATTCTTCTTATTTAATCGAAATTGGAATCGATCGGATCGTTTCCACGCCGATATCGTCTCTCTCTCCCGATCTTCACACCTGCGTTCTTCCGGCTCGAATCGTTTTCGCGAGAAACCGCTCGTTTCGTCCCATAAACGTTTCATCCCGAAAGAGAATAATGTGTTCAATACCTTCTGCTTACTTACCCTTCTTACCTTCTTATCAATTATTTACTCGATCGAAGTGAGATGCGCTCCATCCATTTAGGCGAAAAGGAAACTTTCTTGCGCCAAGCATGACCAGCGAAATTCTCTCGAAACTGACTCATTCGATGTATAAATAAAACGAAAAGGCTCCCGTTTTTAAATATATCGCGTGATGCGGGGATAACGGTACTCCGAATTTCGACGCTTTAAGGAGAAAGGATCAAGAGTTATTTATTAAAATTGATATCCAACCATCGAGGTAATTCTTCCTTCGTATATTTTGAACGTATCCTATCTGTATATTTAAAAAAACCATGATTCGAGAATAACGGTGTCGTTTTTTCTTTTTTTTTCTTTTACATATATATATTTATACCAAAATTGAAAGATCAGTCTTACTTTTACTATACGAAAGGAGCAAGTTTACGATCGCAGAAAGACGGTGAAAAAATAATTTCTATTCCCGCTACCGTGAAAGAGAAAGAGAGAGAAGCATCTTACACCTTACGCTCGTTTCTAAACGGATGACGTTTAAGAAAGGGGAAGAAAAAGAGGGGGGGGGGTAAAAATGCGGAGTAAATGAGCGAAAAAGATAGGTATAAAGGCACTGGAAGGAAGTGACGTGTTACGGATAGGTTATCCTACGGTTCTCGTAAGGAGCAGTTTCCAGCGGCGAGGAAAGGAGCACGGCCTGCCTGCCTGCCTGCCTGCCTGCCTCTCCGTATCTCTCCCTTCCTCGCTCTCTCTTTCGTTCCTTATAAGTTTATGCGTTCTCACGCTCTCCATCCCACCTCTCGCGTTTTAAACTATACCTTCGGAGCGCGGTCGCGCGCCTCTTTGAAACACACCCTCCTCCTCGTCTCTCTTTTCTTCTTCTCTCTCTCTCTCTCTCTTCAACGTCGGTTCCTTCCTTAACGAGTTCGCGGTATGCGTATAAAATTCGCTCGAAATTTTTCTCTTGTTATTATTATTATTATTATTATTTCATTTTAGATTAGTATTTTAGAATTATTCGAAAAGAAATTCAAACTTTTCCTCTTTCACTTTACGAGAATAAAATTCGACGAAAATAAAACGAAAGAAATTCCATTCGATCTTCTTGATTCGTATTAGAGATTTTTCGAGAATCACGTCTTCTGATATTTCCTTAAAAAAAGAAGAAGAAGAAGAAGAAAGGAAAAAGATGGCCAAGAATAACTGTTTTCAAGGCTTGGAAGAGGACGAGGTCCCGATCGAACGCGTTTCTCCACGCGTTCATTGTATATATCGGATCGGGCGCAACGCGCATCGCCTCTTCCTAGTTATAATAAACGGCGTAAAAAACACGGGCAAAAACCTGCCCAGCCTTCGGCAAGTGTACACCATGGAGCAGCTTCTGCTCTCTATCATCCGCTCCATCCTCCTCCGTTTCTTACGTATGCATCTTCCCCTTCTTTCTTTCTCCTCTTCTCTCTCTCTCTCTCCCTTTCTCTCCTTCTTCTCTTTCGCTCTGTCGAGCACCGTAGGTGTTGTTGTTGTTGTTGTTGTTGTTATTGCTTCTGGACAGGCTACTTCCTTCCTCCTGCGATCATCCTGCACCCTCCTCCTCCTCCTCCTCGACTCCTTTTCTCCCGTGCTCGTCCCTCTTCATCACTCCACTCGTTCGTACGTGTCATTTCTTTCCTTTTGAAAGGCCTGGCCCGCGCCTCCGTCTCATTATTCCGAGAGCGGCGGAGGCTGTGCCTCTTGGATGCTCTCGTTGCCTTTCTTCCCTCTCCTTCCATCCCGCTCCTCCTTCCGCCTTTATTAATATCCACCGCCGGCTGATCGACGGTTACGATTTTCTCGCGCTCCCTTCCGGGTTCTCTCGGCCGAGCGGATTATAGACTCGCGACCGAGCGGATTTGTGAATGGGACACGAACGGGGTCGGCCTCTCCTCCAGGACGCTGCCTCGTTTGTCTTGCCTCTCGAGATTTAAGCGGCGAGATTTTTTTTCGATCGTCTCTTGATTTTTTTACATCTTTATGTTTCTTTCTTTCTTTTTTTTTTTAAGGAAGATAGAGGTAAGAAGTTGTTTGGCAAGCGCTTATCTCGTGACGAGTAGATAAGGATAAATATCGGTTGAAGTGGTTTAAATGTTATCGATTATCGATTATGAATCGTAATCGAAGGGAGATAAAAATTGTAAGCGCGAAATTCGTTTCCCACGGTTTGAATAGTAAACACGAGGAAACCAGTTCGTTCATGAGCAATGGAAAAAAAAGTGATCGAAACGAGTTGTCGCGTTCGATCTTATCCCACCGTTTTTTTAATAATATCAGATTTTCTCGTTTGGAGAACTACATTTTTTTCTTATCTCCTTTTTCTTCTTTCTCGAAAATGATGCTCGCCCACAGCGAGTATTATTATTTGCCCGGCTGTAATAATATCGGTTGACGCACCTGTTGCCCGTGATTAGGAGGCAAGATCCGGACTCTACAAAGTCGGCGAAACGTTTCCCGAGTTAATTTATCGAAACGAATGCCGCGCAACCGGTTGGCAAAGAAGGCTGACCGCTAGGAGGAGGAGAAGGAGGAGGAGGAGGAGGGCCTCGCGCGTAGCACACAACTCCACGTAGCAAAATGCAATAGGCATGGTTCAAAATTTACGATCCATATCGTTTCATATTTCCACGCGATAAAAAACTATCCGTCGATGATAAAATATTTTCGAAAGATCCGCTCGCGATTCATGGAACCGCAGATTCTTGTTGTTTCTAAAAGTAATTTTACTTTCCGTATCTATTTGAAAAAGAACGAACGTTTATCTCCGCGATTGTTGATCTATGCATCCGTGTGTGTATTATGATATGAAAATTGACGTAAATTTTCCACGTGCACCGGTTCAACCAATAATTTGGCTTATCCGTCGCGATCCCTCGTCTGTGTGTATATCGATTTCACGGATTTCGTATATTTTTCATCGCGAGATTTCCGCGTCGAAAAATTTCCACTCCGTAAGAGAAGTCTTCCACTCCGGGAAGAATAGAGAAGAGAATCGTTGTTTCGAGAAGTTTTTATCTCGATTCTCAAAACGCGTTTATAGTTCCAAACAAGCGATTGACGCTGATTTATAATCTCAACAGCGTTTATCACGACTCGGTTACTCGGTAAAACCTTCGGCTGATCCTCTCCTCGCGACGCGTCCGACAGATTCATAAATCATACGGTAATCGTGGCCAGCTTCGCTCGAAGTCATTCTATTCCTAATAGCTTTCTAATTATTCCGTACCACCCTTCAACTCTCCAATTAATCCACGCTCTAGTTGCTCCGGGATAAGCGTTTCCGTTTGATTTTGCCTTCAAACCCGTCCAATGATCCTCCTGTCCGAAATAATTTGTCCTATCTTGCTATAATTCGATTCCACGGTTGGAGATTTCATCTTCGCAAGAGGCTCGAACGAAACCGGTATTATTTCGTTAAAAGAAACGTTGTTCGTTAAAAACTCTACAACAAACAGCGAGTTATAAGTTTCGAGTCACTGGTCTTTCGAGTTAAAAAGGAAGCTCGATGTATCGGCCGATATATCGATGATTTTTCCGTCTCTCTCGATATCTCGAAGGAGGAGGAGGGAGTTTATGAATGGTCCCGAGAGCTGGCGGAAATACGTCCCGTAAGAAATTTTTAGCCTTGCCCGCGAGCAAGAAGTTTCACATTAATCACAGCGAGGCAACATCCTCGACATGGTTGCGGCGCGGGAACGGAGCGGAGGGACACGAGCAGAAATTACCGACGTTGTTAAATAAGTGTTTGCGTTCGAGCGTACGGCGTAATTACGTCTCGCCTTCCACCCAATCCTACGACGTATCCTCGTCGATTATTCCGCTGAAAACCGGGCTGCCGGTGTATTACGAGGCGACTTCCGTGCCCCGGCTGATCCTCTCAATGAAACCGTTCTACCCATTTCTTTTTCTTTACTCCTTTCTCTCTTTCTTAGAGTAGGAAGCGTTGATTTCTTTTTTTTCCAATCGATAATTTTCGAGTCTCGTGGCGAGTCATCGATTTAAAAAGATTTAAAATTATTAATTGTCCCATCTAAGATATCCTTGAGATTTCGTTGTTTAAAAAAAAAGAAAAAGGAACAGATGTATGATATAACGGATAAGAAAGGAAAAGAAAATTTTGTACGAATTCCATTCTCGAAACGAAGCTGAAGAATCCTCTCTCGAGAATTCATTCATCGAGCATTCCGCACGTGGGTGACGGGGAAAACCGCCCCCTGTCGAGGATGAGGACGCGTCAGAAAATGTTGGCGCGAGCGAGAGCGTCGGCCCGTGAATAGAGTAATTTTTTTTTTTTTCTACTCTTTTTTTTTTTTTGCGTTGGTCGCGACGTCAGCGGCAGCGAGAGGCAGAAGGAAAATCGGTGGCGGCAGTTGGACGGCGGGGGAGGGAGCAGTTTGAGCCGGGCAGACTACACTGTTGAAACGTGTGGCCGAGGCATGAATGAACGAACCGACCGAATGAAGGAACGGCCTCGCCTCTGCGCGCGTGTTCGTACGTGAGAGGCCTCGCGTACATTCGCGTCGATCATCATCCTCGAGCGTTGGTGCGACGATGAGGCGCGCATACGCGGCGGTGCGCGCGCGACGGAGAAAGAGCGAGAAAGGCGAACGCGAGAGAAGAAGAGGCGGATAAAAAAAGACGGATGTATATACGAGATATGGCAGCGCGGTGGAAGAGGACGAAAGGATGGAAGAGGGATGGAGAGAAAGAAGTAGAGAGAGAGAGAGTGGTATTCTCGCGAGGAGGATAGAGGAGCGTAATTGATAAAGACGGCGAAGGTGGTAGGAAGAAGGAAGGAAAAAGGAGTGGAGGAGTGGGGAGACTCGGGTGGTAGGAGCGAGACGGGAAGCGGGTGGTCGTGTGCGCCGACGCCAGTGTGAGTTTGCCGCGTCGACAGGAGAGTATTCATTCATAAAACTTGGCGAGGAGTGAGGCTAGGCCAGCGTGCACCGGGATTGGTGGGGACCCTCGAGAGACACTCGAGTGTCTTTCCTCTCTCTTTTTCTCTTCCTCGCGCGTTCGTTCTCGCCTATCGGGCCGATCGTCTCTTCTTTGTCTCTATCCGACCGGGTGCCGTGCACGTTTTTTTCCCTTTTTTCCCCCGTTTTTAATTCCTCGTGTTTGTTTTTTTCTTTTTTTTTCCCCTCGCATTTCACATTTTTCGTGAACCGAACAGTTCGAGTTTCTTCGGGGGAAAAAGTTGACGCTCTTCTTCCTAGTAAGTTGTCCCGTTTTCGACTCAGCTCCCCGTTTAAATTAAAAAAAAAAGATCACCTACGATCGTTTAACCTTCAAAATCCATCCATTTCCATCCAGACGCGCTACCGGAATCCTATCCAAAAAGATTCTCTCTCTCTCTCTGTCTCCCCGTTCCCTCCTCTTCCCTCCACCCTGTTGCCACACTCGAGGTCATATTTGGCTCGGTGCACGCGTCGACGATCCCCAGCGATCTTCGACGACGTGGTCGTCGTCGTCGTCGTTATCTCGTCGGTCGGCCAACAGGCGAATCTGCGCGATTGAACGGGGCGAAGGACAAGGAATAACCCACGGTACGCGTCCACCTCCGCCGCCGACTCCGCCGCCGCCACGTCCCCCACGACCCGTTGCCTCGAATAAACTCTCTCGATCCCTTCTCTGCCCCCACGACACCGTCTGTCTTCCCATCTTCCTCTCTTCTGTTCTTCCCTCCACCGCCGTCTCCTCCTCCTTCTCCTACCGATTCTCCTCCACCTCTTCTTCGACGTCCTCTTCGTCCGGCTGCCTCGCTCCGACTCTCTCTCCCTCCCTCTCTTTTCTATCCTACCTCCTCCTCCTCGCTTCCTGCCCTGTGCGTCTCTCTCTCCTCGCGTACGCACTTACCTGCGGAACGCGGTCGTACGTGCTCGACGGTGGCGCTTCGGCCCAAAGTACTACTACTCTCTTCCAAGATCGCGCTCCATCCTTCATCCGAAACCCGTAAAAATCTCTCGCCTTCGAGAGATCGCGAGTACGATACAGTGGTGCGTTTCTCTTACGTCGTCGTCGTTCACCTTCGAGTCGTGCCTTCGACGCTCGTTTCTTCCACGCGTGTGTGCGTGCCTGCCTGCTCGCTCGAGTTGACGAGAAATAGGGGAAACGTGGATGGTGATAAATGGTCGCGACTATCCCCTCCCCCCGGCGGATGGACGGATAAATTCGCTGGGACTGGATCGTCTCGAGAAAGCTGGAACCTTTTTTCCCTGCTCGCGTATTTTCGGAGCCAGGCCCCCGTTCCTGCGCGATCGAGCGCGCCTCTTCGTTTCCGTTTCGCTCTCCGGACCGCGGACAACCCTCCTCCTCCTCCTTCTCTCCCCTCCTCTCTCTCCTCCTTCACGGCCGGTCATGGTTGCGCAAGCAGGTATTCGGAAATAGCCCGTGGGCCGCGGTTATGAATTGATAGCAAACACATGCTGGACACGCCGCGGCGGACCGGCTTCCACAAGACGCGACTACTACTACTCCTCCACTACTACTACCCGCCTCGTGTTTCGCCGTGTTCGCACCGGCCGACCAGTCTTTCCTCTTCTTCGCCGACCTGCGCTGCTCACCTGCCGCGCGTCCTCTCCGGGAGGACATGGAGCGGAGGACAGGGGAAGAAAACTGTCCCTGTGGGGATTCGTGGTGATTCTCTACGAGTGGTGTGACCGTGACTTGTTTTTTTTCTTCTTCTTCTTCTTCTTTTTCGTTGCCACGCTTTCCCCCCTCCCTCGACTCGCTTTTCCCTCTCGACTCGACGAGAAGAGAAAAGAGAGAGAGATATTGAAGAAATAATAAAAATTTTTAACTTTTGGAACTTTTTTGGCGAAGAAGAAGAAGAAGAAGGGATACGCATGTTCGACTCGTGTCAAAGGCGTCACTGAGAATATTGGAACGGTTGTTCTGGATGCTCGATCCTCTCTATAGGAACGGGATAGAAGAGGGAATTTCCTCCGCGGGCGGTGGTCGAAACGAATCCCGAACGTCGATGGAATTGGTCGACCTCCTCCTCCTTCTCCTCCTTCTTGTTGGCCGGGTTCAACCCTTGGACCGATTTTTCCTCCATCCTCCGAGTGTTGTTGCCCCACCGAGTGATGTAACGGAAGGAAGTTTTGTCGCGGAGTGCACGCGCGGTCGCGGACGAGGATCGCGAGGAACACGGCGGGAGAGAGCGGAGTGAATGACAGTGATCCGGGGATTCGTGTATGTACAGTGAGCACGCGAGGACGGCACTCATGTACGTTGACTACGGAGGCGACGCTTACGCCGGAATGGGAATCAAGGCCATGAAGTCCTTCGCCAGGCCCAGAGGTATGGAACCTCGCAGCGTTGCGAGCGCCCAGTCTCGTAATTTCCATGCGTAATCCTCTTCCTCTCTCTCTCCAATTTCTCTTCTTAGTTTTTATTATTATGTACGTAGCATTCGAAAGATCTCTCTTTAAATTTCCTCTCCTCGATTTTCCTTTCGTTCGATTCCTGGCAAAAGTCAATCTCGAGCGCCCAGTCTCGTAATTTCCATGCGTAATCCTCTTCCTCTCTCTCTCCAATTTCTCTTCTTAGTTTTTATTATTATGTACGCAGCATTCGAAAGATCTCTCTTTAAATTTCCTCTCCTCGATTTTCCTTTCGTTCGATCCCTGGCAAAAGTCAATCTCCCCCTCTGTTATTAATTTCGATACGTTTCTTGTTCCAATTTTTCAAAAGGAAGAGACGGGAAGTCACGTGAATTTGTGAATGGGAAAGGCACGCGTTTCTTCCCCCGTTGAAGGTTGGACCCGCGATCGTTCAGACTCTCGCTACGGGATTAACGTTGTGACGAATAGAGTCGGTTGGGCCGTGACTCGAGCACGGACAGATTGTAACAGATGTCGAGGCCGCAGGAGTGCAACCTGCATCCCCGGCGGAGCATATGCGCTTCCTGCAGTTGGAGGGACTCTGCTCTCGGGGAAGGAGGGAGGGGGCTTGTTCCAGAAGTGGCCGACCCTTGACCCTGACACGCTTCCTCTTCGAGCACGAGCCACTTCTCTCTCGAAACGGAGAGAGAGAGGAAAAATTAGTTCGAACTTCATTCTCTAAATATCTTCTTTTCCGAATTATCGTCGATTAATCAATTCTTGTAATTAAGAAGAATCTAACGAGTTGGGTAAATTATTTATTTTATCATCCTTCGATCGTGAAAACTCGATCGATTTCAAGTTAACTTTTTTTTTATCATCGTGAAGTAAAAATAAAATCGAACTCGTGGAACGATCAAACAAGAGTTAAAAGAGAGCTTTAATTTGTATTTCTCGATACAATAATAAAATTTCGTTGGTATCCTCGAAAAAAAGAAAAGAAAGAAACTCGCTCGCCGGTTTTATTTTATATACCGGAAAGTTTCTCTACCCGAAGTGAATCGAGGCGCGCGGGTTAATGATAAATCTTACGGGTGGATTACACACCCGTTGAACAGCCAGCACACGGTCGAGGCCGCGAAGAGTCGAGAAGACACTTCTCTAAGTAGGGGATATATCGAGCGGAGAAGCTATGCTGTTGCTCGCTTCCTGGCAACCGGTTCCAAGGCTTGATCCGTTTTGTTCATGTAGATATCACCGAGAGTCGAAGACGGATTCGAGGGAATTCTCTCGCTCCTCTCTTTCTTCCCCCCTTCCTCCCTCCCTCTATTGACTCGCCGCTTCCTTTCAAATAGAATCGAGTTCGATATCCTTTTCGATTCTCTTTCCTCGATTATTTCCTCTGTACGAAGAACAGTAATCGTTTCTCTTCTCATCCCTCTTATTACGTTTTACATTTTGTCATTTTATATATGGAAACATTGGAAAGGGGAAGCTTTGTTGAGTAATGGATTTTTACAAATTTAATAATCCGTTTCCTTTTTTTTTTTTGAACAATCTAGAACGATACGTTTTTCGAAAAATTTATATAGGAATTATTATAAAATTTTTATAAGAATAATCAATTTCTTTTCCGTGTGTAATCGTTGATTTTTTTTTGCACGAGTTACGAAAGGGGTCGCATTTATAATTTCTCTTTTCGCGATGAATGGCGTATAAATCGTCGCTTTGCAGAAACGAGAGGAGAGAGAAAGTCGAAAATTATTTGGTCGGCCGTAGAAAGATTGCGTTTCAAGGAAGATTATTTGGGAAGAACTAACTTAAATTCTCGATAACGTCGCATCTTCGTCTATCTTTTTCTTTCTTTCTTATGTAATGCGATTTACGACGTGTTAACGTTAATTTTTTCCCCAATTCTTCTCCGCGCGAAGGAAAAAAAAAAGCAAAAAAGAAAAGGAGATTTTTACATTAACTTGTCTCTTAAATATCGCCAATTTTCACCTTCAACCGCGAAAGGAAATTTACATTTTTATCATCCCGGCCAATATTCGCGCCAGGTTTATTCCCTCGTAATCCTTGAGATTAAGCTAAAGCGTAAAGCAAATTCTCGAGAAGAAAAAAAGACGGGGGAAAAAAAGTGTGGACACAGTCGACTGCGCGTTTAACAGTTAACACGAAACGTTCTGTGCTAATTGCGGTTTCGGTTCCGTGGCAATTCGCGTGGTTGTTGCGAACGATCCGATTGGAACGATCCGCGCGCGTTTCGATCTCGTTTCGATCATAAACGCGTGCGAATCGTTGGCGGATAACGAGAATCGTGGCGAAAAAGAGAAAGAAAAAGAAAGCCTTACTTATACTTATTTATTTTCGACCTCCGTTTTATCGACCGAGGGATTTGAATATGGAGAACAGATGTGTTCCTCGCGTAATTTCCCTCGATTCGAACGGACGAAAGGCGATCTCGCGAATTAATAACCGCCGCGAAACGAGAAAGTAACGATCGGTTGAGAGAGAACTGTTCTCGATTTTTATTCCGTGAAATTTCGTTCGCTTTGATAATAATGACGATTAAGTACGATGATTCTTTCGATAGGTAGTAATTTGGATCAAACTAAAACTTTGTTAATCATTTGAATATTAATAAATATATAGATGAATAAAAATTGTTGGTGTATGGATTCGATATGCAACATTTAGACCAAGCTAAAACTTTGTTAGTCGTTTGAATATTAATAAACGTACGGATAAATAAAAATTATTGGTATATGGATTCGATAGGCAACATTTGGACCAAGCTAAAACTTTGTTAATCGTTTGAATATTAATAAATATATAAATGAATAAAAATTGTTGGTGTATGGATTTGATAGGGAACATTTGGGCCAAACTAAAACTTTGTTAGTCGTTTGAATATTAATAAATATATAGATGAATAAAAATTATTGATATATGGATTCGATAGGCAGCATTTGGACCAAGCTAAAATTTTGTTAGTCGTTTGAATATTAATAAATATATAGATGAATAAAAATTGTTGATGTATGGATTCGATAGGCAATATTTAGCCCAAACTAAAATTTTGAATAAAAATTATTGGTATATGGATTCGATAGCCAACATTTGGACCAAGCTAAAACTTTGTTAATAGTTTGAATATTAATAAATATATAGATGAATAAAAATTGTTGGTGTATGGATTCGATAGGCAATATTTAGCCCAAACTAAAACTTTGAATAAAAATTGTTGATATATGGATTCGATATGCAACATTTGGACCAAGCTAAAACTTTGTTAGTCGTTTGAATATTAATAAATATATAGATGAATAAAAATTGTTGATGTATGGATTCGATAGGCAACATTTGGACCAAACCAAAATTTTGTTAGTCGTTTGAATATTAATAAACATATGGATGAATAAAAATTGTTGGTATATGGATTCGATAGGCAACATTTGGACCAAACCAAAACTTTGTTAGTCGTTTGAATATTAATAAACGTACGGATGAATAAAAATTACTGGTATATGGATTCTCGGATCCATATGGAGTCTCTCGTATATAAAGATAAAATTGTCGCTTAATAACAAGTGTGATTTATGAAGAAGATATAAATTACGATATACTTCTCTTATTGCAACTTCTGTTTGAACAAATATCAAGTTTAAAACCGACAAGTGGTCCTTACGAACACGTATATATGTATATACATATACATATATATACACACGTTGGCTATGAAATCACAGAACAATATATCATTGGCGGAGCGAGTTTTCTATTAATAAACCCCGTTCGACTGCGTCGAACTCGGTCAATAAAATCGATCGTTCGAACCAATTCTGGTTCGATCGCTTACTCGTTTCCATTCCCTGTCGTACGTGGTTCAAATATAGCGCGGGCACCGCTCGCAATTTCTCCGGGACGCGTTTCAAAATTTTCCCTCCTCCTCCTCCTCCTCCTACATATTTCCAACGATTGAGAAACGATCCGTCCAAGGGACGATGGGCCAAGGATAATTAAAATCCGCCTCCTTATCTGCGATCCAAACTTGCTTCCCCTTAATTAACCTGCTCCTCCTCGATTAATCGAGTTTTCTCGAGCGGAGGAAAGCCGACACGCTCGGACGATAAATCGATACACGTTAATCGGCCGTTTTATCGTGCGTCGAGGGAGAAACGCGACCGGTTGAATCCGTAACGTGATAATTGGCGGACCGACCAATCCTCGTTTATTCCTGGGATATTCTTCCTCGGGGTAGTGGATGAAGGTGGAGATCGGTCGGAGGAGCGTGGTGGATGTGTGTCAGGAAGTTGGCGGGGCATACCGCGGACGTTATCACGGGACGCACGCCGCCGGCCAACCATATCTCGGTGAAACACGCGGTTTTCTGATAATCGCTGCGGCTAACGATGCCCCTGTCGCTCCTTCTTGTTTTTCCTCCCTTGGAATCTTTTTTTTTTTTTTTCCACCAAAAGTTGGAGCAAAGCGATAGTGGGTTTTTTTCTTCTTCCTTGGTTTCTCTGAAGTCTGCATTTTCGTGGTATTTGAGAATTATTTTAATTTGTTTATTTGTTCGTTTTGGCTGATTAAATTTTCCCTCCACGGAGGATTACCCTCGAACAAAGTAGACGTAATTTTTTTTCAATCTTCGCTAATTTTTAATCATCGATGTATGAAAATTGGATTTCTGGTTAAATTTAATTTTCCCACGGCGATCTCGTCTCACGCTCGTTTATCCCGCCAAGCAAATAACCACCTTACCCCTTATTTTTCCGATCGCGGACCGATTCGACTGATTTAACGGGCGCGACACCGATCGTTACATTAATAACACGCCACGAGAATTCGTACTTTCGCCGATTAGACGTTAATTATTAAGCGTAACACGCTCGTTGCCTGTCCTTATCGTGTCGAGACACGCGGTTTCGCGATAATCAACAATGTCGCCACAGTTGCTCGTTAATATGGCCGTCATTATCGAGCACGCATCATCTCTCTCTTCGTGTCGCAATGCTTTCCTTATCTTTTACCCGCAGGATTATTTATTTCGTCGTCCTTTCGACCGATCATCTACGCACAGATGAAACTCATTAATTTTTGACAATTGCCAATTCGAACGATTCAATAGTTCGAGAAACGAAACAAAGGATCTGAAAATGTGCGCAGAAACAGTGTTACACAACTATACACACACATATATATATATCTTGAAGCTCGATCGGAGGCGTGGTTGTTCCACCATCGAAACGACGACGCGCAAACAAAGCTTACAGGATAAGCCTTATCTTACGGCTACCGAACAATCTTGACAGCCAACCCTTTCGAGGAAAACCATACCACAGTGTTGCTACAAGATATCCTGCTCCTTCCACGTATGTACATAATCACTTTAAAAGATGGAATTATCGAAGGAGATTGGAAAACGTGGAACGAATTGTGGAGGATTATTAGCCTCCCCGGTTCTATTTTCATCGTGAAGATTTGCGGCTGCACGAAGATGTATATATTTCGTTGACGGTATTTTTATCCTCGACCCTCGTCTCGGTCTCCAATTCACTGGAATCGTTTCCCATAGGGGTGGAAGAGGGTCTCCCTCGGTTGGACGCGTTCCACGCGCGTTTCCACGCCGAGAGCAACAGGTGTACGAGTGCAGGGAGAGGAAGAACGGTGGCGCGCCATGTGCGTTGCGTTAATTAGAGCGATCGACGGAACGTTTGCAATTTCGTGGCCTCCTTCCTTCTTATTAATAATCGACGGTGCAGCGATTAATAGATGGAATTTTCGAAAGAAGGATTTCTTTCTTGGCGATAAATTTGTTTTCCTCGAAAATCGTTGCGTTTGTTATGATATATGTAATGATCTAACGGGAGAGGAGAAAATGATCTCGTTTTTCGAAACGCGAGGAAACGAATCGGGTTACGACAGTGGTGTTTTTCTCGATCTCGTTTAATTAAAGGGTTGGAAAGGGAAGTGTCAATTAAGAGGTACGAAGCAGCTCGAAAAATTGTAAAAAAGAGTATCGAAACTGCTGCCCCGTTTTCCACTCGCCTCGCGTGCGAATACGACCAACTGTATATTTTTCTTCCCCCTCCCCTCCAAATGATTGCCAAGCTTTGTTGGCTCGTTCGTCGACAACTTTCTCGCGGAATTAAATCTCTTTCGAATTTCCAAAGACGCTCTCTTGTTATCATAACATGATACGTAACAAACGAGCAACAAAAATTCCATATACATTTATATAACCGTGAAAAGAAAAGAAAAAAATTAAGAATGAAATGAATCAATCGACTTAATCTTAAGCTAGAACAATAGAAAGAGAGGTAAAATTTTGAGGAATCATTGTGAGGTGAGACAGTTAGAGAAAAAAGGTTTGAGAACTCGAACGTGTGTGCGAGGGAACGAGAGGAGAGTGGAAGATTTCGTGGTGCACACGGGCTAGTAGTAGTAGTAGTAGTAGTAGTAGTTTGTTCAGGACAGCTGCCGCAGTTGTTTGGCTGCTGAGTATATTCCAGAATCGGCGTGGAAAGAGGGATAAGCCAGAAGACGTTGCCAGCACGTGCCCCGTGTCCGTTAAAACTCATCTACAAGCTTGGCTCTCCACGCGGAGGAGAGGAAGGTGGAGGGAGAGAGAGGGAAAAAAGGAGAAGAAAAATTACGACGCCGTGGAACATGATCTCTTTTTAATTCCCCTCCTCCCTCTCCTTTCGGAAGAAGAGAGTGGAGATGAAAAGTCGGAGGGGGGAGGAAAAAATTTTCAAACATTTTCCTCCAATTTTGTTCCCCCCTTCCCCGGTTAATTGCGTCAAATGCATACATTATTTAATCGTGATTCGTGCGTCTCTGAAATTGTTCTGTATTCGATTTACAATTAAAATTTCCTCGATTCGAAGCGAGTCGATCTTCGAACCATTAGCATTAATAATGTTTTCCAGTCTCTTTTTTTTTTTTTCTCTTTTGACTTCTCGAAGAGTTTAAAATTTCAAGATTTTTGAACGATTCTCTCCTCTCAAGAGGAAATTTCGGGAATAAAATTGGAGATGATCGTATCGTGCTTTGCAATTGAAAAATGTTTCGCGACAAATGCACGGTCATCGAGGAATGGAAATCGTGTTGGAAGACAAGTGATCGACAATGGCTTATTGAATTGTTTCGAGGGAAGACGGAAAGGAAGGAGGATACATTCTGGGACGAAACTCGTGATTTTATTCAAAAAGAACAAAATCCTATTTTAATTCGAGGAAGCGTGGTATTTCTTTAATTAAAATTTTAAACTTAACGTTAATATTCATACAGAAAAGTTTCATATCCGAAGACAGATCTAATCCACGCATAAAGGAGAGTATTTCGTGGTTAATTTTAAAGAAAAATTCGAAGGAGAGGAGAAACTGAAAACGTGGTAATAAATTCGATTTTAACGAAGGCCGAGAAATCCCTTTTGGGTGGATCGTTGGAATATAAATGCGTTCCTTCGAGTCAATTAAGATTATCGTGAAAAAGAAAAAAAAAAAAAGAAAAGGAATATTTCACGTGTTTTTCATCGATAAGCGTTTGTTGGGCGTTTGGCCGCGAATAAAACGAGCTATGCAAATTTATGTTGAACGGGTCAAGTGTCGGCTGGGTCGCGGGTCATTACCCATTTGCATTTCCACTCGATTATTAAGCGATGCGCGGACAACTCGGCTTCGATATCGTTCTCGATATCGAATTTTATTTCGAATAATAGAAGAGAAGAGAGAGAGAGAGAGAGAGAAGAGATAAAGAGGAGAGGAATAAAGAAAAGAATTATCGCCATCGCGACCTCCTCCTCCTTCTCGATCCTCGTCGATTATTTTTTTCCAATAAGAAAACGGGATATTTGGAGACGATACTTCTTCTCTACGAAATATATTTAGAAGAAAACTGCACGTATATAATTTAAGCGTTCAAGTTTCTTGTTCAATTTCAATTATCGCGCGTTGAGTTGCAAGAACTCCTCGCTCATCCGTGTTATTGGTCGAAACGTTGTTGTTTGTACAGTTAAGGCGATTAAATACAGGCGAATAAAAGTATATACCTTGGCCGAGTAGTTCGTATCGATGCAAGAAGCTGGAATGCGGAGGTAGAGAGAGAGAGCAGCGTGCGTCTGTCTAGACGCGCATGTTGCAAAGTAGCGCGTCTTTAAAAGAAACATTCGAATACGCCCGATTTAATATTCCTGTTTCTCTTCGATCGACGCATAGCAAAGCGCGCGATAAATTTTATTCGCAAGAGATCCGTAACGCAACGTGACGCGTAAGAGGCGATAGCGATTATTTAAGAAGATTAATCGTTCTTGTCCGCGCTCGCTCCTTTTCAATTGGGTTGCTGATCGAGTGTCCCAGCGATCGATAATCGCAGATGCATCCTCCGATCCTGCTTCTCCCCTCCTCCTCCTCCCGTTTCGTTACATCAGACACGATTAGTCGCACGAAAGGAAATGTCCACATGTTCCACTTGTAACTTTGTAATTACGGCCCGCGGCTATCTTCCATACATTTGCAAAGGGGTTGCAAAGATTTTGCGTGAGAAAGTTTGTGCGATTATATTCGACTGCACGTCTTGGAACGCTTCGATGATGGATGGATCGGTTTAATCTCTTTTTTTTATTACATCTCTCCATTGGCGAATCTACGACTATAGTAAGATTTGTCGTATATTTTATATTGGAATTATTGTACATCTTTTTGTTTTCATCCAAATAAATAAATAAATAAATAAACGTGACAATCTTCGTTCGAGTACACATTTTCCTCAATGGAGAAATGATGCGAAAGGGTTTAAATCCCGATATCCCTCGTCAAACAAATCATACGGAAGAAGTTTCCTGTTTAAGTATTCCTCGTGCGTTTCACGAATTCTTCACCTCGAAACGAACCTCGAATCGAGGAAAACGATCGGATAGAAATTCGAAACATTTCCTCGAGTATAATAATTCTCGGCATTGAATCATTGTTTCGATTTGAGAAATTCGATTTTCATATGGTGGGAAAATTGGAATAATCTCGAGTGTTGCTCCCGAAGCGGAGGAGAGGAGAGACAGCATTTGCGGGCAGGGCTCGTCGCGGCCGATCATACACGGCATTCGGAACGAGGCAGCCACAGGCGTCGTTCCTGCAAATGTGGCCCGATTGTTATTCCGAGCACGGGGCAAGCGTTGCGCCGTGGCACGTGGGTTTTCAATTCGACTCCTCCGGCGGCGGCTTCGCCTCTTCGCTCTTTCGATCCTCGCTCTTTCGATTCCTCCTCCTCTTCTTCTTCTTCTTCTTCTTCTTCTTCTTCTTCGATTACACGTTCCACCACGCGCACTCGTCAAAGTAGTCGCGATGAATAATTCCGCGTCGCGGCTGATACACTTTGCACCCGTGCCACGGGGTGTCCATCGGATGTGTGCAGTTTCGCGGAAACAACACAATGGATCGAAATAGAAGCGGCATCGCGACTTTTTTTTTTTTTTTTTTTTTGGGTAACTCGTCGAGGAAAACCGCGATTGAATTATACACGAGTGGAAAAGGATTGTTTTCAGGGTTTTCGTTACCGAGGTCGTGTTATGAATCGTGATTTTTCGATCGAGGATTGAAACGATTGTTGGAAGGAGGGTTTGTTCGATCGAGATAAGAGGAAAAGAGTCGATATCGAGGGATCGATCAAAGGAAGGAAGGAAGAAGATTGTTGGATTGGATGCGTGAATATAATAGATTATAAATTGAACGATAAATAATAATTGGAAGAAGAAAAATATATATATATATATAGATTTGCGATTAATTATGCAGTCGAAAGAGACGATGTTATCCTTGAAACACCAGTCACGTTCCGTTTCAAAACGTTATCAACATTGTAGATGTTGGAACGATTCGAACAACCTTACCAATTTTTTTCAAATCACGATTCGAGTCGAGAGATATATTTTTATAATCCGGCACGAAGAAAAAGAGTGGACATCCCTCAAAATTCGACTTCAGAATCGAGATAGAATAATTAAAATCCGTTTCGTAAAAAAAGAGAAAGAATCGTTTATTATTTCTATCGCGTGTCAAATTCGCGAGAACCATTTAAGGCGAACTAGGGAGCCGTGTTCCCTGGCTCGACGAGAAACGTCGTCGTCGTCGACGATGATGATACTTTGTACGTTCGTTACCGCGCGCCGGTATGCAAATTTGCGGCGCGCACGTGTTCGTGCGTGGCTGGCACGCACACGCGCGTACCTGTCCGCGTAGAGACAAAGGTGCTTATGGGAGACTTACCGTGGCTGCACGCCATACATACTTAATGGACTTTCGGCGGTACGCCGTTGGAAGAGCTTATACCCATGCAAATCCAGCTGTGCAGATATCCCCGAGGAAACGCTCGCGATTTTTATCGCGACGCGCCATCCTAAGTTCGCCTTCGTCCACTTCTTCTTCTTCTTCTTTCCCTCTCTTTTCCAAATGTGTTCAAGAGTTTATTAAGATTCGGGTAGATTCGTTTATCGTTTTAAATTGGATGAGGAGAGAATGGTTTTGGGGGAGAGAGGTTTGACTGTTGGACGAGAATAATTTCTGTTTATCGAAAACGGAAGAAACGTAAGGCAGCGCGAGGCCTTTGATAAGATACAGTGGTTGGCGGGTATGAAAACATAAGCAGTGGCCTGGTAACACACGCGACCACAGGTCTTTTGCTTTCTCCAGATAAAAAGATACGCTTCCCGTGTTGAGTGTATGCATGTATGTATGCGATATGTGTGCGTGTGTATGATGGTTGCAATGGAAGATTTAACGGGGTCGTTATAGTTTAAATCGAGTGGTGTTACTTCAAACCTATTATATCGCTAATAGCTGATGAAGTCACGGTCTAATCTAGGATCTTGATCTTTTCACCCTGAAACGAGAACTGTAACAAAAGAGAAAATTATGCATAACAGTGCTCGTTCATTTCCCGGCCAGAATATTGTTGTTAAACTAATTGCTCGTGATATACTGCTTAATCCCGACCCGTGACATTTTTTTGCGAATATAAAATTGCACGAACGTTCAATTTGGAAATTTCAAATTGAGCGAATTATCTGTTGTCGTTTTCGTTGTCGAAAGTCATCGTCGTCGATTCGGAATAGTTCGAAAAATGCCTCGATCGATTTCGTCATTAAAAAGAGAAGGAAAGAGAGAAAGAAACAGGATAAGAAATTTCCATGTTAAGCAGACCAGGGTGCAATTATCGATCTCAATCTACGCCTTCCTCCTCGAGAAACGACTTCTTCAACTTCTTCCAAACGCGCTGCTGATTGGAATTGCTAAAGAGACGAACGAAGGATAACCTCGTCAAAATCCATTTCATCCATTCCAATTCTTCAAAAGCTGTACTGTAATTCCGGAAGAAAGAATGGTACATCGAAGAAGAAAAAGAAAAGCATCGCGTCTAATCTCATCAAAGTCCAATTCAAGAATATCCGAAAACCAGTTACATTCGAAGATTAGAATACATCGCAAAGAAGAAGAGAAGCATCTTTCTAAGCTATCTTGTATAATATAGAACTAGTCAAGCAAAAAGAAAAAAACTCGTCGAAATCCAAAGCTATATCCTGAACAAAGAATAATCCATCGCGATGAAGAGCAAGAATTTCTTCTTCAACTTTCAAAAATTGGAACTCAACAGCAAAAAGAAAGAAACTCGTTGAAATTTAAAACTATATCCTGAACTGTGAGGAGCAAGAATTTCTTCTTCAACTTGCAAAAATTGAAACTCAACAGCAAAAAGAAAGAAATCTAAAATTATATCCTGAACTGGTGAGGAGCAAGAATTTTTTCTTCAACTTGCAAAAATTGAAACTCAACAGCAAAAAGAAAGAAATCTAAAACTATATCCTGAACTGGTGAGGAGCAAGAATTTCTTCTTCAACTTGCAAAAATTGAAACTCAACAGTAAAAAGAAAGAAATCTAAAACTATATCCTGAAGCAAGAATTTTTTCTTCAACTTGCAAAAATTGAAACTCAACAGCAAAAAGAAAGAAATCTAAAACTATATCCTGAACTGGTGAGGAGCAAGAATTTCTTCTTCAACTTGCAAAAATTGAAACTCAACAGTAAAAAGAAAGAAATCTAAAACTATATCCTGAAGCAAGAATTTTTTCTTCAACTTGCAAAAATTGGAACTCAACAGCAAAAAGAAAAAAAACTCGTCGAAATCCAAAACTATTTATATTTAGAACGAAGAATAACACATCGCGATGAAGAGCAAGAATTTCTTCTTCAACTCTTCCAAAAACTCGACGAGTTAAAAAAAAGAAACTCGTCGAAATTCAAAACTCTATTTATATTCGAAACGAAGAATAACACATCGCGATGAGAAGCAAGAATTTCTTCAACTTCCGAAAAAAAAAAAAAAAAACGTTAATTGGAATGGAGCGACGAAGAGAACAAAGGACAAAATTCCATTCGACGAATTCCAAAAGCCTATTATATTCCAGGACAAAGAATAATACGTCGCGGAGAAGAAGGGAAAGAGGAAGAGTAGGAGGGGGGCGAAGGACAATCTCGTCAAATCCACGAATTTCAAAAATTCCCCGCTACATCGAGGACAAAGAATAATACATGGCAGAGGAGGACAAGAAGAAGAAGAAGAAGAAGAAGAAGAAGAGGAGCATCGTCGGCGCCATAAGGCGTACGCCGAGTTGTGCGCGGCATAGAGCAAGCGTACCTACAACGACGATGCACCTGCACCTGCCCGCCAGTTGCACCCCTCTTTACGACGATGCTATCTAGGATGGTGTGCATGCCCCCCTCGCCTCTGCTCGCTTTCGCTGCTCCTGCCGCCGCCGCCGCCGCGACACCTGACGCACTCCTCCTCCTCCTCCTCCTCCCTGTACACGCGCCTCTCTCTCTCTCTCTCTCTCTCTGCACGATGACGCGCGCGTGCACGCCGCTTTGTGAGAAGTACTATTAACCTGGCTTCTCACACATCCACCGGTCCCGATTCTTCTCTCTCTCTTTCTCTTTCTTCGAGAAACGAGGAAAATTTACCACCTACCGACGATTTTGATAGAGAATGTTGTTGCTACGGTTCCTCGAATCCTCTGTTCGCGAGGATCGTGAGAAGAGTTTAGGATTTTTGAAGGTGATTTTTACGGAGTTTTTTTGGGAAAATAGGATCTCTTTTAGATTTTTTTCTTTTTTTAAGAGATTTCGTAATTTATCGAAGATTTTTATCTGAAGAATTGTACTATTTTTTTTATAACGAATCGAAACCTTTTTGCTCGAGAAGAATAAATCGGGATTAAATTGAGAGATTTAATAAATAATTGAGGGATGTATCGTCGCGTTTCAGATATACCGGCACAAGTGCCGCCGTTAACACCTGGGACCAACAAGAAGATGACCGAGGCCCTGGAGGCCTCTTTCGCCTCCTGGGAGAAGGAACGAGTCCGCCTCAACATAACCAAAGGTGAGTGCCGTCTTTTTTTCCTTCTTCTTCTTCCTCCTCTTCTTTCTTCTCTCGATATATCCCAATCTCGCGGAAAACATTCCTTCTTTCTTTTTTTCTTTCTCTCTCTCTCTGTTTTTTGCTCCCTTCTCTTTATGCACGGAGTACAGGTTTCTCGACGATTTCTAATTATCCTCTCATTGCCGCGATCCTGATTCGCGAACTTTGACAGTTTCATCTGAAAAAACATATATTTTCTTCGTATATATCGATTTATCGATTATTGATTTCTTTATTTTTCTTCTTCTTATTTCAATATTGATAAATCGATATTAAAGTAAAACAGATATTCGTTTTAATCTTAAATTGTCATTTAATGATAAATAAATCGAACGTTAATCACCATTAGAATGCAATTACTTAATCAAAAATGAGAAACATTATTGATCTTGTTTTTCTTGCATAGAAGAGATTATTCTTGCCCGCGTAATCTGCCAAGGTTTTAATTGACGTAACACCATTATATTCTCTCTCCGTCTCTCGCTTCAAAAATCGTTGCATACGTTCTACTCTACTCCAATCCAATCGATCTGAAAATTCCAAAAAATCAGATTTGAAAACTAACTAGTTAAAAAAATATAACATAAAGTATCGCTTTAACGTTTATTATTGGGTTGGCAACTAAGTAATTGCGGATTTCAGTTGAAATTGATGACGACCTAATCAAAGCAATAATCGATTCGGATCGTCACAGTACAACACAGTGAGATTGCAGAGAAGCTTCATGTATCGCGTACATGCATTGAAAACCGCTTAAAACAACTTGGCTATGTTCAAAAACTCGATACATGGGTTTCTCACGAACTGAAAGAAAAGCATTTAACGCGACGCATTAACAGCTGCGATTTGCTAAAGAAACGTAATGAAAATGATCCATTTTTGAAACGACCGATAACTGGCGATGAAAAATGGGTTATTTACAACAATATCAAGGAAAAAATCGTGGAGCAGGCCACGTGAATCAGCTCGAACAACGTCAAAAGCTGGTATTCATCGAAAGAAGGTTTTGTCATCAGTTTGGTGGGATTACAAAGGAATTGTCTATTTTGAACTCTTACCATCCAACCGAACGATCAATTCTATCGTCTACATTGAACAACTAACGAAATTAAACAATGCGGTTGAAGAAAAGCGACCCGAATTGACAAATCGAAAAGTTGTTGTATTCCATCGTGACAATGCAAGGCCACACGCATCTTTGGTCACTCGGCAAAAATTATTGGAGCTTGGTTGGGATGTTTTGCCGCATCCACCATATAGTCCTGACCTTGCACCATCCGATTACTTTTTGTTTCGATCTTTACAAAACTCCTTGAATGGTAAAAATTTCAATAACGATGATAATATCAAATCGTACCTGATTCAGCTTTTTGCTAATAAAAACCACAAGTTTTACGAACGTGGGATTATGATGCTGCCTGAAAGATGGCAAAAGGTCATTGATCAAAATGGGCAACGCATTACGGAATAAAGTTATTTAGTTCCACGAAAAAATTGTCTTTGATTTTCAAAAAAAAAATCCGCAATTACTTAGTTGCCAACCCAATATAATCAATCCTCCACGTTTCTCTTACAACCTTCTCGCGCGATATCGAACGATATTGAACCTGTCCAAAATCCACGAAGAGAAAAGAAACGAAGGAAAGAATAGAGGGGAAGAGAAAAGGCGAAAAGTTGTTCTCGTCTCGTTGCACAATCAGTCACGGTCGGGCGCGGGCGGGTGAAATTTGTCGAAAAATCGAGCGGCCCTTTCGAAACCGGGGGGAGAGGAGAGGAGAGGAGAGGGGGGAGCTGGTGCGTGCATCGCGTCGATGCGTGCGCGCGCGCGCGATGTGATGCGATGTGCGACGAGGCGGCGATGTGCAAGAATTGTGAATGTGATGTTGATGGTTCTGATGGGGAGCCGATGCCACACATCCGGTATGCGCATTCAGAGCCACGCGGGTGTGACGTTGCTTCCGGTCTACATGCCCCGGGTTCGTACCCTCCGGCCAGATCACCTACAGTCCTCTGACCTCCGTGAACCACCAACCACTTTCAAATCCCCTTTCTTTTTCTTTTTTCTTTTTTTTTTTTCTGTCTTCTTAATCGATCTCTTCGAGCCACGAAACGATCGAATCTACGGAGTCTTGTTATTGGTTAGGATTGGAGGGATATTTTGCAATATTGGATTTTGGAAAGTGATGTTGTATGCAAATTGGGGAGGATTCATTATTCACCGAGGAGAAAATTATTTTTGTAATATGTGTATGTTATCTTTGGTTAAAATCGATCGGTTTGAGTGATTTTTCGATCGATCGGGAGGATAATCGGGAAACGTGGTCTGGATCCGCTTCCCGATACAGCGCGTGCTACGAACGGTGGACGGACGGGGGGAGGAGAGGCGCGGAGAGCACCTGCTGCAACGAGACACGGCGTGCATTCGCGATCGCGTTTCTAGACGTCACGAGCGCCCCACTACCACCACCACCGACGCACACGTTCCTATGATTTATTCACAATTTGCCTTTCTTATGAATAATAAGCGCCGCCAAGGATGCAAGTATCCTTTTCGTCGAATCGAGAGACAAAAGGTTGGCGCGTACCGATTCGATGGTCAGAATGTTGTCCGCCTGTCTTCGATCAAGGAGAGTAACATCTCCTTCGAAATTTATTAAAAAAAGAGAGAGGAAAGAAAGAAAGACATTTCTCTATAATAAAAACGCGAGAGAATCGAAAAAGAAAGAAAGCAACGATCGGAGATAACGCGGTGTAACGATGATAGAAAAAAATGGCGTCAGATGGCGTCTAATTAGAAACGTTGGTCGTAATGCTCTCGTAATCTGGCATCTCGTCGATCTGCCACTGAGATCCATAGAAATGAAACGAAAGGAAAAAAGGAGGGGGAAAAAAAAAGAGAGAGAAAGAGAAGAGGAGGAGGAGAGAGAAATTGGCATCCACCTGTCCACCTGTGAGAGGCCGGTGAAATTTATCACTGGAGGGCAGGTACGTCGTATCGTAGGTAAACTGGCCTCGCATAAGGCGGCGACGGACGGTTTCCTAAACCAACCGACCGAAATCACGGCCGGTATTTCTCGATTATCGCCGAGACAGCTTGACACCTGCGCGCTTCGATTATCTCCGTTCGCCCATATCTCTGCACGATCGCCTCCCCCTTTTCGTTTCACAAAATTCGCGTTATCCTCCCTCTCTCTTTCTATAATCGCTCCTCCTTCAAATAAAAAATCTTAAGCGAAAACTCGAAGCATCAAATACTTACCATATTTTCCACGCTCTCATTTCTCTTAAAAAATCTCGTGCAAAGAGCAATAAAAGAGTAAATCGTATCCCTTTGGGAGGATTTGCTTAAATTATCGAACAATTCGTAAAACGCGATTAATAAATCGAAAGAACGACGCTATTCGATTCCGATATCCTCGTTGATCGGCATCCAGGGGTGGCATCGTTCGTGGACGAGAAATCAAAGGTGTAACCGACGCATAATAAGAGCAGGGGGAAGGGAAGAAGAAAGGATCGGATGGCGGTATCGAAATCGTGGAGCCGATCCCCGCCGCTACGTGACTCGCGAGTGTAAGTCCGTTTTTATGAATGGGGCGGCAGCGATTCCCGTGGCGGGATGGAAGGGCGTTCGTGGAAAACGTGGGGATTGGTGGCGCGGGCAAAAGCATCGGGGATCGGCGATAATACATAAATAGTGGAAAAGGTGAGAGAGAGCAAAGAGTGGACTCGGAGCGCGAGTGTCTAACGGCGCGCCGCACGATCAAAGAGGAACGCCGCCGATATTTGAGGATCGCGCCGATGTTTGCCCAACTTATTCCTTGTCACCGCTGTTAACACAATTCTCTCTCTCTCTCTCTCTCGCCTCCCTGACGACACTCGGCCCTCCCCCCCTTCATATACTTTCGACGATTACTCCGTTTCTTTTAAAAGAGCCTTTCCAACGTGTAAACCGCTTTTTCGAAAGATTTTGGAACAATTCTGCAAGGCTTCACGTTTGAAAATACGTTTATTGGATATTTATTCAGCTGGAATTAAGCATTTTCTGTTGAAGTTGTTGTCGAGTAAGAGATTTAGAGAAATTAAAGGGTTCTGTTGAAGAGAGTTTCAAGAATCATCCCTTCAACTTTTCTAATTGCGTCGATGTAATTTTGGAACATGGAAATAATAAATCTACAAAAATAGAGCACCGTCATAGAGTTAAATTTTCAGATTTACAAGTGTTGATATTCGTCCTCTATTAAAGAAAATTTTAAAAACTTTTCTTCCTCTCCCCTATCCCTATAAATAATAACGCAATTTTCGATTCCTCGATGATTAAGAAATATCGATATTTATTCTCCATTCCAAGAATTTTTCTTCCTCTTCCCTATGAATTATATTTGCATCGATACAATTTCCACGTGAAAAAGTAATAAGCCTGAATCTACAAAAACAGAGCATCGTCACGATTCATAAAGAAAACTTTAAGAATCACCTTTCTTCCTCTTCGTGAATTATATCATTAAACGCAACGATTAACAAATATCGATATTTCTCTTCTCCTCGAATAATTCTCGCAATTGCGTCGATATAACTTTCGAATAACTAGAGCAACAGGCGTCAAGATATTTTCGATTCCTCGCTTAAAGAAAACTTTAATAATCAACCTCTTTTTCCTCCTATCCATAAATCACATTATAATACACACACACACACACACACACACACACACACACACACACACACACACACACACACACACACACACACACACACACACACACACACACACATATATATATATAACTTTTAAGATAGATATTTTCGATTCCTCGCTTAAAGAAAACTTTAATAATCACCTCTTTTTTCTCCTATCCATGAATCACATTATAATACATATATATATATATAACTTTTAAGATAGATATTTTCGATTCCTCGCTTAAAGAAAACTTTAATAATCATCTCTTTTTCCTTCATGAATCACATTGTTATAATACATATATATATAATTTTTAAGATAGATATTTTCGATTCCTAGCTTAAAGAATACTTTAATAATCACCTCTTTTTTCTCCTATCCATGAATCACATTATAATACATATATATATATATATAACTTTTAAGATAGATATTTTCGATTCCTCGCTTAAAGAAAACTTTAATAATCACCTCTTTTTCCTTCATGAATCACATTGTTATAATACATATATATATATAATTTTTAAGATAGATATTTTCGATTCCTCGTTTAAAGAAAACTTTAATAATCACCTCTTTTTCCTCCATGAATCACATTATAATACATATATATATATATATATATATAACTTTCAAGCGGATAGATATTTTCGATTCCTCGATAAACGCAAAAATAAATACATTCTCCATCAAAGAAATCTCCATTAAGAACCAGATCTTCTCTTTCTTCTCTCCTCCCGCTTATCCGCATTATATATACGAATTACGCATCGTAATCGCGTTAAATGCATGTAATGTTCGCCGGGATCGACAGGCGCGAACGAGTCCGGAAAAACGGCGCGTCGCCAAGATATTGGAGCGCGAGGGTAGAAGCGATTACGGAGCATCGGTGTCGCGACGTCTCTCGTCCGGCACAGCTTTTAATCAAGCGTACCGCAATAGGCTAATCTAGGCAATTAGTTTCCTACGACGTAATCGGCCGGTAGATAAGGTGAAACAGCGGGTGGGAGTTAAAAGTCCTGTAATATTACGTTAGATCGTCCCTCGTGCATTATCATCGCCCCGAGAATAGAGGAATATGCAGATCGCCCGGTTGGAAGATTATTCCAAAAGGTTCTTGTTTCTTGAAAAAAAGCAAGGAGGAGTCGTAGAAACTTTTTTCGTCTCTTCGTCTCCTTTATATACGATTGCTCAATTAGCGAGTCTTGATGTGTCGCGTGTAAAAGCGTTTTGTTGTCGGTTTTCTCTTCTTTTTTTAATTTTACAATACGGAACTCCACGTGACACGAAAGAAGTTTTTTTTTTTTTTTCATTTTCTATTCCCATCCGCGATTACTTAACGAGTACCCGTGATTTTGAGATCGTATCTTAATATATATATAGAGAGAAAGAGTGTGTTGAGATTATTATTAGGCAATTGTATTCCGTGAATTAGAAACGAAGGGAATATTTCGAATAAATCTTGGAAACATAATTTGTAAGAGCATCTTGTTAATGAATGAGATAATTCGAAGAAGTTAGAAGAAATAAAGGAGAACGATAGACTTTCGAGACTTCAATTTCATCGTCCAATAACGATATAATATGCGTTCAAGAATGAGATTCTCTGAATATCGAACGGGCTCTCAAGGATATCCACTCGGAAAGATTTTTATTATTACTCTTCCCTCTCTCCCCTAAAAAATAATAAAAGTCGAAGGAACAAAAATAAGGAAATTTTAAAGAGGAATATTTGCATTTTCGAGCATTCGCGAGATCAAAAAAAAAAAAAGAGAAAAGAAAAAAAGTGAAAGTATCGATATAATTGCAGCACGTTTGCGCACGTTTCGACGAATTCTCGTGGCGCGCGAGGCGGGAAAGGGAAAGAGAGGAAGAAGGCTGGCTCGCGTTAGGGGAGTTCGTTGTAATTTCTGTTTGCATTATGAGCCGAACTGTACTTTTACGCGTGGAAGATACCGCGAAACAATGCAAGACACGCGTGCAAATATGGGCGCGCACCTCAAATGGGACATTCCAATGTTTCTCGGTATTGCTTCTACCAAAGATGGCCGGGCCCGAGCACCGATCATGTCGTCAACCCGGCGCGATATATCTCTCTCTCGCGTCTTCGAAAAGCCTTTGTCTCGCCTCGTAATCTTTCCTCTCGTGCCCCGCTATTTTTCTTCTCTTTTTTCTTTTTTTTTTTTTCTTCTCCATCGTGCACGCACGCCATTCTCTCCCTTATTATATCCACAATCTATCGATCTATAAGTGGATCTCGTTAATAGAAGAAAATTCAAAATAATTTCTGAAACGTGTTTTATCATTTAGGGATTTATCCGATCTCATTCGTTGACCTCTTCCTTCTCGCAATTTCTTTTCTTGTTCTAATTGTATTAGAGAATTGTCGAGTTTTGAAAAGTTTCGAATTTTTCCCATAACAAAGTAATAATTGAAATGTTAAAATGTTAAAATGTTTTACATATATTTTCTTTCGATAAACTATAAGTTAAGTAATAAGATATTCAATCGTGACTTGCATACAAATGAACGATAACGATTTTATTTTAATAATTAGAGAAAAAAGAGGAAAAAAAAAATTATCATGAAAGATGTGAACATTAAAAACCGGTCGTTTCATTAGAATAGATATCGATCGTTTCCTGTTTGAAAGCATTGAAAAAAAACGTGATTAGTCACCGGGTTTTTAAATAATCGACGATAATAAAATTACTCTTTATTCGACGAAATTTAACGAATTTATCACTCGTCGGCCGTGAATCGATTTCGACTCGATCTCATCGATACACATATATATATATATATAAATTCTGCCACCATAAATTCTTCTATCTCTCCGGATTATCGATCGTAGAGATCGTCGATACGATTGGAATAATTCACAATTCAAAAATTCCTTTCTCTCTCTTTCTTTCCATATGAATATGTATGAAATTCCTGATCGATTAATCGATATATTACGCGTCGACTTTGATAAATTAATAAAAACGGGTGTGGCGTGTCAATGTTACTCAATGATTATTTAATACTCGTTAGAGAAGAACTCTCCAACGAGTATTAATTATTTTCCATCCAAACCCATCCGACGATTCATTCAATCGTTCAATCTGTACAATTTTTTGGGGGAAAAAAAAATATTAAGAAGGAATACAATCTGTATTAACCCGAGGAATTACCGTTTCAGATCCGAGGCAATGGTCGGAAGCAGCTGTCGCTCACTGGTTGCACTGGGCCATCGGCGAGTTCTCCCTCGCTGGTGTAGCGATACAACCCTGGCAGAACATGACCGGGAAACAGATTTGTGCCATGGGGAAGGAATCCTTTTTGGCACGTGCTCCGGCCTTCATGGGCGATATCCTGTGGGAACACCTCGAGATACTTCAAAAAGGTACGTGACTCTTTCCCCCTCTCTCCCTTCTCCCTCTTCTTCATTACGCGTCGTTTCCTTCATCCCTCTCCCCGGAATGAAAGAATGTACGAATAATTATCGAAACGCGAGAGAGAAAGAGAGAGTGAGATTTCGTTTTCGCGAGGAAAGTCGTCTCCTCCCAGAGAAAAGGAGGACCTCTCCGATCATAGATGGTTTCTTTCCTGAGGAAATATAGAAAATTCGTGTCCAATACGAATGAGCATTAAAACGCGAGAGATTTCATTTCGAAAGATCGTCGAAAGATCCATCCTCCTCTGTGATAATATCGTCTCCTCCCAGAGAAAAGGACCTCTCCGATCATAGATGGTTTCTTTCCTGAGGAAATATAGAAAATTCGTGTCCAACTGACGAATAAGTGAATTAAAACACGAGAGATTTCATTTCGAAAGATCGTCGAAAGATCCATCCTCCTCTGTGATAATATCGTCTCCTCCCAGAGAAAAGAAGGACCTCTCCGATCATAGATGGTTTCTTTCCTGAGGAAATATAGAAAATTCGTGTCCAACACGAATGAGCATTAAAACGCGAGAGATTTCATTTCGAAAGATCGTCGAAAGATCCATCCTCCTCTATGATAATATCGTCTCCTCCCAGAGAAAAGGAGGACCTCTCCGATCATAGATGGTTTCTTTCCTGAGGAAATATAGAAAATTCGTGTCCAACACGAATGAGCATTAAAACGCGAGAGATTTCATTTCGAAAGATCGTCGAAAGATCCATCCTCCTCTATGATAATATCGTCTCCTCCCAGAGAAAAGGAGGACCTCTCCGATCATAGATGGTTTCTTTGCTGAGGAAATATAGAAAATTCGTGTCCAACTGATGAACATGAATGAGCATTAAAACGCGAGAGATTTCATTTCGTCGAAAGATCCATCCTCCCCTCTGATAATATCGTCTCCTCCAGAAAAGGAAGACCCCCTGTTATACTCTAAAATATCGTAGGAGGAGGTCGATTTTTATTAGAGATTCGCGAGGAATGGAGGAGGAGGAGCAGGTTGGTGAGGAGGAATCGGTTTTCCTATTCTATCCGTGGGGGGAGGAGAGGCATCCCATAGTCCGGTGGACGGAAGAAGAATACAGATCGAATTCCCGTAAAATCGCAATGTCACGGCACAGGTAGGTAGCGCGGCACAGGTACACGCGTAAGAGGGAAAGAGAGGGAGGAGGAGGAGGAGGGAAACAATGAGGCGAGGAGGCGAGACGAGAGCGTATATCCTCTTTTCTCTATGCGCGTTCGAAGCGTGTTTTCGAAGCGTTGAATCGGCACTTTTTATTTGGGACGAAGGAGAGAATGGGTGGAGGGAAAAAAGAGACGCGCGGCATAGAAACTCCCATTCCGGATATCCTGTGCCCGCCAGAATGCTCCCGTGCCATTGCCTCGGCCACTTAGGTGGTTTTCGGACCGCTCATACGTGTGTGTGCGTGCGCGTGTGTCAAAGCGACGTGCATGCAACCCCGGCAGACCACTCGTGTTTCGATATTACGATATAGATAGAGCAGCGTTGTCGGGCGAAGAATCGGCCGATTTTCGACCGGGAAAAGAGGGTGGAAATCGTGGCACGAGGATAATGCTTGCACCTTTTTCTTTATCTCCTTCGTAGGGGGATATCTTCCGTCACAAAGGTGCCTCGCTTTCGAAATCTATCCTCGATCGATCGAAATTCTTCGATTGCTCCTCCTTCCATTTTTTCCTCACCGATCGTGGCTGAATAGTGCACGCGTGAATTTTGCACGAAGGAGACGAGTACTTTTCAGAGATGGAGAGAGTATTGAAAATTGAACGAGATTGGAAGGTTTTTTCGAAATCTATATCGATCGAAATTCTTCGATTGCTCTACCTTCCATTTTTTCCTCATCGTGTACGCGTGAATTTTGCACAAAGGAGACGAGCAATCTCTTTTCAGAGATGGAAAGGATGAAAGAGAGAGTATTGAAAATTGAACGAGATTGGAAGTTTTTTCGAAATCCATCCTCGATCGATCGAAATTTTTCGATTGTTCTATCTTCCATTTTTTCCTCACCGTGCACGCGTGAATTTTGCACAAAGATGAGTACTTTTTAGAGATGAAGAGGATGAAAGAGAGAGTATTGAAAAATGAAATCGAATCATTTTTCGATTGCTCTATCTTCCATTTTTTCCTCACCGTGCACGCGTGAATTTTGCACGAAGGAGACGAATACTTTTTAGAGATGAAGAGGATGAAAGAGAGAGTATTGAAAAATGAAATCGAAATTTTTCGATTGCTCTATCTTACATTTTTTCCTCACCGACCATGCACGCGTGAATTTTGCACGAAGGAGACGAGTACTTTTTAGAGATGAAGAGAATGAAAGAGAGAGTATTGAAAAATAAAATCGAATCATTTTTCGATTGCTCTACCTTCGATTTTTTCCTCAACAATCGTGGCTGGATGGTGCACGCGTGAATTTTGCACGAAGGAGACGAGTACTTTTTAGAGATGAAGAGAATGAAAGAGAGAGTATTGAAAATTGAACGAGATAGGAAGTTTTAATTTTTTAATCCAGGCAATGGTTGGAAATATGTTTAATTGTGCGTAATAATCGGGGGAACAATGGACGAATCGAGTCGAGTGCGAAACCAACCGTTTCTCCGGCTTCTCCCTTTCTCCCACGATCGTGGATCTCCCGCGGATAATCGATCTCGATTATCCGTTCGTATCGTGTATCGAGGGCAGTTTCCTTGGAACTTGTACATCTTCGGCGTTGGGGACAGGAAGGACGCGAAGAAGGGTGAGAGAGAGAGAGAGAGAGAGAGAAAGGTCGGCCGAGGTACGAAAATGATTCCAGGAAGCGGAGGTTCACCCATGATTTAATTCCCCGTTAAAGTAAAATCCCGTGCTTCCTGATCGATTATTCGTGTCGTCAGATCGGCGTGGAAATCGCGATTCGATCGAGTTGGCTCACGATTGGACACGACGAATTTCCGATTTTCATCCGAGACGTTTCTTCTTTTTCTTTTTTCTTTTTTTTTTATCAATTAATTATGGATTCGATTCGACTCTGGAGGATCGTGTAAATGAAGCGAATAAATGTTTCGTTTCTTTCTTTCATTATTAGCATAAATAAGTAATATTGTACGTAATTCTAAATATAAAAGGAAGAGAGAGAGAGAGAAAAGAATAAACTGATACAGATAGGCGATATCTCGGTTATCGGGAAACAATGAGCAAAGGCTCCGTAACGAAACGAGGCAGGATAATTATTTCAGATAAGAGTGTGCATCATAGAGTCAGATACGCTCGATATAAAAAAAGACAGAAAGAGAGAGAGAGAAAGTTGGTAACAAAGTAGCGCGTAATAATCTACATGGAACGAAATCGCATTTCGATGTCGAGAATCAAATATATATATGTATATACATATATTTTTATCGGGATTCTTTCATACAACGGCGGAACAATGGAAGAAGGCTCGTGACCCGCGACCAATCGCTGCTACCAACCGCGTGTGTTGGTAGACGCGACATAGCGTGGGTAATCGCTTTGATTCCGCGAACGAGAACGGATATTAGGAAATATCTCTGCCGTGAAAAAAAAAAAGGAAGGAAGAAAGAAGAAGAAAAAAGGAAAAGGAAAAAAAGTAGAAACTGAAAAGCCGCATCCTACACACGATATCGAATCACGCAGGCGAAACCCCGCGCAATCGTCCGCCATTTTCCGTCCGTTTCGTCCACTTTTGCGCAACCTTGGATTTTTCTTCCCTCCTTGGATTTCTCTTCTTTCCGGATTCGAAAGGAAAGAAATTCGAGGCTATTCGCGTTTTCTTCGAAGAGAGAGAAAGGAAGAGGTTCGAGACTTTCCTCGTCCCGAGGAAATTTCAGTTTCGAGGAGAAGATATTTGGAAGAAATTTGGAGGAAAAGGAGGGGAGGAGGAAGGGGTTGGTTTCGTGGATCCGTGGATGAATCACGGGGAACGGCAATCCACCTCCTTCGCAATAATGGACGTAATAATAACGAAGTAAGATCGTTGGTCACGATTATGCTCGCAGCGCTCTTGTACACCGGAATGGTAAAAAGCAGGGAGGGAGCCGAGGAGCAGCAGCGAGGCTTTGCACGCGCTGCTAACGCCGCCGCCTCGCTGTGAACGTAATTGACTTAATGACACGGAATTCTATAATCGCGTAACCGCGAGCATAAACGTTAATTACGCTAGCTGCGTGTAAACAAACGATATCGTTCGAATCGAACAATTGGATCGAAACTTTCGAATTATTTTTCATCCTCCGTCCCCTCTCCCCCCTTTCTTCTCTTCGCTTCCATTTCGGATTCTTTCGATTTCCCGCCCAAAAGTGCCAAATTATTAGGGAAGAAGAACAAGGAATCACCGATTATTAAAAAAAAATAATAATAACAAAAAGTAGTCGGTGGCAGAACTGAGGAAAGTTCCGTTTTCCATCCAGATGTCAACGTGTTCGAATCGGATTCGAACGATTGAATCGAAACTTTGGAATTATTTTTCATCCCTCTCCCCTTTCTCGATCTTCTCTTCGGATTCTTTCGATTTCCCGCCAAAAAGTGCCAAATTATTAGGGAAAAAGAAGGAGGGATCGCCGATTATTAAAAAATAATAATAATAATAGAAAAGTCGGGGGAAATGGTGGCAGAACTGAGGAAAGTTTGTTCCGTTTTCCATCCAGATATCGAAGCGTTCGAATCGGATTCGAATAATTGAATCGAAACTTTGGAATTATTTTTCATCCTTCGTCCCCTCTCCCCTTTCTCGATCTTCTTTTCGGATTCTTTCGATTTCCCGCCCAAAAGTGCCAAGTTATTAGGGAAAAAGAAGGAGGGATCGCCGATTATTAAAAAATGATAATAATAATAGAAAAGTCGGGGGAAATGGTGGCAGAACTGAGGAAAGATTGTTCCGTTTTCCATCCAGATGTCGACGTGTTCGAATCGGATTCGAACGATTGGATCGAAACTTTGGAATTATTTTTCATCCTCCCCTCTCCCCTTTCTCAATCTTCTTTTCGGATTCTTTCGATTTCCCGCCCAAAAGTGCCAAGTTATTAAGGAAAAAGAGGGATCGCCGATTATTAAAAAATAATAATAATAACAAAAAGTAGTCGGTGGCAGAACTGAGGAAAGTTCCGTTTTCCATCCAGATATCGAAGCGTTCGAATCGGATTCGATCGAAACTTTGAAATTATTTTTCATCCTCCGTCCCCTTTCTCGATCTTCTTTTCGGATTCTTTCGATTTCCCGTGCCAAAAGTGCCAAGTTATTAGGGAAAAAGAAGGAGGAATCACCGATTATTAAAAAATGATAATAATAATAGAAAAGTCGGGGGAAATGGTGGCAGAACTGAGGAAAGTTTGTTCCGTTTTCCATCCAGATGTCGACGCGGCGAAGGCCTCTCTGGAGAACGTGGCGGGCAACATGTACGAAAGCGTATGCGTGCCAGATTTAGGTGATTTCTTGGGATACCAGAGCGGCGGCGGCGGCGGCGGCGGCGGTCATCAGGTCGCGACGCCGGAACACAAGAGTCCAGCGACGCCAGCGAGTTCCGCAACTTCGAACTCGTCGGGCCCGCAAAACGGCGGAAACCAAGCGGGGGCCCCGTTGCAACCACCCTCCGCCTCGGTCTCTCTGCCCTCGAGACAGTATCATAACGATGGTAAGTCTCTCTCTCTCTCTCTCTCTCTCTGTTTCTCTTTCTCTCTATATTCTCCTCCGTAAAAATATAGAACGAGCGAGGTTCTCTTTCTCTCTGTCCCTCTCTTTCCGATGTACGCGAGTCTACGTGAAAGTCGAAAGACGACGGGATTCGCGTCGACGTTTCGTAATTCATGGAAATGAGACACTGGTCGTTCCAAGGTATATCGATCGATTAACGTTGAAAGATCTCTATCGTGGTATGAGATGTACAGGTTCTGGTTGGACGCGAGGCGATAAATTAGAGAAGGAGCAGGGTTGAACCGTCCGTGGTGGTAGGTACAAGCCTCGTTTCCCCCTCGTCCCTTTTGCCCCTGTTGTTGTTGCGTAAAAACTGAAACTGGCCCCGACAATACGAAACGTTGAAATTCCGTTGTCGTTGTCCTGTCGTCAGGTGTAGGCAGCGACGGTGCGACAACGCCGGTGTAAATCTCTCGCAGCGTTTCCCAACCCTTCGGCCGATCCGTCTTCCCCGCCCAACTCCTTCCAACCATAAATCTCCGGAACGATTCTAAGCAACGAATCTCAAAGCAAAGCCTCTTCTCGAGCCGTCTTACTTCACGTATGTTCGTTCCAATATCGGAAATTGAAATCGATCCCGAGTTAAGTGGACCCTCGATCGAGATGCGGTGTTTCAAGTTGGGAAACGCTGAGAATACTTGCAGGAGCAAGTCCACCGTGCGACAAGCCGATTTATTTATTTGCGGGCTAAGGAAAGCGTTGCGAGTGGCGGGAGGAGTTTCTTCATTGTTACGTCAGGGTGGTGGTGATACCATCTCCCCGCGTTTGCACGTGTTGCCACAAGTCTCTCTCTCATTATCGTCGTTGCGTTCGCCTTCTCGTTTAACACACGTTCTGCGGTGATGATGATCCTCGTCGTTCTTCGTGGGAGGGAGAGGGGGAGTAGAGTGGATGGACGAGCGACGATTTCATTTTTCGCGATCTTGGAAGAGGAGGAGGAGGAGGAGGAGGAAGAAGTCGGCTCATTAACCGAGACACGAAGCACCGAGGGGCGAAGGGTTGGCGGATTGCGATATATTCGCGGTGCGCAATTCAAACCGACGTGATTCACCTTTTTATTCTCCGCCGTTTTCATCGGCTCTTGGCGCAATTCATTCAGCCGAAGGACTCTCCGCCGTTCCGCGGACGAACAATGGAAAAATTTCGAGGGGGCAAATGGAGGCCTCGTTCATTCATTCGACCACACGATTTCTCCCATTTTTCCTCTTGCTAGTTGATCGTTGAAAATTCTCCGATTCACTCGATAATCAAAGTGGAAATTAAATCATATCCGGACAAAGATCCCTTCGATTCGAATTTAAAAATTATTCCACTGGACTCCCTTAAATTTAATTTCGAAAAGATCGTGGAAATTCTCCAATCGACTCGTTCGATTCCACTAATCAAAATAACAATTAGCAATCAAACGAAGATCGCTTCGATTCGAATTTAAAAATTATTCCACTGGACTCCCTTAAATTTAATTTCAAAAAGTTGAAATTGTGGAAATTCTCCAATCGACTCGTTCGATTCCACTAATCAAAGTAACAATTAGCAATCAAACGAAGATCGCTTCGATTCGAATTCAAAAGTTATTCCACTGGACTCCCTTAAATTTAATTTCGAAAAATTGAAATTGTGGAAATTCTCCAATTCTCCAATTCGTTCGATTCTATTCCCTTAAATTTAATTTCGAAAAGATCGTGAAAATTTTCCAATCGACTCGTTCGATTCCACTAATCAGAATAACAATTAGGAATCAAACGAAGATCATTTCGATTCGAATTCAAAAGTTATTCCACTGGACTCCCTTAAATTTAATTTCGAAAAGATCGTAAAAATTCTCCAATCGATTCGTTCGATTCGAATTTAAAAATAATTCCACTGAACTCTCATTTTATTAATCTAAATTAAATTTCGAAAATAATTGATGGTGGAAATTCTTCAATCGACTCGTTCGATTCTAATCAGGGTAATCACAATTAGCAATCAAACGAAGATCGCTTCGATTCGAATTCAAAAGTTATTCCACTGGACTCCCTTAAATTTAATTTCGAAAAATTGAAATTGTGGAAATTCTCCAATTCTCCAATTCGTTCGATTCTATTCCCTTAAATTTAATTTCGAAAAGATCGTGAAAATTCTTCAATCGACTCGTTCGATTCGAATTTAAAAGTAATTCCACTGGACTCCCTTAAATTTAATTTCGAAAAGATCGTGAAAATTCTCCAATCGATTCGTTCGATTCGAATTTCAAAGCTCTGGTCTCCCTTAAATTAAATTTCGAAAATAATTGATGGTGGAAATTCTTCAATCGACTCGTTCTATTCCATTAATCAGAATAACAATTAGCTAATTTCGAAAAGATCGTGAAAATTCGCCAATCGACTCGTTCGATTCCACTAATCAAAGTAACAATTAGCAATCAAACGAAGATCGCTTGGATTCGAATTGAAAAGTTATTAAATTTAATATCGAAAAATTGCGGGAAAGTTTTGGAAGATTGGCTGGCGCGGAATCGGCGACACATGGATGACACGGAGGAGAGAGGGGGGGGATGGTCGAATAGAACACGGGAGAGCATTACGAGGCGAGCGTTCGTAGCGTAGGTAACAATTACCTAGCCGAGGGCCTTACGTCATTGCAGCAGTGACCGTGGGTGAACGAGGGAAAGTCGGGCCCTCTGCACGCTTCGCCGCGGACAATGGAGACGATGCCGGCCTCTCCGTTCGCCTCTCTCGACATCCTCGCGTTTAGCCCAATAAAAAAATCCTCCTCCGCGCCTCCCCATCCCAGTTTCGGACTTTGACCCAAACGCGATCAAACGCGATGCGATTCGATATTCGTTCCGGGCAATTGTATCGTCGATTTAATCGAAAGTGAAAATCTTTCTCCAACAAATGATTAAATATACGCTAATGGAAATTTTCTATTATTGATTCTGTCTTGGAAAACAAAAACTTGAAAAATGCCTTATCTCGCACATTTTTACATTTATCGTGATAAATCGCTGCCATATTTTATATATATTTTTGCATATCTCGCCCATTTTGCATACAATAGAACTTCCTTGAACGCGCTTGCTCTTCGCTCTTACGGAAACTTTCTACTTTATACATTTTTTTATATAAATATAAATGCACAAATGTCGTGAAAAATCATGAGCCTCTCCAAGACTTTTCTCGACATCGAAGGATATTGTTACAAAGAGGGCGAAGGACGAAAATAAAAGAGAGAGAGAGAAAATTCTCGAGATTAATTTCCATCGTTGGCGCGCGAAATCGAACGATTATCGTATCGCTACAGATGATGATTCAGCGATCGGTTGTAGGATTCGTTTGCTTTACAACGATCCGAGGCGATCGAACGGACGATATAATAAACGGTTGGAATAAACGAGGACGAATTATGCCAGGATCCCTCGGGTGGAAAACGTTGAGGAGAACGTTTTGTGCACGAGGCAACGTAACGCATCGGTTCCATGAGGAGGAGGTCGAAAGCGAGGATGAGCGAGAGTCGAACCAGAGACCTCGAACAGCCGCGATACATAACGTAACACGGTGCTCCGGCAAGCAGAAATAATGAGTCTATTATACGGTCGCCTGTGTTGGTCGTCTTCGAAACGACACGTTCTGTACTCGCTGCACGCGCGTATCGCGATACACTTCGCCAATCTCGATTCGAGGAATTCGCGAAATTTATCCTTTTCCTCTCCTTTTTCTTTCTCATTGGAGAAAATAATATGATCAAATCCGAACGATCTTATCTTGGCGATATCTTCGTTTAATTAATTCGTCGAATGTTAAGTCTTGGGTAGAAAAAAATAGCATCTCGTTAATTCGTTTTACCGATAAGGAGATTTAGAAAATTCTGTCCCTATTTTCGAAATTCGATGGCAAAGGCGATGCAGTTTTTCGATATCGATACCAATGAAAAAAATAAATAAATAAATAAAGAAGAAGAGAAATTCGTATCGTAATCTTAATTCACCAAACTATCGATAAAACAATATTTAAATCCTAAAAAAATCCAAATGCAATTTAACCTCTCAATTCGATCAATTTCGATTCTCTGTCTTTCTTACCCATATTCGATTCCACCTATATCGAACTCTAGTAAAAGAAAAGAAAAAAAACGTTACTCCCCGGAATTCAACTTGCTAAATTCGACTGGATCGAGTCGACGACGAGATATTTTTTTCGAGGATAACGTTGGACGATGATCGTTGTTTCCGTTGGTCACGTATACGCGTCGCACGTGCACGAACACGGCGGCCGCTTGTGCATAAATTAAAAAGCCCGAGTGTCGAATCCCGTGCGCGCAAAAGCGATTCCCTACGGTTTACTGACACCCGGCCAAAAAAGGTACGGCCATCGTGACGCCATTCGCTACGTTTATGGAAAGGTTAGTCAATCGTGCCGACCGGTACAATGATTATTTGTTAAGCAACCACCGCGTGATAACTAAGCCGAGACTGGCCACACGGCATTTTGATCGCTCCTTCCTCGCTTCTTCGTGTGTCCTCCGGGCCTTCTTCGTGTCTCCCCCTCTTTTCTCCTCGCCGGTTTTTAACTTGTAAGCCGCACGTGTGAGGAGAGATCGATCGACCTCTCCTCCCCGATCTTGGGAATCGATATTGGATGTGAGTGGATTTGAAGCTCGGCGGAGAGGAGATCCATATCTTTCGAAAAAGAAGATGTAAGAAATTGTTACATTACTCGTGTAACGATTAGCTTTCCAAACTGTTCCCTCCCGCATACGTAATTACCAGGGTTTCACAAGGCTCCATCGAATAACTAAATTATATTATATATTCGTTTACGTAACTCGTGAAAAATTATAATTTCAAAATTGTCGCTCAAAGCAAAAGCAGAGTTTCGATCGATGGCTTTTTAAGAAAGCTTGGAAAGAGGAAAAGTAAGTAAATGTTTGCGTAATGCTTGCGCAAAGTCGGGGTGTGATGAGGGAAGGAGCATGCGCCACGATTGGAGAATTGCGTGCGAGGCCAACGTGGAACAAGCCGGGGATGAAGGATCCTGTAGAGGGATGAAACGAAAAGGGAAAAAGGCGTGCGGGGAAGGGGATGGTCGCTGGCGCAGGTTGTATTCATTCACTCGTTCATTCATAGTTCGTACACACCGCCTCGGGGGCCTACAAAGCCTGTGGCTCATTCAGAACTCACGACACGACCGCCGTGTATATGTGTATGTTTTCTTTTTTTTTCGTCCCTTCTTCCTGTCCGTGTACGCTCGCCCTCGTCGTCGTCGTCGTCGTCGTATATCGTCATCGTCATCGTCATCGTCGTGGCAATCCTCTCCTCGTGGTTTTCGTCCTCCTCCTGGCCGTTGATTGGTGGCTCGTTTCAGAGAGACGTGAATAGAGATGGATAGATATAGACAGTATATATAGGGGGAGGGAAGGGGATTGGAAGGGAGAAAGAGAGGAATAGAACGTGTGCGAGCTCACGTTACAACCGGAAGCCGAGGCAACGAGCGGTGAAAGGAGGGAGGGAGGAGTCCTACCCCAATATTCCGGGGAGCGAGATAGTTTTATAATGTCCTCGAGTGCTCCTCCCTTAATGCACCCTTAAATGCAGCCTCTCTCGAGCCGGGCTCCCTCCGTATGCGTGCGTGCGTGTCACGGGCATTGTTGCTCACTTCGAGAGCGTTCGAAATCGAACAGATGCGAGGAGGAAGGGAGAGGAGACTTGTAAGATCTTGTACGACCGCTTTTAGAGGCGAGTACGTTACGATACGAGCCTCCATTATGACCAGGTATTATCGATGCCTCCACGATTTCTTTTCTTCTTCTTCTTCTTCTTCTCGAAGTATTTTAAAAATTTCCAACCGGATCTCTCTACGACTCCAATTTCTCTTCATTCCTGAATTTCATCAAACATATACAGTTTTTCCAAATACCTCTGTTATTTCTATCTTTATTTTTCGAACGAATCAGTCCCAACCCTCGAGAAACAATTCCAGAGATCTCCTATTCGAGGGAAAGGATAAAGGAAAGTGGGATAGAAGGATAGAAGGGACGAAGAGGAGGAACGAAGGCAAACTTGAGAACTGGCGCACGAACGGTAAAATCGTGCGGAGAAACGAAGGCACAAGGCGCATCGAACTCTCGTGTCCTTATTGTGCGATGCTCGTAAGTCCCATTACTATTGCCGGCGGACTATACGAGAAGCGAGAGGCACGAGGCGTAGGGGAGTGAGCGCTTCCGGTCCCCTCTGCATCACGTGCGAGCCCGCCGAACAGAGAAACCCCCGTTTGCCTCGCCTCTCTTGGCATCCGGTCTCTCTGCGCCTCCCCAGCCAGCCCCCTCTCAAAAATAGGCTAGGCCCTTCGAGTTGCGACCTCGTGTTATAACCGTATGTATCACCACGCGTCGTCGCCTCTCCGTCTATCGCTTCTTTCTCTCTCTCTCTTTTTTTTTTTCCATTGCTCGATCTTGTTGGATATTTTATTACATCGTTACATTGTAAAAGTAGCGCGAGTTGTTATGCACGAATATTTCATATATATATATTTTCATTCGATGTCGATTGAAAAATAACTTTTCTTTATTTTTTAAGTGTGTCTTTTTAATGAGAAAGGAGTAGGAGGAATTATGGTGGAAATGATTCTTTTTTTTTTAAATTCTTGAAATTGAAATAGGTGTTGTACGTGCGATGAACATGTTACCTGATAAATTTCCATATTGAACAGTTTGCAGTTTGTTGGTAAATTTAATGAAAACGTTTATCTCTCGATCAGTTGAGGATGTTGTTAAAGTATGAACGAAAGACTCGACATACCGAGAAAAATATTCGGAAACGTTTCGATGGTTATCTCCTGTGTATCCAATATTTCAAACGAAATTACACGACTCGAGTTGTTATATGCTGTTGAATTCGGCTTTCCCGGGTGGTTTTCGCGGAAATGACGGGAGTGTTAAGCGTAGAATTAAAATTCAATTAGTCGCGCAACGTAAACAGAGGCGCGGTTCGAGCGAGAAACGAGATTCCTCGTTGAAACTACGTAGATGGAGAATCGCGTTAGATGGATGGATGTTCCCGTAATACGTACGCGACACACCGCTAAAAATCGCACCTTGACGATTATATTTTGCCTCTGTCAACCGGTATAAATACGCTTACGCGCGTATCATCGCGATCGTTACGATAATTGGGCCTCCAAGTTTACGACACCTCCACCAGCCGCCCTTTAAAAGTGGACCCAATTCCGTCCAATTCACGGCTCTCGTCATTTCTAATTTACGTTTGCCCATAAACGATGGCACGCGGTTAATGGTCGCACCATTGAAGCTACATAATACATAAGCGTGAAACCATTCATCCCGTAACGCTTTCCCGTAAACGAACCAATTCCGAGTATCCATTGAGCCCCACGCAGTGACTCAACGCTATAATAAAATCGACACGGTTCTTCTCTCAAACGAGAAATCCGAATTCTTCCGAAACAGATGCATCGATCCCCCGTTTCGTTTCCTTTTATCTCGCTCGACGAATCTTATTAATCTCTTGAACCTCCGCTGCTTCTCGAGCTTTCAAATCATGATACGTAATCGCGGAAAATCCGCAAAGTTACGTTACGCCAATCGCGCAGAAAATATCGTTTCGGTGGCCAGCAGGTGGTTGAAGCTTCGAGGGGGCGTTTGTGAACCCCTCCCGGCCGCTATCCCCACCACGGCTCCCTGTCTCCCCACCACGCACTCCGCGTTTATCCCCCACCAGCGCGCCGTCTCCCCCACCAGCGGCCCATTCCGTGTGTAGCAACGAGCGGCAATGTGGCGGCGAGCGAAAACGCAGTACGCAGCTGGTTGAATCGCATCTCGCCGTGGGGCAGGGAGGGGGTAGGGTCCGCGCGTGGCGGGGCGGAGGGCTGGGTGGGGGGGGAAGGGACGGAAGGGAGGTCGGTGCAGAGAACCGGAGAGAGCGGAAACGGTGCGGCGCTTCGTCACAGTGACACGCGCGCTCACGTCAAGTGGAGAGTGCACGCGAGAGGGAAAAGGCAGGCCAGGCATAGGCTTCTCTTCTACGATTCGCGGATTCGCGCCTCTTCTTCTTCTTCTTCTTCGTCCTCCTGATATATCTTTTTTCTCCTGTGTTGTGTCGTTCGAAGAAAAAAAAAAGAGAAGAAGAAGGAATCGCGATCGTTTCTTCCCCCCCTCCTCCCCTCCCTCCCTTTTCATTCCCGCCGCTGGTGTTCGGGTGTCGAAGTTTCCGCGAACCGGTGTAATTTTCTTTTTTTCTTTGTTCCGAAGAGGACTCTCCTCTTGGAGAGGTGTTTCTCATGTGTTGGCACTGAGACTTTTAGTGTGACTATTCCTCCCTGTGCGCGTGGATATATAGTGGCGAAGAAGATTTTTTGTCCGTGTGTTGTCGAAAAGCGATCGGGGGTGATTTTAACCCGATTTGGATTTCGGGTATAGAAGGGAAAAGAAGGAGGGAGTTTGTCCCTCGAGGGTGGCTGCTTCCATCCATCCATCCATTGGCGCACCTGTTGCGCGAATCGCCGCTCGGATTCCGTGCCACTGTCGGGAATACTTGCCGCCGTTGTCCGCCGATCTACGGATAAATCTTTCTTTGTGCGAGTGTTTTAAAAGTGCGAAAGAAGGGAAAAGCGTAACTGTTAATCGAGTTAGAGACCGTCGTCTGTGTCAAAGTGTATCCCATCTTCGAAATGATCCCAAATTCTCCTATTATAATTCTGTGATACCCCCTTCTCCCTCCCCCGTGGTGGATAAACACACTATCTCGGTGTGATATCGATCGATGGATCCCATTTCTTCGTGAAAAGTGCTACGAATTTCATCGATCGAAAAAGTGAAATACATATCTATAAATACCGAAAGAAAGAACCCCCTCTCCAGAAACGCGATTATATTAATAGCTATGCGAATCGGGAAGGTGCAACGTTTATTATCCCTGGAAGCAACGAGAGCCACCACGAAGCAACGATTCTCATGCTCGTCCTGAAATCCTGATCGTTCTTCTCTCCCTCTCTCCCTCTCTCTCCCTTACCCATTGCTCCCTTCCGTGACGTATCGACACGGCGGGCGACGGCGAGGGAAGCGGTTGCACGAATGCGCGCGTGCATCGGCGCGAGTAGGTGCGCGTGGACGAGCGGGAACGGCAGAAGAGGAGGAAGAAGCGGAGGGATCATCGTCAGGGGGGCGTCACGGCGGGCGTCGCGGGCGTCGAGACGTCGCGGCCTTCGGGGCTGGCGCCGGCCATAATAGTCGGCACGTACGGCAACCATTCGGATCATCATCTACTCGGCCAGGCGACGAGTAGCGGCCCCGCTGCATCTTCGGAGATGGTGCTCCACATGCTTGACACGCTGATGACAGGCCACGAACCGTTCTACGCCGATTACCCCTCTTACCAGGAGACCGACCCCCTCACGCATCCTCACCACCAGCATCCGCATCAGCACGCGATCGCGAGGAACACCGGCATGCCGCCGGTCACCTTAGACGCGACCACCCATACGCCAGGTAGCGACAAAATTCTCTTCTTCTCAGCGTTGGAACCAGATTTTCATAAAGGTTTCCTCTTCTTCACGGTGTAATTCGAAAGGTTTAGGTCGATTTCGATTTAAAGGCGATATTTTTAAAAATATTTAGTTAGTTAAATCGTGCAACTTCGAGAAACGATTCTCTTGGATTGGTCTTTCGGATATAGAAGAATTTAGATAAAGCAGTTACTTTTGATAAAAAATGATTGTGCACGATTGTTTCGAGGGATAATTTCTTCTCGATGCCGTCTAAATTGGATTGTAACTCGATATATCTTTTCCAATTCGTTGAAACAGCACACACACACGTTGTACGCGTTTAATCGATGGTTGGCCAACATCGAATCGTGCCAAGGGTCAATCTTGGGGATCGACGGGGATCAAAGTTTTCGGTCAACGCGATGGTTGGTCGACGCGTCTCGTTCAGCCAACTCGTGCCGCTCGTGCCACCACGATGCGCGGTTAATTGGCCATTTGACCAAGGTCAATCGTCTACGATTGCATTAAAGTGCATTACCGGTGTGACGAGACACGAAAACGAACGAATGTGAAACGATCAATTCCCGCTTATCCATTTCTCGCCGACAATCATATCTCAACCCGTTTCTTACCTCAAACGCGAGAGTCGAGATTGAATAAAAAAGACGAAACAACACGAGATGTAAAAAAACCAATCCTCGTTTCTTAATTACACCTGAAAATAAAAGAATTCCTTAACGAAAGATTCTCCAATGAGTGTAATTCGAGAGAAAGAAATATCTTGGAATTACAACACTTGGGAGAGGTTAGAAGCAATGATCGATAATAATCGTTGCGCTCGGCCGCATAATGATCCGTAACTATATCGTTATTTTTAACGCGGGAGCTTCTTTTGTTCGCGATGCACGTCGCCTCGTAGCCTAGGTGTGGCCCGATGCTAAATTGCCAATAAAACCTGGTACCGTGGCGTGCAAGGTCGGAATTGCACGGTCCGCGGCCACGGATCGGATTTGAAGAAGCGATTCGATATATCGCGCATGCGATGTAACCTCGCGCCGCGAGAGAGAGAGAGAGAGAGAGAGAGTCGAACGAGCACCGCAGTGAATTCGCAACCGTGTAATTATTGCGGTATCGGCTGGATGGAAACGAGCGGTCGATCGTTTTCGGCGATGAAACTGGGCCTGGATCCTCGATCGTGATGCGTGATGGACGATGATTTTTTTCGGGTTATTTCGCGCGAATGCGAAAAGGAAATCGGCACGGTTTCGCGTGTAATTTAACGTTTCCGTTTCTGGATCGTAGCTCGTGTTAAGTTTTGAGTGTTGAACGATGTTATTTGGGAAAAGATGGACGAGACGTTGTTGGAAAATGAGACGCTGTTCGAAGAGACAATTGTCCGTTAAAACGCGCTCGGTTAATCTCGACCGGAAGCGTGGAAAAATGATAAATATGCATTACGAATGATGGCGCGAGAATGGTCATATTGTAGTCAATTATCTTGCTGGATTATTAAACTCGAGTGTGTAGTTTAATTTAGCGAGCAGTGATACGCGTAATAAGAAGAATTTATTTTTCTAATAAAATATCTCGAGTAATCGATAATAAATATAGAAAAATTACGTTGATGTTTATCATTAGAAAATCTTTATCTATCTTCTTGTTTAATTCTTATAACAAATTATCTAAAAAAGAAACTTTCAAAAATTTTTTTACTTTCGTATCTAACCGAAAATTGACAATTTTAAAAACGGCTTGAGATTGAAAATTATCCATCGAATCGGATATGTAATGGATATATACGTATAAAAAAATTTTCTCGTTGAGCTGATGGCGTATAAAAATTTCCCGTGCGTTTCTTCGCGTTGATGCGTGATTGTGCGCGCGAGCATGCGTCGTTTTGGTTGAAAAAACACGCGCACACCGTCTCGTCGCCGCGGAGGCAGGCCGCAGGCAGAGTGTGGGAGAGTTCGCAGGTCACCGGTCTACCGAACAATGCACGATTTCGTTGCCGTCGAGGACGACTTTTTTTCTTTTTTCTTCTTCTTCTTTTTTATTTTTCTGCGCAAGCCTCGTTCCATCGTACAATTGCCACCGCGCTCTTACGCGCACGCCTCTCGCCATCGTAATTTCATCGCGACATTGTCTTCTTTGTTGTCGTCGTCGTCATCATCGTATCATCATTATCGTCTTCTTCTTTTTTCTTTCGTACGTCGATTCTTCGAACAATTCTCAATGGATGTTTTAAAATAAAATTTCGAAGATAATGGATTAACGAGTTCTTTCTTAATTAATTATTCCTCCTCTCGTTTCTCGATTTAGGTTTAGATTAAAAATCTAGAGAAGATTATTTTTAATTAATTCTAGAAATTGTTCGCGTGTCGAAATATCGATAAATCGGATCTTTTTATGGTTTTGAAGTGGGTGTTATTAGTCGAAAAGTGTAAGCGAGTTAATCGAAGAGGGGGGGGGGGGGGGAAGAAATATTAGAAAGAATGATGGAGGATGGTACGTACCTACGACCAAAACCTCGAGTCGTCGTTGAATTCACAATGAAGCTCGTCGTTTATTCGCACACGTAGTAGCAGTCGGAGCATGGCAACTAACGCGAATTTATTATTTCCTCCGAGTGTTTACCTTCGGCCTCTCCGAGAATCAATGCTCCCTTAGAATACTCGCTAAATATCCGTTGAAACATTCATCGAGCTACGAATAATTTAATCAACCATTCGGAAATTAGCTACAATTTCTAAATTACTATTATTATTTCTCGCAATCCATTTCTATCCTCGTCGAATAAAAAGATCGAAACGAGAATCCTTTCAAAGTTTAAAATCAACTTCAAGTAAAATTCGCCTTTTTTTAAAAATCTCTCTCTCAAAACAAAAAGAAAAAGAAAAAAGGAAAAGAGAAGAAACTCTGGAAGCTACAATTTCTAAATTACTATTATTTCTCGCATTTCTATCGTCGTCGAATAAAAAAATCGAAACGAGAATCCTTTCAAAGTTCAAAATTTAAACTAGTAGTAAAATTTACCTTTTTTTCAAAATCTCTCTCTCTCAAAAGAAAAAGAAGAAAAGAAAAGAAAAGAAACTCTGGAAGCTATAATTTCTAAATTACTATTATTTCTCGCAATCCATTTCTATCCTCGTCGAATAAAAAAATTGAAACGAAAATCCTTTCAAAGTTTAAAATCAACTTCAAGTAAAATTCTCCTTTTTTTAAAAATCTCTCTCTCTCAAAAGAAAAAGAAAAAAGGAAAAGAGAAGAAACTCTGGAAGCTACAATTTCCAAATTACTATTATTTCTTCTCTATTATTTCTCCATTTCTATCATCGTCGAATAAAAAAATCGAAACGAGAATCCTTTCAAAGTTTAAAATCAACTTCAAGTAAAATTCTCCTTTTTTTAAAAATCTCTCTCTCTCAAAAGAAAAAGAAAAAAAGGAAAAGAGAAGAAACTTTGGAAGCTACAATTTTTAAATTACTATTATTTCTCGCAATCCATTTCTATCCTCGTCGAATAAAAAAATCGAAACGAGAATCCTTTCAAAGTTTAAAATCAACTTCAAGTAAAATTCTCCTTTTTTTAAAAATCTCTCTCTCTCAAAGAAAAAGAAAAAAAGGAAAAGAGAAGAAACTTTGGAAGCTACAATTTTTAAATTACTATTATTTCTCGCAATCCATTTCTATCCTCGTCGAATAAAAAAATTGAAACGAGAATCCTTTCAAAGTTTAAAATCAACTTCAAGTAAAATTCTCCTTTTTTTAAAAATCTCTCTCTCTCAAAAGAAAAAGAAAAAAAGGAAAAGAGAAGAAACTCTGGAAGCTATAATTTCCAAATTACTATTATTTCTTCTCTATTATTTCTCCATTTCTATCATCGTCGAATAAATAAATTGAAACGAGAATCCTTTCAAAGTTTAAAATCAACTTCAAGTAAAATTCGCTTTTTTTTAAAAATCTCTCTCTCTCAAAAAAAAAAGAAAAAAAGAAAAGAAAAGAAACTCTGGAAGCTACAATTTCTAAATTACTATTATTTCTCGCATTTCGTCGTCGAATAAAAAAATCGATCGAAAGGAGAATCCTTTCAAAGTTTAAAATCAACTTCAAGTAAAATTCGCCTTTTTTTAAAAATCTCTCTCTCAAAAGAAAAAGAAAAAAGAGAAGAAACTCTGGAACACGAGACGGATGAATAGAAATGGGAATCGGCGATAAAATCGAATCGAATCCGTTGTATCGGAAATATTCCGATACGGGGCAAGAGAAGAAGCAGAAGAAGAGATCGGTGGGCCCCGGAGAAAGAGAAAGATAATAGGCTTCCGGCGTTGAAAGCGTTCGCGGGGCAGGTTTTAATTTTCAAGAGGCCGCCGGTCTCCGCTTCTTTTTCTCTTTCTTCTCCTCCTCCTCCTCCTCCTCCTCTCTTTCTTAACTTATACGCTACACGCAGCAGCTGTGCAGGCTGCCGTTTCATTCGATTTGGCGCGTGCCTCGTGGCCGGCGTTGCTGACCACGTTTCGCTTGCCGTGCCAGCCTTTTCGTTGCTTCGCCGTTACTCGTTGCTCGCGGACCAACCCTCGGCACCTGTTCCACAGCTGATACGCGGCTGGCTACTTTTACACCCTCTTGAAACCTTCCTCTCTCTCTCTCTCTCTCTTCTGGATCGAATTTTACAGCACAGCCTTTTCGTTCTATTCTCTTTCGAGAATCGTTGCGTCTGAAATGTTCAAAATGATTTGGAAAAGATGAAAGGAAATGGATCAGATATCTTATTTCATAATCGTTGGAATTAATATACGAGGATTGGGATTGATGGTATATTAAATTATCTAATACTATTTAAAAAAAAAAAGGATAATATGGAGAGTACGAAATAGTCAGAATATCGCGTCCGGTTACAAGTTTAAAGAACCCCAGTCGCGAAATTCCATCGAGAGAGTATGCCACATTGCTTTAACTCGAAAAAAGAGAGGGGGGGAGAAAAAGAAAGAGGAGCGAGAAGAAGGATGAAAAAGAAGAAGAAGACAAACGAACGAGAGAGGAGAAAAGAATCGTTGCTCCGGCTTCAATTGTTCATCCGTGTGAACAAACGCGCGGTCTGAATGCTCAGGAATTTTCGGAATAGTTTCGTTGCCCTCCTCCTCCTCCTTCTCCCTTTCGGAGTCGCGGTGTTCCAGACGACGAAGATGAAGAAGAAGAGGAGGAAGAAGAAGAAGAGGCGGAGGAGATTGGAAGAAGAGAGAGCGCGAGAAGAGGGTGCATTTAGGCAGCATGAAAACATTTACCTCGCGGAGAGGAGGCACATGGGCAAAAGCGGCGTTCACCACACACAGTTTTATGCCGTGTGCGTATGCGTGGCATGCCGTGAGGGCCGGCTCAAAGCTGCACTCCCACGCTCACCGTCCATGAAATGGGGTGCGAGGTGCAGCTACACGCCAGCCCGTGCGCAGGTGTAGGTGGTGTTGTGCGCAAGGGTCCGTCCCTTGGGCCCCATTAACGTCCACGTTCCTCGAAACGACTTGCCGCCCTATGAGAAACCCGCCAGGACTTATGATAATTCTAACTATACCAACTACTTCCATCGTCGTTTATGCTCTGCTATCCGCGAGGAATTGATTAGATCTCTGCTCTTCTTTTGTTTCCTTTTTTTGGGGGGGGAGGCGTGAAAAGAGATCTTTCTTCTCTTCCATCGTGTTCCAATCGCTCTCACGATTTGTCGAATCCAAGATAAGAACAGGAAGGTAAAATTACTAGCTTCTTATATCGATTAGTATATTGTTATTGTAAAATACTCCATTCTTCCTCGTTCTTCGTCCCATCCAAAATTGCAAAATATCGATAAGTAAATAGGTAAAGTTTGTTCATTAATTCGTTCATTCGCATCGACATCACGAGAAATCTCAGTAAGACACGAACGATTAATTAAGACTTGCAGATCTCTCGATGATCGAGAGTCGAAGGTATTGTTTAATGGGGGTTCGTTAACAGTGGACCTTTTAGCCACGTCGCGAACGATGGCTGGCTCGTTATGAGCCACCTGTTTTCCTCGCCGTTAAAAAAAGGATAAGTGTGGGAACGTCGGCTGGTCACACATATCGTGCACATTGTAATTCCGACTGTTCACGCAACGCGACGCTTAGCCGACGGATTATGATAATCCGTCGCAGGAGCCATTGTCCCTCGGAGAGGGAGGATGGCCGTGGAATGGCGGGTCATGAATAAACTGCTCGGAATAATTAGCGATCCTGGATGGGATATCTCTGGAAAAAAAGAGGATTTGATCAAATTTCGTGCGTGAGTTTTCCAATTCCGATTTATCGGGAATTAATTGCGATCCCGATACCCGAGATTCCTCGGAGAAGGAAATTTCAGATAAGTAATTCGAAGGATCGACGAAACATTATCGAAACTCCGCGGTAATCGAAACCGGATGCGCGGTATTTTTATCTTCGCGGATTCGGAGACGGCATTATTACCCCTCTTATCAGCCGACTCCGAGAGTGAAAACGTGTTATCGTTGTTGCTCGAATCGTTTCGTTTAATTAAACGTGCCATGTGGGGAATATTGGGTCCATTGGGATTACGTGGATTCCTACAAATCAAATGAAACTTTTACCTCGCAGTGTAAAATACAAAACTGTTGAGATAATATTCTTTCTAACACGACATGGTTTTCGTATTGTAGAAAGATGTCCACCGGAGGTCTTTTTCTTTCGAATCCACTGCACGATTTTCCACGATGTTTGATCGATCGATCGAAAGATCGGATCGATATTTCACGAGCGTTATCGCGTTCGAGGAAGGAGGAAGCCGGTCTCGCAGCCTCCGTAATGGACGCGCGGTCTCGACGCGTTTCTCGTGGCCGAGGAAAGGAAGTCGAGGATAGGCGGAGTTTGGCTCGGGCCAATCGACGAGATGCGCGCCGCCCACGTGTCAGCGGTTCCTCCCTGCAGACTCCGTACCTCTCGTGACACCGTGCAAGTCCCCCAGGTTCTGCCGATCAATTTTCCACCACGTCGACGATCCCATCGAGATCGAGATGGTCGAAACGATGGGAAATCGAATCGATGGGATTCTTCGATTAGAAATAGAAATACTTTCACGAAGAGCGGAGTCACGATCACTTTTTAATATATATAAACCAATATCGTGGTTTAACTCGACAAGAAACGCGAAGGGAAATGGCGGACGGTGAGATTAAACGTGTTGGTCTCTTTTCATATTTTTCCAGGAGGTTACAACCATTTACGCAGTCCCGTGTGCCAAGACGAGAATCAGAGGGATGAAACCTCGCCGCCACCCCACAGCCATAACACTCAAGCGCCCAACTCTCATTCCACTACTCCGAATAGCAACAATAACAATAACAATAACAACAACGCGAACAACGCGTATATACATCTGCGGAACTTGAATCAGCTCAAAACGGAGTGTAAGTATTTCCATGAGGGAAGTGTGAGAAGATTTCGTGGAAGGATAATTGTTTTCGATCTCTTTTACAGCGAACTACAGCAATCACCATATAACGGAGCACCTCCAAGGGGGTGGGGCAGGTTTGACGAGCGGCAACGATCTCGCGGGCACGGGGACCAACGAGAGCGACTTAAGGGTTAGCCAAGCCGCCACGGAGAGCTACATGACCCCGGCGAATTATTCCGGATACGATGAAGCGTCCGAGTATCACAGCCTGCCGCAGGATCATCAACCGCCGCACCCCTTCAATCTCGACGGCTCGCCGGAATTTTACAGCACCAGCGGAATTCATCTCGAGCCCAAGTATCAGCAGTCGCCTTTCAAAAATTATCCTCGAGGTAATTTGACTGGAATTTCAAGATCATTTACGTGTGATGTGAAAAAATTAACGATGGATCGATGGCGCGCAACAGGTCGATACCACGAGGGGTACAGCGAGAGCGGTGGATACGGCCAATACGACGCGACGCCATTCCAAACGGTTCCAGGAAGCGGAAGCGGAGGTGGAGGGGGTGGCGTTGGGGGTGATCAGTGGGGAGTGGGCCCTCTCGAGCACTTGTCCCATCATCCGGCATTCCTAGCCGGCCTTGGTCCAAGGGACTCTTCCAATCCTCATCATCCCTCGTCCATCGGAAACAATCCTGATCAGAAGCCTCTGTTGCAGAGCGCGATGATCCCTGGTTACACGAGTAATGATCGATGATTACTTTGGAAAACTAGTAGATGATAGACTAGACTTCGAAAGATCGTAGTTGGGAAAGAAGGGAAAATATCGTTTTGCTCAACTTTTCAGGCAGCGGACCATGCTTTACCGGTTCCGGCCCCATTCAACTTTGGCAGTTTCTGTTAGAGTTGTTAACAGATAAATCGTGCCAAGGCTTCATCTCGTGGACCGGCGATGGCTGGGAGTTCAAGCTGACCGATCCGGACGAGGTGGCACGTCGCTGGGGCATCCGCAAGAACAAGCCTAAAATGAATTACGAGAAGTTGAGCCGTGGTCTTCGTTACTATTACGACAAGAATATTATACACAAAACAGCCGGCAAACGATACGTTTACCGTTTTGTCTGTGACTTACAGAGTCTCTTAGGGTAAGGGTACAATATTTTCCGAATTTTTAATTATGAAGATTAATCGAATGATAATCTGTCTATAAAAGAGTATTTAGGTCTCATTAATTAGAATTCCATCATAATGTGATATTCAATTGTAGATACAGTCCAGAAGAGCTCCACGCAATGGTAGATTTGAAGCCAGAGAAGAAGGAAGAAGACTGAGTTTTTGTTATGAGACGTGTTTCAGGACTGTGTCGTTTTGCTAAATGAAAAAAAAGAAATAAAAAAAAAAAAAAAAAAGAAAAAAAAAAGAAAGGAAAAGGAATACGAATAATTCCTTGGTATCGCACTGGAACAAAGCTGATAATAGATAAGAGAAACGATGTGAAACGAAACGAGAGGAGGAAACGAGTAATAACTGGTGTATCGTTAAACGAAAGAATTTCTTCTAATGGCTAGAAGATGAATCGAGTGATGTCTTCTAACGTTCAGATATATGATAAAATAGAATCGGTCGTATGTACCAAAGACAGGGTCTGCATACCATTGGTGCCTAAAGTTATTAATGACTAAAAAATTGTGAATTTGTTTCTAAGTGATTAATTAATTTGCCAAGCCAGATTTTAGAAGATATTTATAGGAAATAACTCAACAATTTATACATATTATATATATATTATACATATAAATATATATATATATAAATATATATATATGAATATATATATATTTTTAATGTTACATGGTTTCTAAGCACTACGTCGAGCACACGATATATCTAAATTATTTATGTCCTATCATTTTTTTTAAACATTTTTGCGTGTTATGTCTCGTTGATAAATAACACCGTATGTGATTGTTATTTACTATAATTTTACTACAATGAAGCCATTATATGATTATTATAAACGGCGAGCTTTCAATTCGACGTTTAAATGCTTTTCTACGTGTAGAATTATTACTAAGTTTTTTAGTATTAAAAATTATATTATTTCTGAGCTCGCTTGGCCGCAACAAATAAGTAAGACGAATTTTCTTTTATATTATTAACGATTTTCCTTATTCCTATATTCACTTCCTCGGTATTTGATATACGACCAGTTCCAGATGAATAATATCGAAAGAATTTCTTAAGCGTGAAGAAAGTATACTATTAATTTTTGCTATAAATTGTATGTTTGGATGTGTTTCTTTTTTTTTTTTTTTTTTTTTTTTTTCTTTTCTTTTCTTTCTCTTAAACGAAATCATTTCGTTTCGTTGATCTCCGTATTTTTTTAATGATCGAAAAAAAAAAAGAAAAGAAATTTGTTTCTCGAAGGAAGGAGCGACAAATGCAAATAAAGATTCAAGATTATAATTATTATAAACCAGTATTTGTAGTGGAATACAATAGTCGTTTTTGATATTTAAGCATTTATTTTTAATACATTGCTAAAGTTTTTGTGTATATTATTGAAATTTCATTTTTTTTTTTTTTTAATTCGAGTTATTACCTATTGTTAGTTTTTCTTTTTTTTTTTTTTAAAGATGAAATAAATTTATATATTTCTTTCCTATTTCAAATACCGTTTTTTGTACCGCGCACAAGAGGAAAATGTCGTCTGCTTTCCTGGAGAAAATTTCCTGTTAACATCTTCTAAATTTTTCAGAAACCCGTAACACTATCCTTTCGCGAAAGATAGCAATAATTAAAATATAAATGTTCTTAAGTGATATTTTATAATTTTTGTTGTATATAATGTGTACACGTCTAAAAAAAAAAAAACACTGGAGTACGCGTGTGTAGAAGAAATTTAATATTAAACTATAATGTTATGACTAGTTGCGTAATTTTCATCGTATTTGGACGAACATTTTCTACATTGTAAAAATGTTATTTTGTTGGACGCAATAATTATTATAATAATATCGTTTATATTGATATATATATGTGACGATGGATAGAAAAAAAGATAAATGAAGAAATTTCTTAGACGCGTTACGTATCTATATACGTATATAATTACGTATTTTATATAAATTAAATATCTTTAATTGTGTTTGTTAAATATTTGGATCGAGAGAGAGAGAGAGAGAGAGAGAACGAGAGCGAACGAGCGAGAGAGCGAGAGCGAGAGAGAAAGCGAGAGAGCGAAAGAAAGAACGAGAGAAAGAGAGAGAGAGAGAGAGAGAGAGACGTAAAGTATGGTTGAACGATATCTATAACAAAGATTATAAAAGAAAGACTCGTAGATCGATGATTGATTACGAAAAAAAAAATTTTGTTAATCGCAAGATATGAGATCTTGACACATCCGTCACGATTGTTAAGTTTTCTATGTGTAACGGAATATTTAGACACGTTTATGGATTACCAACACGTGCTTAACAGTGTAAAAGTTTGAAAAAAAAACCGTAACTCACAAACAAAGATCAAATAAATTAAGGGAACTATTATATAAATATGTATTTCGGTTGTACATGCAAATATTTATGAAGAAATATGTATGATGCTATAATTCGCATAAATCTTTCTTTCATTGCACGCGACCAAACTGTTTCATAAATTGTATGAATACTCTTAGTCGAATTAAGCAGGAAACAAAAATTATGTAAAACTGACACATACATTACTTTGTATGTAAAGCATTCGATCATCGTTTTCAATAATAATGTGAAGTTACAAAAGTGACATGTGAAAATTTTTCAGTAGTTACAATAAAATAAAAAAATTTTTATAAATATATTGAAGAAAGAAACTGTTTTATTCAATAATATTTTCCAAGATTAATAAAAGTTAATTTTTACTACGTCAGTGTTACTTGTGTTGAAATTTAATTATTAAATTAATCGATTCTAAATTAAATTAAATTTCTTTATTTGAAGTTCATTTTAAATTAAGGAAAAGTAAATTTTTATTTTTAAAAATTTATATATACATATATCTATTTGTAATAATAATATATGATTTTTTTATTTAACTTGTTCAATTTTTATTTAAAATATTTTTTAATACTGTGAAAAATAAGAGAAATATAAATTTATATAAAATGTATATGGTATATATTCTTTGAGATTAAAAAAATTCTAGAAACATTAAAAAAATTAAAAACATTCAATAAGAAAAAAGCAGCATTTATGTGCTATTTTTTAAATATGCAAAAGATAAATATTTCCAAAGTTAAAAAAACAATAGGGGTAAATATGTAAAAGTAGATATGTAAATAATAAGTATTTCAAATAACTATATTATAAAATTTCATAAAAATTCTTGTTTTTAAAAATATTAGGAAATTTAAGATCGATAATAATATTCTTATAAATTTTTAAAAATTTTCGTAAATAAACATTGAAAATGTAAATAATTTGTTAACAAAAAAAAATTTTTAACCAAAATGTATAATTTAAAAAAAATTTTTTTTTAAATTTATTCTAACAAATTTACTTTAAATATTCGTATTTTCAAAATCTTATAGTATAGAAAAAATATAAAATTAAAAAAATACATACACAACATATAAAAAAACTAATTTATTTATATATAAATATGTAAAATTTTTATGATATTTAAAAAATTTATTTATTTATAAGAAATCACATAAAGTATATATAGTATATGAATGTTAATGTTCATTTTTTTCTTCATTATTTTCTTTTTTCTTTATCATACATTTTTATTCAATTTTTAAATTATAATTATATTTAATCTTAATAATCTATTTTCTTTGATTCTACCAATTTTCAAATTTTTAAAAGATTAGATTTTACCGATAAGTTAGAGCAATCTAAAAAGTTTCCGAGATCAGCGCCATCTCGTGTTTGGATATTCAAAGTTCCGACTTGTTACTAGCATAACAGAATGTGCAAGGAGGTATTCGAAGTTATAGTAATAATATGTAAAACAAAGGGTACATAGAAAATTTATTAATTACTTATTTCTTATTTAAAATTATGATCTTAAGTTATTTTTAAATTTGTATTTTAAAGATAAAACTTAAGTCAAATTTTTTATATCAATTTTGACGTGAAATTTTTTTTTATTAATTATTTATTAATGATTAACGCATATTATAGTATTATATTATTAATATTATACTATCGAACATATTGAAAATAGTACATACAAATTTTGTTATTTTATTTTTCTTTTTTTTTCTATTCAAAATTATGTTTTTCAAACTATTTTGGAACTAAAATTTCAAACAATTTTCTCTTATCAATTTTAATATAATTTTTTTCCAGTAATTATTTATTAATGTTTAATGTGTCATAATTATTAATACATGGAAAAAATACCATATTAAATTAATTAATTAATTATGCATTTTCTATAAAATACTTTTAGACTTATGAAACGTTTTATATTTATTTATTTATATTATAATTAGACATTATTCTTTCTGAATGACGAATAAATTCGATTTTCATCCTAGATAAGAACAATTATTAAAGTATTTATTATTCTTGAATAAAATCTAATTCGATATAATTTTTTTTAATTTCTTGTTGTTTGAACTTGATCTGTAGTGCAATCCAATGCTACTAATTGCACTCCATTGTTTTTTGTTAATAATTTCGTTATTAACTTAATAAACTCGTAAAAAAAATTTTTACAAATATAATGATAGATAATTAAAAAAAAAATTTTTTTTTAAATTTATAAATTTTAATTTCACGATATGTATGCGAGAATTTAAATTTCGAACACAAGTAATTTTAATCAAAATAAATATATGATAAATATGAATAATATCAACACAGATAAAAACGATTATCGTAATCTTATAATAATTTATCTATTGTAAATGAATTAAATACTTAACTATTTTTATTCAACTTCATATTATTCAACATATATATTTATGTATTATATATACATATGTATATATACACATTCACATTTGTCGACATACTTATATCGATTAAAATTACGCGCGTTCGATTTCAAAATTTAAATTTTAAATTTTTACATACATTCGTGAGAATTAAAATTTATAAATTTCTCATATAAAAAAGAAATTTTAATAATTAATCATTATATCCAAATTTGTGAATAATATATTTTATCGTGTAATATTATATGCAATATAATTTGAATAGTTCATTATTTGATTATTAATAAAGAGAGACAAAGATATTGTTGTTTTAAATATTAAAATGGAAACGTCAATCATTGCAGTCAATGTAATGAATATTGCCAACTGTGTCTTAGAATTGGTACGTAATATTATTTATATTAATATATCTCATTTTTCCCTTTATAAATTATAAGAAATATTTAGAATATTTTTTATATTTTTCTTTATTAGGTGTCAAATTCTTTACAAGTCAATGCTACATCAATTGCAATACGATTTCACAGTGAAGAACGTAAAATTCAAGTAATAGATAATGGTATAGGAATATCGAAAGTAGAATTAAAAACAATTGCAGAATATAATAATAAAAATTATTGCAATTATCCAATTAGATATGCTATTCATAATTGGAGAAAGCAGACACTTACTAACATTCGTAGATTATCTAATATAATGATGATATCTTCTAGATATTATAATTCATCTAAAACATATATGAAGGTAATATTTTTAAAAATAGATTTTAAATATTATTCTACAAAAGTTTGAAATTTTTGGAAAATTTTTTTATTAACAGATTTTTAAAATAAATCACGAATCAAAGATTGAAAGAATTGAAAGAAGACCTTCTCAGGGTACCACAATAACTATTTATGGATTTCATGAATTATCTCTAAGCAAATGGAATATAGCTTTTATGTATTATTTAATTGGAAACATTGCTATAGCCAATCCTCAAGTAAATAAATGCTTAATAATAAACTATATTTTTATATTTATTATATTTTATTTCTCATTATACATATATAGGTAAAAATATATATGTATAGAAATATTATATTTATAATATAATATATATTATATTATATTTGCAGACTTCATTCACTATTAGAGATGATAAAATTAAAAAAGTTACCATGATAATTACTAAGCCACATAATCCAATAAATATTTTTAAATTGTTATATAATAAAAAAATGATATTTTATAAAATATGGTTTATAAGATCTAAACAAAAATCTGATATCAAATTCTGTGCATATATTGGAATATCACATTCTAATTTCACTGTCCCTCAGCATATTTTTATAAATAATAAACTTGTTGATTGTCCTTTAATTTTGCAAATAATTTCCACTATTTTTATCAATACACTAAAATTCTTTAAAAAACAAATAGCAGAGAAAGAGACAATTTTTATTCTATTATTCATTACATGTACTGAATATATTTTTATTATAGAGAATGGAAAAAGAACTTTAATGTTTTCTAATATATATAATTTATTACAAAGTATTAAAAACAAGATAATAAATATTTTTATAAAAGATATTAAACCTTTGTCTAATGATTCAAAATGTAGCAATAGAGCTAATAAACAAAAATCTAAAAATAATGAAATACAGCTAATTACAGATCATTTAATGCAATTACATACATCTATTTTACAAAATACAAAAAGCATTCAATTAACACTTTCTGAGTGGTCTAACTGGTCTGACTCTAAAAATTTGAAACAATGTGAAAATAATTCTTTAAAATTTTATAAGCATTTTGATTTTTTACCAGAAAAATTACATAAACTATTGCGTGGAAATACAAAATTAATACAAACTAATATTTTAAATGCATATGATGAAAATTTATACTTGATTAAAGTAAAATCTGGATTGCAAAGTAAGTTAAGTTATTTTTTGAAATTATTTTTTCAATTATAATAAATTAAATTATAAAATCTAATTTATGATATTTAATTTATGTTCTAAGTTCCAGATATATTACCTCATCAAGAAATTGATGTGCGTCTATGTAAAAATGACCGATTTTGTGAATTTAAAATAAATAAAAAATTGTTAAAATTTATTAAAGTAAGTTGAAATAAAAAATTGCAATAAAAAATGCATACAAACTATATTATTTATGTTTTTCAGATATTAGGACAGTTGAACAATGAACTAATAGTAGGATTAATAATTCAAAATAATATAAAGATGCTTTTATTAATGGATCAACATGCAATTCATGAAAGGATAAGATATGAACAATTACTTCATGGTAAAAATTTATAATATAATTTTACTATTGTTTATTTATGATATAATTTTTACCAATTTTTAATATTTATAATATAATATAATTTCGTATAAAAGAAAATATTAATATAATACTAAGATATATTAATTATAAAATATTAATTTTTAGAATACAAATTACAAATAAGAAATCAATTATTTTCTATCAAATTGAAAAATCCTATAGTTATACAACTATCTGCAAAGAGTTGCAATTTACTTTTATCTAATCATAAAATACTAAAAAGATTTGGTATAACTTTTAATATATTAGATAACAATAACATAATAATACGAGCAGTGCCAGAATGTTTAAAAAAAAACAATTATAGCGAATTGAAATTAAAGTTAAATATACAAAATCTTTTAAACGAATTAATACAAAATTCTACAAAATATATAAACTATCAAATTAATGATTTACCAATTACTATACATAATGCAATTGTAATGAAAGCTTGCCATGGTATGCTCTTTTTTCTTTTATATTTATATATATTTTTAATTTCAAATTTGTTAAACAATTTAACAAACATCAGATATAAAGTATAAATAGAAAAATTAATAGAATATATATTTTTCATTCATACATATTATTTAATATCAACAAATATATTATCATTATCATTTATGCTGAATATTTTAGGAGCTATAAAATTTGGACATTCATTAACATTAAAAGAATGTAAATGGCTTTTGAAATTATTAAATGAAACGAAAATTCCTACTCAATGTGCTCACGGACGGCCATCCATAGTGCCTTTATTAGAATTAACGAATTTAGAAACACGACAGATAAAAACTGTTCAGGTATCTTTTTTATATTTTTATGTATTTGAAAAAAAACTCTAATTATATTATTTACTTTTTAATAAGAATTTAAATTCTTAAATTTTTTAATTCTTCTAAATATTTTTAATTAATTTTTCATTTGTTATATTATATATATTACATTCAACAAAACAACATTATAACATATTAATCATTAAGCTCTAAAAGTAATCACACAAAATCTATTAAATATTATAAAATTTTATATATCATAAATTTAATATGTTATAAATATTTTTCAATCAAATTAAACATCAGGATATCCCGAAATTAAAATATCTTTTCCAAAGTAATTGACTCTGCTTACAAAAATTACAAATTCAGTCCCTCCTAAAGAAATTGGACAAACGTTATTCGGTCGAGTAAAAAAACACATCGTATACAAAGCAAATTCCAATTCTGGTGATGTACCAACAAAAAGAGTTGTAATAGGTTGTATTATTCTATTTAATGATGAACGTACTTTTAAAACTGCTGCTTTCTATAAAACATAATACGATAAACATTAGAAATATAAACTGTTTTAATTATTAGTCATTATCCTTTATTACTTACGTCACCCAATTTGACTTCTTTGATATATCCAAGATAATTGAGCTTCTTCTCTGCTTCTTGTTTCGCATAATAGACCCAATTATGTAATCCAATTATATCTGAATCAAATTGTTCAGCTAGGAATACGGTTTCAAAACCGGAACTTGATGCATCTCCGTCGATTCGTTTAAATTGAGAAAACCATATGCGTTTCATAGTGTCTTTAAATTCAAATTCATCATCTTGAATGTATCCTTTATCAATTAAAAATTTCATAGTTGTTTTTATTATGTCTGTTTCAAGAATTTTATCAAGAAGTTCAGATTCTTCTTTACGCTCTTCTGATGTGACCACCTCTTTTACTTTAACATCCAATTCATAATTATTATGTAACATTATTATGGCTTTTATTGTTGGAATTTCATAAGCTTCATCTTTCACACTTAGTAACCTAAAATACATTAAACATAAAAATTCGTAAATTCATAAAACATAGAATTCGTGTAATTTATTTTTTAATTTCATAAATTTTATAATTTCATAACATTCATAAATTTAATATTACAACATTCATAAATATAATACTTACGGTTCAGCAGCATCGTCACTGGTACTATCATCTTTCTTCTGACCTTGCAAATTTATTGTTATATATTTAAGAGCATTATTCTTCTCTTTCTCAAATAGATTTTCTGTTAATTTTTTGATATCATCATTGGAAGTGATAAATCCTAATGGATTGGGATTATTTTGCGCTGATTCTTGAGAATTTGTATTAGTTGGTGATGCATTATTAGTATCTGCATTTTGGGAAGTTTGTGATGTTTCAACAGCAGATTGGGCTGTTTGAGTTGATTGAGACTGAACAGTTGATGTAGTTGTAGATTGAGCTGCATTAACTACTGATTGTTCAGCATTTGAAATTGGGACAGGTGCAGTCCCATTATTATAATAATTATTATATGTAATTTCAGTATGAGAACCTCCTCCAGTGCCTCTAGTGCCATATATTCCTCCTGGTAGTAATCTATTAACAGCTGCATTCACTCCTGCGCTTACACCAGCAAAAACAAATGCTTCTTTTGCAAGTTGTCCAATACCAGGTCTCTGTGCTTGTTGTACAAAGAGTGTTTGTTGTGGTATTTGACCCATAGATGGATTGAACTGTCCCAATGGTGAATTATATGAGTGTCCTGGATTATATCCATTATAAGATTGTGTTCCATAAGGTACATGTCCTCCTATTCCAGGATTACCACCTTGATTATAGCCTAAAGAAGGATTGTATCCTTGACCAACTGAAGGATTATGACTTTGTCCAATTGATGGATTATAAGGTTGATTAGGATTTGTATAATAAGGATTACTTGCTGGTTGACGAGGATATCCACCTAAAAATTATTATTAAATTTGTTAATTTTTTATTAAATATTTTAGTCTATAAATAATGCCTTATGTTATAATCTATTTAATTGAAAAAAAAAATATTGAATACCTGAGGGATTATAACCAGATTGTACATTCGTTGCACTAGTTTTAGCACTTTGTTCGGATATAGGAGCAGATGGTTTAGGAGCAGATGGTTTAGGAGCAGTATTGGTTCCAGTTGGTTTCTTATCTGGCACATTCCATCCTATTTTATTTGGATTTGAACCTCCTGTAAAAAAAGTTATCAATTATTAAATAATTAATAAATTTAACTCTTAGTCTCAATTAATTAATCATCAATTGTTTAAAAAAAAATTAATCTGTAATTATATATATATTGAAAATTAATGATTTTTAAGAAAAATAAAAAATAAAAATTTTATATATGCATCTCAGTATGAAACGATAAAAAAAAAACATTTTATATATGCATTTGAATATGAAATGATAAAAATTACCTTGATTTGATGTTTGGGATATACGAGGACGAGGTGTTGATCTTGAACGAAATACAGATCCCCATCCACTACTTCCGGTTCTCCGTTTACTCGATTTTCCATTTCCAATATCAACTGTGCAAAAAAAATCATTGTGATTAAATATAATATTTCTTAACTTTTTTAAAAATCGTAACTTGTATATATTATGTACAAATTACTAGATACTTAATTAACGAAGCGTGAAACGAATGAGATCATTAAATAAAATCTTGACGGATATTACGTATTCAAATAATTATCCTATACGAACAAAATGTATTCCATTCAACAAAATTTAAAGCTTTATACGTAGAAATTATTATTAGTTAAATGGAATATATGGAGTCAAAGTGTTTGAGTGAAGAATAATATCAATTTTATTAATATAAGTGCTCACGTATATTATACGATTCATAATATTCCACCCACAATTGAATGTCTCTATCATTCCATGATAGATTATTACAGCATCTAACAATTTAACAATTTGCTAAATAAAATAATGATATATCTTTAACATATCAACTTGATTATTTTCATTAAATTTATTTAATAATAAAATAAAATAGAATTTATTTAATATTAGAATAAAATGTTTAAAATATTAATATAATTGTTTATAAATAATTTTAATAAAAATAAAAAAATATATTTTTAGGATTTTTTATATTGCTTTAATATATAATTATATTTGATATTAGGAAAGACTTTAGAAAAATAAATAAAATTATTAGATTAAAATTTTCGAAATAATATCGCTTATAGAAAAATCTTGTTATCGAGGAATATCGAGGAATTTCTCTAATTTTAAATATTCGTTAATTTGTTAATTATGCCTATAAAACCATATTTGTTTCATGGAATTAATTTAAGATTCATTGAAGTGATTCAATGCCAACCACTGTATGGTTACTTTCTAGAAGAACAACGGTTTTTTTTACTTCTTTACAAATTTATCAAATGCTGACAAGTGAGTAATGTAATACTCGCATATGTTCGAATAAAACTTTCTTGATGAATTTTTATAATCTGTTCGGTTGAAATTTTATGCAATTTTGTATAATTTTGTATAATTTAATGTATAATTAAATAAATATAAATCATAGAATAATTTGTTTTTCAATAAACGCGAATTTTTTTTCTTTTGCGAAATTTGATTATTTCTTTTAAATTGTTTAGAAATTTAAATTTCTAATACTTTCTATTTTAAAAAACTTTCCTCAAATTTATTCTCAAAGAATATTCCTCAAAAATATCTTATAAATATTTTTTAATGTTATAATTCATGAAATATTTTTCACAATTATTACAATAGAATCTAATAAATTCATCGCTATATAATTAAACTGCTCAGTCAAGAAAGAATTATTTTTTATTATGTCAAACAATTAAAAAAAAAACAATTTACAAAAAAAAACTTGCTTACCAAAAATAAACAACACAAGAATCGTACAAATTAGAATTAGCTTGATGTTCATATCTCTATTGTTTAGTTTTTTCTACTATTTTGTAATTCAAAAACAATCAAGAATCTTTCTGTCAATTGTTCGATGCGCACTACTTGATGGTTAATCCGTTACTAAAAGACTTCCCACAAATTGATGCATACTATTCACGTTGAAAATAGTTCGGAATTGCAGCATGAATTATACATTGTAGGTTTTTCTCACATTATTATTTGATTTAACAAATTTAATAAATAATAAAGATATAATAAAATAATTTAATAATAAATCCAATGATAATTATATGTTTCTGATTTTTGATTGTAAATATTGTTTACAAATATACAATATAACTTTTTTCAAATTATTTAAAAATATTTTTTTCAATAAATAAATTTTTATATTATAATTTTATTTTTCAGGAAAAATTAAATCTTAGTTTTCTGAAGTCGTACCATGAAAAAAAAATTAAATATTAATATTAAGCAATTAATTTAGAAAATTTCAGAAGAAAATAAAATATATATTTTTTTTATTTATAATAATAAATTACTCTTAATAATTTATGTGAATATTATTAATAAATAAATATTATGAGACATTATATTTTTAATAATCTAATTTTTATTACTTATTAAATCGAATTATATTCAATTACATATATTATATACTATATATTATATACTATTATATACTATATATTATGTTAAATTCTAAATACAATTACTGCATATATATTATGTTGCATATTAAAAAATTGGAAGACCAAGATCTATAACTTCGTTTCCGAAATGTATAAATGAATGAGTATAAATGTTAAACTTTGTACCACCAAAAGAAAGTGGACAAAGATTATTTGATCTTGCATAAAAGCATATCGTGTACAAAGCCATTTCCAACTCAGGTAAAGTACCCACAAATATTGTTACATTTGATCTAACAATCCCATCTATTTGAAAATTTAATTTTAGTAATGAAGCAATCTGAAAAAATAAATATATTAAATAATTAAGATGACATTATTACGAGTATAATTCTTTAATATTTTTTTAAATAACTTACATTTCCAAAATCTAATTTATCTACGTAACCCATATAATCTATACGTTTCAAAGATTCTAGATATTCGAAATAAATCCAATCTTGTATACCAATAATAGCTGTACCATAATTTTCAGATGCAAATACACGTTCAAATCCGCATGTACTTCCGCTGAATATAGTAAACCAAATTCGACGAAGTATATCTTTTCTTTCAAAATCATCTGGATCAATGAATCCATGGTCAGCTAACCATTGCATAGCTATTGTCATCTCATTTGTATTTAAAAATGCATCGATCAAAAGATTTTCTTGTTTTCTTGTTTCCAAAGTACGATTCAATTTCTTACGAAAATCATATTCATAACTCTCGTATAGAGATCGTGTTACATAAATTGATGGATAATCTAACAACTTTGATTCTATTTTAAATAATCTAGAAAAAAAAATTAATAAAAATCAAAAATTACTAAAATTAGTTAGAAGTTAAAAAAAGTAAATAAATAAAATATACGATTCTTTAGCTTCATCTGTTACATTAAGAGATGTAACTTGAGTTTGTAGATTCAATTTTATAAATTTATATATATTGCGCGAACTTTTTGCAAATAATTCTTCTGATATTTTAAAAAGTTCATCGTCCGAAATTTTATAAAAAAATGTATTATTTATGTTTATAGATTCATTGTTAGATAGATTTTTTTGATCACTTGACACAATTGTAGAAGTATTTATATTCTCATTTATATGAGATTCAATAATAGGTATTCCATTTCTAACTAAATGTGAACAAGATATATTAATAGGAATATTTAATACATATGGAATATGATTTCCTGATAAAGAAATTTACCTTTTTCTATATTAGAAGTAAATATGCCAGTTGAATTATTAGGAAATCCAGTTGTTTGTAATACATTTGTGGAATTCATTTTCTCATCATTAACTCCAAGTGCAGTATTAAAATATTGATTGTTATAAGTAATATGAGTTGTAGTTGTTGAAGTAGAATCAGGTCTATTTTCTACATAGTTATGAGTATGAGGATTTAATATTCTATTGACACCTGCATTAATAGTTGAAAATACAAGAGCTTCCTTGATCATTTGACCAAAACCTCGGCCAGAATCTTGTTGCCCTGGTACCATTAGAATAGTTTGACCAGGTACAAATGGTTGTACTGCAGGTTGTGCTAATATATGTGTTGTTGGATAATGTGTTGAATAAGAAGGTTGTCCATGTGTATTATAAATACCTTCAGAAGAATGTACAGAATAAGGATTTCTTAATGGCATTGAATTCGTTTGGTAAGGTAGAGAAGAAACTGAATTTGGCCATGTGTTACTTAAAGGCATATGGTGTGTAGGATAAGGAGGATATTCTCTCATATGTACAGATTGAGTATTAGCCGAAGTTATATGACTCTGTGGATAAACATAATCTTTAAATCCAATTGGAGGAGGTTGAGAACTTGGTACAATTGGTTGATTTGATATTGGTGGCTTATTAATTGTATGTGTTTGAACTGTACTTTGTCTATTATTTCCTAAATAAGGATTGCTCCAGGGAAAATTTGTTTGATGTGATGTTATCTGACCTATAATATATATATTTTTAATATATAGTAATATAATAATAATACAATAACATTAAATATATGTTTATATTATTTATACCGTAATTTTGTGCTGTAGCAGATTTCATAATATGATCTTGTTGTGGTGCAGATGGATAAAAAGAAGTTTGTTTATTTTCATTTTTTTGTTTTTCTCCATTTTGTAAAACTGAAATAGGCTTTGTAGGATATGATGGTTGAAAAGGCTTTGTTTGAACTAATTAAAAAAATTTTGTATAATTTATATTTTATATTTTACATTTAATATATCATAAAAAAAACAAACTAATTAAAAATATAAATAACTAATATATATAACTAATTAAAAATACTTACTTAATCGTGTTGCTCCTCCACTTTCAGCATTTAAAAATTGTGTATTAATATTTTTATTTGCTTGAGCTATAAATAGTTTTAAAATTAACAATAAATAAATAATACTCATATTAATGTGTATATGAATAAATACTTAATAACATATTTAAAATTAACTAAATATAATATATATATATATATATATAATAGATAGCATATTAAAACAGGGAAATTTTTTATGAGATATATATATAGAAAATCCTTTTAAAAATGATTGATATTCACCAATATTAGGATTTGCTCTATTTGATGTATGATATAAAGATCCATATGATTTTCTATTTCCAGATTTTCCATTTGATTTTTTATTTTTACCAAAACCTTTTCCAATAGTAAATTTTGTATTAATATTATCTAAGAAAAGTAAATAACAAAATCAATAAAAATATTATATAATAAAATAATCTAGCTATACTTACTAATTAAAATAACACAAATGAATATAAAAAAAAATGTTTTTATAAATTTCATTATTATATATATATATAAACTGCATAAAATATTATAATAAATTGATACTTTCAAAATATTTTAGAAATAAACGCATATATATTTCATACATCAAACTTTTTTTCATACTAAATGCATTATATTTTGCAATATATTTGAATCATATTGTAAAGGGTCATTGTCAATGACCTGTAGGATAGATATGGATATCTTTAGTAATAAAGACATTTCTTAATAAATTTTTATTTATTCTTAATAACAACCTTCACCAGAATATTCTTTATAGAAATATTAAATTGTAAAATATATATTTTATAAATTCGTTCATATTTAATAATTAATAACAATAATATAATAATAATAATAATAATAATAATAATAATAATAATAATATAGTAATAATAAAATACATTAATAATAAAATATGAGTAAATATTTAAAATTCATGTTGATATATTCATTTTTATTATTAACAGTTATGTAGTATATTTTTTAAAATAATAAAATTTAGTTTTTTCAAAGTATTTACACAGCCTTTTAAATTTATAAAAATACTGAAATAATGCTTCTTCAAGAAAGATATTTTTTAAAAAATTAACTTAATTTTTTATTTTTCTTTTGCAATATATCTATTTAAAACTGCTTCACTGGCATAGTCTGGAATTGATAATTGTCGAAATGCTTCATCATCTACAAAGCAAATTTCATGACCATCCTAAAAATGTTTATAATTATTATTATTTCCTCATTAATTTATATTTAGAAACAAAGTATTATAATTGTACTTACTGGATCAGCAAGAATAATTACTCTTACAGAAGATTTTCCTGGAGTATCTAAAGTGATTAAATCAGTTAATATTTCATATCCATTATCTTTAATTTTCTTTTGAATTTCTGGTTGTTCTGCATAAGGAATTGAAAATGCTATGCGTCCATAAGCTGCAGCATGATTAATTTCAGTACCTAATCAAATGAAATTGTATATTTTATTATTATGAACTTATTAAATATAATTATATAATTATATTATATAATTATCAATTAAAATATATAATAATATCATAATATTATTTATACATAAATTACCAATATCTATAAATTCAATTTTTGCTTGATCTTCATCATATCCTAACAGTACACTTTTCTCAGTTTGATTAAATATTTTTAATTCTAAAATATTTTTCCAATAAGCAATAGTTTTTTGAAGATTTGAACTAAACAAAGTTACTTTTTCAATAGGATCTGTAAATATAATGGAAAAGTATATTTTTATTTGTGTTAAAATTATTAATATTTTAATACATTTTAATATTAATACCTTTATTTTTGGGTTGTGATTCATCAATAACATAATATTTGTAACCACCAGGTGCTTGTAAAACAAATATTCCATTTTCTTCTTTTATTGGCCACCCATCTGAATGTGCTCTTTGTAGTGCTTCTTTAGATCGAATTGTTATTCCATTAAAATCATTTCCCATTTTATATTCCTTAATCCCATAATTATAAGTTAATTCTATTACAAAATGAGTATCTTCTGTTCCATATCCTATCATAGTTTTGCTCCATCTATTTCCATATGGTCTGCATAATATTTAAATATAATAATATAATAATATCATTATTATATAATAATATCCGCATAATAATATCATATACTATAATATATCATATAATATAATAATAAAATACTTAATCACAATAATTTATTCAAAATATATTTTAAATAAATAATATCGTTAAACGATAAAGAAAACAAAAGTATATCATGATTGAAGTTAATTACCCATTACAAGCCGCTTCGCAACCTTCAGCAAATTCCTCATGTCGTAATACCTGCAAAAAAAAACTTTTATAAAAATGAATCGCTTTATATTATATTAAAATTCTAACCTTCATTCCAAGAATTTCTCGATAAAATTTAATTGTTAATTTTCGATCTGGTATTTTAAATACAAAATGAAGTGCTCGTCCAGTGACCATTTTTAAAAAACCTATTTTTGCAGAAAAAATATTTCTAATTTCTTGATAGATAAAACGTAAAATCTTTACTCTGCACACTAGTTACTAATCTTCCTTGAAGAAAAATCACTGACTTTATATGTTTCTTATTAATCACTAATTATCAATTTATACGATTCAGGTATTTATGTTACACAATAATTTTTACTTATATATATAATACACATTATATCTACAAACAATATTTTATCTACACTTTCTATAAAAAATAAATATATTTTTTCGCGATTAACTTTGTAACTTATATCATGGAATGTTTATAATAAAGAGGGCGCTTAAATAAAAAATTTGATGCAATTCAGTCTTGTCATCTTGAAATCAAGTAGCAGACGATATATGAGATAATGTCAAAATACTTATACACGATTTATGCTCCTCATTAAATTAAAAGTGATTGAATTTTTTTAAATTAAAATATTGTAATTATAATATTAATATATTAATTAATTAAATAATTAATAAAATATTTTATTCATTTAACAAGATTTATAAATAAATATGATAGAAAATCTTGCAGCTAAATTATGTTTACTTTTGCCAGAAAAAGCTCATTCAGGTAATTATTATAATATATAACTCTTAAATAATATTAATGATATTATTTATAAAATCTTAAAAAATTATATATAATATTAATGTTGCAAATATATATAATGCAAATATTTATTACATATGAATTTGATTATATTTGAAATAGAATATTGAGATGGAATTAATATTATAATTAAAATTAAATATATTTTGATTTTTAGCAGAGCAATGGAAATTATTAGGTCAAGAAAAGGATGGATCTTTATTAGTTGGATGGACAGAAGAAACTATAAAAGACAACATAAGTATATCATATACAGTTATAGGCCATTACGACCGGATTAACGATAAGTTACAAGTATATTATAATTTATAGTAATTAAAATTTTATTATATAAAATATATATTATAATTAAATTAAAATATAATATGAGTACAGATATTGCACCAATTCTTAGAAGTATTAAACATTGTGCAAGCAACAATAAATCAAAATCGTACTGTTTTTGGATATGTAACAAAACAAAAAGTTTCTATAGATACAAATGTAAATTCAGAATCTATAGATAAAAATATATCAACTGAAACTGAAATGTATGAAGCATTTATTGTTGAATTGAAAGGAAAAGAAATCAAAATACATAATTTAGATACAAAAAAATCTAAGCAAGTAAGAATTCAATTTTTATATAAAGAAAAAGAACATGGACAATGGGATAAATTTTTATTATTAATTCATCAAGAATGTAAGAATCATAATATATATAAAATATATTTCAATATATATTTCTTATGAATTACTCAATTATTTATGTTGTAGATGTGGTAATATATACAATAATATTTGATACATCAGTATCAGATTTTTATTCAATACAAGAGTTAAAATTTGAATCATTAGTTAAAGCATTTATTTGGGCTCAATGGGACATGATAAATCAAGTCCTATATTATATACATCATAAAAAAATTCCAATAAGTTTAGTTTCTGAAGATGAAGAGGAAAAAGAAAATAAGTCAATAAGAACCAATCCAACATTGAGTGGTCTTCAATTTCATGATGAATTACCTCATGAGACAGTAGTAAGTAACTTAGTCTAATAATAATTTCAGTATATTTCAAACTATTTATTTCTTATTTTTCCCAGTTAAATATACCATTGAATTTACCTCAATTATCAACTTCAAACTGTGGAACTTATGAAGATGACGTTATACCTTTAAGAGTTCATGATTGTTCTTTAGATCTCATTGTAGTTTCTGATTCTAAAGGAATGGTCTGTGTTTGCCATCATTATTTATATCGTCCAATAAAACCACAGCAGCATGTATTTAATTCATTGACTGAATCTAACACGGTACACTTTGCATATTCTGTAACACTTCTTCATCATAGTTGTGTGATCCATTGTGTTATACCAGGTATACCATGGTCTTATGCTAAACTTATACGACCAACGTTTGCAATATATGAACATCATCATATGATTGTTCTTGTACCAAGTTTGTTTACTCATCTTCTCGAAATTGGAACAAATCATGAACCATGTTGTCACATCTTATGTGGCCCTTTAACTTCTCTTCCATCTCATTCTTCATATTTGGTACCATTGCTTGAATTAGAAAGTAATAGCAAAGGAAGCAAGAAGAAATATGATACAGCTTTTTTAGAAGGAAATAATATATCTCAATTTAATACAAATATACTAACAATAGATTTACCTACATTGGACTTAGTACAATTAACAATTTCATCCGATTTTCTTACCGAAGTATTTCGTAAAGAAAGTTCGGCAGAAGTACGCTTGGGTATATTACATTACTTTCTTTGTCATAAAAATGATCTGGATATTATTTCAGAATTAGTATGCTCGATTGCAGAGAAACCTAGATCGTTGGAAATTGTACGATATATGCAAGAAATTCTTATCGGCGGTTCATATGCCTTAGTACAAAAAAATTTATTAGCAGACGCCGTACCTTTATTGGCTTTACTACCCGTTACAACTATGGAAGAGTATATAAGTTTTGAAATAAAAGTAAATGATTTAAGTGTAACATTGAGTCATGAAAAGCTTTGGAATACATCAGTAATGTTATTATCACCACAACAAAGATTGATTCCATATCGTAGTGATTTATGGACTAGATTATGGGATCAACTTAGTAAAAATAATGGAGATAAAGTAAGATTTAAGCCAAATAAAATTGCAGAAAAATTGTTAGTTTCTTTAGCATGTTATCAACCTGAAGCATTATCTAGATCCAGTACTCCAATGTCTCCAAGTGGAGGGTAATAATTTAAACAAATTTTCGTTTTATCTATTTAATTATATAAATTTAAAAACTTCTATATCATTAAATTTATATTTTAATTTCAATATTTTCTCTTAGTTTTAACAATATAAATTTTATAAAAATTGATTTCAAAAAATAATATTACAGATTTGTTGTAACTACAGTGTCACTTGGAGATTTAACAAGTGGTCGTAGCAATAAATTAATAGATTCTAGTTTGCCATTTAATGAAATAGAAAGTTGTACTGCTTCTAAACAGGAGCATATTGTATCAGTAAATTTACGGGAATTATCGATGTATTTATTAAAACATGGTACTCAAACATCAATAACATATGTTAAGGGATCATGTACTCCGTTACATGTCCATGCAATGGCAACCAGACATGTGGCAGCACAATTAGAAACATCGCGGACTCTTTGTCAAATGTTATGTCGAGCCGCTAATATTGATCCGCGAATTGAACAAGAGCGTGGTTTTATTCTCATGTAAGTAAATCATTAATGATTTAATTATATATAAATTAATTATATATTTAGTTATAAAATTTAAGATAATTATGTAATTTTTTATTGAGAAATAATTTCAGCGATCAATTAGATGAAATAAGACGATGGTTATTATTCATATTGTTGGAACGTTATAGGCGTTCAATAGAAAGTATAGCATTTCCGGCACCGCAAGGATTTACATCATTTTTCACTTATCTTGGATATAGAACATTAAAATATTCCATGTTTTTACAATACGTACAACGATCAGTATTTGAGTTACAAGTTGATGTCAGCAAAATTATCATGGCTGGTACATTTCTTAATATAAAAATATTTTTTTCTTAATTTTTATATTTAAATTTTTTTTGATCAACATTTTTTATAGATATCAGTGACACAAAAGAAAACGCCATTCGTAAATTAACTTTATTATCTTTATTACCGAAATCTCGAGCAAAAAGACTTTTAAATCAATGGTTACATCCTGTAAGTTTTATGTTAAGAGCTCGTGAACATGCTGCGAACATTTTATCTGGAGAAATATGTCAAAATCGTGGTAGAACTTTGCAACACAAAAATCATCATAATGGTAAAAATAAATAATTAACTTGAAAAATCAAACATTCATTAATAGTTTCTTCTTTTTTTTTTTTTTTTTAATAAATTGTATATAGGTTTAGCGGCATTTCCTTCGGCAGATCGTTTATCTCCTTTAGATACATTTCTTGATCTTCTTACAGCAAAAGGTATAAATTTAAATTTATTAAATCGTATAAATTATTTTGATCATTTATTGATTTTATTTTACAGCTAGTTTAACTGAATTAGATTTTGGTCTACTTATAGAAGCTACAATAACATCTACCGAAGATTTTTTATAAATACTTCAATTTTTCTAAATTTATTTATATCTAGTTGAAAACATATGCGCAAATAATTATTCGAATGCGCAAAGTGCCATTAATATCTTCTACCATATATATTATTTATAAATATGTAATTTTTATTTTATTTTATAAATTTCTATATGCGTCGCGCGGTTAGTTTTATAGATATTAAATAAAATAACGCATATAAATTTATAATTAAATAATTTTACATGTTTCAATTTGTATTATTTTAGAGTTGGATAAACTAAAATGAATATTTTTATTGATATTTTATATTTTATAGTTATATATATTATAATATTTATTCAATTTTATTTATAATCTAGTTATTTTATGATATTATAATTTTATAAATATTTTACAACAATTAGATTCTCATTTTTTATATATGTTTATATATGTGTTTACTATATATGTTATATATATTTTGTATATATTTTATATAGTATTTATTAAGTTGAATTTTTGAATACTACATTATTATAATTTTATATTAATGTTATGAATTAATTTAATGAAAAAGATGTATGATTTTATGCATTTATATTAATCTATTAATATATAATGTTAAAAGATCCAAAATTTTAAAAGCTTATAGTACATATATTAATAATATTGGTAATAATTATATTGAAAACCTTGAATTAATATTCTGTTGAATTAATTTTTATTTATATTCAGTATATTGCAAAAGAACTCATTCATGATATTAAATGTTTCGTTCGATAATAAAAATCGATTTTATGTCGAAAATATTGATTGTAAAATGATCAAATAATTCTACATTAAATATTTTTTTACTTTTCTTATTAAATACTATAAGCCCATTTTGAATCTTTTTTTTTTAACATTCTATATATTACAGATATGTTATCCATTGCATTGTTAAAATTTTTAAATTGCTAATATATTAATAATATATTACATTAATATTAAATTATATAATATAGTATTAATATAAGTTATTAATATATTAAATGTTTTAAATGTGTTGTTATATTAAATGTATTTTTTTTTTATAAGAGAATTATAATCTTTTTCTTAAATTTTTTATATTGTGAAAACATATTTATATTGTGAAAAATATTAATGAGGTTACATATTAAAAGATATGTATAGACAGTATTAATAATTTTTATGTAAAAATGAATAAAAATATCTTGAAAGTAATTTTATGTTTTAATGTTTACTACTTTTATTTAACCTATAATTTTATATTTGAAAAGAAAAAAATTGATTTTAAATTTACGCGCTAATATTTAGAATTCTATTTTTATCTTTTATATTTTAAATACTTTATTTAAAGATTATCTTAAAGCCTATTTTCATTTAAAATTAGTAAATCATGTACAGAATTTAAGCTCGTTTAATGGCTAAATCCAAGCTCTAAGAGAAAACACCAATAGCGTTTGTTCAACATTGACAATATGTGGCGTTGTAATCTGAAATGAAAAGCGAACATTTTCCTCCATTAAAATATTTCCCCCTCTTTCCCCACCTGTAAGTACAACTAGCAGAATAACATCGTCAGCGGTCAGCCATTGTCGTGAGATGTGAAGATTTTTTCGTGATAGATCAAGATCAAAAACTAATTAATTATTACATATCGAAATTAACGTATTAACACTGAAATGCATACTATCCCAGAATTAGGTACAAGCGTACCAGCGTTCCTTGCCAAGCTTTGGAAGTTGGTCGAAGATCCTGAAACTGACGACCTTATTTGTTGGTCACCTGTAAGTACTTTTATTTTGTTATTCGCTTATGATTTCTTAATTTTTATGTACAATATGCATAAACAGTTTTAATGTATAATTTGTTATTTATTCTTAAAATGATTATTTATTTGTAATGATAATGTCTTATAAGTATAACGAGTTGAACGTAAGTTAAACGTTGACCTCCGCAATGTACATTTTTACGTACACAACCTATATTTCGTATGCACCCGACATTATTGTAATTTATTTCGTACTTCGTATGATTATATATGTTATATTATTTCAATAAATTAAAATTTTTTTTATTGAATATCGAAAATTCATTTTAAATAAATTATATATACTCTGAAAATTTTTAAACTTTTGTAATAATAAAATGTATAAATCGTGTAAAATAAAATTTAAATAAATATTAAAATTAAAAAAAATAATTACAATTAAAATTATTTATAATTATTATAATTATTTTGGTAAAATTCATACATGCATAATACATAAATTGCATAAATTGTGTAACATGAATGATTTCTATGAAATGAATAAGCAAAATGTTAAATTTAATATTAATATTTAATAAATGTATTTTAAATATTTATTTTTGTATTAAATTTTATTTTGTTAAATATTATGCATTATTTTTTTTTAGGCTTTATGTAATATATATATTTTAAAATAATTTAAATTAAATATTTTTTATAAATTTCAATAAATAATATTTAAATATTTTTATTAATATGTTAATTTAGTAATAATTTTTTTTATATTTTAAATACAATATTTCTTATATATTAATTCTATTATATTTAAAGTGCAATAATAAAAATATATTTATTTAATATAAATTTATTAATAAATATTTATTATATATGTATATTTTATGTATATTATATATATATATATATATATAAAATAAAGATATTTTAATAATAAAAGTAAAAAAATACATATAAAATTTGATTTTAGATGATTGTCTTTTTTTTTATTATATTACTTTAATTTTAATGATATAATTTATTTTTATGCAAATGTTGTTTCATTTTATTATTTATACATTAATGCAGGTTATGTGTATAATATATATATTATACATATATATAATATAATTTATTAATTATATTTATAATACTTATTATTTATATTTTTATATTAAAAAAAATTATGTAATATTTATTTATTTTAGAATGGACGGAGTTTTTTCATCAGAAATCAGGCACAATTTGCTAGGGAATTATTACCACATTATTATAAACATAATAATATGGCCAGCTTTGTCAGACAATTGAATATGTGTATGTAGTAATATATAATATTTCATGTATATATATGTGTATATTTATATATTTATATATAATAAATAAATATATATGTAAATATATATAATAAATATATATATAAATATATATAAATAGTATATAATAATATATAATATATAATAATAATATAATATATATTATTATCTATAATATTTTATTTATTATTATTATTATTATATTATACTATATATATATATATATATATATATATATATATATATATATATATATATATATATATATATGTATAAAAATTCTAGATGGTTTTCATAAGAAAGTTTCTGTTGAACTTGGTGGTTTAAAATGTGACAGAGATGAAATGGAATTTGCACATCAGTTTTTTTGTAAAGGTCATCCATATTTAGTAGAACATATTAAAAGAAAAGTAAGTATTTTTATATTATAAATTTTATTAAAAATTTTTATACACATCATATAGAAATATTTTATAATAATTTTTAGATTGCATCCAGCAAAGGACAAGATCCAACACTTACTCCTATTAAGCCAGAATTAATGAATAAAATGCTTACTGAAGTTAGAAGTATGAGAGGTCGTCAAGAACATTTAGATTCACGACTTGGAGCTATGAAAAGAGAAAATGAAGCATTGTGGAGAGAATTAGCAATGCTTAGACAAAAGCATCTTAAACAACAACAAATTGTCAATAAACTTATACATTTTCTAGTTACTTTAGTACAACCTTCAAGAAATGGTGGTCTTTCTGTTAAGAGAAGATATCCATTAATGATTGATGACTCTAGCCGTCAACGTAACAAACAAGCAAAATTATCCAAGGTAATTATATATGTTCCATATATTTTTCATAATTTATTATTTTGTAATTATTTTTGTATTTTTAGTCACAAGCATCTCCCGCAGGACCTGTTATTCATGAGCTTGATGCATCAGAACCAGATCTGGATTCAGAATATATTGTTGCAGAGTATGTAATTTGCAATATTATAAATTTATTTTTTTTATTCATAATTATTATTTTCTTTTGTATTTAGAATGCTCGAAGGACATCCAAATCCAGCTATTGAAAGTCCAGAGCATAATAATACATTAATAATGGAAGATAATAATATGGAAACAATTCATTTGGTTGATGATTCTGTTCAATTGCAAGATGATATACAACTTATTAATGCACAAGAAATTGAAGCAAAAAAGAAACGCGGATGTAAGGGTAAAAAAAAGTAAGTTAAATAAAATTATCATATTATTGTATGTTCTAATTATAGATTTTCTTGTTGATAAAAGTGACGTATACGTATGTTATATACGATTTTTCAATTTTAAAATTATAAGATGGAGTTTTGCATGATAAACACAAAGAAATGTTAATAATTCTATAAAAAAATATTTTTGTAATTCAAATTTATTTATATTTTTTTCTAAGATTAGAGAACTGATAAAAAAGACAAATTATAATATATATATATTTTTTTTTTTTACACATTCCAATTATTTTCCATGCATGGAATGTATTAAATAATATTTTAATCAATTAATCAATTAAGATTTTAATCAATTAAGATTTATATTCTATTTATTTTGATGAAAGACACAGGGGCATAAATTTTGAACTTTTAAATTGTATCATTATAGTAGATTCACTCATTATATATTTTATATAAAAATTAAATTGCATGATCATATATCATAATTTAATTACAGCTACTTAAAACAGAAGAAAAATTTAATTTGCAAAAGACTTCTTTTTTCTTTTAATTCATAAGATTAATTCATTCTCAATTATTACTTATATTATTGCAATTTAAATATTGCCAGGAGGAAAAACAAGGTGCCGGTCAAAATTTTGATCCCATCAACGGAGAATGGAGAGGAACCGAGGTTAACATTTTTCTCTTGTTGTCATTTTTGGTGTTGGTGTTTATACTTCTAGAAATTATTTTATAATATCGCAATTTTGCTTAGTTTCATTTTTTGCATGAACATTCGGCAATATTGCGATAATATTCTTTTTTGAAAGCATTTCTTATAAAAAGTTGATACTAAAATGATCTTCTTTTAGTCTGCCAATCTTTCAACTATCAGTAGTTGCTTTTTTTAATTTTATATTAATTATAATTCTTTAAAATAAATTTAAAGAAAGTTAAAGCTTGGAAAATATTATTTTAGTAGTTTGTTATTTTCATGAGAGAAGTCTTGTTAATCCTTGGTTAAATTATTTGTATTTAATTCAATTTAATTTATTAAAAATTTTATCACTAGCTATCATTTCATATTAATGTCATTATTTTACTTATATTTTTACTTATGCCTCTGAGTACACTTGCTGATGTAATAATTATTATTCTATTAAATTGATGATAAAAGTTAATTTATTTTATTACATATAAGATATTGTGAAATTCATTTTTATTATCATCCAAATTTTTATATATATACATATACATATATATATATATATATATATATATATATATATATATGTATGTATGTATATGCATGAAAAATTGCTCTTATTTATATACTTTTCTATAGCATACTTAAAATAAGAGATATGTTTATAATTGCATATTTTAAATTTATTCCATGCATGATTGTGTTTTTTTTTTTAAATTTAGTAATATATATATCTAATAGGTTATTTATATTTTATATAATACAAATAATAAATATAATTCTTTATATATATATATATATACATAGTATTTAAATCGTAGTATTAATTTTTTATAATAAGCAGTTTTAAAAAGAAATCAAACTAAATTGACCATTAAATATTTACTTTTCTTTTAAATAATAGAAATAATTTTTATAAATAAAATAAAGAATGAATACATTTAATATTATCAAGTTAAAAAAATAATAATTCTTTAACTTTCTTATTTATATATATTTTATATATATATACATCACTTTAGTATAATACTATGTTCTGTTTTTCATTATGTAGATTTCTATTATAAAAGAAGTATTACAATTTGACTAATATTATAATTATAATTTATTGCCTACTTAGAAGCATGTTCTTGTAATAATGCTTTAAATTCATCTGTGTATGCTCTTGCAATACTTCCATCATTCAGAATTGTAGTCAAAAATGTGTTCAAAAACAGATTATGGCACAGCAACGATTTTAAAAACTCAAGAACGAAGATTGGCAACTGCTTATCTCACTTTTCTAGGGAAGAAACACATATGCTTGAAATGCCATTAGAGGATTCATCAGTGACGATCGCTTTGTTGGAAAATAAACCAGTCTCTAAACCAGTACCTATGGCAACTGTACGTAGTTCAAAACTCGCAGCAATGGCAGCTAATATGAGTAAAACCACTGAAACAGAACATGAGCTCGATATAGAAACTCCAACAGACTTGGAGGAAGATATTCAAGAAAATGATCCAACCTTAGTGAAACTTGAGGACATTTTGATAGTGCCAGAAATCATCAACGAAGATATTGAAAATGAAAGTAATGAAAATGACTTTAGTGAAAATAATGGCAATTCTGAAACTAGTGAAAATGACACTACATTTGATCAACTAAACAAAATAGATGATAACAATGAACAGAATAATAGAAGAAATTCCTATACAAATGGTGCTGAGAAATGTTTGGAACAAGAAAAAGACAACTGCAATGGAGCAAGCACAAGCAATTCAAAAAATTTATCTCTAAGTTGTGTCATTTCTTCTGGCATGTGTGACGCTGCTTACAGGTTAGGTTCAATGTAAGTTCAACAGACCATGGGTAAAAAAAATGTTGAATGCTGCACACTTCCACTTATCTATAGTGGAACTTCTTAATCAAAAAACAGAGGTGGGAGCCAATTTATCTCTATTCGCATTAAAATCAGAAAGGTTTCAATTTATAACATTCTACTAATAATAATTTGATGACTTTTTATTAGATCTCTAAATGGTTGCCTATGATCTTTAGGGATTTCACGATATTCCATAAAATCTGAAGAATAGAGGATTCTTGGTATCATTTTTCTCATATATATTCCAAATTATTATAATTTCTTTTCTTATCAATTTTAATACTTCTATTTAATTTAAAGAGAACCATAAAAATCTAATATTCAGTTTCTCAAAAAAATTTGATTTTTAATTAAAAGTAATGAAAATGAATTCATATAAATTATATATATTATACATATATATATATATAATTTATTTTGTTCAAAATAATCTTCTTTCTAAATTATTGAAATTATAAATTACATTTTTGAGATATATTACATGAAATTATTTTTATCTTTTATATATTTATGATATATTTGGTAATTGTAGTGTTACGATTGTTAGATTCTCATTTAGTTTATAACATAATTGTTTTATTAGTTGTTCATTTTATTTTTTGATTTCTAAAGGTCAATTTGGTTTGAATATTTCTCAATATAAATTATTAATTTAAACTTAATATAAAATGTTTTGGAAGTCGTGCACTGCAAAAATGCCAATATTTTATTAATATTGCAAAATAATATTGAAATAAATACTCAATCTCTTTCTTATAAATTTCTTTGATTTGATTGCATAAGTAGCAATTATAAAAAAAAATCATTAATTTTTATTTTAAAATTATTGAATAAATATTCTATTTTATTACTTTATTCAGCCAAATATTTTTTTAACTTAACAAAAAAGAGAAATAAAAAATATTAATTAATTTAATTAATTAAATTAAAAATCTGCTTATGGAGTCATTCAAACATATAGAAAGATTGTACATTTCAGGATGAATATTGAAAGGATTTACAACGTTTTCCTTTTTGATTCACAAAGTATGGACTTTAATATGTTTATACATTTTGATCTACTTTAAATAATTCTGTATAGGGAGGAAATGGATAATCATCTCGAAACAATGCAAACGGAATTGGACAATCTTCGTGAAATCTTACGTAGCGAGGGTTACAGTATTGATGCAAATACACTTCTTGGTGTAAGTAATTTAATAAATAAAATAAAAAATTTTTTGTTTATTAATTAATATGCATTTGCAGTTATTTGGAGCGGATGATCCAATGTCGTTTGGTATGCCAGTTAATCCAGAATTAAATCCACATTCTGAGAAAGAGGAAGATGATCATGCTAATGGTAAAATTTCCAATTGTAGTTACAATTATTTAAATATTATTAAAAAACTAAATATTTTTAATTTATTTATAGTTGCAGAAAATATTAGTGGAACAAGTGGTGGTGAACTTATGGCATATAATCCTACTTCAAATTTATTAGATTTCGACGATGACATTTTCTTGAATGCCACATCTCCTGTAACTAGCACGGCAGGTGATACAGCTACGACCAGTCTTTATACCTCGGATCCTCTCGATTTGGAAGATAACAAAGTTTCACTTCTCAATTCCTTAACAAATGATGTAAACTCTTCATCATAAAGTCTTATTCTTATGGTAAGTTTCACAATGATCTATTAATCAATAAATTTTTTTCATATTTAATAAGCAATCATTTCATTTGAAAAAAAAAAAAAAGAAATACTTTTGTTATCATGTAAAATGATTGTTCACGCATTAGAATATACAGTTTTTTGTTGTATATTGATCCAAAATTATATTAAAAAACTTGTGTATATATGTTTCAAGTAGTTGGTCACTTAATGCATCCTCGCTAAAATAAATATCGAATTTTTCCGTGCAGATTTCTTCTGCGAGATTCAATTTCTTTTCAAAAAAGAAATTGTCTTAGGATAGATTTTTTTGCAGGTTCAGATCATTGTTGCGTCCAATGCTTTGGTTTCAGTATTTTTTAGTCTCGATGGATCGTCACGAGCATTCTCTCTCTCTCTCTCTCTCTCTCTCTCTCTCTCTCTCTCTCTCTCTCTCTCTCTCTCTCTCTGCTCTCTCACTCTCGCTCTCGCTTTCATTCTCACTCTTTGTCACTTTCGGTGTATTTTAATGACCAAATAAGCAACGTGCTTGTAATGTACAAACAAAAGTACCTATACTTGAAGAAAATGCAGTCTCGATCAATTAATGATCTCATCGGTTTATGGAGGACAATAAATGATTAAAAATTACTGGAGCACATAAAATCTTTTGGATTTGCTGCTATATACACATATAAAAGATGATAAAATTTGATTCTTACTTTTTCTTACTTTTTTAATGTTATACTCTATTTTATTCATGGCACATATTATAAATCATAATATAATATAAGATAATGGTGAAAATGAAACAAAAAAATCCTTATCGATATATATTTCATCAAAATATTTTTTTCCTTTTTTTTATCTATGTGTGTACACACACATACACACACACACACAAAATTCAAAGACACGGAATCACATTATAGTGACTAACGTTTCTTATCAATTATACAATGCAAATTTGAAGTTTCTATATTATATATTAAAGAACTATTGTAATTTTACGTATTTGTTATGCAATTTTTTTTTAACGAAACTCAAAACAAAAATTGCAGAAATGCAACAAAAATTTAAAATTATTAAATACACCATTTAGATTTCTGCGTATTTTTGTCATCTGTAATTTCTATTTAATTTTTGATTTTATTATTTATACTAATATTAATTATTTATTATAGATTCCATCCATATCATTAATTTAAAAAAACAATATATACGAAATTCGTATTTTTTGTACTAAATTCTTTCAATAAGGAAGAATAATTGCATGTATACATATTGAATTTAAATAAGAATTACATTGAAGTGCTCTTTGTTCTTGTAGATCAAGGTATAGTGTACAAGAAAAGAATGAGAATACCAAAGCGAATTTTATATTTTTATAATAAAAAATCTGTATGTTAACATTTTTTTAAAATGATAATTAATATTTATTTGTAAATAATGATTCATTGTATATAAATATTTATTCTTTTTCTACGTTTGTAAAATATATTAAGTTTTGATAATAGTACAACAATTCATAAATGAATTGTTACATTAAACCCTATGTAATTATGTTAAATTATAAGTATTTTACTATTTTGATTTTTTAAATTACAGAAAAAAATATTGCAAATAGATATTTGAAATGAATAGTTATCATATGTGTACTTACTATAATAAAAAGTATAACAATATATATAATATATTTTATTTTTTATATTAAAAAATATATAATTGAAAAAATTTTGTTTTTTATGCAAATTCATAAATATTGAATATAATTATAATATATTTCTTTGTGTTAGCAAATATATGAATAAAACTGATTATAATTGATTTGTTTATAAATATATACAACAAATATTTCTAAAATAAATATCCAAATGTCTTCATTATTTTTTGTATTACCTAAATCTATATATAGTAATTTATATACTGATAAATTTCTTATTTCAAAATCTAAAAATTATTTTATAATCATTTTATTTGATCTACAAGTTAATTATTTAAAAATTATTATGGATTATCAAAAAGTACGAATACATAAAATAAATAAAATATTTACTTTAAATTGAAATTAAATAAAATTCTAATTTATTCCATGTTAAATTTATTGAAAAATTTTTTCGAATTTCGAAACGAAAATACGCATTAATTATATTTTTATTATTTTTTTTTTTATAAATGAATTGCTGCATTAGCTAACAAAATTAGTTCCATATATTTTCAGCTAATTATTTTGCAACAATTGAACATTTCATTATATTTTATCTAATTATTTTAAAAGAATATAAATCTAATTATTTAAAAAAAGTATATTTTTTATTAGATTAAAATTAATCAAAAGCATAATTATAAATTATCTATATCTTTTACAATTAGAAAATGAATAGGAAAAATTATTGATATTTTTATTGCATTATAAGTATTATTAAATATTGTTCAATTCATAAATTCATCATTCAATCAGTTATATTTTATATAAAATTTTATATATAGAAAATATGTATTAAAATATTTAATCTCGAAATTTCTTTTTGTTCTTTCAAGTATGCTATTAGAATTTTTAATTAAGAATATTTTTAATTAAAAATATAAATATAAATTTGGATAAAGAAAATTGAAGAGCATTTGTTCATTATACACGAAAAGTTGCTACTAAAATCTATAGATTTCTATATTTTTTATTAACAAATATATATAATTGTTTTTTTATTTTAGCTTTGGAAGAAAGACTGCTGGATTTGTAATTACCTTATTGGTAATATCTTCGTTATAATTAGCATATAAGATGCTAATTAATCCTGTAACAAGTTTAGTATATGAAGGGGATTATAGAAACAATTAAAGTGCTTAAAATTCCTTGAAGAAGAAAGTAAACAAGATAAAGAACCAAATGATACAAATCTAGAGATTGAAAAAAACAATTTACCTTCATATTAATAAACTATGCGGATAAAAACGTATTTCATGAACTTATTAAAAAAATATATGACATACAAAAACAATAAAGGAATAAAGAAGTGAAAATGCGCGCATCATATATATATATTGAGAAAATATTATAAACTTCCATTTTCATTGTTTTGTATATAATCACGCAGAATTGTTGCATTGATAAAGAGACATAGAATATTTCTTAAAAATGTTCGTCACGCGAAAAATAACATTTTTTTATATAGTGTGTGTAATGCACAGTATTAGAATATAAATAAATTAATTCTATATTGAGCAATATGTACGTCAAAACGTACAAATATATGTATATAGAAATCTATATATATCTAAAAAAAAACTAATGTGTGTTAAAAGTATAAAATTTGTTTAATAATATCATTATATTTTTTAACTATTCTTTCATTATGCTAAAAGCTTAAATGAAAGTAAAAAATACATTAAGATTTCAGTGTTTAAATATTAAAACATTATCACTGTCCTTTGTTATATAAAAGATTTTCTTTATTTTGAAGTTCCGCATAATTTTTTATTCTTATTTTTCATTTTCTTTTTTTTTTCTTTTTTTAAGTTTTATTTTGTGTATTAAAGATTATATGAAAACTAGTTAAAAATAATATCATCAAAAATATACCATAAAAATATCTTTAATGAATTTTGTAAATGAATTAGAAAATGAACAAGATAAAAATATTATAAAGGATAATATAAAAATGAAAATATAAAGGAAATATTTGGAATATTTATATATTCAAAATATTTAATTAAGATTTCTTTAGATATATATTTTATTCTTGTTGTATAGAATAAAAAATTTTTTTATTGTCATTTAAGATAAAATTTATATTTATTGTTTAGTTTGCGTGCAGTAAATAATTTAAACTTATAAATAATTCACCAAACACTGAAATCTTTATGCTGAATCTATAAAAGATAAATTGACAATTTTAATTTATGTATATCAGAAGATAATATAAACAGATAGGACATTATAATCTTTGTCAAATTAACATTATTATTTTAATTTAGTTGTAAGTAGGTTTTTTTTTTATATTCATTTGTCACATAAAAAGAAGAATTTATATTATAAATTAAAAATTTATAAAAAAAATTTAGTTACATAATTTCATATACAGTGAAGTGTCAACCATACCTTTATGAATTTTTTTTTCTCTATTTATATCTTAAAAATGATTTCAACGTACTATTTGCTTTATTAGATTTAATCTACATTTATATTACTTATTTATGTGTTAACTATTTTTATTATATAATATTAAGTGTCTATTAATTTACAATACATAAAAAATTAAAAAGAGCTCATTATTTAGAATATTTATCAAAACAAATTGTTATTGATCTTCTATGGGTTATTTTAAATTTTTTAATTAATTTAAAAAATCAATTATTTTGAATGATTAAATCAAATTTTAATTATTCGTTTTAAAATTTTATTGTTAAATGCATATACTTTACTAATTGTTTGTATCAAGTAATCATTCAATTACCCATAGAGGATCAAATTACAAGTAAGAATGTAATAAAATCAAAATAATATATACTGTACAAAAGTATAGTTGATACTACACTGCTTGTATCTAATTTTGTGATATATTAAAAAGTTTTATACAAAGTAGTAGAATTGAACTGATCGCGAACGAGTGATGTTTCGTTTATTGATTATCAATTGTGTGTTTTGCTACTAATTATAAAAAAAATACTAGTTATAATAGTGTTAAAGGACAAATTAAAACGTATCTAAATATGGGAAGGAAAATATTGAGAAAAAAAATTCGTAATTTTCATTCATCTACATTTATCTTGTGAATACTTAATATTATGCTCTTATTTTTGCTATATACGAAAATTGACATTTTTTTGCTGCCTCAACTGATGTTATTACGAAATAAATATATATGTTTAAAAAATCAATAATAATCAATTAGAAGAATAACTCTTTAAAAATTACAATTTTAATCGAAGTTACTTTATTCAATACAAATAAATTTTTAAAAATAATGTTAAATTTGTTTTAAAATAAAATTTAGATCATTGTTTACATAATTTTATTATCCTAGATTGAACAATTTATCCTTATATAAATATGTCACATAAATTATGCAGAGCAGCATATCATAATATTCAAAAAACTTTGAACAAATTTTATATTATTTAGAATTATTCATCTTTGTGTAAATTAATTAATTGAATATTGCACTTATTCAAATAATATCTTGATTAATTGCTGAGAAAAATATAATTTTCTATATTTGAATAAAATATTATTTTATTATATACTAATATCTATTCAATAAAATAGTATAGAAACTATATTATATTAATTAAATTATATTTATGTTTATTTTATAATTTTTTTAATGGCAGTATTTTGACAAAAATATTTCGATTTAAATATTCGATTTATAGTATAGTATAGTATAATATAATAATTAAAATATCTATTATGAGTTAAATTTTAGTACAATAACTATTATTTTGTACTATAAATATTAATTTATATATAAAAATTTATTTAAAAATATTTGCTATTTTTTAAATTACAATTATTATCTATTCAAATTTAAATTTAATTTAAACTTTCTTAAATCTTTTGATTTAATAAAAATTTTTAAGTTAAGAATTCTTGTGATTTTTGACAATATCTAAATAAATATCAAAAAATACAAATGAATTCTCAACTTGCATATAAAATTTTGTACATAAATATTATTTTTATCATTTCTATATAGTAATTATTATAAATAATAATTGTTCATCTGTTACATTGTATTATAAAACAAAATAAAATTTGTTACAAAATTCTAAATTAATTAATAATAATTTAAGTAATATTATTTTCAATTATTATCTATTTAAAAATTAATGAAAAGTTATATTCTATAAGTTATATTTTGGCTGATTTATTGCACTTAGTTAAAATTATATTATCATTTAATATTCTATAAATATGCTCATTTAATTAGCTTAAATTTTATGTTAAATACTTAATAAATATTCTCTTTTTGCAATATATATTTAAACTGTTTTTTTTAAAATCCTATACAAATTTTTTTAAAAGTTTTACAATCGTTGTTAAATATTTAATATGATACATACCAAAATTTTTTCATATTATATATATTCTATATGTACAGAATTTAAAATTTCTATGCAAATATTTTAAAATATGTGAAATACATACAATGTCAAACATCAATTAATATTTATGCAAACATTGAATAAAAAATTTTCTATTGAATTAAATCTATCACATAAATTACAGTCAGCTTTTAAAATAATACTTCAATTTTCCCTTACCCTGTCCTTAAAATGCGAAAGAAAATATTGAAGCCGTCTCTATGGTAAAGATGGTAATGATGGTAAAGGTGGAGCTGGTGGTGGTAATATTTCATTTTCCGTAGATACAACATCTGTATGTTTATGCCAATCTACATATAATAAATGTGATAAGCTCTGAAGACCTGCCACTGACATTCCCCGACAATAACGTGTATCTAAATAATGTAAACTTTTGCAATACAATTTAATAGAATCAAGTGTGTGATCCGTGAGTTGCGAACATCCCTGTAAAAAAAGATCAATATTACATTCTTGTATTAAAAATATAACAATTAATTTTTAATTATAAAAGTACCTGGATGAGAAGTCGCTTCAATCTATGCAATCTTTGTGCAAGATATGATATACCAATATCCGATATATTATAACACCGATTTAAATTTAAATATTCGATGGCTGGATTATTTTTCGATAAATAATCCAATCCAATATGTGTAATCTATAGTAAAAAATAGTATGATAATAAATTATATATTATGTTTTTTTTTATACATTATTTGAATTATTTAACACGCACCTGTTGGCATTGACTTAAATTTAAGATTTTTAATTCTGGAAAAGCGAATGCATGTTTTAAACTGACATCAGTAATTCTATTACAACCAGAAAGGTCGAGTTCTTGGAGGCATTTGAGCCTGATTAAAGAGAAGCCAGAAAATGGATTTAATGGTTGAAATACATTTTCACAAAGATGCATAATTTCTCGTTTTCGATCAGCGTCGCGTACTATTTCTTCTTCAGCTTTTGAACGCAAACTGATTCTAAGTCTAGATTCTGTAAATTCTGGTTTATGTACAACTTGTATTTTTTCGACATATTCATGGTTACCAGTACCCATACCCGTTAAGCCAGCGTCACTGACCTCATCACAATGGCTTATTTTTAATGTTTGTAAATGTACAAGCTCCTTGAATATCATCTATAAAAGATAAACTTACTTTTATATGCATGAGCATCATCGCTGGTACAAAAATTTATGATTTACAGCGACTCTCTTAAGTTTTAGTAATTCCTGAAAGTTCAGGAAAATAATCAGCATAAAATCTATTAAAAAATCTATCATTTTATCATATTTTTCGTTTTTTACAAATAACATCCTTTTCATGAAATGCATATAATATTAATATAAAATAATAATAATAAAATGACTTTCACATACCTGTATTGTTTTATCAGTAACACCGTTAAAACAATAACTAAGTTCAAGTTGTCTTAAATTAGGGAAAGATTTGGTTATGCATTCAACTGATTCTTCATGAAGATGCAAAGCATTTGCTGATAATACTCGCATATTCTCTTTTCTTGTTGTTTCTTCTATGAGATCATTTTTTTCTGATGAAGTAAAATTAATATTTTCAGAATCAACGTTTTGTCCTATATTATTGTCATCTATATTATAACCAGAACAAAGACCATGAGTAATACAATCACCGGTAAGTAATTCATCTTCCGAAATATCGAGTTCTTGTAAATTTTTTAATAATTTAATATATTTTATACCAATATCAGTTACAGCACGACATCGTTTTATTCTGAGCGTTTCCAATTTTGTTAAGTTTTTACAAATGCAAAGTAAACTAGCATCTGTGATACGTACGCAGAAACTGATATCAAGAATTTTCAAATATGTTTGGTATTGTGTTAATCCTTTAATGCCTTCTATAGTTAATTGATAACAACTTTGTAACATCAAAGATTCCAATTTTAGATCTTGTAAAGCTGATAAAGTAGCTAAAGCATTTCCATCAATCAAAGTATAACCAAAATTTAAATGTTTTAATTTATGTGCTTGTTGCTTAAGATATTGTAATGTATTTAAAAAAGTTAAAATTGATTTTGAAGCTTCAGAAAAACTGATATTTTGAGGGTAAAATTTTTTATACAATCCATAATGGAAAGATATTTGACACCCTATGAGGCTTAAAGATTCCAAATTTGGACAAATAGCAACTAGTCTATTAAAAAGAGCATCACTTAGAAAACGATTATAACCAAGACTAAGTTCTTGGACATTTTTAAATGTTTCTGAGAGTTCTTTTATATCATTCTCATCTTCTAGAAGCCTACCAGACATTAGACATTCTCTACAAGCATTAATGCGTAATATTTTTAAAGACTTACAGCATTTAAAAATTTCTACAAGTGTTTTTTCACTTAAATCACAACATAACTGAAAATTAATAATAATTATAAAATTAAAAATAATTTCCATATATATTTTAATATAATAATATTAATAATTAAATTAATTTTACCAATACTAGACTTTTCATATGAGGTCCATATTGATCCCAAATAGGCATATTCCTTTTTAATTCTACTTCTCTAAAAACAAAGTGATAAAATGGTCTTGTAGAATGTTGTAGAAGTTCTATCACTTCATTTAAATTATCTGCATGTGGTCGACCAAGTACTAATTCTTCTTGATCCAAAAATTTCATGGCAAGAGATGCTTCATGCCATGTTTGATTAACTAATCCTGCTGACATTCTATCAGATGTAGACAAATATGATAGTATATGTATAATTACCTAAAATTAAAAAATAGACTTAATCAATAAAAATACATATAATTTATATTTACCTGAAAGGAATAAATATATGAAATAATTTGAAATTATTCTCCACAAAATATATTGTTATTATCACAAAAACTTTATTTAAATTTTTATTAAATTAAATTAAATTATAATTGTTAATAATTATTTTTTTAAATAAATATTTTCAATTAGGTTATAATCATTTCACATTTATTTTGTGAAAATTTATGTATTTATGTAAAGAAAAAAATATAAATGAAAAAATGATTTAAATAAAAATAAGATTCAAATTAAATGTAGATAATAAAGACTTACATCTATAGGCAATTGAAAATTATCCATATCTGACATATTACTCATACGAGTTTTGCCGTCAGACATGATCGCCATAATAAAAATTGTTAATAAAAAATCGTAAGTATTTCGTTCCAATGAATAGTATACTTATGAAGATATTAATTTATGATTTTACACTAAATATTCGTATAACAATAAAATCATTGCTCAAATGTATTACAGTTGTTTTACGATAGTCACGTGCTTTTCGCTCATATTAAAATCACGCTATAAATATAATAGTTCTGATTTGCTATGTAATACATAATATTTATCATAAAACTGATTAATTATATTTCATTTTTAATATTCTTACTTCGATACTATCATTATTCCGTTTGATTCATCAAAACTTAATTACAAGTAAACAATATTTTTGTATTTATTTTTATAAATGTATATATATTCTGATAATTTCTGAACATATGTGAATATTTAAAAAAAATAATTTTTTTTATACAACCATTGATTAGTTTTAATCAATAAATAATTTGTATATATATAGAAATATATATATATAGAAATCATTTCTCTTCGACAACTTATATCTACTGATCAGCTGATCTGTCAAAACAACAAATCAGCTGGATGGATTTAATGGCTTTTGTCCCCCATTTTACGGAAGTGCCAATTTTGGAGGTAAATTGAAACTGTATTTAATGAAATTTGTATAATTTTATGATATTTAGTTATTCATTATAGTTTTATCAATATTATAATAAAAATATTTAAAATCTAAATATTTATTTTTTGAATTCAGTAAAAAATCAATTTAATTTTATATTATGTAGCACGTTCCAGTTACAAAGCATAAATGTGAACAACCGAAAGAAGAAGATGAGATAATGGCTATCAGAAAAGGAAATCGGATTTTGGATAAATTGAGTCGTTGGTTTATGAGACAACGTGTTTTACATAAAAAGCATCCTTTAACTCGTTGGTGTGTCAAAAGTACAACTGCAGTTAATTATGAAATTTCGAGACACCTCAAATCACATCCTTACATGATACATCCTTTTAGTTCATTCAGGTTGATTTTAAAATATATCCTTTCAATTATTTTTATAATTAAACTATTCTAATTTTTATAGAATTGTTTGGGATTCAATAATGATTATATTCACATTTGTGGCTCTTCTGATCACTCCAATAATCATCACATTTTATTTTGATGAACTCTTTAGCTATTTTGTGATTAACGATATAATAAATATAGTATTTTTATGTGACATTATTATGTGGTTCTTCACGGGTTATTATGATAATCAAACGAAGCTTACTGTTCTTGATCCTATGATTGTAGCACGGTACTTTAATCATTAAATGATGATTTTGATAGAACGATATTATAAATTATCAATAATCGATATTTTTATTTTTATGCAGGAAATATTTGCAAAGTTATTTTCTAATAGATTTTTTGCCCATATTACCAATAGGAATTTTCATTTTTATTATACCTAATTCAATATGGTACTGTGCTACATTAAATATGATGAAATTATTAAGAATTCGCAATATTCTTGCTTGTTCTAAAAGACTTCGCGACGTTAGTTATTTTTACATTGATTATAAAATTATGACAAAATTATAAAATAATTGCAAATATTTTGAATATTTTTATGATTTTAGGTATACAAAATATATTTTCAATTGCATAAAATTTTGCAAACGTGCGTGGTTATTATAATATGTATTCACTGGGCTGCTTGTCTAGAATATTATGTTCCCCTATCTGTATATGTTTTAGGCACTTTAAGTAATGAGTTAGTATTTTATTTAATCATGCATTCTATTATATTTATTTCTTCAATAATGAATTCTAAATTTATATTCAGGTCTTGGATCAATTCATCATATTTTCAAACAAAGGAAACAATAGCAAAGAAATATCTAGTGTGCTTGCATCGTTCGCTTATTGCCTTTTCTCGTTCTTGCCATTTTTTAAATATGAAAACGAAAGAAGATATTATATTAAATATGATCTTAATGATAATTGGATGTTTTGGTGCCATATTTTTATTAAGTAAGTATATCTTTTTATTGTATACTATCGTTACAAATAGTAATTATCTTTTTTATAGCGCAATTCTCGCAATTAATAACAACGTTTCATATAACAATTAAATATAATTTGAAGCTAATCGCACAGTTGTTAGAATATATGCGATACAAAGAGCTTCCATCTTCTTTACAACTTCGTTTATTAACATTTTATCATTATCGCAATAAAAAAGCTTTCGAAAGAAATCAGAAAATCTTAGAGGAAGTTTCACCTTACTTGCGGGAGGTTTATTTAACTTTTCTTATAATTACAATAGAAAATGCAATTATTTGAAATTATTAGCTTCTTTAATATATAATTACATGAAATATAAGAAACTAATAATTTTTTATCTAGGATAGATAACAAAACATTATCATTTATGTTTTTAATAATGAAAATCTTCATTCTAGGAAATCATTTTGCATAATTATTTAAAATTCCTTCAAAACGTAGAATTATTTAAGCATCTACCAAAAAATATAATAATACAATTAACAAGTGCGTTACAATCCGAAATTTATATAGCTGGTGATGAAATAGTTAAAGCTGGCACCCGTGGCGAAGCTTTGTATTTCATTTCTTCTGGAACAGTAGCGGTTTACAATTCTGCAGGAAAAGAAGTATGTATTATTATCATAGTTTCATCGATTTTTTTTTCATGAAAAATAAAAAATATATTTTCTTTTTCATAAAATATAAAGATTTGTCATTTGGAAGATGAAAGTTATTTCGGTGAAATTGCTTTGGTAATGGATACCGAGCATAGAATAGCAACTATAATTGCGGTGGAAACTTGTGAAATATATGTGTTATATCGCCGAGATTTTCGGAGATTTATAGCACCATATCCTGATCTCTTAAACCGTTTGCAAAATATTGCTCTTGAAAATTTGAATCAAAGTCTTCTTATAGATCCAGAGAATTTAGAACTTGTTTTCATGCCACAATATGTTAATATAAGTACTATACAACGTAAGAAATTATAAATTTTAAAAAAAAATTTAAATTTTAAATTATAAATTATAAATTTAAAATAATATACTTTAAAAATTTAATATTCATTAAATGGTTGAAAAATTAAAATTTGAATTAAATTAAGATTTAAAATAAAATATTTGTTATAATTCTAACAATCTATTATTTTACAATTTAAAATCTAACTGTGATAAATTTTCCGTCTGTATGGATTCTTATATGATTGTTGATAAACTGACATAAGTCTCCAATGTTCTGGAAATTCACCATCTCTATATCTATTAACAATATTAAAGGGAGGAACCAAAGAAGTTTTTGGTCTTGGTATTGTTAATTTACTTTCATCTTTTTGATTATTTTCAGTACCCAATGTTAATCCAACAGCAGATCTAATCAATCTAGGATCAATATTTTTCATATTACAGGCAATACATTTCCTAAACGTTTCTTTTTTTGGTTGTTCTTCAATTTTATTCTTCTTCAATATATTCGAATCCTTGCAAGTACAATCATAACATTTTACATTTTTACTATTTTCTTCTTTATTTTTGTAACAATAATTTGAATCTTGTAATTTGCATTGATCTTGGTAGGATGTAGAACTTTTCTCGTTCTTTACTGTTTCAGAATGAACGGAAGCTTTGGAAGTAGAACTATGCTGAACAAGAGTAAATATGGCTGGCGCGACTCCACCTTCTGAACCATCAATATGGGTAGGTTTAGGTGTTTCGTAAATCGGATTTATTGGAGTTTCCCAACAAATGGCTAAATCCATTTTTGTTTTGGGCTCTTTACAACCTAAAACTGGTCTATAATGTTTATTTGCATTCGTACAATGATTTTTAAATTCTTGTTTACAATAATCACAATATTTTTTCGATAAAACTTTATCAGAAGATTCCTTTAGTCTTACGTTCTTGAAGACAGAATCATCGACTTTATCGGGAAGAGGTTGGTGTTCTAAATTCTCTGCATGAAGCTTCTTTGCTATAGCAAATTGATCATAACAAGTTGGTCGATTCTGTGATAGTGGTTTTGAAACATCTTCCTTGACTTCTTTTTTTCCAAAGCACTCTGGCATATGTTTATTCAAAGAAGATATTCTTAAATTTCCCGAAATATATCGTGGTTGACAGCATTCGTGGGATTCGTTGCTTTCTGGATGAACTAATTTTCCCGGGCAATGAGTGCAACATTTTTGAGTCTTCATATTTATCAGTCTTCATTTCTTTATATTCTTTGTAGATAAATTAAAGTCCGTAGAAAATACGAACAGCTGTTAACTTTTTAAAAAAAAATTTAACTCTAATAGATGATAAAAATAATAATAATATTGGAAAAAGTTTATTACAAATTTTACATTTATGATTATAAATATTATACGTTTAATTCAACTCGATAACTAAGAATGCTACATCCAATCTTAAAATTAACGAGAATGATTGTTTGCTTGACAACGGAATAGCTCAATAACCAAGATATAGTTATATATAAAGAATCAGTTTTGGCGCAAATAATATCAGAATTATAAATATCTTGAAAATGAATCTTTAAATCGAAGATATTTTACGATAAACAAATTATTCAACTTTATTATCTAATTACGATCTCTAGACATGAAATTATTTAACTATTTTAAACTTAGAATGTCTTAACAATCTAACTATATCACTTCTTAGAATAAAGATCGTATATTCAAATTGTTTTCAAATGACAAAATAAAATATCTTGGATTATAAATATATAATAATAGCATTCGGAAAACTTCCTGCAATACTATTACTATCTACAATTTTTCACATTGTTATATCATGAACATGGATGTGTTTGTAATAGATTCATTACACTTCGCATCTGGAATCACCAATGATTTTGAGGAAATATGATGAACCGGTTTTATAATATAATTTTCTTAGAATTTAATATTATTCAGGATTACAGATTTGAAACTTTACCGTTTATTTCTAAGTATATCAAATATTACGAATAAAATTATAAATGAAGATAAAGATCTACGAATTTTTTTTTATGTACATTTTTTTAAATAATATTTATTGAGAACTGAAAAAAATAAAATTTATATTATTGTTTGAAAAGATTTGTTTTGATTTTGTTAATAATCTTGTTTTTTTGATTTTGCAGATTTACATATTATTTATAGTTACATATCGATCATCTCATTGGAACAATGCCATTCCCCTTCTACTGCGAAAACCTTGACATAAAATATTAGAGCGCGTCTTTAAATATTTCTGAACGCATGGTAGTTGCACATAATATGTAAATCTTTTCTTTTTACTATTTTTATTAAATTAAATGATAAACATACTAATAAAAACTTGTGAAAATGAAATATTAAGTATATAAGGAATTCACAATAGATTTTGTAAAAGAATATTAAATAAAGATTTTGAAAAAGAAAGTGATTTTTACTTTTTTTTTATTTGTAACAAAGTGGATTGACATAGTGTAAAAAAATATTACTATTGTGTTACTAAATTACTGATTAATTTCAACAAATGTAGATAAATGGTAAATCCAAGAGAAACGTGACGTTTTCATGAATCATCTAATTCTTATTGAATAAATGCAGTGCATTCTATTAAAACCTTTCAGTCAAGTAAATCGGTTTCGATTAAACGTTATTGTTAATCGTAAAATATAATTATGATATAAAAAGTACAAAGAAATATATAAAATATGAAAAACGTGGTGTATTGTTAAGATTCATGGTGTTAAGATTTAATAAAAGTGGATAATATAAAATTTTTCTTTCTACATATTAAAGGAATGAACAAAAAGAAAGCAAAAAAAAAAATTTTTTATGAAACTTACATGTGTACAAGAGATTATTTTCAAAATATGTCTTTCGTTATACTTACTGTTATCTGAAAAATATTGAAAATATAGATAATGGTTAATTAAATTTATAATATTATTTAAAATAAGAATTTGGAATTAATTAAATTATGGCTCATCGAAACGATAAAAATGATGAAATTATTTACATGGATGAAATTGGTGATGAAATACCAGAATCATTAGCTTCTAAATCATTGGAAATGACTGCTGGAGTACGTTCTGGTATGATTGAAACTGACAATACGAATAATCCACGACCGACTGGTCCAGAAATCAACAATCATAAATTAGCTACTAATCCTCCTATATTTGATTATCGAGGTACAGATAGTGGTCTTTTATCAAGTGAACCGGGAATATCAGAAAATCCAAGAACTCCATTTTTTTCGCGATCACCTCTTCAACCGATACCTGACGTGAATATCTATCAACACAAAAAGACGCTTGCTCAAGGGATGATGGATTTGGCTCTTTTGTCTGCCAATGCGAATCAATTACGTTATGTTTTACAAACCGATGGGGGTCATCAATATTATTATCCTTCATTGGTATTAATAGGTTCCAGTTTATTGTTACAAATTGCAGTAGGAATAGGATTGATATGGAATAGCAGGTATAATATTAAAGATGATGCTCAAATGTGTAAAGCTGACCGGACTAATAATTGGACAGTGATTGGTATATTCTTAGTGACAATTTTCAATGTTTTCATCTCGTCATTTGGTGTTGTTGATCAAGTGTCGACAGTACCTATACAAACTTAAAATTATTACTAAAATAATGTTGTTATGAAATGAGGAATTATGACATTTTATATTTTAAATAATATACTTATAGTCATAAATAGTCATAAAAGAAGGTATGGACTTTTATTTTACTATTAAACTTGCACACAATAGGGGATTGATTGTAAAATTTTTTCCAGTTTCTTAAAAAGTTTCTCTTTTTTTTTAGTTATATTTTCTGTCTTTTCATTCAATTCGGTAGAAATTTCCATTAACCATCTTTCTATTTCTGTATTATTATCTTGAACTTTTAATAAACGCGAAATGCATTTACGTTCACAGTCTAGAGAATTCATAGATTTCTCTTTAGATGATAATGTTTCTAATTTTTCTTGAATTATACAACATAATAAGGAAATGAACTTCGAAACTTCATTCCAATCCATATCTTCTAAATTGACATTTTGTAATTTATTGTGTTCTTGTATTACTGTTATCTGTAATTTTTATTATCATTATTTTATTATATTTTATAAAATGAGATATTTGAATATTATATTAATATTAATAACATTTCTGTTACTTACCATCCATTCAAAAAATATATGTTCTTTCTTCATCCATTTCATATGTATATTTAATAAATTAGCAATAGTGGATAATTCTTTTATATGTTTTTTATCTTCATTAGATAGAACATCTTTATTAATTGTTGAAATACGTTTTATTAGTGCTGCTTCCGATACACTTAGATGTGGCAGTCCACAAATTTTGTTGCTTGCAGCATGAATTTTACTTACTAATTTAGTCCTCTCAGAAATCAATTCAGATATCTCTTTTATATTATAATTTACTCTACCATTTAAATATAATACATTGTTAATTTGTGCAATGATCGATTCTGGTATATAACATTCTGTTTCTTTTTTCTAAAAGATAAATAAATTATATATATTTTTTAATTGCTACTTTTGTTTCATTTATATTTAAAGTTAATTACTTCTAAGTTATTTGAGTATGAAAATTCTCTTGCTAATATGCTATTAGAAAGATTTATCTGAATGATAATATTCAAAATATTTTGTGTTCCAAGGAGCCATGCAAATGCTAATAATAATGCTCTGCTATTTTTATTTTGTTCAGTTAGAGTGTAAAACTCTATTGCTGGATATTGTAAATATGCAAAATATAATTTAGTAGCCCATATTGTATCTAAAATAAGATTAATTTATTAAATATCTTTTAATATTTAATAAACAGATTTAAAATATCAATAAAATTTACCATATTGTTCAAAATTAGTTTCAATTTGTTTCTCTTTCACAGCATAATAACTTAAAACATTTAATATTTTCCAAAATATTTTATCCTAATACAAAAAAAATTGTAAGTTAAAAATAGTTATTTTATAAATATTTTAAAATATAAATTTATATTATATAAAGGTTATGCGATATTGTACGTAACACTCACGATATTTTCATCCATGCCATTGAATTTTGCTTGTCTAAAATACTCAGGTTTCATCATAACATTAATTGACAAATTTAAATGCTGACATAATAGAGATAAAACACTTTTTATATCGGACATTATTGTGTTTTAAATCGAATATCACACACACAAATTCAATTTATTTGATTTCATTAGCGTTTTTTTTAAATTATATGCTGTCAAATTAATAAATAAATTATTGGAGGAATTAATCAACTGATTTAATTTTCAAATAAATTTATCATCAATAAAAATTATTTAGTATAGAAATTTAATGTTACTTAAAATTATACAATTAAGTTTATAAGATATATATAAGATATATATAAGAATTCTTTAACATTTAAATTTATATATTTAAATATTTATTACTATTCTTCGAAATAGTACTATTTAAATTATAAAACCAATGGACATTAAAATTTTTCAGAGACAAAGAAAACGGTCACTATTCAATAGGATACCTGAAACTGGACTACCTGAACTTTCCTAGAAAGTTCGGCTCTAACAATATCTGCCGATTTTATTATTTAAGTATATAATTACACAAATGACAATAATAACAATGAAGATTTCTGTTCAGGTCAAAATCCAGCATTTTCTTTTAAATTAAAGAAATTATTTTAGTCAATCTATTTCTATAAACTACCTGTATAGACATATAGATAGAAAGTATTTGTTTAGTTTTCAATAATAAATTTATATAAATATAAATTAAAAATATAAAATAGTATAATATAATTTAAATTATATTTTATAAATAATACGATAATCTATAAATAAATTTTATATTAATTTTCGTATAATAAATAATAAAAATTTTTAAATTAATATTAAAATTTAAAAAGAAATAAATATTTTTATTGTGAGTGATTTATAAAAAAAAACAAAAAATATTATATTTAAATATAATATAATTATAATAATATAATATAAATAAAAAAATATTGATTCAATGTATAAAAATGTAAATGAAAGTAAACTTTAAAACGAATCATAATTTTATTTAATTTTTATTAATAGTTAATTAATTATCAATATAATAAAACGAATTTTATTATAATTTATATATTTTATATATCATATTATTATTGTATGAATAATATATATATATATGTAGAAGTCACTCCATTTCTTAAGCCATTAAAGCTAAAGATTATAAGCCGTTAGAGTGACGAGAACTCCACCTGGTATACATAAAGTTTTCTGGTGGAACAACGGAACAAGTCAATCGCGTGCGGTCAGTTGAACGCGTAGGATCGTTGTGATGATTCGAGTGCTCGAAGAGAATTTGTTTCTTTAGAATTCAATTAACTAAAAAAAAAAAAGTATATAATAAATTAATTTAAACAAGTGATAATTATTTATATTGTTTTTTAAATTTTTAATTAAAAACAGTGAATTTTGCGATTTTTTGTGTATTAAAAATAACAAGATGATTTTTAAATACAAAAATATTGAACAAAGATACAGTGGTCTGATTTTTGCACTTATTGAACTTTGTTTTTTGATAGAACTGGTAAGAAAACAATATTTTTTATAGATATATATATATATATATATATATATTATTAATAGTTTTGTAACATAGTGTAATATCAATTAAAAACTATGAATAATCTGATTACTTAAAATAAAATAAAGATTTTAAAATAAAGATTATTATTTACATATATTTTGCCATTATTCGTTTAGAATATCATTAAATCAATTTTACAAAGAACAAATTTTCATTTCTGATACTTCATGTACATATATATTATATCTATTGTATCTATTATTAATGAAATTTAATTGCATTATGATTGAACAATTCATCTGCAATATCGAGAAAAAAAAGAATTATTTAAAAAATCATAATGTAATATAAATTAGAATCAATAAAAACTTTTGTATTAATAGAAAATTTTATATTTTTTAAACATAGAAAATATTACAAAACATCTAAAATTAACGTACGGTCCATTATATTTACGTAATCTGAGATTTGTTATCGTCGTGTAATAGAATATTAGTAGTCAGACTAAATTTATTTTAAATTAAATAGATTATGTTAATATTTTGTCACAGTTTGATGCATATAAATAATAAAAGAAACAAATGAAATTAATTTTCGATTCAACTTTTTTATTTTCAATTTTTTTTTGTTTTATATTTAAAGATTAACAATTAGAGGAAAGAATGAAAGATATTGTGTGTATTTCTCATAAATATTCAATATCATTTCAATACGATATTTATAATTCTTAGAATACGATAATATTTTATATGATATAATAAAAATATATTTCTATTTTTTTTAAAGATAATAAATTATTACATTTTTTAACATTTATATAGAAATAATTGAAATAAAAAATAATACAACTTTTAGATAGAATAAGCGATTAATATTGTGTATGTAATAAATGTTTTGCGATGACTTCGTTATCATTGAAAATTCTTTTGCCATTGGTTTATATGATTGTATTTTTTTTTCATATAGATTGTCTTTATGTTTATATTAATTCTGCACTTCTAGCATATTATTTTGTTGATAAACATTTATATTGTTTTTTTATTTAAATATACAATAATATATAATATAATAAATAAAAATATATTAGTTTCGTATTTAAATCAATTAAAAAATATCGCTAAATATTATACATTTATTCTTATTAGAAGTTTGAATAATATAATATTTATCAATAAGAAACAAATAATAATAATAAAAACAATAGATAAAATAATATATGAGAGAAAAATTTAATTTTTTTAACTTAATAAAAATAAATAAAATAAAAAATAAATATAAATAAAAATTGATAACTCTTCGCAAAAATAATAAAACTTTAGTATTTCTAAAAATATACAATTCATAAAAATTGTTTATTTATTTATTTATTTGGTTTTTACTTTTTATAGATGAGCCAAAATATTTGTGCATATCCCCATCAAAATTATCAAAATAATACAAAAATTGATTCTGAAAATAAAAAAGGAAGAAGAATAGAAAGATATACTTCAAATTATGAAAATAGTAATGCATCATTTAAAATTTTGTCAAGAAATCAAGAAAGAGAAAGTATGAATTGTAAACAGTTATATATAAATAATGCTTTTGAAGTATCAGTCAGAAACAACATGTTTCAATAAAATAATTTTTCAATAATTAATCATAAATTACGTTTTATTTCTAATAATTTTAAAATTGATTTTCAATATTTTATTAGGATTATCATGGGAAAGCATGTTATCAGATGCACAAATTGTTTTTCCTGAAGATCAAAAAAAAATACCTTCTTGTAGAGGATCTACTTTTTGCGAAAAAGTAGATTCTTATCCTGAAGATGTTGTAAATACTGCGATTCAAAGAAACGAAAGTATTAAATATTTGGCTGCTATAGATATAGTAAGTCTTTTTTTTTCTTATATTAAATCTTTTTTAATATTTATTTAATACTTTATAATTTAATATTTAAATTATATTTAATATTTTGTTTAAATATTAAATTTATTAATCAGCTTTTTTCAATTTATTGTACAAATTTTTTTATCTTTTTAGTTATCTGATATATCACAGAGGATCGATTTCATGGACGACAGCCCTCTTTGTCAGTCTAATGTATGTACAAATAATTATTTTCTTTTTATAAAAATAAAATTAAAATTTGATACAAATATTTGTTTATTATTTAAGGAGCGAGTTATATTTCCTAAATCAGCAATGAACAAAGATAATGAATGGAAATATGTTGCGAATCAAGAAAATTTTAAACAGGGTATACGAGTTGAAGTATGTGAGTAAGTATTGAAATTGAGTTTTTTTTTATAATTTTTTTAAATTATATATTTCAGAATGATATAAAAATTTTGTATTTTATTCGTAGAAAACAAGACAGCACATGTAACGTAATAGGAAATCTTCCTTTAGGTTACAAATCAATTTGTAAACAAAAATTCATTCAAAGAGAACTTTTGTCTGTATCGTTAAACGGCTCAGTGTCTTTAGACACTTTCCTATTTCCATCAAGTTGTTGTTGCTATGTAACATTTACTGCAAATACACGAATGATTTGAGAGGCAAAATTAAGTTAAACCTATTGTTCGTGAATCGTCACGTCGAAGGCGCAAATGAAGTACGCGATGAAGTACCATTTTTTAATGAAGCAATTAATATAAAGTAATAGGTCCTTGATAGTCAGTTCTAATGTAATTGTTTCGCGAATAAAATCAATTTTTAAATTTTTTATGGATATCTAATACTTAATTAGTTCGTTAAGTAACTTATAAAAAAAAAAATTATTTATATTAATATTATAAGCAAATGCAAGCGAAAAATTAATCTTTAATCAATCTCATTTTAATATTGATAAAGATTTTTTAATAATTATAAAAATATGAAAATATATTCAAATTACATATTAAAATTGTCATCAATATATATCATTATTAAAAAAAATAAATTAATAACAAATAAACAAAAAAAAACAAATTATAAATATACAGCATTCCAAGTTAAAGTACAACATTATAGCATATATAATTTTTATATATAGAGTTAATATCATATTTTCTTATAAATTTTTCTTTCTTATTTTTATACCATGTAAAAATTGGAACTTAAAAAAATTAAATTATTTTTTGATCTTTAAATTTTAAAATATATTTTTAATACAATATACATATATGTATGTATATATATATTTTATGTATGAATGTATGCACAATATGTAATTAATAATTGTAATGTAATAAATAATTTAATAAAATATAAAAATATAAAACATAGAAATATTGATTAACTTAAAGCTGATAAATCTGAATTTAAAAAAAATGAAATTATTCATAAAGCGTTTCTTTAATCATCAATATTTTATGAATATAAATGAATATAAATTAGAGTTTAATTTGAATAAAATATCCGTTTATATATGCATATGAATGATATGTCTTTCAAATACAATTTATCTTTATGTGTTTTATAAATGATTTTTGATTGCATAGAATTTTCTCATAGTATATTCTATTAATTATACCTTCAATAATATTCATTCAAATTATATATAATTACAGTATATTTTTCACAGTTATAAAATATTTTATAAATAGAGCTTTTATGTAATATATTAATTATTGAATAATCAATATTGTGATTGTTAGTTTAAGAATATCATTTGTTATACTGATATTTTACATAAAATAAAAATTATAATATAATGTATATTATATATATTTATTTATATCTTATATACTTATTTTTTTAGAATAATATGATATAAAAAAGATTAAATAAGATAATCATTCATATATCATTCATAAATGTAAATTATTTACTATTTCAAAAATTTAGAAAATATATTTATATCTATGCAAAGAAATTAAACTACCATCTACTTTGAAAATACAGTTTATTCTTCTTACACACATTAAATATAATACTTACAATTATATTTATTACTTTATTAGCAAAACTTTCTACAATTGTTTCAACATTATACAATATGAATTAAAATTTTTTTTCATTCAAATTTCAAAAGCATAAGTAAATATTTATAATATATAGAAAGTTTATGATATTTAAGTTTTATATATATATATATATCTAAATCATTATTTTCTTTTTAGAATTAGTTTATATATCTACACATTGGTTCAAAATAAAATTTTTTTTGCTTCAGAGAATTTCTTCTAAACTTCTTGTTTTCTTTACATCTCATACTAAGATAAGTCCATTTTTGAGAGATTACAACATTTATAAAACAATAGCTAGCATAATTCATGAAGTTTAATAGAATGATTTTAGACTAGGCAAATACATATAAATCAGTTTCTCAATTTTTGACACATCTACATTCCGAAAATTTCTTAATGTAGGTTTATATACCCTATTTAGGGATGAATACAGAAATAGGAAAAATGGGCCGTGCTTTGTGAACATGAATGTTCACCATATACATGCTAAAAATATTTATCCATTAATCAGCACAGGTGAACTATGCAAAATACATTCTTCATTTTCTTTTTACAAAAAGTACTACTAAATAACACAGAGTACTTACATTTGCATTTGCAAATATAAGAATATCTAATATATATTATTAGTAAATCTACTACTGTTAATATTGTTCTTGTCAAAAAAAGAAATAAATATATATAAGTAAATAAGTAAGATATAACATAATAATTATGTTATTATGTTATAATTTTGCACCAATAAACACTGACTTTTTTTTAAATGGAAAAGAACTTAAATGTTATAAAAAAAATGTATGGAAAAAGTTGTATATATGGCAGTTTTTGTTTCTATTAAGTATCCAGTCTTAATGAAAATATTTTAAAAATATGCAAATTAAATGCTCTCTTATAATTAGAAAATTAGTTTAGTTGTAAAATCATTTCTATACAAATGAAAGTAACTTAATGTAATATTTATTTAATATTAAGAAGTAAAAAATTTTAGAATTTGTTTTTGTTTGTCTTATTCTTAAACATATTTAATGTATCTTTTTTGAGCATCTTCTGAAAATGTGATATAGCTGCATATATGTTCATCTTCATGAAGAGAACATAAGTGTCATCTTTTTTATTTCTGTTATAAAATTATTTCCTTTGATTATTAATTTGAAAGAATAATTTGCAACAAAATGCATTATTTTCAACATGCCTAAAATAAAAATAATTTATAGAATAAATAATTTTATGAGTTTATATGATTTATTTTCTTATAATATTATGATATTTGCTTATTATGTACCTTAACACTATATGCATTATCATAGCCTCCTTTCATTTGCATTTGTGCCTGAATATTTGATAATTGTGCACTGCTCATATCAAGATCTCCACTACTAATATGTCCAGTATGCCTAAAATTTGTAGGTACTCCTATCATGCTACGATCTATCCTTAGTCTCTGATGTGACCTTTGTCTTCCATTACGTGTTCTAGGTCCTTGTTGCATTAAACAACAGGTAAAACATTGTACCCAAAGTTCTCCACTACCCGCCATTATATTTTAATTGTGTTTACTTCAAAATCTAAGATATTTTAAAAAATATAAATTTATTAAGTGAATATTTTAAAAATTAGCTTTTTTATTATTTTAATAATCTTATATAACATATGTTTGTAAAAATAAACAAAATTATAAAATGAATTTTAAATCAAATAATTATCCAATAAAAAAATTTTATTTTTTAAATTATAAATATGTTTAAAAAATAGTTTTTATAAATTAAATGATAAATTATCTATTATTATGTGAATAAATGAAAGAAATTGATAAAAAATATTCGTACTTACGAAGTCGTCAAGTAATCGTATTGTCGATCGGTCTAACCTTTGCGATATCCGTTCGAGACTTAAAGACAGAATGAAACAAAATAAACATTCCCTTTTGATCGATGAGTTTACATATGACTCTAAAGGACATCGAAATTATTTGAACATTTTACTATATAAACTATATAATATTATATATGGTAATTGAAGCTCTATAGAGATTAAACAATTAACTTTATGGAAAAAAAAAAAGAAAGGAATGAGACATACCGATTCACAAGATGTAGACTTTCGAATTAATTTTCACAATATAAGTAATAAATCTGCGGTTTTCTTTCTATTCCTAATTAATTCATTAAATAATCTTAAGACGATCACTTTTCACCATGTTTCATTGACATTCTTTGAAGAAAATTGAACAGTAATTATTTAATCAGTCGTTTTTTTTTTAATAATTTAAATGACAATCAAAATAAATTTTAATTTGTAAAATATAAAAGCCTGAATGTCAACGTGATCAACGGTTATCAGTATAGCGAATTATACGTACTATATATTATAAAAAGCCGAGAAAATCCGAAGAAAGTCGAAAATTGTCGAACGTTACCGATCTATAAAATTCTGATCATTGAATATACAAAGAATAGCTTACTTTGAATGTATTCAGTTAGACAATTATCTTTTTAAAAAAAACTGGTACAAATAAAAATAAAATAATAAGTTGTTTATTTTTTTATAATTATATATTTGTTATATATTTGTTTTGTTGTTAGGATATACATGCATGTATTAACAATACAGCATGACAGCATGAATACGCTTTATTAAATAAATTATATACAGATTCTCACATACAGACATTGCCGCATCATCAAAACGCTATACGCACTAAATAAAATATAAATTATTCTATGAAAATCTTCGACTACAATACATTGACTTTAGAGGCCTTTACTCTTTGAATTAACATATATAGTTCCAAATACTCTCATTCTTTTGCATATTGAGATTTGCAAATATATATTTTATGTATCACAAGTAAGTAATTTCTTAAAATATCATTTTGCTAATTTTGTTGTCAAAAAACGAAATAAAAAAAATTTTATGTGAAAAATATGAAATTCTAATTATATTATAAATTCTAAATAAGAGAGTATCATCAATCTTTATGCAAGTGCCTAAAAGATGTAAAAAAAATTGGTGACATACAATATATATATCAAATGTGAAATCTGAAAATGATTTCATGTTTTTTTTTTTGTACCACTCCAATTCCTTCTTTTATATGATGTCCTCCATTCAGGACTCTTTTACATATCTGGTTTATAATAATAGATATTAGAATTATCACAGTCTGTGTATTTATAGTTTAAACATTAATGTAAGATCCTTCTTAAATTAATTTAACAACATTATTTTTCTGTGTGATGTTGTTCTGAAAAAAGTTTCAGGAAAGTTAGCTTTATCGTTGCACATGAATAGCAGAACATTATGAAAAAGAAATTTTTGTAATTCATGTAAGATACAAAAAAAGATGGAAAAAGAATACTTTAAAGGCATGCATATTGGAACTAATGTTTCTATAACTACTGAATAAACCTGCATATCATATGAAATAATATCAATAACTTAATAGTTAGTTATATCTCGAAAATGAATATGTCTTATTTGTATTTTGTATTTACAGCTTAAGTATTTATACAACGTTACGTGATAAAAATCTGAAACTTTCCTTTATGTCTCTTTTTCTTTATCAAATATTTTTCATTTTTTTTTATTTGGACGCTTATAATTTTTCTATTTTTTTTTTTCTTAAGTTCCTCAATTGTTAAAGATTATTCAAATGCTTGATAAAAAAATTTGATCTCTAGAGCAGAGTTGAAAGATATCAAAAAGTCGTAAAAAATAAATAATAGATATAATGATTTTTTGAAAATTATACAAATGATAAATTCAAAAAATCAAATGATTACAATTTTGATTCACTCTGCACAACTGGCGTTTTAATTAAAAAAAAAAAAAAAACTTTTATATCATTCTGTAAAAAAATCTTCCTATTTTACTCCATATAAATTAATATCTTGCCTCTTTTTTATGTATTTTTTTCTGAGAATTAATCTTATGCAATTATCTTTTTCTTATTATTATATAAATTAAATTTGCAAGAATTAAAGAAAGAAAAATCTTTATAAAAGTATTTTTCAAAATCGATAATTCTTTCAATCAATTTCAAACAATTACTATTGTTTGTTCCGTCGTATTTTCTATACGTTGTACATTCTAAATGAAACGAGAAAATACCAACTATTCTATCGTGCAAATCCAAGAAAATCCGTGAGTCTATCGTTCCAATCGTGAAGCCAGTGAGTGGGCCCATGATTTGGTTGTCTCTGTTTGCAAGGATTGATTTCTGTCTCCAAGGGCATATATTCCTCGCCCCTGATACAAAAATAACTTTTTATTGGACTTCTACACATCGGACATCGATCTAATTTGCCAAAACAGGATGCACAGATGCAGGTATGCCTGCAAGGCAATAGAGCACGTGACAGAGGAAAGTATTGGCAAACAACGCAAAGTTGTTCTCCAGCTGTGTTCCATAGCGATCCCTCGGGATCGCCAGTACCGGAGGCAACCAATGCGCCCCTAGTCGTACTACCGTTGTTGTTACAAGGCTCTGCAAGGGCCAGAGCTGAACCTAGACCCGAAGACATATCTCCTTCGTCATAATTCGTTGAATTGCCGGTGGCTAAATATAATTGCTAAAATAAAAATAATTATGAGATTATTTTTACAGATAAAAGTATAATTGCATTTTCTTTTTTATTCGAAGTTAAATTAAAATTGAACATGCTTACTTTAAGACAAGATAATTGTCCGTTAGCTTGCTTGAGATACTGCGCCAGAATCGAAGTGGGTAGTGTGCATACGCTATCTTTGATATGGACAACATTTACTAGAGCCACCTTTCAAAAGGGAAAGTAATGATTTAATAAAATATAATAATTATATTTAAACGTTTAACGAAAAAATTAATTCCATAAAAAGATTGCAGTTTATAATGAACTTAAAAAATATCCACCGTCTCGTCTGGATGAGGATCTCCTGTATCCCTACGAGTTAGAAAGATTACTAGAGGATAGCAAAGTCTAGGTGGTGTTCCAAGCTCTAATTCTGGTGCCGGAAGAGACAATCTCAATGTTTCTTCTCCGTGTGGTTGCCTACTGTATATTTTAATCAAGGAATAACGAATATCATCAACGATATTAATATTAATTACAATATAAATTTTTAAAATTACATATGATTGACTCAAGAATATATATATAAAAAAAAATAGAAAAGAAAGAGAAATTGATCTATATCTAAAAAAAAAGGATACGTTTGTGGTGGTGTGAGATACTGAGCATGGCCTTGAAGAAGAGTACCACTCAAGGACGCGTCTCTAAGGGTACTCCAAGGTTTCCAAAGTGCCAGGTGAAGTTCTCTTATACTAACTCCCCAGAGCGCTTGCAGAGAATACTCAACTTGACTCGATACCTCGCATTCAACTTCTGTAACAAAAGATCAAGAATTTTAATATAATATAATGTATAATATACATAAAGATTGATACAAAAATAATACAATCAAAGACTTAAAAGTATTATTCATTACAATACATTATTAAAAAAAAAAAAAAATATGTGCAATGCTTACATTAAACAAATAATTTTTATAATTTCATTAATTTTTATAAGTCAAACTTCAAATCGTAGAATTTTTTTTATCTCGACAAAGATTTACTTATTTACATTTGGAATTTATACTTTTGAAAATAGATAATAAAATAATAATTTGGAGAAATAATATGGATGATTAATTTCTGATTCATTTCTGATTCAGATATAGATGATTCATAATATACATATATACTTACGTATAAGAAGTATTTATTTTATTATAATGCAAAAAAAATACAAAACTAGATAGGTAGTTTCAATTTCATGTTTACATGGTTATTGAGAATGATTATGTAACAAATCCACTACTTTCGATTCTTTTTACTCTCATCTGGTTTTAAAATATATCCAATAGGCCAAGATAGAGTTTTTAGATCATGCGTGAGAGGATATTTACTCCAATTCTAATTCTTTCATACATTGTATGGATTTTGAAACATTTTCGATTTTGAAACAAATCAAAAAGTATCTAGAAAATCAGCTTATTTTGTGATCATCTATTTGATCTTTCGTGTTTTTGTACAGCAATTGAATTACATTGTATTATTTTGAAGTAAATTTTAAAAAACTATTCTAAAACAAACTTTAATCGTTAAAAAAAAAAATAATTAAATCTAGATCAAAGAATATAGAAATTAACGATGCAGTTACTAAATATAATGTTGAATAAATTGAATTTTATAAAATAATAATAATGCAACTATTTCACAAGTGAATCAGAGAAGATCTTTTTGAAGTTGAAAACTAAAACCAAATTATAATCTTAAACTTCTAATCATCTAAATTAAAGTATTCATAAATCTTCCATTAATCTTATCTCACTTATTCATATCTAATAAAACGATAGAAAGATCGGTTTAAAGAACAAGTTAACGAATCATCGTTGGTAAGAGGTAGAAAAAAATTGTATAGACAGCGTTTCGTGACGGAAAGCGACACAGGAAACGGAGAATCGTGACCCGAATCTCGTGATCTCACGTCACAGTTAAAGTAATTCGAGGTTCATGTTGACAATCATGTGGCCAAAGATTCTCTATAATTTGTAGAGAGGCCACTGTCGAGGAGATTGCTTCGAGATCACGCGAGATTGGTGTGAACGAAAGTGAAAGCTACCAAGATGGATCGTCCAACGCGGTAATTTCCAATACAGGCAAAACTATCAAATCAGCCATTCCATGGAACCACGAAATCTGATTGTTCTTGTATATATAAAGATATCGATTTCGAATCTTAACCCTTCTTTCTAGATCTGTCAATATTTTTAATTGATTCGAATACAAAGAATTTCTAAACAAATAAAGTATTTTCTAACCTCTTTTGGATCGCATTCCATCTCAATGTCTTTAAGATTTTTTATGCCTTCTAGTATTATGTTTACACGTTATATCATATTTTATAACATTATATCTTTAATCTAAATTCTTAGAAATGAATTTCTTCCTAGATCTATCAATATTTTTAATTGACTCGAATACGAAGAGTTCATTTCTAAACAAATAAAGTATTTTCTAACCTCTTTTGGATCGCATTCCATCTCAATGTCTTGAAGATTTTTTTATGCCTTCTAATATCACGTTATATCATATTTTATAACATTATATCTTTAATCTAAATTCTTAGAAATGAATTTTTAATAAAAGTACACGCTCTTTTGATTATTCAGTAACAAAAAAACTACACAATTGTACAGCACATATCGATGCTGCTACATACGGAAACGCGATGCATTTCGTGGCACGAACTAAAAAAAATGTTGTACAAATATTAACGCGATTATTAATAAAGAATTCGAAACTGATCTGATATATTCATGTTCGTATAAATAACAAAATGCAAATTGTGAAATCCGATCACGAGAAAAATAAATATATCAAAGAAACGTGGAGAGCCGTAACATAAATATTTTTAACCTAGAAAGATATATATTTTTTTACAATCAATCCTTACAATTTTTCATAAATAATACAACAGTCTCAATGATTCTAATACAATGTGTTTCTGGCTACAGTAAAAATAATTCGACTTTTATTTTCAAGCTATATCGTGAACTCGGAATTTCACAATTTCAAGTTAAAGCATGGCCGGTCAAGCACATCTGAAGTGGTTGGCAAAGACTTAACACGTACGCTGTCACAATGAGCGAGGACTATGTAGGTCAAGCTTCGCGAGTGATATCCTAGAAGTTCTGGATGAAACAGGGATTTGTGAACTGTGCACTTTGCAAGGTGAACTGCCACATCTAGAAACATTTGAGACTCCGGAATGTTCTAGATATTCGAGTACGTATAATATGAATACCTAACTAAATTTTTTAAATCAGGAACATAACAAGAATGTTCAATCGTTAATTATGATTTTTCAAGATCAAATTTAATTCGAAATCTAGATCGTCAAAAATCTGATTATTTCGTAAATTGTATCACGTATTCTCGATTCGATTCGAGAGAGATTCGAGAGAGAAAGAGAGAGAGAGAGAGATTTCTTTTTCTCGAAAAGTTTTATTTTTACTTGTATTATAAAAAAAACTCGAAATAATTTTCTACGTGATTGAAAAATCAATTTAACTTATATCAATTAAAATTCGCGAACCTTTTCGATTGGAGAATGAAATCAATCGATCGATACAATATATCGAATGAATCGTATGTCTCGAATGGATCGGTGAAAGGCCAGTTAACCGACTAGATGGACTGCAATCGCATGAGCATGTTGCACTATGTTCACCCAAAGAGCAATAAAATGAACACGTATGATCTGTTGCATTTACCGGATATTAATGAGTTGTATATTGACGATGTGTCATTTTAACCGATTTAAAAATAATTTTTTTTTTTTTGGCATCGTATAATAAAATTCCAATTTCCAAAAATTCCAAATATTTGATTTACAAGATTGCAATAAATTCCAGGAAACAATTTGGCCTCTCGTTTCGCGTAATCATAAATTTTTCGTAGTTATTTTCTATTATAATATATTCTAATATTTTTTTTCTATTAATTAAATATGAAGAGAGATTCGAGTACCGTAAGTTTTGTAAAAAAATTAATCAATCGAATATAATTCGAATTTCCTTCATTTTTATCGAAATTTTCAGTTTTTTTTCCACTTCGATAAATATGATGATCAACGCTAATGCGATTCTTGAAGTTTGAAAAGTTTCACCGAAATTATTATTCTTGTTGTTAATTTTGTTGTTATAAATTTCACCGATCGTTGTGTAAAATGTAACAAATGCAAAAAAAAAGAAAAAAAAGAAAAAAATAAAAGAAAAAAGAAAAACGAAAAAAGAATAACGTTCGAAACGATTCGAAGAACTGGTGATATGGAACTATTCGATTATCAAACATTGTATAATCGAGCAGATTCGTCCGGTTGATTGCATTAGCTGTTTGTGGAAATCGGATCATTTCGCGTGCATATATCCGTCTCCTTCGTTTACGAAACAAACACTGCATACAGTTCTAGCCGAGTGCAAACACGATTACCGTAATACACACGTAACCCAGGAAAATTGTGAAATTATTTCTCTTTCTCACTTCACGGGGTAAAGCGAGCGATAAAAAAATAGAGAATCGAAGATAGCGCAAAATCGATCGAATCAAAATTAAATTTTCGATAATTAATTAAAAATTCAATCTGACGATAATTCATAAGTAATCTCATTTCATCGCTCTCATTCCCAATTAATTTTCATTTTCTTTTCAATTTCTTTCTTTCTTTCTTTTTTTATAATCATTTTTCCCTGCCCGCATGCGCAGATCGTTCTTCGAATCGACGATGGATCTAAACGGAAACAACGATTCACGAAGCTTTCCTCAATGGATCGATTGTAAAATCGAAACGAGACTCGATACGCGAGAAAACGAACGTTCGTTCCTTATACTTCGAGGAATATAGTAGTTTCGTAGCGTACGAACTTCTTTAAAATTTGTTCCGATAAAGACTTTTATTGCGCCACAGGTGGTTTCTTACTTGCAACGATCTCGTGTCCTCTTCAATTCTCTTTGCCAACATCATCGACCAGTATCTTTGCCTCTTTGTTCGTTCTCGCCGACGGGTTATTACGTACCGTGAATAGTCTCTCGTGAGCTACAATCATGATTCACTTTCTTAGTTAGCTTAAATTTCTTACCAAGTGTTCCAAGAAACTGAGCGCGATAAAAATGCTTCGCTCTTTTTTTAAAATTGCTCCCAAATTAAATGCATTCCGATAATTTTTTTTTAACTCATTCTTTTGAATTTCTTTTCTTTCTTTCAAGATTACATTTAATTTTCTCCATAACCATTTTCATTTTGTGTAACAACTCTTGAGAGAAATCGCTTGATCAAACGAATCGTACGATGATAAGCTTTACAAATTAAATACATTTCTCGCCTTCTCGTTCATCCATTCAACTCAATTCTACATTCTCTCCCTCTTCTTTCTTGTTTTCTAAGCAAAATCAAGTTCCGCGTAATTTGCAAAGAATACGAGAAATAAAAAAAAAAAAAAAAAGAATGACAAAAGATAAGATATCTCTCCAATTATATTCCACGAATAAATAATGGAAATATCATGCAAATGTTACGATAAAAGGTATCTTTAAGTAACTTTGAAATATCCTACACCTGATCATTTCCAACGGCCTTGATTTTGTTCTATTGGATTGTTGCCTGGATACCTAAAGTCACGTAGGCAACACTTTTTGTTCCACTTTTTGCACGAAAAAACGTTTTACGACCGATGGAATATATTTTTTTTCTTTTTTTATTCCACTTTGTCCCGATTCGTGACAGGGAGGAACGAAGCCGATCCAAATCGGCGATCGCGCGTCCAGTTCGTACGTGTAACAGGCCTTGAGCCTCGATGTCGAAATATTCCCGTGGAGAGGCCGGCTTCTTCATGTTACTTACTTACTTACTTGCTTACATGTAATCGTTCGTTTCAATCACGTGTCTAACCGCACGAAGCGATTACTTCATGAATATGATAAATGGAACTGTAATTTGTCATCGAGGAACAATAACGATAGCAACGTTCTTCCTCTTTCGTTCGCTTTTTATCTATTTATTTATGATTTTTTTTTTTTTATCGTTATTTTTTCAATCACCTTTATCTTTTTCAAATTGAATCGCAATTTTGACAAAGCGATTGGCTCCGATTTGGACGACTCTTTGCAATTACGATATGTTAAAAACGATAATTCAGCGAAATCTAGAATTCATTGCAAATAAATCAAATGTTATTTTATCATTATATTTTTATATTATATCACGATTAAATTAACAGATTTTTAAATCGTCATTAATATTCTATAAAAATTTTCCGTTGCAACGAAAATAAAAGAGTTGATTCGAACGAAAAAAATTGTTAATGAGAAAGAATTATTACAACGAACGATCACGCGATCTTTTTTTTAAACAATGCAAGATTTTTACAAATTATTTACAAATTCCTGTCCTTTTAATGCGTTGAATGACAAGTAATTCATTATGTACTTATTTTTACGAATCTATTTGTTCGTTAATGTTTCGAAAATTTTATTACAAAAATGATATTTGTATTCGAATTAACACTTTTGGTATGAAAAGAAAAAAGAAGGGAAAAACAAAAGGAAAGGAAAAGATCGTCGAAAGATTTTAAGTATTTACTTATAGAGCAGAAATATATTGTAAAGCTGGAATGGAAACTAAAATTACTCGAAACGAATAATTTTCTATTCGTTCAAAATACCAGATCAAATATATTCTACGCTTCTTCAAATATGTACCGCGTTGAATAACGAAACTTCAAACAAATTAATCCTTCGAGTCGTAAAGCTAAGGCTAATATTATGAAAATTTATGACTCTCGAAAACCCATTTGGATGAAAGGGACAAAAGGGAGACAAGCCGATTGTAAACGGCCGGTCATAAAACTTTGAAAGCTTTTGTTCTCATTGTTGCTCGGCCTCTGTTTAAAGTTCTTCCAGAAGTGAGGACGGGTTTTCCACGGGACGATATACATGCATACGGGGAAAAACGAATCGTAGCTACTAATTGTTTCGACCACTCGACTTATTATACGTTTACAATACGGAACATAGCGAGTTTTCTCCCTTCTTTAAAAAAAAAAAAAACTTGTTCAATTTACCTTCAATTTACATCTTGCGTTTATAATAACAAGAACAACTTGGGTTTTTTTCATCCGATTTCCATTCATTCTCGCCGAGATTTTCAAGAAACGTGACGCGAATCAACACAATGTTGACACGTTTATAATGCGATTCAATCTTTTTTATTATCGCCGATACGGTAAATAATATTTACCGTGCACACAATCTATCCATGATATATAAAATGTCAACACGCATTTATTACATTTATTACATGTATTTATTTATCGCGACACATGCCCCTTCTCTTACTTCTTCTTCTTCTCCTCTTTCTTTTCTCTTCTTCTTCTTCTTTTTCTATTTCCATCCCAGATTTAAACATATAATAAATATATCGCGAGACACGCGCGATATACATTAAAAACTTGTAGAACGAGATACTCGAACTTTGATTTCTTTCAAAATCAATCTTTTCAGATAAATATAGATAAACATAAAAGATACGATGTAAATGATACATCTACTTAATATGCGTAAAAAACAATCTTTTTTTTCTTTTTTCACAACTCCTTATCGTTAATTACACGAGTGATTACGTGACAATATGTTATCGATTAAAAAAAAGAAAAATCCGTCCCCAATTTTATCGTCCTGTTTATCGCGCTTCCCGTCGAACCAGAAGAGCCAGCAGATGTCTAGATGATAATATTCCCGTAATATTAAAATTTTGATTTGTCGGGAGGACAAAACGAAATTCGATTCGATGTTGGATCAATATTTGTATAACGCGCGCGTAAAAAAAAGCTAGGAACGAGTTGCAAAAATAGTTAGCGTACGCTTCTTATTTTACAAAGAGGAAACTCTTGCATAGAGAATCAACGGGACATTTAGGTGTAAAAAATGCCTTGAGCAAGTTTGCATAAATTTCTCTTCTGTTCGCGCCTTATTCCGTTTCCCATTCCTTCTTTATTTTTACTTTTTTGAAACAATCTCTTCGAATCTAACGCCTAATTTTATCTTTTTAGATCGATTCTTCTCACTTGCTCGTAAGATTATATTTTACACACAAAATAATCGATAAAAATTACGATTTTGAGACGGCTATAAATTACCAATAAATCCTTGGACCGATTCAAACGAGCAAGTATTATGGGAAGATAGTGTTTCGAAGATCATCGTGTTTTTATTTTAAACGACAGAGTGATTACGATGACAAAGATATCCTTTTTTCTGTCCTCCCTCCCCTATCAATTATTCGATTTACGAAACGAATAAAAGGCTCGAAAAGAAGAGGCGGATTAAAGTTGCGCGTGCACAGGAATATTTACATAGCATAACTCGATATCTTAAAATAGACGGTTAACCGTGTTGCTTCGATCACCGACATCGAAATCGATTCCTCATGTGGCTGGACGTGTCGAATGGTGGAGAATCTTGAATCGACGCGATTGTAATTTAAAATTTCAAGGGCGTCATGCATAGTTTATCCTTCTACGATGAGCGATGAAAAAAATCTATTCATCGATTAAAAAATAAGCGAATCAATCTTAAAAAAGTATTACACGAATATCGCACGGTATATAAGTAGTACTCGAGCACCAAGTGCATGAAAACTTGAGAAAACTTGAGCCGTTCGATTTATTATTTGTTCGAAGAAAACGATTAAAAGACAAACAGACGGAAAGAACCGAGGCAAGAGAGAGAGAGAGAGAGAGAAACGAATTTATTTCGAACCGAGAATAAAACGACCGAGAATAGTCCAATTTCTTTTCTACAACAATGCGGCCGGCTATTATACATTATGGGAACAAGAATGAAAGTAGGAGGTCCGAGTGCTCGTTCGCGAGGGTAATTGTAGTCGCCGGATTCATTTCTGTGCAATTGACCACGAACAGTGATGATAAAAAGCCTGAAAAAGGAAAAAAAAAAAGAAAAAAGAAAAAAGGGAGGAAGAAAAAAAAGATACCATAATGAATTCTCTCTCTCTCTTTCACTCTTCGCTCTCTTTCTCTCTCGTTCTACCTCGTACATATCGGGGCTTTTTACGTAATACAAAAGCAATGATTCGACAGGATGTTGCATTATAAGCGATTGCCACGCTACAATAGTCGAGCACGAGTAGTAGAAAAATTTTCTGAAAGCGAGATATCCTGTTTACGCGAGGATTGTGTGTACCTCGTGTGTGGGTGGGAATTGAGAAGGAAAAATGAGACGGTAAAAAAGGAAGTGGAAAATTGAGGGAAGGATGAACATTGTTAAGGGCTCGTTAACTTGTTATTATTATTATTATTATTATTGACGATTACATGATGATTATCAAGAGAGGTATATGTTATATTTGTGTAATTAATTCGTTCTTAGTTTTTCAAAAAAAAAATTCTTTTCGTAAAATTTTATGCATATCAAATTTTTGCAAACAAGCAAAAATTGTTAAGATGGATTAAAGTCGACGCGAAGTTTTATTTTCTGATGATGATTCAATTGTTATTATTATTATATTACGAAGAATATTTTCCCTCTGATTTGTATATAATGCATTATCCTAATGCATCTATTATTCTAACACGTAACGTAACATATTTTTCAATAATAATGATCACGGAAATTTTTTTATTTATTGTTTTCCTACTTTAATAAGATGGAGGGAGAGAGAGAGAGAGAGAGAGAAGCGAAAAATGTTCAGAATGAAGACAGGAGAAAAAGATGGCGCGAGAGAAGAGGAAAACGGGAATACTTTTACGCGATGGATAGAAATGTTGAGTTATAATCAGTAGTTTTATATATATATATATATATATATATATATATATATATATATATATAAGACATAGTTTTCTAATAACGATATCGTGTTTGAATACGTGATATTGTAATGAAATCAGTGAGTGTCACGTTCGTGTGATATTAGAACTGGTTCTTAAGAATAATATGCACACATATATACAAAGATGAATAACAAATGAAGGAAAGATAGATCGTGTATTGAATTAATCAAGGAACACCTTGATAATCCTAAGATAAATTGCGAGTTCGATAACTTTTATCGTTCGATTCGTATTCAACTCGTTCAATGTTTCTAAACTAGGAGCAAACAAATAATAATAATAATAATAATAATATTAATAATAATAATAATAATAAAACAATAAAAAAAGAAGAATAAATTTAATATTATTTTATCGATGATTCATTCAAAATGTCCTCCAAACTTATTCTTTCTAAACTTATCAAACAATATGGGGACAAGGTTGTTTGACTCATATTGGGTTTCAAGAACAAGAACAAGGTTTACAAGTCTATTCGTACAAGCTAAATTTTTATATTTTTATGTGTTTTCATCATTACCATAAAAATACGCACAGTTAATCACGATAATTTTTATATGCTATTTTACGAAGAAATTCGGTTAAATTTCGAAAATTTCGATTTCAATCGAAGAAACATAATCCACGCATAAATCATACGAAGATTTTTAAGCGATTGATCGCTCGTAATCCTCGTCTGAAATATTCAAGGATACGAAAAAAAAAAAAAAAAAAAAAAAATCTTGCACAAGGTATAAATGAAAATGTTTTGTGATTATTGCGACTAGCTGCATATTACCTCATCCGTGGTATTCAAGGGCGTAAAAAAAAAAAAAAAAGAATGGGGGGAGGAGGAAAAAAGAAAAAAAGAAGAAGAAGAAGAAGAAAACAAAAGAATTTAAAATACAATTCAACAAAAGATTATAGTTTAGCAAGCGAGCAACAAGTGATTCGTCTCGCGGCATTAATTATCGATGGAGTGTTTTTTTTTTCTTTTTTTTTTTTTTTTTTTCGATGAAGGTAAAAAGGTTCGTTTCGAAAATCTCGTAATACCGTTTAACAAGCGAGCAAAAGGAGGGCTGGTGGATCTCGACAGTGTCTCGAGAGCCAGAGAATCAGACAGTCAAACTGTAAAAGTATTTCTCTCGCCGAAGGAATCTTGCAATCGACTCACGACGGTTACGTCACCGGTCGGCTAACCTTTCGTAACCTGGACCACAAGTTCTTCTCTCTCTCTCTCTCTCCCGATCCAATCGCGATTACAATGTTGCACAACGAGGGCAGGAATGCTCCTCCTGCTGTTCACCTATAATGTACATCACCTACACGCGCACACGGGCAGATGTGATATTTGCACGGTTAAAATGCTACCAGGCTGCGTGAATGAGCTTTCGATTTGTTCACTTTCGCCTCGCCTTCGTCTATTATACATCTCGTAACGCGCTTGTTAAGTAAGTTTTCGAACGAGTCGGTGAACTTGACACGCATAACGTCGATCAATGATCGGTCGATCCGTGAGAGAAAAGATTCCCGAGAATTTTTCTAGTACCAAGGGCATCGTTCCCCTTTAACCGATCTTTATTACCAATCGAACAGGACGATTGACTCCTTTGATGGAAAATTTTCTTTTTTTTTTTTGCCAAATTTAGCTTTAAATTTAGCTTGTACAGTTCTTGTACAATTCTTCTTGTAGAATTACATTTTCCAAAGTGGTGAAAAAAAGGAAAAGATCAAGTATTAATCGATAAGAAAGATAAATATTCTGATCCCAACTTTGTTACTCATTGTTGAATTTTTAATACGAAACGTAAATTATTACATTATTATACGATAACCATCGATTCGAAGAACGTTTCCATATTATTCATTCTATTATTCGAATAGATAAGAGGCATCTAGTAACACCATTTGCATCTATCTATTAACGATATCATTAACTGCTATCATTAACTATTGCAACAGCATCTCGATTAATGATCCATTTTATCGTTAGTGAAAAAACACGATGGAGAGGAATCCTATTTAAACAGCAATTATCAAAGATGCCTGTATCATAGTAATCGATGATGTTGTTTTATTAACGACGTCTGTGGATTGATTGTTTCGTCTATTGTCACGTCGTCAACTTACGTAACGTTCGTTTATCCGAACATATGAATGCTGTCCTCGATGAACGAGACTGAACCTCCGCGACCGACCCTCACACTTCTACATGGTCACCTTTGTGCCTACGAGCCTGGAATTCAAAAATATCTCTGCCCTTGTAACCTCCACCTCCGGAAAAATCCGGAGGTTTCCACGAGTTGTTCTCACGCTTCTTTGCCATTACGAACGAACAAAAGGGAATATCTCTCTCTCTCTCTCTGTGATCGCATCAGATGATACCAGTGGAATAATTTGTAAAAAGATGACATATCCATATTTAATAATTTCCATACAAAAGGAGTTGATTAATTAATTCGCATTTTGAAAATCAGGTATTTCCTTTACAATTTTTCAAAGAGTCACATCTTTTCGATGCACGTCCATTTCTTTATCTATCGATAGGCAAGCATGAAAATTTCATTTCCTGATAAATTAATACTCAAAAAATGAGTTTTGCAACTTCTTTCGATCTACTCAGTATTTCTTGATTTCGTCGGAAATTAATCTTGATTGTACCAATAATCGTCGATTTTTCATTAAGAACGAAACACGTGCTCGTTGTATCGGTGGCCTAGTCCGTGGCATCGTTCGAATAAAATCCAAGGCACACCCACAAGGTTAACAGGGGCAAGCCCTAGCAAACACGCTCGCTGTCCCATGAATACGCGTGGTTTAATGAATTTATCGAAGGTTGTCGAGTGTCGAGCATAAATCAACCGTGGCATAATAAAACGTGATCACGGAGGGAGAAGATAGTTTTTTACCCGGCACAATACCATGTGTAACCGATATTTGCATACTATACTATATTTACATGTATTTCGCTCGGTGTATCCTTTTCTATTGCATATCAATCCAAACGTAATCAAATGTAAATGTGAATTATTAATCGAGCAGATGTTTCATAACGAGAATATTAAAAAATATACCAGTTTTCATGGAACAGAATTAATACGCGGAGAATTGAACTGTTGCGCCAATACATTCGTTTCTTAAAATACCTTAAAAATTCGATTATTTATCTTTCGAATTGAATTTTTCAATTAAAAATTTGGAAAATTAAAAAGAAACGCTTTACTACTATAACATAGTTTCCATTGTAATAAAACATAATATTGATCAAAACGTAGATTTTGGATAATATTTAAAAAAAAAAATAATAAGTAAATAAATAAAAACGTCACGTGAGAGAAAGAGAGAGAGAGAGATTCTAATCCGATATTCGGGATCAATTATTCTCCGGTTAAATGATTCACAATGACCTGGCCAAGCGGTCAAGGTAACGTTTCGTAACTTTGGGTGCCTTCACACCTGGAATGCCAATTACGAAAACCGACTACTAAAGTGGAAGATCATCGTTCTTTTTCTTCTTTTCTTCTTCTTCCACTTCCACGCGTGTCTGTGTCAACCTACTTTCGACCAGATCGAATCGTACACCGAGAGTGTCCTACTATTCTTTTCAAACTTAATAAACCCGGCGACAAAACTTGCGAAATATACGCGTATTCTTGGAAGAGGAGAGAAATTTTGAAGAACGTTTCTTAAAGAAGATAAGAAGAATCGATAGCCGGATTCGCGAGGAATATGACTTTTAGAGAGACGTTTAACAGAGTCGAAAATGCAAAGGGATATTCCTCTCTTATAGCGTGGCCGACGGGGTTCGAACGACGCGTGAATTTTGATCGATGATCGTTCAAACGCCAACGAATACTAATCCCGTAAAATTAGACGAAACAAAGGCGAGACACGTCTATGAGTTTATACCGTCAATTGTACCGGAGATACGATCTCCGATCCGTTTGTCGAAGGAACGAGTTTTCCCTCCCTCCTCTCCCTCTCTTTCTTCCATCGGTGTTTTTAATTAGAATGTTAATAAACGAATAATGAATCATGGATGAATAGATAGAATATCTCCTTATTCTTAAGCAGATATACAAACGTTTCGAATTTCAATTGATCGAACGTTTTCAATTCCTTTGTAGATATATTCGATTGTTTGAATATTCAATTACCTATTCGTGTATTCCCCCGTATTTGCATATATGAGATGGGATTTTATCGAATTATTGCATATATAATTATTGCATTATTGCATATCTATTTATATGTTTCAATTATTGCGTATACCTTTGGAATAGTATATCGATTTATCTGTCCCGTGTTTATTATGCGGGGGGAAAAAAATTGCGAACGAGGATTTTCCCAAAAATCTTGGAAAATTGAAAAAGAAATGGAAGGAAGGAAAGTGAATTGAAAGAAAAAAAAAAAAGAGAAATAAGGGGAATATATTTGGGGAAAAAACTCACCGGTATAAGTGCTCTTGAAACTTTCGTGAAGTTTGAAGGTGAAGGGAATGTGGACCTTCATCATTTCCATTTGAGGTATACGCGGCGAATGTGTCATGACAGTTCCACTCCCTCCAAACATTAATTCGTCACCGTGAATGCGAAGCACGATCATATTTCTGCAAAAAGAAATTAGGTTTCTCGTTTAATCCTTTTCAATTATTTCAATTTCAATTTTAATCGTTATATATATAGATTACTTTGTCGATAATAAATTAATTTTCAAATTTTTTTATAAAATAACGAAATTTTAAAAATCTTTCCTAAAATTCCTAATAACTTTCAAACTGGAAAGTTTCAAAAAATATATATTAATCTCTTAGAAACTCTAGTTCTAATTAATATTCTTCTTTTCTTAATTGCTAATTGCCGGGTGACACATTAATTTGGCGCGAATGAAGGGAATAATTAACGAGGCAATAATGAAATGTACGAATTAATAATGTTAAGTAATTATTAACATTAATTATTCTAATGATATTCCGTGGTTCCACGTAATTCATTTATAATTCACTATTTGAAGTTTGATCTATTCTCTCAGAGTTGACGAGATTAATGCTCGATTCACTCTCGACACAGGAGATTCTGTCCATATGTAAAACGAGAGTGTCCTACGTGTAGGCATGCAAAACCTGAACGCGAGACGATTCGGTGATTCGAGAAATAACAGTATACTATTTTTTTTTTTTTTTTTTCACCAGCACGTACGAGCTAACGGTTTTGAAAATTACGTATCGACCAGTTTCTGACAAGTTTCTCATTTTTCCTTTGCCTTTTTCCCTCGAAAACGATGTAACAGAACGATAAAATAATTCCGAAAGAAAAGTCTACCCGTTCGAACTTCGTCGAATTCTTTTTTTCTTTAAAAAAAGAAATTTATTCTCTTATTTCGAAAACTGTACTATATTTATTTGAAAAATAATGATTTTTGATTACAAATAATCGTTGTACTAATCGTCATCTAATTTTTTTTCCTTTATTGATGATACATTTGATTGAAAAAAGAATTTAAAGTAACATCTTATATCTTTTATAGATCTTGTTCGAATAGAAAAATAACGATAAATATCTGGAATGAAAAATTACGGATCATACATCCTTCGATATTTAAAATAATCGAATTAACTACGTTATTCATTGATTTGGAATGAATTAATGTGCGAATGATCGTGTATGCCAATAACCTTGTGGCCATGAGAACGTACATAAGCACGTAGTATACGCAACATCAACGTTGCTGTAAATTATTTCTTGGCGTATGATAGAGAGAAAAAAAGAAAATATCGTTCTCTATTTAAAACAATTTTAAATATTTCTCAACGAGCTTCTGAAAAATTGATCAATTTAGAGACAGACAATTATTAGATGACGTAGAGATTTCGTTTCAAAGGACGTTTAAAATTCAAGTACAGTTTTCAAGTTATTTTAGGCGGAGCAAAGAAGTAAACCGTACAGCTTTGAAATTTCAGAACGCGGCTTTCTCTTTTCAAATAAGTGAATCGCACGTTTCATGTAAGTGTGTTAACGGTTTATTGACATAAGGCTTCTGGATTTGGGCCCGCCATTAATTCAACTAGATATTTCGGAGCTATATTTCCAACTGAAATTTGAGGAAGATCAATTTTTCGTTTGTTTGATTCCCGTTTCGATTTTATTTAAATTTATTTAATTTTATATTTAAATTTATTTAATTTCATATTTTAATTTCATTACACAATAACCTCTTGATCTTATGTATAATTTATCAGACATTTATGTAAATTATTCATGAATTAGAACTAAAATTAGCGTTCAAACTAAATTTAATTATTGAATGCAATTCAATCAATCTATTTTTATCAAATACTAATTGTAATTCCTAATAAATCACGAGTCAAGAGATTCATAACAATTAGTAAATTCATTAAAGTAATATTAACAGAGACAAAATTATCTAATAAACTATCTAATAATCTTATCTAATAAATTATCTAATAAACTATTTGCACTATTGCGATAAACAAATAGAAGAATAATTAAATTGACATGAATCCTACGTTTTCTTCGTGATACAGATTTATCATCGGTATTACGCGAAACTATGCAACGATAAAAATTACGAGAAAATAACGTTGCTTATATTTTTTGAATCAGCTAATATATTATTATTCAAACATACTATAAAGATTCACAATTTTCCGGTAATTTTTTAGTTGGCCTGTTATTTCCAACAACGATATAAATAATACATTGAACAAGCAACAACGAATACCGCAAGATAATAACGGTTTGATCAAGCGTCTCCAGCGAGTTGCATAATTTCTACGAAAGTACACAGAAATCATTTTCAGAAAAAAAAAGTCAAATGACCGACGAAACTAGCAAATCATCGATGTTGCAATGTAATAACGCATAGATTCGAGTACACGAATTAGAATATATTACACAATGTCTAACGTTCCAAAAACTTCTTCGTTGTTTTATCATAGATAAAACAACGATAACTTAATTAATCTTATATTATCATTCAATTGGTTCATTTGATTATTTTGAACTTTGATACGAAAATAATTGAGAAATTAATTTGCAATAACAATTGTTCGCTCTTTAAACAACAAATATTTTCTTTCTTCATAGAAATATATAAATATATGATCAAATTATCTGATCTGATTGTAATTTCAAAACAAATTATCAATTCTAGTTTTAAAATAGATAAATTCTTAATTATTTATATATTCCATTTTTCATATTTTTTCTTTAAAAAAATTATTCTTAAAATAAGTATATGTAATCTCATGATTAACATAATATTTTTTATCTAAATCATTTATTCATAAGAATATTTTAAATAATTGAATAATAATATTGAAAATAAAAATATTTGAAATTATATATTTTTAAATTTGATTAGAAAAATTAATTTTCGAAATAAAACTTTTGTTTTTGTGTTCTTCGATAAATATAAGATTGTACAATTTTGGCAAGCAAAAATTTGTAATCAAACTTTTCGTCGGTCATTAATTTTGATAATTTTAAAATCGTTCTAATATTTCCTTCTTCTTTTTTTTCCTCTCGAAAATATTTAATTCAATTTATATTTTGGATAAGATTAAGTCATTTCGTATAACTTTTCATATAAGCTACTCATAAGAATGAAAATTTTCATGATTTTCTGTGTTTAAACAGCTGTTCTTAACTATTATGTCCTCTATCCTATGGCACACTTTTACTGCTAAACTGAAAGTGCTAATTTATCAACCATTTTTACGATCCTCTCATAATAACATTTATCCCATTGATTTTACCTTGGAATATAAGAAATAAAATTTTAACCTTAATATCTTGAATCAAATAAAAAAAGAACAGAATTTAATTTCATTATTAAAATTATTTTTTAATCAAAAACAATATAATAAATATAAAAATTTTACTACAATAAATAAATCACAAAAGATATATCTAACTTTTTCTTAAAACTTCTTATTAAAACTATCATATAAAATTATTAAATATATCATACAATTCTACTGATAAATAAATAATTTTTATTGCTGTAAATGTTGTGTAATGAAATATCACTGAATATCGCAAATTTTCTTTCTTTAAATTTTGAAAATTAATCAATATAATGATTTTTTAAATAAGTGATCTCTAAGAAATGATAAATATTAAAATAGATATAGGAAAAAATATAGAAAAATACTTCTTACATAATTATTAAGTTAGTAATATTCATTGATGAGAATTTAATTTATATCTGAGATGTTATATATTAGTAAAATGATAGTTAGATAAAATGATAGTAGAAAAATTATCAAGTATTTATCGTTTTTGATAACAATACTTACAATCATGTCATTCATTGTACAATGTTTATTATTAATTATAAAATATTCTTTAATTGATATCTATTATAGATGGAAAATATAAGAAACTTTTAAATAAATTAATACATATGAGATATATTAATAAATGTAAATATAAAGGAATTGATTTTAAGAGAACAAATAAATATTTACCAATTATAAAAGAAATAAAAATAATATATATATATATATATATATATATATATATATATATATATATATATATATTTTTATAATTATACATATGTGTATGTATAATTATCCGAATATCTGATTTATTTTGGTATATCGAATATTTATGATGTCATTTATATAAAAAAAAACTATTTTTCTTCGTAAAGATGATAAAATGAAAAAGAGAATGCAAATTAATGGATTCATAACAATTCTTACAAATATGTTTCTAAATAGTTTTAAAAAATGTATGCAACGATAAATATTATATAGCATGCTCAAGTGATATATATAGTTTAAAAAAAAACAACGCACAATATACGACGATGTAAATACCTGATGATAAACAAGAAGACTCCGCAAAAACATATCGAGACTGCAAGCACGAAGAAAATGTTCGACAGTTCCGCCACAGATACTAACATCGCCGTCATCGTATTATTGCCGTGTTGTTTTTCTCTACAGCACGCACACGCACGACACACCTTCCAAATTAACCTCACTTCGAATGATGCGCTGTCAAAGTCGTCACTGACGACGACAATAAATTCAGCGTTAAGCACTGCACAGAGCGTTCCGTCCTGTGACGTATGATCAGTAATATAGAAAAGAAGATAGAACGTGCTGTCAGAGCCGCATCGCGTGCGCGTACACCGACGACACGAATTTTCGTTGCGTAAATACGCCAGCCTAACCTCATCGACTGACACAGAACTAGTATTTCGCGTTTTCGTACACAGATACACGAATTATCGCGTATGTTCGATATTCGTATCGATTCGAGCCAATGATCGACGATCTCACGTCAACAGGATAATTTTGTTAATTAAACGTCATAAATGTTTGTATTGAAACGACGTGCATTTGATCCTACGCGATTGTCTACCATAGCGCAGAATCGTATGGACGAAGTAATGCCGTATTCGAAGGGTTTTAAAGATCGACAAGACAATAGGCACACGTAGAATAAAATACGCAGCACATATTGATAACACGATCGATCGATCACCGGCTCTACGAAGGGACTTTCGTTAAATTTTGTTAGAATAATCGCATGTACGGAAGGAGAAGAATGACATAAACACAACCACCACGTCTTAGCTGTTGCCCGAGACTGAACGTAGACGCAACGGTGGGGACAACTTATACGCCTCTATACTTCGCGACTTTTTTGCTGTTATGTTCCTGCGCGCGCTTCAGAACATTGACCAATACTAGCGTCGATTCGAGACAGTAATTCCTCATATGCGAATTGAATTTTTAAATTCAAATAAAATACCAATCACGTTTTACAAATAATTTAATCTTTATAATACGCTTGTAATGAGTGAATTAATTTGTTTTAGGGATATTATAATAATAAGATAAACCATTTTATTTCTGTAATATATTAATAGATTGTATAAGACATTAATAAATTAGAAGCATATATTATTAAATTTGACAGAAGTTTATGTATAGTTTGTTTCGAAAATAAAATGTTTTATTAAATAACTGCATTGTAATTAATGCTATTATAATCTGATATTCAAATCTGTATATAATTCTAAAATAAAAATACTAAAATTCTAAATGAAAAAACTAAATTTTAATATAATAGAAAAAACTATCAATTAACTTTTAATTTTAATTTAATATATTGTCAGTTATTGTAAATTTATTATTAAATTTTCTTTAATAATTTGTATTGTTAAATAAATTTTAATTTTTTAATTTTTAAAGAAGAAATTACCGAATTCATTTCATGTCAATATCTTATGATATTGAACTACACTTAAATTTGTATTTTTCTAAAATTTTTGATTTTTTTTACTACACAATTTTAATATCCATTGAAATTTTGTCTGTTTTTAAACTTTTCAAATATTCATAATTGTTTTCTCAATTAATTTTACAATTTTACAATTTAACAATTATTTTTTTTGAATAGATTTTTTGTCGTAACATTTATTTTCATTTAATAAACATAATATTTTTACTGTTAATCAATTTGAATTTGATTTATTAAAAAATTTGAACTATGCATTTTTATCAAATTTATTTAATATTCAAATTATGTTTAATTCTTTAAAATATATAAAAAATTGGTTTCTAAGGATACCGCTATTAACTAGTTAGAACAGCTGATAGAATCTTAAGTAGTGACATCTATCCAATTACGTTTCACAAATCAACATACGCACATTCAGATTTTTTTCCAAATAATGATTGAATGTTAACGAAGATATATCTTGAGATTATTGTTTTCTATTTTTTCGTTTTCATTACAACATAATTACTAATAACATCTCAAAATATCAATATAATAATGGTACAATTAATCGGTGTTGACTTCGAAGTATTTGGAAGAGTACAAGGTAAACGAATATTGTCTTTTAACATTAAAAATTATGATGGTATTAATTTTAGATTCTCTTTTTTAAAGGTGTATTCTTTAGAAAAGTAAGTAATATGCATTAATTAACAATTAATAAATCACGAAGAAATATCGCAATTTTACAATTTGATATAGAAGTGACATCTGGTAGGTGAAAAAGTTACTAGCAATGAATAAATATACATATCGATATTTTAAATTGAAAATCAAATTCATCTAATATTTTTTTGTATTTTTAATTTAAAATAAAGAATAATATTTTTTTGTATTTTTAATTATAACTGTAATGCTTATGCGTATGCTTATTTCTGTATTTGTGAATCGGTAAATCAGTTTCCTATCGATAAAATATTCAAACTAACCTTAAATAATTTATTGTTTTTATTAATACAGTATACTCAAAAACATGGCAACGAGTTAGGTTTAAAAGGTTGGTGTATGAATACTGATAAAGGGACAGTTATAGGTCGTCTCGAAGGAGAAAAAAATAAAATAGAGGAGATGTAAGTTTAGTATATTTAAAAAATTTTTAAAATATATTAATCGATTATTCTTGTTCAATGTATTTTTAATTATAGGAAAAATTGGTTACGATATACAGGAAGTCCACAATCAGCTATAGATAAAGCGGAATTTCGAAATGAGAAAGAAATAAGTAAAATCTCGTTTAATAATTTTGAAATTAAAAAATAGGTTTTCATTCAAGTGAAATTATTGAATTGTTTTCTCTTTAATATTAAAATTTATATAAAATTATAAAGGATATGTATATGACGTGTTAATATATACGATACAATTAAAATAAAATAAAAATATTTAATTTATTATATTTTATTCCATATTTTTTTGTATAGAGACATTATTTATAATCTTATTTTATGATATATTTTTCCATAATTTAATATTAAAAAACTATATTATATTAAAAAATACATTATATGCATATAAAGAAAAGTTAATATTCTAAAATTCATATTCTATTATTTCTTAATTTTTTCTAGTTTTTTTTTTTAATTTTAATATCACATTTTGATATAATTTATGATATTTGTGATATGATGTAAATTATCACTTTATATTATTTATGACGAATCTGATATCTTTGTTCGCTATCTGAAAAAAACATTATGAAACAATATTGTTATTTCTTTACATATTACAAGTGACAAGCGTACGATGAATGAATACATTTAAGGCAGCATTAACGGTCTCGTACAATTTCTACCGCTATCGGTACAAACTTCATTAGTTGTCGAGCGCGAACCGTCGCGTACGCTTCAAAACTTTCGCCTGTCGATCTTTCTGTCGTATAGATAGTTGCATTTTATATTTATCTGACTATCTCATCATTATATAAAATACTTCTATTTAATTTTATTTAATTTCCAATATATTATCTATTAAAATAACAATTAAAATATGGAACAGTTGCAAGTGTCAAAATTAATCAATATTTAAGATAAAACAGTGTCGAAAAATTTTAAAATTTTCGTTCCATTTTATAGTCAATAAATGGTCTAATTATGTAGAGATATGTCATACAGAAGTATGTCATGTTTAGTTTAAAGCAGCAATTCATGAATTGTAAAGTGTATTAAGAATAGACTGGTAATAACTAGATAATTGAGTGGTGGTGATAATACAATGATTGGCAAACGTGGGGAAATGTCACAATCAGCATGAAGTGTTTCAAGAAATTCTTTCAGCATACTTGGCATTTACAACAGGTAAGAATACATATACATATATTCCATAGAAACTGGTCTTGTTTTGCTTGATCAAAGAGATCTTTGGATAATATTTTTTTAAAAACATAAAAACATATCGATCACTTCTATTAATTAAATTTATGCAAATGAAATTGTAAATACTTGAAAAAATCAAAATTCAAGGCTTATAATTTTTTAGTAATATTAATCTTAATGACAATGTTTATTTCAATGTGAACAACTTGTTTATGTAAACGACCTTGTACTATACATAATTTCGAATATAATTATGAAATGGTAATTATAATATTACCATTATTACATATTCGTGTTTTATTAGAAAGGAAACAAATTATCGATGCAATATTTAAAATGTTTTTCTATTATTTCACTTTATTCTTTCACCGAAAATTAAATATATATAAAAGATTATGTGTGATCGTAAAACGATTCAAAAACATTGATCGTAAAACGATTCAAAAACATTAAACATGGACAAGTACATTTGTTCGTCGTTGAGTGGTAGCCTTGTGCCTCTTTGAGAACGAGTTACTTTCGTTCGTCGATTTAGACACAACCTTACTTACTATACTTTCACCTTCTCGTTCGAAAAAAATTTCATTTCTAATAATTAATCGAAGTTCATTGAATCATAGCCAATGAAGTCGAATCAATAAAAAATAAGAAATCGATCAATGATGAAATAAAAAAAAAAAAAGAAAAAAAAAAGAAAAGAAGTATACGAAATTTCTGAATTATTCTTCGACAAACTTCAATTTGTTGTTGTACCAGTCATCGAGCAATACTTTCTTATTTTAATTTAAATTTCAATGTGATCATTCACAACAACATTTTATTTTTATATCCGGCTTTTCTATTTCTTGATTCTCTTTCACGAGATTTACGATTACCTGTTGAAAACATGAGCCTCGCCAGATTACGCAAGGTATCGTACATATCATCATTGCTGGTGCATCCTCGAATTGTTGCGCATTTGCTCACGTAACAGTTCTCACACTTCAATAACATGAAATTCTTTTTATATACTTTATTCAATTTTAATATTTTATTCAAAACACTATATATTTTGAATTTTTTATATTTTTGATAAATCGTCTTTATATCGATCTATAAATTTAGAATTTTCATATCAATACTTTTAATACTCGCAACATTATACAAACGATCATTCAAATAACTTTGATTACTTTATCAAAAGAAAATTTAACTTTTAATTATAGCATTTAAATAAATTAAAAGCTATAAATGGTATTGAAACGAAAAGGTTAAGTAAAAAATTAAGAAACAATGTTAAACTTTTTAATGCCAGACATTATCATACCATAAAAATATCAATGCTAGTCCCTTTTTTTTTTTTTTAATTCATCGTATTATTTAAAAAGGGCAGAAAGAAACTGAAGTGAAGAAGTGATATCGGTGGGCATCGAACTTCCTCTAAACGATTTATGAGCCGATTAGTGGCGTTTGATCGGCATTCACACGAGAGTAGTTCGATAATAAGAGATCAGGGGGTCGGGATTGATAAAGGTTGATAATGAGCCCCGACTCGACGTAACTAGTCAGTTCCTTCGGTGTCGCACGCAAATAAACTACAATCTTTCTCGTCTCGAATGAACGGGTTGAACGTCTCAGAAACGTGTGTTTATGAAGAATTTAAAAATTTAAAAATTCTGATTATACATTTCGATAACACTGTTACATCAAGTTTTTTTTTTTTTGTCAGCGATTTACGTAGCGGTATAATGTGACTAACGTCATCCAATTGGTCATAAATATGAACGGTGATGGGAATTGTCATACTAGGAAGTATGGATACGCGTTTAATAACGTGAGTGTCTGATCTAATCGCGATTTTTATCTTAAAGAACATCTTGTTTTTCTTTCTTTTTTTTTTTTTTTTTTTTTTCCTTTACCTTTTTCGTCTTCTATAACGAACATAAATTACATATTCATCGTAAAATTTAGATTTAATCTTTCCACAAAAAAAAAGAAAAAAATAATTAAAAATAATTCTTCTCAAAGCCATAAATAAATATAATAAATTATTTATACGCAGATTCTTATTCTCTCGGTAAGGTCAGACAAATCATTAACCCGGTCAATTTACATACAATCTTTTCACGTTTGTTTAAATACTACTTTTGAAAATATTACTTTTAAATTCCATTCATTTCTGTTTTGTTTATTTTGTTCATAATTTGATAATGATAGAATTAAGTGAAAGTTGAAAACTTTTTACACAGAAGAAGTATCTAAAGAATAAAATTCATAATAAAAAGATTATATTTTAATAGAAGTATATCTAAATAAAATAAATTTGTCCACTAATCAATGGATACAATATTTTGCAATCTTCTAATCCAATTATAATTACACCGATTAGCTTTTAATTAACTAAAATTCACGATAAATTCTCTCGATTCGATGCATCTTATCTTAATTTAACCTAAATATAATGTTTTCTCATCGTACTCGGTACGGAAAAAAACGTTTTTCGAAATTCGATTAATTTAACGATTCCGTAATATATCATTGACAGATGGTGATCGTGCCATCACCCGGATCCATATGGGATTATCCGTATCTGAACCAGGTCACCAGCATGATGGGCCTGGTGTATGGAACGAGATCAAAGCCCGAGCAAGATTTATTTCCTTCCAAGATTCGGATTCCAGAGATACATGTAATTTTCCCCACTCCATCCCCTTTCACCTTTTCAATATATCTCGGTGCGTTCACTTCGCGACCTTCGATCGATTTTATATTTTTCACGCGAACGATGTCGTTTCGATTTTTTCCTTCCTCTTTTCCTGTTTTTTTTTCTTCTTCTTCTCGTCATTTTCGTCTCGTCAATCTTAGAAAAAAATTTCTACTAGATCGTAGAAAAAAAAGATCTTGAAAAAGATCTCGTCACATCCTTCCTTCCTTCCTTCCTTCCTTCTTGCCTAAGAATTGTGTCAAGATCTATTCATCTCCTTCCCTCTTTCTTTTTCCTCCTCCCTCCTTTTTCTCGAATTGGGAATTCAATACTTGAAAAAGCAAAGAATGTCGTTGATAAGAGGCCTTGGAGGAACGCGGTACGTACGTTTCTCTGCACAATTGAATACGATTGCGAAATAATCGATAATTTGGAGTGGCTGCATCGTCGAAGCTGGTTGCATTTCATACAGAGATTCGATTTATATCAAGAATTCTGCCTGCGGTGTTTACTCACACCGAATATTTATAAATATCGTTCAATGTTTTCCTTTCTCCCATCCTTTTTTTTTTTTTTTAACTTTTATTCGAGAAGTAAAAGTCAATTTATATGTATACATTCCATCAGATGTGTATGCAAGATATGGAATGAAAAAAAAAGTGATTTTCATTGTGTCGCAACTTATAAGCTGTTTTATAATGTTTTCGTTTCGAAAAATAGGAAACTGTGGTTAACAATCTGGTTTAACCTGTTTTTATACGTCGAATCTAAAATTACATTACACATGTTTGTTCAGGCTGAAATGAAATTTATCATCGAATTGATATTTTATTTTTTTTTTTTTTTGCGATAATATATATCTTTTCATAATTTCTTATTTTCACTTTTTTATTCTTATCTGTTTAGAATTCTACCACTCTTATATAAATTTTCTCATTCAGATGCTTCCAGTGAAATATCGAAGAGAATGTATTTACACGTAGATACAATCGATTCAATGAATAGACAAATCGAATCGCTATTTACATTTTTTAATCAAATCTTTTGCAAATTTTCTGTTCTTTCTCCTAAAGAATCCTCGTCAAGTATCAAAAATATCTTTTTATTTTCTCGTAATAAGAATCACACTGCAATACTTTTCGAGTACTTTCCATACTTTTCTTACGTATTTTTTTAAAGCATCTTCTTCTCCTTTTATTTCTGAAACAAAAAAAAAAAGAAACGAATGATTTATCGAATTAAAATAACAACTGTTCCAATATTAGCTGTACGTAACGCAATCTGTTTTTCAAGAAACAAATTCTGTTCTTTCGATAAAAATTTAACCAACCGATTCGAATCATTCATTCGATGATTTCAGATGGAAAGTCCATCGAAGTTCGAGTTGACGAAGACGGAGGTTCAGATCGCGGACGAGACGGAATTAGGTGAGGTAAAAGTGATGCCGTTAACCAGCAACGTGGCAACTTCGACGCCTGTGCAACCAGGAGGCATTCCTTGCAAAAACGGTGGATGCAAGAGTTGGGCAAGCCGAGCAGAATCACGGATGGAAAGCCCGTGGCATTTTCTCAAGACCATCTTTCTCATTTCTGTGATCGTTGCTTTGATCTTGTGGGTGATCGTTTACACATTCCTCGTCCAGTACCAAATCTTGTGAAGAATTCGACGAGCCGCGTGCAACTGTTCGAATGCATCGAGAATGCGTCGAGAAACTTGGATGATTTATGCTCTCCCGTTTCGAAGGGAACGTGCTTGTTATACGAGGCTGGAAAGGACGCAACACGGATAAAAAAAAATGAATTTCGAAATTTGAGAGAAGATTGAGAAGAATTGCAAAAAAAGAAAAAACCGGAAATTTTGTCCGAAAATGATTCGGTGGATGTCTTTGGTCGATGTTCGATGCCGTTTCGTTGAATTTCCATCCGTCCTTGAACAAAACGATAAGTAATTCTATGCTCGAAATCCGTGAATGTTGTTTGTCGAGTGCGAAATATGAAAAAAAAAAAAATTACGTACATTGTTTTGTGGACAGAAAGTTTTTTAGAAATTTTAGCAGAGAGTTTGAATCTCGGGAGAATTTGCGTAATGTTGTCTTCTATTTGCACGGTTGCCCCAACTCTCATCGGTCCAACGACTATGAAATTCCCAGTGTCGAAAGATTTGAAACAGGAAAAGGTTGAAGATATTTTTCCAAGATACGTACAAAAGGCCCCTCGCAACGATAAAATTATAACGAGAATGGTACCTGTAATGTTCGTTCATAAAAATTGGATACTCCTCAGCCGAGAAAATTTTTTTCTTACGAAAAAATCACGATTTCTATTGCATTAATTATACCGTGTCTCTATTTATAATACTATATACAAATTGTTTATAATATATATTCTATTTGATAGAAGGTATTCGAATATTTAGTATTAATAATTTTTTTTTTACCAAGTATTTGTACAAAAGCGATTGAATAAACCGAGTAAATTTTGAAATTGTGCATTTCTGAAATTTCTTTACCATCTTTACCATCGTTTGAAAATTTCTAATAATAATAAACAAATTAACTCACTATGACTCACGCATCGAACTTAATTTTCTTGATCATCAAAATCTTATGCGACAACAAGAATAAGAAATTAATGTTGCATGATCTTGATTCACATCGAGGATAAAAAAAAAAAGAAAAATCGAAACGATCATCGATCACGATCGATCAATTTTTTGGATTAAACGCGTGAGCGAACTCGTGTGACTGACGGTACCATGGATGGCGTCGAGTGTGAATCAAGCTTTATTCTCCAATTAAATATTATCAAAATCGACTTCTTATCCATTACCAATAAAAAATATGCACAAGCGCTACTTTATTAAAGATATAATAATACTTCTACATCCAGGCATTCTCATATGACAATTATAACACAGTTTAACATAGATTATTAACTATGTACTATATTTGGACGTTGATAACACACCCTGTCAACGATGATGAATGCTAACTTTCTGCTCGAAGTTATCCGCGAATATATGACGCTCTAGAATTTGTCTTTTTTTCTTACCAACGATCCGTCCATGGTGCACGGGCACGAACAGAATTCTCAGGGAGGATTTCTCGAAACGAGGAACGAGACGAAGGACGATAAAATCATCTTTAATGATCCGCGATCTTGAGGCCGCGTTTTGCACCTGACACGAACGACCTTCAAATTGACATTTTATATCCCGTTATCTGAGTCATGCCAAGTCCGTAGGATCTCTGCTACGATGTTTACCAAGGTAAGAATAAAGATTTGTAAATTTTCTTTTCCTTTTCTCTTTCTTTTTTTTTTTTTTTTTTTCGCTCTCCAACAAAGCGAATACCACGACTCTCGTAAGAAATTCTTCTTCTTCTTCTTATTCTTTTTTTCTTTTTTCGTCAAACTCGAATAACGAATTCCGTTCGTCGAAATGCAGGAATCTGTTTATCTGTTGAAAAGATGAAGTGAGATAGGGTTATGAAGTTTCAAAAGTTTAACGTGTTAGAATTATATTTATATTCGAGGATTTCGGGCAAAGTGTAAAAATTGAGAAGGAAAGTAAAGCAAAATCGATAAGATTGTTCGAATACGAGATCAAATATTGTGTCCTGTCTAATTTACGAATGAAAATAAAGATATAGATATTTTATTCGATGTGAAATAATCATTGCCACAATTTAATATGCACGGATATCGGAGTTAAGACTGTTCCACGGACGCTTGTATCAAATTGATCCATGTTATCAGATAATTAAAACTTACCATGACTATCTTGATATGAAAACTGTTTATATTTGAACCGATAAACTCGATTCGAGTATATATACTCGAATACTGGTATCTCGAAGGAGAGAGACATTTTTGTCCAATTTGCAATACAGATTTATCTTACTCTCTCGAATTAAGGTCTGTTTCTTTTTTTTTCTCTTTTTTTTTTTTTTTTCACGTAGAACAAGCACTCTTTATTCGATAAAGATTCCTCCTCTTCGTTCAGATTTCTCATTCCGATTTGATAAATAATTCGCATAAAATTAGATAATATAAGATAGAATAATAATATAATTACACGATCTCTGAATTATATTATTATTCGATTCATTATTAGCGTAGAGAGAAAAAAAGAAACAAGCAATTTTCATTCCAAATCAAGAATAAGATCTAATTTTGTTATCTAATCTTTTTTCTTTTCTTTTTTTTTTTTTTTTGATAGCACAAGAGATAGAGTTCAAGTACCCCCCGCTCGACGATCAGGAATAAAGTTCAACATCTAAATTAGTCAGTTCCGTGATAGATGCACCGAAGAAAGTATACCTAGCCGGCAATCTGAAGCGGGAAAAAGAGAGGACGATTGCGCGATACTTGGATAGCTTCTTTTCTCAAATTCGAGATAGCCAGGCCGGATCTTCAAGTCAGGATGATCCTGGAAAAGGTAAATAAAAATGAAAAAAAAAAAGAAATAATAATAATAATCCTCCAAACAACTCGTTTTCGAGCAATCAAATAATATTGTATATTATTTTTTCTTGTTTCATAACTTCGATAAATTTCTTCCTCTTTTTTTATTTTTCAACAAATATAATTTGCAGAAAGCGACGCAGCAAAAGAGAATACAGCGGTGAAGGAATCATCGAAGAAAGAAGCTACAGGAATAAAAATCGCACAATCGAATAAACTACGAAACGTAGATAATACGGTGATTAAATTAACAACATTTGATTATCCTGGAACTTCGAAATCGCATCAACCTGGCAAGAAACCAAGTACGAAGCCTGGACACAGTAAAGTGAAATCCACCCAGAGCAAAGCAACACAAATGCGTGAAAATTTAAGTACACAAAGGCTACAAGCTAACGAAGAAATCGATGATGATGTATAATATTGCGATCGATAAAATTATTTATGTATTTTTCATTGATCTCTTGTGATGTGACAATCTCTTTATTGTTTCAGTCTTCTTTGGATGCAGAGGATACCCAAGCAAGGCCCAAATACATTTTAGTCGGATGGGACAAATTTCGTTCCAAGCTTATGCTTATACTACTCATTCTCTTTGTTTTATGGGCAGTCATCTATTTTCCCATAATTCTAAATATTTAACGACCTCGGGAAAAAAAAAAGAATAATAATAATAATATTTCCTCTTCTTATAACTTATAAATATTCAGTGAATTTTAATATGAGTATATACATATATATATATATATATAAAAGTAAGTTTCCAATTCTTAGTAAGAAATGAACGACTCCTAGTTTGTATTAAAATTATATATCGAGAATGTTATCTGTTTGTGCGCAAATAGAACGTTTCCTTAAATGTCAAACAAATTATGAACTAGTTTGTCATGATAATTGTGATAAAAGAACTTGAACGTGTAAATATGTAAATATATTTTTCAAGAATAAAATATAATTTCTTCTATCTAAATAATAAGTTTTTTTTTTACATATATATGTATATATATATAAAAACGAATAATATATAATCGTTATAAAGTTTATTCCTATATTATTGAAATGTGAAATATCTTGGTACCAAATGAACACCTTATTCATAATGGTCATTTAATCTTCTGTTTCTATGGGGCATAAAGAAAGAAAAGAAAGCGATTATCTTTTCTATTTTTTTTCTAAATATCATAAATTATATCTTCTTTTGTATTAAATGTATAACGAGTCAGAGAGATCAAGGGATCAGATTTTTATCATAGGAAATGGCCATTTTTTAATAAATATAAGATAGATATAAACAAGAGTTTATATTATTTAAATTTATGTATAAGATTATTCTAGTATTAAATGCATTAAAACGTTTAACATTATTTTATATTCGTATCTATACCTTGGACGTATATATTCATCTTACAAAAACCGTAAAATCGTAAAATTCTCCAAGAGGGATAAATTGTCGAGGAAAGGCTGATCAGAAGCCATTCTCGTGTATCGATAGCGAATAAATCTACTCTTAATTCCCTAGTTTAACACGATTTCTAACTTAGCTCCCTTGATCTACATTAATTCGTTCATCATCATCATTCCATTTGAAACGAACCAATCGTCACCGCTTAGCCAATAACTCAAAACGATAAATAGATTAATCACAAGTGACACAATGGAACATTAAACAGCGACACGTAACGAACCAGAAGAAACAGAATTCATAAACAAACGAGATTATTCGAAAGCAGTTTCAACTTGAAAGGAAGAAACATTACCAGCTGTCGGATTGAAGAATCGAGAAATCGAGCGTGAAGTTAAGATCAGGGACTGACATCATCCTTTCAAGAAGATCGGTTCTCGTTCAAGTATCATATGATGATCGTGCAACGACCTTAAAAGTAAAGATCTTATATACGTGCCAACGGAATCAGCCGGCGAGGCTTCAATTTATCTTGAAACGTTCACGTACTCTCCCAATTTTATTGCGTTTGAAATTGAAACAATCCTGAAGATCGTTGACGAGGAACTATGAAAGTCGAAAAAATTTCCGTTATTTTCTTGGTATTTGGATTATCTCTGATATTGGTCGGTAAGCGAAAAACTTTTACTTTCTTTCGGTCATTGTGAAAGAACAAATCTATTCTGAAGAATTTCGATTGATAATTTCGACTTCTAATATAACATTAATGATCCATGTTGATAATAGAAAACAGAGTGATTAGAGAAAAGAAGGGAACGAGTTTTGTTTTAATTGTTGAATTTTCTGAGATAAACATCGTTCAGAATGAATGAAAGCCGCGTTTGATAATTAATTATAGTGAAAGTTAATTATATGTTCTAGATTATAGTTACAATTCTAAAATAATTCTAATTCTAAGATATTCTAAAATAATTGAGTAACCTAAATGTAATAAATATTCAAGAATTTATTTTAGATGTTTTATAAAGAATTTCAAGAATTTCTTTTATAAGGAAATTTTTGCTCTAATTATTTTCGATATACATATGAGATATATATATATCTCATATATATATATAATCGCGATTTCATTTTAAATATACATATTTAAATATATATAGATATTTACATATTTTATTACTTTATATTATTCTATATATTTTAGAAATTTAAATATTATTTAAATTATTTAATATATCATATGAAACTATATAACAATATTATAAGAAAGTTGTTTAGAAAATTATCTTTTGCAACAAAGCTATGTAATATCGAATTCTAAACACACCACTGCGTTTCTTTTGTTCTTTTGCATATCCTCAAGGTTATCATGAGTTCACGCTTATACACAACTTTATTATATCACTTAAAACGAGAAGAGAAATATGAGGTTTCGAAGCGTGAAATGTTTTGGCATTTTTGATTAAGATAAGTCACAACAGAGTATAAAAAAGAATTATAATTATGTCAACGTCATAATTGTTTTTAATCTCGAATATTCTTTTCTTCATTTATATATATATAAAATAATGATTGATATTATTCACCTTAATTGTATCTTAAGAAAACAGCTACGATGATCTATTTTAATAACCTATTTTTATAGAAAATATTTTTAATATTAATTTTTCTATACAACTATATCTTTCCTAAATAATATAATAAAAATATTTATCCTAATTTTAATCAAATTTCTTAGCCAACGTAAAGGCAGAATGGAAATTTTGGAATAAGGATAAGGGTAAAGAAGAAATAACAATGGCTACAATTTTTGTACCAAGTATTCTCAAAGAAAGTGATCCTACACTAGTGACTGGAATTAATTTGACTATGATAAATAATATCCGTGCAAATAAATCAAGTACAGGAGCAGAAATAAGTTTTGATATCTCAAAACTGGATAATACTCCTGAAGGATGTAAAACATGGTTTGCCACTTTAGGAATTTCTGCAGAAGAATTTCTCGAATATATCAAATCCTTAAAAATTTCTGTTCAAAAATCACTGACTAATAGAGGTTGATTGATTATTTTTTGGATTTTATAAATTTTTTTATTTTTTATATTATGGTATTAAATAAATTTAATCATTTATTATATTTCGTAGATTTCAAACCAAATTCTATAACTCCAACAACACAAACACCAGGTAAAAAAATCTCATGCAAAGAATAAAGAAAACTAGAAAATTTAATTTTGAAAATAATTAATCTTTCCTTAAATTAAAGGTATTAAAGCAATTTCGACGTTAGGAAGCATATTCTCACAACATCCACTTCAACCTCAACCTCATCCTCAATCTCAACTTCAAAAACCTCAAGTTCAACTACAACCTCAACCTCAACCTCAATCTCAACCTCAACCTCAACCTCAACCTCAACCTCAACCTCAACCTCAACCTCAACCTCAACCTCAACCTCAACCTCAACCTCAACCTCAACCTCAACCTCAACCTCAACCTCAACCTCAACCTCAACCTCAACCTCAACTCAACCTCAACCTCAACCTCAATCTCAACCTCAACCTCAACCTCAACCTCAATCTCAACCTCAACCTCAACCTCAACCTCAACCTCAATCTCAACCTCAACCTCAACCTCAACCTCAACTTCAACTTCATCATCAACCTCAACTTCACCATCAACCTCAACTTCAATCTCAACTACATCTTCATCCTCAACCTACACCTCAACCTCATCCTCAACTTCAACTTCAATCTACACTTCACTCTCAACCTACACCTCAACCTCAACCTCAACCTCGCCTTCAAACTCAAACTCAACCTCAACCTCGCCTTCAACCTCAACCTCAACCTCAACCTCAACCTCAGCCTCAACCTCAACCTCAGCCTCAACCTCAACCTCAACCTACACCTCAAACTCAACCTCAATCTCAACTTCAATCTACACTTCACCCTCAAACTCAATCTACACTTCACCCTCAACCTCAACTTACACTTCACCCTCAACCTCAACTTACACTTCACTCTCAAACTCAATCTACACTTCACCCTCAACCTCAACTTACACTTCACCCTCAACCTCAACTTACACTTCACCCTCAACCTCAACTTACACTTCACCCTCAACCTCAACTTACACTTCATCCTCAAACTCAACTTACACTTCATCCTCAAACTCAAGTTACACTTCACCCTCAACCTCAATCTACACTTCACCCTCAACCTCAACCTCGTCTTCAACTTCAATCTCAAGCTCGTCTTCAACCTCAACCTCAACCTCAACCTCAATCTCAATCTCAACCTCAACTTACATCTCAATCTCAATCTACACTTCATCCTCAACCTCAACCTCAACTTACATCTCAACCTCAATCTCAACTTACATCTCAACCTCAACCTCAACTTACATCTCAATCTCAATCTACACTTCACCCTCAACCTCAACCTCAACTTACATCTCAATCTCAATCTACACTTCACCCTCAACCTCAACCTCAACTTACATCTCAATCTCAATCTACACTTCACCCTCAACCTCAATCTACACTTCATCCTCAACCTCAACCTCGTCTTCAATCTCAATCTCAACCTCGTCTTCAACTTCAATCTCAACCTCGTCTTCAACCTCAACTTCAACCTCAACCTCAATCTCAGTCTCAACCTCAACCTCAATCTCAATCTCAACCTCAACCTCAATCTCAACCTCAACCTCAACCTCAATCTCAACCTCAACCTCAACCTCAATCTCAACCTCAACCTCAATCTCAACCTCAACCTCAACCTCAATCTCAATCTCAACCTCAACCTACACTTCACCCTCAAACTCAACCTCGTCTTCAATCTCAATCTCAATCTCAACTACAACTTCATCCTCAAGCTCAACCTCAACCTCAACCTCGTCCTCATCCTCAACCTTATCCTCAAACTCGTCCTCAATCTTATTCTTATTCTCAAACTCATCCTCAACCTCAACCTCAACCTCAACCTCGTCCTCAATCTTATCCTTATCCTCAACCTCATCCTCAACCTCATTCTCAATCCCAATCTCAATCTCACTTTCAATATCCTCTTTCACCTTTCTCTCAAACCCATTCTCAATCTCACTTTCAATTTCCTCTTTCATCTTTCTCTCAAGCCCATCCTCAATCTCGTCCTCAAGCTCATCCTCAACCACAGTCTCAAACTCATTTTCAATTCTCTCTTCTACCTCACTCTCAATCTTATCCTCAATCTCATTCTCAATCTCACTCTCAATCCCATCCTCAACCTTACTCTCAATCTCGTTCTCAATTTCATCTTCAACCTCATCCTCAACCTTATCCTCATCCTCAATCTCGTCCTCATCCTCAACCTTATCCTCATCCTCAACCTCAACCTCATCCTCAACCTCAACCTCATTCTCAACCTTATCCTCATCCTCAACCTCAACCTCATCCTCATCCTCAACCTCAACCTCAACCTCAACTTCAAGCTCATCCTCATCCTCAATCTCAACCTCAACCTCAACTTCATCCTCATATTCAAAAATCTGAACCTCAATCTCACTTTCCAAATCAAGAACTTCAATCTGAATTTCACTCTCAATCTCACGTGCACACATTCGGTAAGTAATAATACATATCTATTGCAATAAAATAAAATGATTTTAACTATAATATTTTTTTATCTCAAGATTTATCAAAAACCCATCAACCATCCAGTATGACATCACCAATAAAAAAGTTTGATATTCCCCATGTTGATACTTCTGATACTACTCTAGTAAAATTGGACAAAATAAAGCCAGGTATAATGACGAAAAAAAAAATGTATTATCAACTAACGAAAGAAGAGAAGATTATCGTATTTTTGTCCAATAAATAGATCAACTTCAGTCAAAACCTGGGCCATTAACAGAAGCAACTCATACCTATTCTAGTGCTCCTACTTACAGCAAAGGTCGCAACATTACTAAAGAAGATTTAGAAAAGCTTTCTGAGGCTCTATTTATGAAAGATAGTAATAACGTGAATAAATATATCAAACTGAATTTACAAAAAAAGACGAATAGTAACGATACAACAGACGAAGCATCACAACCGTAAGCTTTCAAAATTTCCTATAGAATGAGATATTTATTTACAATGTTTCTACCAATAATATACTACATGTCACTAAATTTATTAAAAATTCCAGTTTCCTAAAATAATCGTAATTTACAGATTATTCACGGTAAATCCACAAGCATTTAAAATACCCACAATTCAAAAAGTTATATCAATGTATGACAGATACAATGCCCAAGGTAATGAAAGCCGGAATGCAAATCTACAGCACCGACATGAAGAGAATGCTTTAATAAATACATTCCTTAACACGAATGTGATGTCCGCCGCCATGAGATTCTTGGCGAATAAAGATCATATATGTAATGATTATTACGAGTACAAAGATATGTTAAGAAAATTATGGTTTAGCTTATACTCTCAAGAAGGTGGAAAGATGAGTAGCTCGGCTTTTGAACATGTTTTCATGTCCGAAGTTAGGAAGTTAAAACGTGGAACTAGTCTGTTTGGATTGCATAATTGGATTTACTACAGTAGAGAAGAAAACAAAGGGAAAATAAATTACAATGGATATATAAAAAAAGTTGACCTCGGAGATGTAAGTTTCATTTTCTTAAGATCATTTTGATATTGTTTTATTTTTTGTAATTTTTAACGATTAGTTTAAACCATTATTTTAAAAATTATTTTTTTTATTATAATAATGGAAAGAATATTTTTTTTATATCTATTTACTTAAGAATCTATTAATTTAAAAAACATATAATGAATATACATTTATCATGTAATGAATTCCATTCTATTATTAGTATTTATCATTTACTGTTTATGGGAATTCATATCATATAAATAATAACTAATTATATTCATATATATTTGTTTTTTTAGAACGCTTCTATTATCAAAGTACGATCACAATATGGATCACCATATGGATATATTAAACCGGTAACGACATTATTCGTGGGTACCTCACCCGAACTGGAGATGGCACTGTACACAGTATGTTTTTATGCAAGACCTGACGGAAATTGTCCAATGTCTCTTGGAGGAGCAAAGTTTGATATCGTCACTTCTAAATTTAAATATAAAGGAAAGGAAATGATAGAATCAGCCTATCCAAAAATATAAATTTATTAATATAAATTTATTTATATTTTCAAGAAAACAAAGATAATTTTGTAGTATGTTTGATTACAATTATAAAAATTATATTAACGAATATACGAGGTATAGATATTATATACCATTCAAGAAATTTTATATTGAAAACAAATTTAAATCATCAATAATGTTTGTATTGATGCTATTTGCATTGAATAAATAAATTTTATTTTTGATTTGAATATATAAATATCGTTTTATGTACATTGACCATTAATAATATTTATGATACAGACAATCTCAGAATAAATAGATAACATTGAATAAAGTGATTGAAGAAGGGGAAAAAAATAATAAATTAGCTTGAGCAATGCGATAGAAAAAGAATTGCCAGTTAAGTAGTTGATTTCGTAACGAAAACAAGAATGCATACGATTCTACGAACATTTTATAAAATCAAACATTCATGTTTTCAATGGGTAAATAATTATCTAGTTATAAAATGCATAAATTCTCGATTAAATATCTCAACGCGATTATATCATAGTGAAAATGGTGTCTATGGATACAGATCGAGTCCACAGAAATATTTTGAAGGTATATCTATTATTATTATTATTATTGTTGTTGTTGTTGTTGTTTTAAAATAAAAAATAATAAAAATGATATTGAATCAAAATATAAAATTTGATTCTATTAATATTAATTTATTTTCTTAATATTTATATTAGATTTATGAATAAGAGCATAATTTGAATTTCAAATATAAGAATTAAAATTTCCGTATAATATTACTAAGAATTTAATATGTTTTATAGATACATCTTCAAATTGCAAATAAGAATACAAATTTTTATGAAATATGAACTGTTGTTATTGTTATTTCGTGCGTATCTTCAAATTTTGTTATTCATATTTTCAAAATAAGAATATAAATATTAATATAAAATTATATATTCATTATATTTTAATCACAAAATATTAAATTAAAATTTCAAAATTTCAAAAATTTCACATTTTAATTCCTTTCGTCCAAGTAACTATCCAAAAATTACATAAAAACCTCGTATCTATCAGTACTACTCACAATAAATTTAAACACGAAATTTATTATTTCCTTTTATAAAAAATAATACATGCATAATAATGATTTAATATGGATGAATTTTTTAAATGACAAAAAATAAATTCTTTCATATATAATTTCTATGATATAATTTCTATAATAAAATTCATTATTAATTCATAAATATTTATATTAATAAAGTCTTTATTTTATATTTTTACTTTGTGTATGTACTATTTAATTTATTGTTTAATTTATATATTTTAACATATAAATTGAATTATAATTAGAATATATATATATCCTTCAGTTATTTTTATTTAAAATAATAATAAAATATTTAAAAAACAAACATTTTAAAAACATTTTAATCTAGAATGATGATAACAAACATTGGAAAATTTTTAACATTACGTAAACTAATGATATAATTTCGCGATAAAACTTAATTAAATTACATATATATATTACAAAATAACATTACCAATATGATAAAAATATGCTAAATGATTTTTATTATTATTATTATTTTTCATATTATTAGTATCAAAAGAATATCTGGATATACGATCGAAGAATAGCAATTTCTACAGATTGGTCACTGCCTATAGAGAATTCGGTCATAAACAAGCTGATATAAATCCTATCTCGACAAAAAAACCAATATCATTAGCAGAATTAAAACCAGAAAGATTTGGCTTGAATTTGCGAGATAAAGTTTCCTTTAAAGGTATTTTAACAATGGGAAAAGAGGAAGGAACCATAGAAGAGGCTTTACAATTTTTAAACAAAACATATTGTGGCTCGATAGGGGTAGAATTTAGTTACTTGGAGGTAATAATAATTGATCGTCAAACTTTGAAATAATCGTTTATCGAAGCTCAAATATTAATATTTATTTCTTTATAGAAGATCTATATAAATACCTGATTTCTGTTAATGTCTACACAGACCGAGGAAGAGAGAGAATGGTTTGCTGAAAACGTAGAAAAATGTTTAAAAGATCCTCTAACGGATGAAACACGAGTGGCCATTGCGATAGAAATGTTGAAGAGTCAAACTTTTGATCAATTTTTGGCTATCAAATTCGCAAGCTTTAAAAGATATAGTGGCGAAGGTGCTGAAAGCATGTTGGCCTTCTATCATGAATTTTTTAAACTCTGTGCCAATGGTGAATAAAAAATTAATGTTTAAAAAATCCCATAAATTATCTTATATATACTTAACAAATTCAAAATTAAATTATAAACTTATCTATAAATGAATTGCAGATGATTTGGAATATATCGTACTTTGTATGCCCCATCGAGGTCGATTAAATTTTCTCACGGGGATGTTGAATTTTCCACTGGAAAAATTATTTCGAAAATTACAAGGACACTCTGAATTTCCGGATGATGTGGCTACAACTGGAGATGTGATCAGTCATTTTGTATCTTCCACAAATCTTAATATCGGTCAAAAAAAACTTCACGTAACAATGTTGCGTAATCCTTCACATTTAGAGGCTGTGAATCCTGTTTCCATGGGGAAAACTCGAGGAATAATGCAAGCTGTCAAAGATGGAGCATATAATGAGGATATTAATACTCGATGGAGCGATAAAGTGTTAAATATTCAAGTAAATTTAAATTTAAATTTAATTGCATATAATAAAAATTGTATGTAACTGTTGAAATATATGATTAACTTCTGATTTAATTTCAGATTCATGGAGACGCAGCTTATGCTGCTCAAGGTGTTGATCAAGAATGTTTAGCATTATCCGCAACTCCTCATTTTGAAATAGGTGGAACAGTTCACTTGATAATCAATAATCAATTAGGTTTTACAACTCCAACTTCTAGGGGTAGATCGTCAAGATATTGCACGGATCTAGCAAAGATGATCTCAGCTCCGGTGATTCATGTAAATGGAGATGATCCAGAGGTGCATAGAAAATTTTTAATTATCTTTGCGCTTAAATGTATAAATTAAATATTTTAAATATGTAATGTTGTAGATGGTTGTCCGAGCTGCTAAAATAGCTTTCAAGTACCAACGAAAATTTAGAAAAGATGTTTTTGTGGATCTAAATTGCTTTAGAAGATGGGGCCACAATGAACTAGACGATCCTGTTTTTACGAATCCTGTTATTTATAAAATTATACATAATCGTCCGTGAGTATTTTTCATTTATATTTAGAAAATATCCAATTAATTTTGTTAATTTTCAATTAGATCGGTACCGGATAAATATGTGAATAAACTGATAGAAAACAATGTTCTTTCGACGAACAAAGTTAAAAATATTGTTGATAATTATAATTCTCAATTAAATAAAAGTTTAAATGAAATGGATAAGTTTATTCCACAACCTACGTATTTTGCGGGCTTGTGGACTGGAATAAAACAAGCTGAGGCAAGCGTGACAGAGTGGAATACAGGAGTTGATTTAAATTTATTGAAATTCATTGCCGAAAAGAGTGTTCATATTAAGGATGATTTGGTGAGAATATGTCATTATAATAGAGCTTAAATAAATATTAATTATTAAAATTATTATAAATATAAAAATATAATAAATATTTTATTTATCTAATTAACTAAATATCTTGCTATTACGTAATAGATAGTTCATCCAAAATTACTAAAAAATCATATAAAAACTCGATTAAACAAAATAGCAAAAAATAAACACTTGGACTGGGCAACAGCTGAAGCTTTGGCAATTGGAACTTTATTGTACCAAGGATATAATGTCAGAATAAGTGGACAAGACATAGGTCGTGGAACCTTTTCTCACAGACATGCGATGCTAGTTGATCAATCTAATGGAGGTATTCAAAAAATAATTTTAATTTTAAATTATATAATAATAAGATTATGTTAATTGTGATTTTAGAAATATATATTCCATTGAATTCCATGGTTGATGGACAAACAGGAAAATTAGAATTAGCAAACAGTATATTATCCGAAGAAGCAGTTCTAGGCTACGAATATGGTATAAGTATAGCTCTGCCAACTACTTTGACGATATGGGAAGCACAATTTGGAGATTTTTTTAATGGAGCTCAGATAATGATTGATACCTTTGTAACCAGTGGTGAGGCAAAATGGATGCTAAATAGCGGATTAACGATATTACTACCACATGGTTACGATGGTGCTGGTCCTGAACATAGTTCCTGTAGACTTGAAAGATTTCTACAACTTACAGATAGTAATGAAGATAAACCTGATGGTGATAATGTTAACATGCATGTGACAAATCCAACAACACCTGCTCAATATTTTCATCTGCTAAGAAGACAAGTAAGATGCACATTTTGATTAGAAATCATACTTTTGAACATATATTAAAATACATGTGTACACGAGATATATTAAAAATTTAAAAATTGATTTTTAATCTACATATATATTGATTATAAACATAGGCTGTCTTTTAAAAATTTGTATTCTTGAAAGTAAAAATTTCATATTTTTATTTCTTTCTTAGATTATATTCTCCTAAAATTTCTAACATTAAAATTTTTTGTTCGAATATATAATTTTATACTATACTTTATACTATACTATATTATACTAATATATACAATTTATATCAATATATATCAATATAATAATCGCAACAGAAATAAACATGTAAAATTTTTTTTTGAATTCTTTTTTTTATGCTGAGATATCATAGCATAAAAAAAATTTTAATTTTGAAATATAAAGTTAAAAGTGTAAAAATTTTTACTAAAAAATTGGAATTAATTTTCAATATTATATTTCATTTAAAATTAAGAGATTTTTTTTGAAAGAGATAGTCAAGGTTAATTTTTTTTTTATCTCTTTTTTCTTATTATTTAATTTCATTTATGTCAATATTCTGAAGATAGTATTTATTTCAATTTTTATTATATAGATATTTACATTATCCAATTTATCTATCTGCTGTTTGTTTTTGTTTGTACCTCCTCGCATATTCTGTGTTCCTATTTATAAGTTGAAGCTTCCAAAATCCAAACACGAAATGGCATCGATTTTTGAAAATTTTTTTATTTATTCTTTTTTTCTAATTTATATATAAAATGTATTCTATTAATAGCTATAAGAAAAAGAAAAATATATATTGGTAATTTTAAAAATATTTGTTTGAAAAATATCATAAAGAAATCTATGTATAAATAAGAAAAATATTGAACACTACAGAAAAAAATTTTTTTAGAAAAAAAAAAAATAAAAATATATAAAAATGATATGTATGTATGTATATGTAATACATTATACAAATAGACGAATATCTTCATAATAAAAACTATGTGATAAAAATTATAAATTAAAGTTCGTTTTCATTTACGTATATACGTGTATTTTGATATATATGAAATAAAAATTTTTAATTCTCATTTTTTTATACATTCGATATTATAAATTATCTATATCTTTTAGATGCTGAGAAATTTTCGAAAACCTTTAATAATAGTAGCTCCAAAAATATTATTGCGTCATAATGCAGGCACTTCGCCAATAACAGATATGGAATCCCAGACTAAATTTCAAAATGTTATAGGTATATTTCCTATAATAAAAAATAAAAGATTATTATTTTTATATTTTATATTTAATACCAAATAAAATAAATAATAATTTAATAGGAGATGAAAAGGTAGAAAAATCAAAAGTGAATAAAGTGATTCTCGTTAGTGGAAAACATTATTATGCTCTTAATCACTTCAGAGAAAGTACAGAACAGAAAAATGTAGCAATTATTAGGATTGAAAGTTTATGTCCTTTCCCAATTCAAGAACTGTTGCGAGAGATCAATAAATTTAAATATGTAGAAAGTAAGTATAAAAAATATATATTTAAATATATTTTAAATATTAATAAAAATTATTCTTCAAGCTTTTATATGGAGTCAAGAAGAGCCACAAAATATGGGAGCATGGAATTTTATCAAGCCCCGTTTTGAAAATCTATGTGGTAAACCAGTAAGTTAATAATTTAAATATTTAAATATAAATATTTCAAATATATATTTGTACAAATAATAAAATTTACTTATAGATAAAATATAGCGGTCGTAAACCTATGGCTGCACCAGCTGTAGGTGAAGGTAAGTTACATCAACAGGAAGCTCAGGAAATTATAATAAAACCTTTTAATATAAAATAATTTTTATATTATATTATATATTTTATTATATTGTTTTATTCGTACACATAATTCAACTGTCAAAAATCATATTTATTTGCATAACATTATTATTATATGAAGAAATAAATTATTTACATTATTGATCGTTTGTTATCTATTAAAATGATTATAATTGCAAATAAAATATACTTACAATATGAATATAGTATCGAATTAATTTCATATCATAAAAAATCATATGTCTTATTAAAAATTATAGTCATCATTAATTTAATAATTTTTTATAAAAAATGACGGCACAGAGTTAAAAATATATATAACTTTTCTATATCGTTATATATAAACTTTTAACATTCTAAACAATTTTATTACAATTCCTTTGAAGAAAAATATTATTTGTCTATATGTCTTTTTTTTTGTAGGAAATAGCAATAAAATTAAAATTTCCAAATCATCTATAAGCTAAATACATATTGTAATAAGACATTTAGATTCAATTATTATTGATTTATCCTCTATTTAAACGTTCATATTCTCTTTTTATAAGATTTTTCAATTCGTCCTGAAAAAAAATAAATTTATGTAATTTAAAATTCATTTAATATTTCAAACACATAAATTAATTTAAAAAAAACCTACACCCCAACCCAGTTTATCAGCTAATAACTGACAACCAATATCACATTCTCCTAACCAAGCAACATCGCGAGCACCATTAGAATGAGTATCAAACATCAAACCATGTCGTAATCCCAGAAGTCGTGATAAGCGATCTTGCGTACCTACTTTTTCTTTATTGATAAGTAAACGCGGGCAATTAGGTCGAACCCTTTAATAAAATTAAAATTATATTCATTCATAAATAATAATTCAAATAATTTTGTAATATAATATATTTTATATTAATAATGATAGTTAATATTCAATAATAAAATAAATAAATAAAATATAAATAAATAAGTAAAAATAAACAAAGAAATTAACATATTTAATTATAATTATAATTAATACTTACCTGTCCACTAGAGATGCAAAAGGTTGAACAATCAAACTTGATCCCATAATTATCAAAAGATCTGCTTGTACAAAATCACGATCAGCAAGATAATGAAAACGTTCAGGTAACATTTCTCCAAAAAATACTATGTCAGGTTTTACTATACCCTCATTACATTCCTCACATTTTGGTATAACATTTTTAAAAATTTGTTCTAAAATTAATTATTATATTATTGGATTATATTATATAATTATAATAACTATATAATTATAATTATAATACCATGATTTTATTATTTAATAAAAAATATATATTTATAAACAAAAAAATTCTACCTTTCATCCATGGAAGAGTATATGGTGCTCTACATTTAAGACATCGGCCAGTATGAAATGTACCATGAGCTTCTACTAATTTTTCAGATGGTAAACCAGCAATTCTTTCTAATGTATCAATATTTTGTGTATAATGTCTTAAGAGTAATCCCTTCTCCCATAAAAGACGAATAAAATAATGAGATGGTGTAGGTTTAAAACCATCATCAGGTAGCAATTCTCTTGCAAGCATAAAAAATGGTTCAGGATTTTCCATGAAAAAATCTAATTCAAAAATAGCTTGAGGATGAGGTAGATTATATTTTTCTAAATTGTGATAAAGACCACTTGTTGGTGATCGAAAATCAGGAATTCCTGCAGCTAAAATATAAAAAATATACATTATATATATCTTTACAATTAATATACATATAATATGTCTTTATAATTCCAGCTTAGAAAAAACTCACATGTAGAGATACCAGCTCCAGCCATAGTAATAATTTTACAATTTTCTTTTTCTTTTATATAATCTATTATTCCATCTATGCTAAGTTCACGGAGGATATTTGGATTGTTTTGTTCATTATTATTTGACGAATCAAAAAGTCTCAACTTCTGTGCTAAATATTTACGAATCTTTTCCATATCAGATTCTTCTATCTCCTCTTGTTCTGAAGAAATATTTGTTGTTTCCTCATTTGATTTTTTCTCTAATACAAATTATTAAATAATAATATTAATAATATATAACATTAGAAATAAATTTTTATTTAAATTTTATTTTTTTATCATAAATTTAATAAATATGAAATTTGAATGTTATAAAATTATATTAATAAAATTATTCAATTTTTATTAGCGATTTTGTGAAAATTAATCAATTTTATTTTATTATTAAAAAATATAAAATATTTCATTAAAGCATTAAAAATAATTAAATAAACTAAACCTATTGAAGAAAAAAAAGCATTTAAATTATTTAAAGAAATTGATGTGTATTGATTCCGATAAAAATATATAAATAGAGATTTTCGCCAAAAATATAACACGAATAATTGTTGATTAATTAAAGGAAAAATGATGTGTGAAAACATTTTGACATATTGTAAACAGATATTGTAATGTTACGATATCGTAATGTATTTCAGCAAAAACACATGTCATTTAACAATTATTTAAAATTTTATAAAAAAAATGTAAAAATTTAAATATCTAGAATATAACAATTATAAGTTAAACGACAATTTTTTAAAATTCTTTTAACTATTTTATTTAATAAACTTATTAATAAACTTTCTTAAACTATTATGGATAGCAATTAACCTCTACCATTATGATAGAGTTTCATATAAGGTTTCACTTATTTATATTATACTATATAAATATTTATATTATAAAAAATTAAAAAAAAAAGTAAAAATTCTTGAATATTTTATTTAATAAATATATCGATATATTGAATTATGAAACCAAGAATTTCAATTAAAACATTTTTAATTTTATCATAAAAATACAGGTATATTTCCATTAAAATGGAAAATTTAATTTTTTATACTTTGAAATTTCAATTCGAAAAAAATTTTAAATAAAAAAAAAATTGAATTTTATTATATTAAACAAATGATAATTTGAAAATATTACCTTTTTCTGTGTCTTCATTGTGTTCAGACATATTTCAAAATTTGTACAATTTCTTCAATATTAAGCAAAACAGTTTTGTTTTAGTGGTTAAAAAAAATAACTACACTATCGTGTATATATATATATTAAAACTTGAATATATGCAGTTAAAATAGGTTATAATACAACTAATTTGTGTACCTTTAAATGCATTGAAGCAATACTAAAAAATTCTGTATTTTGTTTTTTTGCTATATTGAATGATATTATTATAAATTTTTATATATTATTTAAATAAAATAAAATAAAATAAATATAAATAACAATAATGTAAAATCAATAATAATAATATAAAATCCTTATTTTGATTTAACTCAAACAATTTTAATTAAAAAAATGCATTAATTAAAATAAATAAATATGAAAATTAAACAAATGTTAATTTATGAATTTTTTATAACTTTTTATATAGAAATTGTAATTTTATTAAAAATATTATTAAACATGTCCAATTTTTGTTTTTGTTTTTATTTTTAAAGAATCTTTAAATTTTAGTATTATACTATGTAATTAAAATACATATATATATATATATATATATATATATATATATATTATGTAAAATATGTATGATGCGTGCGCGAGCACATGTACGTATACATACATGCATGTGTGTACATACACGCGCGCGCAAAATTCAAACAATATTTTGAAATAGAAACAACTACATACAATTTTTATAAAATATTACAATATTTATTTTCAACAAAATATTATAAAATATTATTAATATGTGCCAAACTTCATTCATATTACTTAGCTTTTTTAAGTGCATCACTTCCCACATTTTTACGTCTTTGAGCAATCATATGCATATATGTTTGTGGAAAAACTGGAATAAAAAAAAATTTTATTAAACATAAATCAATCAATAATGAATATAATATTTGGAAAACTTACAGGGAATATATGATAACATAACAGTTATAAGTAGAATTTGATAACTAAATATAAAATTCCATGAGTTAGGAAGTCTATAACTCCATGCTTCTGGGTGAGAATTTGTATATTTTACTGCTGAATATGTACATATTAATTCTCCACTTACACCAATTGGATATAATATATAAAATAATGTATATCTGTAAAAATTAAAATATTTTAATTTTAAATATTAAAAAAAATCCTGACAACTTAAATATGATATTTATAAATTATTAAATACCTTAGCCATTTAACAAAATAAGGATTAAGTCCAAAAAGATTCAGACCATAAAATATATATCTATTTATTTCTGATATACACCATGCTAAGATCATCATTGGAAGAGCAAAAGATGAAGCTGCATAATTATATGGAGTTGCTAAAATTACACAACTTACAACAAAAACACGACTTAATACTTGAATAAGTGTAATCATTGGTTTTGCATTAACTAAACCAGTTGCAGCATGAATTACCTGAAAAAATATATATTTTCATTTAACATTTTGTAATTAAAATTAAATTAAAAATTATCTATTACCTCTAAAAGAGCAGCATGTTGAAAAATAATGACAGGCCATTTTATATTCTGCCATAAATTTGCTTCTATTGTAGAAGAATAATCATTTGTTAAGAGTTTATATAATATATAAGACCAACTGAAAAAATAATATTTATTACATATTATTTTAATTTTTAACATTCTACAAATATTTATAGAAATATTTTTTTTTATATTTTGATGTTGTATCAAATATTTTTATATTATATATATTCATATTTCAAGTAGCTATAAATTTTACATAAATATATTCATCTTTTAAATAATTATAGCAATAAAATATTTTTATACATATTTTTAACATAATTTATTGGAATTAAAAAATTAATAATGCATACCCAATAGTTTGTAAAACATTATAAGCTCTTAAATAGAAAATTCCGATGTTATTTGATTTTTTTGATTTCATATTTATGTTTTTAAATTCAGATTTTTATTTTTTTGTGATAATAATATTAATAAATTTATTTATGTCTACTAAATTTTGAATTTAACTCTTGAACCTGACTCTTCGTATGTAAGACATCGACTGACGAAATCATACTCGATTATACGTATTTACTTACGTATCATGCATACTTCAGACAGGAATATAGAAATTATGTGGATAGCTTATTTTAATATTGAATATATTTAATATATAAGAATAAAATTAAAATTAAACAAATTATATAATTGATGTAATTAATTTTCAAAAATAAAAAATTAATTTTTTATTGATATAATATATAATACATTATGTAAGATATGTAAATATTTTTGCAAAATGAAATATAAAATTCACAATGTATTTACATATTTTTAGTTTGTATTTATATTTTGTATTATTATTGAAAAATTTATCTTTGTTAATCAATTACTATAATACACATTAATTTGTATATTTGTGAATGCTCAATGAAGAAATTTGGTAAAAATTTAATGAAAAATCTAATAAAAATTTATTTAATCGATTAGAAATAACGTTAAGTATTTTATTATATTTATTACTTACATTAAAACTAAAAAGAATTGACTTATTTTTATAAATTACGTATTATTATAGTATTATTATAGTAGTAGTATTATAGTTCTTAAAAAAAATTTAAATATGTTTTATTATCACAATATGAAAATATATTAAATAATCTTATAATATTTAAGTATAAAACAAAAAAAAAATATAACATGTGTAATATATTATAATGTGCATTTTATATATATTTACATCGAAATTCAATACTTCATAATAAAATTACAAAGGAAATGAATTCGTTTTACATCTAATGTATGGTTAATTTAAAAATAAATTTATATTTATACTTACATATATTTACATATACATATACTTACATATACTTTTTAGTAATAGGCATAATATTTATTTTTTTTTCTTTTATTTATTAATATTTTCTTAAAAAATTAATTAGATATATTTAAAATATGTTAATAGTTGCATTATTTATTAAAAAAAATTTTATTACATATTTATATTCTTAATGATTTAATAATCTTTAAAAAAATTATAAGTAATAAAAAATTATATTAATAAGTTTGATTAAATTAGAAAATAATTAGTATTTCACTATATTTAAATTTTTGAAATTTTTTTAATAATTGTGTTAAATAATTTTAATATATTTAACAATAATGAAAAATAGTTATATTTATGTTTGAAATATAAAATGCTTATAATAATCAATCGTCAATTTAAGATTATATACTTTTTGAATTAAACTCAAAGTAACACAAGCAAATAAATCGAAAAAATTTTTTATCGAAATTTATATTAAATTAAATTTCCCATACAATTATTTATTATACTAAATTTTATTTCCATTATAAAATCTATATTAAATACATGTATAATTTATGCAATTTTTTTTTAAATTTTTTTTAAAAATATTCAAGATATTTGATAACCTATGGATAATATACATATTATCAATATTCAATGTAAATATCGTTTTTAACTTACCATTTTAGTCTATCATTAAAGGATAAAAAACAAATTATATTCAAATATTTTTTTAATAATAATTTATATATATTTAGAAAAAATATATAAAAATGCAGTGGATGAATTTTCGAAGATGTTTTGGAGCAATGAAACAGATCAATTTATTAAATAACCGTCAAGCTAGTAATAATTGCAAAATTTTTGTTTATAGTCATGATGTAGAAATGGCAAAAAAAAATGAATTACCAATTGTTGCCTTAGAATCCACAATCATTACTCATGGAATGCCTTATCCTGATAATTTAAAGACAGCTATTCAAGTGGAAAATATTGTCAGAAAAAAAGTGAAGAAAATGATTTATAAATTATTGAAAAAAAAGTAAAAAAAATATAAATATTTTTTGTGTTATTTTAGGGTGCTGTACCTGCAACTATAGGAATTTTAAATGGACAAATACATGTTGGTTTAAATAATGAACAACTGCAAATATTAGCACAATCACATTCTAAAACAGTTAAGTGTTCAAGCAGAGACATATCAACAATTGTTGCTCAAAAATTAAATGGGGGAACAACTGTTAGTGCAACAATGTTAATAGCAAATCTATTACATTTGCCTATAATGGCAACTGGAGGTATTGGTGGTGTTCATCGTGGGGCAGAAATGACTTTTGATATTAGTACTGATTTAATAGAACTTGGGCGTACTCCTGTAGCTGTTGTTTGTTCTGGTGTTAAATCTATATTAGACATTGAAAAGACATTAGAATATCTGGTTAATATATTTTTTTTTTGCATTTTTTAAAAAATAATTATTACAATAGATATTTGTAACTATTTTTATTTATAGGAAACTCATGGAGTTCCAGTTATAAAAATTGGTAAAACAAATTATTTTCCTGCATTTTATTGCACTGAAACATTTCAGAAAATAAAAGCGCCACATAAAGTATCAACTTCAGAAGAAGCAACAGAAATTCTTAAAAAACAAAGAGAATTAGGTTTTCAAAGAGGAATATTGTTTACTGTCCCCATTCCTGAAAAGTATGCATTAGATTCTAATGAAATGGAATCAGCTATACATAAAGCTCTAGAAAATGCAAAATATCAAAATATCAGTGGAAAGAATGTTACACCATTTTTACTAGAAGAATTAAATAGAATTACAGATGGTCAATCTCTTCAAGCTAGTAAGTAATTAAATTTTTTGATATAAAATTAAAAAAAAAGTATATATAAGATAAATGTTTAATTCATATATGTTTTTTAAATTACGAGATATGGCACTCATAGAAAACAATGCAAGCGTAGCAGCAGAAATTGCAGTGAATTTGGCAAAAAAATATCTTCAAAATTCTTTTAACAACAACACATCCGAATGCATTTTTGTATCAAAACGAAATCCAGTAAGTAAAAAAAGAAAAATTTATATATTCTAAAATGTATATAACATTATCTATTTTGTTTTCATTATGCAATTTGTTTATGTTATAGATTGTAATTGGTGGAGCAGTAATGGATACTACATTGCAAATAAAGGAGTCTGAGATAAAAGTAAGTCAAATCTTAAGTCAGAATTATACTAAATAACCAATTTTTCTTATATTCATATATCAGAGAAGTTATAGAACGTTTAACAGTATTTACATACAATTACGACCACATAAGTTTTATGTACATTTAAGAATATTGAATAACATGAACTTATAATATAGTATGGGGAAGAGTGATATGATATAATAATATGAATCACTAAAATTATAAAGCATGATTAAAGTAAAAGTTAAAAAACTATGCATTTAAATTATTATATTGAAATAATAAGAAAAATATAAGATAGAACATTTTGAAAAGGAATATTTTTTTAAATTAAATTTCTTTAAATTGTTTAAATATATATTCTTAATGTATCAATCCAAAACGTATTTGTAAGAATTTTTCCAAAAAATTGAAAAAAAAAATCTATTTGAGATAAGCGTTTTTTCCATTTTGTATAATAATATGCACAATTATAAAACTAATGAACTGATTCTATATTTACACTTTTTCCCATACTTGGCTATAGTAGTCCTATTGGGTTTACCGAGTACGAAATAACGTACATATCATAACTAACCATTTACAGATACAGTAAATTGGATTTCTTAAGCAGGCACTATTCAAAGCTCCCTCTCTTTCATTCTTCTCAATATACATATTACATTTAAACATCAGATATAAATTACTACACATGTTAAACTTTTTTAAAACCTTTCTTATGGGATCATAATTCATTGTTGTCGGGATACATTGTATGACTAAAACATAGAGATATGAGCTTTTTTAATTTAACTATTTGACGATTGAACGAATCAAAGGAACGAATTAAAACATGAAAAATAATATCGTCCCTTTTTAGTTAAAAGTTTTAAAGCTTATTCTAATTAAAAGTAGCGTGTAGATCTTCACTTCTGGGCGGCTTGCAGTAACATATTTGCCTCTTTCTAAATGATCAATTTAAAAATCAATTAATACTATCTATTATTTGTTTTACATATAATATATCCTTATATACATTTAGTGGCAGAGGCTGTATGTCTGCGAGGTGTAAGCTTTTATATTATTATTATTGTAGCTTAGTACATTCAACGATAATTCGATAGTCTGATTAAGAAAGAACCCTTGAAATATAATTTTTATCTTATTTTTTCTTTTTTTTTTTATAATGATTAAAAATTATGATATGAACTAAAAAAAGGAACATATGTATTGAAAAATGGCATCTCATTGGCAATATGCGTTAATGAATGTAACAATGGTTTCTTTGATAGTAATCTATGTATCTTTATAACATGCTAGAGAATACCCTGTTTTCCAGACTGATACAATTATGAAAAAGACAAAATATTAAATCTGAAGTTTAATGATGAAAATCGTGTTAACTCATATAATCCCATGATTTTTAATTAATATTCTTGTTATTCTAAGCAAGAGTAAACGAAACGATGTTTCGACATATCATTGAACCATGTGAATTCTGGCTTTTTTCTTAAACAGACAATCGATACTTAGTATTTGACTACCATACATCGCTATATACAGTTCTACTAATACGTATATTCATTATCTTTGCATTCATAAACGTATATAATCCCTAAGATTCGATTAATCCTAGCTAGGAAGCCAATTACTTTGAGTATCGTATTATATTTATACGACTTACTGCACAAATCAATACAGACTACTCGCGCTGCATGTATCGTTTTATATAAAAAGAACTAGGAATTTATAGTCGTTACTCTTATGCGGTGACTTGTGTGTTTGTCTTTTTGTGTATATAAAAACACATATATATCTACTACATATATACATATGTGTTTTTTCTTCTTTTTTTTTCTTTTTCTTTTTTTTTATATATATACATATATAAATATATATATATATTTTTTATATATACTTATATATATATATATATATATATTCATTAATATATGTAGATCATCGAAACAAGACAGATTTTCTATTTCTTTTTTTCCTTTCTTTTTTTTTTTTTTTTTTTATAATCATATTTTTGCAGAAGAAGAATCAATTTGACAGTAGTATCCCACAATATTCTCCGATAACTATCGCGTTTTAATTCTCGAGAATGAAATAAATTAAAAAAACATTCGCATGATAAAAACCGATTAACCTTTCACACATCTCATTGTTATCGTAATTTATGATAAAAAAAATTTGGTCACGAGCAACGCATTATACTCTACTTCTCGTGATCTAATGCAATAGTGCGTGTTTCTGAATAACTGAACAATTTTTGTCGTCTTTTCTTTTTTTATATATTTTATTGGATTTGTATCTGAATTTGTATATATTGGAAACGGTGGAAAATTGGGGAATAATCTCTATTATTTGCATAATTGAACTCGCGATAAATATGATAATATAATGTTGAAATTTTTTTACTTAAAATAGGAACCAAATAGCAGAAAGATATCGCATTTATGTAACAACGACGATAATTATATTTTACATATTGTGACATACTGCTCACATGATTCGCGCTGTAAAAATTAGTGTATAACGGCTCCGTGTTGTTCTTTAGTTCGATTTAAAGAGAAATAGTTTCGTATAGGAAAAACTTACTGCTAAAAATAAATCTACAAAAGTAATTGATTATTTTCTTCTTTTTTTCTTTTTTTTTTTCTTTCTGTTCACCGACCGTACGAGGACGGAAAGACATGTAAGGAATACGCGTAGAAAGAGAATCGAAAGGATACCGAAAGGCCTTCTTCTTTCCCTTTATGCAGCTTCGACGCACCTCTTTCCTTCCCTTTTTTTCCCTTTTTCATAATTTTTGTTTCTTTTTTTTTTCTTTTTCTTTTTTTTGTTTTTTTTTTTGTTTGTTTGTTTGTTTGTTTGTTTGTTTTATCCCATCGATTTGTTGGTTCGTTCTTCCTTGTAATTCGTTCGTGTCGATTTTCGCGCTTCATCGTCCGTTTTTGTTTCGTTACTCGCAAAAAAGAAATTTATTTCGTTCATCAGCACTTTGGAATAATAGCATTTATCATGCAGACTTTGCACTATGTACGATGTCACGAGGAAAATGTATCTTTAAAATCTCGTTTATTTAGCGAATTCCACGCTCAACGCTTGGGTGGGTGCACCTCGAGGAAACGAATACCGGGAATACCGATAAAATTATACACTAGTCTAAACTAGCACTCGATCGAAACAGTTTCATCTTGTATAAATAAATTTCTATCGTCGACTAACAGGAGGATCCGAGGAGAGCGTATTTTATTCGATACTATTAACGAGGATTAACGATACATTTTTCTTGCAACGCGCAAAACTTTGAACGTTATTCGCTTATTGTGGGCTGGTGTGCTCGTGAGGTCAGTAGAATCTTTAGAAACCTTAGCTCCGGTTTGTGGACCTATCCTTTAAAAAATGAAGATACGCCTTAGTATTTTGTATAAACTTGATTTGGTCGTTTCGTTTATGTTATATTAATCTCGTCGCGATATCGATTTATCCCGTTTTAAGTTAAACTGGTCTTTTTTGGTCTTTTGGATTCTATATTTTCTTATTTATTTATTTATTTATTTTTTTCATTATTCTAATATTCGTCCCTGCCATCTTACTTAATTTAACGATACTCGAATCGGACGCGACTTATCTATTTTCGCGATATAAATGCTCGCAATACAGCACCTCGTTTTACACTAATGGAATAATCCTATCTATTCTAGAAAATTTTTGGTATATGTATATCTATATAAATTAATGAATCCGTCAGTTAATCTCGTTTTCTAAAAATAAATAACCGAAAACTTGACTCTAAGAATCAACATTAGCAAAATGATTTGATTCTAATTTGATCATCGGAGTTCATGGAACGGATAGAAGAATTCGAGGATGAAAATAGAGGATCATTAATGGAGATTAAAATTAACGAAATGATTAAATTCAACACGATTGACGCAAATTCTCTCTTCGATAATGAAATTGAATTAAATCAAAATAAGCGGAATTGATTATCGATGTATTTTTCTCTCTTTTCCACTCTTTCTCACTCTATCCTAAGTTTGAAAAAAAAAAGAAAAAGAAATTGGATAAATTGTTGGCGTCCAACTCTTTTGAACACTCATTTCCTTTCCTTCTCGTTATTTATTGAATATTTATCGCGCGTAAATAATTTATATGCAAAATAATTTAATATATATATATAAATACTTTTTATATTTAGGAAAACAAGTTTTATATAATTAAATGGAAATAAAATAAATGGAAATTCGAAATAAATTTATATACATTTTCATTTCATTTTAATAGATAATAAAAATAGAAAGATATCGAGAAAATTAATAAAAGAAAAAAAAAAAGATTAATTTAATTTTTCGGCAACTTGTAATTTCAAAACTCAATTTATATTATAAACAATGTTCATTTAGTTAGAAGATAAGAAACAAAAGAAATGAAGATAATTAAAAAAAGAATGCATTATTTGAATAATTTTAAATAAATTATGCGGTAACATTACATATTTGACTTACAATAAAATAGCAAAATGATACGTTCATATACACATATGTTCTTAATAATATTCTTAGTAATACTTCCTTCATTAATATTTAATTAATAGTCACGTGTTTACGAGCCTTGAATTTACAGATCCCTCCTGGTCGCCAATAATTCATCGATGGAAAATAAAAAAAATAAAAAAATCGATCCATATCGCAAAGAAAAAAATGGATACAAAGAAGATAGCAACTGATAAAAAAAATGTCCCCCTCCTCCCTGCCTCTCTCTCTCTCAAAAAAAAAAGAAAAAAAGTAAAATCATTCGACCATTATTTGATGAATCAGCATTATTCAAATTATCATAGAGGCGACATTTACAACAGTATATTTAATCATTATTATTCGTATTTATGCAGACGTCAGTGATTCGATAATTGCCGGGACATTGCTCACGACATTTTCTTGGATTGAAACTCACAGATCTAGCAAGTAACTAATCAATTAACGACGAAGAAACGAATAGTGGGCGTTTCGAAAATGTCGCTACGATATTGATACGAGGTTAAATAACGAGAAGTTTAATATTGCAGCAAGAAAGGATAGAAAAAAACTATACTAAGTCTCTGTGAGCAAGAGGATTGGACTCTGAGATCTCTAAAACCGGTATGAAATCGCGACGCTAGAATAATCTACTCGTTCCCTGTACTCGGTGTAAAAAAGATACGAAGAAAGAGATACGAGGAACGCGTGATTTGAGAGTCGAAAAAAAAAAAAAAAAGAAGGAAAGGAAAGGAAGGATCAAAGCAGGAATCTCCCTTCGGATTCGACGGAAACGTCGATTTCACGCGGAAATCAATAACCCGAACGTGATATCTTTCGATACATCTCTGCCTAATAATAACGTGTGTATTGTCTTTTCTTTCCGAGTGAAAGATCTTCCTATCAAGTTTCCCTTCCTTCTTCGAATCGAAAGAAATATTACCATATCACGATTGTTTTAATTCTTATATACAATTATAATATACAATAAACAAAATTCTCCAATCCTTGTCTCTCGGATCATTTTAACGATCGATTAATTATTACTCGACGATCAAATGAAATGAAAATCCGAAGGTTGATTCGCGTTTGTCGCTTCTCTTTTCTTTTTAAATAAAAAAAAAAAATTGCCCTCTCGTATGTTTTAATATTCGCGCGTGTGTATATGTGTGTGTATGTGTGTGTGTGTGTGTGTCAGAGCCGCGCGTATACAGATAGGCTTACTTATACACGGTGATCTCGGCAGACCGATTGCTCCTGTAGAGGAGACGGTTCGACGTGTTTCGCCACCACTTCCATAGTCAGGTGCGCCTGCTTTGACCACCGGCTGTTATACCCGTGCCCGGGCTGCCACCGTTCGACAACCACAGCCTCCTGTTGAATTCTCGCATTTCGTAATTGTTGTTGCCATTGCTTTTCTCTCTGTTACCGCAATTATGGTTCGCCGAGGTAGGCGTTGTTTCCTCGAGGATCAGCGCGCAATGACTGTTCGTGTCGCTGTCCGCCCCGCCATCCTGCAAATTGTTCGCCAACAAAGGATGCCTTCCGGTGTTGCATTCCTCCGTTTGAATCAACAACGATGCGTTTCCTGAAATTTAAATTTTCCCCTGTGATCCAAGATTTGATAATTTCGCGAAAGGGATATTAATATTTCTTTCTAGTGACGCTAGTGACTTTTCAAATTTTTTGAAAAAAGTTTTGAATAACATATAATATCCTCCTCTCGAGCGATAATTTCGAAAAATAATTGTATATATTTTTCCTTCTGTTTTGTAAATTTTATTGCACAATTTTTTCTTTTTCTTTTTCTTTTCTTTCTTTTTCCGAGAAACTCATCAACTATTCCGAATATATAATCTTCATTATCGACGCGGATAATGCGCGTTCTCGTGTCACTTTCTGCGTGGCACAGAAATGGCAAAACAATCGCAAGAACCTTTGACTTTTACACCGCTGTTCTATTATTAACATCCATAATGATTGTAACGTTAAGGTAGTTATTGATGTACCTCGCGTGTTATCAGTCTTTTATTATACCTACGTCTACCCTATCAGTTTAGCTCGATCGAGCTTGCTCGTTCGAGATCCGTTGATCGCACGCATTCGTGCAGATAACATCCCACCCCCTCCCCCATAGATTGGCCGAGCCGATAATGAACACTCGAGGACTTTTACAATCTTCGAGATTGATGTAATGTCGTAAGATAAGAAAGTGGATGGTTGAACAAGTTGCGGATTATATTCTCGATCGGTTCTCGAAAGGGATGTAAATTCGATTATAAGGGGAGATAATATCCACTATTCCCTCCCCCTTTTTCTCCCCCACAACGGAAAATAAGATGGATATTTTTATGCTCGTTTAGGGTTATGCCACAAGTTCTTCTTCTTCCCATTTCCATGCATTGGATGAATGTTTCGCACAGATGGCAACCAGTGTCGATACATCTTTCAATTCTCATCTGCTGTTTAAAAATTGATCGCTAATCTTTCAACGATTCTACGTGTGCAGATTACCATACGTTTCAGAAAATAGAAAAATTTGTAAAATCTGTTATGGAGATGAAAAGGGAAAAAACTTATTATTTCTTTATCGAGAAATCGAGCTTCGAATTACATTGGTAGAAGCTGTGCTAAGAATTTGAATAATAAAATCGACAAAAATGGTTTTTTTTATTGTCGAGAATAATGATTATCTGAGTTTCTTTTTAAAAATGGATTAAAAAGTGTTTTGGAGGAATGATCAATTCTGGAAAAAAAAGAAGACAAGATTGATCAAAGAAGCATTTTTCATGTCTTCAACAGTTACCAGACAATCGAGAGACTTCGAGAAGATAATACGGAGGATTTCGAAACTGCGAGATTTTATCGAAATATTTCATTATAAAATATTTTAACATCCGTAAAGAAAAATTGGCCTGGCAAAAAAAATCGATACACTTCTCGTGCCCGTAAATTCAAAGGAATCGTACAGAGATGGTTTATAACGATTATAAATCGCGCGGCTGATGATAATAGACTTTAAACAGAATCAATTTTCACGCTGTTCCCTCTCTTATCGTCTCGCGATTTGACCTTTGAACTAAAAAATCGTGTATACGATCGCTCTTTATCAAGTTTAAAATTCGTTCTATCTGTTTGTATAATTATGAGACGGTACGAGGAGGGGTGGTAAATACTTATTATACTCGAGCACGCAATGCCCTACTTCTTCTATTCCGATCCCGAAAACGTGCAGAGGCAGGCATACACGGCCGAGTTATATCGAGTTAAATGACTAGCCCCGACCCAAAGATCGGCCAACCTCCAACGTGGAATTATTTCACATTCGCCGACTGTGAAACGAGCCGACTCTCCTTCCTCCTTGCACGCAGTTCTTCCGTGCCGTTAACCCCTTTGTCGTTTCGTGCCAATTATTTTTCGGCACTTTTTTCTCCTTCCTTCGCGCGCTTTCCCTTCACACATTTAAATCTACCTCAAAATGTGTTCGGTATATCGTTCAATTTACTCGAAATTTACTTGCAACCCCTTTATCAGGGATTGGAAGAATACTTGGAGAATATTTCCTCGTTTGCGAGGCTTATCCAGATCGTAAATCTTCGTTTGGATTTGTTACGAGGATCGAAGCTCGCGTGATTTGCCTCCCTCTTCTGGTGTAAACGTATTTATTCGAAATCGCATGTCGATGAAACCGCGGTGATCGAAACACGAATCTCGATCTGGGTGTACTATCATGTTTATCTTCGAGGAATCTCGATTGATTGATTCGGTGATTGCACAGTGCAGTTCAGTATTTTTCGTTGTACATATATCCTCGTCAAGAAACTATTGAAACTTTCGTTTCGTCCTATTCAGCAGCTTCGTTTTCAGTCTCTTTTAGTTCGCGTATGTACGAGATAGACCGTCGTGAAAAGATACTTGGAGACAGCTCCGTTTGTTCCCGTTCCAATTTCCCAATTTCTCATTGACGTCGCATCGATACACCGTGTACGGTTAACTTCGTGTTTATCCAATTATCTCTCGTTACCTTTTCGCCGTTAATCCTATTTTTCTTTTTCTTTCCCCCTTTCTTTCTTTCTTTCTTTTTTTTCTTCGTCACGCTTTTGCATCATTTAAACCGTGTAAGTGCTATTGACTGCGAAGCCAGCCAGCTGCGAGAGAAGTCGATGAAAGAAGTGAAAAAAAAAAAAAAAAAAAAGAATGGAGAAGAGGGGTCGTAATAGGAATCGTGGGGATGACCTTAATAAACGTTAATCCATTTGTTTGGTAAATCTCGAAGCGAAAATGAAATTTTCACCGGAAATCCCCGATAAACAGTTGCCAGCTCTCTCTGTGAGAATTTCCAATTGAGGAAAAATATATCTTTATAGATATGTATATATATATATATATATATATATATATATGTATATCTATTTATATTTTTCCCTCGTGAATTTTCTTGCAAAGTGAGCAAAAGTCTGTTTTAAAAGTTCCGCGAGATACGAACAATTGTTTTCCCACGTTTGCATAGATTACAAACTTTCTTGCTTTCTTTTTAATATTGTTTGGTAGGATAATTTTATGCAATTCTCGAGTTCGCATATAAAACGCTTTGATGTAAGACTATTTAAACACTTGGAAATAATCATTTCTTCTTCACAACGTGCGACCATCAAATAACGATAGAACTTAGAAAACTTGGCCTAATGCCATGCTCCTTCTCGCGTATCCATCGCCCAAAATCAAACGTCTGCACATCCCTTATTATAAAGTGAAACCTTCAAACTCGGTAAATCATTTATTTCAACGCTTCCAAAATCTTTTCCCAAAGTTTTCCAAAAATTCACAAAAATTATGAGGAAGAACTCTCAACGAACTCTTTCTAATTTTCTAATTTTTAATTGCAACACCTCCAAAATCTTTTCCCAAAGTTTTCCAAAAATTCACAAAAATTATGAGGAAGAACTCTCAACGAACTCTTTCTAATTTTCCAATTGCTGGAAAGACGAGAGATTCGATAAAAGTTACACGAAAACAATCGTATCAGGAGGAAACGTACCGGAAGGGGTGACAGCGTTAGGCAGAGTGGTGCGTCGAACGATGCTCCCGTTGTTGGTCGCTTCCGGTATCACTTGGGAGAATGGTGGTTGCGCGAGGGTGGTCGCCGGAGGCGGTGGCTCCCTTAACAATCGTATCTTCTGTATCATCTCCCTTATCTCGTAACGCAGTATACCGAGGAAACACAATTTGGCGAACGCTATCACGCAGAAGCCCAAGACGAACAGCAAGTCGGCGGTCTTCCGTAGCCATTTTATCAACGACTCCTCGCATCCCCTCGCGTACGGTTGACAACTGTCGCTAACGTTGCCGGACGGCCCGCAACAGGTGAGCGGCCATCGGCTACCGAAATCCTTAGGGCCGGTCACGCCGCAGCAGGTGAACTCCTTCTGCAAACGGTCCCACTGCTCGCTGAATCGTAGATCCTTCCCGTATTCCATCTGCAACCAAATCAATAATCCGAGTTCGCGCCAATAATCAAATTCTATACGCGTGTGCGTGCGTGCGTGTGTGTGTGTGTACGTAGGCGGAAGAACGAAGTTCATAGAACTGGGAAGTTTTCGACTTCGCTCGAAACGTTATCGATCCGATGGAGGCTAAATTTACGCATCGTCCGCCGAAAGAGTATCGGCTGCGGATATTTTTAAATGGATATTTTTAACCGTCGTTTCGATATCGAACCGTTATTTATGAGTTAGACCGATAGAGAGTCGTAGAGTTAAATTACCGTTTGCAGGATTTTCCATGGGGTTCTTTTCTTCGTTATTACACGTCATCGATCGATAAGGATAATTCGTGACAATTTGGCAGATTTTTCGGTTGGAAGAGTAAGTGAAGATAGAGGCGATAAAGTTTTTTGGAAAGGAAGAAAGGATTTTAGAGCAGCGTGGATGGGTAATAGAAAATCGGGCGGGGACGATACCGAATATGTATCCAGGTCGATTATTCGAGGATACGCACATTTTCCGTCGATTATGCGATCGACCTAGATAAGAACGGGGCTAAGAATAATGACTGCAGATAGAGAAACGGGGTGAAACGGGGGCCAAAGATCGGAATTGTTAATAATCCCCGTGACACTGATTTTTCATCGTGACGACGAGTAACGAGGTGCCGGTAAACTAGTTCACTCTTTCTTAATTAGCTCCGCCACCCAGTTCATCCCCGAATATATATTTTCCGTGTAACTAAAATATTTTTCCCTTTTTTTTTTCTTTTTCGAAGAAGAAAAACGAAGAATTTTTAACGATTATTAAAATCAAATCATAAAGATGAAGAGAGAATTTCGAAGAACGCGTGTGTAGTTACTATAATACATCAACGCGTAGGATTGATAAAAATTTCAGACTGTTTAGGCTCAGCGAAGCTTATTTAAAGTTTCAACTTGTTTCCGCTCGATAGGTGGTAACGTGGGACGATTAAAACTTTCAATCGGCAATTAAGAATTCTCTAAAAATAAACGGCGCCATTTATAAAAAGTAAAAGTCCAAGTAAGAATCGATTAATTTCCTCATATTTTCCAACCCATTATTCGTTCCAATCGGCGTTAATTTATTCTTCCTTCATCCCTTCAAGTATATATATATATATATACTACTCCGTACTATTCAGAATGACAAATCGATTGATTTTCAAGTTCGATCGAATCGGTCATTGCTTCCCCCTGTACATGTTTTTATACACACACGATATAATAATAACGCGGATATAAAAACAACAAAGAAACGGCGCAAAGTTTGCCAAGTATGTTTGCACGTTTATAAATAATTGGAATATATATATATACACGATATGAATAACATCCATGACTGTACTCCTCGTCCAGATCGGCCAATACCGATCAGACAAAATTACGAAGATGCGTCGGATGCAGAATTGTCGTTGCGCGACTTTGCAAGAGCCTTAACAAAGTTACTTCTCGAATCGAATTTAGAGTTATTGAAATCATTTTAATATTTAACCGAGTCTACACCGCGGCCGTATAATTCTCCAATGTCTAACGATCGACGTTATATCCCATTCCTTTCGCGGCAGAGATTAAATCGATTTTTGGCCACCGGTCGACCCTGTATATTTTTTATGTTTATCGATTGAATACCGGGAATAGCGTTTCAATCATACACGTGGACAAAGTTTGTCACAAGAGGGGGGAAAGATGAGAAATATCGCCACGTAATGAAAAGGAGAAAGATTGAATCGGCTTCTAGAAGCTCTCTTTTAAGATTATTGGGGGATGAAAATGTACGATTGCCACTTAGATTCGCCAACTCAGGCATCATCCTGTTTATGATTCACCGACGATTTTTCTGCCAGCAACGCGAGCGAACTTTGGACTTGATCCCGGCATTCTTCGACACCGGAAACCTATCCTTTTCCTTGCTCCGATACTTTTATCGAACGTTAAGATGGAAGTGATAAGAGCTACCACGCCTCCCCTATTTTCCTCTCCATCTTTTTCCTCCCCTGAAAACCGATTTCTCTGCTACTTTTTTTTCTTTCTTTTTTTTCCGCTGCTTCGATATTCTTCCACGTCGAATTTTGGGATAAAATTATCGTTGTTCGAAACTTTTTCGACGAGAGATCGAGAGGAGGCGCGAAATTTCTAGCTTCTCGGGCGAAAGTTTAATCGAACGTAGCAGAGACGTTTTAAATTATTCTAACGGTAAGACATATATCGCGGGGCTTCGATAATTTCTTCAACCCTGCTCGATGTATTCTTTCGCGTCGATACACAGTATATTATCTTCTTCCGTTTCTTTTTTTCTTTTTTTATTTTATTTTATCTTCCCCATTTCGCACGAATCGAGGGAAAAATCGAGCCCGGGCTCGATTCGAGTAGATTTATCCCCTCGTAAGAAATCCATCCCGGGGCTCTTGATCGCGATATTACCGATTCTCTTATTGCGAAAACGAGCCACTTATTCCTCAGCTAACGACAATTCCTTTCCCTTCCATACATGCGTATAACGGGCCGCTCGTTCGTCGAGCATAAAACTCGATGATATTTGCTCGTCGTGCGCGATTTTTCTTTCTTTAATAACCCGAGCCGAGCAGCTGAGAACTACTCGTTCAACAACTCGTCTCGAAATCCGTCTCGTCATAAATATGGACAAATTTGATACGAATCTAGATAAGGGAACGCGCATTCCCCTTGGACAATAAAGCGATGCCGTATCGCGGATGCCTGTGTGCGTTATTCGTGGTCGAATTGCTATCGATCGAGGAAATTGGGCGAATAAATAAATTCGCTCGCGATCGATCAAGAGGACGGATCGAGTTTCCTTCTCTCGAAAGTTGATTTCCCTGCAAAGTTTCCCTCGGTGGAAACATCTTTCGACGATTAACTTTTCTTCCACCTTTACCACGGCAGGTCATCCTGAGGGTGACCTGAGATGAAGTTCCCTCGGAGGTTGAATAAAGCCACATCGAATACGATACACATATATATATATCAAAAGAAAAGAGATTTCTTCGCAAACTTCTTACTCCGATGGAAAAGTCTGGCCGAGATAATATAGGTCATTGAGTAGCAAGGGAGGAGAGAATTATACGATTGGATCGCTGGACCATGATTAGAGTCTAGATTCCAGGATTTTGCCAATCAAGTTCTCCGTACGAAACTTCTATTACGGGATAATATATAAAAAGAAAAAAAAGAAACGAATTCTTTTCTGATATTACTTTTAGAAGTTTAACGTACGTCAATAGTTAAAAAAAAAAAGAAATTAAATCGATCGATTCCAAGATAAGATTACATGCGAAAGACAATCTGACTGTGCTACGTTCAGAAACGAATTCTTTTATCCATTTCTGATATACTTTCAGAAGTTTAACGTACGTCAATATTTGAAAAAAAAAGAAATTAAATCGATCGATAAAATTACATGCGAAAGACAATCTGACTGTGCTACGTTCAGAAACGAATTCTGATATTACTTTCAGAAGTTTAACGTACGTTAATACTTAAAAAAAAAAAAAAAAAGAAATTAAATCGATCGATAAAATTACATGCGAAAGACAATCTGACTGTGCTACGTTCAGAAACGAATTCTGATATTACTTTCAGAAGTTTAACGTACGTTAATACTTAAAAAAAAAAAAAAAAAGAAATTAAATCGATCGATAAAATTACATGCGAAAGACAATCTGACTGTGCTACGTTCAGATTTACAAACGTTCCCAGAGAAAAAAAGGAACGAGAGAATTAAATATATACATATATATATATATATAAAATACTGACCTGCAATCGTTGCCTGAGAGTAGGCCTGAGCTCGGCGCGCATCCTCTCAAACCGGAAGACCCAGGCGACCCCGATCACGGCGTCGCCGAAAAGAAGCGCGAGAAGCAGGACCCAATAGGCGTTGAGAAGTCTTGCGCTCAATCTCCTCGCCGCTATACAACCCAACAATTGCACCAAGCCCAGCTGCGTGGCCAGTGCCAGGTAAGCGTAGAGGGCTGTCGGGTCGTATGCACGGGGCACCCCGGGCACCACGTACCGGCGTGGATCACCGGTGAATAAAAGGGTTCGTGAGACCGCGGCTGCAAAGCCTAGCGCGCTACCGAGCAGCACCAAGTTACAGGTGTATATCCAGAGCCGGTAATATCGCATCGCGACGTCCTGGCCACACTCGGCGCGTCTTTGGGACGTCACCGACGCCGCCGCCTCGTCGGCGACGCACGAACGATTACTGTCTCTTCTGCTACCTCCTTTGAGCGTGTCGTCGTTCTTATTGTTATTGTTATTGTTAATGTTAATGTTGTTGTTGTTGTTATTGTTGTTGTTGTTGTTGTTGTTGTTGGTTGTCGTGGTGGTGATGGTAGTGTCAACGGAGTGGCTGTGCTCTTGACAGTCGTCGAGCAAGAATAAGAAGGGTGGCTTCGCGTTGCAGTCCTTGTTCGCTGTCTTTTGGCTGTGCGTCGACTGCGGGGTGACTGAACGTTGCAGCAGCATCACCGTCATACTATCGGTGCCTCCCTGGTACGCGTGTCCTCGTCGTTAAGGATTATACCGTCCGGGTGGAGAATGGAAGCGGGAGGCGCGTGTGTGTATGTGTGTACGTGCGTGCGTGTGTATGTATGTGTGTGTATGTGTACGCGAGCGTGTGTGTGTGTGTGTGTGTTTATCGAGATCGGGAGAGCTTCCTCCGCGTCGAGGTGGACGAGCAAATGTGCAGAGTGAGAAACGGCGCGTGTCACGCGAGCCCCCCGACAGTGGTAGCGGTCTATTGTAACTTCTCGGCCAATCGGGAGAGCTTCTATATATCTCCCTTTTCTCTCTTCTTCCCCCGAACGCCGCGCTTCTTTCTTCTCCCCTTTGCTCCTCTCTTTCTATCGATTCCTTCGCGATCGCCGATGACGATTCCTATAAGAGGGGAAAAAAGAAAATGGAAAAAATCATGTCGATGGACGGTGTCGTGTCGGATGGATTTGAAGGACCGATCGCTGTAAAAGTATGGAGTATTTTCGCGCGATTCGAATGGTTTGTGGGAGAGATATATGTATATATATATATGTATGTATGTTATATATACGAGCGCCTGGAACATGCTTACCCGGCCGATAGTTTACAGCGAGCGGTCCTCTGTTCACTGGGTTAGGGGATTGTGTTGCCTCTGTGTTAATAGATTGATTAGGACCAGTTTGATTACGGATTACAGTGTTCGAAGCAACCGCTTGGACAATTGTCCGTCTGACAAATACATTCTGTCGTTACCGTCTGACCATAACGCTAGATCACTTGCTTACGTCGTTTCATCGAGAATTCAATCTCCTTCAATTCTATTTTCTACCTAAAAGATTCGCTATATCTAAAAAAAAAAATCATTGTACTTATTGATTCTATTATCACTCGCTATCCTCTCAACTATTCGTAAATGATTTCGATCGTGACGATCGTGAATCGCGATTTGAGATCACGTTTACTTTGAAATCGAATCGAAAGGGTTATCGAAAGTTCGTTGCGGAAGGTGTACGTAAACCGAGGAAGGCAAGGGACCTCTCCGTTTACCCGAAATTGATGGCGCCAGTTAGCAGGACACGATTCGAGGTAAACGATCGAAACAGAAAGCAATCGAGTGTCGGTTTCGGCCTTTTGTTCCGGCAATACCGCGTCACAGATTCGTGTCAACGATGTAAAGCAATAAAGTTGGCCGATAGGGGAACGATTTATCTTGCGGAATATCGGACACCGTCCGTTCCGTCCCCGTTCGCTTTCTCCCTCTTCTCTTCTCTGTCGAGATAACTCTGTCGAAAATTGATAAAAATATCGGTGCAAGAGCGGGCAGAAATGCGCATCAATAAAGTCGCGGGCAAGGGGAAAGCAATAAAGTTCGCCGATATATAAAGCTAGCGTGGATATTATAGGCACGAAATGAAAGAATTAATCCTGAGATTGTCTGAGCTCGAGGAATCGAACTGTCGTGGGGTGTGCATGTATTTAGTTATGATCTATTCTCGGAAAAAGAAGATATTTTGAATGTTTGAATAAATTCGTAGAGAATTAACCCTTTATTGCATGAATTTTTGGTCATGAAATAAATAATAATAAATGGTATTCTAACGGCATTCTTATTTTTTTAAAACAAATACATACGTGTCTATATGTATTTTGCATCCATGTAAAATAGCAATTACATCTTTGAAATTTAAATGCAACAGAGGGTTAAATCTTGTAAAATCAAAATCGAACGGTTTTCTTGCAGTTCGCTTTTTTTCTCTCTTTTTTAAACAAAATCTCGAAAGGATTTCTCTCTCAATTTCACAAAAGACACGCACGATCGCTTACTATATCCGATATGCAATGAGCGGCGCACAGATACGGCAAGGAGTAATTATTAGCTTTCATCGTGATAGATCACGTAGAAGCAATATCGGCCGCTCGTGAAACGGCACGAACAGGTCGCTAGCGTGTGCCTCGCTAAATTGTATTTCTTTCTGACAGTTCTAGCGTGCAATAGGCAATTCTATTATCGATCTCCCTTAGCCAGCTAGCCGTGTTGCGCTGTGCTCTCTCTCTCTCTCTCTCTCTCTCTTTGCGGGGAGGAACGAGTTGAACAACTGCAAATGAAGGAAAGACAAAGAGCAAACGTATTAATGCAAAAAAAAAAAAAAAAAAGAACGATCAAAATTACGAACGACGCACGAAATGACATTTCATTCCACGCGTATATTGTATACTCTACGAAGCGAAAAAGTAAGAAGGGAAAGAAAGAAAAAAAAGGAAATTGCACCCAAGAAAATATATACAAAATTTGTATATATTTGCAATTTAATATTATACGATATTTTTAGACGAAACTACAAGCATACCAATTTTTCATGATCTCTTTTTTCAAATTCTGATAATCAAAGAGAAATATGATTCGGAACTGGAAATTTTTCAAACCCACCAGAGGGATGATAGTGTCGGATATACATACATATATATGTGTGTATATGTACCAGAGATGCGCAGCCACTGGGCATTGGTTATTTTTAACAGAAATCGTATCGGTAGCAGCATCGTGTTTCTTATTAGACGGCTTACGTCAACCCGACTTGCTTTCGTTTCGTTCGAATTGAAGAAAACTGCGAAAGTAAGAGAAAGAGGGGGAGGAAGGAAGGTGGTGTATGTCGAAGCGAGGAGAAACGCGTGTACGTGAACGAGCAACGCGCGAATAAATGGTGAATTCGATCGTGGGTCGAAATGTCACTGCTCGATCATCGTCGTCGAACAAATTTAATAATAATCGGGGTGACAAACAGCTGTATGACATTTAAGACCGCTAAAGCCCCGTTAAATTTTCTTTCGTTTTGTACTCGTTGAACGATCAACCCTTCCTTCCCTCTAAAAACTTGATAACTTCTTCTTTCCACCAGCGGCCACTCTCTAAAGTATTCATCGTTCGCTTGCTTTCCGCCTCAAAAGCTCGGCAAATACGGTAAATAGAGTGCAGAGTGTCTATCCCGTTAATGAGAACTTTGTTTTGAACCGTGTTAGCGACTGTGAGCCGGATATAAACCAGAATGATGAATTAAAACCGAAAATGAAGAATGAAGCTTGGATACTTGGAAGATTGTAGATTCTTCTTCTGTATCCTGCGAACGATTTAAGAGCGTGTTATTTCTAATAACAAATCATTGAAATATCGGCCAATTTATTACTCAAGGATAGAATCGTTCGTGAATAATGGTAGAAAAGAAATATACTTACGATACGCTATTAAGTTACTTGTCATTTTGCACTTCTTTCGCCTTATTTTAACGCTCGTTTAACGCTTTATTTAGATTTTCCTCGTACAGGATATTTCAATGTTTCCGTAAACTTTACTCAACGCGTGCATTCGATATGAAAGTTTTTATTAATTAAACGATTTAATTTGCTACGAGTTTGCATTGTATATTTGGAGGGAAATTCGAATAACCAGTGTGACAAATGTGCGCGGAAATGGTTGAAGCGTTTCTGGAGGAAGGAAATTTGAGAAGTAATACATTGTCTAAGATTCAAAGTTCGTACAGTGTTTAAGGCGATAATTGTCGAAAGATTTGAGAAAGGGTGACGAAAACGTATGAAGGATTCGCGAGGATGAATTAACGGGTTTGAATTCTTGGCACAGAACGAATACGTAGGCACGTATGGTTGGGAATCACTGCACCACAGTCCTCTCGAGCCTCGTGTTAGAATATATGTAGCTACGTGTATAGATAAACACATGGAGTGAGAGAGAAGTGGAGACGATACATGCATCCGTGCTTCAGAATGCACACATGTCCAGATGTACGTGTATCCATCGCGTGTGGGTGGTTAAGTGCACGTTGTGCGGGATCTAAGAAAAGAAAGAGGGTAAACAGAAACGAGGGGATCGGGACGGAACAAAAAGAAATCTCGTCGTCGATAAATTTTCTTCTAAGATCTTCTTAATGGGAGGGAGGGGGAGGATGAAAGAAAAGGAGGATGATAGAAGAAAAGAAAGGAATGGAAGATTGGTTTGGCAAGTTTTCTATCTCTTTCGAAAGTATCGATGTTACGATACAGGATGAGGATGAAGTAGAGGAAAGAATGATAACGGAAGAAAGTGAAGGGCCCATCGATCGTTTAACCCCTCTTCTGCTGCGCGCTTGCTCGAATACATTTACAAATTAGGCTTGGAAGAAAACTTCCAACTTTTAACTTTTGATTTTAACGCAACGATTCCTATATACATATATATATATCGATATCGACGATTCGTATAATTTATTATTAAAGGAAAAAAAAAGACTCGAAAGATGAGGATTCAGACAGTCAATGTCCTGGGTCAATGTTCAGCGTGTTCAGGTTGGTGCGAGTACCGGTGAAAAAAAGCGGGGACAATCGATCCCCACAGGATGATCCCTTTTTTTTCGCCCCCGGTGTCGCTTGGAAAAAGAAAGAGACAGAAATCTCTCTCTATCTCTCTTTCTCTTTCTCTCGCCAAGCTTGGAACAGAGAGTGAAGAGAGACCTGACCTTGTCTAGTGAATTAAACGACATCGCGAATACCTTCACGATGGAGAATAGATGTCGGTGTCTTTTTTAATTAAAATTCTTTCGTTACACGATAGACGCGGAGAAACGAAAGGAAAGAAAGAAACACGAAGGGAGGGGGTGGCCAGGAAGAGGAGGAGCGGTTTTATGCGAGAGAGAGAGCTTTTAATTAGCTATCGGCGCGAATGTTTGTTATCGTTTGGAGGAGAAGCTGGATATACCGGAGAAGGGAAAACCGTGGTGGTGGGTTGAGGGTTGAAACTCGACCGAGCCGAGGACGAGGGGAGAAGGGGGTCGACGTTATGCAATCCTCCTCCCGACCTTCCCGCAGAAATTTATCGTAGCTTTTCCACGGATCCCTTTCCTCTCTCTCTCTCTCTCTCTCGTCACCATTCAATGACAATACACGAATATTCGATGCCTATTCTATTGTAAAGGCCCCGCCTCGATCGCCTCGGCCTTGTATCCGTCATACTTCTTCGCGGTCTAATTATTCGCTATGTCTTCTAGAGGAGACGAATCTTTATCTTTCTTTGCAAGATTTTGTATTTGTATTATTCTTCTTCATTGTTCAAAAAAAAAAAAAATAATAAAAAAAAGAAAAGAAGAAACGATGAAAATTTATCGACGAAAAAACTGTATGAACGCTTAAAAATCTCGGAATTTTTGAATAATTACCGATGGTGTTATTATTGGCTTTTCGCCCTGCACACACGTGACTGCACACTGCTGCCAGAAAATCGAGTAAAAACCAGCTGATTACGAAAACGAGACGAAGAGAGAGAGAAAGAGAGAGAGAGACCTTTCGAGAAGTCCCCCATGTACGTCTCGTTACTGACCTTTAAACGTGGGTTACGCTGTCACGGTGACACACCATGGTGAATCTAGCACACACATCGTCATAAGAATCACTAATGTCACGAGTAGGATCGAGCGTGAACAGTAGGAGCGTTGGTACAGCGAGACAGTCACGTCACGTCTATAAGCATCGCCGCGACCGCGAGCCTCATCGAGACTGTTTTCCTTCTCGTTCATGCCAAAAGCGCTTGCTTCCGCCGTTCCGTTTTTACCGCTTCTGGTGCTGCTTTTCCACCACTATCAATCACCACCATGATCCCACGTTACTCGTCCTCCGCTTACTCGTCATCATCCTTCCCCTCGACCCTCTAAACTCTAAGCCGTTCCTATTCTCACCCCTTCCTGTTCACCCCTTACTTTTGATCCCGTGATTCTAGCTGCTGGCAGCAATCGAGCGGGACCAACAGCTTAAACGCATAACGAAACACTTGGAACCCTGAAACCCACGTACGTGCGCGGTTTACTACAACTATCGAATCACTACTCGACTTCACGTTTCTCGCGGTATATACGTGCACACTGGTGAAAATGATATAAGATTGTTTTATCTAGAAACGACACACAAAACGGCACCACGTTGAAATTGAATATCGGCAGTTTCTCGTCTGGAGGAGGAAGACGGCCACTGGTCGCGACGTCCCTTGCCACTCTATCGTGGAAGAGGCAGTGGTGGTAACGCGGCTGGCATCGGGAAGAATTTTCTCGCGTACAAGGGTGGCTGTCAACAGCGCCCGAGGTAGGCAACCGGACTGACTGGTCGCGCTGCACAGTGTCGGCGACAGACAGCGCGACCACCGATGAGACGGAGATCGACGATCGGTTCGGGTGTACTCGGAAGGGATGAAACGAGAGAAAAGATCGGTGAGAGGCGGCGGTGGCGAGGTTGGATCGTGTGCGAGAGAAAGGATGGCATTGGAGGGGAGAAAGCTCGATGGGGGTGAATCGAGCGTTGGTAGGGGTGGCCGATGGGAAGGGGAAACGTAGCTTTGAGAGAGAGACAGAGCGTGGTGGTGGAAAATCTGTGGTGGCACGTGTGCTTCGAGGGGTGAAGGGTGCGTGGCTAGTAAGAAAGGGAAAGAGTAGTAAATAGAAGAGAGAAAGTGGCGGCGAGAGAGAAGGAAGATTGGAAATCTGTGAGAATACATAGGAAATGAGGAATAATGTAAGTAGATTCAGAAGAGATTGGGAAGAAAATAGAAAGGAAATGCAGATGCGAGAGAAGCAAAATAAATGGTAGTGAGAAACTTTGAGGGATGAATAGAAAAGTGAAGGAAGGCCGTCAACTATAGATTCAAGGAGAAAGGGAATAATTAAAATATCTCAGAAAATATAAGAAATAAGGAAAAATAGAAACAAAATAAAAATAAGATGAAAGTAAATGAGTAAAAAAAAAAGAAGATAATTTGGAAAATCTAGGGAAAAAAAAAGAGGAGGAAAAATTTAGATGGAATAGGAAAAAAGGAGAATAGAAATAATTTTTAGAAGATGGAAATAAGGATAGACAATCGTTAGAAAGATTATGCATGGAAAAGAAAGAGAGGACGAAGCAAAAAACTGCTCGAGAAAAAGTATAAAATTTGACAAGGATAATTTTGTGAATGAAACGAGAAATATAAATCATAAGATAAAAAGAAAAATGAAAATACAATAATGTTGAAAAAGATGCGCGAAGAAGATAAACAAAAAGACAAAATGATTAAAAAAGCCAGTTAAAATAGAAAGACAAAAGAGGACAATTTTCGAAAACGTAAATAAGAGGAAACACAAACGAATATAAATATGATAATCAATTCAAGATTTCCTCTTTCTGATTTTGCAAATATCTTCAGATTAAATCCTCGAATTGAATCGTTGTGATAGAAATGGAAAAGTGCGCGAAAGGCGCGAAATACTAATCTCCTTGAAAAATTTCCCGCTTTTCCCATATTTATTCTTGATTCATAGAGAAAAATTAATCTCTTGAACATAATTTCTCGAGACAGCATGTGTTACAGATATAATCATAATCAAAAACAGCTTCATAACATATATGTATTATAAAATAATCGAAAATTATATCAAAGAAAATAATAAAATTTTATTATTTCATTTATATATCTATTAAAATAATTTTTCTATTCATTTTCGCAAATATTTTCAAATATTTTTTTCTAATTATTTCTTTTACAAAAAGCATCTGTTATTATTCATATATACATATATTATCTCTTTACGGGATCGCTATAGGATTTTTAATTAAAAAAATCATTTTTAACAAGAATAGAAAAAAATAATATAGACAAGAAGATTAATTACTGATCGCTTACCGTTATTATGTAGAATTCAAAGACGATCGATCAATCGAGCCCCGTAGTATTCGACGCGCGATTAGAGGCGGCGCATCTTTTCCATATTCCGGATCAATAATCGACGTTTTCTTTCAGGACGATGGTAGAACGCATGCCGGTAGAAGCCGAGAAAGTTGCGGCGGGGTCGGACGAAATATCGCCAACGCCTTGATCAGCCTTGGTCTGAATGCTACGCGGTTAATATCCGTTGTAGGTAACGACCAGCCTGGGAAAGCTATAATTAAAAGTCTAGGAGATGGTGGCCAGACCGTTGAGCAGTTGTCAAATATGAACACAGCTAGGTACGCGTTACCTTTCTCCGTTAATATTCCGCGAACGTTAGATCATCGATTTTTTTTTTTTTTTTTAATAAATTATCCCAATAATTATAATTGTTTCTTTTTTTTTTTATCTATTTGACAAAATTATAATTTTCTGATTGTTTAATCATTAATTATAATTTTGTTTTTTTATACTTGAATTATACTAAAGCCAATCATTATAATTTATACTATAATTAATCATTATAAAGAACAAAAAAAAAGGATAAGATTATCCTTATGCAATATTGAATCCAAAGACAGTAAAAATTCATCATTAGTATTAATTTATCCGCTTTTTAGCAAATAATTGATCTGGTGTCATAATCATTGATCCCTCGAGACAATTTGTCTCCGATTTTCACTTCATAAGTGAATTCATTTTTGCTTTCTTCATATATAATTTTTTTCATACATTAAAGAGATGATTTGACATCATATATATATATATATATATAAAGATAATATTCATTTTATATATAATTTTTAATTATTTTTTTTATATATATTTTTGTACTTGATGATTCAAGATGTACCACAATTATCGATTATAAAGGTGAATGTCGTTTCGGAATCGGTGAAATGGAAGTGTTTACGAGTATCAGCCCAAATCTAGTGAAGAAATATCAATCATATGTGGAGAACTCAAGCATCATTGTACTTGATGGCAATCTACCTTTAGATACGATTCAATATTTATTAGAGCTTGCAACATATTCAAAAATTCCAGGTAAGTCATATTTATATAAGTCTTTCTTCTCTATCTGTTTATTAAGTCTTCTTCTATATCTGTTTATTAAAATATTTCAATCCCGTATAATTATAATTTCAAAACATACGATAAAATTTGATATAATGAACATTATATCAAACGTATTTTTATAATATAAACATATTTTCTGTATAAAATTATACAATAAAAAATAATTACAAGGATATGTAATATTTTAATTTCAATAAATTGTAAAGATTATTAAGCTATTGTAATATATGAAATTTTCTTAATTTATATACATATTCAATACATACATTCATAAAAATATTATAAAAAATGGACGGAATTAATCGCTAAGATTAGGCAGATTTCAAATATAAGATAATGTCACATAACAAAGATACAACTATAAATATCAACTTGTTATTGATATTATTAAAAATTGTTCTGTGACTAAATCCTTTTTTAATGTAACAGCTATGACGATAGATTATATATATCCTCCTCTTGCCAATCCTTGATGACTTTGTAAATTGGGCTGCATTTGCATCACTAAATTACTAGATTGTTTGCGCAATCTATATCCAGCCTTTGCGTCTAAATACAAAAAAAATGCAGCTAACCAATGAAACATAAATGAAATAACTGCTAAACCATATGACCATGACAAATGATTAAAATTTGGATACATTAACCAGTCTCTGCGCCAACATTGCCCACCAAATATTGATACTGCTAAAAATAGTACGGTACCTGAAATTTAAAATCAATTGAATAAATAAATTTTATTCATATAATTGATGTAAAATTTCTATTTACCTGCTATAGCACAACATGAGAAAGCACTAGCTGAAAGAATCCATTCATAATTCAATACAAATTTCAAAGGCCATCGAACTAAAGTCAATGCAATTACAACTTGTGCAAAAAATGAAAATAATAAAGCAAGCGTGACAAATGTTTGCACAATCATTAACCATCCTGGTAATAACCACTCTCTGATCACGTAATATTCTTCTGAGAATATATGATGACAACCATCAAATTGTTTATCAAATTGATAATATGGATATCTGAATTGTTCAAAACAATATTCCCAAAGTCCCATATGTTTAAAATTACTAAAAGTCTCTTCATAAGATTCAATCCAATATGGACTAAAATTAATCAAATAAAATTCATAAAATAATAAAAATTATAAAAAATATTTAATTAAAATATTTAGAAAATACTACTTTTTTATCAATGTCAATATCAAAAATTTAAATTACCTAGTAAATGCCATAACCAACAATAATCCTGCAATATATGTAATTACTCCACCAAATACTACCGCGTCTAAAAAAGAATGACCAATTAATAGAGGTTATGAGTGTTTTTTTAAATAATACAATACAAAAAATAATTTTGTTTACTTGATGCACGGTGATAATCTTGCTTATTAACAGACATATCGATTGTTTATTGTTGTTAATTACTGTAAATTACTGGCATACGCCAATAAATCTTTTGTTTATAAAGTCCAAAAATAATCTTTATCGTAAACTTGCCACACCTTTCATCGTGTCAGTCTTGCCAACAATATGTATGATATCCTAGATCTATAATCAAAAGTTGAAAATATTTATATATTTGTACAAATAACCTATTAAACAAATTATTAAAATTATATTGTATATGTAAATAATAATTACTTTGAATATTCAATTTCATTTATTGAAAAATGCATATATTACAAAAAATATGTTGTATTTAATTAAAAGTAATTTTTTTCTCAATATACATTCGAGGACGGATAATTAAATTATTACATATCGATATGTTAATATTTTTATATATGTAAATTACAAGTATTTTTTATATTTATTATTTATTATAAATTTTTTATATATAGATTCACTATAGGCAGTGGATATTTGCATTGTGAAGTTTATACAATATTTAACAATTTCCTATATTTATAATAAAAAAAAATTTTTTACTGCATACAATTGAGATTTCTTGATAGAATAATTAAGTATATTTTCATTTAATTTTACTTTATATATTTAAATTTCAAAAATGTTAATAAATAACAAAAACATTAAAATTAATATATGAAGATTTCCTTTTCCATACTATTTAGTATAATTTTACATAATATGTATATATAAAACTTATAAAAATACAAATCTTATTATTAATAATCATTATTATTAATAATCATATTATAATATACTTTGTACTAAAATAATAATATAAAAAATCTAATATTAAAAATTATCTAATATATGGACGGAATAATATTACAAAATTTTGGTATTAAAATATTGTGCAAATCTTATTTTAAATCATGTACGAGATTCAAGCTGAAATCTTGTTTGAGATTCTTTTAAATATTCTCGTTTCTTACGTTGAATATTTGCTTCAACAAGAAAAAGTGCACCTGTTATGATAGTCAGTACACTACCCACAACTGCCATTATAAAAGACCAACCAAAAAAATTATTAGCATGTCCAGGCATCCAACCTTCAGTATTCCCAAAACAAGCAAATATAATTACTGCCAATCCACCACTTATACCACCAATAAGCAGTAGATATCCAATTATCATAATAAGTTGTACATAATATTTTTGTTCTGGATCACTACACAGAGTAAATAATAATATCAATAAAAATGATATAAGACTTAACAGGAAGCATAAAGTAAAGAAAAACTGTGTTGCTATCATAAATGCTGTAACAAAGAAAAAATTAACAATTAATTATGATAGTGTATTATTTCATTTATTAAATATAGTGAAAGTAAATAATAATAAATAAAAATAAAATAAATAAAATAAAAAGGAAAACTTACGAGGTAGAAGAAAACCAAGAATATCAGTATATCCTGCAGTAAAGGGATCATAAACCCATCTACAACCAACAAAAAAGCGTCTAGGTGCGTCCATTTCTTGAGGATTTGGAAGTGATCTAAAGCAATGAGTCCAAAGGCCTAATTTATCAAGTTTCGCACCAGTAATACGATAATCGCTCACCAACCATGCTGGTGTACTAAATGCAACGCAAACACACACAAAAGCAATGATAAAAACACCGACACCAATATTGCCGGAAAAACTTCTTTTTTTCATGATAAAAAATTATTTTGTGAATACTAAAAATCACAATATAGCACAATGCGTATGACAAACAATTCAAATCTACTGATTTAAAGATCTCACGGTATTAACCACACCCAAACACGCTATGTTGAGTAGTGACCATGTAACTTTCCATCTAACCTAACCTTGTAAAATCATGACTATCTCACGATATATAAACTATAACATAGCAGTTATTATAAAAAAAAAATTCTTAATTTGTAGTTAAAATATTTAATGTAATAACATTGATATATAAAATAATTTTGATGAAATAGATATTTGTTATTAAATCCAAACTTCAATCCTAATACTTAATAATACTTTTCTTCTCTATTCTTTAAAATTAAAATTAAAAATTAATCTTTATAAACTATTGATTTAATATTAAATACACTATTATCTTAAAAAAATAATGAGCAATTAACTTTTAATAATTTTATATTTCAACATATAATAATTCTAACATTTATAAATATAAATATACATTAAACAATAAATTTTATAAAATTGCATTTAAAATTAGAAATATTTCGTATTGATGAAATATTTAATAAAAAAATTTAATAAAAAAAATGTTTAAAAGAATATTAAGAATATTAAGCGATTAGCGAACTTAAAACAGGAAATATTATTTATGAAGGATTTTATTTTAAATTTCTATTATAATAACATTACATAATTGATATTTCATTTTTATTTTTCCATTATTAAATTGTAAATGAAATAAAAATGCTAATATGCATGCTCTCTATTATTTAATGTATTAATTATAATATTAATTATAAGTTTTAAATTTGATTCATCTTTTTCGAATTTTTAATAAGTATTTATAAGTATATATAATTTTCAAATATATTTTTGAAAATACTAAAAAATTTCAAGAAAATCTGATATAAATTTATAATAAATTTATATATTTATTGATTCATATTTACCATCTTTAATCAAGATTCCAAAATTGATATGTTTTATGGATTAATTTATTAATTGAATTACAATTTACATGATTTATTAAAATATTAAATATTAAATATCATAAGATAAAACGAAATTGATATTAATACATTTTTTAGATATAATATAGTATGCGAAATTATAAAAGTTGTTGATTAAAATAGGGACTAAAGTAGGTCAACGACTTACACCTGACATCGATCTTCGTGCACGCAATCTTAGTCGTAACTCACATTGAATTATTTGTTTCGATAGTAAAATGGGTCACAATCTTAGCGTGTTTTCTTTATAATTATTTTTCTATGAATTTCAATGATAAACAATTATTTATTATTAATTATTTATCAAATAACTACAAAAAAATAACAAAGAAACGTTTTTGTAGAAAAAAATTAGATAAATATAAAAAAAGAAATAAAAAATCTTTTAAACAAGTTATTTTATTTCTTTTAACTTTTCATACAATTTCCAATATAAAATAATCCAACAAATGTATAAAATATTTGTTCATACTAAGGTCATATAATTAAAATTCAATTAGATAATTAATACTATATTTACAAACTCTTAACTTTCTTATAAGATCTCCGATTTATATGGACGGATTTATTATCATTAATTATTCTATAAAATAATAAATGCACAATATATATATATATTATACATGAAACATATTATAAAAATGTATAAAATATTTTTTTAATTATTATTCTTTACTTTTCTCAAGAAGTCATTATATTTATAAGTTTGAAAGGAATTTTTTTATATAATATTTTGAAAATAATCACTATAAATATTAAAATATATAGAGTCTTCAAAAAGTTTGTGTAAATGATACACAAAATAATCTCAGAAAAGAGCTATATATAAATTTTCAATATCATAAATAATTTATCATTCATTTGCATTCTTTATTGATAAAGACATTATTTAAATAGTTGTATGTGTTTTTTGTTCTTCATTTAATATTCTTTCTTGTTTCTTTCTATGTCTACGACCTTCAATCAAGAACAATATACCTGCTACAACCAAAATAAAGCTACCAAGTACAGCTAATGCATAAGACCAGCTAATATCATTATGTTCCCAATTAGGCATCCAATCTCTACCGTCACCTCGTGCACCAAATATTATAACTGCAATAATACCACATATTCCACCTAATACCAAGTTTCCACCAATTGTCCATAGTAGTAACTGATATTTATCATGGTGTTTTGAGCAACATGTATATAATATGGTTAAAAAACCTCCTATTAATAATAAAGTCAGACACAATGTGAAAAAGAATTGTGTTGCAACAAAAAAATTAGGCAAAAGTATATCATGAATTATATAATATTCTTCTTCAAACACCCACCAACAACCATAAAATTTAGTGTCATATAAGTGATGTGGATGTTCAAATCCATTAAAGCACACTTGCCATAAACCTAAAACAAAAAATATATTATAAGACAATATAAATATGAAAATAATATGAAATAACAATAATAATAATAATAATAACATAAATAATATAAAAATATTTTTAATTAAATTACCGATTTTTATAAACTTTGGATTTTCCAATTTTCCGTCTGTTTCAAGCCAATTGGGTGTGGTGAATGCAATTACAATTAAAAGAAATGCAATTGCTGTGCAAATAACAGCTGCTTTTCCGTTTCGAGTTTTACCCATTACTATTTAGTTTTTTAACAATATCACAAATAATTCTTTTAATTTAATGTTTATATATAATAAAAATATTATTTTTTTATTTCGGTTATAATGTATGGTTATGTATCTACTATAAATATACTAAGTATATACTCAATGAAATAAAAGGTTAATAGATGTCCATTTGTACGAAGAATTTTTAATGCTTTAACAGCGCTCCATGTTGTAGACAATACATTTAATTTTAGCGCCATTATTTAAATATTATTTTAAAATTAAATTATACTAATTTGTACAATTTATTTATTCTATAATAAAAATATACATATAAAATATATATATAATATATTGCATAAAATAATTATTAGTATAATTTAATTATTTATATATATATAATATAATAAATATATAATATAATATAATATAATAAATAAATATAATATATATATATACACTTATAAATTATTGTTTAATTATTATTTATATAATATAATAAAAATATTTATATAATAAATAATATAAATATATTTAATAAATAATTATATAAATAAATTTATATAATTATTATTTATAAATTGAACGACAAAAATTAAAAGCATTCGTTTTTTTAGTTTGGTATGAACCTACGGATGTAAAAAAAGCAATGAAGATATTTGAAGCAAAGTTACAATGGCAAAATGTTTTGCATTTTATATCACCAAACAGAAATGAGCTATTAGTCATTGGAAAATATCTTGGTATACCTGTACCTGATAATAAATTAACTGTGGACTTAGAAGAAATAAAATCAATTGCAGAACAAATAGCTAAATTTATTCCAGTGATTATATGTACATTAGGATCACATGGAGTTTTGGTAAATATTTAATTGTAAATTTCGTATAATGTAAATATAGAATTTAATAATTAAAATAATTTATTATAGGTTGTTCGTAAAGCCTTAGGAAATGATCCTTTTTATGATAAAAAAGGTAAATTAATTGTCCATAATATGTCCATCACTTCTCGTTTATATCCACCTTTATCTTATGTTTCTGATGATCCAAATGAAACGTTTAATGTAAGTGGTTGTGGTGATTGTCTCACTTCTGGAATAATTTATGGAATTCATAAAAATTTAGATGAAATTAGCTGTCTCTCTTTAGCTTTAAAGGCTGCAGCACTTTCCTTAACTTCATTAGATGCAGTTCCTGCTTCACTTTCATTATTATGTAATGATACAAAATATTAATAAGTAATTTGTAATAAATTAAATATAAGTAAAATAAAATAAAAATTAATAATTATATTTTTATATAAGTTCATTAGTTTTTTTTTTCCCCCATTTCATAACAAATTCAGCAATGTTAAATTTTCGTTTACAGCCTTCATAATTCATATATCTAATTTTTCCAAATATATCTCTTTCTGGCCAACCATGATCATGGACACCACAGATAGACCACATACAACCTAAAAAAACAAATAAAACATATTTTTTAATGTAAAACAATCTTCACGTAAGTAAAATATAAAAATTAATATAAGATATAATACATATAAAACTAACCTACATAACCATTAGGATCACAACCATCTATACTATACTTATTATTTAAATAATTGGCCCATTTTAAAGCAATTTCAGGAGTTTCAGTCCATTCTAATATTTTCTTTGCCCAATACATTCTTAAAAACCCATGCATCTTTCCTATTGTTACCATTTGATTTTGACATGCATTCCACAAATCATCATGAGTTTCTGAATTTTCCAAATGATTTAAAAAATATATATATTTTCTTTTATCCTTCCTATATGTAATAAAATCTTAATAGCAATATGTATAATATAATTTATAATAAATGAAATAAATTACCGATGCTTATTTAATGTTTCTATAGCCCAAGGATAGGCACCTTCAATTAGATCATATTTTTCATTATAAAAGCAAAAATTATCACTAAGTTCTTTTCTAATAATAGCTTCTTCCATAAAGGACTCAACTGACTTTTTATATAATTTTTTATACTCTTTTATTTCCAAAATACAACGTTGTACTGAGATCATGCCAAAATGAAACCAAGGTGATAAATTGCTAATGGCATTTGATAAAGGATTATTACGTTCATCTCCATATTTTTTTAAACGATTCTGTAAGAAATTTTCAAGTTCCTTAATACCATTTTCATATCCTGGCTTAGCCCATGTAATTTCTTTTACTGACTTGTCTACTTCTACATTTTGTAAAGCTATTTTCCAATTATTTTTTTCAAACTTTTCTTTTGTTGTATATGGATGTTTTATAACAGGTGGAAATTCTGTTAAAAATTCCTCTAGTTTTGTATTTATTTTATTTCTAATTGTTTTAGCAGCAAATTCTTGCTTTGATGATGCATACCAACAAGGCACAATATTATGAGCATCTACCTTTAAAAGATATATATATATTAAGTATTATTAATTATATAATTATAATAATTAGAATAATATTTACTTGACAAATAGGAATATCTTTAGGAAGATTTTTTTTCACATTATCAATCCACAACATAGGTAATTTTAATGGATAAAAATCTGTAATAATAGCTCCCATATTATATATTTTTATAAATTTAAGAATATTTATATTTGGTTCACCATGTAAAAGATGAAAATTTATATTTAATTTTTTACATTCTTTTTCGATTTCTTCTAATCCTTTCAGAAGAAATTTATAATATCTTATAGAAGCATTAAGAAAGTTTGATATTAAGCAAAAACATATATGAAGTGGTACATTATTTTTTAAAGCTGCTTTTTGAGCAAAAAGTAATGCCCAATTATCTAAAAATATTTAGAATTCTTTTTAATACTGAAAATATTATTAATATATAGCATATATACCTTGTATCCTAATATCGCGAAACATCCAATACAAAATACCATTGCAATTTTCCTTGATATCATTTAAATTATTTAAACGTTTAATACGTTTTTTATTAAACTTAAATGTCATGATAGATTCAGATGTCTAAAATACATTGAAAAATAAAATATTTAAACAAATATGTAATTAATTAAAAAAGAATAATAATATAAAAATTTACATTTTTTCTATTATCTTCAAATTTTTTTAAAAGATCAAAAACTTTTCTACGTTTAAATGGATTCAATTCTTCCATATTTTCATAAAATTTTATTTATATTATATAATATTAAAAAATAACTTTTTCGTAAATTTCTTATAAAAGTTAATAATTATTAATTCACACTACGCAACACAAATTTCTCACATTATATATTCGTAAAGCACATTCGATATAATGCGTTAATTTAATATTAAAAACCCGCCATATCACAGTCTATACCAAAGTTTCTGATTGGTTATTTCCTTAAATCAGATAAGTTATATTCATTAAATTTTATGTATATGACGAAATGCAAATTAAGATTAAAAATCATAATTCACATTATTATATGATACTCATTAAACATTAAAATGCAAATTACATAAAACATTAAATTATTAAAATGCAAATTATATAAAACATTAGAATATTAAAATGCAACAAGAAAATGCAAATGAATAAATGAAAAATTTTTCAATATATGTATAATTCATAATTTATTTTCTTTATAATATATACAATACATTTTTTATATATCATCAAATAACTATATATAATTATCTGCTCATATCTTTCCTATTTCATGTAAACATACCATGCATTAATTTATTTGATATAATTAAAACAAAATTTATTACAATATATGACAATATATAATATTATATACATTATGCAACGCATCAAAATATTAATTATAACAAAATAAGAAACATACATTCAAAATAACTTAAAATTTTGCTAATGAAATAAAATAAATAGGTTACTTATTAATTATCTTCAATCTTGTATACACATATCTATCCACTGACAAATTAAAGTTAAACCTAGCTTTACTTCGTTATGAAGATCGTGAATATATAAAATGTATAGAAACCGAGAATTCACAGAAGTAAACAGCATCTCGACATGCACGCACACAACGTAGAAACGCGATGCATTTCAGCAGCAGAAACGAAAACTAGGTAGAGAGGGATTGACCAATAGAAAGAAACTCTATAAGATCACGTGGTTCACGACGCAATGTAACCACGAGCAGGATGAAACTACCGTCAACAGAGACGAATGAAACGTCGAGAGAGAAGGTTAAGTTTGTTCTCATTAAATTGAAAGAGTAAGAAAGAACGATAGGTAAAGAAGGATAAATGTATATACCGGTGTAAGAAAAAGATGAAGGATTGAAAACGATAGAAACTTTTCGTGAGAAGACAAAGGATACCAAGCAAGGAAAGAAAGATAAAGAAAAGAAGAGAAAGATAAAGAAAGGGTGAGAATAGGAAAAGAAGAGAGGGACGGAACGAACGAGAACAAGCGGACAGACTGGCAGACGGACTTGTCCGATTCACGACTTGCGTTCTCGTGTCTGCGTTTCAGCTACTTACTATCCTCTGCTGCTGTTCACCAGGCACCAGAAGCGCGCGACATAGCAGTAGATTCAGTTCGGTGTAGAAAAAGAAAAAAAATATATATATGTATATATATTAATATATATATATACATACACATACGTATACAGATAGTATATATATATATATATATATATATATATATATATATATATATAGGAAGAGGAAAAAAGAAGTAGAAAGAAAAGAAAGAGAGAGATCGAAAGAGAGTAAGAGCGAAGCGGGCGCCGTTACGATAAAAGAAGTTTTTCGGAGAGCGTATTCGGGAGCGTTCAATGGTCGAAGCAGCTATGCGCCACGCCGTCGTAGAGCTCTTAGCTAGCTAGTTCTGACTACGGGAGGTCTCGGGCCGCAGTTACGACCTCGAGAACGAGCGGGTTCGACTCGCGAAGATGACCATAATAGTCTTTTTGATCGACACGTCGGCCTCCATGAATCAGAGGGCATATTTGGGCGGGCGACCCACGCTTTTAGATGTAGCCAAGAGCGCCGTGGAGACTTTCGTGAAGGTACGCTAGTCAAACAGCTTTCCCGACCGGGAAATTCAATTGTGGTTACTAGCTAATCGTTAGTTTGTATCATTACTAAAAAGAGCAATATGTAAAACATATTTTCTTTTATTTCCCTTTAATTCATTTCTTAATTATTTAATCTTTCTCTTTTTTTTAGGTAAGACAAAGATCACCAGAGAGTCGTGGAGATCGTTACATGCTTCTGACCTTCGAAGATCCGCCTCAGAATATTAAGGTATGTTTTCTTTATATTTCATTTGCTTTTATATATTCGCATCTTTTGCATTTATTGTCCTTTTCCCTTTCTCTCGTTTCTAAGATCTCTGTCTCTTACACGCATACGTTTATTCCATGTTAGTTATTATGTATAGAATCCCATGTAAGTTTTCTTTAATGCTATGTTTTTTCTTAAATATTTTTTCAATTTTTAATTACATTCATAATTCATTGTCTTATGTTACTATTATTTATGCAAAATTGTTGTGTTATTAGCTCCCTTCGATTGAATAATTGATATTCAATAAAAAGGCAGCAAAGTGCAGCGTGCACTTGCCGTATCTTCCGTCCTCGGTTACGGAAGAGCAGCATTGTGGGTAGCTATACGTAGGTGGGGGAACCTACCCACGAGGTTCTCATGGTTTTGTGCGCGCCAAATTTATGAAATTAAAATATACAATTTCTTTAATATAATAAATTTATTTGTTTTTATTTTTAAATTTATAAAATTTAAAAATATATTATATTATTTTTCGTTATTTTTATTCTAAAATAAATTTTTTCATTAATTTTTTTTTTCAATAATATTTTAATTTAATTATGTTATGTGATTTAATAATGTTATTTAATTTTATATTATGTTAAATATACTTATAAATTGAAAGAGAATTGAAGAAATTTTTTTTTCAAAATTGAATATGAGTTAAGGATAATCCATAATTGAAAATTATTATAAGGATTAAGATATTGTCAATTTGATAATGATAAAGAAATAAAACAAATTTTTCATATTTTTCATAATGGATCCTGAGATAATAAAGAATTACAATGAATTAAAAATTAATATAATTTAATATTTTTGATATAATAAAAAATTAAGAAAATTTTCAATAAAATAAACAAGTATTGTAATTACAATTAAGTATTCTTTATTATCTAAATACATAATATCATATAGAGAATTTTATTATTACAATCTCTATCTTTTTCTTCATTATTGCAGAATTAATTTTAATGACAAAACTTAAATTGTAACAAGCTACAATTTTGCATTTTTCTTGAATTATTAACTTTATCATTTTAGTTTTACAAATAAAAAATTTGCAAAAGTTAAAATTTTAATATAAATAATAATTCAATAAAATATCTTTTTAATAATTATTTATATTATATATATTTAATTATTTATATATTTATAATTTTTAATAATTAATTATAATTTATAATTTTTAATAATTATTTATATTGAAAAAATGTATTTAAGATTAGTATTAATTTTCTAAATAAAAAATAAGAAATAATGATTTTTATTCTTGCTTTTAAATAACTAAACAAATATTTTTATCTTTCTAGGCTGGATGGAAAGAAAATTTAGCTACTTTTATGAATGAGCTTAAAAATTTACAATGTGTTGGATTGACAACATTAGGTGCTGCTTTAAAACATGCTTTGGATGTTTTGAATATAAATCGAATGCAAACTGGAATAGACACATATGGACAGGGGAGGTGTCCTTTTTATTTAGAACCATCAGTAATTGTTGTGATTACAGATGGAGGAAAATATACAACTAATAGTGGAGTTAATCAAGATGTAACTTTTATAACTAATTATAAAATAAAAGTAATCTTTTAATTTTTTTTTTTAAAAAAATGGTTAAACAATTATGGAAATTACTGTTGTAGTTCACATTGCCAATGCATTCTCCTATACCTGGATCTGAGCTTACAAAAGAACCATTTAGATGGGATCAAAGATTATTTTCTTTGGTACTTCGCTTATCTGGAACTCCAGCTGTTGAGAGAGATACAGGATTAGTGGCAAGTGATTCATCTCCAATAGATGCTATGTGTGAAGTTACTGGAGGTAGAAACAAGTATTTTCATCATATAATTTATTCTAGTTTGTTTATAAAAATATACTGATATAAAAAATTTATTATTTATTGTAGGTCGTTCATATTGTATAACATCTTTTAGAATGATGATGCAATGTATAGACTCTTTGGTACAAAAAGTTCAATCTGGCGTAGTAATAAATTTTGAAAAAATTGGTCCAGATCCTCCGCCATTAAATAACGAAACGCAACATGTAGACGATGATGAAAATGAAGATGAAAATACTGCAACGAACGGAACACGAACGTATCCTCCTAATCCAACAGTACCAGGAAATACTGCATGGCATTCTTGCAGAAGATTGATTTATGTTCCACGATCTGCTCAGAAAGGTTTTGCAGTTGGATTTTGGCCGATTCCTGAAAGTTTTTGGCCTGATTTAAGCGCTAGTTCTTTGCCACCTAGATCAGCACATCCAAATGTAAAATTTACTTGTACCAGTCAAGAGCCTATGGTAATAGAAAATCTTCCATTTGATAAATATGAATTAGAACCAAGTCCATTGACACAATATATATTAGCCAGAAAGCAACCAACAATTTGTTGGCAAGTTTTTGTGGCTAATTCTTATAAATCAAGTGATGTTGGTCATCCATTTGGGTATTTAAAAGCAAGCACTAATTTAACATGCGTAAATTTATTTGTTATGCCTTATAACTATCCAGTACTTTTACCTTTATTGGAAGAATTGTTTAAAGTACATAGATTGAAACCAACAAATGAATGGCGAACACAATTTCAGAATTACATGAGAACAATGCCTACTTATTATGCAGCGGTAAGTTCTTAATTTATTATCAAAATATGTAATTCTTTTATTATTAAATTTGAGTAATTCTATTTTTAATTTGTAGTCTCTTAGGAGAGCTTTAACTAGAATGGGTGCACCTGCACCATTAGCACAAACATTAATACCCGATAATATGGATAATTCATTATCATACAGTGTCTTAAATTATTTAAAACGATTAAAAAATCAAGCTAAAATTGAATTTGATAGACTTTGTAATGAGGTTCTTTCCAAACAACTTGCTACTGCCAATATGACAAAAAATTTAGTAAATGGTAGTACAACAACAGTAACAGAGGGAGTAAGAGTTACTCCTAGAACTCCATTAAAAAAAGATTTGGTAAATATTTTCTATCTATCTCAAAATTATCATTCATAATAAAAATTATATAATTAATTTTATATATTTATTATTATATCATATATAATTAATCTTATTTTCTAATTCAATAGGTATCACATCCACTATTACAAGACAAATTTACAGGATTGAGGGATCAATTAAATGAATTTGGTGGTTTTGTAGTTGGATTAGTTAGAAACCAACAACGTGGGGCGCATAGTTATAGGAATGCATTCGATGTTCCGCGAAAATCTCTGTTAGATCAAGTTGTTAGAATGCGTGCTAATTTTCTACAACCTGGATTATTACACACAAAGTTATTTGATGATGATTATGTTCATTCAATGCCCTTGGCACAAATGGGAAATTATCAAGAATATTTGAAACGTATGACTCCACCATTAAGAGAAATAGAAAGTGCTCCAGTTAGACAACATATGTTTGGTAATTATTTAAGAGATTAATTAATTGTTTTGATTTAAAAAAAATATATATTATTATAAATTTACATTGAAGGAATATCTAATTTTTCATGATTAAATTTCAGGTAATCCATTCAAAATAGATAAAAGAATGATGGTAGATGAAGCAGATATTGATATGGTTGGAGCAACATCTTCAACTTCTAAAGGCGGTCTTAAACGTACTTTACCTACATCAGATGGAGGAGGATCTCTAACTTCAAAACCACCACCAAATAAACGTAAACCAGGTCCAATTCCTAAAGATGTAATAATTCGGAGACCGTCATATACACCTACGAATACTCCACCAAGTTCGCCGATACCATGGGTTGATGATACGAAAAATCAAGTAACTCCGACTGCCGAGTCAAATTCATCGAATACATTGAATTCTTCATCTACTGTATCAAATATATCATATATAAATTCGCCAGAAAAATTAGTAAATGGCCTTGCAGAAATGCCAACGATACCAGTTTTTGAACCAATTCCAGTAGAACATACTAATAATCACATGGATGCACCACCAACTTTAACACCGATAATTAATAATGTTGATACATCTAAAAGCGAAGTGAAAACTGAAAAGCCAGAAAGTGTTAAGAATGAGTGTAACAAACTACCTCCTAATGATTGTGTTGAAAATAGTGTGAAAGTTGAAAATTTGATTGATGAACGATTGTCTAATCATGTTGAAGAAAAACACGAAAAAATAGAAAAAGATAAAGTTTTAACAAAAAAAAGAATTGGAAGATATTAGAAGGCACAATTTGTCTGTTCGAGAACTTGTATACAAAGAAGTACGAAGAAGAGGTACAAGTAAGTTGAAATGGATATTTCTGTTTTTTTAATATATCTATAGTCTATGAAAAAAGAAATCTATATAAAACAATCAATATCAATAATTATAATCTTGTTTCAGATTATGCAACACTATTTTCACATTTACACCAAATTCAAGGAACTCTAGATATACGACTTGCATTTTTGCGAGATATTGTAAAAGAATCATTACGATTTAAAAGACGTAATTTGGCATCATTATTAGAAGAATATTTGAAAACTGTACAAGAAGATAACTGGACTATAAATCATAAAGTAAATCACAATGGTGCCACAAAAATAAGTTAATTGGGGCATTATTTTGATAAGAAAAATAAGAATTCACTGAATAATGCAGAAAGTATAAAAGGGATACAAGATATAAAAAGCAAGTCGTACATCTATAAAGCGATGAACGTATTAGTGTTTAAGAATGTATGTTGCCAAGGCGCGAAGTGATAATAATTGTTAAATCTAATGAAACAAAATAGCATTCTGTCAACCAAGGAGATATGATTTTCATACTCCTTTTTTCTCGTTTTTTCTCGTTTTGTTACTGTACAGTTGGTAGAAATATGTTTCATTTTTTGTGAAAAATCAGAAAATGTGTTGCGACAATAAAATTTTCTCAGCAAAAATCTAATAAATTCATAAATATATGATTTTTATGGTTCATATCTTGCAATATAAAAAATTTCTTATATTGAATACTCATAATTTTATATTTAATATTTTTCTATTTAATTATTTAATATCTTTAATATAAATTGATTATAAAATAATTGCCAATGTATAATATAAGATATGATAATTTTTTAATTCTTGGTTTTGATATTTGATTATAGAAAAATATATTATTTATAGAAAATTCTATTATATCTTTTTTCCATAAAAAAAAAGCAATTATATAAATCTTCAATCTCGAATGCAGGCATTTGAGATACTCTCGGGAATAATAATTAGCAATTGTATGTACATGTATGTATGTATGTATGTATATATATATATATATATATATATACATATACACACAATTGCTATATATATATATATATAGCTCAATTTCTAAATTCTGCTACTTTTTAAATAAATTGATGTAAATAGCATCCTGAAAAAGTACAACTTTCAACAATTGAATAACATAATTCTGCCAACTCTACTAAGATTTTTAATAAATTAAAACAGAAATGTTTTCTTTAATTATGTTTTTCTTTTCTTTTTTTTTTTTTTTTTTTTTTTTTTTTTTTTTTTACAAAAATTTTAGTGTACAGTATTGTGATCTAGCATATAAATGTAGATAAAAAGTAAATTCATTAAAGTATAATATGATTTGTAAGTTTAGTTATGAATGTTGTTAATATTATAAAAATTAAATTTTGAATCTGTTTTAAAATGAAAAAATAAATTTAAAAATTTAATACATATCTTCTGTTTAGAAAGAAGTTGTAAACATTTAAATTTTGTAAGTAGAAAAAATATACTATTTTATCATGTAATTTGTTAAATTAAAATATTATGAAAATAGAAATTGTTTCATCATGATAAATATTTTTTTTTATATTGAATGCATGTTGTTTGTGAGTGAAAATTATCATAAGAGAATTGGATTTTCTAATTTTATCAAGAACTGAATTTACTAAAATATTTTTAGTGAAGGGTTGACAGTGCCTAATGCTATTGAAAATTAGCATAAAAAAATTGTATTTATTTTTAACTCACTTCAATAATTTTGTTTCAGTAATTATTATAAAATAGAAACAATATATTAAGAAAACTTAAAAAAAAGAAAAGTCACTTACATTTAAAATAATATAAATAAACTTTATTATTAAATTTCATAATTCTTTTATATTGAATAGAAGTGAGTTAAAAAATTATATTAACAATAATTTATATAAATAATTAATGTCAAAATCACTTGTTGCTATCTATAAGGAATAATAGTGATTTGACCAAATATTAAGTAGATTGTCCTAAATTAAATAATCAGGAAGATTATCTTACCTATTGATGAATTAATTAAATCATGAATATTATATCTATACTAAAAATATATAAAGCAATTTCAACTACTTTTTAATCATCGCCATTATTTATATGAAAATAGAAAGAATTTTTATGAGATATATTAATATATTACAACATATCATCTATATCACTAATTAATCAAATTTAAATATAAAAGGGTTTGTTTTTTTTATTTTCCAAATACATTTTGATATGAAGATTATAATTATTGCCCTTTTATATTTAAATATTTTTAAAGTAAGATAATCAACCTGAAATTTTTTACAGGGACACTAAATATCTATATTCTGCTCTTTGTAAATTTAGTAGTGAAATTGTATTTCAAATAGTATTTATTAATTAAAACCGTTAAATGTTTAATAAATTATTTTATAATAATGGAGCTTAGCTGAGTCTTGAAGACAATGATGCTACACGCTTATTGGCTCCAAAGAGAAATTAATAAGAAAGTTGAATGAATATAACACAAAGTGCGATTCTATAATGAATTAGTAGTTGATAAGAAAAACTATAATAGAATAAATAATATAATTATGAAATTTTTGTTTAAAAAATTGTAATTTTTTAATGTATTAATATTTATTGAAACAGATTAATTGAAAATAATTATAAATGTCAAAACTGTAAAAAAATACTGTGTACTATTTTGATTAAGATAATGCATCTTGTAAGTTTGTAAACAAATATTTGTTTGTAATTTTTTTCACAAAAAATGAATTTGTGAAAAAATATAAGATTATAAATTTAATACTTTTGCACATTAAAAAAAAAGACTAAATTATATACTTTGAAAGAAAAGACTAGAAAAATATTAGTGTTCATAATTCTTTATGCCCTACAATCCATTAAATTAAGATAATTTTTTTTCTAGGCATATCTTCAATGTACCTCTAAGTTCAATTCATATTGTAATATTTTATATTTATATATAAAATATATATTTTTTTTTATTGCATTTTTCAAAATATATTTAATTATTTATCTTTTCTTGTATCTAACATATTAATATATCTGTTATTGTACAATATTATTGTAAATAAGCATATATGAATGATTATTATTAACAAAATATATATTGGAAAAATTGTTTCATTTTTACGTTTATATTTAAAGATAAAGAAATTTGAAGTTTAAAAAAATAAATCGAAAAAATTAAAACATATTATGGTTTGTTATTTTCATCTAAATTAAGTATGATAAATTAAGTATTTTAAATTTATTTAATATAAATATAAAATATAATATATAAAATTCATTTTTAAATATTTAAAAGATGTAAAAAAAATTATAGAATATATAGGTTGTGTTCATATATATTCACGTATTCATATTATATAAATAATAAATTCTAAATTATAATTATCAATATTATAAATTTAATTTTCATTCTAATTTAAAATAAGATAAATAAGAATAATTTACATAAAAAAAATATAAAAACTAATAGTTTATACATCACAATATATAGATCACTTTTTGTAAAAGGATCAATTAAATTTTATCTTAAATAATTATTAATTAAATAATTTATATTTTACACAATCTTATTTTATATATTATATAATTATATAAGTTCTTTTCGTTTAAAAATAAAAATTTATTGTATATTCAATCAAAATTTATAGTATATGTTATATATATGTTACATTATTCAATTTTATTCAATAAAAGAAACATTGATATTTTAACATTTGTTTTAATATTTAAAAAAAAGTTAATAGAAAATATTATTTTTGGTAAATGAATAGATTGTGTATTTATAATAGAAAATATATATATATAAAATTGATATTTCTATATGAAGCATTCTCATTTGAAGTATTTAATTATGCTGTTTTACATGAAATTAGTAACATATGAAACTGACTTTATTATAAATTTATTTTCTCCTGAAATATTAATTAAATTTAAATATATATACATATTAATAATAGCATTGATTAAATCTCAATTAATAACATGAAAGTAAATAATCATTATTTCCGTTATTTTAATTTTAAAATTTGAATCTATGATATGATATTATCTTTATACTATTCTTAAACAACTTTATTGATAATAATAAATATTAGTAATTAAATTAATGTGTTGAATAAAAATATTTATTTATTGTTATAATTCATGAATAAACAATAAATAATGTGCAAAAATAATTAAAAACTTATAATTTAAAAAAACGAGAAGTATCGATAATTATAATCGATATTATAGACTTTTAAAAAAATCGGCAAGTAGGATATCCTTTGGAAGGGATGAGAGACGGTGGCCGAGAGGCTCACATCAAAATGGCCGCATTTTAGTCTACAGACGATTTTCTTTACTGTTTGCCAATAGCCGCATAAAGGGCCTGGCAGTGTTCCCTTAAGTGGCAGATCTGTTTCGCAGGAAATTTCGCTGTTGAATAATCTGAAAATTTTCGTGAAATAGAACAAACTTCGGTAAGAAAATTCAACCGCATAGTTCCGCTGCCAAATAGCCGGGCCAAGCCCATTACCTATTGACTAGTTCATTTAGAGAATAGAAATTCTTCTTCTATGATTAAGTTGTTATATGTACTAATTCCAAATGAATTATTTAAATTCAATTCATAATATGCATGATATAATATATGTTTGCAACTACTGTCAAATACATATGTAACTTAGTTATTGTTTTTAAAATTATGTCAATTTTTAAAAATATATTGGTTTAACATAAATAACAAAATATTTTGTTAAAAATCATATTTTTATTATTTAAGTATAAATTATCTTATAATATTTAATATTTATTATATTAATAAATTAATATTTTTTTTTTTTTATTAGAATATTCATTACAAGAAAATTTCACTATAAATTTTAGTGTATCAAATTACAATAGAATCTAAACTTTTTTTAATAAGTTTAATTTTTTTTTTCAGTAATTTTTTTTATAATATCTCACTTATTTTTATTAATATTTTTATTAATTTTAGGTTTTGCATCACTATTTTTACATGATGTTACGCCATCAACATCACGCAATGCAAAACCAACTTCGAGATCATAATAGGTTTGTTATAATTATTGTAATTATAAAGTTTTTTTTTATAATTTACATATAAATATATTTAGATTTGTAATTAATTATATAGTTAAGTTATTTTATATGTAACAATATATAATAATTATATAACATTTATATAATATTTATATTATTTATAAATATATTTATATTATTATTCAAAATGAAAAGTAATATATTTGTATTTATTTTATTTAATACTTTATTAGAATGGGTGGTCCGATGCGTCCTATGCAACAGGCAAATATGGCCCCTTTACATCAGCCTCAGCATCCGTTATCGCATCGGAATCCACATCAACAAATACTGTCCATGCCCCCCCATCAACAACATATTCATCATATGCAACACCCTGGTCCACCACATGGAAATCCAAGACAACCAATGTTGATGGGCATGAATGCACATAATACGAATGGTATTTTAAATGGTATTATAACATATTAATAAATTATTTGTGTGATTAGAAAATTAATTGTGATTTTTTTTTTTTAGGCACCATGGTTAGCGTCAGTCTAAAGGATCAGACAAATACTGTTTCTGTGACTCTACAAAATCCTAATGTACCACCACCACAATATTCACAACAACAAAATAATCAACGAAATCCTCCGCCTCCACAACATATTCAACAACCACAAAGCATAGAATCAAATAAACCTGCTACAAATGAAACAAAGAATGGAGAGTCCAGAGATCAGAGTCCACCTACTCAAAATCATATTAATGTGACTGATTCAGCTTTGGCAAACATGAAAGAAAAAACACCAATGTGCTTATTGAATGAATTAGCACGTTTTAATAAAATTCAGCATCAATACAGATTGACTAACGAACAAGGACCAGCGCACAAAAAACGATTTACAGTAACACTAAAATTAGGAGAGGAAGAATATGTTGCTGAGGGTCCTAGCATAAAAAAAGCTCAGCATAGCGCTGCTACTGAAGCATTAACAAAAACTTGGTATCAACGGCCTCCGCCGAAACCTACAAAGACGATGAGAGCTGGACATCCAGGAAAATGTTTTAGTGGTCCTGGTAAAAAAAAATGCATTATTGTATTTATCTTAAATGAAGAATATAAATAGTATAAATATTATAAAATTTATATTTTTCATTATAGGAAATTTACCTCCAACTGTTGAATTAAATGCTTTGGCTATGAAGAGAGGAGAAGCTACAGTCTATACTTTTAGACAAGCCCCACCAGCAGGATTACAACAATATGTTACAAATAGTTTAGGACATTTTCCTCGAATATTTAATCCACGTTTTCCTACTTATAATCGTGGTTTTCATGCAGAACCTCAATTATATCTTGTATCCTTAAAGGTAAAGAAATACTGAAAATTCCAATATAAAATTTTATTACATATATTAATTTATAGGTAGGAGAACGTGAATTTATTGGTAGAGGTCTGACAGGTCAAGCAGCGCGACATGATGCGGCGAGTAAAGCTTTAGAACAATTACGCCAATTACCATTACCGGAAGAAGTAGTAAATTGTAACACTGGTGAAAACGGTACATTAGGTGAAGCTAAAGATCCAATTGCTGAATTGAAAAGTCCTGTATCTTTAGTTCATGAGAAAGCATTAAAACGTGGTTTACCTGTTAGTTTTGAAGTTGTATCAGAAATTGGTAAACCTCATATTCGAACATTCAGAACAAAATGCACTGTTGGAGATAAAGTTACATTAGGAGAAGGACCTTCAAAAAAAGTAAGTATAAATATAATATTGTTTTTCTTTAATTTAATTTTATTTTTTTTACAACATAAAGTATATTAAATTTAATATTTATGATTAAATATGTAGGTATCAAAGAAACATGCAGCTGAATTCATGTTAGAAGAACTCAATCGTCTACCTCCGTTGCCAGAAACTATACAAAATCGTCTTGTTCGAGTAAAACGTAAACCACCGGCAACAAAAAAGAAGTCGCGAAATCTTATAAAAGTTTATCAAGAACCACGCTCTGAATCTGATGCTGCAGAAGAAGTTAATCCTGTTTCGCGATTGGATCAAATACAACAAGCTAAACGAGAAAAGGAACCCGTCTATAATTTAATTGAAGAAAAAGGAGCACCAAGGCGAAAAGAATTCGTTATGGAAGTTACTATGGGACAGCATTCTGCTCAAGGAATTGGTCCAAATAAAAAATTAGCTAAAAGAGCTGCGGCAGAGGCTCTTTTAGCACAATTAGGTTACAGTAAGCCTCAACCACAACCTACTAAGCCATCAATTAAAACAGGAGAAAGTGAAAATACTGAACAAAAACCTAGGAAAGTCACATTTTTAGAAGATGAACAAATTAATGAAACTCAATCTCATCCACCAGTAGGAGGTAAGATTAATTTAATGTAAATGAAAATTAATTTATGCCTAATAAAAATTGCTATGCTGTTTCTATGTAAATTATAAAAAGCAAATTTTTTAAATTTAAAAATGACATAATTTATTATATATGAATATTTTAAAAATTTATTGTTATATTAATGTTATTATGATTATTAATATTAATCAGGAACTATTGGACGTCAGTTAGTACCTGGACTTTTATTAGTGGATGGAGGTCAGGAATCTAAATTAGGCAGCGGACCTAGTGTACAAATTGTTGCCGAAGAATTACGAGGACAACAGCAACAAAATCCACCTACTGTTTCTCCCAAAGATCAATTAAAATATCTCTCTCAATTATTTAACTTCAGCGTGGAATTTAATGATTTTCCAAAGGTAAATTAAAATCTTTAAAATATATATTTATAAATAATACATATATAATCATACATAGTATTAAAATATCAAAAATAATATTTTATATATAAAGAAAAAAAATAAATAATATGAAACAATAAATTAATAATTAATTAATAATATTGTTTCTAGGGAGCAGTGAATAAAGAATATCTATCACTTGTAACATTAAGTACAGATCCACCACAAGTTTGTCATGGTAATGGGCCAACGAGAACTGCGAGTCGTAATGAAGCAGCATTGAAAGCTTTATGTACTTTAAGTAAGCTGGGTCTCGATAATGCATCCAACTCACAAACAAAAAAAGATAAAGGTGCGTCTGGAGATGGAATACACATTAGCATTCAAGTTAAAAACAATATAATGGATGGAGCTATTGATAAGTAATTATATAGTATTTAAGACTTAGATAAGTTTACATTGCCCTTTTAAGGCATTGCAAAGGAAAATTAATTTAAGGATATTTCATAAAGTCATTGATGAGAACAATATATGTTAGAAAGAAAATTTTATACAACCAAATGATTTCATTTATAGGTTTGATATTAATTTGTATATATTAATATTAAACCTCTATATTGAAATTAAATAATTTTTAAGAATAATGATTTAATTGAATTCTCCTTAATTTATTACAGATAGACAGATACAGAAGTCAATGTTCTGTTTCATTATTATATGTTTATAATACTTTTTATTATTTAGGAATGCAAGTTTTTATTTTTAATATATATGTTGCTTTTATGTATCCTCTTCCAATTATTTTTTACATAATATTAATCATGTGTTCTATTTTTATTAATATATTTACATATATTACAGTTGTTGAATGAAGTAATCGGAGGGAAAATGAGTCTTCTCGATCTATCTCTCTGGGCCTTATTACATGGTAACTTCAATATTGAATCACCGATGACTCTCGATCTTCATACATTACGCCATTGCTTCTTTAACTTAACGGATCGCGGATTTTGAAGATCAGTAGCTTTTTATGAAGGATCAATCTTTTGCAGTGCCTTAATCGCAACAAAAATTGCTCAAGCACCAATAAATGATAAATGATAAATAACAAAGAAATATCTTTCTTTTTTTCTTTTTCTTTTCTACTTTTTTTCTTTTTCTTTTCTATTTTTTTTATATTATACAATAAAAATCGATTGTTTGTAATAAACTTTAATGGATATCTATAACAATTATAAGTATGATAAAGTGTAAACATTAATACATAAATAAATAATATAATTTAAATCATGTTTTCTACACTTAAATATGTAATTGCATCATGAAATAATAAGTGTTATTGGTGCTTGATCAAGATTGTGATCCTAACAGTGGTTTATTGATTCTATTATATTTATTATAACAATTTCATTGATAGGACCACAATCAATAAACATAAAATGTTTAAACATCATGAATAAAATGGTCATTTTCCAGAGAGATGTGGTTTATGATCATGAAAACATTATAGAAATGTTAAGCGAAAAATATTGAAATCTGAGATGAAATGCGGCCATCTCCTAATTTCTCTATTTAATCCTTGGCTTTCTCTTATTCTTGCGAATAAAATGTCTGTTATGTCTTATTACCTATTATGATCGCGTACAAATCAATGAAACAATTTTATGAGTCTTCATTTATATAGATCTAAAAATAATTTTGGTAGATTCATCTTATTTCATACAAAAATCTTTTACCGTTTTGTTGAGCAAAGCGGGATTCTTAATAATCATTAATTTTGAAATTGTATATAACAATCAAAATAAGTGTATTTTTTCGATTAGAAATTTTAAGGATTTATGTGTATTAAGTGTCTCCAACTGAGAAATCAGTTTTTTTATGATCATAACATTCACGCAAATGAAAGAAAATATTTAGGAATTTCTATTGCTTTATTAAATCAATATTATTATTATACTGGTTTACAAGATTAATTACAGATAAGCAATAATAAATGCAAAAGATTTGACAATTGGTTGGGGACTCTTTAAACGTATTCGGATATTCTACAAGTTTCCGTTTTCAAATTTGTAAAATTAAAAAAAGGTAATGTGATATATTCATATTATTGCCCCAATTTGCTTTTCTATGGGGCCTAGAAGCATTCTGGGGTTATTCGTGTTTTACAAGATATTGAGAAGTAGAGGACATTCAAATTTTCATACATCCATTATCTAAAACGTAAATAAATCTGGATGTATTGGAAATTACAAATAAGATGGTAATAATTCAAAATTTGCCTCGTTGAGTCATAATTATTAAAAAAATATATTTAACTTAATCATAACGAAAAATGATAAAACAACATTAAGAAACAACGTTGTCAAATTTTGTCTTATTGCCAAAAGTTTATAATGATAAACTATTAAGTTGATACAAAAAATATCCAATAATGAATGAAGATAATGTCGAATAATAAACGTTCTATCTATATAAGAACAAAGAAAATATAATATTATATTTCTCGCATAAAGACTTATCTTATATTCATTATTCTCATCGTATCATTTTATAGGGGTTTCTTAAATATTAATGAATCTTAAAAAAAAAAACATACACAAGTAATGTTTCAATACGATTAATTTTTCACAATATGTAATATGCTCCGTATGACGGAGATAGAAAAAAAGGATTGCTTCTATCATTTATAATACTTTTTTCTTTCAGATAACCTTTCGTAATGCGAAACCTTCCGAATAATTTATAGGTCACTCGAGGACGAGTTAATGAATGTTCCTTTTTCTGAGATATCGCTTCATAGGTGGGCCTTCCTTCTTCACGTGGGATTCAGTGTTCCAAATAAAAGAAACAAGGAAAACGAGTCATGATAAGATTCTTTCACATAATTATTTCGGTAAAAAAAAAAAAAAAAAAAAAAAAAAAAAAAAAAAAAAAAAAAAAAAAAAGAAAAAAAAAAGAAACATGAATCCTACGAAAATGTACCCCTGTTGCAGGACCTATTTTATCCGCGTAAACTGTAATACAATAGTTATAGTGGTAACAATAAGTAAATAAAGTATTAATTATTAAGATATATAAAATGGAAATATCTCGACGAAATACAAAAAATAAATGTGATTCTGAGAGATAACGCGGATGCATTAGAATAAAAGATCATTCTAAATACTTATTTTGCAAGTAACGCTTTTCTTTAAAATCTGTAATTATTGGACAGTTATACTATTGGTACATGAAAATTAATATATCTGATTATTATTAAATCATATCGTAGTACATATTTTGTGTTTCATTTATTGATACATAAATGCACAAAAATTTCAATATTTTTAATATTTTCAATAATTAAAACAATTTGTCAATTTATATTAGAATAATTAAAAAATTTATGTTTGTTTGAATCGTGTACCAATAGTTAAAAAAATAAATTTCAAAACAAAAAATGCGTATAATTCATTAAAAAATTTCTATAAAAAATAATTGAAACAACACATTAATTTACCTTATGATATTGTAATGTTTATGTTAAAGAAGTAATTAGAACATGCTTTTCTAATAATGGAAGAAGAAATCATAATCATACGATTATTGTTTTTAATGTTGTGGTATAGAAATGAAAGTTGTGCTTAATAATAAATTAGTCACTTTGTTTCTCTTATTCATTCCTCAAGAGAATATAGTCATAAAATATAATTTTGAATAATATTAATCAAAAAAAAAGTGCGATCGGATGAAAAAATTAAGAAATACAATAAAATTATGACAGTACAGATTTTACACTGATAAAGTTTTTTATGGCGAAAAATCGTTATATCTGTTTTAAAATGATTGTTTAATACGTAGATATTTACTGCTTATTTAAACTTTATCGGTTTGTATTTGACATCAATAAACGATTGTAAAAATGTTAAAATGTATTATATTCAGTTTTTTAAATAATCGCAAATTATATTTTAATATTTTAATCTTTTTTAATATCTCGAACGACTGAAATCGATACATTCGAGATAATCGATTGATTTCCGATGTCGCTGTAAATCTAACAGCAACATTGATCAAACACAAATGTTATAGGTTATGTTTATCGCTAAAGTTATTTAGCAAATAAAATTTCTCAAAAAACATGTCGATATAAACTACAAATGCTTTTGTTAACTGAATGATGTTGAGTGTTATGTAAGATTTATTACTTCAAAAATAAAATCATTTAAATCATGTAACTTCTTAGTGAAATTCACATCATAAAATGAAAGGTTAAGTTGTAGATAAAACGAAAGCATAAAATTCTTTGAATTCTCTAAACGCATGTTTTTTATAAAGAAAAATAACTGAAAAAATTTTTGTAAAAACTGACGAAGAAATAAGCAAGTGAACATGTTTAAAAACACTTTTCAAAGTGGATTTTTATCAATTTTGTATAGTATTGGTAGCAAGCCATTACAAATTTGGGACAAAAAAGTAAGAAACGGGCATATAAAACGAATTACGGATAATGATATACAAAGTTTAGTACTGGAAATATTGGGTAGTAATGTCAGTACTACATATATAACATGTCCAGCAGATCCTAGAAAAACATTAGGTATAAAATTACCATTTCTAGTGATGATAATTAAGAATTTAAAAAAATATTTTACATTTGAAGTTCAGGTAAGAAAATATTTAATTATTTTATAACAAAATATATTAGATTTCAAATAATCATAAATATTTGATTTTAGGTAATTGATGACAAGAATGTACGCCGTAGATTTCGTGCTAGTAATTATCAATCTACAACTAGAGTAAAGCCATTTATTTGTACAATGCCAATGAGATTAGATGATGGATGGAATCAGATTCAATTTAATTTAGCTGATTTTACTAGACGTGCATATGGAACAAATTATGTGGAAACATTAAGGGTTCAAATCCATGCAAACTGTAGAATACGAAGAGTATACTTTTCTGATAGACTATATTCAGAAGATGAATTGCCAGCAGAATTTAAATTATTTTTGCCAATTCAGAATAAGGCAAAATGTTAATGTTAGTTCTAATTTTTTAACACTTTACAGAAAAATGTTTAAGAAAAGACAAGAATAAACTATAAATATTTATAAATTAATCAATTTTGTGATTTTCATTTACAGTTAATACTTATTTATTAAACATGTACTTAGTATATTAACAAATTACTATATATATATATATATATATATGTTCTATATTAATAGTTAATAACATTGTAAGAATGATATATATTTCATTACATATACTTTATTTTTTACGCATATTTCTGTTAGATATTATAATGCAAATTATATTAAAAATAAAGTTTATTTAAAAATTGACATAATTTATGCATAAAAAATCTATGTATAAAATTTATATCTAATTAATTACTTTAATTGTATTTTTCATTTAATAAAAAGTATAAATGAATTGATTAATTACTTGTATCTTTTTGTATAAAATCAAATTTATTTTGTATTAAAAAAAAATACAAATTTATAGAGATAACTTCTTATTTTCGAAAACCTACGTTCATTTACTAATCTTAAAAATATAACTATTCAGGTATTTAAATTTCAAACTTTGCTATGTAAATTAAAAACAATATTTTCTTTATTTATAATGAAACATAATTATAAAAATATTACAATATTTTTTTAGCAATTTTAAAAAAACTATATAATTTACACGTTAATATGAAAGATTAAACATTACGTAACAAGAAAACATATACGTACATTAGAAACTGCAGAAAACAAGATAGCAGTCGTATATACTTGGAAAGTGTATTAATTGCTAATTATTAAGTATTGATTTTTTTAAATGGGGACGTAACATATCCAAGGGGGAGGCTGTTCGTTCGCAAGTACTTGGAACTATTTTTCGTTGCGACAAAAACGTCTACATTCACTCTCCCACTACAGGCGTAGTAATACATAGTCAGAAAAATGGCGGGAAAATTTGGAAAAATTGCTACAAAATTTATTGGTGCAATGTGACTTCCAACAAATGTATCGATCGAGATCTATTTTCAGTAAAAAAAAATGTATGATTCAATAATGATGTATAGTATAATACAACTCTGACAAATCATTTACGAAGAAAATAAAAAATATAAAGAAATGAATGAAAGAAGATGGCGGACCAATTAAGAGTACCGCGCTGATACATTTTATTCTTTATTTCTAGCAAAGGATAATATTTTATAAGTACAAATCTATAGATTTCATATAAAATCTTCAATTCTTGTACAAATAACAAATGAATTATAATAAAAGACATAATAATTTATTAATAATAATATTGTTTGATATAACCGGAATCCATAAATAAAACAATTGGTTATATACATATGTTTTTCAAATCGACGAATGCTATTATATATTTTGTATTGAGCACTCGTTTCGGGAGAGACGCCGACGCCCGGCGCCGACGTCGTTTTTAAAGCGTTAACGTTGTGCTGAAGTAATCTCACCCAATCCGGGAGACTCATAAGTAAAAAAAATCGTTAGAATAATCAACTCTCTCAGACACGTTGGTACATTCATAAAGATGCATTGCTGAAAGTTTTATATCGAACGTTTCTGTCATTTTTCATCAAGGTGTTAAAAGATATCAAAAGGGAGGGAAAATAATAATAAGCAATGAATTTAAGATTGTGAAACAAAGCCGCGTGAATCATTTAACATAAATTATTTTTTAAAATGTGTTTATACATATAAATAGTGAAAGGAAAAATATTAAATAACAAGAACATTTTTTTAGCGTGGTGATATCTTGTCATTTTTTTTCTTTCTTTTTGAAATGGGTACGGCGGGTCGCGATTTTGAGCGCGATCGGGAGGACGAGATCCACTGCCGAATTTGTGCTAGTGATATACCAAGAAACGATGGGGTTCACATTTTCGCAGAGGATGGTAGACGGCACTACTTGCAAACCAAAATACGAAAATATCTGTACATCTTGGTAAGTCTTTCTCTGCTCCATGTGAATAAGCGCGAATGTTGCTGTATGCGCACATACATATATTCATAATGTATATAACTAACTTATACGTATTTTTTTTTCAAAAACTACTAGTATTCTATTAGCGATATTTCGCGCTCAATCTTTTCTATATTTTTTTTTTCTATATATATGATGAAATGTATATTTATTTTTAAAATTTGAGAATTGTTGTAAAATTTTAAAATATAATAATATGCATCAATCTAAATTCATAAATATGATTTTTTTCAACAAATAGGACATTAAAAAGATTGCATATATTTATTATATATAAATTATTTATTAATGATAATTATTTATTAATGATAATTAATAGAATCATTAATTAATAAAAAAATTAGTTATTAAATTATTAGAATTTAAAAAAAGAATTTTAAACAAAAAATATGTTTTATATTATTATTTATATAAATTAATATAAAAATTAATTATGTTAATTTTTATACGTATATATTTTATTCAGAATAATCAAATTCTGTTCCATAAATAGAAGATGGAAGAATCCATTTTGATGAGAATACAGAAGTGTTAAAAATTAGCATTTTATTGATTACAATAAGTATGCTATATGTACTATGTAACTAGCGCATCTATAAATATAATTCTGTACACAAGATAAATCAGAAATAATAAGTAAACTTTTTTTTAAAGTTATATTTAAAACATTTAATATAATTAAAATATTAGGAAATATTTTTATATAATTTAAATAAATTTAATAAGATTAATTAATACATAATTAAGGTTATTGTTTATTTATTAAAAAGATTCTATAAAAAAAATGTAAAAAATTAAAATGTATATAAAAAATTATATATATAAAAAATTATTTTATAATAATAATAATATAAATAAATAATAAAATAAAAATAATAACAAAATAACAATAAAATAAATAAAATATATTAATTTTATAAAACATTTATAAATATTTATAATTTTTTAAAAAAATTTTTATAAAAATAATTTTTTATATTTTTAATATTTTTTATGATAAATATTTTATTGTCAAATATTAATTTTAATATTATTTAATATTTGTTAAATATTAATTTTTTCTTATTATATTCCAATAATTTTTAATATTTCTATTAATTTTTAATTTTTTTTATAAAAAATTTTTATATTTTATCTATTTTGAGTTTCTTAATTCTTTTAATATTCTTTACAGGTATCCTCTGAAGATAAATTATCAAAGATGGTATGTGTTACTTGTATTAAAAGATTAGAGAGCATTCATCGTTTTGCTATGATGGCATATAGGACACAGGAGAAGTTAAAAATACAATTATATAATAATATTGATAATACAAATACACAAGATATGGAAAGAGAAAGTATTAAAGATATGCAAAATACAACAAGAAGGATAGAGGATCGAGGATTATTACATACAATATTAACCAAAGTATATATTATAATCATTATATCTTAAATTAATTGAAAAATTTAACATATATTTTTTTTAGGGAGCAATAGAAATTTTAGCTGAAGGTGAACCATTGGGACCATCAGAATTCATAACACAAGATAATATATGTCATACTCCAAGTATGGAGGAAATGGAAGTCAAAGTAGATCCAATGTTATTTTTACAATATGGTATGGAACATTCAGCATCAGAAACTTCAGAAGCATCTGATACAGAAGAAATAATAACAAGAATGAATATTCCAGAACCATTACCATTAACAAATAAGTAAGAATATTAATTTTTATACTTTTTTAATATGTATGTTAAATTTCATTTATTTCTCATAGAACTGATGAAATAAAAAAAGAAAAAGAAGAAGAGAATAATGATAAATCACAAGAAGATACTGAAGAACATATTTCAGATGTAATGAAACCTCATGAATGTACAATATGTGCTCGATCTTTTATATCTCAAATTGGTTTACAAAATCATTTATGGTCTCATTTGCCTAAAGATAAACGACTTGATGGAAAGCCTATTTTAAGATCACAACAAGTATATTCTACTAATGGTGTGCTTCATACGAATACTGACAACAATTCATCTGGTAATTTTGTCTGTCCAATTTGTAGTAAAAAAATTTCTACTAAGGGTAATTTAAAAGTACATTTGGAAACTCATCGGCCTAAAGGAAAATATGGTTGTGACATATGTGGTAGAATGTAAGTATCATCAATTAAATATCTAATAAAATAACTACTAATAAAATTATTCTTATTTTAGTTTTAAAACACAGTCAAATTTATTCAGACACAAAGAGTATCATGGTGGAATACAATTTCCATGTAATGTATGTGGAAGAGTTTATCCAACAAATTCTACATTAAGAGCTCATAGTATAACGCATTCGGATTTAAGGCCGCACGCCTGCCCTCTTTGTGATAAAACTTTTAAAAGAAATCAAGATTTAAAATTTCACATAAATCAACATACAGGTGCAAGGCCTTATCAATGTCCATACTGTCCAAAAGCTTTTGCAAGTTCTGGAAACTGTTTCTCACATCGTAAAAGAATGCATCCTCGAGAAGTACATCGAGACAGACAAAGAGCAGCAGATTTAATGAGATGAACCATGGGTAATCAATATGAAGAATGGTTTTAGAAAAATATAATAATTTATAATATTCACATATTAGCTATTATAATGAAAAAAAGAAAAACTCTAATTTTGAATATTAATGGTGCTAATGCAACGGAAATTTTCTATACTTTAATTGAATCATTTGAACTTAGTACTAGATACTTATTGTTATTAACAAGCACTTAGTTGTTTGTTCTGATATAACTAGATCTTCTTTATAAAAATAGAAACAAATATATATTTTTTTTAATTTTTTATCTATTATGAATGTTATTGAACTTGATATACTTCCATTGTTGATAAATGCAATTATGTGCAATTTAGTAATTATTATTTATTGAATCATATATAGTACAAGTAATTATAATAATAGGTTTTAAACTCTCTAGTCAAAATAAGAAATTTGTATTTTTTACTCGTTTATCTGTATTTAACTTATATACATTTTTTTCTTCATCTTTAAGAATAGAAATTATATTTAGATCTTGTTAATATTTCTTAAAAACAATTTTATAATAATACAGTGACACTTGAAAATTTTATTTTATGCGATCATATTGTTAACAAAAATCGAAAATATTATTCAATCAAGATATAGTATTATTCGAATAATTTTCAATTAATATTAATATAATTGGCCCATCGGTAATGAATACAATAAAATTTTAAGCTTTAAAATTAGAATTAAAATATATTTCTTATAATTTGCGTAAAAAAATAACTAGTAGAAAAGAATTAAAGTATAAGACAACTGTGATTTTTTATAAATCGGCGATATATTAGAAAATTCAATCATATCGATGGGTTAAGTACTATTTACATTGTAGATATAAAATAAAATAGTAACACAATTACTTATTTGCGTACGCTTAAAATTTAGTCTTTGGCGAAATATAATTTTTTTTATATTTAAAGTAAGGAATTTATAATATTTTTTGAATCCTTAAACGGGTACTCTGTATATTATATGTGATATTTTTAAACAATATGTATTTAGTATATTTTCAAAAGACAAAAGGTACAAAACATTAAATATTGAAATTATTTGATATTTATGTTTGTTATGTCACCTAAACAATTTCATTTCATAATAAATAATGTAAATGGATTTGAATGGTGATAAATGTTTTAAAAAATACGTTATTTTGTCCATATAAAGAGCTATTTAACAATATTTGATAAAGTATTTATATTTACGACGAAATGATAAAAAAATGACCAAAGAAGAAAAAAAGAAAAAAAAAGAAAAGAAAGCATTCTTCGAAAGAAAAAAAATAGGAAATTTTGTAGTTCAAACCATATTTTTAGCACAATATATGAACATCATCATTAAGTAACGTTAAGACTGTATACGAAATTCTGTGTCAAATTAGAATAAAGCATAAATATAAGGAATTAGTATATGATATCAATGACTGTATGTGACGAAAAATGAGACTAGTTTATTCAAAATGCAGTATTAAATATAATAAATAATGTAGAGGCTGTAGCCAATGTTAAAAACGATCACAATGTTATTCTTTTAAACAGATATACGATTAAAAAAAAAGTATTAACTAAAGTCTGAGTAGCTTCTAGGAAACTTTAGATAAGAATTTTTAGAGAAGAAAAAATGTAAATGTAGAGGATCATAGCCTCTGCTTTCATATCGTATACATCGCACACATATTAGATAGTGCAAAAAATGGGATGTTCGATATGTTCGAATGAATAGCTACAAAAAATGTATGATGTTTATATAAGTAACAAGTAGTACTTATGAACAAAAAAAACCGTGTGTAACCGCGTTGCTATATTAGCATAGTAGGGTGGTTGAGTTTTCGCATTAACGAAAGTGAAATGGACCAAAGAAAAATGGGAATTATATTACGATTAATATATTGAATTTATAATAATTTAAGAAATATTATAATATTTTTTATCTTTTTATGTTTTTTTAATTTCAAAAATAGATATTTCTTAAATCAAATAATACTCTCAAGATAAACATTTTAATAAAATATTTTATAATATATATTTAATAACGCGAAAGCTGCGATAGCCACCCTTGCTTAGAGATATAATCATATATTTTGCAATTAAATTTTTGCTTGTCAGTTATGTAGTAATTGATTAAGATTATTCGATAATTATGTATTTGCGAAAATAATCAATTTTTGATAAGAAAAGAAAAAACGAAAGTGAATCGCTCACGATCTCGCTCTCATAGCTCAATTTTTACATCTAGTTCTAAGCAGAGATGAGCAAATTATCTATTTTCTTCCTCAATTTTATTCTAGTCCTAATACTGCCAAATATATTGCACCTGAAAAATGTTATAGTTATTGACGGTGCATTAGTTTATATTTATTATTATGTTAATCAATATTTTTGAATTTTTATTAATTAATAATAAAATATTTTTAAGTCAATTTGCTCAGCTCTTGCCATAGGTCAAAAATTGAGTATTTTTTTAAAGTCTACAAAGACGACTAGCGTTTAAATTAGCGATTAAAACAGTATCTCAGAAGTGCCAGTAACGCAGTAAACTAATGTAGTGTATTTCAGCAGACAAATACTGGATAATTATATGTAGATTCGAAGTATGAATTATCGATAATATCAATTGTGACACTTAATAAAATGATTGTATAAAAAGTTGATTTAATAATTTTTTTACATATTTTATTAATGTCATTTATTATTTTCATTTTATATTTCTCATGTTTTTTTATTTTATCAATTAATAAAAAATCATAAAAATGTAATAATACTATATAACTTTATATATACTATATAATAAATATAACTTTTTTTTTTAAATTATGTTAAATATACTTTCCTGAATACTTTTTTCCTGAATAAATTAAAGCTTTGCAATTATAATAAAAAAAATTAAAATTTGTATAAAATTAATTATATTAAAACATATTATTAATTTTTACATGTATTATTTTCGTATTTCATTTTTACCAAATACTTTAGATTAGTTTAGATATTAAATGATTTGCATATATATCTTTTTGTTTCTGTAGTAGTTCATGATAACAAAAGATTGTTGCATATGATTAACAATCATTAATCATACTGTCTAGAGATATCACTTATTTCAGAAAAATAACTATGTTATCATAAGAATATTCCGGAATGTATAGAATAGCCAACTAATAGAAGAGGCAACTATATACAAGAGGGGAAAAAGGAGGAGGGGAAGAAGAGAATAATAAAGGATGGGAGAAAAAAAATAAAGAAGGGAAGAAATGATAAACGAAAAAAAAAAATGATAAAAGAAAGAAAAAAGAAAAAGATGATAAAAAAATAAGACAGAAGAGAATAATAAAAAAAGAAGAAGAATCGGAGGATAATAAAAAGTAAGAAAAAAGAAAGGATAATAAAGAGGAAAAGAAAAATAATAAAAAAGGGAGAGAAAAAAAGTGATAAAGAAAGAGAGAAAGAGAAGAATGATAAATGAAGAAAGAAAGAAAAGAATAGTAAAGGATGGAAAGAATCCTATACGAATAATAATTATTTTTTCATTGTTTTATTCATTGTTCTTGAATAATATTGAAAACAATTCAATGTAATTTTTTGAAAAAATATTTGTTATATTCAAACATAATATAAAAATATACATAAAAATATACATAAAAAATATTATATATGTATATTTTTTGACATTTTATTTGAACTTATTCGTACTTGATTAGCGGCATTACCCAATACTATCGTCGTGGCTTGATTAATTTTTCAACAAAGCATAACAAAAATTTTTATAAAGAAAAATATTACTTGAAATTATCTCAGGAATCTTCAATTAACTGGTGTTTTATATTTTTCAGATAAATATATAATTTTATAATACATATTTATATGGCTACCAAATATAATTTGAATTTGATACACATATATGAAATGATAAAAAGAATTACAACATATAATACACATAATATAACAAAAGTATTTATGTATAATATATATATAATATATATAATAATATTGTTATTAATTTTTCTTTCAAATTCGTTTTAATCATACCGAAAGTCTAGAACTTAGTTTCAATTTTAAATTAAAATTATTTGAAAAAAAATTATTTTAAATTATTTTAAAAATTATTTCAAATTTATTTCTTGATTTTCAATTTAAATAGAAAATTATTTCAAGGATTAAAATAATTAAAAAGATGTAAATATAAAATGTACACAATGATAAAAAGAGAATAATTAGATTTAGTATCAATAAAATTTATATTAAATACAATTTATATTAATAACAATAATTAAACTATCTTAATTAAACTATCTAATTAAACTATCTATGGCTTATGCAAATCGTGTTAACATGAGTTAAATATGTTAAAGTTGTTTACTTCAAATTTGTTTACTATTTTCATTTCTAAATCAAGATAGAAAAAATGAATAACTCTGATTATAAATATCATCATGTATACAAGTCATTGAAAAAGTTTTCTGCTTGTTCGATTCTACATAAATATTTATATGTAATAAAAAATTTTTAATACTATAAAAATATTACAAAATTTTTTCTTTTCTGTAATTGCGCCATTTATCATAACATCATTTATCATTTTTTTTTATCATAATGTTTATTATATATATCGAAATTATTCAAATCGATAGAATACAATTAGTTTATATAATAAATTATCAATTAACATTACTTTAATAATCTTTTATCTTATGAAAATTTAATTTATAGATCACAATTTTTGTAAGATTTTTGTAAAAAAATTAATCAATAATTATTTAACATGATTTCTATTGAAAAAAATTTGTTCTAAATAAAATAGATCATAACACGTTTGAAAAAATAGAATATATTAATTTAATATTCGTTATTTTATAAATATTTATTTGATTAATATCGGGAAATAGTTTATGAATTTAATTTAAGAAAATTAGTATTGGAGAAATAAATGATAAATATCATATTGTATTAACTTCCATGTTGATCTAATGGAAGTTAAATTAACGGATACGAAAAAAAAAATTTAAATTATATCATAATATATATAAAATTATGTACAATCAAAACGTTTCAAACTTACATATTAATTTTCGATATTTAAAAAAAAAAGTTTTCCGTCAAAGAATGAACTGCAATGCTGTACAATTACAACAAGGTCATTGTATACGAACATGTTGCCCCTAACGATATGTGTTTAATCGAAGGATTCCCCAATTGCCATGAGTCTCGTTCTATAATTATACTTTCCGTGACATAGTAATGCGATTTTATCTTTGAAATAATAAGATAGTGCAAAAAGAACAAATTGATAATAAAAAAAAAAAAAGATAATTGTATCTTCCTTCTTTCTCTACTTCTAAAAACGATGCAATTAGTTTTATAATTTTATCTAGTTCAGCAAATAAGAGAAATCAAAATAATAATTCAAACTTATGAATTAAGTATTGATATTAATCAACATGTATTTATTTTCTTTTAAATGAGAGAATATTTTTAAAATAAATTATGTTTATAGTGATTTATTTTCGCAAATGAAAAATAAAAAATAAAAATAAGTATAATTAATTGATAATTAATGTAATAATGTATGATTATTATTAATAATGATAATATAGTAATTTTTGTTATTACATAGCATTATTATTGAATAAAAATGTTATACTTCTTAATTACATAACTTGGTATCTCTTATATTTATAAGAATATTATATTACCGAAAATATAACGAATTTAAAAATGATTTAATATAGATAAAATATTAATTTAGTATTTAACAAGTTCTGTATCTTGCTATGCTTGACTTTAGTAGTATTCAGTAGTATTGAAAAGCGGTTAAGTCAGACTGGGCAAATACTCTTATAATTCATCCTATAGTATTACATATCTTTAATAGCTAATTATTAATTAATAATCATGACATAGATATGATACTTTTAAATTCAATTAAATAAAGTTTTATAAATGATGTTTCATTTTTGCATACTTGTTCTTTCTCTAAGATGATCTTCCTTCGTTTGAATCTTTAATAAACAAATTGATGTAATTGTAATGCATACAGTGAAGAGAGAATGAAGGAAAAAAACAGAAAAGATTCAATCATGGCGTAGAATAAATTTATAACGTTTTCTATGTGTTTATGTGCTTAAACTAATGTGACAATCCAATACCTAGTAATTTCTTAAGAAGAGCTTTTTCTATTGGTGGAAATGGCGAAATACAAGTTGCGTCGTTCGTAACGTCCTTCAAACGTTCTTATCGATTCTGAGAATATACAGAGTGTATAATACGAAGTTCACTGTCGAAATATGTTAGTTCGTCGGTAACAACGCTTGACCGATTGTCGTTCAGTGAGCATTCAGTATTATTGAGGGAAAAACTATCCTATAATTATCTTTTCTTTTTTTTTTCAATTACAATATTTTAAGTCAGACTGCAAAAATTTAAAAAAAAAATGTCAGATAACGAGAATAAATTATGGTGTCAAAATAAGCGTCAAAATTGTGTTGTGCAACCACTCTTAACAGGTATTTACAATGTGAATTTCTTTACAATCCATATCATTGTAAAAACAATGAAGAAAGTAACCTCAAAATACGCGCGGTCACATTATTTTATTATTTACTCAATAGATGTTATATATAAGTAATGATGTAACACGTGGTATTGTAAAATATAATCCACATGAATTGTATACAATAATTTATAGGAAAATTTTTTAATTTTTATTATATTTTATTTAATAAGTTATAATTTAATCTTTATTTTTCTATATTCTTTATTTAATTTTAATATAATAATTTTAATTTTTAAAAATACTATTTCTAAATAGAATTATTTTGCATAAAATTATATTATATTATATTTCAAAAAAATTAATAATTTCAATAAACTTGTAATTACAATTAATGTTTATTTATTGTACATATTATTGTACATTGAAATAATCTATAATTATATAAATTTATTAAAACATTATTTATATGTAAATAATATATGAAATAATATATATTTACATTGATTTTATAATTTTAGATTTATACCAAATTACAATGGCATATGCTTATTGGAAAAGTGAAAAGATGAATGATTATGCTGTATTTGATTTATTCTTTCGTAAAAATCCTTTTCAAGGAGAATTTACAATTTTTGCTGGTTTAGAAGAATGTATTAAATTTTTAGAAAAATTTCATTATTCCTCAAGTGGTATGTATTTATTTTGAAATATTATATTAGTATAATATAATAATTTAAATTCATAAATATAAAAAATTTTTTATATTTTAAAATTTCAATTAAAATATTAAATTATACAGATATAAAATACTTAAAATCAACAATGCCATCATCAATTGATGAAAGATTTTTTGAATATTTGAAAGACTTAACACCAAAAGATGTAACAATATATGCTGTAGAAGAAGGTTCAGTTGTTTTCCCAAGGTTAGTACAAATTGTTTAGAAATTGCATGTATCATGCAGATAATATTCAGTTATGTTAATCATCATCATCATTGTCATCATTTAGGAAACTTTTTCTTGCTCTTAAGACAGCAGTTAGAGTTAATGTTCGAATGCTTATCAACATTACATATTTGATGAAACACGAAATCTTAATAAGTTAAAACCTCAATACAAATTGATATGTTATGCAGAATACCATTACTAAGAGTAGAAGGTCCATTAATAATGGTACAACTTTTGGAAACAACATTGTTAACATTAGTTAACTATGCGAGTTTAATGGCAACTAATGCAGCCAGATTTCGCATGGCTGCTGGGAAAAATATAACATTGCTAGAATTTGGTCTTCGAAGAGCTCAGGGTCCTGATGGTGGTTTAAGCGCTTCTAAATATAGCTATATTGGTAAATATTTTGTGTATTTTTATTTTCTTTTTATTTTTTTTTAAATCTCAATTTCATTCTATATTTTTTTAAGTCTCATTTAACATATTATGCATTAATTTAATACATCATATTATTTTTATTATATTTTTCATTATATTAAAAAATATTATTTTTTCTTCAACATCATTTCATTTTACAATTTCTTATCAAAATCAATAAAGCACCATTTGGTAATAGTTTGTACCACCTTAATAAGAAATAATTTAAAATAGTTTAGATATATCTGTATATATACATATAGTTATGTTTCATAATTTTAGAAAAAATCATATTAAAATACACATTTTTAGGTATAATAAAATTGAAGTAAATAAAGTAATAAATAATAATAAATATATAAAAGTTCTTTTTTTTTTTAGTTTATATTAATTATAATAAAAAAAATTTTTAATTTTAAATATATTTCAAAAAATTATTTATTTTTTAGGTGGTTTTGATGGTACAAGTAATGTTTTAGCAGGAAAACTTTATAATATTCCTGTAGGTGGAACACATGCACATTCATACATAACATCTTTTATTACTTTGGATGATTTACGAGAAAAAGTAAGTTAATATTTTTATTTTATTTCAATTGAGTAAAGTTTTATTTCGCTTTAATCTTTATAATCTTTTCAGACTTTGGCACATAAAGAAACAGGAAAAGTTTATGATCTTTTAGAATTAGCCTACAAGCATCGAAATTCTATTGCAGCTGATATAGGAGCACTAGTTTCTGAGGCTTCTAATGGAGAATTAGCTGCTTTAATTAGTTATGCTATTGCTTTTCCACAACGATTTCTTGCTCTTGTAGACACATATGATGTGGAAAGGTAGGATATTTTGCTTATTATTAATTATTTTCTTTTATTTTGCTTTTTTATATTTGATACTTTTTTTGTATTTTATATGTAGAAGTAGATATATTTTAATATCATATATATACATATATATATATATATATATATATATACATATATATATATATATATATATATATACACATATATATTTTGTTAATATTTTTATTTATATTTGATTATTTACATATAAATATTCAGAATTTTATTTATAGATGTATGATTTCTATATATTAGCATTATTAATGTTTTTTGCATTTTTAATTTCACTTTTTAGTTATTTATAGAACTTATTGTTAATTATAAGCTTACAATATTTAATTTAAATATATAATTTGTGTTTTTTTAGTATGCATGATGTGAAGTAATGAAAGAAATACATAGTAAAAATATATAGAACTAAATATAAATATAAAAAAAATCTATTATTTATTCCTGTATTCCTAAGATAATTGAAAAAATTTTAAAACTTTGTTATAAGAGTTAAGTGATAAATTTTATAAAATATGTTGTAAAATATTAAAAATATATTAGAAATTTATCATTAATTTTATTTTCAACTAAAACTATGGTTAATTGCATTTGATATGTATATAAATGAATGTGTAATTTTAATGAAAAATTCACAAAGCAGGCATGAAATATATACACACTATAGCCTAACAAGAGTGTGTTTATAGCATCGAATCTTCGGCCAAGAGACAAGCATATATAGTCAGCCTAAATGTAAAGAATAAACATCTAATAAATGGGTCCAATAAACATACCCAAAATGGTGTCAGAAATGATCCGGTTATATCAGAATCAACTTCACATCACAAGAATGGCTTTTTAAGTCAAGGCGAATTGGGTGAGCTCTATGTGAGGTACGATATTATTTATTTTGTCTGCTTTGCAGAATAAATCATCATATTTTATCATTTTTTTATCATATTTTATCAAATCCAAATAATTACTCAATATTATTCATGAATAATATATATTAATAGAATTTTTATTAATCTTTATTTTGTTAGACTTTTAAATTTGTTACATATTATTATTTATAATTTTGATAATAATTTTGAGTTAAAAGTATAAAATAATACATATTTTATATTTCAAGTATAGAATTATTCTAATATTAATTTTATTAATTTATGAAAAAAAAAATCATTCTGTAAAGCGGGCAAATTTATAGATCTTTTTTTTATTTTTTTCATAAAATAATAATAAAAAATTTTAAATCGTGAGTCATTTTGTAAAAAATTTGATGAATTTTGTATTACGACCTTATATAGCACCCTTCCCAATTCAGCCATATAAAAAATAACCATTAACCGATTCGCATTTTATTAATAATAAGATAATTTTAATTGTAAAAATTTAGATATATATAAATGTAAATTATAAAAAATTAATAGAATATAAACGGAATATTAATAAAATCTATTAATAGATTATTTGATTTTTTATTGTATCATAATTAATATCAATCACTTGCATGTAATATATATCTCATATTTACCTTATATAAAAATTTTAATATATATATATATATATATATATACATATATTTTTAATATATATCTCATATTTATGTCATAGTAAATTTTAATTTATAAAAGATTTTTACAATAATTTTGTTTTGTGTTTATATAATAAAATAAACACAAATATACATTATGTTTCAGAATCTATGATAATATTAATGCATGCATAATTGATAATATTTTTTTATTATATTACAATGATAATTTATATGTATAATTTATAAGTAAATTTTATACTTAGGAGTGGTCTTCTAAACTTTTGTGCAGTGGCACTAGCTTTAAATGATTTGGGTTATAAAGCAATTGGTATAAGACTCGACAGTGGCGATTTAGCATATCAAAGTAATTTCGCCAGAGATTTATTTGAAAGAATTGGTATTAAATATAATATACCTTGGTTTGGGAAATTAACAATCTGTGCATCAAATGACATCAATGAAGAGACCATTCTAAGTTTAAATGAACAGGTAGATAAATACAATATAAAAAAATACAATTTCAGTTTATTATAAATTTTTTTATTTTTATAAAAAATATTGATTTTATAGAATCATAAGATTGATTGTTTTGGAATTGGAACACATTTGGTAACATGTCAAAGACAACCAGCACTAGGTTGTGTTTATAAAATGGTTGAAATTAATGATCAACCTAGAATAAAAATCAGTCATGATGTTAGTAAAATATCAATACCTGGTAAAAAAGTTGCATTTAGATTATATGGAGCAGATGGATGTGCTTTAATTGATCTCTTACAAAGATCAACAGAAGAAATACCACAAGTAAAACATAAAGTTCTTTGTAGACATCCTTTTCAAGAATCAAAAAGAGCTTATGTTATTCCAACGCGAGTGGAGCCATTACATAAGGTAAATTAATAAAATATAAATTTCTATAATCATAATTTATAATATTTTTCTATAAATACTTAGGTTTATTGGAAAAATGGTAAATTATGCCAACCTTTACTTACATTACAAGAAATACGAAATAAAGTCCAAGAGTCTTTAAGAACACTTAGAAATGATCACAAGAGAAATCTAAATCCTACACCATATAAAGTGAGTTTTAATACTTTGAATTATAAAATATTTCGTTAAAATTGAAAATTATAATAATTTATACAGGTTGCTGTTAGTGATGATTTGTATAATTTTATACATGATTTATGGTTACAACACGCACCCATTGGTGAACTTTCGTGAAACTGTAAATACATCATTATTATAAGAAAGTAACAAAAAAAGATCATATTTAAATAGCCTATCAACATATTATTCAAAGATTTAAAATTTTAGCTGTACAAGTATTTGACTATAATAGTACATATACATTATTTTGATAACTTATAAAAATTGTATTTTGATAACTTGTAAAAATTATTTTATATTCATATAGTTTTACAAGTATAGGGTGAATTGTTTGTAGGAAGCAAAAGTATAGATTATAAATATAAAAATGTATACAAATGTATAAAAGTATACAGCAAGTATAGAATGTGTGATAGTATATATAATAACTGTCATACATATTTAGCTACTTTTGATTTTTAAAAACGTAGAAAATGAATAAACAAATTAATGATGCACAAGTATTTCACATGTAAATAGAAAACATTAAATGTATATATAATAGAAGAAAAATTATAGAATCGGCAATGTAAATTAAGTGTAAATATTCATTAATATGTCTAAAATTTTTTTTTATATTAATATCATTTATTGATAATATTTTCTATATTTTCTAGTTTAAAAAAAAGTTGCGAATTTTTTTTATAATGAAAATAAAAGAAATTGAAAAGAGAAAAATAACTTTGTAAAATAAAAATGTATGTACTTACTCAATATAAGCAATTCAATATATATTTATAAGCAATGAAAAAATTTAAAGACGATTTCTTCTTGAAAAAAAATGTACAAAGTTTGAGCATAATAAAAATATAAAATTTTAAAATATATAAAACTGTACAAAAAAATATAAAGAGAAATCTTTTTAATATGTAATATAAAAAAAAAACATTTTAATCATTAAATATATTACGAAATTTTCATTAAATTTTTATTTTTGAAATTACCTATTTCATTCAAGAGAATTTTTATAATTTAATTTTATTTATACAAAAATTTTATTATTTTACATATTAAATATGCTATCTTTTCAAATTAAATTTCATGTAAAGTAAATATATCAATAAAAAATAAAAGTTTTTATAAAAATTTGTTATTTTTTAATCGCATATATATTATCTAAAATATTAATCTAAAATATTATCTAAATATCAATATCAATCAATTTTTGTAAAAAATAAATGTGTAAAAAGTATGTAATAAAAATTTTTCTTTTTTTTAATCTTAAAAAATTTAATCAAGAATTTAATTATTTCATTTAATCATTTCTATCTTATAAAGTAATTAATATAATGTTTTATATTTCTTGAGTATTAGTTTCTACAGTTTTTAAAATCAATATTTAAGTATTAAATATATTTTATGAATATATAAAAAAATAAAATAATCAAATTGTATTAACATTAAATATATTACAACATCATTATAATATCTTTTATTTAAAAGAAAAAAAACAGGTAATCTTTCTAGATAAAATATTTACAATGAAATAGAAGAGGTTATATATGATTAAAATCAAAAAATTACAAATAATAAATTATGATTCGAAAATATTTTATAATATATGCAATTTAATTATTTTCTCTTTCTGCAGATATTTATATATATATATATATATATATATATATATATATATATATATATATATATTTCTTTTTTTAACAAATAAATCAATTTATATTGAATTCTATAATTATACATCTTTTTCTATTTTTTTTGATATTTTTTAATAAACATTAAAAAAACATTAAATATTAAAAATTTTGTTTCACCACTAAGATTTAAAAAATAACTAAAAAAATGATGGGAAGATCGTAATATTTTTCCTTATTTTTCCTATACATTTTACAGGAAAAGGAAAAAATTATATTGATATAATTATAATAATGGATTTATACTAAAAAGAATAAAGAAGACACTCGTATTTTATCTTAATCATATATTAAAATTAATTAAATTTAAACTTGTATTATAAAAGATACAACAAAAAATATGAAAGAATTTCTATAAATTATTGTAAGAATTTGTCCATTTATTGCATTATTATATAGTATAATTGTTATTATTTTAATAACATATATAATAATGTGAAATTAATGAAAAATGCGTTGCATGTCGGTAACGTTAATTTACATATGATGTATTAATTGTTAATAATTAAATAACTAACAAGGAATTTACATTAAAATTGATAGAAGAAGCTTGCTTGAAGTTCTAGTTACAAGATACATGCTTAAAAGTGTAGAAATTTTCAGTAGAAGATGAGTAATTAATGAATTAAAATAAGAGCTTCGTAAATTCAAACGCGAGATGGCGTTGATGTCAAAAACTTTTTGATAGGTATCGGCAGAATGCATTTCTTCAATAATTAGAGTAAAATTAAAATTAGTATACATTCTTTACTTTTTAAATTTAAAAGAAAAAACAAATAAATATGACTAAAAATAAAATTATTGCACTTATTTTTGTTATAAAATATTGATAAAATATTTAAATTTTGTCGATAAATTAGGAAAATACAGTAAATAGAAAAATTTAATACTGGTGGCGCCATCTCGCGTTTGGATTCACGAAGCTCCGACTCGTTACTAGCATAACATGACATGCAAGGAGCTCTGCGAAGTCATAGAGAAGGAACGCAACATTGTGCGAGAAGGACAAAAAACATTTAAAATAACACCACATGGAAAAATCATTAATTATTCATTTTCTACTTAAAATTTCGATGCATTTAAGGTCTCATTTTAAAGTTAGAACTCCAGACAACTTTCCCATATCAATTTTAATACGAAAGTTTCTTTATTTATTTAATTATTAATAATTAATGCGTTATACGTTCTAATACATTGAAGACGCCATATTGAAAATTTATTAATTATTCGTTTTTTACTGACAATTTCTCTACTTTTAAGCATGCATCTTGTAGCTAGAACTTTAGACAAGCTTCTTATACCAATTTTAATATAAAATTCTTTATCATTAAATAATTATTAGCAATTATTATAAAGAATGTTGCGATCGTAAATATCCCGTCGGTAACCGAAACATAAATAATTAATTTATTTATTTAAATAAGAAGAAAATTATGAATAAAAACTATACATGAATATAGAGAAGGAAACAACATTCTAGATGCATATATTTGTATTTAGAAATAAATCTTACAATAATGTGAAATTAATGAAAAATATGTTGCATGTCGATAACGATAATTTACATATGACATATGAATCGTTAATAATTAAATAATTAACAAGAATTTTACATTAAAATTGACAGAAGAAGCTTGTTTAAAGTTCTGGCTACAACATACATGCTTAAAAGTGCAGAAATTTTTAATGAAAAACGAGTAATCAATAAATTTTCAATATAACCTCTTGAACGTGTTAGAAATATATGAACATTAATAATTAATAATTAAATAATTAAGAATAATTTTACATTAAAATTGATATATAAGAAGCTTGTCTATAGTTGTAGCTATAAGATGCATGCTTAAAAGTGCAAAAATTTTCAATAAAAAACGAGTAATTAATGAATTTTCAATATAGCGTCTTTAATATATTAGAACATGTTAGACAATATGATGCGTTAATTATTAATAATTAAATAATTAACAATAATTTTACATTAAAATTGATATGAGAAAGTTGCCTAAAGTCTTAGCTATAAGATGCATGCTTCAAAGTGGAAAAATTTTCAGTAAAAAATGAGTAATTAATAAATTTGCAATATGGCGTCTTCAATGTATTAGAACGTATAACGCATTAATTATTAATAATTAAATAAATAAAGAAACTTTCGTATTAAAATTGATATGGGAAAGTTGTCTGAAGTTCTAACTTTAAAATGAGACCTTAAATGCATCGAAATTTTAAGTAGAAAATGAATAATTAATGATTTTTCCATGTGGTGTTATTTTAAATGTTTCCTGTCCTTCTCGCACAATGTTGCGTTCTTTTTCTATGACTTCATATACCTCCTTGCATATCATGTTATGCTAGTAATGAGTACGAGCTTCGTGAATCCAAACGCGAGATGGCGTTGCTGGCGAAAACCTTTTGATAAGTATTTTACTTATCGGCAGAATGCATTTCATCAATAATTACAATAAAATTTGCATATATTCATTACTTTTTAAATTTCTTAAAAAAACTATCGAATATTACTAAATATAAAATTGTTGCACTTATTTTTCTCATAAAATATTGATAAGATAATTTAAATTTTATCGATAAATTAGGAAAAGATAATAAATAGAAAATATCAGTGGTGCCATCTCGCGTTTGAATTCACGAAGCTCGTACTCGTTACTAGCATAACATGACATGCAAGGAGGTATGCGAAGTTATAGAGAAGGAACGCAACATTGTGTAAAAAGGATAGAAAATATTTAAATTAACGCCGCATGGAAAAATCATTAATTACTCGTTTTCTACTTAAAATTTCGATACATTTAAGGTCTTATTTTAAAGCTAGAACTCTAGCCAACTTTCTCATATCAATTTTAATACGAAATTAACTTTATTTATTTAATTATTAATAATTAACGCGTTATACGTTTTAATACATTGAACGAGCATATTGCAAATTCATTAATTACACGTTTTCTACTGAAAATTTCTGCATTTTTAAGCGTGCATCTTATAGCTAAAACTTCAGGCAACTTTCTCATATCAATTTTAATGTAAAATTCTTTATCATTAAATATTTATTAGCAATTATTATAAAGAATGTTGCGATCGTAAATATCCCGTCGGTAACCGAATCATAAACAATTAATTTATTTATTTAAATAATAAGAAGATTATGAATAAAAATTATACATGAATATAGAGAAGGAAACAACGTTTAAGATACATATATTGATATTTAGAAATAAATCTTATAATAATGTGAAATTAATAAAAAATGTGTTGCATGTCGGTAACGTTAATTTACATATGACATATGAATCGTTAATAATTAAATAATTAACAAGAATTTTACATCAAAATTGATAGAAGAAACTTATTTGAAGTTCTGACTACAATATACATGCTTAAAAGTGCAGAAATTTTTAATGAAAAACGTAGTAATCAATAAATTTTCAATATAACCTCTTGAACGTGTTAGAATATATGAACGTTAATAATTAATAATTAAATAATTAATAAGAATTTCACATTAAAATTAATAAAAGAAACTTGTCTGAAGTTCTAGCTATAAGATACATGCTTAAAAGTGCAAAAATTTTCAGTAAAAAACGAGTAATTAATGAATTTTCAATATAGCATCTTTAATGTATTAGAATATGTTAGAACATATGTTAGAACATATGATGCGTTAATTATTAATAATTAAATAATTAACAATAAGTTTACATTAAAATTGATAGAAGAAACTTGTCTGAAGTTCTAGCTGTAAGATGCATGCTTAAAAGTGCAAACATTTTCAGTAAAAAACGAGTAATTAATGAATTTTCAATATAGCGTCTTTAATGTATTAGAACATGTTAGAACATATGATGTGTTAATTATTAATAATTAAATAATTAACAATAATTTTACATTAAAATTGATAGGAGAAACTTATCTATAATTGTAGCTACAAGATGCATGCTTAAAAGTGCAGAAATTTTCAGTAGAAAACGTGTAATTAATGAATTTTCAATATGGCGCCCTCAATGTATTAGAACGTATGACGCATTAATTATTAATAATTAAATAAATAAAGACAATTTTGTATTAAAATTGATATGAGAAAGTTGCCTGGAATTCTAGCTTTAAAATGAGACCTCAGATGTATCGAAATTTTAAGTAGAAAACGAGTAATTAATGATTTTTCCATGCGGTGTTATTTTAAATGTTCTCTGTCCTTTTCGCACAATGTTGCGTTCCTTCTCTATGACTTCGCATACCTCCTTGCATATCATGTTATGCTAGTAACGAGTCGGAGCTTCGTGAATCCAAACGCGAGATGGCGTTGATGTCGAAAACTTTTTAATAGGTATCTTACTTATCGGCAAAATGCATTTCATCAATAATTAGGATAAAATTAAGATAGAAAGAGATCTTATATTATAATTTGAAAATCATTTAAGTATGTGAGAAATTTAGAAAATATGAGGAATATGAGATGAATAATAAGGAAAAGAAGGAACATTTATTTATATATAAGTTTTAATTTATTGTAATAATAATTAATTTACATATAATCTATATATATTTATATATATATTTGTAAAAAAAATTTACTACACATAAAATATATAATAAAATATAATTATTTTATTTATAAGAATATAAATAAATATATACATAGATAGGATTTATAGGAATTGTTAATTGATATAATAGCAAAAAATACAAGATAACTTTTCAAAAAAAAGGTAAGATAGAATATTTAAAAAAGGGCGCTACATTCAATTCTTATTTTATTTCATTTTTAAAGAAATGTGTTTGACATTTAAGAGATGGCATTGATAATCAATTCTTATTTAATTTCTCTCTTTATTCATTATTTTCTGTTCTTTTTTTGTATTTCATTTATGGCATTCTAAATATTGTGCGGATTCCTGAATTTTTATTCTATCTTTATTTTATTCTTTTCCTATTATTTATTCTCCTTGTCTATACTTGTTCTTAGCGCGTGACCATAAATGAGGGAGATAGATGAGATATCATTTGAATATGCTTTCATTATTTTTCTCTCAAAACTGTGTCTTAATTTTTTAACAAAAAATATATACATAGATATTATATTCTTAACTTTAGAATATATTTTTAGGATATCTCACAGAAAATAATATTCCTTGTTATATGAAACGAGTTTTAATGTGGATCTCAATTTATTGCAGTAATAAAATTTAAATAAATGAATATCTGGTCCGGTCACAAAGCAAATAGGATGAAATTTTGAAATATTTTATGATTTATTCTATCGCAGTTATTCTATCAAATCTATTCTTTTATAATTCATAATTTTGTAAAACATTTTTAAACCATGCAATTAACTATTCAAATAGTAATTATTATCGAATACGAGGCAACAAAGCTTTGTAACAAAATATTTATTCCATTTTTTATTTTATATTGAAATTTAGTTTCAATTTCAATTATTATTATTAATGTTATATCTTATTCTAAACAGAATCCATAACATTGAGAATGACACATATATAGTAGTAAAAGAATTCTAATACTTCTGCGACATGGGACAAAAAAATGATTTTGAATATTAGATCTATTCTATATCTTATCTTCATTTATTGTCTATTTAGTCTGACGTATCATGGACCGATAACTTAACCTCAAAATTTTCTGTAGTCATTGACGCAGGCGCAGATGCTGTTTTTTGATTGATATATAAGGCTGTGGCAGTACAAAGGAAACATCTCAAGTAGTTTTTCTGGAGTCGCGGTGGCAGTGGTATTTGAAATATGGCAGAGGTCATTGATTGTAATTTTCCTGTTTGGGGTCTTTTACCTAAAAAAGAAACTGGTGTCACTCAATTTCTTACCAAATATCCTGAATATGATGGTCGAGGAGTCATCATTGCAATTTTTGATTCAGGGATTGATCCTGGAGCTCCTGGTATGCAGGTAAGTAAGCTTTTATATAGACACGCCTCGCAATTATTAAAATTAATTTTCTTTTACTTTTTTCTGTTTTTTTTTAATTTAATTAAGTATCTTAATTTTTTGTGGTATTAATATATATTGTTTAAAATTTTATTTACTAAGTACGTTTGTTTCCGTTAAATTTCTTTGTTTTCTTTGTGTACAAAGTGAAAGATTTCGAATAATTTTACGTTACTGATAATAAATGGCATTATTTAGATTTATTATTTTTTTTAATCTATCCTTATTTTTAATTATATTTTGAAGATTTGTTCTAAAGATTTCTTTTATATTATTTTTTAAATTATGTATCTAATTTTAAATATACTACTAACAATAAACGATTGAATAATATTAATTATGGAATTACATATCATGAATTAGTGTTGGAAAATGAAATGTTTTGATCATTTTTTAGAAGTTTAAAAATTTATATTTGACATTTTTTTTTTGTATAATACTAATAATATAATATTTTGCAAAATAATATAGTAATTTTTGTTCAACAATAAATTATAAATAAGAGAAAAATTAAATTTAAATAAAATTTTATTTATTATTAAATTTTATAATGAATATATATTTCATATAGGAAACTTCAGATGGAAAGCCAAAAATTATTGAAAGATATGACTGTAGTGGAGCTGGAGATGTAGATACTAGTAAAATTGTACAGGCACCAGATGGATACATAATTGGTATAACTGGCCGTAAATTAAAGGTATATTTCAATATATTATATATAAATGTACATTAAGCGTTATTAATTTTATTCATAATTATATATATATATATATAAACAAAGAAATTATTTCTCTTTTAGGTTCCATCTAATTGGGTAAATCCCAGTGGACAATATCATATTGGAATAAAGAATCTATATTCATTATATCCAGGAAAATTAAGAGAAAGAGTATTAGTAGAAAGAAAAAAACGTTTATGGGATAATAATCATAAATCTGCACTTGCAGAAGCATCTAGACAATTACAAGTAAATAATTGATAATTGCATTTTGATTATATTGATATACATATTAAAAATAGGAAATCTTAATTTTTTGCACAAAGTATTTTTGTATATTTTATACACAAAATAATTTTATATATATATTAAAATAACTAATATTTAAGAATAAGAATAAAAATAGGCTTTTAGACCATTTGATCCAAAGATAGGGTTGTTGTGGGTATGTTGAACCATGTAATAAAATGAGGCCAGTTTCACAATGTGTCACAGTGATCTGTATCTAATGCTATATTTATAATTGGCAGTTTGATCTATTGTAAAGCCATTGATTCATTATGTAATAGTATGCAATGTTTCTCTATAATAGTATGCTTAAATACAAGAGAATAAATTTAATTAAAATATAAGCAAATATTGAACATGTAATTTTTAATAAATAAAAAAGCAATTTGATTTTTATGTTATATAACTATTCTACATAGGAATTTGAAGCAAAGAATCCACAATTAACTACTTTAAAAGAAAGACTAGAAAAAGAGGAACTTGAAGCCAGAGTTGAAATATTAAATAATATTGAGAAAAAATATTCAGATGTAGGACCTACTTATGACTGTGTTGTTTTTCATGATGGTGAAGTTTGGAGGTAAAAATATATGTAGGATATTTTTGGATTTCCATGTGTATTAAAATATTTTTTACAAACATTGATATTTAATTTAATCTTTTATATTTTTTGTTATAGAGCATGTATTGATACTTCTGAAGAAGGTAATTTGGAAACTGGTGTCTTTTTAGGAGAATACACTATAACAAGGCAGTATGCACCACTTATACCCGAAGATCAATTAAATATTAGTATTAATATTCATGATGATGGAAATACATTAGAAATTGTTAGTTTATGCTGTAAGTATTAGATAAGATTTAATTCAAAATCTTTCTTCTTTTTTATAATTAATTTTATTATTACAGCAAGTCATGGTACACATGTAGCTTCAATTGCGGCTGCATATTTTCCTGATAATCCCGAATTAAATGGTGTAGCTCCTGGTGCTCAAATTATTTCATTAAGTGTTGGAGATGGTCGTATTGGCACAATGGAAACAGGAACTGCAGTAGTACGTGCAATGATACATGTAATGAAACACAAAGAGAAAATACATGTAATAAATATGAGTTATGGAGAACATGCTCATTGGTCCAATACGGGAAGAATAGGAGAATTAATGAATGAAGTTATTGATAAATATGGTGTAACATGGGTAGCATCTGCTGGTAATCTTGGGCCTGCTTTATGTACTATTGGTTAGTAGATAAGAATATTAAAAAATCTTAAATATATATTTACTTAATATCTTAATATCTAATATATCCCATTTTAACTCATATAGGCACACCACCAGATATTAGTTCTAATAGTGTAATTAGTGTTGGTGCTTACGTTTCTCCTGATATGATGGTAGCTGAATATTCTTTAAGAGAAAAAATGCCTGGTATGTCGTATACGTGGTCATCTCGTGGTCCAATGATCGATGGTGGAGCTGGAATTACTGTATGTGCTCCAGGAGGAGCTATAACTAGTGTTCCCAATTTTACCTTAAGAAAAAGTCAACTCATGAATGGTACAAGCATGGCAGCTCCTCATGTAACTGGAGCTATTGGTATATTGATTTCTTTTTTTTTTTATAAAGATTATATAAAATATTACAAATAAGAGAAATATATATTAATAATAATGATATTTATATTGTAGCAATACTTATATCAGGGCTTGTTGCCAAAGGTTGTTCTTATTCTCCATATAGTATAAAAAGAGCACTTGAAAATACAGCTCATTATATACAAAATCTAGATCCTTTTGCACAAGGTTCGGGATTATTACAAGTTGAACGTGCATTCGATAATCTTATTACTTACTGTGATGTACCTGAAAGAGATGTAAGATTTACTATTAACTGTGGTCCAAATAATGCTAAAGGAATTCATATGAGAAGCAGCATTATTGATCGGCCAAAAGATTATGCCATTACTGTTGAACCTGTATTTCTTAATAGTGAAAATACTGGTATAAATATTTATATATTTGTTATTCTGATATTATAATTTCATTATATATTACAAATATAATTCATTATAATATTTGAATTTTATAGATCCAACACTCAAAATTGCTTTTAATTTGAAATTAACTTTGGTATGCGATGCATCTTGGGTACATTTTCCAACACATCTTGATTTAATGAATATGGTTCGCGCATTTGCGATCAAAGTTGATGGTTTCAATTTACCCGAAGGTGTTCATACAACTAGGTAAATATATCCAAATATTTATAATTTATAATATTATATTTATAATATTTATAATCATATATATTTATTTTATTGTATAATTTTAATTATCGTTTATAGTGTCCGCGCTTATGATGTAACAGATGTTGCAAAAGGTCCAGTGTTCCAAATACCAGTAACTGTAGTGCAACCACAAACACTGCCAAAAACTGCGATCCTTCCAGACTTAACTTATACAAATATTTTATTTAAACCGAATACAATTTATCGACATTTTATTCTCGTTCCTGAAGATGCAACATGGGCGGGTATGTATTTTCTCTATAATATTTCATACACAATATCACAATACTGGATATATGAAATAAATGATATTAATGATATGATCTGATTTAGTGATTAGATTAAAAAGCACAGAAAAAGATAAAACTGGAAGATTTGTGATCCATAGCGTTCAATTAAAACCTCGACTTTCCTGTAAGACTCTCGAAGTTAATAAATTGTTTACTGTTACTTCTCAATCAGAAATTGTTCATCCATTTGCTGTTCAGGTATTGCTAATTTCTTATATACATTCAAATAAATTAAATTCTTGTTTAATTAAAAATCAAATTAAAATTTCATAGGGCGGATTAATCTTAGAATTAGTTATTGCAAAATATTGGGCAAATATAGGCGACATGTTAGTCGATTATGTCATAGAATTTCATGGTGTTCGTATGATAAGTGGCAATCTTACAATGCAATCTGGAGATGGTATAAATCGTTTAGAAGTTCGAAGTTCTCTTAGAAATGAAGAAGTAGTTCCTAGTATTTGTCTCAAATCATCTGTACAAATATTAAAGTGTGTATAATAAAAATATTATACAAGATATGCATATACATATATGAAAATAAATTAATTTAATTTTATTTTCTTTTCTGATATGATAGGCCTACTGATTCAAGGATTGCACCTTTACGAGAACGAGATATTATTCCGCCTTCGCGACAAATTTATGAATTACAATTAACATATACGTTCCATTGTGCAAAAGTAACTGAAATAACTCCAAATGCAGCATTACTTAGCGATTTATTATATGAAAGTGAATATGAAAGTCAAATGTGGATGATATATGACAGTAATAAACAGCTTATTTGTTGTGGAGATGCATATCCATCAAAAGTAAGTGATTTTTATAAAATAATACATTAAAAAATAAATAATATTATTTTTTATTACAGTATTCTAATCAAAAAATAGAAAAAGGCGATTATACTTTGAAGATACATATACGTCACGAAAAGAAAGATTTACTTGATAGATTAACAGAAATGCCGTTTCTTTTGAGTCATAAATTAAGTAATCCAATTAATTTAGATGTTTATGCCAGTCAATCACAAGCTATTATTGGTGGCAAAAAAATGATAGCAGCTTCAGTTCCACCTGGTCATATTCTTCCTTTATATATTGCTCCTATATCTAATGAAAACAAGTAAGTATTTTATTTTAAAATAAATTTGGCTCTTTCATATTATTTATAATAAAGTTACAAATTTTATTATTTATACGTTGTTAAAAAAGATATATAATTATTTTAGAATTTATATGATATATGTTTCTTTCTAAGATTATTCTATATTCATTTTGCATATTTAATATTATACATATTATTTTCTTATGCAAATAAAAAAGGTGCATGAATATTTTCATCACTATTTAAAATGTAAATGTTCAAAATATGTTAGATGAGATACTTATTAAAATTTATTATTATCTTTTTCTCATATTTATCAATAAAAATATAAAATAATTTTATACAAATTATTTTATATTTTTTTAATTTTTATCCATATAAATCAATCATTTTAAAAATATTACTCAATTTTTTCCTTTTTTATCCCACATTGCAGCTCTGAAAACAAGTAAGTCTATAGTATTTTTTTTTTAAACATTTTTAAACATTTACATGCTTTTGATTAAAAAAAAATTGATTTATTGAAGCAGATAATTTCAATAGATGTATGTTTTATTTTATGCATTGCTTCATAGCATTTTAATTTAGTATTTTTTTTAATATTTATGTTAAATTATTTTTAAAAAATTTTATTTATCTGTCGCTTATAATTTAAACAAATGTACATATAATTGCCATTTTATTAATTTATTTTTTACATTAAATGTAAAATATAATAACCACATATAATAACCATTTTATTAATTTAAAAAATCAATATTATTAATCATATAAAGTTGGCTTTCTTTGGCTTATAAAAAGTTTTTTTTTTAGTTATTTTTAATATAATTTTATATATTGTTTGAATTTTGCTTTATATGTATTTATTCTTTACACATAATGCTTCTTTAAATAGTTTCTTTAAATATAAAAATATTATGCATTTTTTTCATCATAATTTATTAGTTATACATTGTTTTTCTGTAGTGAGATATTTAAACAGTAATATTTATGTAATTAAAAAGAAACTAATTTTTTGTTTTATTTTAAAGAGTTTCCAGAGGTATTACCTTAGGAAGTGGTAGCTATTTACAGGGTACATTGACTTTTTGTAAAGATGATAATGGAAAAAAAGTGGATTGTCACACATTTAAATATATTTTGTCTGAACCAAACAAGAAATCTAGTAGTAGCAGTAGCAGCAGTAGTAGCAGTAGTTCCTACAGTTCATCAAACAAAGAAAAGCCTACTAAATGGGATGAATATAATGAAGCACTTAGGGATTTCAAATGCAGTTGGCTTACAAAACTTGGTAATTAGATTTTTCATTTACCTTGTTAATTATATATAATTATATATTATGTAAAGTCTATCATCATATAAATATTTTGTTTTTCTTTCCGGTTTCAATTCTACAAATAGCGCCTTCTACGAGTAAGTCATTAGAATGCGATAAAACATCAATTTTGAACCTTTTTTTAAAACCTTATATTGTTTATTGTTAAAACTTTCTTTAAATATCAATATCAATATTAATATCAATTTTTTTTTATATTTTCATTTTTATATTTTCACTGTTTTATGTTAATGCATGACTATGTAATGCATAACAAATAAATTATTTTAATATTTCACTTCCCTTGTGATGTTAAAAAAGTTAGTGGACAATATTTATTATATATTTACCAATTATTTCAACACAAAAATAATTAAATACATAATTTTTTTCAAATATTTATGAAAAGTTTGGTCTATTATTTGTAATAGAAATATATGTTTGTATTTTTGTAATTATGTTAAAGATTAATTGATTTTAAATTATTATTAATAGAACCTGGTGAATATGCAAATCTACTATATGGAGAATTGAAAAATCTCTTCTCGGATCATTTACCTGTTCACACTGCCATGCTGATTTCCTTGGACTCTCCTGAAGCTCGACGTCATGTACCCCATGATGATATTTCAGAAGAATCTGTTTCTCTGGCAAATCAAATAATAAGTGTCGCAGATGCTGTGATTACTAATATTGATCAAGATAAACTCTTAGCTTATTATGGCTTGAAAAGCGATCAACGTGATGATGCAACAAAGATTAGGGCAACTATGGAAAAACAAAAGTTCAGTTTGATAAAAGCATTAGTGAAAAAAGGGTGTGCATTATCGCGATTATATGTACACAGTGCAAAGAAAGGAGAAGGAGATCGTCAATCCTATGAACATTTATTAGATAGTGTAACACATCATTGGCAAGAAGTACAAAAATTTGCTGAACCAACTGATATCAAGGCAAGAAGTTTTATTATTATAATTGCATTATTTATTAAATAATATTACATATTTAATTAATATATATTTTAAATATATTTATTATTTTTTATTTATAGGTCATTTCTCTTTCATTATGGCATGCCCATATTAATAATCATTATGGCCGCTATTTAAAATTATTATTACGTTATTATGAAGAACATCCATTAAAAGAAGTTGATGAAAAATGTATAGAACTTGCAAATATCTTAGGATGGGAACATTTATCACGTCATATTAATACGAGTATACCGTCACGTTATCCTCCTTCATTCAGATCGTTTTGATCAATAGTAAATAATATTTATTTGATTTTAAAATAAATTATGAAATATGATGAAATATAAATATATAATTATTTTTTTTTTTTTTAGGTATGATAAGATCAATTTGATATTTTGACAAGGGAAACTATCAGTTTCCAATGCATCTCCACAACAGAAATATTTCTGTGAATCATTCAGGTGTCATACACTTAGCAAAATATAATTTTGTTCATATTAAAAAATATATATAGAGAGAAAATGTGACTCTAGAAGAATATTTTAATTTTTAACTATAAAAAATTAAATAATACTTGCAACATATGATTTATTTCATGGAAATCGTAACACGCTTAATCAATTTTAATGAATTACGAAGCAAAAATTATGGCAATAATATAAAATATGTAATAAATAAATCGAAGCACATTGCTAATATTTATGCATATAAGGACAATGTTAAAAAATATGACAATACATGTATGTGTACTTGCACAGGAAGATTATATTATCAAAAGTATCATTGTTTCTAATAGTGCATTTTTATGATGCTTAACGCATCAAAAGAAGAAAGAAGCATCAAATATCATAGAAATTATCAATTTAGATATTAAAATCTTTGAACAATAATATGTTATTTGAGAACATTTATTTCAATTAACATAATATGTATCATTTGAAATCATTTAGGTTTTTCCATTTTTACAATATATTAAATGTAAATAAATATATATTATATATATATAATATATATATATATATATATATACACATATGTATACATACAGGTATTTTCTTTATATCCATAGAGTAACTTTATCTTATTGAATTCTGTTATTTATAATTGTATACATGACTTGTGTGATTGTGAAATCTATATACAATATACTCAGTTTTTGTTGTCATTGTGTTATATATAACAGATATTTTTTTCACTTTATGCAATAAGTGTTAAGTATGAGCCGATGTATATAATGAAAGAGATAAAATAATTCAAACTCTATTTGAATTTTATAATGAATGTAAAATGTAAAAGATGATTCATATTTTTTCACATAATGTAACAAAAATATTATAAATTCAATAATTGGAGAATAATTAAATAACATGCATTGTGCATACCATTGATGGAATGCCAATAATGTACGATTACAAGTCGAGATACAAATAATAAATGCACTAATGAAATTTATATTTAAGATATTAATTTTATAAAAAGAAATAGAATATCTTGTTTTCGGAATACAATATTGTAAACGTAATAAGATTTTAATTTTGTTTTATCAGTATGAAGGTGTGTACATAAATATATTACATTATTACTTTTTAATTTGATTTGTGTGAATTCAAAAACAAATTCGTTATTCGACCAGCTTCATGGCTCTTAATAGACGGAACATGAAATCTTTTGTAAGTCAAGATAAGAAAAAATGCTTTCACATATAAAATTTACAAGTAATAAATGGCATATCAACTGAAGGTTCCATGAAAAGTTATGTCCTTATCGCTATTACTCAATTCTTACTTTTCTTCGTATACGAAGAACTATTTTAAAAATAGCGTAGTAGTACTTTGGTATAATCAAGAATTTTCACAAAGTCGATTTCCTCCAGGACAAACAAGTAAAAAAAAATTTTTTTTTCATATTTTAATTTCGTTTTTTCGAATGATATATTTTCTATTCTAGTTAGTGAAGCATGTACTCTGATTTGTCTTCTTGTTGCTCAACGAATATCTCAAACAGGATTATTAATATATAATATAGAAAAATCTCCTCAATTTATTGCTATCATAGCTGAAGCTATGATAGAAGGTAATAACATTCATGCATGGATTGTTAAGAAAGGTTTGGTTTCTCATCCGTATCTTAGTACAGAAGAAGCATTAAAACTTGGAGGCAGAAACTTAAATCTATTAAGAGAATGGGTACAAATTAAACATATATTCTATTGCTTTTTCTTTGATAATTTTGTGATTTAAAATGTTTTTATGTACTTGGTAACATAAAATATATTGACATATTAAAACATATCAATTATGTTTATAGACATTTCAAGTATTTTATGAAAGGATTCAAAATGGTTTATATCAACATATAAATGATTTTTTACATAAATGGTACTTAGCACCAAGATCTAAGAATTTATTTATGCTTCTTATTACCTGTGGGCGTACAGTACTATTCATATTTCAAGAAAATATGGTAAGAACAACTTTGTGAAGTCTATAAAAATCTTGTTTAATAAAAGTTTTGTCTATAGGTAACTTTTTTTGACTCTCATAGTCATAGTACAATTGTAAATCCAAATCGGGGATTAGTTATTGCACAGGTAAGGATTTATAATTATATATAACAAGATTGATATTTAATAAATATTGCAATATTTTTAAATGATAGTAATGCATGTCATATTAATAGTAAAAAAAATAATGTAGACAACTATAGACAAGTTGGAACATTTATGCAATTGGTACACAGAGGATATATTAAATGAATGTTACAATACAGAAGCAAATCAATATGAGCTAGCATTTTTATATCCATTCAATTCACAATGCTGTGGCTGTAATCCTTTATGCAACTGTGGCAGTCATTGCAGAGAACAATAATCTAGTAAAATAATTCTTACTTTTCTACACACTTACGTGTGCATATGTAAATATTTTAAAAGCTATACAAAAATACTAAAAAAAAAGTAAAATTTATATATAAAGTTTAAAAATTTATTTTATATAACAGTAAAAATTTATTTTACTGTTATATTTAAATAGTTTTGTTTGAAACTAAATATTATAATATAATGATTACGGTATTTTTTGTTTAATTACACATACTATGTAGATTAAGACTGACAGATTTATTTACATTATGTACAATTTTTTCCTAAAACTATTACAATCTTTTAGTGTTCGCGCAATGCATAAAATATTAAAAAAATAACGTAGTTTAAATCTGAAAATCGTATTTTCCTTAATATCATTTAAATGAATGTAATATACATTGTGATTTTTTCTTTTTGCATTGCACAAACATACTTTTGACAACATTTTACTGGACTCTTCCTTTTATAATGAATGCATATATCAGAACCTTCATTTTAACTGTTTAACATTCTTATAAAATATAATCCAAAATTTCTGGACGACATATTTTTTATATTGCTAATTCTCTACTTTGCACCTTTCAATGTTAGTATACCTAAACAGATATAATGTTCTGATTTCTTAATTGTTAACCATGAAGTTGCAGAGATATATATTTCTTTACATTATGTTTCTGTAATCTTTTTGCATTATATATAAATTAAAATGATTAGTAGTTTTGAAAATTTGTGTACTTTGCTAAGCTACAAAAGCATTAATCACACACATTGCATTGTGAAGTAGAAAGAAAACATAAAACTTAAAATGTTATTAATAACTACAACACTTTGTAGTATAAACAAAAAATTTGTTATGAGGATTCATCAGTTGTTTGCTTTCTTAACAATTTGATAACATTTGATTTATGTAAATTTTGAAACCAATAAATATTTATATCCATTATTTTTATGATATTATAAAAAAATATATTCAATCTGCAATAATTGTAAATGAAACCCATAATTTAAACTTGTAAAAAATTCTTAATTTATTTTCCCTAACAGCTATTATATCTCAGAATTACAATATAAATATTATTCTTCACTAATAAAACAGAAACAAATCTTTTTCTGTCACCATTTAAATTGGTGATAGTAAAAAAGATAAGTATACCAGTGCCGAAATAACGTTTTGTTTAAAATACAGATTTTTCTCTCTGTGTTTTCTTTTTTTTTTTTTTGTATGTATATTACAAGTGTTCTGTAGAGTGTCGTAAAATTTATTTAATAACAATTTTTAACAACGCAATTTCTAGAAATTACTATCTACAAAATGATATAAATGAATCTTTCTTATGATTTCTCCTTTTGAAGCCAAATTCGTGCAAAGGAACACAGTCAGCGATTTCTTCAGATTTTGCAAATACAGTCGATAATTGAGCATTTTTCACTGTTATTATTTTTTTGAACAAACTGATTATACATCATATTACTTTGTACAGACAGATGTATAATAATGGGATTCTTATGTAAAATTTTAATAGTTTTGTAATTTTGGAATTAAATGATACAGAAATTCTAATTATTTATGAAATCAATTTGTTTTTTACGAATTTTATATATGTATACATATATATATATATATACATATGTATATATATATACACACATATAAATTTGTTTACATTATAGAGAGAGAAAGAGAGAATTATTATACATTAGATTGATCCTAACAATTATAATACTCCTGCTTCATCATCATATACTCTGTACACAAAGTAAAATGATGCTCTATCAGAAAAATATGATCAAGTTTCACTTGAAGAATATACGATTTTATAATTGAATAAATAAAGCTTTGTTTTATATGAAGTTAAAGATGTAACAAAAAGATGTTAGAGGGACTGACGAATTCGGGGCTGTGCCCATTCTACAAAATCATCTATCAGTACTGGCCAAGCTCCCTCTTCATCATAATTACTCATATCAGGGTTGATCATAAGTGCAAAATCTAATAATAAATTCCATGTATCTTTTGGAATTGACCTCTTATGATGTTCCTAAAAAATAGTGTTAACTACTTTGTATCATAATATTTACCTAACCAATATGGAAGCCTCCTTTTTAGGCTTAATCAATATTTATATTATATAAGAAGCACACATACACACATATATATATAATATATATAATATATATATATATAATATATATATGTATGTATGTATTAGATATCCTACCTGTAAAAATTGGCACCATAAAGGCAGGAACTTAAATTTATCATCTAATACAATGTTCCAATAAGCAATAGCCATATCAAGATCTAAACCCTTTTGTCCTGGATTTTTTGCATAATTAAATGTAAACTGATAAAAGTCTTTAAATTTTTGAGGATCTCTCAATTCATTTTCTAAACTACTTAAACAAGCTTTTAATTTATCTATACTGTCAACACTAGAAAATAATTTTAAAAAATTATATTAAAATAATGTAAAAGAAAATTAAACATATTAAAAGATAAAAAAATTTGATTTACCCTAGATCTGTCATTCCATTCATAAATTCATCTTTAGTAAATTCACATTGTGTTTCTGCTCTAAATTTCCATGCAATTATTAATACTAATTTGCTTTCAGGGCTTAAATCCAAATCATCCAAAAATTTCATTATTCCATCTGCTGTAATCTTATCAGGCTCGTTTGGATCTATTTCAATTATGAAATCAAATATTATGCAAATATTAGAGACATATTTTTAACTTTATATATACATTATTATTATATATAAAAAATGAATCATAAAATTACCTTGATATCGACTAAATAATATTTCTAGTTTCTTTTTATCTACTGTATTTTTTGGTTCTTTACAATATGCCTCAGGATTTTGAAAATAATTATCACTTGCCAAGTCTAGCTTCCAATCATTTTGTGCTAAACAATATATTGCAGTTTGTTCTCCAGTATGTGTAAATGTAATGAATTTCTTTACTTTATCTCTTTGTGAGAACTTTAACTTATGCTGCAACAAAAATTAGATACATTATTGTGCATGTATTTTGAAGATTAATATAAGAAAGATTTATAATCTGTTTCTATTATATAATATTAAATATTATGTTAAATAAATAATTTATTATCAACTTGTATATAAATTATAATGTTATAAATTTTCTTTTTATTTATAAGACCAAAATCAACTTCGAAAAAAACTCATAAACAAAGATTTTATTACGAGTATTGTTACTACTTTGAGTAACATCTCAGTGAAAAATATTAACAAATTTGAAAATTTCTAAATAACAACTATATTCTATTGCAATAAAAAATTCATGCACTTTTTCACAAAGTCGTTAGTCACAAGATATGCCACGAAATTGATTTGTATTTAGTGCAAAAGGGAACATTAACGTTGACTCATGATAGGTTATTTTAACATTTTTTAATACATTGTCAAGAACATAAAAAGCAAAATATACTTTTTTAGCAAAATTATTTTTAAAGATCGTTGGATTAACATAATCCGTAAATTTATTAAGAGCTCACCATTTTAGCTAATTTTAGGCCCCCGAAAGCCAAAATATTATTTCCTTTGCACTACACTTGACATGAACATGCGCATGTTCTGTGAAGGTCCTGAGAAATGCAAATACACCAACAAGACTATAAGCAATGCCACCAGACGTTGCCAAAGGAAAGCAACTTCGAGAACAATATCGCGGGTTATTTAAAATATTTACATTTAATTTATTAAATACTACATTTTACGACATAATAAGATAAAAAAACATCGAAAATGTCACGTGATTCTGTTTTACGTCGGGTGGCATCGGTACGAAATCTTTCTTTTTTGTATTAGGTAGAAGTCAAGGATGAAGTCTTCATGAAATAACAACAAAACGCTATCGTAAATATTGGCCCACGCAAATGAATGCATACACGAAGTTACAAGGACATACGTCAAAAAGAGAATGAATAAACATTAATGAAAAAATAGCACTATTAATATTGATATTGTTTTTTAAATTTGCCGTCTCCATGTGATTCTTTGATCTTATTGTGATTTTGACAACTCTCTTTATATATTTTATGTGAATGAATTATTTTTTTATAAAAATGTGTATATATAAAATAAAATGTACTTATTGAGTTTTTTATAATAATATTAATGATTTATTTGTAGCGATACTCAATTGCGATTTTAAAATATGTGAAAAAAGGATATCTTCTTTTTAGGTTATCAATAATGTCAATAAAAATTCTACAATTATCATGTTTTTGGTAAGAAATATATTTGTTAATATTATAATTCTAATATTTATAAAATACTATTACTATAAAAAGATGTTAATATTTTCTGTGAAATAAAACTATTAAATATAAGATTGTGTGTTTCTTTTAATGATAAATATTCTCAATGTGTCAGCAGGAATTTGTTAAACAATTACAAAATAAGTTTATTAATTTGAAATTTAAATAAACATGAATGATCTATAACATGATGGGAGGAAGTATATTTGAAATACTTCCATTATACCATCAAAATGGAAGTGGTAGAGAAATATATCATTGGATAACGCATATTAAATTGTCTAGAATTATAATGTTAACATCTGCTGTTTTATTCATTGTACCATTATTCACTCATTATTATTTATCAAAGGTATTGTTTTTGGATATAAATAGAAATATTATATTATGATTGATTCAAAATCTTAAATTTTATATTTTTTTTAGGTGGAATCTGATTCCCCAGATAAAGATATTTATCGTACGTTCTCCACACTGGAGGCTTTTGAAGATTTTACTCCTATGAAGGCTTCTCAATTGAAAATGAGAATAGAGGAAATGTTGCGTATTAAAGTTTCTGTAAATAATGAACTTAGGGATCTGAGTGCAAAGAGGCAAAGACTTCAAGTTGAAGTTAGTAGTTTAACTCAAAAAATTGATGAATTAAAACAAGAATTATTGCATCAACAAACTGATCTTGATAGATTAAAGATCAGTGTTGAACAAGCACAAGTAGCTCAAAGAGAAGCAGTGGAAAGAAATACACCAGAATTAGCACCACCTAAACGTATATTAATGAATTCTGTTCCTGTAGTATTACCTAATACTGTACCACATTCATGTAGAATGTATAATTGTTTTGATCACAGTCGGTGTGCATTAACTAGTGGTTTTCCAGTATATTTGTATGATCCTGATCAGTATTCTGTAGTAAATTCTGGATGGGATGTTGATGGATTTTTAAAAACTACTATAAAACAAACATTAGGTATATATAAATATAAAATATTATTTATTATAAATAAAAATTTATTATAAATAAAATATTATTATTATAAATAATAATTATAACATAAATAATTTATAATTATAGTGTGTGTGTATATATATATATATTAATATCCATATATTTTTTTTATTTTATTTTATTTCAGGATATAATCCACATCTCACTACAAATGCAGCTGAAGCTTGTATATATATAGTACTCATAGGGGAAGCTCTCTCTATTCAACAAAAAGTAGATAAAAAATTTCGTAAACCTATAGATGTAAAAAAATTACATGCACTCCCATATTGGGGTGGAGATGGCAGAAATCATATTTTATTAAATTTAGCGCGTAGAGATTTATCTGTAGAATCTGGTGATATTTTTAGTGGAATAGATACGGGAAGAGCTATAATAGTACAATCCACATTCTTTAGAAATCAATTTCGTGAGGGATTTGATTTAGTTGTCCCACCAATTTTAGGACCTCCAGGTGGTGATGTCTGGCAAGAATGTGCACAAATGTTGCCAGCAAGAAGAAAATATTTATTATCTTTTCAAGGAGAAATGAGATCTCCAAAAATTACTACTATGACACATCAAATTGATGATGCAGATGTAGATATAGAAAAATTAACAATTGATGAAAATAATTTGGATGCTTTTATTATACAACATCTTAAAGATATGAGTACAGGATTAACTTTGGATAAATTTTTCATTCAATTTGAATGTATACCAGCCTCTGAAGAGAAAAATGTAGTAGAAATACTTGACTGGTCTTTGTGTGGAACAGATTCTTCGAGGAAAGCTATATTGAAAGAATCAACATTTGTTTTAATTTTAGCGCCTAGTAATACATCATTTGTAACCACTTCATCTATGCAGGCTAGGTTGTATGAAGCATTACGGTCGGGTTCTATCCCAGTTTTTTTAGGTGGTGATCAAATTTTATTAAGTTATAGTGAAGTTATCAGTTGGAGACGAGCAGCTATCTTTTTGCCAAAGGTATAAATATGATATTTTTAATATGATATTGCTTGTGATTATTAGATTTGTTTTGATTTTTAGGCCAGGGTAACAGAAATGCATTTCCTATTACGTGCAGTTCTCGATACTGATCTTTTAAGTATGCGTAGACAAGGTAGATTAATATGGGAACATTATTTAAGTACTGCTCAAGGTGCGGTAGATACTATTGTAGCTGTAATTAGAGATCGACTCGGTATACCACCTTTGCCAGCACCTCAAACTGCCAGTCCAAGTGTCTTTAATGAAAGCTTTGTGGTAAATATTATAGCATAAAATGATTTAATATATTTTGTATCATGCATAAAAATTATATTTTTTTTTTTTTTTTGTTAGCCTTTAAAATCTGATACTATTATCGCTGAACCAGAAGCAGAAGAAAGTTTAGGACCTCTGGAACCATCTTATCCATCTCCTGCATTTAAAAGAAATTATACTACAATGTTACTTCAGGGTCATGAAATCTGGAATGATTGGGTGGATCCATTTTATTTATATCCGCAATTACCTTTTGATACCGTCCTTCCTAGCGATGCAAAATTTCTTGGTAAATCAATTTTTAACATATAATAATATTCTAAAATAAAGATTTTATTTAGAACATTACTAATCACAGGTTCTGAAATGGGATTCAGGCCGATTGGTAAAGGTGCTGGAGGTGCGGGTAAGGAATTTAGTGAAGCTCTAGGCGGAAATTATCCCAGAGAACAATTTACAATTGTGATGTTGACATATGAACGAGAACAAGTTCTTATAAATTCTTTAGCTCGATTGTATGGATTACCATATTTAAATAAAGTTCTAGTAGTATGGAATAGTCCAAAACCACCTATGGAAGATTTAAAATGGCCTGATATTGGAGTACCAATTCATGTAAGTTTTACTAGAATTCTTATATATTATATATTATTATATTATTATTCTTATGAATAAAATTAAATAAATTTTTTGTATGTAGGTAATCAAGGCTCCAAGGAACAGTTTAAATAATAGATTTTTACCATTTGATGCTATCGAAACGGAAGCTGTTCTTTCAGTAGACGACGATGCTCATTTACGACATGATGAAATTATGTTCGGATTCAGAGTATGGAGAGAACATCGAGATCGTGTTGTTGGATTTCCCGGTCGCTTTCATGCATGGGACCAGAATTATCACAATGCTTGGAACTATAATTCTAATTATTCATGCGAATTATCAATGGTTTTAACTGGTGCTGCATTTATTCATAAACATTATACATATCTATATACACATTGGTTACCACAAGCAATTCGGGACAAAGTTGATGAATATATGAATTGCGAAGATATTGCTATGAATTTTCTGATATCTCATCTTACTAGAAAACCACCTGTTAAAGTGATTATAATATACATACAATATATTTATTTTCGGAATCTTTTTAGTAATTAATTTTTCTTATGTTTAGGTCACATCTCGATGGACTTTTAGATGTCCTGGTTGTCCTGTTTCTCTTTCGGAAGATGATACACATTTTCAAGAAAGGCACAAATGTATCAATTTCTTCTCTCAGGTAAATCAGGTTTCATTATTTTCATATTCTATTTTCATATTCAGGTTTTTTTTTACAATTTTAAATATATATGTTCAAAATGAAATACGAAGTGAATTATAATAAACATTTTGAAGAATTCTAATACTTTCAGGTTTTTGGATATATGCCTCTTTTAAATACTCAATATCGAGCTGACTCAATATTATTTAAAACGAGAATTCCACATGATAAACAAAAATGTTTTAAATTTATATAAAAGGAAAAGAAATGGAAATATTAATGTACAAGTAAATATTACTTGATAGCTATTCTAGTAATATTTACTTGTATAATTTACATGATTTTGATAACATTTTAACTGAATTTCCTATGAAGTATATTAACATGTGAAACAAATAGAATTTTTATTATCCTTACTTTTTTTATTGTATCTTTTTTTTTATCAATGTACATGATTGAGTAAAATGCACATTCGAAATTTATAGTGAAATTTAATAATGAAAGATTGTCGATTATATACACATATTATAGAGAATATAAAATATAGTATGAACTCTTTTTACGTCGTTGTATACATAACATATATCGTACCGATTTTAACGATTTACGATGGAGCGTAATAAATTAATTTACAAAACTGAGTTTATTTTTACGATGCACCAGATAGGAAGATAAAAAAATAAGTTATTGAAATGTATATATTTATGTCATATATATAAATAATTTTATGACATAAATGTGTACATATCTTATAAGATCAGATTAAAAATACATCGATCTTATTTTATGTGGGGTATAACCAATATGAATACATCATATTGCACTTTACGATTTGTACAATAATCTATTTGTATATAACAACAATCTGTTCGCAAATTATACTTGTAAATAACTAAATGAATATAATTAAATATTAACGCGCGTTGACATTGCTCGAAAAAAATATGGAAATGTATTCTAAATGAAATTGAGAAAAAGTGCCCCTTTTATTAAAAAATAGAAATGAAATGAAAACTATTTATATTAATTTATAATTATATAATTATTTTATTTCTTCTATATCATCAACATTTATATTTCAACGATGTTTTTATTATTATAAATTATTTTAATGTGCCAAATTTCTAAAATTAAGTACAATTTTTTATTTTAAGTTAGCTTTTTTCGGATTTAATTTTTTTTTTTTTGTAATACGCTTAACAAGTAATGTTTATACATATCATTGTTTATAACAATTATTACAATTATTACAAAACATGATATATGCGAAAATAAATGTGAATTTGTAAATTCGATTTTACGTCGAATATTATGAAATTGAATTGTAAATTCAACCTGAATTAAATTCAGATCTGTGTGGAAAGAAAAAAATAAGAATATATATTATTTATGATTGTATATTAAAATCTATTTACTTTATAAAATTGAATAGAAAACTTTGATTTTAGTTCTCGCATACGAAAGATACATTTTGATATCATTGGCTTTGCTCCAGGTATCATTAATCTTCCGTATCCAAATACTATTGTATATTACAAAAACAGATATGAAATTGGTTGGCGAAGTTTACCATTTTGAAATTGTTGATGATAGTTGATTTTAATATTGATCGATCGATATTTAATACGTGATCTATGTGATGCATCGAATGCCGAAGATAACTTTCTTTCTAATTTGCATACTTAGAAACTTATTTTTATCCGATTAGTTTTTCGTTAAATTTATAATAACGAGCAACATTACTCTTTAATACAGTGGCTATTATCATTATTAGTCAGCCGTGCTAGTAGTGTTAATACATTTTACGTCGGACTATCGCCAACCAAAATTCATGTCAAACAATCGCAAATTTCGCATTTTATCTATTTCATCATTCGTTTAATAATTTAAATTCATCGAATCGAGCCTTGAAACAAATTCATATATCACAAGTCCTCATGTATTATTGATATTCTTTTCTTGATACAATTTTTAATCGACTCTTCGAAATTTTGATCCAGAAAAATTCATACTTTCCCGGGTCACAGTGGTGACCGTGATAGCGTTCGATGGCGTTCGAATTCACCGCCAGAACGGCAAAAGTAACACCGTTGCGGCGGTGAACCCCATTGGCCTAGGGTGCGATCAATACCAAGTTTTCCATGACGTAAGTGCGGCCTGTGGTCCTTATTGGTTCGGACATACACCGCATCCCATTATTTATTAAGACCGCATGAATGGACGTTTTCTCAGCGATCGACTCCATGGAACCTAAAGCTGGAATTCGCTTTAACCATCGTCGAGCGATAAAACCTGTAAGATCCCTGCACAACCCTCTAAAATCCACAGAGAAGTGTTCGCGAGCGACACACGTCCTTTCGGGACGCGTTTCTGTCCCCCCCCCCCCCCACCTTGGTCTCTGTCACATGGAATGGAAGAAAGCCGAATTCCTTGCAGACCGGGTAGATGTCCCGAATGGACAAACACGTAGGGGAGGGGGTGTGAGTGGTTCGCGCAACTGCGGTCGTACATAAGCACGAGCCACGAAGGAGGGTCGAGCTCCCTCCGCGGTCTCGGTGGTTCGACTCTGTTCCCGTTCCTTTTTTTTCCTTTTCCCATATACGACAGCGAATGGAACCGAGGGCCTGTCGGTGGGTCGCGCGATTTCGACGCCAGAATCCTCACAGGAAGTCGATTCGCGGCCGGAAATTAGCCCCCTTCGCGGAGACCGGTTTTCTCGTTTCAGCCCGTTACGGAGAGGGTTGGCAAGAGGTGCAGGCGGTGCCGTGCGCGAGCCAAGTGGAGGGACGAGGAGAAAGGGGAGGGAGAAAAAGAGAAAGAGAGAGAGAGAGAGAGGGAGAAGGAGAGAGAGAGAGGAGCTAGATTGACGAGGGAAAGGGGAAAGGAGATAGGGAGAGATAGGGAGGGTAGAGGGAGAAAGATGTAGTGAATCGGTGGGAGAAAAGGTGAAAGGGAGACAGAGAGAGAGAGAGAGAAGTGGAGGAGGAGGAGAAAGAGCGAGAAGGAGAGAGCGAACCGTCAGTGAGAGTAGTACCAATCGCGGAGCGTTGGCGGACATAAGCGCGCTAGGGGTGTGGAATAAGCTCATTCGTGTGTTGTTCTAGCGTCGAGCGTTGGCGAGAAGGGAACCGCTGAAACACGGAAGTGAGAGAATATCGTTCGCTTCGCCATACGCCGTAACCATCGTACTCGAAACGGTTATTAACGTGTACTCGCGTGTGTAATCAGTGCGAGGAAACGATAAACCGAGAGTCGAGCAGAGGTAACCTGCGATAACACCCGTAAGTGATCCCGTTTTACATTCGACGAGGAATGGAAAGGAGAAGAAAGAGAGCGCACGAGAGAATCCATATTTCCGTGGGAATATAATATGTCTTTCGGGGGATTTCGAGAATGAGGGAACAGCTGACGAGGTGAGGTGTTAATCGTTGGAACGCGGCTCGAAAACCTTCGTGAACAGCCGGTCAGCTGAGAAAACGTCTCTCGTGGGTGTGGAACAATCCGGTCTAGGGCGATTGATTGTGTGGGTGTCGCGGTCGCTGCAGAGACGTCGAAGAGCGCCATCATCGTCTCGGCCGCCACGTGAATCGCAAACATTGAGAGGAGAATACTTGTAGCGTTGAATATCGTGTGGAACGAAGGCATCGGCATACGTGGCATTCGATCTCCTCCAACGATCGGCGTTACGCGTATACGCGTTCGTACGAATTAGCGCGTCCCGTGTCCCTTTTCTTTCGAAAAAATTCGTCCATCCTCGACTATGCTTGTGAAATTTTTCCTTGATCGCGCTTCGACGTTTTGAAAGGGATCGATTATCACCGTGACTCGACAGGCTCGACACTGTTTTACGTAGCTATAAAGAGGAAGAAGAAGGAAGAAAGAAGGGTGTTTTTTCTCGTGTACGATTCGAAAATGAGGAAGAAAGATCCCGAGGCCCAATACAGGGATATCCAGTGACATCTGTTTCCGTATGCGAAATTCCGTATATGAAATTCCGAAAACCGTTTCACAGAGGCCAGAAACATGACCACGTAGCCATTATTATCGCATCGTTCCCGATTGGTCGGGCGGCCGTCAACGCGACACTTGGCTCGTGCTGAAACGCGGACTGGCCCCTCTCTTTAAACGGCAGAAGCGTTATTCTACCTGCCGTTGTATAGAATCGTGTATTCCCCTGCAAAGTTCAAGAACCTGGGCTTCGTGTGTACGGCAGAAACGAGTGCACCAACGGCACCCGTGACCCGTTTTCGTTTTCAATCGATGTACTCGTGAACTGGGCCGCCTCGTCCGCTCGAAAACCTCGATACATCGCGAGGTGTTCGACCATCAAAACAGAGGAAACAGGGTAAACAAATCCGATCGTACACGCTATCTCGTACACGATACACAACAACCAGATACGAAGAGGTGTAGAGAGAGGGAAGAATCGGAGCATCAGTTTAGAGAGCATAGCGAAGGAGAGCAGTGCGCACATTCTAACCTCGCAGCCGCCATATCGAGGACGCGAGGAGAGGAAGCTCGTCGAAGGTCGCTTTCGAGCAACACCTGGGGACAATCCTCGTATCGTTCCATGCTGGCTTCGAGCGGAGAACTAGGACCGGGGACGGAAGAGAGAATGCGAGAACCTCCACACAGCCTGTGAAACATGATTTGTCATACAGATGCGGTCGCTGGTAATCGTACGACGAGAGACAACGACGACGAGGACACCGACGGAGACGAGGATCACGGATCTAGCCAACGTCGCGTCCATGCCTCATCGACGAATCTCGATGACGTTCGCATGAGAGGCAGCCTCGAGGCGGACGATAAGGCGCGCACGAACAAGGGGGTCCGGTGTCGAGCAGTGGCTTCCTCTTGTCCAGTCGAACGTTGGGCGAACGTGGTGGTCGTCGTCGTGGACGGGCTTCCAACCTTCGTACCGATCGTCACGGATCGCCGCTCGTGCTGTGACGTGCAGCAACACCAATACCACCACCACCACCACCACCACCACTACCACCAAAACAAACAACAACAACAACAACAAGAAGAGACGCGTGAAGAGAAACGACAGAAGCAGGACGCAAAAGCGCGAGCACGGTGTAATCTACGCTCGCCGAAGGCGTACCCGTGTTGTCGTGGCCAGCTGCGCCGATTACCAGGTGTCGGATGACTCCCCCCGTACGCTACAGCTTTCCCGTAGTCGTAGAAAGGACGCGATATCCCGTAGGAACGAGCGTTATCGCGCGGCGAGCGATCCTCGTCGCGGTACCTCATCGGCGGCGTCGTCGGTGCTGCGCCGGCCCGCGCGTCGCGCTAAATTCCTCGCGATTAGAGCTTCCCGTGCACGTTCCTATCTTACGTCCGTGATGGCGGCTGTACCTGATATGTCGCACCTCACCCCCGAGGAGAGGAGCACCATCGAGGAGGTTATAATAAGGCAGAAGCAGGAGGAGGAGAAGGAAAATGAGATTATGAGGTAGGTCGGTTTTTCCATCCAGACATTTTTTTTTTTTCTCTCTCTCTCCGATAATGATGCTGGGATTAGCGTTGATATCCTACTATCCTCGTGTGCTGTATCTATTTATTACTTTTTTTTTTTTTTTTTATTAACCTCGCTTTTTTTCCTTCTTTTATTAATTTCTTTTTTTTTCCCCCCATTATCATTATAATTATGTGGAAAAAGTTTTTAAAGACACATAATCTTTGCATTTATTTTGTATCCAATGAGATGAGATGAGAAATTCATCGTCAATTCATCTTTGATCTATCAAAGAGTGAGCAAGAGTAAGAGAGATAGTGGTATGCGAAATACATTTTTTTTTTATTAGAAATATCTTTTTTTTTTTTTCCAACTCGCTTCGAAAATGAAAAAACGTAAAATGATTTCTAAAGAACGTTCGCTTTTATCAATTTTATGCCTAGATTGCCGTAGTTTATTTTTCTTTGCAAATCACGCAAATATCATCACGCCTTCCTCCCTGAAAAATCAGATGCCTTTGTATCGCCTCTCTAAACAGTAAACAATAAAACGAGCAAATTCAGGGGCGAAGAAATACCACAAGTAGTATAAAGTCTGAATGGTCAGGCAGGCTAGGCAGAGCTACAAAAATGTGACCATGGACGGTCACGCGTCGTTGATCAGAATTACTGAACGAGCGAAACGATGTCCGATCGATCCAATACGTGTATTTCTTGACCAGAGTCCCCTCCGACGGCTTTCCGCCTATTTTCTCCACTTTACCTGCTCGTTAGTCCTTGACCGTTTTATATCCATCGCATCTTCCCTTATTCCCTATTTAGATATTCATTCCGTTACCTCGGATGATTATCCCATCGATTCTCATCATATCGCTACCTCGCTTCTCATACTCGTAATCTAAATTATTATTATTATTAAACGAAACAATTTATCTCGTTTCGATCCAAGTGAAATTACCGCGATGAAGTTTCGACTCGAAAATAAAAAGTTTCACTTTTTAATTTCACGCTTCGCGTATAAATACGCTGGAAACGTAGCGTATCCGTTTTAAATCTCGACTAAACAAACTACCCCCGGCCTTAAACTTTTCCAACCAACGCCGAAAGGAATCAACGAAAACTGACCCTTTTAACAGGCAACCTACTACTCCCCCCTACACCTATTTGCAAGAGGCAGCCGGTGATGGATGCGCCAGCAGCCTCATTCGCATGTAATTACGGTGCCAGAGTCGCAGCGAGGCGACGCCGAGGAAAATGGACGGTGTTCTTCGAGGAAGGCGTTTTATTGATAGGTTGTCGCTGATGGAAAACGGGAACGTGAGAAAGCAGTCGAGCGGGGAATGGAGACAGACGTAGAGCACGAGAGAAAGAGAGAGAGAGAGGGAGGGAGAATGAGAAAGGGTGAGCCAGTGCGAGACAGAGGGAAGGAGACAAAGAACACGGGGGATAAAAGAGGAGTGAATCGAGAAAGAAATAGAGAGAGAGGAGGGGATAGGCACCGAGAGAAAGGGAGAAGAAGAAGCGAGAGAGTAATGAGGAAAGCGTGCTTTGCCATACCGATGCGAGATCATGTAATGTGGACGACAAGTACGTGTAGGGACGCATGTAAAATGCAAGGCAGCGAGCCTTGACGTGGCTCGGTAACGAGCTGCTGTAGTTGCACAGGGTATGCATAGGGTATGCAGCCCGTGGATGGAGTGTGAAAGGGGTTGGATTGCCACGGTAAATTCTTGGATCCTGAAATATAGAAGGCTGGACCCACGCGCGAAAGGATGGCGCCGCGTTTTAACGGTGGTAGCCCCGGGATTATCGCTACGTGGGTTACGTTCCTCCCCTCTCCCCACCCTCGCAGTATCCCACCAGCCCTCTTTGACATCGCGATGATAATTTTAGTCCTCGGTACGGATCCTCGTCGCCGCATCCGAAGGTAACACGCGCAAAAATAGACGCGTAACCTTTTCTTCAACCCCCTTCAGGCTGCTTCGTGCGTGCCCCCACCGATATAATTTTCTGATGTAATCGAAACGAGTTTCTCGAACGAACTCCAATTTCTCCACCACCTTTCGCATTCAACAATTGTCGTGTAACAATTGTCGATATTTTTTCTCTTTCTTTCTTTTTTTCTTCCCTCCTCCCTCTTCCATCCGTGGATATTGTAAAACTCGGGTACAATAGACGAGGCGTAAAGTTTGAGGCGTGAAAAAAAAAGGAAGAAGAAAAAAAAAAATACGAAGCGGCGAGTCTAACGGACGGAAGTTTCGACGTGTCGAGCAAAGATCGGGGAGAGGGTGGGATTCTTTGTTCGAGGCGAGGCACGTAGCCGGGGACATCGTGTGAAAAGTCGCGTAGCGCGGATTTTGTGGGACGGAAAAGTCGCGCGTAAATCACGGTTGGTGTTCGTTAAGTAACCTACATTTCTGCGCCCGCTCCTCTCTCCCTTTGATCTGCTTCTCTTTCGTCGCGGAAGAATTTTTTTTTCTTTCCTTTTCTTTCTTTCTTTTTTTTTTTTTTTTTTTCTCTCCTCCAGATAAATCGTGTCTCGAGGAAACGCGGTTGGTTGCAACGCGACGACGAGCCGTTTCAACTCGACCGATCGTCGTCGCGTGTTCGTGAGTCGCGCGCGATTATTGGTAAAGCAATTAGAGTAACGTGGGCGGGCGCACGTACACTGTGTGTCTCTATACCTATACGTATATATATATATATATATATATATATATGCTTTGTGACATGCAGCCACGACCTTTGACTCGATCGGCAAACTCAAGATTTAGGTTACCGCTCGTAGCCCGTAGCTCGCTACTGTTTCCATGCAAATTTCCGCTACGAAACTCCATCGACTGCCGTCTACGTGTTTAATATAGGCGGATCTTCCCTCCCCGTGCAACGAGGTAACGGTGGAAAGTGGATAACGATCGAAAGGAATTCGACGGAAATTTGTTGGCTCGCGTCTATTTCACGGGGATCCAAGTTCGAAACCGTTGGTGCCAACAACCCTCCCGATTCCCAACTTTCCTTCGTCCCCGCGTACACGCGATCCGGAGACATTGTGGCGATGGTGGAGTACACGTGCCAAGTATTCCTATCTTTCATTTTCCTCCATCTTTCGCCCTAACCTACTTGGCTTGCAGATCTATCTCTTGCCCGGGCCTGCTCGTCATCCTCATCCCTTGTGATTAGAGTGGTTAACATTGTTTACGAGTACCGCTCTTCTCAAAGAAAATTCTCTCGTGATGGGGATGCACGCTCGTTGAAATTAGTTATTCGGGAAGGAGGAGGGAGAGATGGAAAATTACTACGTACAGATTGAGCGTATCAGAATTTCTCGACGGCAAAGTACAAAACGTACTAAGCTGGGTGTAGATAGAATAAATCGATGACATCGGTCACATTCCATTCCAGTTCAATCACCTCGCCGATAAATCGACTCTCGACGGTATTAAAGTCTGACCATTCTCTCCTAAGTACTTACAATATTCCCATAATTTCCTCCATTAATCGAACGAATTATCATTTCGCTCCTTCCTTTCAATAATCCCATCCACTTTTTGAAATCGAATACCTTAACAAAATCCCTTTCCTCGAACATCGTTTAAGGAACGAGACAGAACAAGCGCGAATTTTTCATCGATCAGATTATATCCCTGCATCGTCCATCGGATTGATAGTAATAAAATTTCTTTGCCACCTGTTATCTCCGCCGGTTCTATCGACACCAGTCTACCATCGTTTATACGATGCATAAATAGGAAGACTATAGTCGACATCTAGTTTCTAAAGTGTATGACACAATAAGACGAGAATGCATTCGCACGAAGATTGAACTTATCGAACTCAATCTTCTATTCTCTTTGTTTGTTCGAGCCGACGATTCCCGATATCTACAATAATACGTAAGCCCTCTCTCTCCGCTCGATATCGGAGAGTTAGCAGAGTCTCGAAGAGAATAGTTGGGAGGATGAAAATGATCGATGGTTGTTTCGGTCTCTCGAGTCTCGAAAATCATCGGTGAAAGCGGAAACGAGCGAGGGTTGAAAAAACGTCGCGCTGCGAATTAGTTACGCGGCTGGAATTAAGTAGCTGTTGGCTAATAAACGAAATCACGGCGGGGAGGGGGGAGATAAAAGTGGAGCGACGCCGTTGCTGCAATTTGCAGAAAAATCTCGGCTCGACGAAGGACGATTGTCGGTTGAATTTTAATGGCGGGCCAGGGGGCGGAAAGGGAGGTAGAAGAGACAGATCTCTGTATCTTAGCTTTGTTCGAACCTTCCGAAAATTGAGGATCCGCAATTATCGAGGAGTCTAATGGCGACTCGTCTCTTCTGAAACCAACCTCCCACGCTCGAAGAAGCTGGCTTTTTCTCCTCTCCGTTTTCCTCCTTTCCACTTGCTATCCGTTCTCGAAGCTACGTAAGAAAGGGTTGTTAGAATGCAACTGAGCACGTACGTATACAAACGCGTTTACATATTTATACACGAGGCTGGATACGAACACGTCTTCCCATCTCTTCTTCTTTTTCGACGAGTTCCTACTCGAATGCAACGTGCGTCTAGTTTAGTCTGTAATTTGCATACGATGTCGACTGTTTCTAAATTTGATCTCCTCCTCCCGTTTCATCCACTCCCGCGTTTCGAATGAAAGAACTCGATGAAATAATGCTCTTCTAAATCGATCGGAATTGTCGGAATAACGATTTCATCGTTAACCTTCTCAAATCTATCGATCTCTTCTCCTTCGAAAGTAAATCTCCTTCGTTTTCGTTTCATTCGTTCGAAGATGGATTAATTATTCTTCCTTAACGTTTGCAGACGGAAGCAGGACGAGGTGAAGATCCTCGAGGAAAGGATACGTGCCTGCTCGGAGAAACACAAAAAGGCGGGAGTGGAGCTGCACGCCACGTGTCACATATGCCTGAAAACCAAGTTCGCCGACGGCGTCGGTCACATCTGCAACTACTGCAGCATCCGGTGCTGCGCACGCTGCGGCGGAAAGGTCACTCTACGGTCGACCAAGGTAGGGGAGAGATCGGGAAAGAAACGGCAAGATATATTATCCGGAGGAATCGAGCCCTCTCCTCGGTCTAATTCCCCTCACTGTTTTTTTTTCTTTCTTTCTTTCTTTCTTTCTTTTACGCTCGCGTTTCACGCCCCGACACTCAAGGGTGGAGTTCAGACTGACTAATTGCCTCCAACTTTCCACTGTTCGATCCGCTGTCGTTGAACTTTCCACGGATACACCTGGCCTGAATATCGGTTATCTCGCATCGCACCGGCTGTCCTTTAAAGTTTCCAACGCGATATTTGCGCATCGATATCGCGCAATCGACCAAGTATACTCGCCGTCTTCGTATTTTCCCCAAATTACCCCCAATTTTTGAAAGCTTTAAACGCGTTACTTTTTCTCTTTTTCTTTTTTTAACCGGACGTTAAGAAGAGTTTCAAAGCGCAAGACGGCAGGATAATCCGTTATTTTTCTTTTAATTACGGGGAAGCTACTTAAATTTAGTGAACATCTACGCTTTGAGGGATCACAAGTTTTATTTGTCACCACGCGCCGGTCAGGTCTAGCGCGACCAAAAAAAAAAAAAAGATTCATTACCTAAATGAAGGGATCAAAGGAAAATCCTCTGTGACGGTGCATTCGGTACGCGAGCACCGGAAACGGAACCTTGCTTCTCGTGACATTTCGCGTTCTTTTCACGCCATTTTCGAAAATCCAAATAAATTCTCCCTAGACGGGAAATATATTTAAATTATAATCCTTTTAATTGCAAATCGATCGTTCAACTTTTTCGATCGGTCCAACGAATTTCCCCGTACGCGGTATCGTTTGAACGATAACGCGAGAGGATTCGTTTAAATTTTCTAGGAAATAATCGGCGCGAGAGTAGGAGAGGAGAGACGTCATCACAGGTCGATAAACGAGATTGTCGATCGTGCACGCGAAGGTCCCCCCCCCACGCGAATCGATGGCGTGAAAACCGGCCCGAAAACCAGAGAGTCACTGGCTCGACCCTCCCCACTGATAACTCTGATCAATGGGATCTGGAGTGCACCAGAAACGGAAGCAAATCACGATTCTCCTTTGAACTGTTATCTCGTCATATATTTCTCGATGGAACTCTCGCACTTCCTCGTTGCACGAAGAATATCTCTAAATAAAATAGAGATCCGGTTAATTCGAAAAAGATTTACACATTTTTTTCCATTTGTGAAAGTGTGAAAATTTTCTAAACTAGCCAAAAGAGTGGAGGCGAAATTTTTTTGTTATGCATAAAGAATAATAATAATAATAAGGGAGGGAGGAAAGGTAAGAGGGAAAAACGAAGAAACGTTGAAAAATTAGATCGATATCGAAGGCAATAGCGGTGGAAGAGGCGTTTAATGGCGTAGGAAGGTCTCGTTCTCGCGTTATCGAAGATTCCAGCGATTTCACGCAGTTCCATCCTCTCGATGTTCGCGGAAAATTGGATCCGCGCCACCGTGATTTATCGCGTCTTGAGGGCGGCCCATTTATTCTCTAAGCGGAGGGGGGGGAGGGAAGATTTCGAAACACGTCTTTGTCGCGACTCCACACACACACACACAAACACACACACACATCCTCTCTCCCTCACCTCCCCTCGGTGTGGCCGGCGTTAAAAGTGCAAGCCAGGAAATGTCAACTTCCTGGAAACAATTAAGAGCGGTCGGGTATCGGGAAAGACGATAACGGCCGCGTATCGCTTGAAATACGTGGAAATAATTGACCTATAGCGGCACTCTGCCCCCTCCTCCCTTTGCCCAACTCTCACCAACCCCCGCCGGCCCCCTTTCTCCGTGCTATACCAATTAACCCTTATCGCGAACGCGCGCGCGTGTAGCGTATGTGGGCGTAAAGCCATCGTTAAATAGCGAATAGCGTTTCCCGCCTGTTTTGCGCCTCTATTTCTCCAGTCTGATCGCCCGATTTCCATAGGATTTTCATCGTCAATGGGAGAAGGAAGGGATGCTCTTTCTTCTCGCATTTCCTCGAGAAGATTTTATTTCTCTTGCTCTCTCTCCCTCTCTCTCTCTCTCTCTCTCTCTCTCTCTATATATATATATATATATATATATATATATATATATATATATATATATATATATTCTTCGATATCCTCTCGTTCGTTGAAACGATATCGATGATAATTGGATAAATGGAAGGATGGATACGATGGAAAGCTTGTTGTTGGATTGTTGTTGTTATAATTAATTGTATCGGAAGTTATTTTCGAAATATTGGAACAAGATTATAAGATAAGATTATTCGATGGTAATTGAATTGATCGTCGAAACTTCGCCTCGATTTTATATATATATATAATTAATCTCATGAATTTTCCATGATATCGCAATAAATGTATTATTTTGAAGCAACGTTGGGGAATAAAGGGAGAAATTTTCTGCAAGGATATATCTATATAGAAAAAAGAGAGGAGAGGGGGGGAATCCGGGAATGGATCGCGTAATTCGATTAAAGGTGACAGTAGTTTAGTCAACGATTCTTCGGGCATGCCACGATTCCATTTATTCGATTCCGTTACGCAAGGCGAGGAGAGATAATTTAACTTCGTTTTTGAAAGTGGCGCATCCGGGGGAGAGGAGGAAATAAGAGCCGCTACACGTACATATCCACAGCGAAATATAATACGCGCGCGCGTTTCATCCCGGCCGAGGGGGTTGGTATAATAATAGAGGCAGACGCGAGGAACTTCGGTTTACAACTTCCTGCAAGTTTATTGGCTTTCGTCGTACTTTGCCGCGGCTTAAGAAACGGAAGATTGGCTGTGCAGTCGGTTAAAGCGAGCCTCGCGAGGGGGAGCAACAATTTACGATACTTTCGAAAATATTTAATCTTCGATTCAACGCCTTTCCCTTTGAAATACTTCCAGCTGGAAGTATCTCGCGCCAGCCAGATACCTTCCTTGCGTCTCCGCTCGCGAACAGGAGATTCATCGATCGATTCCCCGACTTCTTCCTCCCGCGATAACCAATCCCCAATGTCTCGAGGAGAATTCCCCGGTTTAATACACCCGAAAAATATATAGGACAGGCCGAAAAGAAGAGAGACGGCACGTGCGTGTCACCCGGTGAACGAGTAACTCCTACACACACACATATACATATACGCACGCACAGTGAGCCAGGGCCACACGCAAGTACGATGATAAACGTCACGGCGCGCGTTACGACATCATCGATCCGCTGGAACGAAACGCTTGTACGTTTCTTTGGGGAGCGCTGACTGTGGAGAGAGAGAGAGAGAGAGGGGCGAGGCACGATACGCGAGATTCGTTCAATTACACGAATTTTCTAACCAAAAGAACTGGTTCTTCGATTCGAAATTTGAACGAACTTTTTTCAGTTCCTTCTTCTTTTCCCTTCTCCTTTTTCCTCCCTGTTATCATTACGCACGATCAAATCTTTCCTTCCCCTCCTTTCTCTTCTTTCTTTCGATTTCCCTTCGGCCACCGCGGTTCCGTCTCTCTGCGTGGGAGAGAGCCTATGAATGGGGCGCGTCCCTGCGTGACGTCACGTTCAGGGTAGGGGGCTGGGGTCAGGAATGAAGCGCGGGGTGGACGAAGGTGTGGGTGGCGGAGGATGGATGTCGGGCGGCGTGCAGGGGGCGAAACGTGACGCAACATATTGATCTAAGTTTCGTAGGGAGAATTACAGTCCATGATGGGGAGGACACCGGCGGAGGGGTGTCGCGGATAGGGAACGGAATACAAGGTGGCCGGTAAATTTACGCTGTTCTTTGTTTCATAACGATCGTGCGCGAGCGCGTGTGCGTGCGTGCGTGCGTGTATATTTTGGTGTGCCGTTGATGGAGGGGAAGGAGTGGCTTTGAAGCTGCCGCACGCGTGGGTGGAAGGCGAGGAAAGGAAGGGGAGAAGCGTATTGCTCACCGGGGCCGTTGCATTTCTGTTAATGAAATTAACGCGGATTGAGCGTTCCTCGGGAAGGCTATCATTAATCGAAACGGCTACGAAGTTTAGGATATACGATTCACTATGATTCACGGGGGAGTGAATAAAATTGCACAGCGAGTGAAACGATTCGAGAAATCTTTTCTCGAAAGATTGGTAATAATAATCGAAATCGTATATTTTTTTTTTTTTCGCTTTCTCTAGAATTCCATTTGTTATCCGTTTCTATTCGCGCAACGAGGCGCAACGTCGTACAACGTCGATCGCATAGTTGGCGTGGATCTATCGAATTACCGCGATTTTCGATTAATGACCAGATCGTTTCGGAATTATCGAAGATCCAGGCGGAGCAATGAATAGCTGCAAAAGCGTCTGTGGGACGCTCGAGGGCGGCTCCAAAGTTCTGTGTCGATCCATTGTGCGCCCGTGTTGGACCGAGTGCACGCGTGTATCCCTGGTATTTATGTCAGAGGAGGCTGGGATTGACGGTAATTCTAATCGAACGGTGTTCGAGGAAGTATCCTTCGTTCCAACACGGCATTCCAGCCCGTATCTTCGCCATCTCGTTCCTCTCACGATCGATCCCTCACCTACGCGACTTCTTCCTTCCTTCGACCGTTCGAAAATCGTTCCTCGTGTCGTTTGTCCAATTGTCTCGCGACTCGATCGTCTCGCAAATTCTCAAAAATTTCAACCCCTTCCATTCGTATTCACGATTATTCGTATAATTATTTAGCTCGAATCGAGTCAATCTTGGGAAATTCGAAATTGGACCTGTCTTCGAAGATATAATTGAAACGATTTTGGTGTATTTTGGGGTTTTTGGGGTTGAGGATGATCGAATGATTAAACGCGTGCTCGCGTGATTCTCGTAACGAGGTCCGCATCCCGTAAAATAAACCGCTGGTAATTGAAAGTTTTGGCAAGTTTCGGGTACCTGGTCGAGGCATCTGTCGTCCCTCTCGTGGGACGGGGGAGGGGTTTCTTCCTCTTTCGGCCGAATCGGGCAATCGGAGTCTTCACGTGACGCGTGTATGTAGGACAGTTGAAAAGTTCGGGCAGCAAAGTTTCGACGCTCGTGACGCTAATGCACGGCGGTGGTATACGGTTGTTCCACGAAAAATCGAGAAGCGGAAAGGTCGAAGTTGTTCAGAGAGACCGTAAAGCGTAACTTCGAAACGAGGGGGAACGAGGCTCGATCACGAAGACTTTGCATAGTAATTAGGTGTTTTACGTAGGTGTGTGCAACGCCCACAAACTTTTTTCCGTACGTAATCAGACGCATCGACGATTGCCTCGTTAGTCGTCTGAAAAATCGTGACTCCACCTCTCCTCCCTTCCCTTTCCCTCCCCCTCCTTTGATCCAAGTTCATTCAGCGTTTGCATAAATCTCATAATTAAGTCGGGGAGGGAAACACAGTTACCCTCGATTATTCCTTCGTTTCGTTGGGACGAATTACCATAATCCGTGGAAATTATGTGGAAGGCGCGAGGCCAGAGGTCTCTCGTTTGCCAGGCCATTCTTTGCTATTATGCTTAAGCATGATTTCAGGCTGGAAAGGCTTGAAAGGATCGTCGTCGATGCGACGCGTCTGTGAGGAGACATGGCCGCTAGTTGGCTTGAAGGGTCGTCTGAGCACCGATGCCACTCGCCAACTAGACTTTATTATCTGAAAACTGAAACTCTTGTCCACTATCTTGCCCCTCTTCAAACCTTTCCTTCCTCTTTTGCCTTTCTCTTTCCGCCTCTCTTCGAAATATTCTCACTCTTCTTCCGGCATTCAATGCCTCCCCTCCCGCTTTAGACGGGGAACTCTGTCTCTCTTTCCGCGTTGCAAAAGATCCTCTTACGCTCGACGATTCGCGTACATCTCGTTAGGAATGAAAGAGCTCGACAGCTCCTTGGCGCCGCGATCGTCGTTTGCCTCGCCAGTTTACCGAGAGTTTCGATCGACACCATCAAAACTCCTCTATCCCACTACAATCTCAAACTCTTCCTTTCATTCCTTTCTCCCGTCGATTTATCGACTACTGTATATCCGAACCAAGTTCCTCGACCGAACGATCGAACGGTAGAGAAGATATGAAAATTTTTCAACAAAACGATTTCGAAACGGAGAAAATCATTGCCGATCCATCGAGGAATCGAGGATCGTCTTCGATCGTCTTCGATCGTTTCGAAATGAATGATTCGTTAATCGAGCATTTATTTATCGGCGTGACGAGTTATCGGATTGGCTTGAACGAGCGTATCGATCCCCCGGTTGTCGTACTCGAGGCAACGAGACGTCAACGTCCAACGTCGATGTCTTTCCGCGTCATCGTCGTCATTGTCTGGTCTCGACTCCGGCGGCGTCGGTTGACACACAGGATCGCGCGTACACACAGGGGCCCCCGTGATAAAGTAATCCGAATTAATTGGCCCCTAATTAATTAATGCAAATCACGGGCAACTCGCCTCGAGCCGGCAAACTAATGATCATTTACGTTACGCCCGGCCACGCAACGCCGTGCTCTCGTTCCTTTTCGTCCACGACCACCACCGCTATCACCCTCGGCAGGCGTAACGGCGGAAGGAGGGGTGAGACGACTCGAGGGCCACCTCGTTCCTCCACATCGACTCCTCCACCACCACCACCACTACCACCACCACTACCAGCGACAACAGTTTTTCTCTTTTTAGGCTGCGGAAAATAGCGCACACGTACGTACGTACGTACGTACGGAATGTTCGGGCGAAAAGGATAGGACCGGCAGCACAGGGATGAGCGAGAGAGGGTGGTGGAAAGGGGTTGAGCTCTTGACATATTGCTACCTAGGCAACTCGACGAAGTGCTCTTCACCCACCCCTCCCCACCCCTCCCTCTCTCTCTCTCTCGCCTATCTTTCCCGCTTCGTTTCTCGCTCAGCTCCTCCCTCCTCCCCCAGCCACCCTCCTTCTCTTTCGTTTCCTTTTTTTTCTTTTTTTTTTTTTTTTTTCGCCTGTGCAACCCTTTCTCTTCCCTTTCTTGTTCGATGCACTCTCTGTTCCACGGCCGGGCCGCCAGTCTGCAGCGAGGTACGGTCGGGGTTGCAAGCACCTCGAGGAAAAAAATAACGACGCGCGGTTTTTCTCGCGGATGCACGCGCGTCGCCATCCGCTCGACCACTCGAGAACATCGAGAACCATGTCGAGACGGGAGCACGTATCCCCGAATTTTCGCGTACCGCGCGAACGACTCGTTCTTCCTTCGTCGAGCTCCGTGTTCAGCCGCGCGTTCTCGCGTCCGAATACGTCGACGTAACGTCATGCACCTCCTACGTTTGTAAAGTATATATTTTTTTATCATTGACGATGAATCTTGCCGATGATTCTCGAAGGACCGTTCCGTTCTCCGTGTGCAAGTGAAGAAGGATATTTTTAGATATTCTGCTCCTCCCTCCTCCTCCTCCTCCCCTTTCCCTCCTTTTCCTATCTCCCACTCCTCCTCCAATGCGTTAACGTGCACGTGCAGTGAAGAAATCGCGTCGCAACTATCGAAATAATTGCATCGCGCCAGCTTTGGAGAAGCATTTCCGACAAACCCTCCACTTTTCATCGGGAAAACTGTGTTCTTCACTTATTAAACGGCGGCGGGCAAGAAGGTAAAAATAAATTCCACGGGCTCGCATTTAAAAACTGGGACACTTAGGAGGGACGAAATATCTGTCTGTCGTCTAAAGAGATCGTTATTTTATATATATATATATACTCGTTCTTCTCACTTTGTCAAACCTCGAGATTACGACTCTATTACTCTTTTTCTCTTTAATCGATGTTCATGCTCTTCAGAACTACTCGTACTGGATCTCGTTCTATCGCCTACGCGGTAAGAAGAATTTTCGTACGTCAACCTCTTGCACGTATACATACGCACGCGCATGCACACACACACACACATACAGAATCGGATAAAGGGTATATTAAAGTATTATTTATGTAACAGGCTCCCAACCTGTTAAAGCAATCATTACTGCTTTTTACGTAATGCGACGCCGGCTGTTTTGTAATTACCGTTATATACGCGAGAAACTCTCGATTCGTCCTCGCGAAAATCGTTCTCTCCCTCCCCCATATTTCTATATTATACGAATCTCGTCTATTTATTCTCGTCTACGGGCCGAATACGCGCGTTCCACCTTCTCGTTACGCAAACGAGATCCGATAATAACAGGGAACAGGTTGATGTAAGTCGGCCGATTCGTTGGGTAGAAAATAGATGATCAGAGGATGATCGTTGTTTCAATACGATACGATTACGTGATACGAGTTAGTGCCTCGTTTCGAATAATCGCGCTTCTCATCGGGAGAGCGATGATTGAGATTTTTGAGAAATTAATTCCTTCTCACGCGACACGTCTCTCTGATCCATCCTAGAGAAATTGAAGAAGAAGGAGAGAAAAAAGAAAAGGAGAAATAATTCAACGGTTTTTTTTTCTCTCCTTCTTCTCGCGAATAATTCTTAAAACTCTTCTCGCTAAGCTCCCCTCTCTCTCTCTCTCTCTCTCGCTCGATTGCCTCTCGACGAGTAAATCAGGCGGAACGTTTCCCGGCTAAGGTGCGATCGCAGCTGATTCGCGTCGTGCCTAATAGAAGCAAACACGTTTTCATTTCCACCAGCCGTCCTCGGCCCGCGGATTAGCGGAATACGGAACGGGATTGGATATTCATCGAATAACGATAATGGACAACGATAATTGTGCAAATGGTCCGCGTGGTCGATCGCGTATCGATTCATGATGATATTCACGCGCCAACTACAACCATACGTGCCTCTCGACCATTTTCTTCCCTTTGAAATTCACGAAACGGGTGAATAATCGGGGAAGGGAAAATTGTTCTTCCTCTCGTCTCGCTTTAATCGACCTCGTTTTCTACTTGCCCATGAAAAGAAGACTTTTTAATCCCCCAACTGATTACATCGCGTATCTACGAAAATTAAAATATATATCGTAACAATATCGATAATAATATTAGACAAAATAATTATGCGTTATACGCCATAGAATGCATCTTCAACGAAGAACCGAATGAAGTTGGATCAATGTATAATCATACGTGACAGTGCATCTTCAACGACGAATCGATAATCAATCTAGAAGGAAGGAATTATAAGAATAGGGAATTATAAGAATAAATATCGGATGGAAGTGGAGGAAGAATCGAGGGAACGAAAAACTCGGACGCGTGTTTTAATCCCGCCAACTTTACGACATTCCTGCCGGCCGTAATTCAAGGGGAGCAGCCCCGTGTCCTTGCGGCACGGTTGTTGTTCACGCCATTATAGTTGGTACAATAACACGCACGTGAATGGGCAAGTGGAAAGTGTTATCGATGGGAACCGGCATGGGCATTGTTTTATGGTTTGCCTCTAAATGGTCCATCCATCACGCTTTATCTTGATGGAGTATTCCGCCCCGCCTATTCATCCTTCAAAACGCTCCCAGTTACCGCCACGGCCGCAGCTAGCCCCCGCTAATTATTAGCCCCTTTCTCGTTCATTGTGCCGACGCGGTGAATGGTCGTACACGAAGAATGCGCTTTTCGTCCACTCGAGACGCTCGATTTCCCCTCTCCTTCCACTCGTCGAACTCCTCGACGCGTACTTTCCTGCGTCTCTCCGACCACCGACGCTCCAATTACCCGGCTGGAAAATAGCGGAAAGCGCGGCTGTATCGCGCTCCCATCGATCGCGTTCCCATCGTCGTCGTCCCGGATTATCGACGTCGTCCAGACGAGACGTTTCGATAATCGTTGCAAAGCGAGGCGCAACGATTACTTTCCTTCGAACGATATTTTTCGTTGCACGGTCGGATCTCCGCTCCGATTTAATTTAACGTTAAACTCTGGCAAGCTGGCAAGGATTTGCATAAGATTTGCCCGAGGCGAGACCAAGGAGAGATTTCGTTAAAGGGGATTTCGCAATAATTTCTTTCTCTCTCGAGGATTCGGCAGCCGAAAACTGGAGCCGAGTATCGTACGGATCGTATATCACGGACGCGGCTTCGCTTGTCCCCTCCGGCTGTCGTGTATTTTTAACGCCGTTCTCCTCGTCGTTGCGAGCTCGACAAATACTGCGAGCTCGAAAGGGTGTCGCTTCAAGCTTGAAGAAGACAGCGCAAATCTGTTCCGTCCACTGTCCATTCGCCTCGAGTTTTTTAAGAACTCGAGAATTGAATCGAAACTCGCTCGTCATCCGCTTACACGTTTCAATTAGCATCGACTTCCTATAGATAATTTCCTATTAATATCCTCGCTACAAGCGGTGACCTGGATCGATCAGGACTCTTTCCCTCTCCGCACCCTTCTCTCTCTCTCTCTCTTTCTTTCTCGAACTATCTCTTTTTTCTTTCGCGCTGCTACGGATTATTTTAATTACCCTGTGGATCGAGCAGGAAGAAAATTTTTTGATAAAATTTCTCAGATTCCAACGAGGTTAAAAACGAAGGGAGGATGAATCGACACGCAACATAACGAATCGATTCCGTTTGATTTCAGGTAATATGGGTGTGCATCCTTTGCCGCAAGAAGCAAGAGTTGCTGTCGAAGACCGGGCAATGGATAACGAAGGCGGGCCTGGCTGCCGGGGACAACGCGATGGTGCGACGAATGCAGGACATGCAGGTGGGTGGTCCTCCGGGACTCGTGGACCAAACTCAGGATAAAAGACCGAAACTCGAGAGAGCGCACAGCGCGGCCGAAAAGGAGAATTTGCCATTGTTACTAAGCAGCGGAAGTTTGCTCAGAAGGCAGTACTCTCAGCAAGAGCAAGTACGATTTACTTCCATTCACTTACTCGTTTGACCAAGGGGATTAAAATTGCTCTCCACGGTCGTTAAATAGCGCTCGTGCACGCACTGTTGCTCTGGATATACAACAACAACAACAACAACATTTAAAAAATATATATATATATATATGTATATATGCAACAACAATTACAACAGCAATCGCTAAAAACACATAGCTAAGCGAATTCGGTCGAAGCAAGGCAATGCAATTGATTTTATATATCTCTCACCATCTGTCACTGCGCTCATTCTTCACCAACCATTCGCCATTGCGTCCCTTGACGATTTTTATCGACAATTCTCGCTCGATTTTTTTTTTTTTTCGAATCAAGCTCGTTCGTACACGTTAATCGTCGAGAGACGCAGCGACGTAACCGCACATGCGATACGAAACCCACATGCCGAATATATCGAACGAAACAAGAACGCAACAATATATATAACGCACTGTTGTTTGCATCCACTCGAACCACTGCAAACCACCGACACCGCGGCGAATATTATTTCGGAAAAGACAGGGGCGAAAAATTGCGGGGCGGGAATTTGGAAAAAAATGGCAGCTTTCTGGTGGCGATTGCAGGGCCCAGGGCGTCGACTGCCGACGAGCGATAGCGGAGTGGACATGTCCGTTTCGCCTCACTCGAGAAGCCTTCCGACGCCCCACATCGTAGCTCCATCCCATCAGGCCCAACAACCGCCCAGGCATCCGGACGCTTACGCGGAGGATGACCCGAATCTGTACAGAGGGGAGATCGACGGTCTCATGAAACAGCAGAACTACCAGCAGAGGCAACGGCCGATCTACCCGGTGAGTGGGTACCTACCTGCTTCTCTCTCGATTGGTTCAACCCTCCCCCCCCCCCGAACGGGAAACGAGAGGTGACGTTGACACGGCTCGAGACAGGGAGGGAAAGAGAGAGAGAGAGAGAGAGAGAGAAAGGGGAGAGAGACTTGGAAAATTAAACATTCAACAAGTTATGCGTCCATGTGTATCCCACGGAGCGTGTAGGAGCGGATGCTAACGATATTCTTACGTAGGCGGTGCTCGAGAGGATGCTCTCGACTAGCTAACACACGGGTCGGATCCAGCGGAGCCAAGTCGTCGAACAAGAAGCGGATAAAAGTTTCCCCAAGTTGTCTGCTTTGTCCTGGCCTTTACTACTACTACTACTACTACTACTTTTCTCGCGCCTCGTTTCCACGCGCATCGATCGAGAAAACGCTAAAAAACGTGTTCGATAAAAAAAGAAATCGTATTCTCTTTCACTTTCACGCCTGTTCTCTCCTCATTTCCATCTCATTTCACCTTGTTTCAACCTTGCTTCTGCGCTGTTCTCTGCGAATCTTGTCTCGGTCTCTTCTACTTCTGGATCCTTCTTTCTTCTTCTTCTTCTTTTGTCTCTTCTTCTTCTTCTTCTTCTTCTTCTTCGTTTCTGAGCTGTTTTTTTTCCCTCTCCGATTTATAGGATCAGAACACGGATCTCGCGATGACATATCAGCCTATGGTAGAAGCGGGCCCACCACGAAGCGCGGTACATCCCCCTCAGCAACATTCGGTGCATCAGACGCAAAGCGCGCACCCCCCGCAATCGGTCGGGCAGAGTGGTGGTCTTCAGCCTCAGAGAAGCTTCAGCAGCAGCGAGGAGGAGCGAAGCACACCCGAGTGTGCGAGCGACGAGCCTGACGAATCCGAGAAGGGTGAGTCTATGCTCGATACTTGCCAATTCTTATTTCTTCTTTACGACAAGAACGAGTTGGAGACCGCGGATTCCGATCTCGCATCTCTACGGATCTCTGAACTCGCGAGTAGATCTGTGTCTAGTTAATGATTTCTCTTTCGATATAGATACATATGGTATTTTTTTATTCGAGTAAATATTTGCGAACGATTTCAGAGTTCGAGTTTTGATTTTTTTATTTCCATTTTGACAGAGAGTATTTTGATTCGCGATCCGCGATTTAGGGGAATGCTTTGGACAAACGAATGAGCACGACGGCGCGCGGAGAAGGTGACAATTATCTCGATCAATTCTCTTTATAAAGTTATTCTTCTTTATAAAACTACGTTAACAATTTCGGATTCGAAAAGCTGAAATGAAAACGGCAGACGTTGTTTCACGTATCGTACGATAAAAAGTTCGAATATCCAGCAGTTTGCTCGAACAAAGCTCGATCAAAGTTCAATCGAGGGCCGATATTGGCCGGTCATTCTTTCGAGACGTCACATCCCCGCCGTGCCAGTCGTATAATTCAGCAGCGACGCGGTTAAACGTCAAATCCAGCGTCGAATTACCGTCAGAGGCTGGTGTAGAGGATCGGCCAAGACGGAGAGAGACATTAGAGAGGGTGAGCTGATCGGGAGGGTCAGCTTCGCCCTTGAAACTCGGTGCACTCGGAGAAGAGCGCAGGCTTTCCGTGTCACTGGATAATTGGTTTACGGAGAATGTGTGCACCTGTATCGCGATATTTACAGGCGAGCCGTTCAAGGAAAGTGTAATCGACCGATACGATGCTCGTGCAGTCTAAAAAATCTATCCGCGTACGCGTACGTGTTTACAAAGCGATTAAAACGCTCCGCAACGGTAAGGAGCTCGTCCCGATCCCAAATCGATTTTCCCAATTTTTCTCCGGATAAAGGGAAAAAAAAAAAGAAAGAAAAGAAAGAAAATGTCTCGAAAATCGGTAAAAAACATGGGGGAAGAGGAACGCGGGACGCGTGGAGATCGATCCGTTTTCGAAACGGGAGAGGGAGAGGAGGGGAAAAAAAATATCAGAGCGAAATATTTGAAATGGAAAAGTAGGTCTACTCGGTGGCAGGTGAATCGGCACGAAGTGGAGTGGCAGATGAAAAGCGATACCGCATTATCGCGTGGTGGGCGCGCGAGGGGAGGGAGGGAGGGAGCGTAACCGGGTTCCTCCTTGGCTAATGAGTAAATTTAGGTTACCGATCCAGCAGCTCGATTCGTTCCAGTGCACGCGCGTTCTACCGTGTGTTCGCCGAGTGAGAACGCTCGAACATGGCTTTTACGCGACTCGTTCGAGAGCTGGTTTCCTGGAAGAGCGGACGTGCCGCCAGTCGAGAGAAAGGGAATACGCGTGCATGGGTTCCACGGTTGATTAGGGATCGGTGAACCGTGAACCGATTGATCGAGGCGAGCATCGTCGCGGGAAGAGGGAAAAGCATCGTCTCGTCACTTGAAACACTGGAACCACGCATCGTCTTTCTTCGTATTCCTCTCTTCCATCGTGTCCCTCTCTCTTCTCTTTCATTGTTTCCGACTGCATCGATTTTGTTTCTCGCGATGCAAGTGAATCTTTCGATTCGTCCTTTTTCGAAGAGGGATCGACGCGTCGCAGGATTTCGATCAATTTTCGTTCGGAAATTTTCGTTTCTCTTGGAGACGTTTTCTTCGAGGAGATCTCTCATGAAAATACTCTCAAGGGTTAAGCTCGTTTTTCCCCAACCGTATCGAGCGAGGGGAATCCTTGAATCCGGTGAATTTTCCTCCAATTTTTCCAATCCTTTTCCCCGAGTATCGAGTATCGAGTTGACCAGAGATACGCGCGGACTGCCGATCGGCATCCCAGCCATCCTCCTACCCGTTAAATCCTCGATCGGATCTCCACGATCGAGTGTATATCGTGTATCCGCTATCCTGCGGGAATTCTCGAATTCTGCCTTCACGGTCTCGTCGTTGCATCGATTCTTGCCTACCAATCCCGCCTAGCTTTCTCCTCTCCTCTCCTCCTCTTTGTTATATACCTTTTTTTTCCCCTTTTTTCTCCTTCCCACCCTCTTCGTATTACCCTACATAATTCCACTCCACTTACACAGCTTTTACGCTTTATTTTCCTTTTATCTTTACGTACTTTATGATCCCTCCCCCTCCCTCTTATTTTGCAATTTGTTTTTCCTTATCTCTCTACACGTTCTTCACGATTCTTTTAATTTTAATTTGATCTTTCCTCCCTCCCCTACAATTTACCCGACTCGCCCTTCCCTCCCTCCCCCCGTTTCTTCCTGCCCCTTTCTCGCCCGCGTCTCTCCACCACCTTCTTCCTCCACCTTCTTCCCTACCATTACTGCTCACCGCCGCCACCCTCCACCACTCTCGCCCATTCGCTACGCCCACACGGCCCGCGTGACGTCACGCGGCCAACACGTGGGCGAATTCAAACATCTATCCCTTTTGCTATTTCTGGAGTCTCCAGTCTTCGCAGCAAGGAGGAATGGAAAGTATCGATGGTCGAAATCTCATCCTCCCCTTTCCCCTTCGAGTCGAGCGCCATTCACTCTCGTTCATTTTCGGAGGGGAGGGGGCAAGATCTTTTTCTCCACATTTCGCCTCGTTGCAACGCTCCGCGCCCGCTCGCACGTCGCGCGCACTCACTCACCCTACTCGCCTCGACGAGATCCTCCACCGTGGCCAGCCACGGTGTTTACACGCTTCTGCTCGCCCCCCTACTTCGAGAATCGATTTTCCACCTCGGGATGGAAAATTTGAGCGGCAGCGGATTCCAACGGCGAATATGGGACCGCGATTTCTTGGATCGAAACGTTGGATCCGTGAATTTTGTTTTATCATTCTTCTAGAAACTAGAGAGAGATTTAATCTCTCTTAAATTCTTCTGATCGATGATCAGAGATGAAAATGGACAAGTTGCGTACGTATGATGAAAATCGGTGTTTCTATTCTTACTCTTCCCTGTTTTTTCGTTAACTCGTGCCCGAGTTTGTTAACCCTTATAAATAGCCTTCTACCTTTTGGCAATGCATCGATATTTAATTCCCCGTGGCGGGGAAAAAATTGCGCCAACCGATTTAGCGAAGATTCAACTTGGATGTTAAACTTAACTCCCGATGGACTCGTGACATTTCTTGCCCGACACAAGATCGGATGAAATTATGATGAAGAGGTCAGGATTTCAAGGATCATTCCGGAGACCGGCTTCTAAATCTTGCAAACGAGGGGTTTTATTAGAGCCATTAATCCGGGGCGAAATAATCCGCGCATCAAAAGGGGAGGGGGAAATTGTTGGTCGAATATTCGCGGATCGATCGCGATAATTGATGATTTTATAGCGTACATTGAATAATCATTGCTCGAAAATGTTTCGGAATTTTTTCAACTCCTTCTTTCTTCCCCTTTAATTCTTAAACAAGTCTATTTGCGGCCGGCTATAGATAACTTCGAGTTACCGATATTGCTTTTCCAATACGATTCGGACACGACTGTTTGTGCATCGACCTTTGGGGCCTCAACAACTGCCCGTACGTATCGGGACGCAAACGATCCCCCCCTTTCCTTCTATCAACTTCATCGAAATTTAATCCAAGAAGACATTGCAATTTGACTTGGTCGACTCGATCGAGGATTCCCCTTTCGCGAGTCCGCCGTTATCTTTCTCCAGAGATGGCTATCTGAATCGAAATTACTTTGTTTACCGAAAGAGGCAAGGCGTATCTCTCTCTCTCTTCTTAACGTACGACATCTCGTTCCACGTGATTACGAAATATCTCCACGGTGTGGGTCTTTAATCCTGTTCATATTCGTACACAGTTTTTTTAAAACCGAGATCATCGATTAACACCGATTAAGAGAATAATTTGTCGAACCGTCTCGGCTCTAAACGAAACCAGATTAAAGGCTTAGAAAACGTATATCGACGAAGCGATCGAGGAGAATCCAGTTTCCACGTTCAAACTGGTTGTTAGGATTGCAGGATTGTTGATTGTACGGTGAAATTCTGAGATCGTGTGTACGGGAACGACAGTGGTGCAGCTATGCGCTTGGTGCAGCATACGCGCTGATGCGGACGGCCGGGTCCACTGCTATGCGGAGATCGCGTTTATTAAAGATACGCCATCGCTGCGTATCGTGTTTGGAATTCCGCTTGGATTTTCCGCTTGGAATCGCGAGGATCCAACGAAAACAATTCGGTTCGTTTTCCTTTATTGTCCTTTTCATTTTTTTCAACGACGAGGAACTTACACGCTCGAATTTCTCCGTGATCGACTCGCGACGAGTAAATGTAAATGAATATAAAATGAGAAAGAGAGCATCGATCTGTTCGATTATACGATCCGATAAGGCGAGCCTTATTATCGCGATCTACGTCGAGAAGAGTAGAACTCGAAAGTGAATCGATTCGAAACTCGAAAACTCGAACACGCGGGTGTAAAGAGATGGAAATTGGGCGAAAGTTGGTCGCTCGCACGCGATAGAAAAGAGAGAAAAAAAAAAAAGAAAAAAGGAAAAAAGAAAAAAGGAAAAGTGACCTGCGTCGGTCGGGCGGCGTTGTTGCTCCCATTCGTAGATGCACACAATACAGATTAGTGACTATTAGTGAAAATTAGTTTGTAGAAAGTTACGAGAGGTAAGTCCGTTTACGCGCGCGCGCTCGCATCTCGCAAGTTTCCCTTTAACGAAGGATTTGCAGAGGGACGAAGAGAGCTGCTGCACGTCCATCGGATCCCCCCAGGCGGACGAGGAGAAGGGAGAGGCGAAGGATAAATTGTCACGGCCACGCTTTGGCCTCTCATCGAGCCTGCTCCGCCTTTGATTACCCCTCTGCTCTCCTTTGACAGTTTCCACCACCCGACCACCAGTCTCCAGACCAGTCTCCGTCCCCTCCGTTCACGCTAAAATTCTATTAAACAGATTTTAATTCGTTTTCAGGAGCGACCTGCGTTCCCGGAGAGAACCCCTCCCCCCGTAGATTATAACCGTCCTCGTCCCACGCGTCCTGCTCCCACTCCTCTCCTCTCCTCTCCTCCACACGCGCCCATCGCCACGCAGAGAGCCGTCGTCCGTCGATGTTTCTCACGCAGGTCTCGTGGAACGAGACCCGCAAGAGATCGCGAGGCGACGATGTGGCGACGTTACGTCGCGAACGATTGCCAAATGAGAGGGCAATCGTTCGTTGCCGCAATCATCCTCGAGGTCTCCGCCGCGATCGTGGTGTGGCGAGTCGATCTCGAGAGTTTTCTGTGTCGAGGGATTGGCCGCCACCACCACCATTACCACCCTCTCCTTCGGTCCCGTTCGTCGTTCAGTGTATTTATCGCTCTCGAGTTTAACCAAGTATTTTTCAATCGTGGTGGGCGGACCGTGAACCAGATACGCGAATATTACGATGTTGAGGGGAGGGGAAGGGGTTGAAGTCGGCGTCGCGTAACTTTTAAATTAAGACTTAACGCGTCATCCTAGCAGCTAGGAGCTAACTAGGGACCGTTTGTATCTATTTACATTCCCCTTACTACTTTTATTTATCGCTCGATTAAACGGGAAATATCGCGTCGATGGACACGCGATCACCCCGCCCACGATCCTTGGACATCCGGCCTGGTTTCATACGCGCGGTTTCTTTGTGGCGATCATCGTTGATCGTGCAAACGATAGACGGCCGCGGAATACCGATTATCTTTCAACCCTGAACGACGGACAGGGGCTGAAATGTGGGGCACAGTTTTCGTTTCGTCGAATTAATCGCAACCCAGCTTGGCAAACCGCTCGATAATCGACTGCTATTAATCGTGGCTGGGCGATCCACGAGGATGGATTGGAATCGGAAGGGATGGGAAGATTCGATATTTTACGATTTTACGCGAGATTCACGAGATCCTTTCTTCCGTTCCCCATGTAAATCCAGAAACGTGGAGAATGTATACGGAATACACGGTATGATTATGTAAGAAGAGACGGCGAGCCGCGTCTCGAGTGGCGATCTTATGGCCAATTTGCCAGTTTTATGATGCGTGATACCTCACCTTATTTACAACGAGCTTGCACGACGAACGAGACCGATCCACCCCTCCCTTCCTTCCTTCCTTCCTTCCTTCCTTTCTTCCTAGGCTAGATCCTCCTTTCAGAAACGATCCAGATCGAATTCTCGAGGCCGGGCCGTATCGTAACGAAAACGACGACTTACTTCTTGCGTGTAGCGAGAGAACACCAGACTCTGCCTGCAATGTATTACGATTACCATTAGTTTTATACATATATATATGTATATATGTATATATATATATGTACATATATACACACATATATATATATATATATATATACATATATACAGTGTTCGATTGTTAACATAGAGTGCAGTTCTGATAGCAGTGACTAATATATTTGTTTATTTTCTTTTTCCTCTCTGTTCTACTTGCATCGAATTGAATTATATTTATTATATATTATTGTTATTATTATTATTATTATTATTAATATTATTATTATTATCATTATTATTATTATTACTGTTATTATCATTATTATTATTATTATTATTGTTATAGCATATAGCATACCCAAATTATTGTTCAGAGATTTAACCAAGAACCATCATCCCTTTTTTGCGAGACCACCCAATACAGTAGTTGATAATAGATTTTCGAGAAATATTATTTATTAAGTTAAGCCACTATCTCTCTATACTCGGTATGCATTGCATATATATATAAAACACACACGGAATTCTCCGGGGGAGGGAGAAAATGATATTTTTGAGATATTTTTCGCCGAGTTCCATGCTCGAGCCAGAAAGAGATATATATATATAGTAGTATATTATATTATCGCGACCGTTCTTTTTTACTCGTGTTCTCTGTCTTTTTTTTTTTTTGTTAAGTTTAGCGATAAGCGAAGCACCGTTACGCATCAATAAAGGGACATGTGTGACTTAAAGAGAGATCGCCTTTTAGGGGATAAACCGCCGTCCATGGTGGTCACTTCCAGGAGCTCGAGGGAGAAGCCCGGGGACAGAATGAATCGTCAGTTCCTCGCGGTACCTACTAATTTTCTCAAAATGCAAATAAGGCAGTTTCGTTTTCCGCTATATAAATATATATATATATGAAACCAAAAGTATACATATATATATCTAACCTAATAAATATACATATATATATATTTTATGTATAATACATATATATTATATGTATATCTTTGCGTATGCGTGTGCATGTGTGTGTACGTCATCTGTCGACCGATTGCGATCGTATCAACCGATATCTTTCTTCGAGAATTACTCTACACGTTTTTCCTCCAAAAACCCAACCCCCCCCCCCACCCTCCTCCGTTTCTTTCAACGGGTTCAATTCGCCATTTGGTTTTTTCCACTAGCCTAACGACGCGCGAAAACGAGCGAATTATTGGCCAAGGGACACGTGTGCGATCTCATATGGCGCCACGTTTCTTCCAAACGTTCCATCCTATCCCACCCCCCCCCCCTCTATTCTTGGAAAAGAAAATTGCCCGAAAATTGCCGATCGAAGAGCGATCGCGGCCCTGGGAAAACGTTCCTCTTTTTCTTTTTTTTCTTTTTTTTCTCACCTTTTTCTATACTTTCGATCAACGATATAAGGAAAAAAAAAAAAAAAGAAGAATCGACGAGCGAAATTTTCTCAATTCTTTCGATCGAAAAATCGGACGAAAGAGAATTCAAAAAAGCGAGAACGAAGAATGTAACCGGCGAGAAAGTGCGATCGGTCGGCAGAGCTGTAACAGATTTTATTTGTTCTACTTTGGACGGCTACGAATCGTGCACAGGTATACAAGTATCTATCGTTTACACCTCACTCACGCCACGTACACGTAATCCACCCACCAAGATATATTATTATAACCCCGACATTCTCTCACGATATTCTGTTGCTTCGATGTTCGTCTCGAAGACCCGATATGTTGATTATATAGCACAAGTGACGCTGCAAACATATTCTTTTTTTTTTATCGTGTACACGTATACCTACCCCTCTTGTATACCTACGAAACATTTTTCCACCCCCTGAGAATTCTCGCACGCCTCGCGTCTCTCTCTCTCTCTCTCTCTCTCTCTTTCTCTCTCTATCTCTCTCTTGAATACGAACGAACGACGCTGAAACGCGTCGAATTCGAATCGAGGAGACAGGATGAACGAATCTCTCTCTCTCGCTCAAAGAAAACGATCCATCCATCGATCTATCTCGCCCCAAAGCGTGCGGAATTCTCCCTTCTTTCGATTCTTCTTTCCGTTCTTCTCACCGCTCTTCTCGAATAATATAAACCGCGCGAAAATAAAAATAAAACCTCGTTTCGAAGGTAGCTCGAAGCGACGAAGGATGTGGAATCTCTGTGGCCGCCGAGATTCGAAAAAAAAAAGAGAAGAAAAAAATGGCATCGCTATTGTGCACGCGCACACACGTACACACACATACAACACACACCACCCCTGCACACACCCGAAGCGTGTAGAGCGGCCGGGTCCAGGCGATTCGTCGATTCGTCGTGTTCGTTCGCCCGAGCACCGTTTCCTAAGCACCACTTTTTCCGCCAAATACGGGCAAGCCTGCACCCGCGATTCTCTTGGGTTACGGGACAGGTCGTATAACCTGTCGAGACGCGGTTATATTATCGTACACCGTATATATATATACACCGAGAGAGAACGCGCACGGAAATACGGCTTGACGGGAAATAGGTGGAAGGAAGGGAAGGATGGTTGGACACGTGGAGCGATTGATAGGGAAGCGTTGATATGTGACACACAACGATGTTGTGATTACATACAGAATTTCTCACATCTCTGAATTCTCTTTGAGTCTGGCAAAATTAAGAATCGAGGGGAAAAAAAAAAAGAAAAAATAGATGATAATTCGTCACAAATGGGGAAGGAAAGGAGGAGGGGGGAAGGTTTGAAAGTTTTTCAAGAGAAAGAGAGGGATTTGTGATTAATTAGATGCGATTAGGGGAAGATGCGACGGTTAAAGAAAAAAAAGAAAAAAAAAGAAAAAAAAGATTGGAGATAGAAAAGCTCGATAGAAGAGAATGAGAGCAGAGGAAACGAAAACGTTTTTTGGATCTACTGTAGGGAAGGGGTACTACCACCATACGGGAGGTCCGATATCAATGTCCGGCGGTGGACGTAGGCACAACGGACCCCACAACGGGCACTACAACATGGCCGCGATGACCATCGAATATAACGGTCATCATCCACCGCGAGAGCCGCGAAAAGAGGAGAACACTCTCGTGAGACGGAGCTTCCGAAGGAGTGGCGACGAGTGGCGCGCCGACAGTAGGAGGTGCGTGTGAAAAAAAAAAAAATTGGCGATCCGTGCGTTCGTTTCTCCAATAAAAACAACAAAACTTTCTTTCTTAGATCGAATATTCTTTCTTTTTTTTTCTCTCTTTCTCTCTCTCTCTCTCTCTCTTTCTCTCTCTCTTTCAATTTTTCGTTCCTTTATCGCTTATTTATCTCGTCCTTTCGTTCGCGTCCCGGGATTGCCGGGATTCTGGCGATACCTGGATGCAAAAAAAAAAAAAAATTTCCAAGAATTCAAGAATTCTTCAATTTCTACGATTCTCCCCACCCGTGATCGCGATATATTTTTCTTTTCCTTTTTTTTTTTTTTTAATTTTCAATTAACAATAATCGACAATACAATTATGTCGTCAACGGACGAGTAGCCGTCTCTGGCAAACTCAAAAAAAAAAAAAAATGAAAGGTCGTCACGTAACGTAGGAGCTCTGTCGCGACGAGTTCGAGTTACGTGTGATAGAAGTAGATGATTAGAAGAGTGATGAAAAACTATGATGAAAACGGGGAAAACACCGCACGGAACACTTGCGCATACATACACACATACACACACACAAACACGTACACACACACGTTACATAGAAATTAATACTCGCACATAATACGTACACTACAGTAGCCAGACACACGTTCTCGTATCTCCTGTGTATGTGGCGTGTCCATTAGGTTCACGGAGAGGAGGGGGAAAAAGACAGTACGATTTGACGGTGGGACCAATGTCGGCGGCCCTCAGGAGGATTGGTCTTGGGAGGCCGATCGGCAGGGTAGCCAAGACAGCGCGACCAAAGACTCCGGGATAGACACCTCTAGCACGTTCACGAGCAGTGAGGACAGCAACAGGGGCGACCTGCCCAAGGTACGGGCCCGTTACGGACCGACGTCTCGCGTCGATCGTTCATGTATCAATCAACATTTCCGGGAACAAATAATTTGCTTGTCGATCGACGAATCAACACGACAACTAACAAAAACGGCTAGAGTTCCATCGATCTCTCTCTCTCTCTCTCTCTCACTCTCTCTCTCTATCTCTATCTCTATCTCTCTACGAGTTCGAGTTCTCTCGAGAACGCAATGAAAAAGAAAAAAAGGAGAGAGAAAAAAGAAAAAAACATGGTCAGGCCAGTCGCTTTCGATCAGATCAGAGTTACATTACACATGTATAGGATGGACGAATGTAGCCAATGAGTGGTTGATTCGAGTAAAAGGGGTCTCTGTCGCGCGAGCGAGTAGAACGAATAAACGGACACGGCTTTTACTAAGATTTCACTATGAGCTATGTATAGCTTTTTTTTTTCTTTTCCCCCCCCACGTCGCGTCTAATAATCGCGCCTAATTTGTAACGAAGTGGCGCTTAGACAATTTATTCGTCGCGGGTCTCTGTCGTCCAAAGTGGAATACGGTTTTTTTTAATTCTTCTCCTCGTTCCTTGCTTCTCATATATATATATATATAGCTTTAGTGGAGAGAGTTTTCACGCATAGAACACGATGATTATTATACATTTATCCGTGGTCTGTTTATTAGTGCCTGATTATTTATTATATATTGGTTCATGTACCATTAGCGTAGTAGTTTTAGCATAACGTTTGGACTTAACCCTTTCGTTCACGGCCGTTCACATTCGACGAGGGAGAAAACGAGAAAATTTGGATCATTCCTTTATTCGTTTCGAATAAAATGTTCGATTCGAAATACGCGCGTAGATATCATAGATATATATATTTTTTTTCTTCTCTCTTTAGACGCTTCGTTCGTTCGTTGGTTCGTTCGTTCGTTTCGAGATCGTGAAAGGATCGAATGCGTGACGAAGGGGTTAATTACACGACGTAATTATGTCAAATGCCGGGCGAGCCGAAGTTTCAGGGAGGGAGAAAGATTCCACCCGTTTTCCACCCGCGCCTTGACGCGTCTCCAAACAATATATATATATATTTTTTTTCTCTATATGTTTCTTTTCTTTTTTTTTTTTTGATCTCTTTCTTTCTTAATTTGCCATTTCACGTGTACATTGTGAACTTCGTATGACGAAGAAACCTCTTTTGCTCGATTCATCCCCAAACTTCGAGCTTGAAGGCTTTCGTGCTTGGGCATCCGCGCGTACTTTTCGTTACGTTACGTATTATTATTTCCGACGCATCTCAGTTTGTATATAACGTATTATACATATACATACATATATATATATATGTATATGTATAATATATATCTAGTTTGCATTGAATCCGGTTGTTGCGCGCAAGGCCCTACGGACCTCCTTTCGTCGAGCCGTCTTTTTTTTTTAGCATTATCAGCGGAAACGTGTCACGGAGCGAGAGCATTTGACGACGGGAATGAGATGTTCCTGGCAAACACACATAGTTTGATCGCACCTGATCGCATGAGTCTTGGATTGATCTCACCTAATTAACAAACTCTCTCTCTCGGCCGTTGGCCCAAACCTTTCCCGAGCGATTATTATAGCTGCTTAGAATAGGATGCTTTCGTCGCATCAATCTCATTCTTTCTCTCTCTTTCTATTTATCTCTCTATCTATTTATCTCTCCTTCTCATCGTTTTCATCTATCTCTAGCCACATTCATATTGTATTATTCATTTATTCTTCTTTCTTCGATCAAACGATTTTTCGAAACCAGCCATCGATCGAAATGGATAAAGTTTTTCATTCATTCGTTTCATCATCATCATCATAGTCCGTTTCTTGTTTCGTCGAAATATATATATATATATATATATATATATATATATATATATATATATATCGATTCTTCCCCCCTTTCTTCTTCAACTTTTTCAACCAACGACGTCGAGAGACGTCTCTCTCGATCTCCATCCCCCCCGTCCCCCTCCCTCCGGGATATCTCTCGTGGAAACGGGTTTTATCCCGGTTTATCGATCTTCTTCTTCTTCGCCGGTTTCGCAACGTTTCGGTGAGAATTCGGCGCGGAACGGTCGTGCAGCAACTCGACTCTCATCCACCAAACTTATCCACCAACATCACCACCGACATCACCACTGTTCATTCACCACACGATATACATCCCCGCCACACGATATATCGCCCCGCGTTATTAAACGGCCGGGAAAAGAGGGGGGGGAGGGGAGGATGGAGGAGGAGGGCTGCAACCGCGTTTAATCAAGTTTTGAACAAGGATCGCCGCTCTTCGGCCGAATTTCGAAAAACGCCACGGTGTTAATTGGAAACTCGTTTCTTTGCCGATCCACGGTGGTGTGCCTTGGTACCGGAAAAAATTACCCTCCACTCTGCTCCTCCCCCCCTCTTTTTTTTTCTCGTTTAGAGCGAGAGGATAGGCTCGAATGTAATCAATCTCGTTACACTTTTTGATTCGTTTGATCTTCGATCGCTAGATCGACGAGATTAAAATCGAATCTCGAGTTATTTCGAGATCGATACTTGTTGTTCGTACTGTCGATCCTTCGAAGGAAAGGATAAATTTCGTCTTATCGTTCGAGGATCGATTAGGTTTAACTCGCACGAGTCGCTGATTTTATTTGCTGATATCATTTTGCAATATCGTTGCGAGGATTCGAAATCGATCGATCGAATCATTCGTTCATTTACTTTTTAACATCGTCGTATCATTTTGTTACCACTTTGTTACTATTCACCTAGATTAACCTATTCAGAACCGGTCATCATTTCATAATCATCTGTTCCTGCGAGTTAAGCTTGAAAAGATAGAGATCGTTAGAGGCAACATCAACGTGATTAAAAAGAAAAAAAAGAAAAAAGAAAAGAAAAGGATCATCATTGTCATTCTCGCGCGAGAAGAGTTTTGCCAATCATAGTTTCCGGACGGGCGGGTTGGAGAGCAGCATTCGGGCGTTGGTTTTCCGATAGCCTCCTTGCCGGGCGCATTTGTCAGTCGGGGCTGGCCGATGGCCGGCCACGGTTCGATTATCCGTTATTGTTATTACGCGGCCCCGTAAATCGGCTTCGAATTTCGATCCGATGCGCGCCCATTCTTTCGACTCGCCCCCTCAACGTTTCTCGTTCGAATTCGTTCGAACGGAACCGAGTTATAAGCCGTGGAAACACCGCATCGGCACGCCCGTTTAATCGTCCGTTTCCCGGAAAGCTTCTCGAGAATTAAGAGTTTAAAAAATAGAGATTAAGACGAATCTGACGGGAGATGTTTGCACTTTCGATTCGTGGAAACCGTGATATAAGAGATATCTTAAGATTGAGGAATCTAGAAACTTTGCTTACTGTTTGTCGTAACGTTGCGAAACATATTTCTCGTACTTATTTATTTCGTATTATCGCCGTTGAGTAGGCTGTACGCGGCTAGTATAGTACATTTGCACGAAAAGGCCCTCTTCAGAAACCAAGTATCGCATCTCGTATTGATTTTTACTTCCGCGAGGATAGAGGATGTTTCAAAGTTTCTCCCGGTTGAAACGAGAGGAATTATGTCTTGTTCTAAAGCTCGGCCGGAAACACCCTGTACGATATCCCCCCCCGTGCAATAAAAACGAGAATCCAGCGCTCGGCAAGAGAGGTCGGGGTAATTCTTGAAAAATTCTCGGGGAAATTCTCGGCGCCGCAACGAGAACGGAGGGGATCGCGGCTGTGCCACGGTGGTGACCGAGTTCCCTTTTTTTCAAAATACAAAATATCTCTCTCGATCGTTCTCCTTTAATTTTCCACAATTATTACAATCCTGCGTAATCTCGATCTCTGCGAGAGATCTTTTCCTTTTTTTTATTTCTTTCTTTCTGTCTCTCTTTCTTTCTTTCTTTCTTTCTTTCTTTCTTTCTTACGAGAACGAACGATTACGAAAAGGAGATCACGTGCACTTGGAACCGAAACCCGATACGTAGCCACGGATCATCGTTCGATAAATGGAAGAAGAAGGGTGGAGAAACCGTCGTGGAGGGGAAAGGTTGGAAAGGCCGTGCTCCAATTATGAGAAGCAAATAAGCAAGATTAAATTCGATCCGAGTAAACGGACGGGAATCGTGCAATTTATCCCATTTGCCGATCATCTTGTGTATTTCTTCGCTTCGAATCGAGATCGACCCCCTTTTTCTCCGGGATTCTCGGGGGGCCGGTCACCGTCCTCGCCGAAAAATCGACAGGTGTCGATCGGCCGATAAGAGCCGAAAGCGCAGGAAATTAAATCCCTCGTAATCTTTTCTTCGTATTCACCCTCTCGATGATCGTGCAATTTTTTCGAATATTTTCGACGCGAATCTTCGGCCGTTTTTTTCTTTTTTTTTTTTTTTTTTACTTTTCTATTCGAATATACGATTTATACGATTACGATTCAATTCGAAAGAATTGGATATCTTTCGGCGAAGATAGAGAGACTTATTTCCAAGTAGCGGCAATCCTTGGGTTGGATTCAGGCTAGACGATTCTACGAGCCGATCCGAAACCGTCCAATTAAAAGGGACGAAAGGATGGCTGGTTGTTGAGAGAGAGGCGTACCTGTTTCATAATTAATCGAATTGGAGTACGGCCAAAGGATATCCGAAGCAGTGACGAGTCTTGACGATCTCGTTAGCCTCTCGTCGATCGGTTTCGCGGTGTCTTTTGATAAATCCGCGACTCCTGCCGCCCCGGAAACGGATGTAATTGGCTGCGCCTGTCGCGTGCTCGTGACGAAACGTAAACTACCACGTCTACCCCTCGACGTTAGTTTCTAAGCTTTTGAACGAGAGAGGGGAAAGTAAATGGGAATGGAAGAGGAATATATAAAAAAAAATAGAATATCGTCGAATTAAAAAACTCGAGTTCAGTTATTCGTAAATGGGGGAACAGGCATATTTAAACTTTTTCCAATTTTAACAAGCGTATTTTAACGAAACTTTTCGTACGCGCGTTTATCTTCGTCAATGAAATATTTAATTTTCAAGTATCCCATCCGAATCTGTGGCCGTGGAACGAAAAAAAGTGGAAAGGAAAGCTCGAGTGTCGAGTGCACGAATCCAAAGTTCTTCGGATCTTTTAATTAGGGCAAACAAAAAAAAGAAAAGAAAAGAAAAGAAAAGAAAGAAAAAAAAGAAAAAAGAGAGAAGAAGAAATAACAAGGGAGAAGAATAATAAAAGATAAACGGTTTCAAGCAGCCAATTATATCAGGGTTAAAGTGTCCAGCGAACAGAGATTAAAACGATTGGGATAAAAATTATGGGAAGATAATCGTATCTCTTCTGCGCGAATACTTTGCGACATTCGTCCGCATCGAAATCGAAAGTGCCACGACTCGCTCATGATCGACACGATCGACTGGAAACCGGAAGGAGGCGACCCCTCTCCCTAAAGTAGATCCACCAGATCGAATCGAGTCGCTCTTCGATAAAGATACCTCGCTTCCACGGTGTTCTTTATCTTTTTTTTTTCCTCTTTTTTTTTTCTCTCTCTTTTTTTTTTCTTTCCTCTTATTTTACGATTGCAATCACGTCGCTGTTGCATGCCTGGAACCTTGAAGAGAGAGCCTCGAACATCGGACGTTCGAAGGGACTGATCGTCGCTTTCTTTTTTTTCTTGCTCGTATGCTCGTTGGGAAGAGAGAAGCATGTGCCGCGTGAGCATGAGCCTAGTCACTGTTCTCATTACTATGTGTGTACATAGATGTACGATCATTAGATGTTACCATAGACCGCTTTCTCTTTCCTTTTTTTCTTTCTTTCTTTCTTTCTTTCTTTCTTTCTTTCTTTCTTTCTTGTCAAGCTTGTGTTCGTAAAAACCACCATTTTTACTTACCTTCACTCTTGAACATAGTAGATTCACCTCGCTATTCGGACACACGTTTTTACGATATTAACGAGAAGATGGAGGAGGATACCCGAGCGAACGTCATTTCACGCCGGTCTCGCAGATGTTTTCGAAACGAACCACGCTCCTCGGGTTTGCTCCGTCCGCTGCGCACACCGCATCGCCAGGAATCGCTACCATTCTCTTCTCAGCTTCTCTTTCATCAGTATATATATATATATCCCCCGCGACGGAAATATCCTGCGACTGATGAACCGGATCGATAACGGGGCCGGGTTTCGCTTTGACGGTTGATTAAACGGTATACACGATGGGATCCGTGGATGGTGCGCAGGATGTTGTTGCGGGGAGGAAGATCAGCTTGAAAACCATCAACGTCACAGCCCGTTCACGAATTACTTTCATAGCGATCGCATAGTCCAGTCGCGCCAAGAATTTGGAAACCAATCCACGATATTACCTCGCAAGATTCCCGCCAGATTGCGGGCAGATCGCATTGGTTCCCAAGTTCGGAAGCGTGAGAGAGACGCACGCGTCTCCCTTCATCCCTCTATCATTCTCACGAGAGACGCGGCCAAGCGTTAACGATCAAACAGAAAGAGAAAGAAACCAACGAAAACCCGTTCTCCGCGCTTCGTAGCATCCCTGGCAAGTGAGCAGAGACGGCCAGAAGATCATTGGCCACATGGTATTGCGAAAGCAGTCCGGATCCGGGAGCAGTAGTAGCATACTCGGGTTGAAAGTGGTCGGCGGCAAACTGTTGGAGGATGGCTCTATGGGCGCCGTCATCGAGAAGGTGAAGAAGGGCAGCACGGCCGACATAGAAGGTCAACTCAGACCCGGTAAGAACGAATTAAATTTCACCCTTTCCTTCCATCATCCACCTCGCCAATATTCCGTGCGATCATTCATCTTCGATTGAACCCAATATCGTAAACAATTGTCCATCATCGTGGAATCGAAGAATGCTCTTCCTTGCATCTTTTCATTCGTCCGATATTTCGAAATCCCAAGCGAATAAAATCCAAGTTGTTGGAGGAAGATCCGAAAAGAAGAATCCGACCGGACGATTGGACGATTTCAGGTGACGAGGTGATCAAGTGGAACGGCAGATCCCTTCAGGGCAAGAGTTTCGGCGAGGTTTACGACATCATCGCCGAGTCGAGGCAGGATCCCCAAGTGGAGCTGGTAGTCTCGCGGAATATATCGTCGACCGCGGGTCCCATGGCTACGGGGGGGCCTATGACCGGGGGGCCGATGGCGGTGAGGAAGACCGCGCAGACCCAGTGGAGGCAAAAGCACCCGGAGACGATATCCGGCCCGCAGCATCACAAAGGTGACTATGCGCTTCGCGCTTCGTTCATCCCCTCTCCCCTCTCTCCTTTATCCTCATCCCGTTGGACACGCACGCTCTCTCTCGGGAAGACTCTTCTCGGACTTCCTTCTCTATCTCTTCTCTGTCTCCCTTCTTGCTATACGTGTGTATGTATACGTATATACACGTATAGAGCGCGATACACGGGTGTGTTCGAAAAAAAGGGAAGAAAAATGATGATGATAATTCAAACGGAGCGCGTTAGACAAAGGTAGAGAAGGTAGACAATGGAAGGTAGAGGTGTGCTCACTCGGTCGCGATAGAGATACACTTTAGGGTATGTGCTATGGCAATTTGTTGAGAACGAGTAGTAGTTTGAGAGGATGGGGAGTGCGAGCGAGTGCACGCGTCCCTTTCCTCACGGGGTGTGATTGTTGAACGATTCAGTTTTTTTTTTTTATTTTATTTCGCGATTTTCGTAATTTGATAGAAAAGAGAGAGAGATCACGCAACGATGTTATTATATCGTTCAACAATTTTTACCTTCGCGTAGTATTCTATTACGTAGTAGTACATACATATATATATATATATAGAAAGTTTCTAGAGCTAATTTAGCGTGATATAGTATTGTCGTATGTCGGGGAAATTTTAATTTGTCGAAAAGAAAAAAAAGGAATGTCACGAATCGACGCGAGAGCATTGGAAATATCGATCGGGTCCTTTTTCCTCCTCCCCTTCCCCCTCCAAGTCACCAGATACCATTAATTATATATAGCTATAGTATAGTTAAGCGCATTGAAAGCGACGCTATATTGTCACAGATTATATGATTTTTCGTATTCCAGGTCTTAAGAAATGTATTCTATGGGGTAGGCCTCAAATCTTTTTAAATTTCTCCACCCCTAAATAATCGGTGTTTTACCACCCCGCCCGGTTGTGGTTCATGGTTCTCATGATTACCCCCCTCCCCCTACCTTCTTTTTTCTTCGAATCTTTCCGCTGTATTATCCTCTCTCTCTCTCTCTCTCTCTCTCTCGCCGACAATCTTTTCTCGGGGAGGAAGGATTCGGAAGGGAGATGGTCGAAACCGGAAAGGATTCGCCATTCCCCGAGCGGAATGGAACAAGGGAATGCAACGATTATCGGGGATGCAACGGAAATCGAGATCGATGCTTTAACCGAGGATCATTACGGATCCGTTATTCCGTCCGCTTTTTGTATTATCCATCGATGTTATCGTAGAGCGTAGAAAGTAGTGCCAATGCACCACCACCCCCTCCCCCTCTCTGCCCCCTCCACCCCAATGCTAACACCGCCGTTTCTTTACGATAGCATATTATTTCTTTATGGGAGCAACAACTTTGAATCTTTTTTTTTTCTTTTCCGTCGTCGTTTCGTAACTCTCCCCTTCGCATTGGCCTCGCACGCATAATTGGACGCAATTATGCGTTCAAATCCTTACGTATAATGCGTAATGCGCCATTCTTTTGCGCGATTCTACCCGTACTTTTTTCCTCTTATAGACTCTTCGAAAGCTGCACTCATCATTCGTGACTTAAGATAATCACGCAAAAATAAAAAAAAAAGATAAATGACGAACAAACGACGAGCGTTAAACGTTGCTCACATGGGGACGCGTCTCCCCTCTTTCTTTTTCTTTAATTTTTAATTTCTGTACATATATTTATATATAAAAAAACGAATAATTGTGAAGCAGTGTTTTTTATCTTTATTTTCTAACTCAACCGACTCGTCGCCAGACGCCTCGAGGAAGCGAACACGAAGAGAAAACGCAACATTGCCGAACGTGCGTATGCGCTTTCCACCCTACCAAGTCGCTGCGTAATAAACGCATCCAACGCGAGCTACTTTCGCCGGCTGCGTACGACGCATGTCTTACGCATGGGACGGGTTGTTCTCGCTCGTGCGACCGGAGACGTGTCCTGCACGTGAATTGTGATATATCTCCCGAGGAATGGATGTGTCTGCCCGCAAAATTGCATTACTTACACACGCACCACTCCTAGTGATGGAAGGGAAGTTACGGCGAATCTTACACCGATTCGAGAAGAATCCGAATTCGTGCGTGATCAGTAATCCGAATTTCCATGGGATTATAAATCCTCTCCCCCAAACCGGATCACGTATTCGTGAAAATCGTCGAATCGCTGTAAGATCCACACGTAATCCATACGACCAACCCCGGAATAATCCAAATTCACGGCCGCGAAAAACGTTTTATACGTTCTAGGAAACAAGTTATGTCGAAGATATGTTGGCCGTAAGTTCCTCGAATTTCTTGCATTTGCCCGTAACTCGAACGTCACTCGATATACTCCCTGTATATATATATATATATATATATATATATATATATATATACATCCTCGCCTCCCCTGTCCCAAGATTCGGTGCCCTAGTAAAAGATCGTCGAACCCACGTCCCCGTTTGCCCACATTTTACGAGTTTGTCCGCGAATCTTCCATATAGATCCCGATACAAAAGCGTCGAAACGCTAGTTGCACACCGATCATTTCTCTCTTCCCCTCTTTCCCTTTTCTTCTTCTCTTATTCCTCCTCGCTCGTATCATTGTACATCCCATATTGGTATTTTTATACGTACATATAGATATATATTATATAGATCCTTTAACACCCCACGTAGCCCAAATTCCACCGTTCGAAGCACGCAAGTTTACTAAAGAGGAAGATGGTTGAAATCTAGTGTTGAAGTTGAACGATCACTTGCAGAGTTATACGACGCGAGGCGCGAGAAACCTTCGGTTTTAGTGACCTCGCCTGGCTCGCCGGATTTCCACGCTCGGGGACACGCAAGACACCTACGGCACGCGTCCAGCAACGCGAACGTCGGTGGTAATCTCCAGGTGAAGCTGAGCTTCGACCCCGTGGCGCTACGGTTGATCGTCACGTTGATCTGCGCGGCGGGGCTCACGCCAAGGAGCAACGGCCAACCCAGAAATCCCTACGCCAAGATCTTCCTTCTTCCGGACAAGAGGTGAGTGTTCTTGATCGCCTCCGCTCCTTTTATATACATATATAAAATTTCTCGCGGAAAGTAATTCCAGTTTTTCGTGAAATCGAACAGAGAAAGGGAAGCGCGTTTGAAATGGTGCAGAAAGTTTTTCGCGCAAAGAAGAAGAAGAAGAATGAAATATACGATGCACCCTCGAAAATGTAGAAACTGTCCTCCTTTCAGAGAAAGATAAATCATTTCCTTAAGAAGCGTTCCAAGAGATAGCCGCTCAGTTTGGCCGGGTTGCCAAACGATATTGCAGACAACTTCTCTCTAACCCTAGTTAGTCTCGCCTCTCTCGTTAACCGCTTCCCCTCGTCGATATCATTCTATTTCCCCGAGTCTCCAAATAGCGATCGTTATAATTTATTAATCTTCTCCGTTTGCTCCCAGCGAAAAGTCGAAGAGGCGCACGAAAACGTTGGCCAACACGAACGACCCGAAGTGGAATCAGACGTTCGTCTACGAGGGTATCAGGAGGGTGTCGGAGTTGAGGAAAAGGGCGCTCGAGATCACCGTGTGGGATTACGGGAAGTACGACACGAACGACTTCCTCGGCGAGGTGGTGCTCGAGCTCGGCGCGGCGCGTTTCGACGAGGAGGCCGAGTGGCATCCCCTCACGGGGCACAGCGAGCACCGGCATATTGGGTATGTGAAACAGATCTCGATACATATATACGTATGTATATATATATATATATACACCTTATATATATATATATATATACCTTAGGATGTTTCACTTTATTCATGCCTCTGAGATGAGACGCAAATCGCTAAAAAAAAAAACGCATTCGTCCGCTTGTTGCAATGAGAGACTAGGTGAGAATTTTATTTTAGAGATTGGTGACTGACGAATACTCTTTGCGCTTCTTAGTCGCTGAATGCAAATACGAAATGTGTCTTGGGACCGAGTCTTCTAGAGCTTTGCGAGAAGGGCCTAGGCCTCTTGTTGTAGGCGTGCAGCCATTTCTTTCCGAGTATTTTTTAGGCTGAGGGAGAAGGAATCCGTCGACGGTCACGTGCGTTTTACCCTTTTATCACGGTTATTAAAAAACGCGCTCGTCAAATGAACGGAGTGAATAGATAAATAAATAAATAAATAAATGAATGAATAGATAGATAGATAGTTAGATAGATGATAGATGGATGGAATAAAAGAGAAAAGAAAGATGATACGTGCAGAAAAAGAGTAAAGAAAAATTCGAGGATAGTAAAATAAAGAAGGGCGAAAGAAAATTCGCGGCGTGTCTCGTTCAGCGGAATCCGTTCGGCTGATTCTTTTTCACCTAGCGCTAGCGAGAAGAGCGTAGCGTGAGATCTAAATTTCGCGTTGCACAGATACTATCAGGAGCCCGATGACATGGTGATAACTCCGGTGGACTGCCATCTCAGTCCACCGTCGACGACGTCGCGGCTCAGCGACTCTGACACTTCCGAATGCGATATCACGGACTGCGACGGCTCCAGGGAGCAAAGGAGAACAGCTGACGGTGCCAGTATAAGCAGTATCGGCAGTTCCTCCAGGTAAGAGCATCCTTCGAAAATCTCTCCACAGTCGCGTCCCGAACGACTCCCCCCGAACTACTCTACCGACCAACCCCCCCACCTCCCGCGAAACGATATATATATATACATACATATAAAACTGGGGGGCAAGAGAGAGAGAAAGAGAGAGAGAGAGAGAGAGAAGCGCCGTGCTATTTTCACGCCTGGCCGTGGAAGAAATCTTGCGAGAAATAAATCGTCGATTTCGCGGATCGCCACGTGGACACCGTCGAGTACAGTAAGATGCTAAGGATAGAAAGAATTAAATGCTATGGGCAAGAAGTTTGAGACCGTCTTCTTCTCGTTTCATTTTTTCTTTTCCTTTTTCTTTAAAAGAGAGAAACACGTTCAGTTGCGTAGCTCTTATTGTCGCGTTTATTTGCACGTAGATCGATGCGCTTTGGCGAGTTCGTTTCTTTTTTCTTTTCCCGTTTCGTAGGAAACTCGGTTCATAGATCGATATTTGTTCGAGAAATATTGCTAAAAAAAGAAGGAGTTGATTCTTTCCAATCCGAGATGTGATTTATTAATAGTTTTTTCTTTTCTTTCCTTCGAGGAAAGAAACAATGGGCAGAGAGTAACGAAATATTATGGGCTGGTTTCAAACTCGTGCCTTAAGAGGACACCACGACGACGATTCTACAGTTCGACGAAGAAATCTTTTTCGCGGAGAAAGGGAAAGGAAGAATCGTGAATCGGTTTCGCGAGGAATTAATCGCGCCTTAAGCGGCATGTCTTTGGCCAACGGGAACTCGCGTTACTAAACCGTCGAGCGTTATTATTCCCGACCTCTAAGATCTCGTTCACGGGCCTCGTAATCGGCACCGTAACTGTCGTCGTAATGGTTATTCCCTGGGCGGCACGCGACGCGGTCTTAATCGTCGTTAACACGAGGCGATGCCGGTACTCGAGATTCGAACGTTTCCTCCATGCATCATTCACCTTTGTCTCTCCTTCTTCCTTCCTCGTTGAAAAGAATATTGGATGAGATTCAAGCTCGATCGTACAAGATTGATCATTTTCGAAAATTTTTCTCGTTTCTTCGTTTCGTCGTTTCATTCTCGATCGATATAAAAAAAAGGAAAAGAAAAAGAAAAAAAATTGGCTACGTAAAATTTCTACTATTCCTATAGATATTTCTTTTTTAAGCAAAGCACGTGTTGGAATAATCGACGCTTAAATGATTCCCGAGTATTTCCACCCTCCCTCCCCCTCTTCGTCGAAGGTTCGATTTCACCAGGTGAATCTCCGGACAATTGCGAGAAAAGGAGGGGTATAGACCGGCGTTTTTGTGTGTCGTGTGCTCGCGGAAGACGGCGTCGTCATGACGTAAAGCCGTCGACCACAACGATGAAAGAGAGACAATGGGGGCGGGGGGAACGGGGGTGCGAATGAGAATGTAGCGGGGGAAGAGAATTAGAGAAAGAGAGAGAGAGAGAGGGAGAAAGAGAGAGAGAGAAGGGGTGGAGAGAGAAGGGAGAGAAAGAGAAGCCGGGAGCCAAGTTATAAAACTGGGCAACAAGCCAATTGACATGCCAGTTGGCCTGCAACCACCGCTGGCTGCGGAAGCCAGCCTCCGAGCCCCGTATCCATATTAATATTCCAACGATGACGTCCGATCGTTATTTGTGAGTGCAAAGTGCTTCCCTTCTTCTTCGTGCATCCAGCCTTCCGATCCTTTATTTTTCCCCGAAGGGAGGGAAACGGAGTAACGTAACGACTATCGCCAAAAGTTGAAGCGAAAGGGGTGAGAGAAACGGAAGGAACGAGCAAATTGGAGGAAGCGAGAGAAAAAGAGAGAGAGAGAGAGATGGAGATAAAGAGGAATAGAAAAAAAGGAGAGAAAAAGGTAAAAAAAAGGACGAGATTCGAGGCCCACGGCTACGGACGGCGGTGGTAACCCCGCGTCGAACGGCGTGTCTAAACAAATCCACTTCGAACGAGACGGTTAATAAAGCTTTTTTGCCGCAATTCGTGCAATTTCCTCGAATTTCTGTGATATCTTTCGGATTCGAGTGGTTGACGAAGGCATGGGTCATGGGCCTGTGATCAATTAATCGACTCCTTCTTTTTAAATGGATCCTTCGAGGATCCATTATCTCGTGCGATTCATCATTCTATCGGAATACTCTTTTCGATGCGTTTATCACGAGTGAAAGGAAACGTGGTGGCTCGTCGCATCGCGTGTGACGTGGAAACGAGAAAAGAGCAGTGTTCGGAGTGCGCGTGTTCGTATCGTTCCTAATTCGACGCTCATCTCTGATGAACGTCTGTCGAGAGGATCGAACATACCACGAGGTTACCACTCTTCGGCCGCTACAATTTTTCTTCTTCTCTCCCTTCAAATCTCTCTCTCTCTCGTACCGCCAATTTTTCCTCACCAATTTCACCCAACTTTCGTAAATTTATTCCGCGGATGATGGAAGGCGGAAGAAGAAGAGCAATGCGATTGGGATACGCCTCGCCTCGTTCGCTTTCGTTTGTAATCAATCGCCTTATCTGTGCACCGCCGACCCTCTTCGAGGTTTCGAGGGTGCTCGAATAATAATATCCGAAAGTTGGCGGTGCTCGTTGAAAATTGCACGACGCAGCGTCGAATGACCGAGGAAAGTTGGCCGATCTTCCGCCCGAAAGTTTCGCGTTTCGAGTTCCCCGCCTCGACGAACTCTTTCTCTCTCTACTCTCTCTCTCTCTCGATACGTTCAATTTTTCATTTCGAGCACACGCGGCGAGGAGCGACGCGGATTCATTTCTGCCGCCTCTCTCGAGGTCGTGTCGAGGAATCTGTAGAAACGAATCGGAACGGCGCGTGCTTCGTTAATCCACGATGGCCTCAATCTGCGAGTCGCTGACCAATTTCTCCCCCTCTCCCTTTCCTCCCATTCCCCGTCTCGGCGACGCCACCGATGATGACGATGACACCGAGGCGAGCCCGCGAAAAGGAATAATTGAAACGTTCGAGGCGACACGTTCGAGGAAGGGGGGATAGTGTGCGAGCGTGTACGGGTTGCAGAGATATTTAATAACCTTCAATATCGTCTAATAGGATTATCGAAAGGGGTTTCACTGGTTACATTAATAAATCCATCGTCGGCCGAGTCGGCGGCCGCGACGTGTCGCACGATCAGATTTACTCTCTTTTCTTTCTTCCGCTTGCGTACTTCCCTTTTTCTTTTTTTTTTTTCTCATTTTTTCCCATTAACAACTTACTCGACGATGTCACGAATGATGATTGATAAATTCTGTTCGACGACGTTTTAATTTTTGGCGATAGCCAAATCTCTCCCCTCCCTCGTCTCTTTCCTCTCCTCCCCCTCTCTCCTCGATCGATTTCCTTTCTTATTCATCTCTTCTTTGTTTGTTTATTTTTTTAGGTTTCATAATATGCCGTCAAATTATAAGCGGTACGGCCATTAAAACTTATATATATATATTTCCTCCTCTCTCTCACACGCAAGCACGCGCAAGTTCTTACATCCTTCTTGCAATGCTAGGTTAGCGTGTTAGATAAACTTCCCTTCACCTTCTCCCTCCTCCCCCTACGTACGACACGATCGACATCACCTGAGAGATCTCGCGACGACGAGTTAGATCGACGAGAACGGAGTGGTTCGCAAAAATGAAAAGTCAAAGGGATGCCGTTATTCAAAGAGATTAGAGCGCGTGTTTGCCAGACCGTGTTTCTCCACATCTTTCTTCCCTTCGAAAACGGTCTGACTAACGACCAGGGGCGGAATTTCGCGCGTCATTATTGTCGACGAAGAGAAAGAAAATCTAGGAACAGGCCCCGTTCGATCCTCCACGCATCCTCCACCAACGATACCAAAAAGAACCACTCGTGTTCGCGTTGCATCGACGACGACAACAGCAAACAACAATAACAACGACAACAACAGCAGGAGTGGAGAATCATCGAGTGGAATCGTTGGGGAGAATTCTTTCGAACCTAGCCGTTCTCGTTCGTTCCACGATAAGCCTGCCTTCGAAACTTGGATAGGAAACTTCTCGTTACCGAATAATATTTGATCCTGTGTCGAAATAATATTCGAACTCGGGTTGCTGTATATCTGTAAACGTTGCAAATTCTCGCGGCAGGATGCGAATTCGTTAGAAGCGAGATAGACGTAGTTCTTCGAGTCGCTTCCAAAGTTGAGGGATCACGCAGCTCCAACTACCCCTCTAGTATTAGTCGCTCGTGGTTGCTTCCACTCTCGTCCTCTTGGTGTTCCTCTTGGTTTGCGCGCGTGGATCGTCTCTCTGCGTTTGCACGTGCAAACGAAACCGAGTAAACGAAAGTAGAAGTGAAAGTAAAAGAAAAAAAGGAAGGAAAAGAAAAGATAAGAAAGAAAGAAAGAAACGACGCGAGGAGAAACCGTTTAGTTTACCGTTCGTTTCTCCGTCGAGCGAACCACCCCTCGGATGGAGACGATTGAGAGAGAAAAGAAAAGAAAGAAAAGGAAGGGGAAAAAGCGCAAAGAAAAAAGAAAGGAAAAGAAGACGAGTTAGTTAGGCGCAGAGATTCAGTAGGTCACCGATCATGTAGACACACGTAGGCGTCATCATGTCATCGCTTCTTGCATCTCTCCACGTTTGAAAAAAAAAAGAAAAAAAAAAAGAAAAAAAAACGAGACTTAGATTTGCGCGAGGACATGGCTTTTTAGTAACGCTTAGTGCAAAAAACGCGATGCATCGGCCGGGGTGGCTCCGTTTCTCTGTTCTTTCCCCCTCTCCCCCTCTTTCCCTCCCTCCCGACAATGCTTTTCTTTCTTTCTTTTTTTTTTTTTTTCTCTCCACCGATTCGAAATTCGTTGTTGGGCAACGTCCAGTTCCAACGCGATGCTTATTGGTGTCGGCCATCGTTGCCAGGAAGCGGAAACTACGGATCGTCGGCTGGTAGCGCCGTTTCCCCGCCAATGATTCGCGCGCGATCAATCTCCCTCCCCCCCCTCCCCCCGCCACCGCGTTCCCTACGCATTTGGCTCGGTTGATCAGCCGCGGGACCATTGTTTACAGCGGCCAAACCACCCTTACCTCAGTACCGACTAGCTTCTTCTTGCCAACAACTGCCCCTCCACCGCGGAGGAGGACACCAGCACCGACCGACGGTCCAAGCAACGCTCTTATTTCGTCCGCTTTTATTGGCAGCTAAGGGTGCAGTTTCGCGCGTGGATCGCGACCACTCGGCATTACGTGGCTCGCGGATCGATACTAGCGTTACCAGCGTTTACGAGTATGATCGGATACATGGAAATTAGTTCCTTTCCACGAGTATCCACGGGTGGAGAAAAGATAAAATTGTTGTGAAAGTGAATCCCGGAAATAAATCGCGGTCGATTAAATCCGTTCGATCAAAGTGCATCGTTTGAGATTCCATCATTCGAGATCGTGGCCACGACGATTCGAAAATTGTTGAAACGTAAAAAAACTCTGTATATATATAGGACGATTGCAGAAATATTTCGAAGGGAACAACAAGCTGGCTCGAGCTTTTTTCTTTGAAGAACTTTGACCGATCGATCGCCTTTCTTTTTTCTTTTTTTACCCCAAATACGGAGAACACCTTCTTGCGTTTATCCATTATTGTTTCCGCCACGTAGTAGAGCGTGTCCTCTGTGCCATGGTCTGTCGCTTCTACCGAGCTCGTTCGTGTGTAACCAGTCGTACGCGGATAGAAACCGCGCCACGGTTGCAACGCGCAGAGCGTAGAGAATGCATATTTGATAAAGCATCGCAAAATGAGAACCAGCCTGGCCGCATGCACTCTGTAATCTAGCGCGAGAGATCACAAGCACTCGCCTTACCCCTCCGCCCATATTTTATAAACGCATCTGTAAAAATAAAAAAAGAAAAAAGAAAAAAAAAAGAAGGGTAAACACGACGATCACTAATCGGCGAAAAAATGAACGCATGCCGGAGCAGCCACTATTCTAGCCCCCCGCCGGAAAGGGAGCTCTGCATGGACGGGGAGCATCGAAGTCGAAGGGACATGTCGCCGCAGGGGCGTAAACGGGCCCTTATACGGGATCAACCGGCTTCTATTTCCGGTTACCAGACCTATCGCAAGGTGAGTCGTTGCTGCCACGTCATTTCCATCCCCCGATTTTTCCCAACTCGATCGCGTTTTCCCTCTCCGTTCCGAGAATTTAACGATCGGTCGAGGAACGGTTTCGAAGGAATGGAGAGACTTGCTGGATTTCGCGAATCATCGAAGGAAGCTACACCACGAAACTTAACTTTTCTGAAATCATCCTATTTTCTCCTATTTTCTTCGTCGCGTAGCTTCCTTTCGCGTAGCGGCCTCTTATCCTCGTTGGACGCGATTATCGATTCGTTCCCCTCCCCTCCGCACGAAATATAGAGGGTACGGAGATGGTTAAATACGTTCGATTCCCAGGACGATATTCATCGAGGAATGATGAGCCACAGGTCGCACAGTGCAGCGCCCATGGATTCGCCGAGCCTTCGATACCGAGGAAGGTCTCAAAGTCCCACCGGTCATCGCTCTCTGTCCCCGCCCGAGCACAGATCCATGCCCTACTCGCACGGCTTCGTTCCACCCAGGTAGGTTCGCGAGGATCGAACGAGGAAAAAACGACGGATCGAGGGGGAGGGGATGATTTTCACGTTGATTTTCTCCAGATTCAGCTCGAGGTCGGCGACTGCCACTCCCACCGGTAGCCCGAAGAAGAGGCAGCTGCCTCTGATCCCCTCCGCCCTGAAGGAAAGGGCTGCCCAGGATCTCGAGGAGCGGGCCAGATTCATGAGACACCGAAGTAGGCAGGTGCACACGTACAGGAGTACGGGGATGGGAGGTGAGCGAGCATGTTATCCCCCCCTCCCCTACTTGGACGCGATATCCGCGCCGCGGAATATTAATTCGAAAGTTTTCGAATACCACAGTTTGCGATACGAGAACATTATAACCTCGTGAAAATCCGCAACCCTAATTGATCCTGTTTTCCGGCCGAAATTTCGCCCGGGACGAGTAAGCTCGAGCTTCGTAATAAAGCACGTTGTTAAATTCGGTAATTTCGATTTAATTCGACGCGGTGTAATAAAATTTTGGGGAGATGTAGAATTTTTGCAAATAGTTTTCAACTTTAATTTTTTTCGATTCTTTCTTCTATTCTCACAGGGAAGGGGTGGATGATTCTCGCTTCTTTCAGGTTGGGAAAGACACTATAGCGGCCTGTCCGACTCGGATCTGCTCTCGATTGATCACGATCCGTTATCGTTGCCGCACAGTCACGCTTATCGAATGCACAGACCGCGGAGGGGGGGACACTTAAGTCCTGACAAAGACGTACTTGGAGATCTCGGTGACTCAGATATGGAGAGTGTAGCCTCCGTGACGAGCAGTGCCTTCAGTACGCAATCGGAACGACCACGTGGCTCTAGAGGACTAATGTGAGTATAGTTCAATGTCTATTTTACTATATATATATACATACATACATATATATATACATATATGTATAATTTTTTGTCGAGTCAATGACCTTGCATTTCAAAATCAGTGTACAAAGCAAGACAAATTTCCATAGAGAAGAAATTATCCCTTTAGAGGAGACAGCCATCCACTGTATCCATTTTTACGCGACATTTCGGTTCGATCCCGCCGATAAAATCCCTCCCCCCCCCTCTCTTTTCACACTTCTCCCCCCTTCCAATACCAATCGCATTTTCCATAGCTCAGAGAATAGAGTAAAAACGCTTTCGTCCCTCCCCCCCATATGTGTAAATTATATTATAATTCGTCGTTATTGCTCGTCGATGTGACCATGTACACCGCGCACAGAATGGAACATTTGATGGCTTACCTTCTCATCGACGATAATCCCTGAATTAAATGGACATTGCCGAATGAAACGACATCCCGTAGTTGCACTTGTCTCATCTCCTCCACCCCCGCCCTGCCGCCGCCGCCGCCGCCGCCGCCTGCTTGATAGGTACCCCCCGTTACTCCTTCTCTTCGGAGGATTCTCTACCTGCGTTTAGTTGGCTAGAAACTTGCACCTCCTATGCACCGTGTCAATGTCCATTTAATATTTGTCCCATTCTAATAAAGCAGGGATTAGTGCGTGGCGTTGGTCGAACGGATAGGTTAACGAAACACGTCACAATTATATTTTCGTATTATACGTACGATTTTCCGCGCGTCATGATTAAACGAAATAATCGACAAATGAATCAATCGTCGCACGTCCTACCTGCAGACAACCTGCATTTATATATATATATATATATATATATACATATATATACATACATATGTATATGTATATATTTTGTTCGGGCGAGTGACAAAATGCAACGAAATTTTGATCGGGATGAAAAAAAATTCTTTTCTTTCTTTACCATTTGCACTTTTGCTCGTAATTGAGAAAGAAAAAGAAAAAGAAGGACGAACAAAAAGAAAGAGGAAAGAGAAAAGAGGAAAGAAAGGAAAGGGGGAAAGAAAAATCGGGCGATAAGTGATAAAGGAAAGAGGACGCGTTCGATCGATCGCGAACGCGCGAGTAGAGTCTACTTTTTTTTTTTCTCTCCTTCTTTTGCTCTTTGATCATGAGTGAAAAAAAAAAAATGAAGAATGGGCTAAAAAAAAAAAAAAAAAGAAATCGCTTAACATGTGTAATCGCAGAAGCGCTAAAACTCTATATGAAAAACATTGTTTGCAGACCGACAGTTAAAAACGTTTTAATACCCGGTGTCATATCCCCAATGCCCCTGCCCCCTAGGCGCAATAGGCGCAGGCACAGACTTAGGGTACCCTGCAGCGAATGTCACTGTCCGAACAACAATCCCACCAAGCCCAGGAGCAACAACCCCAGCAAGCACAATCCCACCCCGCATCCCCTCGTACGGAGCAAGTCCGCAGTGGTGCGCTCGTTGTACAGAAAGATGCGTACGCCGTTCACGAGGTCGCAGACCGTCGACGAGAACATGCTGAGATATTACAGCCCGGAGACCAGCGAGTACAGCGTCTCCGAGGGTTACATGCTCAAGCCGGAGGAGCTTACGGGTAGCTCAAAGAAACGTATACCGGAGATATACGTGGAGGATTGCCTTCAGGTCGACTTCAACGACCGGCTCATCGAGAAGTTTCGCGACAGATACTCGTCGCCCTATCAACTGGAGGCCGGTACCCGTAGACGGTCGCGTAGCTGGCAAGATCGCGGCGGAAGAGGGGCGAAATCTAGGCACCACTTGTTCTCGAGAGGGTTGCACGACGTTACGGACGATCTCGGCATTAGGAATCTAGACGTTAGCTTACGGCCGCGTAGATCGTTTTTATTCTCGAAGGCTAGGAGCTTCGACTACGACGTGCTCCACGACACCTACGCGGATCGTTACGCCGGTTTCGGACTAGGAGCGGGGATGCTCTCGCGTAGGGCCAAGAGTTTCGAGTACGACACGATCTCGAGCAACATATTCAGCGACGACAGCCTGAGGACGGCGCGCCGCAAGTTGAAGAAGAATCTCGCCATCAACGACGCGGGTTACGGCGACAAGATACCGGCCCTCGGCGACCAGAGCAAATCGTACTTCGACTCGAACGGCGACGAGAAGGTGCCCAAGATTCTGCTCGATCGCGAGAAGAATTACGACTACATGCTGAAGCAGGATCGCAAACCGTTCTACGGTTACGATTCCGAGTTCAGTTGCGGCGAGACCGAGATATACGTGCCGCGTTTCGACGAGCAGGGGGGGGTCGAAGCGGGGGGAGGAACGGTGCCCGTCGTCAAGCCTTACCGTTCCTCGTACGAATTATCGGAGGAGAACTCGTTCAGCAGCGACGATCAGACGATCGGTTTCCTCGACAGGGATCCCACGCTCCTCCTCGGCCCTCGGCAGGATCCCACGAAACGGAAGTACACCGCGTCGACCTTCCAAATCGATCCCCCCACCTTCGCCAGAGACGTATCGGAGAAACGCACGAGGAGCGTGGACACCGATAACGAGCACATATACTGCAGCATAGACGAGGCGAGCGTGGACAAGTACCGTGGCCGGGACAGGAAGAAGAAGATCCCTCGTTCCTCCTCCGCGCGAGGAGGAATCGTGCCCGATTTCGAGGCCCGTTACGACGGCGAACGGAGAAGGACGGCGATCGAGGCTCGTTCTCCTTCTCGAGGAAGGGCGAAAAGCGGCGAGTCGTATTTGGAGAACGGCGGTTACGACGGTTACGTGGAATGGGACGTGGAGGCTTACGAGGACGAAGGGTTCATCGACCGAGGGAATATCGCGGACGATTACGAGCAGCAACAACAACAACAGCAACGGCAACAACAGCAGCAGCAACGACGACGACGACGACGACGACGAATGTACGAGGATTACGAGGATGAAAACGCGGCGAGGAGCGACGCCGCGATCGAGGCGTACGAGGACGATTATTACGGTGGCCGCGGAGAGGAGAGAGGAGAGGACGGTGGAAGAGGTGGACGTAAGAGGAGGCCGTCGCAGTACGTGGACGGCGAGTACGCGACGGACGGCGATTATCGCGATTATCGTTCAGCGGAGGAGTACGATTACGAAGCGCACAGTGGGCCGGAGTACGGGCGTGCGGATCACGCTGCGTATCAGGAGAACACGTTCCCCCGTAGAAGAAGGAGGAGAAGCAGGCGAGAGCCTGTGTGCAGAGAGGCGAGCAGCACGGGGATTTACGAGAATTTCGAGGCGGCATATGGAGGACGGGACGTGGAACGTCCAAACGAAGCCGCGTTGCTCGCCGTTCCAACGTTCTCCGAGAGCAAGCGAATGATGCTGCAACGGGCCGAATCCACGCCGATCCTACGCTCGGACGAGGAGTTGAGCTCGTCGGAGAGGGCCGAGAGAGCGAGGCGTCTGCTGCACCGCCGGAAACGGAACACGAGCTGCCCCGAGGCGAGGGAGCTCCGTTACTACGAGGCTTCGCGGAGGAAGGGAGGCGAGGAGGAAGAGGAGGAAGAAAGAAGGACGAAGCTGGTACTGGACTCGGACGAGGATTTCGGCTCGATGGAGACGGTCGTGTGCGCCGACTGTTTCCGCGAGAGGGGCGGCGGGGGCGGAGGGACGATGGGTATCGGATCGGTTTACAAGGACGTGGAACAGGTTACTCGGGAGTCGAGGTACGATTACGAGAACGTGGCGACGGAGAGCCGCGGCGAGCGTTACGCGGGATCGTACGGGGAGCCGCCGCCGCCGCCCTCTCGCACGGGGCGGGGAGGAGTATCGGAGTATCGGGTGATTAGGCGTAAGACCAGCTGTCCGGAGTGTCGGGAGTTAGCGATGTCGGGTTGCCAGGAGTTAGGTAGGTCGGGCTGGTTGGCGCGTAAGGTCGAGGAGAGGAGGCCGTCGATAGAATCGAGGCATAGGTATTATCGTAGGCGAAATAGCAGTTGCCCCGAGGCTAGGGATCTCGAGCTGCTCGAGAAGAGGGAGGAGCAGGAACGGCACGGCCAGCAGGCCCAGCGGCACCCGAGCCAGCAACAGGCGCAGCAGCAGGGTAGTAAGAGGAACGTAGCGATCAGCGACACCCTCGAGTACTACGAGTACTCGATGGAGAGCGAGAGCCAGTGCAGCGAGAACTGCGGATTTGGCCCGTGCGATCCGCGTAGGCCCCGTAACCGAGCACCCCACCCCGGTAACGCTAATTCAAGTCTCTTTGATTCCCAAACCGCTACCTCCGACACTGCTAAAAACTACCACCCACGGGCCGTCGATCACCACGAAACCTCACGAAACACGAAATCGTCGCCGCGCGACAACTACGACGATTCGGCCGTGGCCACGCCCTCCCTATCGTCGTCCATCCGACGGCATTCCCGGAAAAAAACCGTCGCCGACGACGCCTCCACCGCCGCCGTCAACCGACAACGCGACGACGGCCGGGATCGCCGATCCTCCTCCATGCCCGAAAGCAGCGAGTACACCGGTCAGTCGGGCTCGTACGAGAAACCGTCCAGGAGCCAGCCACCCGATAGCGAGCACGACGATCGTAAAAGGGGTCAGTTCACCAGGAGTCTCAGTAACACCGACGCGCCGCAGGACGAGAAAGTCGGTGAGTGACACCCCTCCCGCTTCCCTCTTCTCTACCCTCTCCCTCTTCTCCGACGAGCGACCATCCCCTTTCTTTTTTCTTTCTTTCTTTCTTTCTTTCTTTCTTTCTTTCTCTCTTGAGGGAGGGAGAAGGGAAGAGAGTTCTCGCGTTTCCTCGCCGTTTCGATTGCGCTCTTCCCCGTTCACGCGACCATTGTTCCACAGACGGTAGTTTGAGCGACACGGCGATCGGTTTGAACGTCGAGGACTCCTCGAGAAGGGGTCGCAAGAGCTCGCCCGGGAGTAAAAGCGGAAGTGGAAGTAGCAGCGGTGGGGGAAGCGCGGTGCAGTATCAGTCGGGTCTGGGGAAGAAGAGTAACAGCACCAGTCAACTGTCCGCTACAGGTAACACATCGTCACACTAGTCGTCTCTTCCGATTTTAGAGAACGGTTTTGCGTGCGGTTACTTAATTTGTATCGTTTGTACTTTCCGGGAATATTTTTATAAACGATAATTTATACGCGAGAGCGGTCGCGCGAAGGAAAGAAAAGAAAAGAAAAGAAAAGAAAAGAAAAGATAAGAAAAAACATAAGAAAAGAAAAGAAAAAAAAAAAAGAAGAAAACGTCTCTATTATATATCTTCATACTCGTCATACTTGTACTCGCGCGATCTCTAGGATCTTCTATTCTTTCTCTATCTCTATATCTTTCTATCTGCCATCTTAAATCTAGTCAGTCTCTTTGTACAATATATATACCGATAGTTCCTCGAGTAAATAGCGTAGCGAATTAGTTTAGCGCCATTAGTGAGTAGACCTACGGTGTGCTCTCGCTATATCCGTCGTTGCTTTCGAGAAAAATTCCTCCTTCCCTCTCTCTCCCTCCCCTAAAATTTTTTACAACGCCTCGTTCTTTCACACTCTCACTTGATGGAATGAACACAAAGAAATAGATGTGTAAAAAAGACGTGTTTCCCTTCGAGAAAATCTCGATTCCTCGATCCGAATTTCCCATCCTTCGATGATGGGAATCCTTTCGGGAGGCCGAGGAACCGAAATCGGTGGAACCGCGACGATATCCTATCCGATACGATATCGAGAGCGCATCGTAGATGTACAAAGATAAAAAAAAAAAAAAAAAAATCCCAGTAAAACGGGGCAGTATGTACATTCTAATCGTATTCTTGTTTTCTCCGCCATCCCTCCTCATCTCTATCCGCCTCTCTTCGACATGAACACATTCACACTTTACTTCTACCAACCGACTATCTCTCGACGCTGGGGACCATTCACGTCATCGATCTGCACCCACCTGCACGATTTCTCATCGTGGCGGGGCTATATCGTCGCTCGCGCGATCGTGTCACGGGACAACACTCGACGCGGATCACCCCCGATCGATCGCTGGAACGATCGCTCCTACTATTGTACGCAAAAAAAAACCTCGCAACAAATAATATACTCGAATCAAATTCAACGTGGAATATGTATATGTGTACATATATATATACATATATACCACACACTTTACCACGAGTAAAAAAATCTCTTGACACACGCACCAAAAAACGCATATATACATCGCATATACACCGTATATGCAAATCAACGACACGATCATATCCACTGCAAAAACATCTACTACTACTACAACTACTTCTTCTACTACTTCTACTACTACTTCTACTTCTACTATTACTACTACAATCACAACAAAAAAACTGTGTCACGTCACGCAAAAACCATAACATACCACGTGCGTCTGTTGGTGGTACATGCGTGGGCGACGAAGGACGAAAACGGCGGCTAGGATTCGGGAAGAAGGGCAAGTCCTCGTTTACAGTTCATAGGAGCGAGGAGGTATTGCCGGAGGACACGGCCAGCGGAAGGAGCGGACGACAACCGAGTTCCGCCAGCAGCGACGGCGAGGGTAGCGGCGACGGGGACAGGTCCGAACACACCCTGCAAAATATATCATCCCCCCTCCCCCTTTTAATTTTATTTCTCTCCTCCACTTTGATTTCGACCTCCCCTTTGCTACGTCCCTTCTTTTCTTTTTTTTTCTTTTTCTTTTTCTTTTTCGTTACGTGGGAAACGAAACGAGGGAGCGACGTGGCGCGCGAAATCGTCGTCAAATTTTTCGCCTTTCGACTAACTTCCCCCCCTCCCCTCCCCCTCCGATCACTTTCGCGATCACTTTTCAAATTTGAATCGTCGTAACGCGACGGATATCTCTCGATAGATTTCTTTTCTCTCTCTCCAATTATTACAATTAGCGAATCCATAACTCGAGGAGAGGAGATCGAAGCGCGATGCGAGATGTAGCAGTGTAGCATCGAGCCTTCGAGAGAAATGTGAGTACAGAGAAATTGCAGAGAGGCACGAAGAGGCAAGAAGAACGAGAGCAATCGATCCTACGATCTATCTCTTTTTTTTTTTTTTTTTTACCAGTCAACAACTATATTATATATATATATATATAAACCAACACGCAGCACATAATTAATTCTTTAGAAAGAAATTTTTGCATTAGAGAGAGAGAAAGAGAGAGAGTGTATGTGTGTGTGTGTATGTACGCATGGGAGTAACGGCGAAACGTTTCCTGGCTGCTTCCTGACTGTTTGGAAAGGAGTCTGCTTTATCTCTCTCCTCGAATATTCGATCGAAATTCGAGGAGGAGAATGTTTCTTCTCAAAAAAAAAAAGAAAAAGAAAATTAAAGCCGCGAGACGATTCCCGGTTTACTCCCCCCTCCCCACCCCATAGATAATTAGACACTGTTTCCATTGTAGTAGCGATACGTAACTCTTAGAGGAACGAGTTGTTGCACGAGTTGTTCTAAAGCCGAGTCGAGATCTCGATGAAGATCTCGTTCATCGAGATCCGGCGGGGATGAGAATAGAGCAGAAAGGTTCTGTATCTGCCGCTCGAGAATACCTTACGTATTCAGCCGCTCAAGTACATCATTTTGTTCGTTTCGGGCTGTTCCCTATATATTTGTAGCCTATATATATATATACATATACATATACAGCGCCGGCCCGGCGATTGACGCTGGTGCAAATACGATGTTGCCGGTGTGTCTGTCTGTTTTTGTACAGCTTTTACAACATTTTAGAATGAAACACGTGGTCAACTTGTTGCGAATCTCTGCCTGAACGAATCCAACGCGTCCAACGGTAGGTAAGTTGACCACCTGGTTCGTTTTTTTTTTTTTTTTCATTTTATTTTATCTTAGAGGCAGCTGTTGATACGTGCTTGGGGGTGAGGGTTGCTTCACCCATTACGGCTTATTCGTTTCTTGATGTTCTTCGAGCGCTGCAGTGTTCTTATTGCGCATATATTTCTACATATACGTACAACATGTGTATATATATATATTTATATATATATATACATGATTATACATATCTCGATATCTCTCTCCCTTTTTTTTCTTCTTATCCTTCTTTTTTTCAGTTACAGTTACCAAGTAAAAAAACTTGATTCGTTGAATGTAGCGCACAGTCTTGTACATTCTGCCTGCGGACACTTCTTACGTATTTCTCGAAAATTTTGTTGGAACACTCGTATTTCTTTCTAACTCGCGAGGAGAGAAACGAACGAGTTTTTGTAGGATCAAACGACGCCCTGCCCCCCGTCCCTCCCCCTCTCGTACACGAGTTTCTGTGTTGAAACACGCAAAGACACACACACACACACACGTACGAATATATATAGCAGTAGTTGGCGCAGCGAGATTACCACTTTGAACAACGGAACCATAGATGTGAAGACGTTTCGTTGAAGAAGACATACACTTGAAAAACATTTCAAGCTTGCGATGCTTTTTTTTTTTTGTTTTGCTCGCTTCTGACTGCAAACGCGAGCTCGAGAACGCGAGTTGAGAGAGAAAAAAAGAAAAAAAGTTCTGGGAAACGATCGAATTTCGAGTTGGCCGTTAACCATTGCCCTGTCGTATTCTTTCTTCCAGACAGCGAGCGTTTAACCCATCGAGGAACGAGATCTTTTGCAGGCTTCCTTGCGTGGGATCATCCATATCATCGAATCTCAAAGCTTAACCCGACAACACAGGTTGACGAAGTCTTTCTCTTTCTACGTGGTAATTGACCAACGCTAAAGAAAAGAAAAAAAGAGAAAAAGAGAGAAAAAAAAAAGTCGAACCTTCCTCCACCGTCTGCCTTCCAACCTGCCTCATCGATTGTATATCATTCATATCCTGAACCGAGATGAGTTTTCTCGATCAATCGAGAGGTGTACGTGTGCGTGTGCGTGCATATACCTTTTTTTCCCCCTTGTCATTTTTCTTAATTTCGTCACGAGAGAAAATTCGAACGAAGAAAGTGAGCGAGAGTCATGCGCGTGAACGAGTGAAAAAGAGAGAGGGAGAGAAAGAGCGAGAGAGCGAGCGAGGAGAGAGAAAGTGAATTAGAATCGTGGTTAGAATCGTGATAGAAAAATATCGCACGGCGACCACCACGACCAGCTGGATAAAAGAGAAAAGAAAGGGCTACGGCAGACGCGATGAACGGGATGAAAATGAAAGATTATAGCTTTAGCGGTTGTTTCTTGTTTGGTTTAAAACGCAGAATGCAGTGTCGGCGGGGTCTTCGTCGGAAGTGGTGTCGCGGAGGCACGCGCCGGTTTATCGAGCCGGAAACGCAACAGCACGCCGAGCAGCATACAACGTTCCGAGGAGATTGTACCATATCAACGCTTTGAATCCGGGAAACAGTCGGGATCGGTGGCCAGTGACACAGCCGGAAGTCTCAACTCGATCTCTAGTTCCGAAGGAAGCTCGTAAGTAGTGGCCTCCACCGACCGATTCTGCAACCGGAACTGCGAGACTCTCCTTGCTGTCTCTTTCTTCTTCTTCTTCTTCTTCTACTTCTTCTCCTCTCTCTCTGTCTTTGTCTGTCTCTCTGTTCTTCTTCGCGTTCTGTCTCTTTCTCTTCTGTCTTCTTCCGTCTCCTCTTCGCTCTGTCTGTCTCAACGATCTATCTATTATTATCTTTCCAGCAGGGTTAGTCGTGAGCTTTAAATGTATAACGAAAGAAGAAAAGATCAATGATTTGATTCGAGGAGAAGTGTTGGATTAACCCTGCTAATGATTCTGTTTTCTCTCTCTCTCTCTCTTTCTCTCTCTCTCTCTTTCTCTATCCGACTCTGACTTTCTGTTTCTACTTCACCGTGTGCTCCTCGGACGAACCTTTTTATTGTTTTATTGCACAGGAGATCGCGGACGTGAAACGTGGATCGTTTTGTCTTTCGACGTGTGATTGAGCTGATGTGTATGCCCAGCATCGATGTTTTTGCTCATTCATGCTTTTTTTTACTACCCCTTCCCTTCTCTTTTTTATCATTTATCATCACCACCAACACCACCACCACACCATTCCATTTCCATTATTGTGTGCGAAACATGCGATTTTTTTTGTTCCTTGAGTTAATTCGCCACGAGAAGGAAGAAATGGAAGCCTGTCGAACGTACAAATGTCACTTATTTTTAAGTTTTTTCTTTCGTTACTCTCGTAATTTTATACTTCAATGTGATATCAATGTGATCTTGATCGTTATCATTTTCTTTTTTTTTTTTTGTCGATGTTATCGTCGTCTTGGCTTATTGCTTGGCTAAATAATCGTCGAAGCACCATTGTATGTGAACCGCGCGCACACACTCTGTGTATATACGTGTATACCATCATTCGTTCGTGTTCATTTTCATCGCCCATACGACGAAGAATATTTTTAACCCATATTAAAAATTAAAAACTGTTTATATACATATATATATAAAACATAGAACGCTATTATTCCGGATATATTTATTACGCTAATTTCAAATTCGATCGAGCGCAATACGTATATGTATATGTATATTCGCAGACCAATAATCATCAGACCAATAATCATTTCATAGTTAAACCACATGTCATCCGCAGTATAATGATCCCAAGTATTTCTCTACTTTTTTTTTTTTTCGAAAGAGAAACAAAAAAAATAAAGAAAAAATTGACAAGATAACGAACCACCCAGGAAGATGGATATATATCTCAAATGTTAATCGTCTTAAACTCTATGCATAAAGAAAACTTTCGTTTCACGCGACATATAGCAATGAGGATGCTAAAGTGTTGCGGTAAACTAAGGACTAAGATTTTATAGACAATAAGACGACGAAAGGTAAATCCTGAACGTAAGTTAAGAGAACAATATTATTCTGGATTAAGTTAATTGATGAAGCATGAATAGACATAGTACAATTAGCCAGATTCAAGGATAATCAGAGGCTATACGGTGTAAGTAAATCTTAATATCAACGGTGAAGAGCGAATCGTGTCAAAGGGCAAAACTGATTATCGTTGAATGGTATACTACTACTACTACTACTACTCGCTCGTAGAATGGACTGACTGCATGCACCGACAGCCTGCTATGTTTCTCCAAAACTTACAATTTTCTTCGTATATATATTATTATATATATATATATATTTACTCGCTACACCAACACTATTATATATACTCGCAGCGTGAGTTCTTCTTGTCCAATACAAGTTGAATGAGATGTGCCCTCTCTTTCCTTCACTTACGTCGAAGGCTTGCGAGAATCGTCCCCCTCGCTCCCGCGGAACGATCTCTTATTCGTTTATTTGACCCCTCTTCCCCCCCTCCCCTTCTTCCCTTCTCTCGTGGTTAATATAAAATTGACACAAATTTACGAAAATTAGAAAATCGACGCGAGAAAAAGGAAAACATGGAATAACACGTTTAATCCATGAACGAATGAAAGAAATATCTTCGATTCGTAGAGTCTGCGAATCGAGCATTTCCACGAAACTTTCTGTTGGACCAATTTTATCCCCCCCCTCCCTATTCTGATTTTTACTTTTTCTTTTTTTTTTCTTTTTCGTTATTTCTTTTTTTTTTTTTTTTTAACAAATCCGCCTTAACGATATAAAATATATAACTCGCGAGAGTATTCTCGATGGTTGGCTAAATATTTTTCGATTTTGGGAACTGCAGTTGGTCCCCCAGTCTACGAATGTCGGGCGAAACCGGCCAACTGAGAGATTTCATCGAAGATCTTGGGCCTGGGCAAGTGGTCGGGAGGCAGGCACTCGGTGCACGCTGCCTTGGCGAGATTCAGCTCTCGCTCTCTCAGAAGAAAGGCTTCCTCGAAGTGGAGGTCATACGTGCCAAAGACCTTAAACCGAAACAGGGCACTAAAGCCATTCCAGGTTCGTTCAATCGATTCTTGGATCTATTATTTCTATTCGAACCATGGATTATTTCTTTTTTTTTTTTGTTTCTAACACATTCAAAAATCGAAGCGAGTCTGATGAGCAATGAAGGATTATATTTGTGATTTTTGTTAAACGAAGCCAGATAACGCGCAATAACAATATCTTTGTCTGTTCTCTTGGAAGAATTTTTAAAGATATTGTATTTGAAATGCGTGTCGAAACGTGATGATAATTTGTAATAAAATTAATCGTGAATCATTTTTCGTATCGATCCAGCTTCCTACGTGAAAGTTTATTTGGTGAACGGGAAGAAATGCATCGCGAAAGCGAAAACGACAGCAGCCAGGAAAACGTTGGATCCGTTCTACCAACAATCGTTAGCCTTCAGAGAAAATTGCCGGGGTTGTATACTGCAGGCAAGTATTATATATATCATCGATCCTTCGTCCTTTCTTATTAGATCGATCAATTCGTAATCGTAATCGTGATCGATTCTAATCGGTTTAAGAGATTTTCTAGATTTCTTTTCAATCGCTTTTAAACCCTTTTTTCCTCCCTTGTCGATTACAGGTGACAGTATGGGGTGATTACGGCCGATTAGAAGGGAAAAAAGTGTTCATGGGCATTGCGCAGATCGTGTTGGACGAACTGAACCTCAATGAGATGGTGTTCGGGTGGTATAAGCTGTTTGGCAACATATCCCTGGTCAGTGGACCACCATCCTTAGCTTTGTCCCGTCGATCCTCGGCCACGTCCTTAGAGTCCTTTAAGATTTAAACAGCTCTTCCATCTGCTATTCTCTTTTAAGTGTAATCCGACGGTAGTTTTCGAACTTCTTTTCGAGCACAATTCCCACGATGGAAAGTAAAGTAAAAAGAAAAAAAAGAGAAAAAAAAAAGAAGAAGAAAAAGGGGTAAAAAAAGAAAAAGAGAGGGAAAAAAGTATTAAAAAAAAGAAAAAAAAAATATCGAATATATTCTTGATCGCGTTTGAAGATATAATCTACACACACACACATATATATATACATATATTTTTTTTTCGAACGGAATATCCATATATATACATATAGATGTAATTGTTCGCGAATATTCGAGGATCGTTAAGATGAATTAAAAAACGCGTAAGTTTAAAGATTTTCATAGAAATTTCACGCGATACGATTATTCGTTGCATCATCACGAGAAAGAAAGATGTCGCGTTTCAATTGTTCGACGATCGATCGAATGATATCGATAACCGTCGGCTCTGAATACGGTAAAATAAAGTAAATCACGATCGATGATCTCGTATTAACGAGAGGAAAAAAATATATCCGCAGTGAGAGGAAAGTTTGCGTGGGTAAAGAATTTTGGGCAAGTGAGTTCGCGTTGTTGGACGAGAAAAAACGAGAAAAGTGTGTTTTTTGTACTTGTACAAGGTAACAGCGAGAATGGGAAAAGTGTGAAAGGTCGTACGAGAGGACATGTCTTTCTAGAAACACCACTAGCACATCACATATCATGTACGGCATATCAGATGAGCCACTAGTCTGTAGACTAGATGTAGAGATAGCAGCCATGTTCCTGGAGCGCCAGATAGTTTTAGGTACGCACTTGAGATCAACGCATCGTTCCTAAATAAATAATTGATTTGAAATCGATTTCACGCGGATACGGAAATGAATTTCTCTTCTATTAATTTTCTCGTTGCGTTATTCGATTCGTTATACAGAGAAGAGTTTAAATCGTTTTTAAAAATTATTCTCTGAAAAACGTATCCACGTGAAATCTTTAACGTGCTGTTAAAAGTCTTCCCCTTGTCTTCCGTTTTTTTACATTGAAATATCTTTTATCGCTTTTTAAATTTCTTTCTTGTATCGATGGCCAATTTTTCAGCTTCTACTTTCTACCCTTTTCCTATGAATATTTCTTTTTCACTACGAATATCTCTGTGTTTGTTTTCTCTCCTCTGTACTGTATTCACCTCCTCGCAATCTGATTGTCTTTTTTCTACCTTCCTTCTTTTTTTTTTCTTTTTTTTTAACTTTTCATTATTCCACAGCTACGAGTAATCGTAGAGAGAACATTGCTTGATTACTTTGCCGATCTAAAATTCTGCACAACATTGCACCCTATCTATCGCAAATACCTTCTTTTTCGAACGATTTCAGTCCAATGTGCGAAACCTGTTCGATCTAATAGAAATTAAATGCCTCTATCTTTAAAAAAAAAGAAAAGAAAAGAAAGATAAAAGGTAAGTCTGCCGTATTCGGAGTCCTTTGTCCAAGTTCTCTTCAATGTCTCTTATAAATAACACTGAGAGAAACCAACCAAAAATACCCCGAGTAAATGTTCCAAAGATGCAACAACCCTTTCCCCCGAATCTCTTATTTTTAATTGTGTACATACGTACGTCCTACGTAGCTACTTCCACGTTTATATCTTACTTCTTATTGTTCCTCTTATACGATGTTTCTATGGATTATATATATGCACATATATTATCGCGTCAACAACCGATTGATCCGTACGTTTTCGTTTTTTTCCTTTCCAGTGAAAGCAGCCCAGAGATACTCGATACGAGATCGATACGAATTTCAACGCGGTGTGCCGTGAGAAAGGAGTGCCGAACGGTGGTGATTCTATGTTCGATGTTCAAGTGATACGGGGGAAACGAGAAACTTGTGAAGTGGTGAAATTGTTCGAGTCTAAACCCGTTACGAACGGTGATACGGTGACGCGTTATATTGTGAAACATTTAACGAAATTTTAAGTAACCAACAATAGTAACGATATATTATCCGCGTGTATTATCGCGGATACAAGACATTTTCCGATAATATAATATTTGTACATAATTTGAGAACGCTCCAATGTGTTGAACGCCAAAGTGACGATTTTCAGGACATAAAAAAAATATATATATATATATATATAAAAAGAAGAGAAAGACATAGTATGAACGATCAAATGAACGAATTAGAAAGGAAAAAGAAAGAGAAAAAGAAAGAAGGAAGGAGAAATTAACTTGGAACTCGTTGTCAAAAGTTTTTAGCCAACAGATATCATCGTCAGAGCGTATATTATTTATTGTAAATAAATTATAACAATATATATATATGTATATATATACATATATATATATGAATTCGCGATACGTATGCACGCAAGTGTTAATTAAGAAAATGATGAACAATTTGCCTTGACCGTCGCGTTTTCGTCATCCCGTTCCCCTCGCGATTTCAAGGATCGCGGCGTAACCGCAACGCGTATCGATTTTTACTATCACTATTCGAGACAAGAAAAAGGAAAAAAAAAAAAAGAAAATAACAATAGTAATAATAATATTAATAATAATAATATTAATAATAATTATAATAATTAAAAATAATAATAGTAATAATAGTAATAATAATAATAGTAATAATAATAATAATAATAATAATAATAATAATAATAATAATAAAAATAATAATGACAAAGCTCGAGACGAGACCGGGACTTTGGATTCGAGCTTTGTGTCGCGTTTGTTATCCGTCGAAAATCGTCCGTGGATTCGAACGTATCGCGAGAGCGAACGGGAACGAGGCCGAGAAATATCGTGAATTAGCGAATTGTTGTTGAACGTTAAAGTAGCCCATCTTCAACTATTTTGCGTGATAAAATGAGCGAGCGAGCGAGTGAGCGAGTGAGCGAATGAATGAGCGAGAGAGATTGAGAGAGAGAGAGAAAGAAAGATCGAGAGCGTACGAGCGAGCGAGAGAAAAAAAAGTAAAATGCTAACTATATCGACTGTCATATATTGTGATTATGTTAGTTTTTATTTAATTATCGAATAACCTCACGGAATCGGATGTTACGCGTAAGGGGACAACCTTGTATGTATGTATACCTTTTAGAATATTTTATTCTCTTTATCGACTTGCACTCGATTTTCAAAGGAACGCTCGTTTTTTTAACACGAATATTTACCGATACGAACCGCCCACGTAAATTCTTGCGTATAAAACGGACCCTCCGTGGAATCGCGCCTCGTCCCCTGAAAACAGAGACACGCCACGGAAACCGTCGATCCATGAATTAACATTACGTATTACGCATCGTTGCTGACGAACCTCTCGGGAAACGGAAGCGGAAACGGCGCCCGCCATCGTCCACGAGGAACGAAGGGAGGAGCGCGATTCGATGAAACTCACAATCGATTTTATATCTCTTTAATTCTCATGTTATGTGTTCGATCTTTGTCTGTGCATTTGTCTGTCCGGTCACTTGTGAACACAAAAAAAAAATTCGATGAGCATGCACGTGTACGTAGATAATTATCTATATAGCATTAAACACTTGATTAACGAATGTAATTTTCTTTTTGCCGATTGTGCTTGCAATATGTGAATTTCTCTTTGCAAAAATGGGATGGGATAGGAGGAAAGGAGGGGAGGAAAAAAAAAAAACAATTGTGGATAAAAGAAAAAAAAAGGAATTTTATTCGAAGTCGATCGTGTGAAGAAAAATTGAGAATAAGGGAGGAATCATTCGAGTCGAAGAGATTAAAAAGAAATCTGCCGGTTTAATTGCTTCGAACAAATATCGTTCTGCTTTTTCGATTGCGACACGTTGATTACGCGATTCGTTGAGAAACGCGACAACGGTTGTCGTCCTTTTTCATCGCGAAAAAAAATTGAGTTCGTTCCCTTACATCGCTTCACTCCTCGTTTGTTACTCTTTAAAAGGTACTCCTTGGATATTGATCGACGTCACTGAAATAGAGTCACCATTTTTCTTTCGGAGATACTGCAGAATAGCTACTTATGTAGGTACCACACGAGGGTCTAAAATTTGCAACCGAATCTAATTTTTTGTGTATCAATCTATACTTTTCCACGGAACGTTTGAATAAGAAATTTTCGCGTATTAAAATTAGAAACTTTTAGAAAGTTTTTCTATGTCAGTGACTTCATTATCGATATCTCATCACATATTTTACGCTTTATAAAACCCGGTGTCACGCTACTACGCTTTAAATTCTCGCGACGAAGTTCTCTATCATTTCTTTCTTGCATTTGCACTCTCGTCGTATTACCCGCTATTGCCACGCGAAATTTTGTACAAAATTCCAAAGAGATATAGTTTAAGCAAGTTTAAGAGCGAAACAATGATCACGTAATCACGATGCGAGGCTTAATTTCGAAAACAGAATTGAGATGAGATGGATAAAAAAAAAAAAAAAAAAAAATAGTGAGGAACTCGATTCTTTCGCGACAAATTCTATAGATAGGCTAAACCATCTGGTAACCGGGTAATCGATCGACCATTATTACGAGAAGGATGTATAAAAAAAGAAGCGATATCTTATCATACCTATAACACGCTTGATTTAGTGGACAGAACGTGCAGCAAGGGAATAAAAAAAAAGAAAAAAAAAAAAAAAAAAATCGAAAAAAAGAAGCTTTTTTACTCGTGAACGAAGAAAAAAAAAAAAGCGAACACAAACCAAACGTAGAGTTCTATCAGACGACGTGTAACGTAAATTATCAAATGAACAAACGAAGAAAAAAAAATTACTATTAAGTCGATTTCTAAGTAAAAAAAAAAAAAACATTTTGCAAGTGCATGACTTATATTAGTAGACTCTTGGAACAATGACTACGTAATTAACCACACAACAAAATATAAACTCTGTATTAGTGAATAACACTTGATAAGGAAAAAAAAAAAAAAAAATACAAGACTACGAGTAATACGTTCAGTTTGTAATCCGCCGGTTACTTGCGGCTGTAAGATTCTTCGCGAAATTCGTTCGATTTCTAATTTCTAATTTCTTGCAATTATTCTCTTTTATTTATTAATTTTCATTTTATAATACGAAGGATACGAAGGAAAAACTTATTTCGACGAAATTGAAATAGTTTTAAAATTTTCAATTCTTTAATTTTAAGAATTTATTATTAGTCATGATGAAATTATATAAAAAAAATTTCGCGAAGGTCCTATCGTTGCGGACTGTTAATGCTTACGATATAAAATACTGCATATCCTATACAAACGTAGGACTTTTATAATTTATAGTAGCCGGTTTTAAGAAATTTCGAAGGAAAAAAAGAAAAGAATGGAAGGAGGAAAACGAGTTTACTTTTTCTACACTTGCATTATCAGGTAATTTGGAGAATTAAAAACATCGATAAATTCTCGTAGAAAATTTCGTTAGAAATTTTGAAAAGAATTGTAAAACAGGTAAACGTATCAAAAATGAAAACAAGCAGGCTGGATTTGAAAAAAATGATAGATATCACTGTTTTTAATTTCGTATGATTTGATATAATTTAATTTCCTTGACTGTCTTCGCAGTAAATGTTATTTAACGTTAATATTAATTTTTATTTTTTTAAAATATTCTACTAAATAAATTATCTTTAAAAATTTTTGCTGAACTTAACCTAAAATAAAAAAAGTAAGAAACGCATAATTTATTTATTATTAATTTAAACGTTCTTAAAAATAGCTGAAAAGTTTTTTAAGTGTAGAAATAACGCGAAGAGAGTCAAGATAGAACTTGTTAATTTTCACACTCTTGCCATGCCCATTTGTACATAGGCATGCTCAATCTTAGGATCGAACACGCATCGTGAATCACATATATATTATATATACACATATACATACAAATAGTATTAATTACGAAAACGAACAAATTAATATCCAACTTTGTACCTATATACTTACAATGAACTTAAACGAAAACGAAAAGAAGATTGAAGGGAGACAAAAAAAAAATGAAATCTTTCGAACAAATATAATCGAATCGGACAAAACAATGGCTGAAACGAGATAGAAAGGGGGCGTAATGGCGAAAATATAAAAGAAATAAATTAATCGCAAAAAGAGATTAGAACGAGAGTAAATAATACAATTTACACGGAATGCAGAAAATTTGAGAGCCAAGGGGTACCACTTTTGTCAAATTTAGAGACAATTTAGGTTTACGATTACGATATAGGGTATGCGAGAAAGAACGAGTGTGAGAACAGAAAAAGAGAGCGAGAGAGATAGATGAAAGAAGAAACGATAAAAACGAAGGGACACTGTCAACGATTTCTTTACACAATGAAATTCATTACTTACTTAAAAATTTCGTAGAGACGATCCAGCGTAGTATAGGTGTTCCTGTAATCGCGTCGAACGATTAATACGATCAATAATGTGCTTCGAATTCGTTGCTTTTGTTAACGGATTTCGACAAGTCACGCACAAACAAACACTGCACCATAAGATCATTTCGACGGAACTAAGGAATCTCAAAAAGACTTTTTCCAATTCGTCAATGCCTCGATCACGTGACTTTCTAATACTGTTGATTCCCATAGTTTCCCGCGCGGGTCGCTCGCGACGGAATCGATGCACATATCGATCGTAAGATCACGCGGTCTGATTCTCGAATATCAATGAGGCAACTTCGCACCGTTCGAAACATATGCGTCAACCGCTTGAAACGGTTTTCTAATTTATCTGTGTGACATACGTCCGGATATATTTCGAAAAGGAACACGGAGGAGTACGGGCGAGAAAGCAAGGAAGAGAGAAAGGGAGAGAGCGTGGGATATCACGAAAAAAGGTGCGTCATTTTCGTTAAAAAGAGAGAGAGAGAAAAAATTAAGAAATACAAAGGCGAAAGAATTTAAACAATACGATTAGATAAAAAGTTCCGTGGGAATAAAAAGAACTCGGCCGAGAACTCCTCCGACGATTTCTTTTTCTTTCGTTTTCGTAGAAAATGTCTAGGATCGATACAGAATCGGCTGCAGATCCTTGACACGAAACCGTTTTCAATCGTAGTTCTGTATATATCTCAATGGTTCGGCTAGCTGGTAAAAAATTCGAAATGCAGTACTGCTACGATACGAGGAGTTCATGGCGGGATCTATACGCGGAATGATTAAATATAAAGCGTTAGTGACTGTATCCAGTATAATATATCTGATAAAAGATACCCCTGATGCCAGATATGGCGTGTGACAATAAAGTGATTCAATGATCTCGTCGCATTTCAATCGCAGCCACCTTTCACGATACACAGGCACACACTTATATATATATACATATACACACACAAAACACGTGCATATAGACATGTATATTTTAACGCAAAACGAGAACATTTTTTTTGTAAAGTACGAGACGACACCGCCGGAATTCAACGATCACGATGTGTAAAAGAAAGTATCTCATCGTTTTCCGATTACTCGTTACTCCGCTGTTAATTGATAATGTCAGTAATATTTTTAACAAAATAAAGCTACCTTATTCAAAGCTGAGAGAACGACTTTCTTAAGAACCTTTATATTATATATATATATTAAAAATTTCCTTTTCACTTTTTTTCCCCTTTGATTTATTTACGATATATATATGCTTGAATTTTATGATACATAAAATACAAGAAATATTAGATTTTTTTTCGTCTTTTACATAAAATCACTGTTAATCGCACGCAATATCAAATTAATAATATTAAAAATATTAAAAAATAAAAAAGATCAAGAAATAATTTTACGAATTATTGTGTTAATAAATTAGTAAATAAATAAATGAGAAATATTAATTATTTACAAATTTATTAAAATATATAAAATATATTTGAGGATTATAATGTTTAAAATATAATATAATAAATAATATTTAAAATTAAAATATTTTTATTTTTGTATATAGAGACTACTCGCAGTTACCTCTGTTATCGATGTAATCGACATTGCCTGAGGCGTTACCTGCCGCGTAATGTTTATATATACAACAAGGAGCTTCAGTTACGCCATTACCGTCGAAACGTACAGACGCAAAAATTTTGTAATTTACTTCAATTTTACTGCGTAATATAAAATCGTGTACGAATATTGCATAATTGTGATAGTTACGATTCGTGAATTTTGTTCAACTCATGTGTGCTAATAGATAATCATACTTATTACCAATAATATGTAATATTTGTTAAAATACGCGCGTTATATTCGTGAGTGAATGTAGTTTTTGGTAATGGAGGAAAGAGAAGCTGTTAGATTATCCACAGCCAAACTGTTATCTACGAACGGTGAGTCACATATTTTTTTATTCTCTTTAATTACATTTATTTCCAGAATAAACGATTTAAAACGATATAAATTGCAATATATTATATTTCCTCTTCTACGCATTTATAATAACAGCATATACATCAATATTTCGTTTACATGTGTATGTATATGTACATAAATTATTCAATATTTCCAATTACTTTTTCGATATTCGTTATTATTTCGTATTTAATTTTATAATTTGCTTTTAAATCGATGTTTTATATATTTATATTTGTTTAAATAAAAACAAATTTTAATATATAAAACGTCGGTTGATGCAGACAAAAAACTTTAGTTTAAAATTTCGCCGTTAGAGGCTACTACTTGTACAGTGTACAAGAAAATGGCGTGTGTGCTTCGAAGTGATTAAAAAACGCGCGAAATTATTATTTCTTTTTGCACATTGTGAATAATTTTTTTAAATATTATGATGTAGAAATTGCGTTAGTTATTTTCGTTCGTGAAAAGTATAAATTTAGTGATAATAATTAATATACATTCAAAGTGATTAATGAATATGCGTCGCAAATTTTCAGCCACACGAATAACAAGGTCAGCAAATAAGCAAGGAAAAGTTAACCAAACAAGTCTCGTCAATGTGAGTATGAATTTCGTACATATTTTATTACGTAGTAGCATAGATTTATATCTCAAGTCTTCTGGTACGTTGTTATATGCAATAATACACTTTTTTAATCGATTTATACTTTATAACGTACTTCTATTAATTCTCTCATACGAAATTCACATACATTACATTACTGCGTAGTAGTAAAAAAATGTCAATATAGCCTAATGTACAGAAGACTCGAAATACTATAAACACATTAGTCATTATACCATTAGTCATCGCAATCAATATACATGTGAACACACTACATACGATTCAGGAACATAAAATAACAACATAAATCAATGTTAACGGTATTGCATACTGTACAATTTATCTAAAAATTTTTCTTCCAAACTTTCTACGTATAACTGCGTATAATACAAATATCCAATCATCGTGCCAATGTCATATCATATTAGACAAAAATTGTAATTAAAGCTTAGTTGTATATAAATACATTTTCGCATTTCCAAAAAGCATTTTCGATCCGTGTTGTCGATCCATAGTCGATATCGTGTCCAAGACGCGAGCGGAACGATGCGTCGCGCGTTTTAGCATCTTCGTAGCTTTATTATCGTAATCCCATGGCGTCGATAAGCCCATTACCGCGTGTCTCTACCGATGCTTCGTAATGTATGCGCCGGAACGTAATAAAAATCGACTTACACGAGCGGTCGGCCGGTCTTCTAGCCACCTTTCTCCGCGTGTATACCATTTGGCTTCTATCGGGCGGCACGCTTTTAGGTGTCGCTAAAACTTTAATCAAAGTCAGATTAGCCACGAAGGGACGACACCGAGGCTACCGAGGGCGGTTCGCGGGGTGGGATGAGGTGGGAATACCAGGGGCCGGGCGTTTTATTAAACGGGACTTGATTAGGGGTTGCCAAGATCCTTTCAGAGTTTGTTTTCGACTGGTTTCCACGGAGCCGCGCTTTCATTACTCCGGTTTTCGCATAATTGACGCGATCGTTCGTTAGGGGGGAAAAAAGTTGGCCACTCCGTCACTCTGTTCGCTTGCTCTATTGTCGGAAAGGAAATTGCAAATTATTCACCTTCCTTTTACATTTCGGCGAAGTCTTTATTGACTCTTTCTTTTTCGATTTTGTTTTTTGAATTTTTTGTTATTCGAGGGAAGATGATTTATTTTGGTAGATTTTTTTTTAAATTAACAAGTTACGTGTAAATTGAATTTTTAAATTTTTATCATTTTAGAGAAGATAGTTTATTTGGTTAAATATTTTTTGTTAAGACGTAGTTTACTTAGACGTAGAACATTTTATAAATTGGAAATTAAATTTTTTATTAATCATTCGGATGATTGATACGATCGCGATAACGATCAACTAAAGACGGAGTGATTAACTTGGTGTGAAACACATTTACGCATCAACATAGAAAGATCGAAAGTGATACAGTCTCTTGGTAATCTCTGTAATCCCGAGAGTATAACCTCGTGGTCGCTTCCCCAGGCAAACTGTCGAACACGATCCCCACACAGTGTGATGTTTGTATTCTCCTCACGGTAATAATCGGTTTCGATCATTTTTCAAGCTTGATGTTCATTCCTTAACAATTTTTCCCGCGTATTAAATTCGATTAAATATCATTTCTAACTTTAAATAGAAAAATTAGATAGAAGTTTCTTCAAATAAAATCTATATTAAAATATCTCCATAGTTGGAAAGTCGGTTTAAATTTAGTTAAAATTCAATTGTATACAACATTCGGTATTCATCATCGTTTGATAAAACGCGGCTCGTGAAGAATTTTCAAGAGGACGTATTCACGGATGAACGTATTCACGAAGAAGACGAATGCCACGCGGGGGGGTCGGCGTAACCGCGCAATAACAACCCTTGGGAAGCTGGGGCAGAGGTTGACGCGATGTTTACGTCGAAGGGTCTCCACGCAGAGACTCCGCTTCCCACCCCCGTCCCTCCGGCTTAACGCTAATGAATCTGATTTGCATCTGATCCCGACCGATCTTCGATCCTCCCTCCGGACCAATCCGCTCCCGGATTATTTAAGGATGCTGCCGTGCATCGTGTACGCGTCCGTGATTAATTACGCGATATCTGTTTCAGGCTACGTCTATCGTTTCCGCCTCGAATAGGTCGCGTTGAATTAGTTGAATTTGACCGATGATGTACCTCGTCTTTCGTTTTCTTATTGTTTTCGATGATTTTTTCATCCGTTGCGTATTGTAGAATTTTCAATTTCCAAGCAAAGATGATTTAGATTTATAGATAATGTTGTTAATAATGAGTTTACAAAAGGGAATGGAAGTGAATGTTTTCGAAATCTGTTTGCAAACTTTAATAAATGGCCGGTGTCAAGGGAAATAAACGATTTTTATTCGGGTCAGTGATCCTGGGATGTTTCCACGGTCTCGAGTATGTAGTGTCTCGAGAAAGTAAATCGTTTCCGCAACAAAGAGTTCGTTATTTGACGTTTTACAAACGATACCACTTTATACGAATTTGTCCAGTAATCAGGAAAAATAATCGTCGAATAATAAAATAAGGACGAGTCGCGCGTAAGAGAACGAAGTCGATTGAATCGGTGTATTTTTTTTTTTTTTTTAAAAGGGATACAGCTCGTTAAGCGTTGAATTACGAGGGAATAATTAGATAAAAGTAAACCAACCACGAATTTATGTTGCTCCGAAGGATTCTTCCATCCACGTGGAAGATTTACGTGAAAAGAAAAGAGGATTCCACGGGATTCGTTACCTTTTTTCCACGACAGGTTCGTGTTTAATGGGCGGGGTGCCCTGCGGATACTTTCACGGTGCCCCGCCCCCGACGCGATCACATTATTGCCCGAACACGAAAACTCCTCGTTCCCTTTATCATTCATCATCGTGGAAAAACTACGCGCTGCATATTTTCACGATCGTACGTCCAGGAAAAAGAAGGAAAAGGAAAATTATCTCGTTTTTATCCGAGTTTTTTTATCCGAGCACGCGTGAAACGGGCAATTGCGCGAGATAAGACAGATTTCGGAGAATTAACGATGTTGTTTACCACGTTTTTCTCGCGGTAGGAGGATGGAAAATCGAAAAGAAGAAAGATAATTTTTAATCGCGACAGCAATTAAAGAATTCTTTCTGCGATCGTAACTTTAAAAACAATTTTCCTTTTGCTTTTCCTCCGAGTAAGAACAAAAATAAGGATTATAAATTATTATATAAGAGTGATCGATCATTCGTTATTTAATTAAAAAAAACCGAATCGCGTTTCAATGTTCCACCCTGTTCTTCATTTATGGTTCACCCTCGGTCATACTTTCGATATTAACTCACCGCGATGACGTTGGGGATCAGTAACACGTGCTAACAACTCGAATTATAAGTAACGAAACGATGATTTAACGTTCCATTAAGTTTTCACTAGCGGGAATAATAAGAAATTATATCTCGAAAAATTATTCTTTAACAATTTATTATTATGAATAAAAATAGAATCGGCAATAAAAATTCCAAAATTTACGCATCTTTTCCGTTTCGCTTTTCAAATATTTGCCTTCGATATCATCGTTCATCCAAATGGTGCACGTGTCATCCAAATGGCGTTTCTCGTTTAAACGGTCAGCAAGCGTGGCTTTACATATATTTACTCGCGGTTCCTGATTCTATTTGTTTAGGACGAGGAGGTGGAGGGAATAAAGCGTCAGAATTCGAGAATAAAAAGAAACGGGATGGTGATGGTTGACACGGTATATATATATGTATATATATATATCGCGTTGACTTTGAAAACGGGGAGGGGAATTGGGGGAAGCACGTGGCACTGGAGTATGAATTAAAATCGCGCGGCGGGTCAACGCCGAATATTCCGCACTTAATCACGCCGCTTGACACGCGGGATTACATCGCGCGTATAATCGGATAGAATATCGTTATATTAGATTTTATGGAGATTGAAACTATCCTCAACTTGGCGGGTAACCATTATTAGATATTAATCCAACGTGGGAGTACGATCTTTCGATGATTTATTTCGTTCTTGCGTATCGATTTCGATCTCCCCATAAGAGTCGATACGTGGAAGAAAACGTAGAAGAAAGAAGAAAACTTGGAATTTTGTCATTGACATTTCGTGAAAAAATATTAGAGTAGAGCATTAAGAAGCGAAAATCGGTTTCGAAGATAGCGGCGAAAATGACGTTAAACGAACGTTATTCGAAGAAGCCCGAAGTAAGGCTAACTAAATTCTTCTGATAAATTGGATTCGCAACGAGCCACCGACTCGATGGAACAAAATACTCACGTATATTCACGGTGCACCATTCACGCCGATCGTTTGAATTTATGGGTATAGGCGCAGGATTCCAGTGGAATCGGGATTAAGAATTGTGGGCTCTAAGCACGGGTCCGTGGATTACGCGTGTTTACCAGGATTTTTCATTTTACCCCGTATGGGTGGCGCGCGACCGCGTTCCCATATATCCCGTGCCCCCTTTCACCGCTTATAAAAAATAAGTAAAAGTGGCGAGACGCGCGTGTCTCCGGGAAAAAAGTTTTTTTTCCACGAAAAACGATCGGAATCCGGGATCCAACCCTTGGTTGGACATAACGATCAAGTTGTCACGGACGCGATCGTTCGTTTCCAGTTCATAAAGCCTCCCCACGTACAATGGTGGCTAACTAGGCGTGGTTCGCTTTGAAGAGGGTCACCTGGTATATTATGCGGTGGCTCGGTGTACGTTGTACGTGTGCACGCACTGGGTTTCACACCCAGATACATCTTTTGACAGGTTGATACGCCGAATGTAACGCGTGTCAAGAAGGACAGGGTGCGCCTGTGTTCGTGCGCCTCGATAAAAGGACGAATCCTCCTCGGCCTCGATGCTGAAAGATTTGATATCGATGATATATATATATGGATATATGGAACAATTTTTAAAATTTATTTATACAATTTATTTACGCGAGATCCAAGTTAATTCCAGTATTATTAATTTAAATAATCCGTTATAATGGAAAGAAGACCGTGAGGATTTGATCCCCTGGTTGAAAATAATTTGATGTTAAGAAGGGATCGATTCAGATTCCGTTTCGTCCAAGGATCCTCCTACTTTCCTGGTCAGAATTCTTATCCTACTTCTCATCTCCGCTGTTCCGCGCTTCCTGACATATATATATATATATATATACATACACCGACAAAGTGACAAGTTTTATCGGTGGCGGGAGATCTCGATAGCAGGGTGATGTATACGCGTGGGCGTGGCACCTCTAAGGACCAAATTATAGTCCTGGGGATGGGGATTTCTAGGATGTGGCATCAGGTCCAGAGGAGACACGAAACTGCCTTCTGAAACCTTTCTCCTTTCTTTCCCTTCTTCTTTTCTCTCTCTTCTCGACATTCTCGCCCCGCTTTCCTTTCCCGATGACAGGTGTTTCGCCCTCGAACGAGTTTTCCCTTTTCCTCCCTCTGTTTGTTCTCGAATATACGATACGCTTGTACACGAAACCCTTCCCCCCAGAAGAGAAAATTTTCATGTTGCGCAAAGCGAGAGGCAATCGTAATTGTAATCCGTGTTTAAAAAAAATCTCTCTCGATCGTCTGGATGCCTTCGGACGAAATAAAACGTGATTTACGAGAGGTTTATGCAATTTTTCATCGCCTCGTCATTACCATCGGTGAATAGCTTTCGCGAATAGCACGCGGTCAGCAGCCAATACAAAAACCAGCTAGCCTTGTTACTCGTCGCTCGATGATGTACCTTTCATCAGCGAGCGAGCACGGTCGAAGAAAAGCCCCGCGACATTTCATTGCATTAAGCGAACTCGCCGCGGCCAGTTAACGTTCCCGATTAAATTGTTCGGCAATGTAATGCGCGTTTAAACGCAATCGCACGGCATCAAACGCGTTAATGTTAATTCATTACACCGAGGGGATTATTCGTTAACGATTATATTTATCGGCGAGTTTCTCGTAAACGTAAATGGTGGAGGAAGATTGAGAGAGGAACAGGGGATATAAGAGGACGTAAAAAATAATTAAACATTCGTTTGTAGATAATATTTATTCGCACGATACTTTATAATTAATAAGTTATATAAATAGGATATTATTATTTTTCCTCTCTTATTCTACTCCTCTTTCTCGTTTCTCTTTGTTCCTAAGAAAAAGAATTTAAAGAATTTTGACAAACCTAAAGAGATTAGTGTCTGTACACAATTCCATCTCGATTCGACGTTCGGCACGACCAATTTCATTATTATATTCTTGGTTTGGATTAGTTGGAGGTGTGCAAGCCGTGAAAAGCCCTTTCGAGCCAAGTAACCGATCATCCCCAGTTTCCCTCCTCAAGCTTTTCGAACACCTTTCCTTCTCGCGGATCCCTACATCCTCGAGATCGTTGTGTTTGTTGCTTCTGCGGATTAAGCGCAACCCTACTGAGTTTTCGGATTTTCCGATGCGAGACGACTTCGTCACCCGGGATAGCTAAAGATCTTTCTTTCTTATTTTTTCCGCCAGAACGATGCACCTCGTCAAATTTCTTCTCACAGAGAATAGATTCGTGTAATTGTCATTTTTTAATCATCTCTCGATCGAATATCATCGATCTTGTTTCTCGACTCGTTCTCGCAACAAACATCTGAATTCGAACGTCTCTGATTTAACACGTAATTACGTATGTACAATTAGATAGAGAATCCACGTGACCGGTATTCATGGAAATGGTCCCTGTTTGGTGAAAAACACGGGACCACCCCCGAGGTATGCGGTAGCCAAGGGTATTCTTGTATCTTCGCAGGATCTCTATGTTTTACAAGCCAGCTGTGCATCGTCCAGCATTGTTGGTCCTTTATGTACCGCGTGCTCGACTCGCTCGAGTGGTTCGGCTTGACTTCGCGCTGTTTGTTCTCGAAGATTCTCGAAAGGAGCCTTCTCCGTGTAACGCCGTCAGGATCATCCTCCTCCTTGTCGGCTTAGCTTTTCAGGATTACAAGGATTTCTTTATTTTCTCTCCCTATCTCTCTCTCTCTCTCTCTCCGTCCTCCTTTTCAATTCTCTTTCCGGCTGATCGACGTCCCTCCCAGGCTCGTCACCCCTCCCCCCCAACGCACCCTCGTTAGCATCCTCGGTGCAGCCCTCGAAGATAATACGCGCAATGAATTTTACTCCTGTCTTTCGCTCCGTTTATGGAGCGTCATCCTCGTTTCGACGATTCCTTAAATATCGAAGGTTTACATGGGACGCAACGTTTCGGGAAAAAGTGGTTCGGCCCATACGTGAATCGGACGTTTCGTTAACGAGCCGCTCGTAAAACCGGCCGCGGTATTTAAATTTCCTTCTTTCCCATATTTCCTTTTTCCCTCCCCCCTCCTCCTCCTTCTCCTCTTCTTCTTCTCGTTTGCGCAAGAGGTTCGCAGCCAATGATTCACAACCGGCATTACCGTCAACGTCGATCGTGTTGCCATTTATATAGCCGGGCGAAGAAACGATGATCCGATGGGGCCCCGGGCGGAGGAGAGCGGGCCCGAGACCCGGCCCCGGAGCAACCTGGACGAGATAAACGAGAAACGTGGAACAGGCGTGAATGAAACAATGGCGGGCCACGTGTCGACCAATCGGAGGAGAGGCAACAATCCTACCCCGCGTGCACGATCCACTGTTAGGTGGAGCCTCTCGCGGTGGAGATCGGCGCGCGATTCCTCGATCGTTGGGGCCACGGTAGATCCCCCGTACGTGCGCCCGCGTGGACAGAGATCCGAGAGAGAGAAGAGGCCGCGGGGCCTTTTTATGGAACCTTAATTCCGTTTGGTCGCGACCAGTTTTTTTTTCCTCTCCTTCTCTCTCTCTCTCTTCTTTTCCTTAACGAACGCACCGTCTCGGTAACACCGTCCTCCTCGAAGAGAAAAATTCGATCCCTCCGGGATTCCTTGCTTCTTGCCTCTCCATCGTTTTTGCATCCATCTTTCGCGGAATTTCGATATTTTTAGAATACCATCGAACGAGGTTGACGATTCGCGTCCGTTCTTTGCGCTCTTCTATTTAATATTTCAAGCTTTTTGAGAAAAGAATAAAATAAAGTTTGGACGCGCATAAGCACGAAAAAGCGTGGAAAAAGCGTGTGTATACCGTTTATCCATCGAGGATCAAGGGTTGGCTATCTCTTGGAAAATCTGAATACGATGGTGGTACAGAGATAACGGAGGAATTGTTTAGCATTGCACACCGGAGCCCGTGCACGTCGGTGTAATTGATCGACACGAAGGGGGTACATCACTGGCAGATGTTCGAACGCGCCCTCGCCTCCATCTGTCTCTTTCATAAAGTCCTGCGCCGTTGTGTGGCGCGGGGCCCGTGCTCGCTGCGCCTACATACCTGCGCCAATATATATATATATATATACGGGGTGATATAGCTCTCCGTTCGCCGCTGATAGCGAAAATTGAATTTCGTACGGGAGAAGAGAGCGTTGACGGGATGAAAGATTGCGGCTCATCTCGAAAGCTGATGATCGGCTCGTTCCACAAAATTTTTCGTTGCAACGAAATTTCATCAAACCAACTCTCCCCAATTATTTATTATTTATCTCCTTTCCCTTCACTCTTCACAGTTTTAAAAAATCAAACGATCGAGATTAGAAATTTATATTCTTGTAAAAAAAAAAAGTATGAAAACGTTTCGATCGAGATTTTTCACTCGCGCATGAGTTCGAAAGTATCGTTTCGTCCCGTGCCACCCGTTAGATTCGCGTAAGTTGGGCACAATGGCCGGTACGTAGCGTGGGGACGGGTTAGGTATAGCTAATAGGTACCTTTATACGAGAGATTCAGGTTCGCTATGGGAGGCGTGCCGCGAAAATTGCGTCATTTTTCACGCTCGCGAGCGCTCGATTCAAAAATTGGCGCGCCACCTTGGCCCGCCAGCGAGACAAGGAAAGGATCTCGAGAGGGAGGGGAAGGATACGGTAGGGAGGATGTGTGTCTTGCTGCGCCCGATAAGATCGCGAGTTTATTAATTAAGCTCTGCAGTTGGACGAGCCTTTTGAATTCCGTTGTAAACACGGCATCGGGCCACCACTCCGTCCCTTGTCGGATATTACGCGTACCAACCCGCCCTCTAAATACCTCTAATTCGACGAACCGACTCGAATGGAATACTCGTAAAATGCATCTCGCCATCTCGAACTCGCGTCGCTTTCCTCCGTCCACGAGAATCGAAGGAATGCGCGAACATTAGTACTCGCATCCGGATATATACGGATGGAAGGAAGAAGTGAAAAAGAAAGAAAAACGTAATCTTCGAAAATCAAGGATAGATCCGTGGTAGTAGATACAATGTCGCGGTACAATGGGGAGGGGGAGGAAGGCAAAGAGCGATACAAAGGCAAAATAGCGTGGATCGATCATTATGAATTTCGTGCGGTTTTTTCGTCGTAATAAATTAGTCAAAGGCTCTCATCAATTTTATGACGGGAGTCCATAGAGGAACGATGGCCAAAACATGGCCCGTCCCGGCGCTGCCAGTTCTGGATAGCCTCGAACGTGATGGATGATTTTTCTTTCCCATACGCGCGCCCCGCCAGAGATACAGGTCCGCCCGGACGATCTTTCTCTACTGCGGCTCTCATTTGCGCGCGGTACACCACTCCACATGCCACCCACGTGCGTGTAACCGCGCGGCTGTGTGCGCTCGGGCGCGAGAGAGAGAGAGAGAGTGTGCGCGCGCTTCGCAGGGAGACCGCAAGCAAGCAAGCCAGACACATTAGCGAGATGCAACGGATGCGATTCATGAATAATAAGTGGCGCGAACCGCTTGTGTTTTGATCCTCGTACCAGTTACCGTCCCCCGTGCACCGTAACGAGATCTTCCCTCCGTTTTCCTTCCATTAACCTCTTCCATTCCAACCTCGCGTTCACGAGCAGTTAATCGTCCAACTCTTGTTCCCCACGCGCCCCGTCTTCCCGTACCGTACCCGTGCACTTTAAGTAGAGCAACGCGTATTTATCGGACCACCCATCGAGCCAACATATATTCCGAATACGTCATCGGACGAGGAGATATCTTTCAAGAATTCACCGTCGAGGGAAAAAGAAAGGACGAGAAAAATTTCTCTTCGATCGATCCCAGCATTACGCGCCGATACGATATTCATAAGCGATCTTCTATCGTTGGCACGATCGCCGCCCCGATTGTTTTCCGCGACTGCCTTCCTTCCTTCCTTTCGACGGGGCTCGTAGACAAAGAGGAGAAAGGACGAAGGGGGATGGGAGAGATCGGCAGAGTTTTACACGCGTAAGGAGAGGATCGATATATCGGTATACGGGCGGAGGAATGATAAATGGCCGTGTCGAGAGATGCGCGGATAACATAATGAGACGTATTGTGCCGGCGAGGAGGGAGGGACCCACGAGGACCGAGCCTCTCGAGAGACCTTCTTCTGGGCCCCGAGAAAGAAATTTCGCCCGGCCAAGGAGGAGGGAAACGTGTTTCTACCTCCATTTTCCGGGAACCCGGTGTTCTCTCGAGACCGAAGATTTTCTCCTCCTTGATTTTCCGTAACGTAACGAGGTTGCTTCCGCGAACGGCATTTTCGATCTTCCTCGAAATTCAACGAATCGCACAGTCACGCGAGGATTTTTCGTCGAAGAGATTTCTCTTGCGCCAAGTTCCATTGGAAGGGCGAATTGTTACGGAATCGTGAACGAATGCTTGCGATTAATATATATAGGGATAGCTTTGCGGAGAATAAGGATTAAGGCGAGACGTACCGCTGTGACAGATCGGTTACTCCGTCACTCGGGAACGGAAGCCTTCTTGCCGAAGACTGACCCATTGTCTTCCGGCGAGAGGTGTTCCGCGTAGTTTGTCATCTCTGGACAAGCGACATGAATCTCCTCCGTACAACATTTCTCCATACCAAGCTTCTTAATACTCCATTTCGCGAGGAGAATATTTCCAGGAACGAACTTTCCCTTTCCCTTTCCCTTTTTTCTTTTTCAATTCTTTCGATCGTCAACCATGGCGATATTTACACGCGCGTATATACCTCTCGATTATCGACACGATCCCCCTTCGATTGGCGGAATTGTTGGCGAACAGAGATGACAAGTTACAAGAGGAGAAGAGGTTGGAGCGACACGAGATCGGTCGGATGACAGCGATGACAGGAGCTTCCTTGGCCAGGAGCTAACTTGGTCCTCCTCGAGGATCCTCCTCTCTCTCTCTCTCTCTCTATCTCTCAAAGTGGTTCTCAGGGTGTGCGCGAGGAGAAGGAAGAAGGAGCGGTGGTTGAAGAGAGAGCTGGGGAGGGGTGAGCTCGTCGCAGGGGTGAAACGTAGAAGTTGGAGGTTAGGCTAGGGGTTAGATAGGATAGGGTGTGTCGTCATGGCTACGCAGCAGGGGGCGGGGCAATCGATACACCCTCGCCTCGCGCGCTAAGCACACGCAATGCGTTTATAACACAATGAAACAATGACGACCACCGCAGGAAGGGAAGGATGTTAAGGGGCTAGGAAGGGAGGCTTACAGGGGGTGCCATTGCGCCTTCTACTTCCGAATATACGGATACATCATGCGTGCTATATATATATATTCCACCCTGTTGCCAGTTTACGCCTCCGTTGTTCGATCATCGACGCGATCATCGTCGAAAGCGTGCACCGCTATATTCGTTTCACCCCGTTTTTCACCCCCGCGTTCCGTGTGACGACGATCCATTTAGCTTTAGTTTCTTTCCAGATTTTTTTTTCTTCTTCTTCTTCCTCTCGTTTGAGAAAGAGAATTTTTTAGAAACCGTTTTTTTTACGTATTATAGGCAGGTATAGCGTAATAATCAAAAATGAAAACTTTCTGGAGAAGATTGTAAAACTCTCAATGTTTCGAGCTCGCTAAGATCGTCCGGAAAGGGAAGTAATCGGCGGTTTAATTTCGTTTTTTTCGATCCCCAAAAACGAGAAGAGAAAAGGGGGCGGCGTCGTCGGTGAGAAATTGTGAAAACGGTCCGATTTGGAGATTTTTTGGCAAGCGTGAAGAAGCGTGAATGGTGAATCGGGGGAGGAAGACAAAAATCGGCTCGCGTCCAGACCTCTATTGTCATTCGCCGCGGCGAAAATCTCGTTTCCAAGATCGTGTAACGAATATCGCCATTGTCCCACCCCGGGACGAGCCTCCCTTCCCTTTTCTTTCATCCCTCTTCTACTCTTTTCCTCCCTCTTCTTCTTCTTTTTTCCGCCACCAAAGATTTTCGAGCGTTTCATCGTGCACGGCGGCGCAGCAACAATGCGAGCCGACACCGCCGACAATAGAGCAGAACCGTCTGAAAACTTACTCGGACAATGAGCCCTCGAGTGTATCATTCGCTCGTTTACGAACTCGCGCTCGTTTATCATTTAGGCCGAACATTGGACATTTTTCATCGCCTACGACGATCAAATTTCTTCTTCCTCCTCTTCGATCGTCCTCTTTCGATCTTGGACGAGGACTCTTTTTCTTTCTCTTTGACTTTTCTCCTCCATCCTCTTGGATTGGATCTCCCAAAGAATCGAAATACCATTGTCTTCGTTTTATCGTATTAAACACGTGCGTGGTTATTTCCTGGTTGGGGCAAGCGAGGCAACGGAGTTTCCAAAGTTGTACTTTCCCAGAGTAGGGGGAGGAGTAGGGGGAGGAGGATCGCGGAGGATGAAAATAGCCGTGCGAGTTCGTGATTCATGGGGCAGCGCAAGTTTAACCGTGGTGATCACGATAATGGAAAGTTATCTGGTGGAAGTCGTAGATCGACTCGAAGATACACTCGTGTATACGTAAGATAGGATCGGGATTCGGGTCGGGGGGGTCTGACAAAGGACAGAGGGTGCAAAGGTGAAGCGGGGTTCGCACGGTGTGATCCAGCTGGAAACGTTTTACGCGGGTTAGACCTAGAAAACGTTGACGATCGTCCTCCCAGAAGGAGGACGAAGGAGAGAGCAAGAGAGAGAGAGAGAAAGAGAGGAAGGGAGAAGGGGGGGGGGAGAAAAGAAAAGAGAGAAAAAGAAGAAAAAGAAAGAAACCATTAGGCGTCCAGCACTCGGTGGAACTCGAGAAATGCAATAACTCAAGGGATACGTTCTTGACACCCGAAGCCAGCCCGCTTCTCTCTTGCCCTAGGCCAGAAACCGCGCGCACCTGTCCAGGTAGGCGGAGTTGCAGGAGTCTCTTCCAAGAATTTGTGGCTAGGAAGGCTCCAGCCTGTCTGCCAGGATCAGGATCATCAGGATCGTCAGTTTTGTCTAGGAGAGGCCTCCTCTGTGGGGGTCGGTCTTAATGAGTTTTTGCTCAAACAGTTTTTTCGCCCTCCTCTCCCTCCCTCCTTTATTATCGCGCCCAATTTCTCGAACAACCGCTGTCTCGAAACACCGCGTCACCCTTCGATTCCGTTTCCAACTCGCCTCTTCTCCTCCTCCTCGAATCGCGCGGATCGACGTGCCTCGCGTTAAGAGGGCCCCGACTGAATCGTATCTATGATCTTGTTCGCAAACGCAAAAGCGTGCCGCGCGACTCGGACGTTTATTACAGGGAGGGAGAGGGAGGGCACTTTTGTGGCGCATGAAAGATGCGGCTCGGCCGGCTCCGATCCACGGCTCTCTCTCTCTCTCTCTCCGAGCCGACCGCTAATTTTATTATCACCGTATAAATTTGGAGCGACAAAGAGTTTATATTCATTTCGGGCCCCGGGTACACGGGCCGGTTAAAAGAGATATTACGGGCGCGATATCGCGGGCGGGAAACACGCTTGCTGTGTGGCCAGATCGCGTTACGATCCTCGCGATCCGGGACATTCGTTTAAAACATCATCGCCTCGTAAATCAAAGCTCGCTAACCGCGAGCGCAAACCGTCCCCCCTCGATCTCGTCTCGCGACCTCCTCCAACCCCGTCCATTCGTTCATTCCTCGCGATTGATCGAATTGAAACAAGCGATATATCGCGTGCTTCTCGAAAACGTTATTCTCTCTCGATCCATCTGGCCTCGTATCGAACGTTCGCATCGCGTTTTCCCTCGTTTCAAAGATAATCGTGCGCAGTTGATCGAAGTTGAAGTCGCACGATACGGCGTCATCCGTTATCAGCACCGTTATCGATGATGATCCTCCTTTGCGAAGTCCGTGGAGGAATCAACGAAGGTAGAGAAACCACCTGTACACTGCGGTTGAGAGGAGAGAAGGAAGGGTGAGAGGCAGGCAGGCAGGCAGGCAGGCAGGAAGAAAGGCAAGGCAAGGCAGGCAGGCAAGCCAGGCAAGCAGGCAGGCAGGCAGGCAGGCAGGCAAGGCAGGCAAGGCAGGCAGGCAGGCAGGCAGCCGGTTTGGAAGGCAGGCGCGGACAAGTGGGCCGCGAGAGTGACGGATGGCCACATCGCATTTCGCGGCTCCATATCTCCCCGATTTCGCGGGTGTAATTCCCGTAAAGTCGTTTCGGGGCCCTGTTCCGTGGCGTAGTCGCATAACCGCGTCCCCTTCCCCTCCAAATCCTCTCTTTCTCCGATCCACGCTCTCCCCGGTCTATTTTCTTTTCCCTTGATTTCTGCCCGCTTTTTTCTTCCCTTCCCTTTTTTTTTTTTCCCCTTTTATCTCGCCCCGACGTGCATACCATTAGCCGCCGAACGTTAACACAGTCGCCCCGACGACCTCCTCGGTAATTAGCCGGATCATAGCCGAAATGCGAGAGGAGGAGGAGGAGGAGGAGGAGGCTCGCTCGCTTGCTCGCTCGCGATCCGATCCTTTGGTTCCGTCGTGGGAACGCGGGACACGTTAATGCGATCGCCCCCTTGGGGGATCTCTCTGCCGCGTCGAACTTAAAGATTCGAAGATCCGAATCGAAAGTTTTCGAGACTCGAAGAAGGAGTAGTTCGTTTCGATAATCTTGGAAAGGTACGAAAGATCGATCGAGTATATCTTGTGATTCAAATTTTTCTCGATTCTGGATTTAATTATCGATTATTATATTATTAATAACATCCTTCGTTCGTTTATCCTCGAATTACGAACTCTTTAGAACTTGAGATGGTTATTATAGGGAGAAGGAAATGGGAAAATTGGACATTTCGTTAATCGAAAAACAGTGTTTTACATGCATATATATTTTTAATCAAGACGAATAATAAAGGAAGGGATTCTTCTTGGATTCAAAGTTTGGCGGTTCATGAATCGGGAATCTGGTTTCACGGCAACTCGAAACGTTCCTCCTCGCTCGTTTCTTGCGCAACAAAAAGTGATTAATTACGCTTCTTAGACGACCGGTGGCTCGTTGTTTCCCGAACCTCTTCGGTGAGCATCGTTTCAACAACAATGTGGCCCTCCTCGCGCCACGTAACCTCCTCGGCCTTTCTCTCTCTCTCTCTCTCCGTCTCTCTCGTCCTCCTTGTCCGTGATCCTCTCGACCGAGGAGAATCGATCCTGCCCTCGGCATTGTGTCCCTTTTTGTCCGTCCACGCCGCGAGATATTGCCCGGCCGAACTTTCCGTCGACTCGTGACCCCTCTTTCCTCCTTCCTTCTCTTCCTTTTCGCCCGACCTCGCGCTGCTCTCGTCTTTTATTTGGCCCGTCGCGATGAAACCTTAACGACGCTCGAATTCCCATGGAATCGTCCCGTTCGACGATCCTCCACCACCACCGCCATCATCCGTCAAGTGTTTTCGATCGAATTAAGCATTGGAATATCGAGAGAAAGAGGGAGAGTGAGAGATTTATGTATCGCTTTTATGTCGAGGATACAATGGGTTAGAGAAAAAAAGAGAGAGATATATATATATATAGAGAGAGAGAGAGAGAGAAATGACGTACGAACCACGAAGTAAGCACGTTGGAGGAAATAATTAATACGCATGTGACATATCTCGATGAAGATATTTCGGTCAATGAGTCAATGGGGTTCTTCGTAACGCAGTCAAGTCAGACCAACCAACCCTCTGTGCAAACTCATAATTAGACCCCGGGGGCTGCTTCTGACACGTTCATTCCCCATTTCTCCGCCCTATATATACGTATAAACGCCCGATCGGACTGAGCGAGTCGCGTGTTTCGCGCACCACTTCCTTCTCGATTACTCGTGAGCAAGGTTACGATCTATTTATTCGAAAAGAAATATCGTTCGGTCAAATCCGTCTCGTTGAAAAATCCGAGGATCGTAGATTTTAAAAATAAATATTATTCCAATTCTCAAACACAGCTATACAATTTAAAAAAGAAACGAGTAAAAATTAATCGGATACTATAAGATATACAGTATTCCAATTACATCTATTTTTTATTTTTAATTTCTCGACTCAAATGGATCGTGCAATATCATCGAAGACAAAGAACACTCTTAACCCACTCGATCCTCCAAACCAAGTTCAATCCAGCAACACCGTGAATCGCGAATTATATTTCTAAAAGAAAGAAAAAAAAAACACTTCATTCCGATATCCTTTTCTCTTATATCGCCTCCCTCGGATAATAATAACGTTTCCAATTGGTTGTTTCGCGAAAGGCGTGGATTAATTCGAAAGTAGATTGTCCTCCCGCGCGGCGGATATCGGCCAGCGATATAAACGGCTAGAGTTTACGATCCCGCCGTTTTTTATTCGGCGAATCTCGAATGAACACGTTTCACCCCGTCGTAATTGCACACCGGCCAATCTATCCTTTAAACTGTTTGCTTTAAGAACGGGCCATAACGAGCATTAGCTCGCCACCACTTTCATCAAAATATCCAGGTGGCACGAGATCTCGTGGATACCTGTTACTCTTCGAAGAATGGATCGAGTATCGACGATAAATTATAACGTTGGAATAACGAACAATTCGTTTCTAGTCGAATCTTTTTCTCTCGAAATGTTCAAAAATATTCTTTCTCCCTCTCTCCCTTCTTTGAGGTTTTATTAACGCGGAGAGAATAATTCGTGGAGAGTGGATAATGTCGGGCGAGCACACGAGGCACGTCATCGTCATAAATAACGTAAACAATCACGCGATATTCCTCTCGTCCCCCTATTTTCCACGAGTAGTCGTACGTTAGGCGGTTGTACGTGGAGGCGCGAATTCAAGGACAAAGGGTATCGCAGGAACCGAACGGTTCAACGGTGTAAATCATAGTCTCTCTCTCTCTGTCTGCCCCCGTGTATCGTGTTCCTCCCTTTCTCACCCCCTCTTCAAACTACGCCTCGCGTAGTTACAGTTCGCCGCATCCGCGGGAATCTTGTCCGTTGTTCTTGCCTCTCTGTAAAATTTCATCATTTTTTTTCTTTGGATTCGCTTCCTCTTGCGAAAAAATCATTATTGTTCCTCTCCTCTTCTATTTCCACGTAAGTACGTAAAATTCGAATTCGATTTTTTCCTAACGCGCAAATAGATAGATAAGAAGTGAATCAATGTTTGATTCAAATTTTTTTTTTCTTCTTTTTTTATCGAAGAATCAAGCACACGTGGAAAATTTATAGCATGCTTGTAGCATCCGTCTCAGGATTTCCGGGAACTGGAGGAAAAGAGAGATGAGAACGAATATGGGACGGCTCTTCCTCCCCTCCTCCTCCTCTGTTTTCCGCGTAGCGTTTACGATCGCGATGTACGCACAATCGGAACTGAATAGAATATTATTACGGGCTCGTGAGTGATATACGATCGCACTAGATCACGCTTCTTCTTTATATCCCGCCCCTTTCTTTTTTTTTTTCCTTCTTCCTCCCCCGTTTATTGCGCCACCGTATAATAATACAGCTCTCGCCGCACGATCGAGCCGGAAATCGTGGCTCGATCACGTGTCGCTTCGTTGCTACGAATCCGATGTATAATGCAACGATATAATATATATATATATATATATATATATACATCAAGTTTATCGAGATTATAAACGTTGAGTCGTACAATTACCAGAGAAACTAAATGGAAAAAAAGGAAAAGGCAAAGAAAAGAAGCATATATAAATTGAATGGTCAGAGATTCGTGGAAGATTCGTTAAGTCAATTTTTCGAAACGAGGTATGGAAGAGAAGGAGGATATTGTTGGGATTGCTCGATCGGGCGCGTAAGCTCATCCTTAAAACGGATGATCGTAGGTGTACGCGGCCCCGTGCGCGTTTCAGCTCGCTGGTATTTTTTCGCCCTGAGTCAACATCCCGAAATACTGTGTGGTTTGTTTGTGTAACTGGCCGGAGTCGAATTGATATGGTTACAAAACACGGTAAAAGCAAGTATGCATCTGCCTAGCGTCAATTAAGCAACTCGAGAACCAGCTCTCTCTCTCTCTCCCTCCCCTCCCCTTTCTCTCTCTTTTTCTCCCCGCGTGCTCGCTCCTCGGACTTAAATAGTTCTAGTCCGCCTTTTCCTCCATTTACCGAGCCCCGAGTTGTCGGTGTTGGTTCCGACTCGCCGTTCCGACTAAATTAATTACAAACCCTCCTCGCGGGTGTAATAGCTCCTTAACCGGCCTCTCCTCGAGAGGCGGCGAGCTTCTCTCAATCCCCGTAACTCGAGATTCGATTTTCGTAATTACATCGGGCTCTCGAATTGCGAGAACCAGAGTGGAGAGCGATGCGTGTGTCGTAAATAGCGTGGTGACGCGATAAATATCCGCGAGAAAGGTACAAGAAAGGTATCGAGAGGGGGGAGGGGGGAGGCTTGGAAAATGGGGAGGCGAAGAGCGTACGACGCTCACGCGATGCGTGCGCGTCTTGGATCGTTTATCGACGAACGAGGACTTGTAAGCTTGTAAGGATAGGATTTTGGAAGGGAATTTCGAGGATTTCTCCTCCCTCCCCCCCGACACATGCCCCCCCCCCCCGGATGTGCATACGAGATGCAGATGCAAAGTTTTTCCCGCGGAATTTACGGGGCCCGGCGTCCAACAAATTGGCGATACTTCTTGCCTCTTCTGCTTTTGCTTTTGCTCCCCTCCCTCCCACTCGACCACCCTCCCCTCGATCCGGGACACGGGGGAAAGCTTTATTGATGAGATCGTTAATACGCCCGATCGAAGGATGTTTTGCCGACCGTTGGGACGTCTATCCGTCGCGATCGGCGACCACCCGATGCGCCCTCGTCTCCTCGACACGGTGCAAAAAGGACTTAAGCTCGTTGCTAACCGATCACTGCCTCTCCCCCATTATTTAAACCTTACTTTCTCCTTTCTTATCCGGCTACCTCTTCGCCTCTCTTCGCCCCACTTCCCCCGTTTTATCCCCTTCCTCCGTTCCAACGAAAATTCGACGATTGATCGTATATATCTTTCTCCTCGTGCCAATTTCAAATTGGTCGTCCGCCTCCGCGCGAATGATTCACGTTCCATGGACCCGTTCCGTGAGTGAGCGCGTGCAACGCGTGCAACGACGATCCGAAATCGATCGGCGCACGTCAACCGATCCGAGATAACGCGGGCATCGTCGGTGGACGCCCGACCACCGGGATCCGCTTCGAGAAGTTCGGTATCGATCATCGTCGTGCCGTGCCGCCGCATTTCGTCTCAATACGTCCACGAGAGAGGAGGCCGGTCGCGCGCAACTCTCCGGCTCCTTTTTTGCCCGGACCCGGGACCAAGACCGAGACCAGACGGGAGAAGACGGGGAGAGGAGAAGGCGGGAGGGGCGGCAGACACGGCCGGAGAGGAGAAGAATTGGGACCCTCACGGACTTATCCGCGGATTGGCAGACGCTGACATACATATTGCATGCCGTCCACGACATATTTATTGGCATCTCTATACACCACCGCTAAAACATTGCTCGTTCGGGGCCTCGCGGTTCCCCACAAATGAATAAAGTATCTCGTGCTCTTGGTGCGTCCCCTATTGCCCGTTGTTTTTTTTTCTTTTTTTCCTTTTTAACCGTGGCGCGCGTCGACGTTTACAGCGCCGACGATTTTGCACGACGGGGCCGGGCCCCGTTTCGCCAATGATCGATGTCGAAATTACGCCCAATGTCGAGACGACAGGTCCCGGCCTCGGCCTCGATTTGTACCTTTGTTTTCCCTCCGTACGTTTTTCTCATTCCCCATCCTTCCTCCGACCGTTTCGCGAATCCGAATCCCTTTCCTCCCCCTGGAGAATTTTCTCCGCAGGAGCAATTAGGAGTGGAGGAAGTTGGAAGCGGTTGGATGATTTTAATGAAGCGATTTATTTACGGGTTGTATTTATTATACGAGCCAGGCGAATCTTTTGGGAATCGAGAATCTCCAGATCTCTTCTCCTCCTCTCCCCAACCAGGGAATACGAGTTTTCGTTGAATTTATTATATTAGGAAATAATGATAATACGATTTGCGTATCGACGAGTTATATACGAACCGGCCAAACTAAATTAAACTAGCCTCGATAGATGGAACGTAATCGGAGTAACCGGTTGTATTATAGGCAAGGTTAATCGAGTGGAGCTATTATCGGGACACGGGCCATTTCTCCTACTGTCCACCTCGTTGCGGATTCGTTATTTATCACGTATCGAGTTACTCTCGACGATATTTCCAACGTCAGGATCTATAAGGCTCGTATTCCGTTACGCCGTTGCAATTACAACGTGTATCGTTCGCTATGGGAGAGAAGAAATAAGAATCGATTGATCGAGCATCGATCGAATAAGCGCGTGGCTTGATTAACCATCTGGAAATGAACAATGAACGCGTCTGCAAAATCGAATCGAATCGAATCGCCCGCGTTTTATACGCAACCTGCACGTTGGTTGCCTCTCGTCCACCTTCGACCTCGTCCCCCTCCTTGAGATCCCGTCCGAGTAAAGAGGACGAGGACGACACGTTACAATGGGACAATTTCTGACTTGATTTTGCGTTAGGCGGACGAGATTGGCAGTCCACGCGTTGGTTGGCTGGCAGGCAAGGATGGGACAGGCTACTACTCTCCGTACATTGTCGTACGTATGTACGTGTAGGTACAGTAGCAGCTCGGTGGCGATGTGATCCTGTCGGAGACAGGACTACGTTGCCGCCCCCGCGATTACAGACGACGAGAATGAGGACGAGGATGGGGGCCATCCCCGAACGTCTCTGCCTTTGACAGCTCGACCCTCCCTCTTGGCCCCCCTTCAACCACCCCCGATTCCTCTGTCTCAGTCGATAGGTATATATATATATGTATGTATATATATGTGTATGTATATGTATATATATCTTCCGCTGTCTTCGCCTATTTCAACGATCCGTTACGTCGCAGAAGCAATGGGAATGGGAATCTCTTCGAGATTCTCTCTTGGACAGTTTATCTTCCTCGTAAATAGATCGAATTCGAGTTTCTCCTCTCCCTTCCTCTCCCTTTTTCTTTGATCGAAGAAGAATCTTGGTGATGATTTTCTATGCGAAGAATATGATTGTTCGAGGATTGTATCCAAATTATATCCGTCCCCATGAAACAAGGAAACTCGTCGACAATAATATCGGTGCAAACCGATGGGACGTTAGAGGAGGAACGTCCATAGTGGTAGTATCTCTTTAAAGGTCGTGGAGTGGTGGACGTCTGCGTTTGGCGGGGGGTCCTGGAGCATCGGGTCCAGGTTCGAGGCCTAGGGCCACATTAACATTCCACCACCGAAATTATTTATAGCTTCATCCGAGATATCTCGAGATGTAAATCAGACATTCCTCTAATTTGGGATCTCCGCCCGTACGAAAGGTCGTAAGCTCGTTCACTTTTAGACAATTTCAGTCCCTGTTGTACGTGGGTGGAACGTCCCGACGTGATTGGCGTGCATCACCCATCGTTGTTTACATTCATCGTGACCGCGTACAGGTACCTTTATACACGCACACACGCACACGCGCGCGCGTAATCGATGTTTAACCGTTTCGACCAGGAATACCTGGACGTTGTAGGTATTCCAACATTATTGTCCAACTTTTCTCAATGTTGCTTTAATGCGACAGCGCCGGAGACAAAAGTCTACGCTCGGTTCCCGGTAATTGACGATTTAAGAAGCGAAGATTTTAGAGATTCGAGGCGATCGAACTTTCTCTCTCTCTCTCTCTCTCAAAAGGAAAGAGGTCATAAACCGTAAGAAGGTATATACATCGACGGCAACTTTTCAAACCGTGTCACAATCACTTACCGTTACCACGTTCGGGAGAGATGGAACGGATCGGGGGATATTTGGACGGGAAATGGCGATCGAGCGCCGTCTTCATTACTTCGCTACCGCCTGTCAAACGTCCAACAGAAATCCATCAACATCCACGACGAAGTTCGATCGCGGTCTCGAGACATGTTGTAGTTCGGCTATTAGTTACTCCTCGATACGTGATTAGACGCTGTTGGCGAAAGGAGAGAAGAGGAGAGAGAGAGAGAGAGAGAGAGAGAGGACACGGAGGATGAAGAAAGAACAGCTTAGTGGTAATTGGCGGACAAGACGGATGGCGGTACTTATTTGCACTCGGTCTTTGGAATTAAAAGTACCGAGCGGTGCGCTCATTAATCTCGGCGTCCGTGAAGAAAGAAGATTCTTGGAGAGAGATAGGGAAGAGAGAGAGAGAGAGAGAGGGAGAGACTCGTGCTACCGGCGAACGCGTTCTCCGCAGGATGTAATCACCGAACAAACCGAAGGTCCGCGGACGATTTCCATCAACGAGATTTACACAAGCTTTCGAGTACACTTTACCTTCTCCAATTTCCTTCTTCTTCACCTCCTCCCTTCGTTTCCATTCGAGAAAGGAACGAATATTCGTTGTATATATCGATCTCAAATCAAGAGAATTAGAAACTCTGTTTCTTCGAAGATGAGAATGTGGGGCACGAGAGCGAAGGACGAGAGACGTTCCTCCATTTCTCGAGAGAACTTTTTGAAGTCCACGGAGGATGTCTTCGTTGGGAACAGAGAGAGACAGAGAGAAAGAAGGGAAAGGAAGATCGCGCGTTCCACCCCGAACTTATTCTTCTTCCATCTTGGCGAGGTTATGGTGGCCGACGAGCTGACTCCGGGCGCAGCTACCATTTCTCGGGCGGTGATTGGCCCCGCGGGGGGTGGCGCATGCGCACTGGCTGCCCGCTCCCGCTGCCCACATTAACATTCCTAACCTCACTTCTTGCTGCGCTCTTTGCGCGTGATAGATTGTGCGAGGCGTTTTTGGATAGGCACTGCCTTTACCGCCTCCTTCTTTTTCTTCCAATTTGCTCTCTCGCTGCTGCCTCGTTACCGAATCGAAACTTCTTCCCCTTCGTCTCATCGCGCTTAACGATGGAAACGAACGTCTCTCCACACCTCTTCCCCTCCCCCCTCTTTTTTTTTTCAACAACAATTGCAATCTCTTCTTGAGTACATACGTATATAGAACTTTGTTCAAATTCCTTTCGATCGATCTGTAATTGACTTTCGTCTTGGTTGTCGAACGGAAAAGAAAGAAGGGAAGGGAAAGGGTTCCGCGAGATGATAGATTTTTACGATCGGACGACTTAATTGCCGTTCCATTCGCAAAGATTAGACGGGTGGTGGTTACGGATGGGCGAAACCGTTCCCCGATACTTGTTTACCCGTGTACGGAGCATAATCGCGGGACTACTCAAGAAGGTGGGCAACCGTTGATGCGAGGGGCATATTGGCTCGACGGGGGTGCGCGGCCCGATGCAAACTCGAACGCAACCGGGGACGTAACGCTGTGTGTAGCAGCTCCATCCGTCCACGGATGCTCCACTCTTGGACCGACCGCGTCTTTGTCTCTCCTCTCCTTTTTTACCTCTTTTCGATTTTTCGCTCCTCGTTCACCCTTTCCCCGTTCTATCTTTCCTTCCTTCCTTCCTTCCTTCCTCCTTTCTTTCTTTCTTTCTTTCTTTCCATCCTCCGCTCTCTTCTCTTCTCTCTTCTCCCCTCCTCTTTCTTTCTTACACACATATACGCGCGCGATCCCCGCACGTGATTTAATGCCTCCCGAGCTGTGCTCCTTATTTATGCACCGAACATGCATACACGCTTAGCTTTAGCGACCATAGCGACGGTTAAGGCCGGTACCTATATCCTGTGTGCCCGACGACCGACAACCACACCGGCGGGGCCCCCAGCCTCGCGTATACGGACCTCGCATATTATGGAGTCTGGGGCCTCGGCGACGATATTAAAAGAAAGAGCAAAAAGGAAGGAAGGAGGGGAAGGAAAAGAAAAAGGAACCGGAGCCAGAGGTGAAGTGCACACGCGAGAACCCAAATATAGACTCCGCTCGAAATTAGTAACTTCTCTTTGTCCGCTTGTTGCTCGCGTGTCGTACGAATTAGCCAACGAGAGGAGCCACGTTATGGGAACTGTTTTATCGCTAATTCCTTGATAACGGAACCTCTTCGTTTCTTTTTCTTTTTTTTTTTTTTGCTCCGTGAAATTTGCATGTTTCTCGATACTTGAGCGCGTGGGTTTTCGAATCTCTCTCTCTCGATCGTGATCTCTCTTGTACAGGTAAATGATGAATGGAAAAAGAAAAGAAAGAAGGGGAGGAGAAAGAAGAAAAGGGGAACAATTTGTCAAGAATTGTTCGTTTTCTTCGAATGAAAGGAAAGAGGAGGGAACCGATCGTGTTTTATCCGTAATGTAATCGACCTCGTATCACCGCGTATCCAGGTATTCCTGGAATGCGGCGTCCACGTGGAAAGCGAGGGTACGGCAATTAGTAGCGATCGTTGATCGTCGAAAGCGTTCCACCTGCTTTGAACGGCGTGTATCGCCGATAAATCTCGAGAGAATTGAACGAGACGGTGGAAAATTACATTACGCGTCGCGATTACTCACTTTTTAAACGAATATCTCGAGATTTATCTCATCTCAAGTGTCGATCAACCGTATAAACTTGGTAAAATACAACTTTTACGAAGTGCATTCACCGTTGAAAATAATATACGCGTACATATATATGGGAACGACTTTTTTTCGACTAGAATCGATGTAGAACGTCCACCTGCCTCTTCGACGGACGCCACTCCGTAACGCGATTGAACGATAATATAAGTGGACGACACCGATTTTTCGCGACGAATTTACGAGAATTCGAGATACGATCTCCTCGAGAATAATATCGAAACGAAGGAACGAATATCGTTTGCGCGGACAGATTGCATCGAAGTTATTATACGCGAGTCAATTATAAATTAACGCGTCGTAATTACGGGACGAGTTTTCGTTCTTTTTATTAATCAATTAACGGCGAAATTCGTTGACGCATCGATCGGTGTGAGCCGATATATACGTTTCAATACCTCGTCCTCTCCTCGTCAGTCGGCGAAGTTCTCGCTTGGATCCGAGAGATGCGCGCGAGAAGAACATGGAGGAACTTTGCACGTCTTCGATTCGTTGCGTTCCATAAATTCGTTTCTTACTCAATTTCACGCGCGCGTAACGAGCAGCAGCCGTAATGCACGCGGTAACTTTTGACTCGTACGATAATTTTTCACCGTCCGCCGCCTGTGCCCGAGAGAGTGAAAGGATTCTAACGCGTTTAATATCGTTCCCCCCCTCCCCCTTCTTTGATCCCCCGCTTATCCACGTACATCGCCGTTAACGAGAGGAATATCGCAGACCTTGCTATCGATACAATTTCTCGTCCTACGATTCGATTAATCCTCCCTCTTTCTTTTTCCAATATCTCAATTTAACTCTTGGAATTAACCCATTTTATAAATTGGAACGAGCCGAGGGAAAGATTAGCCTTTAGGGATTCTTTAAAAAGGAAATCTTAAGGAAAACTAAGCTAAACGAGAGAATCATGGGATTTTAATACGATTAATTAACGACGCGGTTATCTTAATCCGATTTATCGCGAATATTTTTCGAGAAGATTGGTGAAGTATCGGGAATATGGTTAAACGGTTAACGAAGCCGCCTCGACCAATCGTCGAGGTGCTTTCGCCTCGACTCGATGATAGCGCGCTCGAAAACACGGACATTTCGTATAATTACCCGTTTCCCTTGACCGGCTACTTAAGCTGGCCACGTCAGTTGCCAGCCTCAACCCTCGCGCTACCAGCAGTTAAGGATCGTGTAAACGTCCGGGCCCGAGCGGGCAGTTTTAATTGCTACGCCTATCTTCCGCGCGTACCAAGAGATGATGCGAGAGAAGAAGAGGAAGAAGAGGAGGAGGAGGAAGAAGAAGAAGTGAAGTAAGCACGAGGAGGAGGTAAGAAGGTGCGGGGGAATGGCGAAGAGAAGACGGGAGAAGGCAGACGGACCGCAAGAAAGAAGACGAAGAAGAAGAAGAAGAAGAAGATGCAGGAGCAACCATGGCGGGAGGAAAAGAATTTTAATTGCCAGGGCAACCGAAGGAAGTGAGAGAGAGAGAGAGAGAGAGAGAGTCAGGCTTATGGCTATATAGCAACCACCATGAGGTTGAGGTCGAGGCTGCTGTCCAGTACAGAGCTGGGAACCGAACAGCTTGGTAGCCAATGGGATCATATATCAACTACTGCTCCGGTAGGCAGAAACAAAATGGCGTCCGCGATTAGATTGTTGTTTCAAATCCCGAGAGGGGCGCGATTTCTCCTCTCCTCTCCTTTCTTTTTTCTTTTTTCTTCTTTCCTTCCTCGATCTTACGAAATACACCACGAATTTTCCATCCATATCGCTTTCCTCTTCCTCGCGGATTCAGATTTGACAAACAGAAATAAAATATTTCTTTGCGATCTTTTCCTTTTCTCTTTTCTTTTTTTTATTTACGATCGTTTCAATCAATGAAATCTCGAAGGAAACACGCTCCCTCGAGACCCTTGACCCGCATTTTCTCGCGCCAACACCTTTCGGCGTTGCAAAGGTGTTTCGTACACGTGTTAACGTAACGTAAAGGGAAGGCTGGTGTTCCGGGCGCAATTAACGGTGGGGGATGCTAATTTTGACCTATATATATAACATTTGTAAAAATGTTGGACGAGCATGTGCGTCTAACAATGCTCTTGAAGAAGAAACGTTTACCGTTCCTGACCTGTCGGGAGGCGGCGCCCGGCCACCTGCTCAAGGATTTCGCGCTCTTATCGCTGCTATATCCGTTACGTCGGTGGGCCGATACGAAATCCGGAAGAGGAATGCTCGAGCAATACTCTCGTACTGATACGCGCGTAAAAAGAAAGAAAGAGAGGCGAGGCAAAACAGTGCCACTTTCCGACGAGGAGGAAGTCGTATTTCAACCGGTTCAACCGCCCCGTTTGCTTATCACACTCCGTTTTCTCCGTTTTATCTATTTCCATTGCGAAACTTTCGTCTTCCATTTCTACGAACCGAATCATTTTTCGGAAAAACTGCGCGTCCCAAGTTTATCTCATCTCGTCGAGGGGAGGGAATTCGTTGGCAAAAGTTTTTCTGGTCCGAGTAGGAAATTAGGAAACGGAATGATCTGAGCAGGGCGATACAATAGGCCTGGAAAGGATTACGTTATCCGTGCTCGTTAAGCGGAGGAAAACAGGCACGATGCACCTTGCGCAACGCAACGCGAAACAGGGACACGGTAGTATCCATCAAGGTGTCGGTCTTGGCTGGGTGTTTGTGCGTGCGTGTGTGTGGGTGGTTGGAGCTCAGCTGTTGGCACACACCTGCCAACCAGCCAGAGTTGCGCGAGCACCTTTATACGCACTGTCCACGTCGCCTCCTCCTCACCGTTGCATTTACATACGCGCGGTTCGCGCGAACACAATGTAATTGTTACCTCGTAATGCATGTTCCGTGGCGCATCGCCGTTTCCCCTCGACGTCTCACTCACCGAGCCACCGCCTCGAGGATCTCGCCTTCGTGAGTTTCTTTCGAACGAGAGAGAGAGAGAGAGAGAGAAGAAAAGGGAAGAAAGAAAGGAAGGAAGAAAGGAAGGAAGGGAAAAAAATAGAGCAGCGGAGGAATTGAAGTTGAAATTTATCGAAAGGTGTTCTTCCGTGAAGTGGAACGAGATAAAAGGATAGGGACGAGGATGGAGAGAGTGGAGATGCGATTGATATGAAAATGAAACGAGATTCTTGCACAACCCGGTTTCTTCGCGCCGGGGATCAACGTGCACAACTGGATCTAGATTACGATTAATTACACGCCACTTGACACGCACACTTGTTGTTTCCCTTAGTTAGGAAAGCTAAGTTTACCACTCTCGTTCCTCGAATCTTCTTCACGCCGATGATTCTCCCCGCTTTATCCGTTTAACGAATCTCATCGAGAGCCGCGATGCAACGTGCAACGCATTTCCGCTTTTCCATTTCGCGTCTTATCCTTCCATCTTATTTCTCGTTGTTTCTTTCTTTTTACAATTGTCTTTCTCTGATCTTCTTAATTTTTTCGATCATGATACAATGCAATGATATCGTGACAATCGAGATTCCATCCAAAATCCAAAGCAGTGGAAACCACTTACGATATTCTCTATACTCGAAAGTTTCTCGAAATCCGTTCCCATGGTTCTCGCGAAAGAAAGCGAGAAATACCGTTTCGAGAAATTCCGTTTGAAAAGGAATGTTTCTCGTTTCCTCCGCGCGAGTTTTACTTTACGATTATGAGTGGTACACTTGTGAGTATAAGACTCACCCGTCCCGGTTAAGACTGTAACAACTGGAGGATAAAAAAACGGATGGGCATAAAGTGTGGTGGACACGATGGACGCGGGGAAAGGATTTGATTTCTCCGGGAGAAGGAGGAACGCGAGTGTATAATACGAGGGGCGGGGAGGAGGAGAGAAGTCTTTCTCTCTCTCTCTGTCTGTCTGTGGCCGGTCGGTCGCGGGCTACGTGGAAACCCAGGCGATTAAAAAAATATGACGAGCATTCATTTCCACGATCATAAAATCATTAGCATAAGAATTCCTCTACCTGCTCGCCAACGGACGCCAAGGCCCTCTCTCCCCGACCCTCCTCCATTCGTTCCCCCCGTTCGTCGGTCGGGAGGAGGCGCCCCCGGAGACTTCGTTCGATTTTCGTCCTCGTGTTTTTTTTCTTTTTTTTTCTTTTTTTTTTTTACAACCCGTTCCCCGCCCTGATTTATAAACATATAATGTGACGAGGGTGTGGTCCCGCTACCACATAATGATAGGCCAACGTTAATTACGTTTGGTTAAGTCGTTCAACCTCCTCCCCTTCCCTCCGTCCCTTCGAAACGCGACCGCCAACGCGAAAATTAGCCGCCCTCCAGCCACGCCGTGATATATTACGCCGAAAGATTACGACGTTCGACGGTTTGACGCGTCGTCGCGCGAGTGTTAACTCGATCGAATTTTGTTCCACGACCGTGGATAAATGGATTGCTAAAAGGAGATGCTATTTTACGGAATTCTCGATCTTCTCGAGGGCGGAGAATTTTTTCAGGAAAGGAAAAGGAAAAAGCGGACGAGATCTTCGCGAGACTTTAATTAGAGAAATGGTGCGCGTGTCTGTATTTGTTCCCGAAGGTGGCGGATCGAGCGGCCAAGGATTGGCAGGGTGGAAAGCATTGTTTTTCCCTTTGTGGGGGCCAGGCAGGCCAGAGGAATTCCCCGGCCAGGCCGTACGAATCTTCTTTTGTAGAGGGGGGGAGAAATGATAAAATATCCCCGGCCCGCACCTTTCTTTCGAGTCGTGTGGAGATCAAACACCGTTGGCTAGTAGAGAGGAGAGAGACTCCCACAGTCTAAATGGTGAGGCGAGTTGAAATATCGCGCCGGGCCTCCCTATATGTTAATCTCCGCATTAGCATAATACCGTGATTCTTCAAGGATCATTTGGAAATGCAAATAAATAATTTATAATAATAAGAGCAGACGGCCTGTTGTGGCAGCCAACGCATTGCCAACGTGAGGCACCGCGCGGGGACCACCGCACGACCCCGTCGTAGTTGCGCCTGTAAATCTAATCGAGATATCTGCCGGCTCGTCGCTCCTTTTCTTGTCACGACAAAAACCGATGGTGTGTTCGGGGATTGGCCTATTTTCTGCCTCGCTACCGTTTCGTAGCCCGCCCATTCCTCCTCACATATATCTTCATCGCTTTCTCACATATACATCTTCTTCTCGCCAATCATCCCCGCTGAATTTTCCTTTCCATCGATCTGAATTTTTCTCCACTCTCGAGAAACGAAAATTCCTCGACAAAGTTAAATTTTTCGATCGGACGATACTTGTGCCATGATACGAGATTGGAATTCGCGAAATAGGATGGAGAATGGTCTCTCTCTCACTCTCACTCTCGAGTGGTAACACCAAACACAAACCGGACTTTATGATTTTCTTGTGGCGAGCCGTATCGAGAGTATCCGGCTACTTTACGATCTCTAACCAGCCTCGAATTTACGCGGACGTTTATAACCGGGCCACGTGAATGAGACGCGCGTTTCGATTTCCATCGGGGCCCTCGTGTGTCGAAAACACAGCCTTTACAGGGCATAAATAAGGTATAAGCGTGTTGGTCGAGGGGATAGTCGAGGCGCAGGTGTACCCTCGTGTGACGTGTTTTTGATGTGTTACGTGTTAATATACCGGGATATGGCTCTCCACTGTTCCTCCACCCAGTGTCGCCCGTGTCCCAACCCCTTTAATGGGGGCCCTCGAAAACGCTCGTGAACGCTCTTCCAAGAAATCGTCGCTTTTTCTTCTTTTCTCTTTTCTTTTCTTTCTTTTTTTTTATGAAGTCATTATTATCCTCGCGAAAACGTTTCATTCGCGTTTACGCGCGAATAATCTCGGCGAATAAGATCTCGGCAAAGGGTATTAGGTATTGTTATTAATCGGTCGATATCGAGCGTGCTGGACACGCGATCCAAGTAAATGTCGCGATAATTTCGTTTTTCCTCTCCCTCTCTCTGAGATTTCGCTTCGAAATGCTAACGAGTGGAATTTCTTTTTTCCCTTTGTTCGTTACACGCGCACACTGTGTCGGAGGAAAGAGGAGGAGGAGGAGGAAGAAAATAGAAAAAGATCGTAACACGGGTACACAACCGAGCTAATCACAGAGAGATCGTTCCACCGGCCTGACAGATGCGCGTGTATTTTGCATAGAGTGGATTTATAAATCCCTTATCAGCTTATTATCTCGCAAGATTCCCCCGTGTGGATGCATATATATATATATATATATATATTTATATATATATATACACGCGCGAGGCGAGGAGAAACGTGGCAGCGGTCGAAAAAACGACGAACGGGGAGAAAGGGGGAGAAAGAGAAGTGGGAGTATCATTCGTGTACGCGAATGCGTACAAGTGGAAGGCAGAAAGAGGACTCGCGACTCGAACGCGAAAGGGGAGAAAGAGAGAGGGAGAAGAGGAAGAAAAATAGTATATATATATATATATAGAGAGAGAGAGGCAGAAGGAGGAACGATGAAAAGTAGTGGGGAAGGGAGGAGGGTGAAAGAGGCGGAGGGAGAGATACAGTGACAAATGAGAGCGACTACAAATTGCACTTTCCGGCTCTCATTCTCATTCGACTCTCGTTTCTCTCTCTCTCTCTCTCTCCCTCTCCCTCTGTTCCTCCCATTCGTCGGATCAGAGCGGACGGGTAAATGTTGCTCTGGCCCACCTCTTTTATTCCTCTTCCACCACGGCCTACCTCCATTTATCCTCCTTCGTGATAATACTTCACGCTCGAATAACGAAAACTACTCACAGCGGGTCGGTGCAATTCCGGTTATTGGTAAGGACCATCTCGCGATATTCGTGCCAGCTCGTTCCGACTTTCATTCTCGTTCCCCTTCATACCGTTCCACCCCATCACCGTTCCATCCGCGTGAGATAAAATTCTCATCTCCCGACTCGAATCTCGTCCAGGCCCAATTCCTTCTGTGCGAGTAAGATCGAAAAATTGGGATATCTTCTTCCGAGATCTCGCTAGAGATTTCAACAAGTGCTTCGAGAGATCTCCAAACGTTTCGAGGATATACATCGGCCGGGTGGTCGTAAATTTTCTGCTGGGTATATTGCGGCATAGGTCGATCCGCGGGGCAGCTAGCCTAATTTCGACCGGAACTCGAGCATCCGCGAAGAAATACGCGAACGAACGCGCCGCTCGGCCGGCTCGTTATTCAGCCGGGGACCGGTGGGGGCGAGGATGTTATATCGTGGCAGAGGCTAAAGAGTAGATAGGAGGGGTATTCTCGGTGAGCACTCGCCTTCGTCGTGGCTTGCTGCCGTTGTAATAACCCCCGTAGATCATGCGCACGCACACCAACCTCTCTCAACCTCTCTCCGGGCCGGGTACAACAACATTGTGCGGCACACGGCCTCGAACACCACCAGGTATTATTCATTGAACGGAGGATGGAGGAGCGGCCCGATCCGGCTTCGAAACGACGCACGACACAGTTTCACTTGGCGGGAGCAGCCCCTAACACCGCTCCTCTCGATCGTCGATGCTTTATCGAGGGAACGGGGAGTAAAATCGATGCATATTTGCCGGGTTTCCAGAAAGGATTCGACGACGCGTTCCGAATGATAGGAATCATCTTGCCGCGTTTCTTTCTACTCTAAGTTACTCTAAAATAATACCGTCGTGTTTCGAATGGTGTTGAGATTTTCGTTCCGCGAAATGAAGAGGAAACAAGGCGAATTAACATTCTACGAAGAAGATCCTCGGAATACGATCGAGCAACGGTGTGTTGTCCGAGTGGCAAGAAACGAATGAAGCACGAAGAAGAAGGGGAAAGCGGCGAAAGTTTGGCTCGAGACGACTAGCAGCCCGTATAACTCGTGGTTCGGACAGATTTATACGAGCAGCTCGGTGGAACACGACGCTCGGTGAGAACTGTCTCGAGAATTCGCTCTTCCATCACGGATCCTGCTTCTCCGTAATATATATACTCGATCGGAACCTCTTCGAAAACTAAATACCTTGGAATCATCTCTTCGTTTAATTATTCTTCCATTCCAAACAACGATTCTATATATATATATATAGCATCTTTCTCTTCGTGGATTATAAATATTCCACCCTTTCTCGTTTCGTTTCGAGATTCCTTTAGCTTCTCTTAATCGAAAGTAAGGCGACGACGAATACACCTCGAGAAATGGAGGAACCAACACTCGCGTGCCTTGGCGACGACCCTGGCTGTTTGTTCCTCGATAAATCACACGCTCCTCGATGCTCGGAATCCTCACAATTGTATTATTTATGAAACTATCAATAGGGTAATTTATTCTTCAACGGGCCCCTCTCGGCGACGATTTATCGCCGGCAAGGCGAAAAATGCTGCGCTTTTTAATCCGGACTCTGTCCGGCCGCGGCTTGGAGTCGCGCGAACCTACAATGTTCCCCGTGATTTATCAATCGGCTCGCGGAGGATTAACAGTCGCCGCGGAACCGGTAATAGTCGATCGATCGATCGATACGTTGGAAAAAGAAAAACGAGGAGGAGAACCGCGTCAAATTAATGGATCTCTCGTAGAGGACCTTAATCGATCGAAATCCATCCTTTGGGGATACGCTCCCGATTAATCCCTCTCCGTATTTCGCGTTTTCAAGGGACGCGGCCCGTTCATGCCTCGTTGAACGATCCTCGGATCCGGTTTTCGTTGCAGGATTTTTCGTGACTCTCGAGCCAACCCTTTCGAGGTGGACGGTTAAGGCGAGGTGCGCGCGACCATGATGATTTATCAATAGGTTTAACGAGAGGATTTACAGGAGCGGTAATGAGGGCCTCTTAATCCTCTTACATCGTCGTTTAAGCGTCGTTCCCGCGACAGTCGCACGAGATCTTGTCCACTAACGATACTCGTTGTTATTCCTTAAATCTCTCTTCTCTGTGGTCGGGTTAAATTTTTCTTCTTCAGGAAAATTAATAGAAATTTGTGTTCAATTTTATCATTCTTACGTTCCATATATATTTATACATGTACATGGAGGAGAAGGAAGCGAGAAGACGGATAGAAAAGTTGGCTCAACGGCTCGTGACTAATTATTCTCTTAATTGAGGCGGTTTTCGCGTCCACGCGCTTCGAGTGTCGCACGCGTGCAACCGTGTCTGCGGGGTTACGTGGCCGGCACGCGACATAAATGCAACACTGCAAGCTACGCATCATGCGTGCTGGACTCATGTGCGGTCCTCGGTGTACGCGTTTCTTTATAAAGTCGGGAGAACCATCCTCCTCCTCCTCCTCCTCCTCCTCCTCTTTTTTCTTGGTTCGTTTCTCTCTCGCAGCGTTTCGTGACCGGCAGGCATTAATTATGTGTCATGCCCTTTAATACGAATCTGGCTTTATGACGCGAAGGAACGAGAGACAGAGAGAGAGAGAGAGAGAGAGAGGGGAGGAGGAAAAAAGAAGGAAGAAGAGGCGAAGACAAAAGGACGTTCCCGGGGACGGAATTATTTTTTCGCGTCTGGCCACCGGGCCGTGGAATCCTCTTCTCCCTCCCTCCTCGTCTCTATTTCTCCCCGTGTCTTCTATTTCGTCGGAACGATATTTATTCGGCGTTCTCTGACGAGGGTCCAGCTGTTTTCGTCCATCCATGATTTCTGTGAAACGACGAGAGTTTGATTGCGGTCCGGTTGACTGATTGGACGGTCCCGGCCTCGGACGTCGAGTCACGCTTGCGAAAAATATTCGCGAATATTCCAGCTCGATTCGCCCTGGATGCTGTAACGATCTCCTCCTCCTTCTCCTTCTCCTTCTCTTTCTCGTTCTCCTCTCCTCTCCTCTCTTCTCTCTCCTCTTCTTCTCTTCTTTTCTTTTCTTTTCTTTTTTTTCACCACGAAAAAAAGCCAGCCGCTAGAATTCGAAACGAAATACGAACCGGACGATGGATCGGTGTAAAAGGAAGAGTGTAAGGGGGAGGGGGAGGAGAGTCGGTGGCACAAAAAGCGAGGGAAAATCCATCGATCACGCGAGGCGATGCAAAGACGCACGGGGGAGGCGGGGAGAGAAGATGTACGTGCGTCCGTTGTTCTGTAATCTGGCGAGGATCTCTCTCTCATCCGGGGCCGTGTGTCATCTCAATCGGTGTGCCCGACCGAAAAATTTTCGTCCCGTTCCCCCGGTGCCGCCGTTTCGCCTAATAAAATCATCTGCATCCGGGCCACGAATTATCTGACGAATTCATCTGCTTATCGAGCAATAAAATGGCCCCTCGCGCGTCCACCTTCTTCGCCGATGCTATCTCTCCTCTCTTCTCCACCTTTCTCTTCCCTGGCTCCCCCTTTCCTTCCTTCCTCGCGTAGGTGCCTAGACACATTGTGGCGCCATCCTCACAGACGAACCTCTCCCTCTCTCTCTCTCTCTCTCAAGAGAGAGGAACGTACACGCGCATATATACCTCCCTTCCTCGAGTTGCTCGATTTTTTACATTCGGATCGTCGGGCGCGATCGAGAGATCGCCGCCGCGCTTCGAGTTTAATAAGGAACCTTTCCCCTCCCGTGTTATTTATAATCCCGCGAGGAAACTGTTTCTCATAATCTCATCTAGAAATCTTGGAGCCATCGGGCGTACGCGTATATCCTCTCCTCCCAGACTCCTGTTTTTTTTTTTCGAGGTTTTCGTGGCGATAAAGCTGCGCACACGAAAAGTGGTGCGCGAGCGATCGATTAATTTTCATTGAGAGATGGATTTCTAGAATTTTCCGACCAGAGAGGTTTCGAAGAGAAGTGTTGGTCTCGATTCGAACGAGGAGGAGAGAGGTTTTCCTTTATGGCGATATTCGTTCCCTCCCTGGTCGTAAAGTTGTCGCGCAGAGGGCAGGTATCGGGCCGTGCAATAAAAGAAACGTTAATTTCCTCGCGTTAAAGTTATTATTTATCGATATACGAGGTAATCTCGGTGGCGAGATCAAGGGAGGATGGTTAGTCGGCCCCCGATATTCACCCGAAACTGCGAGCCAAACTCGCAGCATTCCTCGTCGCATTTTATTATCTCGATCGTTCATAAATTTCGTTACAATACAAGTATAAAGTATCCACCGCCTCCGCGATACGAAAAAAGGTCGTCCAGGGTCCGGAGATGTTCCTCGCGTGGAGCATTGTCATCGTTCGCCCAACTTTTCGATGATCAATTATACCACGTTAAAATCGTATATATATTTATTGAATTCCTATCTCTCGGAAAGCAATGGCGAGAAATCGAAATCGAAAAAATATATAACGCGAAAATTATAATCTCAAATGTAACGAGAGAATATACATATATATATACTTCGAGTTATTTTTTCTTTATTATCTTCTTTTTCTTTATTATCTTTCGATAAAATTTTCGAAAAGGTGATGGATAATGATACAATTTTCGATCAATAAATCAGACAAATATTCCAATATATCGCATCATCAATATATTTCGAGTGTTTGCGAAACAATTGTGATATAATGCAAGTATGGTGGATGACCAAGAGCCTAAGCATACACGCAACGAAAAATGATAATTATTACAATGTTATTTCTTAACGCTCGTTGCGTTCTAGGTATCTCGTCTCTCTCTCACTCTCTCTCTCTCTCGATCACTCACACGTTCTCTCTCTTTCTCTCTCTCTCAATCGCTCGCTCGTTCTCTCTCTCTCTTTCTGTATTTACAGAATATCACACACAATAGAAATTACAATAGTACAATATTTTACAAGTTTTACTTTTCCCATTCTCTCTTTTTTCTATCGTCCTCGTAGATTCTCGCTTTTTCGCCATCTAGTAGATAGTACTAACTAAGTAATACTAATAATAGTATTAATATATACAACACTAGGTCGCATTTCTTTTTTTTTTCTTTTTTTTTCTCTTTTTCTTTTTTTTTTTATTTTTTTTTTTTTTTTTATTTTTTTTTATTGTTTTTTTCCTTTTTCTTTTTTTCTTTCTTTTCTTTTTTTTTTTTTTTTTTTTTTTTTCGTTCAACTTTTCGCAACCAAGCACCGATCGTGCCCGGCACTAAAACATCGTTTCGCTCCACTATCACAACGTTTTAATTAAAATCCGCGAAGAAGTGCGTACGATTGGTCGAGGAACGATTAAACCGGAACCCTCGACGAGTCCCGATCTTTTGTTTCGCGATTGATAAATCGAGGCACGAACGTGGCTTGAATTACGCGAACCGCCGCCGTTGGAAATTGCTTTCGTCTAATTCGTAACGCTGTGATTGCCGAGACACGATTTTTCGTGTTCGAGAACGCGTCATAACATCTCTCTCTCTCTCATTCACTCACTCACTCACTCATTCATTCACTCTTTCTCTCACTCTCTCTCTCACTCTCTCTGTATTTCTTTACCATATATTGTTTAAACCATTCGATTTAATCCATATTTACAATCATCACAACCATTACTTGCAATCCGGATAGAGGTAACTTGATTCATTGGACATTGAATCCTTGATCATGTTATTGTTGATCCAATTATTCTACGCTCGCCGTAGAAATTGTTAGCTATCGGATAATACGATCCTCCGTTTTTAAATCTTTTCCTAAGTTCCACGAATATCACCGCGTGAAATAAATACCAACGTTACTCGAAAGACTGATCTCGTCTCGTTCTAACTCTTTGTTTAATTTCGCATCTATCTATGTATCCTGTATCGTTCGAAACGAATTTGTTAGAACGGACGAAAACAGCGTTTCGAGATAAACTTTCTCGATTTTTTTAACCGAGAATCGATCGAATCCCGATTTTATCGAGAAAATTTTATAGGAATAAAAATTTTTAAAGTATCCTTTCGAAAAATTCCAAATTCTTATTAATTCTTTAAAGATAATTTTTCCTTTATTTTTCCATCGATAATACATTCCGATTAAAAATTTGTCAAACTTATTCGAAAAACAAGTTATTCCTTTTCCCCACGTGTGGAAACATGATTTAACTAAAGATAATTCCAGAGGGTAATTTCAAGCAATATTTTCCTTTACAAAAAACACTTTCGTTTAGCCATTGTTAACGAATTTGATAATATTGATAACAACATTGGAAAAATCACTAGTAGCTACGTGTCACGTACCGTGCTCCTATTGTTGTACAAAAATGAATTACAATAAAAAAAAAATAATAAACGCGTAAACTTCAAATTTGTACAAAAATTTTAGCATAAACCGATTCACGCACATTTTCTCCAACATCCTCCCCCTATATACAAATTACCATTCTCTCCAACTGGTTCGAATAAACGTTCAGTTCTCTTCACATTCTCCCTCTTTCCCCGCGTAAATCTTCCCCTTTGGCCCTTTCTTGCACTTGTTCTCCACCAAAAGATTCTTCCATCCCGATTCTCGACCGTTGATCAACATTAGTAGCCACCTTGTTCCTCGATCCCTCGATTCCTCGATCCCTCGATTTCTCGATTCCTCGATCCCTCGATTTCTCGATTCCTCGATTTTCTCGGTTTCCTCGGCTTCCTCGGCTTCCTCGATTTCCTCGGTTTCCTCGATTTCCTCGATTTCCTCGATTTCTCGATTCCTCGATCCCTCGATTTCTCGATTTCTCGATTCCTCGATCCCTCGATTTCTCGATTTCTCGATTCCTCGATTTCTCGATTTCTCGATTCCTCGATTTTCTCGATTTCTCGATTTCTCGATTTCTCGATTTTCTCGGTTTCCTCGGCTTCCTCGGTTTCCTCGGCTTCCTCGGCTTCCTCGGTTTCCTCGGCTTCCTCGATTTCTCGATCCCTCGATTCCTCGATTTCCTCGGCGGCGGAGGGAACTAGTAAGCGGTCGCTTGGTGATGCATCAGCGGGTTGAAGTGATGCGCGCCGAGGTGATGGGGAGGCGGTGGACCCGGCAACGGGCTGTGCTGGGGACCGACCGTTGGCGGCTGACAGACGTACCACTCCGTCAACTCTGGGCCCCTGGTCGAGGGATGGCTCGACGGTGGGTTGGTCGTGGTGGTTGTCGGGACGACCGGGGGCGGCTGCGGCGACTCGGTGTGCCCGGTCACGGACAAGCTACCCCCGCTGCTGCTGCTCTCTTCACCCTCGCTCTCGTAACCCCCTCCTATCTTGCCCTCGCCCAGGGTCATGCCGTGCACCTGGAACCAGGAGGCGGGGCTTAACGTTAGACGCTCGCGGGAAATTTCGAGCTAGGAGGTAAGGTTCGAGGGCCGCGCTGGCTTGGTTAGTCGGTTAGGATTTGTCAGGGGTGGATGGATGGAATGCTGAGGGGAGGAGGGGAAAGCGAGAAGGAATCGATAAGAGAAGAGTTTTGCGAAATAAACTCGGAGATAAACTAAAAGGGTTATAATTGGGGATGGTAATTGGTATTTCGCTCGAGGAAGATTTTATAGAAGAGTAGAAGAGTGATTGATTTGGATAAAGATTCGCGTCTCGATCGCGTTGTGGTGGAGAAGAGTTATCGGAGATGAAGGAAGGGAGTGATCGGGCGAGCAAAAGGAGCGTGCGTTAGTTAAAACCGGGATCAGGGAGATCGGTAGGTTTACCCATTTATCCGGCTCTGTCTCTCCCTCTCTCTTTCTCTCTCTCTCTCGTTCTCTCTCCTTCTGGTCCTTCGTTCATAATTCAGTGAGCAAATCTCGACGACTGGCTTCCGCGAATCACAGGCCGGCGAAAAGCGTGGAGAAGCGAAAGGCGCTCTCGCTCCTATCCGACGAACCTATCGCGCACGTATCTCGGGAGTTGCCTTTTGGACGGTTCTGCTTCTCTTTCCGTCTTCTCTCCCCGCGTGCGCCACGGATAATTTCCTATTAAGATTCCGTAGCCGTTCGTGCATGAATACCCTTTGGATACCCGGCAGCAGCCACTCTTCCCACAACCGTTTCTCTCTCTCTCTCTCTCTCTCTCTTTCACTCTCTCTCTCTCTCACTCTCTCTCTCTCTCTTGTTTTTTATTTTTACTTTCCAGCCGTTCCAAACGTGTCCACTATCGTTTCCTAGCGTGAAACGAAATGGCAAACACGATAGGCCCCTTCCTCAGATAGTGAGTCTGGTGCGAGGGAACGATCTACAGATTAAGCCGAAATAATATGGAAAAAGAAGAAAAGAAGAAAAGCGATTAATTAATTATGGAGCAAAGCATCCGATTCGCCTTCTTGGAACATGGTCGAATAATGGATTTGTAAGAAGGAAAGAAAAGTTCAATTCTGTGACTCGAACTGGGGAAAAAAAAAAAAAAAAAAGAAAGAAAGAAAGCTCAAAATCATCGAATCGAAATTCGTTGAGCACGAATGGATTAAATTGATAGCAGGGGGGGGATAGAAGGGGATCGGAGTCATTTGAGGATTGCGCACGTACCTTCATATGTTTGCGCAACGAGCTAGGATGGGTATACGACTTGTCGCAGCCGGAAACTCGACAATTGTAAGGCTTGTCGGACGTGTGGACGTGACTGTGCTTCTTGCGGTCGCTGCTGTTCGCGAACCGCCTCTCGCAGCCTGAGTATTCACACTTGAACGGTTTCTCGCCTGGAAAAAGAAGACGGGAATTAATGACTTTGTAATTGAGTCCGGCTCGCTCCGCTGTGTCTACGTCTTCGCGCGCTCCGATACTTAATTGAAATCTGCTTCCTCCTGGAGGAGAGACGTAACTCTAGGGATAGAAAATGTTAACCACGTTTCCTTTTCCTCCCTTTCCGTCCACCGTTTCCCATTTAATCGCAACGATCCAGATCGTTCGTTTTATTCCAAATTTACCTAATCTCTTACGTAGATCGTTCCTCCCCTATTGCCGAGAGAATCGAGACTTTAGATCTCTTCTTTCTCAAATTTTTAACATGTTTCGCAATCACGTCTTGCTTATCGCTCGCGAAATAAATAATTTCGAAAAGCTACAACGTCTTGGAAAGCTACGCGCAATTCCAAGAGGATGGAAATATTATTCTATCGGTTCTATTCCACGGATCTTAGAAGCCTCGAGGGAGGAGGAGATGTTGTCTTGAAACATTTCTAAACACGTTAACTACCAGCAGCGATTATCCGGTGCGGCAAGGGATGCGTTGGAAAAGCATTTTCTCCGGGGGAGATGCTCGCGGGGTTTCTCGTTCAACTCACAATAGCCTGCTCGAAATGCGATCGCATCGCTTTTACATCATGATTTCGCGAGTATCTTGATGAGCAACGGTGGAACATTCTCTCCTCCGGTTGGCCCGGGGGCGAGGAGAGGCGCAATGATATCGAGAGATAAGCTTCCTCTGCACACGAATAGCCGCCGCCGCCGCCGTCGTCGTCGTCGTCGTCGTCGTCGTCGTCGGGGCGCAACGAGACCGTGTGGCGTGACTCTTATTTATTTCCACCGGAAGTTGACTGGAATATATTTTACCGTCGGCTCACACCCCGCCAACGTCCTCCACCCGTATACACTCCCTTTTTCCGGCCTCCTTCCTCCTCTCGACTCTCTCTCCCTCCCTCTCTCTCTCTCTTTATCCGAGAAGAAGCGATGGAGACGCGAGAACAGGAAGCGCAAACTTGGCGGATTTTTTTATGGGGAAAATGGTGGAGGCCAACTTTGCCCTCCCTTTTAAGCTCAAGGGGAGAGAAAAAGGGGAATTCCTAGAGATTCAACGTTTGTCCAACGTTTATATATATATATATATATATATATATATATATATATATGTATTCTTTTCTCCCCGTGGAAATCGAGGGAAATGATGTTCCAAGGATACTTCGCGCGAAGCGAAGAAAGAAATCGATATTCCAACGATTCCCTCATTTTCAACTTGTTGTTGATCGAGACAAATTCCGAATAAAGGATCCAGTTTCGAATTCCATGATTCAAGAACGGACAAACAACTCCCCCCTCCGCAATAAGAGGATCCTACTGGCATTTGAAAATACCTTTTTATCTTGACGCGCATTTCCATCCCATTTTTCTTTTTTTTTTTTAAACAAAACTCGCAACTGCGATAGGGAAATTAATTTTTCCTCCATTCCTCCATGTATCTATGAAAGTCGCGTATATAATATAAATAAGCGGTCGACGGGACGAGCGAGCGCGGGGATGGTGGGTTTTCGCGTACGTGGATCGGGGGCGACGTGGTCGTTATTCATCTCACGTGTGAAAAGCGCGATAACATTGCCGTGTTACGGTGACGTATCGCCGCGACACAGATTATATTTAAATCGGTTGGACGTGTGTCGGGGTGCGGGTACTTATGGCAGCGGCGTCATAAGAAGGCGTCTTAAATATTTATGAAGCTGGAAAGATAGCGGTCCGCGCGATCGCGCGCCCGGTGTCGCCGTCTTATCTGACGTTTCTCCGGCCTCCTCCTCGCTCCCCTCTTCTCCCTTCCCTTCCCTTCCCTTCCCTCCTGCACCTCGACCATCGCGCTCAACGTTTCAACGTTTCGTTCGCAATTTGCCCAACGATATACGCGCGTAACCGCGAACCGTATCGAGAAACTTTATTAGGGAAAATTTACGATCCCTCCTTCCCTCCCCCTCCGCGCGTGGTTTTATCTGATCGAGGAGCAAGAGAGGAACTACAGTTTGTATTATTTATACTTCCTTTCCATCGTAACGAAAGATCCTAAGGTAAGCTCTAGGCTACACGCGAAAGACAGAGTTATCGGGTTACGATCTTGGATCTCTTGGAGCGGACTCGAGGAGGAAATTAGGTCAGCCACCTAATTCGTAGCTTTTTCTTTTTTGTGTCGGAATACAGAGATCGTTGCTATCGACGAGCCTCGTTTCGGAGAGGGTGGGGAATGGATTCGCATTTTTTATTCAGAAATTATTCTGGAGACGATGAAATTTTCGTCGATTCGTATTTTTGTTTCGAGAAGAATTGAAATTGATATTTTTAAAATTTGTTGGATCAAAGATTCGTTTTCATTTAGTATTCAATTTTCAATTCTTAATTCTTGCTAATAAATTGCTCGCGCATTTTATTATAATCCGAGTATCATAACGATCCCCATCTTGATTTCCAGATTCTCGATCTCGACTCATCCTCGGTGTCTCCACCCATCGATTCGCACCTCCTCGAGGAAGCCTCTCGATGGCCAATCGAGACGGGGTTCGGTTGGCTCGAGGTGGCAAGAGGCCGGTTATCCCTCACCGGTGTGAAAGAAAAGAGTGTGCGTCCCTGTGGCGTGCTCCTTCCAAAAACGGGACGATTAATAACTTTTCAAATCTGTCCCCGGCAGGGTCGTGAGCCCCGGCGGGGCCGGTTCGGTAGCGAGCGCGTTGGCAAATAAATAGCAGATAAATAAAAGCTCGCGTCTCTCCTACGTCGTGCATTCTGTCGCGGGGTTGCGTGTGCAGATGGCAACAATATGCCGTGAAATATTGCCCCCGGGTTGGTCGTGTGCGGGGCCGTGCACGCGTGCGTGTGCGTGCCTCGTCCAATGGGAAACAGTGTGCCTCGGATACACGCGGATCCTCTCTCGTTTTACCTTCCAGTCGACGAGACGAGACGCTGCAAGGATTCTTGGCGCAAGGGGAGAGATACGTCCCCCTCTGTCCCCCTTGAGGGGAAGCTCGAATAAGCTTGAAGAATTTCCCGTGCGTGTGTATATTGGTTTCAACGATGGAGGGGTGAAGAATGAGAGAAAGAGATAATAGATTGTTAATCGACTCGACGCGGGTGGAAACGTGGTACTTTTTTAATCATGTACGAATTAGTCCAAAGTGATGTAATATCATCGATCGAAGCTTTACAATTTTTACCAAATCTCTAAATTGCTGGTTTAATAAAGAAAAGAATTTTTCTTCTCGAGAACAATCTCTTCACGGAACGCGATGCAACTCGCTTGGATGATACTTTTTAATCATGTACGAATTAGTCCAAGGTGATATCATCGATCGAAATTTTACAATTTTTACCAAATTCTCTAAATTGCTGGTTTTTAAAGAAAAAAAAAAGCTTCTCGAGAACGATCTCTTCACGGAACGCGATGCAGTTTGCTTGGATGATACTTTTTAATCATGTACGAATTAGTCCAAGGTGATATAATATCATCGATCGAAGCTTTACAATTTTTACCAAATTCTCTAAATTGCTGGTTTAACAAAGAAAAGAAAAAGCTTCTCGAGAACGATCTCTTCATGGAACACGATGTAACTCGCTTGGATGATATTTTTTAATCATGTACGAATTAGTCCAAGGTGATATCATCGATCGAAACTTTACAATTTTTACCAAATTCTCTAAATTATTGGTTTAATATATAAAAAAAAAAAAGCTTCTCGATGTTGGAAAACACGGAACGCGATGTAGCTCGTGCAGAAGTAAAGCAACGAACCCGTTGGCGAAAGTGGATCGTGCGACGACGACAGAAGAGGGAAGAGCAAGCGTGCACAGGGGACACGCAGACGCGTATACATAAAGTGGAGATTCATGGTGCAGCATGGTTACGGTGTACCCGTGTGGCTGGCTGGGGGAGGCATGGCCCCGAAGAGCAGTTCCCGAAGGGCAGTGTAGGCACCGTGTTATGACTTTCAGAATGGGGAGGCACAATGGCCCAGATCCGCGCCGGATAAAATAGTTATTATAATCGTTTTGGCTACGGCCGGGATCGAACCGAGCGAGAGAGAGAGAGAGAGAGAGTAGCCGAGCGTCGTGAACGCGTATGCGTATACTTCGATCCGTGCGGCTACGAGCGAATTGGATGCAACGTGAATTTCACCCATGTCCCGAACCCGGATCGTCTCCAAAGAGAACAGTTGGAGAAGAAGAAGTTGAGCCGAGGATCGGAAGAATTGCGATCCCAATCTCGAAGTTGGTGGATCCAATACTCGAATCGAATTCCTGTTTGGTAAATTTCCCTCTGTTATCCGGAGATTAATTTTTAAATCGATCGATGTTCTTAATTCTTGCTTGAATCAAGAGATGTTTGAAGGCGTTGAAAATTGCGAGAGGGAATATCTTAGGAAAGATCTTTCGCTTGTTGCGTTTTTCCTTGAGAAAAAGAAAAAGGGAAAAAAGACACGCGTTTTCTGGAAAGCCCAAACGAATCTCGAAATTTCAAGAGAGAGAGAGAGATTTTTAGTTTTCGCGGCGAAGCGTAGAGATTCGTGCAGAAACCCCCCCCGGTAAGATTTACTGCCGATACACTTCCGTCTCGGCAAGGAGAGAGAGGGAGCAAGAGGCTTTTCCGTCGCCACGGTTCACACCTTGAAGAGTATTTCTGGTATAAAGGCAATCTAGAATTCCATCTTTCCTTGAATACCTCTTAGTGGGAGACTCATTGAACTGCAGTTTTCGAAAAATCTCTCGGAGTGATATATGGGCGTATACCCCATTGTCCTTTTCAAAATCTCCTCACCTCTCTTTCTTTCTCCCGCTTCTTTCTCTCATTTTCCAGGGATAATGGATGATTTTTCGCGACCATTATACTGGAAGAGGACACCAGGTCCCTGAACGGGACATTGTTGCAAAGCACGGCAGAAAACCAAACTCCCCCCCCCCCCTTCTTCCTCTCCCTCCCTCTTCGTTTCGAAAATCTTTCGACCAGTCATTCTCTCCGTCTCCCCTCTCTCTCTCTCTTCCTCTTCTTCTGCTCGCTCCATTCCCTTAGCTCCGTTCCCCTCTTCCCTATTATCGAGAGGTTCTCGGCTGGATAATTTTCTTGTTATACGTTGGGCATTAGTGAAAACCGAGGAATCATCCCTGCACGTTGTATCCTCCGTCGCATCGTTCGTTTCCCTCCGGAAGATAAGATCCCCGAAAAGTCGACGAGAGAGAGATCGACACCGAGTCGAGGCTTGGCGTTTTGGACGGATTAGGACGGGTGAGATATTGGATCTAGATAAATCCAATGGGAGGCTCGCGTTTCGTAAATTGATTGTGGATCCCTCCCTTCTTTCTCCCTTTCTCGCCATTCTTTCTCCTCTTCCTCTCGAACTTCTTCTCCTTCACGGCTGATTTCTGCTCCTCCGTGGCAAAAGTCTCTCTCTCTCTCTGTCCGATGGAGAGTGAAGAGAGTGAAGAGAGGATTTTTGATGATCGATGAGCTGCTTTGGGGGGAACGAAAGCGAAACTGTGGAAATTTCCACTCTGGAAGTCGCTTTTCACTCGCTGTTTTAGAATTGGAATCGTGATCGGATGATAATCAAGAGAGCGGCCGAAAATGGAAGCGGTACGTGTGCAGTTATATATATATATATGTGTGTATACACTCGTTGCATCACGATTCCGTTTACGATCATCTCTCGAATCGCGTTCAGCACGAAGCGCGTGCTTCACCTGAACTTCTCTCCGTGTTTTTTCCTCTTCCATTCCAGTTCGTGGAAGGACACGTGTCGCAAGATTTCAAGTGGCATTTGAAACGCTTCTATGGATGTTGCTTGCCCGACGAGTTCTGCTCGGTCGGAGACGTTATCGACGACGATAATGCTCGTTGAACACCGTGGAAAAATGTGGACGCTGTTTTTTCGACGAATCGTGTATATACGAATTGGAAAAATCTGTAACGATTCAATTTATCATTGAAAAACGTCGTAAACGAATATTTCGAGAGTTCGCTTGATTCGAGAATAATAATTTCTCGACGGTTTTTCATTCTCGACTTGAAAAGATTTTTAAAAGTTTTTCCAAGCAAATGTATACCGATTCGATACAATTTGCAGCAGTTTGAATCAATGTCTTCCGTTTTGAAATAGTATTTGAAGGATTCGCTCACGTAAGTCAAAATTACGATAATTTCATATCGAACGAAAATTTCAAGGAATTGAAGAAAGATTTTCAAAAGTTCCGTATACTTATTCTCAATCTTCGAGATCGATGACAATTTAAACGAGATTTTAACGATAAAAATCTCGCGCAAACGTGATCAACGTTACGAATTAACGTCGAAAGAAATATTCCAAGATCGATCTATCGGGACAACGCGTTAGCGTTGTTAACTTCTTCATCCATCTTTGTGTCTTTTACGCCACCAGCAACCTCTTTATCTCGAAAGCGATAAGAAATCAGGCGCGATTTTTTCGAATCCGTTCCGAGACGACCGATCGACAAACAGGATAAAAAAAAGGCCAGGCTCCGAAGAATGATTCTTTATCTTATCTCGACAACATCTGTAGCTGGTGTTTTTCGGCGCTTTCGATTCCCGACAGAGGAGATTTCTCGGCCGTATCATGGCGAAAGCTGGCGCGTTTTCGAGACAGAGAGAGAGAAAGAGAGAGAGAGGACGGACAAACACTCGAATTACCTTGGTGGTGAAACATCTGTCGATGGCGTTCCTCCCTTTCAGAGGCAACATGGTGGAATGATCGGCGCATCAACCGGTAGTTACGTTTACCCACGGATTTGCGGTTCTTTTTTTTTCTTCTTTTCGCCCGCCTTTTCCCCCATTCCTCTTCCCCCCTCCCCCCTTTTCCTTCCGTCTCTTCCTCGTTTGCCGATTCACAGCGGCGGAAGCGCTGTTTCCCAACGCTGCCTCTCTCGAGCATCCTTGATTCTTCGCCCTTTTCCAGGCAGGTTCACGTGGCTGGATTCCGCGCCACAATGGAGAAAGCTTTCCATTTTTATCTCGTCATTTCGTATTTTCCTCGGAGTCACATCGCTGTTACAATATACGTAAGGCGATTGTTTTCGAATTATTATTATTATCATTTGTCGCCTAACAATTGCAGGAAATATATATATATATATAGATTCCTGTATTATTTTGAACGAATTCTCTTTCACGTATATACACACACGTATATAAGTTCGTTCCCTCGAAAGAGAGAACCACTTTCTCGCCAAATCCAGTTCCTTCCCCTGGAGGGGACGTGTCTCATTCCGAAAGAGATCGCGGAGGAATCTTGATTCCCCGAAAATTCGGTAGCCCGGTGTCCTGCACGTAGGTGCAGTTTAGAGTCGTATATCCTTGCCCGTTATCTGAGTCGGGATGCTACCGTGGCACTCTCACACACACACACACACATACTCGTGTACACAAGCGCGATTCCATTCCTCGAGTCGAGCCCTCTCTCGCGCGCCGGTTTACACGACGTTTATACGTGTTTATGTAAACTCGGGCCGCGGAGCACACGTGTTGCTGCTGTCGCTGCCAACTAATCTCTTCCACTCTCTCTCTCTCTCTCTCTCTTTCAGGCCTCGTCCCTCTCTCTCTCTCGGCTAGGCCGAGAGAAGTCAGATCGAACCGGGAGATTTTCAGAAACTGGCCGGCATAAAAGATAGGGGCGCCATGGCACGATACTACGCTGCCCATCTAGAGTTACACGCAGGGTCGGTTACCTACACAGCTCTATGCCTGCTTCCATCTTGCTACCCGGTGGAAAACAGAAAATCCGGAGGATTTCGATCTCACCAAGACGAGAGGGGAGGGGGCCACTCTCGCCTTGATTACACGGAAATCGATACCTTGGAATTTCGACGAGGGGTGTCCCTGTTTAGACCCCTGGTTGTTGACCCAATGCACGTCGTCGTTTCCGCGGTCGCCGTTCTCCCCCTCCTCCTCCTCCTCCCTCGATCGCTACCGTGTACGGCCCTGAGTTGAGACACCGCGCTCTCCCACCCCGTATGCAAAGCGCGAGTTATTTATTCGTGGAAGGTGGCAGTTTCTTTTTTTCCCCCCCTCTTTTCTTTTCCTTTTTTTGGACACTGACCCGCGCGTATATAGTTGTCACGCCGCTGCGTATCTTTGCACCGATCTACCATAATTGAATATCTGGCAGGGAGAGAGCGAGAGAGAGAGAGAGAGAGAAGTGAATTCTCTTCTGGTTTCAATCTCTCGAGGAACGCATCCTCTGAGAAACTTTTTTCCTTTTTTTAAATAAAAATATCGCTCTCCTCCGTTATTTTTCATCGTCTCTCTCTCTCTTTCTCTTTCTCTTCTCCCAAGGATATTCGATTGGTTCTGTCGAGATCCAAATATCGTGGCGGCATTCATCGGAGCGTAGATCCCGATGGTAAACGGTTTTTAAGCGGCCAATATATCGAAGCGTGTGCGCGCGCCCCTCGATACACAGGTAGCATACAAACAGAAGAGGCGGCGGCGGGAACACACGCTCGAGGGCCCTCGAAGATCGGGCATTGAGAAGCAAAAGTAGGTGCGCGCCCTTATCCCCCTTGGTTCAACACTGAAAGTCTCGTCAACTTTTGCACGGGCCACGGAGAAAACAGCAAACAGATTCGGCCGGGATCGTTTCTCTCTCTCTCTCTCTCTCACTCTCGGTTCTCTCCGTTAAATAGAAACGAAAGAGGGCTGCGTTGAATCGCTTTGTCGCATCTTTGTGCACCGGTGCTAAACGGCAAAGGACGAGGCAGAAATGGACGGTGAAGGAGAAAATGGTGAAGCTTGGAGAAGAGGATGAAGGATAGATAGAGAGAGAGAGAGAGAGAGGCGGAATGCTTGTTAGAAGGCCTATTGTGAGGATTTTTCACGAAAGGAAGTTCCTTCGTCCACCGATTCGACTCGTTTGGAAAGGTTTGCACCGCTGATCGAGAAGTTTTCGCTTCTAAAGGCGGGACACGGATAAGAAGGAGACGAGGAATATTCCGAGTGTCGAAACTCGGAAGGGAGGGAGGGAGGGAGTAATCGGGAGTGAAAAGAAAAACGCCGGCAGATTAGCATTTCAGGTTTTGAGAACCGGAACGAATTGTGTTTCGAGTGCTGCCGTACGCGTACACGGCTACTTAGGTCCACTTTTGCCTCTCTTAACCCTCGACAACCCTCGCTCTAGCCGTCCCTTTGCGCTCCACGTTACGATTCACGCTCTCTCCTCTTCGCTTTGCGACGTTTAAACATCGAAAACGTCGGATAAAAATCTCGCACAAATACGACGTTGCATTCTGTTCCAAAAAATAAAATCATCCATCGCTCGCGTTAGAAAAGCGGAGAAAGAAAATTGAAAATGTCTCCTCTCGAGATTCTTCGCCTCCTTCAAAAGAAATTTCGATTCTCCTCCGAGGAGAGTAAAAGTATTACAAGTATACCCTCGTGGCGCGAAAGAGGAAGTTGGTTGATTTACGCGTGGCCAGGATTAAAGTCGAGAGGAGAGAGCTCCTTTTCATTCCTCGAGGGAGTGCGAAAGACACGAGGGAGTCACAACGAGAGCAAGGAGAGCGAGGAGAGGTCGCGATTTTCGAGAACTCGAAACGATGTAAATTCAGCGGAGATCGAGATGAGGAGATCTTTTTGCGCTTTTATTCGATTCGCTCGGGATATGGAGAAGAGAAGAAGAAGATCGAATCGCGAGCAGTCGAAGAGGAAACCGGAAAGCGTCAGTCTCGGAGAGATTAGCGAGATCGCAATAATTCGGAGGATCATCCTTACCTCGTAGCGAAAAATCGAGGTATTTCGACGCACAATGGACTCGTTCACGGAAATTATTAATTCGAGAGGAGAGGGTGGATAAGAGAAGAGTCTGGGAATCCGGTTGAATCGGAAACAATGGCGGCCAATCGTGGAACGCCGAATTAAACGCACTTTAGTCACGGTTAATTTGGTTAGCCGACGTTTAGTCATTAATAGATGGTGGCGCAAGATCGATCGGTATTTATTGACTGCCGATGATTCGACGTTTTCTCCACCACCACCACCACCACCCCCTGTGTTCCTTTCATTCCTCCTTCCCCTCTCGATCCTCGATAATTTCTCTCCGCCACGCAGACTTGCTCTCGAACTTGACGTGGCCCGGGTCTCTCTCGTGTGTGGGCCAGTTTTAGGTTTATTAATGAACCAGCGCCGACCCGCTCTGCCGATTAGACACAGGGCGTGGTGGGAAGATTGCTAAATCAGATCGCGTTCCAGACCCGCAGCCTCTATTATTCCTCTCGCCCTGCATATACGTATATACACGCCCAATATCTCTCGACACTCTGCTCCGGAATTTCAACCCCCTTTCAACGATCAACCCTTCCGCGTACGCTTTAATATCAACCACCCACGAGTAAAAGGGAAACGGACGAAAACAAAAACACGATTTAAACGAAACGCGGAGGAGCGACTTCGCTCCACGACCTCCTCCCCGGAAATAATTTGGAATGGATCGAAAAGAGAGAGAGAGAGAGAGGGCTTGAGAACCCCCTCCGGCAATCTGAGAGCTCGTCCAACGAATGGTGGATCGTCCCTCGGCCTGGAACAGGGGGTGAGAGAGAGGAGGGGGAGCTCGGGGGAGGGGTCGAATCGGTGAACCATGGGGGAAAGGATCGGGCCGAATGGGTATCCGGAGAGTGGGAGAGGGAACATAATGTTTCCCACAGCGCGAGGAGTTGTATATTTTACGATATGGCGAGCAATTTGACATCTCGCGCGAGGCATAATTCACGCCCGTGCGCGGAGGCTGGTGTGTGCGTGGCCCTCCTCGCCGCCCTCCTCCTACGTGCGCGGTGATAGCGGCCCCCTCTCGCTGTGTGCCTGTGTGCGCGCGCGGCGTGCGTGGCGTGCATCGACGCGGGGGAACACGCGAGAGAGGCATGAAGGATAGCTGTGCACACGCGTGCATGCACGCACGCACCGGCGCAGGACAGGTACGATACGCAACCGTCCAGACCATTACGGTTCTCGGACTGTTCGTAAATACCATCCTTTCTTTCTTTCTTTCTTTCTTTCTTTATTCCGAGGATGTGTCTATTTATTATTGTTAAGGGAAATAGGGACGAATATATATATATGTATATGTATATATATCGGGTGAACAGATAACAGTTTGGTTCTGGAAGTGGAGCGAATTGAAAGTAGATAAATGACATAAATGTATTGCGTTCGTTCGAAGGGAAATTCTTGTATCTTTATTTTTCATTAATTTTCTTGAACGAGTTGACCGCATTGGGACGAGGCTACGTCTTCCAGGCCAAGTCTAATTGATTGTTAATTATTTCCCAAGATGATTAATCGAGGTAAGGAATGCTGCTCGAGAATCCTCCTCTTTCGATTTCCAACCTCCCGTTTTTATATACGTAGAAATATCGATTGCGCAATACAATATTGTACCATGATTTTTAAGATTATACGGCGCGCGAACCCTTTCCAATTGAACGATGGACAGAGGCGAGTAAAAAAGGGAACTTAACAAAACTCGTGGTCGTTTGCCTTGGAGGAGGAGTAGTGGATAATTCGCACGCGGAAGCTGGTGGATTCTAATCTCGCCGCAGGCCTCCTCCATTTACAGCCGGGAGAGAGATTCGAGCCGAGCTTATGTCTTTTTATCGCTGATACTCCGTTGGCGTGCTCGCGTGTCGTTTCACGCTAGAATTTTATTTATCGAGACTTTTCCCTCGCCGACGCCTCGACGCTCTTCCAAATCGTTTTTTCCCCTTTTTTTTTTCTCACCCTGATTAATGCCTCGCGTTTCAAAATCCAGTCTCTGCTAGATCCTCGTCGATCGTGCTACGAGGAGCTAATACGAGGTAACAGAAGAATATTATGCGCGTGCACAATTCTTCTACGGTAGCTAAAAAAAAATAAAAAAAGCAAACGCTAATACACGCGTTTATTATTATGTAATTAGATAGAACTTGGAAGTAAACGTCGTTTGTTACGATACACATACGAGAGATAAGAATGGACGAACGGTTATAACGGGATAATAATATTATTATTCGGTGTCGTTCCATTTCCACTCTGTTACACGCATCGTTGTCAAACGATGTATCCAGTGAGTCGTTCCGGCGGGTTTCACGCGCTCGTTTCATCGTTTCTCCTCCGCATCCTAATTAGCCGCGAACAATACGCAATCTGCGTCGTCTGTACGCGGCACCGATTCTTGCGCTTTGCGCCCAACAACCAACAACTCATTCCACACCGGTTAGTTAACCCGCAACAGGCAATAAATCCACGTAGAATCGGGGGACCAGCGCTACTCCCCCACGTGTCATTCTAACACGTGTACTCGATCGTTATCGCTTTCCAGACGTGAGTTTTACAACGATCACGCTTCGCGTTTTTTCGGCAGATCGAAGTTGGATCGCCTTTGTTTCCGTGTGCGGAGCGATAACAGAGAAATTCGAATAAGAATCGTGGGAGGGAAAAGTTTGGAAAGTAAGTATGTTCGATTCCAAATTAAATTAAAGATTTAGAAATTGTATTAGGGAAATCTTCGAAATTGAAATTCGAGGGAAAATTAAGGGTTTTGTTTATTTATTCTTTTACCCTTATTTTTAACTCTGAATTTAATCACGATAATGGACGGACCATCTCGAAACAACCAATTCCAAATGGTGTACAGCTTCGCTGTTCGGAAGCCTTAGACCAAACTCGTAAGAATCCTTTTTGGTGAAGGGGTCAAAAGTTGCGCAACGCGTTAAAACCCGTCTTCTTGGAGCGCGTCAGAAGCGCGTCGAACGATCGTGCAATTGCAACGTGCAACGCTTCCGATAATTTCTCCGCGAGAAAAGGGGAGAGAGTAGTCGAAAATTAAATTATAAGACGGGTATTCGACAAGAAATATTCAGAGGATCTGTGTCTTTAGGGAAGATCTTTCCTCGAAAAAAAAAAAAGAAAAGAAAAGAAAAGAAAAAGAAAGAGTTTAGGAAGGAATACGTTCGCGAAATTAATTGAATTCTTAATTCGTTCGACGACAAATTATGTCCCGCATTGGCCACTTACATAATTGTCCCAGCCTCCGACTATATATCTCGTCCCTGGCTCGCGATCTAGATAAGCCTGTGTGCCCTTTACGAACTAGATTCGTGGCATTCCCGAGATGCCTCGCCCTCGGTATTCCTGGTATTCCTGCCAACTCCGCCAGGAATTATTCCTGTCCCTGTGAATTTATCTCGCATATAATAAATACACCGAAAAAAATTATTCGTATTTCCAAAGTATCTTTTCCTCTCGAGCGATGGACGCGACATTGTTTCTCCCGTGATCGTCTCTCTGTAAATACCGAAATAAGATTGGATCGAGCGTCGACGATTCGAAATTATTCCATCTTGAATGCGTGAAGAGATGAAGAGGAACAAAAAGAGAAGAAGAGAAAAACCTTCAAAGAAACAAGGAATATATATGTATATAGAATAATATCGATTCCTAACGCTTGATTTTTTTTCATCGTCGCTCGAGAAGAATAAATAAATAATAATTTTCAAATATATACTCGTCGACAAAAAAAATTAAGATCTATATAGGAGAAATATCGCGAGGATCACGCCTCTATACAAGATCCCACGATCGTCAAAAGGGGGCCAGTGCCAAAAGTCAAGCTTGGTACGCTCGCTCGGAGAGCGAGAGTGAAAGAAATAGAGAGAGAGAGAGAATATTTCTGCGTACGCTCGCACTAACGACGATATGTAAATGTTCTATCCGTTATCCTTGTCCCTTATCATTTTATCCTCCTCCGCCAGCGATTCCAACGAGGCATGGAAAGGAAAAAGGCACGGGAAGAGGGAGCGAGAGGGGAAATGGTAGGGAGAGCGGTGGATGGAAAAGGAGAGAGGAGAGGAGAGGAGAGAAGGAGAGAAAGAGGGCCCAGCATTCCAGAGCCCGGTCTCGACCCGCGACCCTCGCCCCCTAAATCATCCACCGCAGCTAGGCCGCAATTCCGTTTTGTTTTCTCCGCTCTTCTCTCCTCCTCCCTTCTTTTTCCCCTCTTTTTACCTCCTGTCCTTCTCTATTTTCTCCGTTTTCTTTTTTTCTCCGTTTATTTCTCCACCTTTTTTCGACCTTTCCTACCAGACCACGGAGACAACCGCTCGACCCTTCTTCTTCTCCTTCTCCTCCTCCTTCTTCTTCTTCTTCGTAGTCGTCGTCGTTGTCGTTGTCGTCTTCTTCTACTACTACTATTACTATGCTAGTAATATTATTACTACTACCACTACTTTGGTTCGCGTTTCGTGTTTGGCGAGGTTTGACGAAGGGATTCGACTGTGGGAAAATGGAAGGTTGGTAAGGGGATGGTGGAGAGTGACGAGACCCGTTGACAAGGTTCGAAACCTTGGACTTGGTCGGAAACGAAACGCCACGTATGGGCGTCGATAGTCGAGGCGCGAGATGAACCGACAGTTTCGAAAGAACCGATAAACGTGACGATGCGTTGTGAAAGGATTCACGCGGAGAAGATGAATTTGATCCGTACGAGCGATTAGCCCGATATACCAGGATAAACCAGGAATTTATTTCTCAACTTACTTTGATACGTCTTTATCGACGTATCTTTATACTTCCTCTCTTTCCAGAGAGAATCCAAAGATTCCTTAAATCTCTCTCTCTCTTTTTATTCTTCCTGACAAATCTACGTCCGTGACAAAGAATCGTATCACACATTTCTCTCTTTAATAAAACAAAAAAGGGATTCTTCCTCTGGATTCAAGAAATACTTTGAATTTGACAATTCAAAATAAAAGGGACCACCAATCCTCTCTATGGTAAACGATACGCCTATTTTCAAAATCTAAAAATAAGTCTCTGTATTCTTCCTGACAAATCTACATCCGTGACAAAGAATCGTATCGCACATTTCTCTTTCTCTCTCTATTTTTAATAAATCATATCCAAAGATACTGAAATTTCACAATATTCAAAACAAAGAAGGGATTCTTCCTCTAGATCCAAGAAATACTTTGAATTTGACAATTCAAAATAAAAGGGACCACCAATCCTCTCTATGGTAAACGATACGCCTATTTCCAACGTTCAAAATCTAAAAAGATGCTCCAATTTCCCCGAATCTTTATATATATACTTCCTGACGAATCTACATCCGTAATAAAGAATCAAATCCAAGAGATGCTGGAATTTCACACCGTCGAAAATAAAAGGAGATCACGGAGAACCGCCTGAAAAACCACGACCAACACGAACCCCCTCCCCCTCTTGTATCGTAAACGATACGCCTATTCTGAAGCTCGAAAATGCGAAGAAATTCCTAGCCGAGGCGTGTCAGTCGATGATCCGCTCGATACCTGGTGTCCCGTGGGGCAGGAACGAAGGGAACGCGCGAAAGAAGCGCGCGAGAGGCAAGTGGAGAGTCGATGTATATATATATATATATATCTCTCTCTCTTGGGTGTACCGACGCTGCCATTTAAACGGCGAAAAAGTATAATGTTACGGACACTCGATATTTTCTCGATGATCGTCATTGTGGGCCAACCGTGTTTAGCAGCGCCGCGCGCTTGGCAACCGCATTATTCCGCGCGCGGTACTACCGTAGCCGCGGTGGCAAGCATCCGCTTGTCGAGTGATTTACCCCGTCTTCGGTTACCCGTCGCTTCTCTCATTGTTGCCTTCCATCCCGTGGAACCGGATGGATATATACCTCTTTGGTGAAAGGCCAGTTTGTCCCGAGACGCGGGGAAATTGAATCCTTGGCCGGAATTGGATTCGTGGACGGACTCTTACCACGATCGACACAGGCTAATTAACATGGCCGTGTCTTGTCTTTTTACGGATACATTGGAGATTAGAAAGATTCTTATATAAGGCGATTGTATCGGGTTTTCGAACGAGTAAGAAAAAAGTTTTTTTATATAATAACCGTGTACGAGTGTTAAATTTAATTTAACGAGTTGTCGCGCGCAGATGTATGGATCGATAGATGGATCGTGGAATAGTTGGGAATTGCCCGTTTAAGTAAGCCGGGCGTCGTAAATTTACTCGACACTCTGCGCAACTCTGAGTTAACTGATAACGGTTGAAGAGACATTGAAAGAGATTAGCGTTGACACGTTCGATTACGCCGACTCTATCAGCTGTAACTTAAAGAAACGTAATATATGAGAAATAAGTTTATTCGAACGTGTCATAACGTCGGTTTGTTAATAGACGCGCGACGGAAGAAAGAGTACAGATTTTTAAACGACACGTGTGTACGAAATCGCGCGAGAAGAAGGGACTCGGTGAAAATATTTAGAAACGAGTTGGATCTCGGTCTGGATCATCGCTCTCGTTGCTTCTGCCTCTCTCGATTTTTCCCCGATTCCTCCTTTGGAGCCACGCTGTTCCTCGACCGTCGAAAAAAGAAAAAGAAAACGAAAAAAAAGATATCGCTTGTTAACTAACGGAAGCGGCCGGACGGTCGGACGATCGTTAAGCAGACTTTTTCGAGCGTGTCCCCCTTCTCCCCTCTCGCAAACAGAATAACACACGGTCACTTAGCACCGTTTAATTTTCACCGCCGTTATTTTACCGATCGCGATATCCGCGGAAACGGGCGGAAGAGGAGGAGGAGGAGGAAGAGGAAGAGGAGGAGAGGGGAGAAAAGAGTCGGTCGGAAGGAGGTTCACGGAGTTATTTTCTCGTCGAACAGCTCCATTCCGCGGAGGATAACCAGAAATGTTTGATTTCTTTTTCCCCACCCTGTTGTTCGCGCGCCACGGTTCCACTTGCACCTACGCATTTGCGTCAGCACAAGCATTCGAACGATGATCGGATCTTGTTCTCGCCTAGATTCGATCCGATTTTAATTCCCAGGAAACTCTATAATAATATCCCGTTTCCGTTTCTATTCTACACACGAAAACAAAGCTGCAATTACGTGTTGTTAGGTAATCGATCCTTTTTTTTGAGAAGAGGAATACCTGTACACGATCCAAATTGAATTAGAATCTTCTAAATATATATTAAGTGAACGAAAACAAAGTTGCAATTACGAATAACGTGTTGATGGATAATTTCTTTTTCTTTTTTTCTTCGAGAAGAAGAATATCTGTATATTTAATCCTAGCCGAGTTGAGTTAGAATTTTCTAAATATATTTTCGAAGTGAAAACAAAGCTGCAATTACGAGTTGTTAGATAATCAATTTCTTTTTTCAAAAGAAGAATACCTGTATAATGATCCTATCCTACGAAGGTTAAGTTAGAACGAAGATTTTTTTAAATATGTTTGCAAAGTGAAATTTGAACGGAAGCTGCAATTTTTTTCTCCTCGAGAAGAAGAACGTGTGTAACGATCATAGCCGAAGGAACAAGAGTTTTCTAAATATATATTTGCGTGTTATAAGTGAAATTTGAAATTGCAATTGGCCATCACCACCGGGACAGGGAGACAGGGAATGAAAAAAATCTCTCGTGCGACATTAGTGATTGGCAATTTTTAACGTTGGAGAGGCTTTGACCGATCGATCGAGGATAAAGGTCGAGAGGGGAGGGGTGCGAGATCGGGCTGAATGAGCGGTGAACGTGACAAACAGGTTTCTCATTAACGCTGCAGACGGTTGACGAGAAGCCTTGGAAACCGCGCGACGCTAATTGTGAGCTAACGCGACACGCGGCTACCGCAAGGAGGATCTCCTCGTACAACCGGAACACACACCCCGAGGTAATTTAATGGAAAACGATGCGCTTCGATTTTATCGATCCCCTCTCTCTCTCTCTTTCTATCCAACAGCTGTGCTCCGAGCAATATCACTTACTTACTCGTTTAAATTAGCGATCGAGCGAGGAAAAGGAATGCAAGATAATTTTTTCCAAGACGCCTCGCTTAATTTTTTAATCGTATCAAGATAACGCGATACGATCTAACGATCAAGATCCGCTTCGATTTTATAGAGATAAAGATTGCTTTGGGATAATCAGCGCTCGTTACGATATACCCAGAAGGAAGTATTTATTTCAATCTCAACGAGGCAAAGCGAATTGAAACGTATCTCTGATCCATAAAATCGCGATCGATCACCATCGTTTAACCGTTGTTTCTTCCGTTTACGAGAGACGTCAACGACGCGTTCCTCTCCAAGATCCATCCAAATGAAATGAAATTAAAAATTAAAAATGTATGTATTAAATTCTCAATTTATATCAAGGAATTTCATATTGAAATCGAGCAGGAAGTAAATAATGGCGCGAAGAAGCGAGAAAGTCTCTGTGTGATAAATCGATAAGCGTGGAGAAGGAGAGGAGGAAAGGGAAGAGGGAGAGGAAGCTGGCTCGCGCGTGGCCTCGTTATTTTTTCAGCTGACTGGCCGGGCGAGAGTGGCGAGAGATCGAAAAGGGTGGGCGCGATCGGCGCAATAATTAACCGGTTCTGTTTTTCCAGAAGGCAGATCGATCGAGTGCCCTATCTTGTGTTTATCGCGGGTTCCGCGCGCGTGTCCCGGATCCCTCACGCGGCTCATCCGGGACGCGCGCTTCCTCGTCTCCGTCTTGCCGATCGCCATCGCTTGTCCATCAAGCGCCGACGCGCGCCATTAACTGTATCAACACCCGTTTCCGCCTTCGTGAACCGGCTCCCTTGTAAGCTGGTGGTGTTCATCGACCAACGCGAATGGAACCGCCCGTGGCGGGGTCTATCTTTTCGTCCGAACGACGATCAAATTACGCGCAAGTGTGCACGGATGTATCGATGCTTGCTCGTATTAGGCAAACAGTTTCGAATTGTTCGAATGTATCGGGTTGGCAACTAAGTAATTGCGGATTTTTTTTAGAAAATCAAAGACAATTTTTTCATGGAACTAAGTAACTTTATTCTGTAATGCGTTGCCCATTTTGATCAATGACCTTTTGCCATCTTTCAGGCAGCATCATAATCCTACGTTCATAAAACTTGTGGTTTTTATTAGCAAAAGTGAATCAGGTACGATTTGATATCATCATCATTATTGAAATTTTTACCATTCAAGGAGTTTTGTAAAGATCGAAACAAAAAGTAATCAGATGGTGCAAGATCAGGACTTATGGTGGATGTGGCAAAACATCTCAACCAAGCTCCAATAATTTTTGCCGAGTGACCAAAGATGTGCGTAGCCTTACATTGTTACGATGGAATACAACAACTTTTCGATTTGTCAATTCGGGCCGCTTTTCTTCAACCGCATTGTTTAATTTCGTTAGTTGTTCAATGTAGACAACAGAATTGATCGTTCGGTTAGGTGGTAAGAGTTCAAAATAGATAATTCCTTTGTAATCCCACCAAACTGATAACAAAATTTTCTTTTGATGAATACTAGCTTTTGATGTTGTTTGAGCTGGTTCACGTGGCCTGCTCCACGATATTTTCCGCTTGATATTGTTGTAAACAACCCATTTTTCATCGCCAGTTATCAATCGTTTTAAAAATGGATCATTTTCATTACGTTTCTTTAGCAAATCGCAGCTGTTAATGCGTTGCGTTAAATGCTTTTCTTTCAGTTCGTGAGGAACCCATGTATCGAGTTTTTGAACATAGCCAAGTTGTTTTAAGTAGTTTTCAATGCATGTACGCGATACATGAAGCTTCTCTGCAATCTCACGAGTTGTACTATGACGATCCGAATCGATTATTGCTTTGATTAGGTCGTCATCAACTTCATGGATTCTCTCGAATAATACGATGTTTCTTCGTTGGATAAAGTTCGAGTAAGTTTTCAATTATTGGGATGTCAAATGTAAATTGCATTTATAGAATTTGGAATTTTTGGTCAAATTTTTGGAATGTATCGATATTTCTTTTATCCTAGATGGATAAAGTTCGAATCCAATTATTGGGATGTCAAATGTAAATTGCATTTAGAGAATTGGAAATTTTTGATCAAGTTGTTGGAATGTATCGATGTTTCTTCATTTTTATCCTAGATGGACAAAGTTCGAATCGTTTCCAATTATTATAATGTCAAATGTAAATTGTATTTATATTTAAGAGAATTTGGAATTTTTAGTCAAATTGTCGAATGAATGTGATGTTTCTTCGCCTTCATCTTAGATGGATAAAGTTTGCGAAAGATTTCGAATTATTGAGATGTCAAATGTAAATTACATTTGGAATTTTTTTTTGAATTCTCTGGGATTTTTGATTGTCGATGCGATGTTTCTTCATCTTCGTCCTAAGTGTAAAGTTTGCGAAAGATTTCAAATTATTGGGGTAACAAATGTAAATTGCGTCTGTAGAATTTTCAGTCAAGCTGTCAAATGTATCGATGCGATGTTTCTTCATCCTAGATGGATAAAGTTTGCGAAAGATTTCAAATTATTGAGATGTCAAATGTAAATTGCATTTGTAGAATTTAGAATTTTTAATTTTTAGTCAAATTATCGAATCTATCGATGTTTCTGTATTGACATTTACAAATGTAAATTGCATTTGTAAAATTTGAAATTTTTTTAGATTCTTTGGGATACTCAAGCTGTCGAATCTCGATGAGTCGTTCGAGTAATTGTTTTCTTTGCCGATGATCAGTCAATCAGCTCGATCCATCGCTCGATTTTAACGAGTCTATCGAAAACATTGGAAATTTCAAATCCCTTTGAACTTTTGAATTACGATTACAAGTGTATCGGCCTAAATCGTACTAAAAATCGTATCTTTCGATCGAAATAACTCATATTCTCACGAGTATCCCATAAGAATATTCGATTAGAACGTCGTTAAATTAATTTCGTGACACGATGATCCCTCCTCCAACATTTCTCAACAAGCCTCGACAGACAATGTGTCCCCCCGATTCGTCGTTTCGAACAACCGCGGCTCGGCTACGCGTGGAATAGAGTCGTCCAAGTTTTAAACCCGCGTTCGTGGACGGGATTATCGACAGGTTGAAGGCGTGTAACGTGGAATATGGCGAGGACTCGGGACGGTTACGACGCCGTTCGAGGAGCGCCAGCGGCGAACCATCTCTGCCCACCGCATCTCTCGCGTGGCCGTTCGCAACAAATCTTTCCGTCTAAATCAGTTTCAAATAATATACGCGGGCCGGCCACGCCTCGGGGCATCGCGGATGCAACCCAGCCGCCGCACATTTCGACGCATGAATCCTCTTTTAATGACCCTCCTCCCCCTCTGCTACCGTACAATAAGCTTCACCGTTTCTCTCTCATCCGCCTCGCTCTCTTCATCCCGCGCGCATATTTGCAGGGAGATAAGCTGATCGAGAGATTGTTCGATGAAAGGGACGAGTTTCGAAGTTTCCTTTTCGAAATTACTTTTTCTCCTTCTTCGAAAACTCGGAATATTTCTGCATTGCAATTTTCTCCTTTTCGAGAGAATTAATATCTTTAAGGATTTTTTAAATGATCCAAAAGGAGGTCATATCCTCCTCTTTTCACGAGTTTTAAATATCGTATCCGAACACTCTCTTTGTAATTATTCCTTCCTCGATTCTCATACGCGATCGAGGAGATGGAACGTTTATCTCGATTCTGTATCGACGGTGTCCGCTGAAGGTTGGTTTTCGAGGGAGGAAAGAGGGGCCTATAGAGGTGGCGTTTCCGGCAGGCGTTTCGCGTATCTCTCGCCTCGCGTTCCGCGCTGTCAAAGATGAGCGAGGGACCGGTGTCGGGCCGATCGATGAAGGTGTAGGCGAACAACAAAAGCCACGCGGCTCAGAAACAGGAACCTGGGGTGGTTTTTTATTGGTGGCTCGGTTTTCGAGCTGTGCACGCGCGAAACACCTTATCGACCCGCGGCCTTATCCTTCCTCTCTCGCTCCTCCTCGACTTGACGAGACGTCGAGGATTCATCTCGTGAAATATCCTTCTGATCTTTCTTTCCGATCTTTTATCTCTGTGTCACGATTAAAATTGTGCGTAGAAATACGTATTGGGTTGGCAGAGCATTCATATATACATATACATCATATACATATGTATATATGTATAGCAGATTTTCTTTAAAAAATTTTTGAAAGATCGATCACCTGTCGCTGTACGCGTTATTGTATAATTTTAGTTAATAAAAATAATAAAAATAATTTCTTAACGTGAAAATTATTGCCAGTGTTTCGAGTGAACGAGTCGGTTGGTTGTTATTAAAAAATTTAATACCGTCGCTTGAAAAAGGTTGCGTTAATTAATTAGATTCAAGTACGTCGAATTCCTTGTCGCTTAATGTCATGAAAATTCGATAAGGAAGGGAAAAAAGCGCCTGGTTAAAGAGATAAGAAAAATATGCAAATAGGCGCGTAAACGGAGATAAAACTCGGCCCGATTTAACCTCGATTCGGATCTCTGGTTCGCGACATCGATTCGCTTTAAATCAATGATCAAGAAAGGATCGAGCGAGGCAACGAACGCCGACAGAGGCGTTTCGAAATCGTAGGCAGTTAACGTCGAGATCGTAACGTTGAACGAGATCGATTATCGATCGCCGTTCGCTCGTTCGCCATTGCATCGCGTTGCCGTCGCTCTCTCGTTCCATCCTCTGTAATCGAACTCCGCTCGAAAACCCGCTCATCGGATCGATCTTTCGCGCGGAAAGATCTCGATGCGCTTTCGTCGTCTCGCCTCGGCGGATCGCGTCTTGTCATCGTTCGAGAATCGTTCGTGGACCAAGCGTGCAAGGTGTCTTACACGGTGTATCAATTTTAATATGCTAATCGATCGAGAATTCGCGAACAGTTTGTAGCACGTGTAAAACGTATCGTGCTTCGTCCAATTTTAATATCTCTATCGATCTTTATCCACGAGAATAGTTTGTGAAAAGTATCGTGCATTCTCCAATTTTAATATTTCCATGAGAGTTGACGAATAATTCGTAGCAAGCGTAAAAAATATCGTGCATCTTCCAATTTTAATATTTCATCCATGGAAATTCGTGAAAAGTTTGTAGCAATAAAAAATAACTGCATCCTTCAATTTTAACATCTCATCCATGAGAATTCGCGAATAATTCGTAGCAAACGTTTCCAATTTTAATATGTCTATCGACGTCTACGAAAATTCGTGAATAGTTTGTAGCAATAAAAAATAACTGCATCTTTCAATTTTAATATTTCATCCATGGAAATTCGTGAAAAGTTTGTAGCAATAAAAAGTAACCGCATCCTTCAATTTTAACATCTCATCCATGAGAATTCACGAATAATTTGTAGCAAACGTTTCCAATTTTAATATGTCTATCGACGTCTACGAGAATTCGTGAATAGTTTGTAACAAATATAAAAAATATCGTGCATCCTTCAATTTTAATATTTCGTCCATTTGTGAATAAGTTGTAACAAGTATAAAAAATCGTATCTTCCAATTTTAATATTTCGTTCATGAGAATTCGTGAATAGGTTATAGTATAAAAGTATAAAAAATCCCATGCATCTTCCAATTTTAATATTTCTTTCATGAGATCATTCATAGTTTGCAGCAAGCATAAATAATGCGTCCACCAATTTTAATATCTCCATCGATTTTTATCCACGAAAATCCGTGAACAGTGTATAAAAAGTATCGTGCATCCACCAATTTTAATCCTTGGATCTATGAAAATCGATGGAAAAAGACGTTCACAAGCAAGATAAAAAATATCGTGCAATTTTAATATTTCGTTCGAGACGAAATTCGTATTTCAGCTTCCGATCTCGTAATATCTCAATGGATTTATATATATATTCCATCGATCGAGAATTCGCTGAAATCCCTTAAACGGATCGCACGATCGATAATTAATTACTCATTCGTATCGCGGCCAATAGCGCGCAACGTTAATATATTCATAATTGGAAAGCTGTCGAGGCGTCACGTGGCCCCGCGAATATATCGATATCGGTAAAATAATTTGTATGCGCGGCTCTGGAATCTCTAGATTCTAATCGGCGAGCGGGGGAGGGAGGTGAACGTCGGTTTAGCGTGTTTCTGTCGACGTCACGCCGCCTTATCACAATAGCCGACCCGGCTTTCCATATTGGCCTCGCATAAATCCGATCATGCATCTCCGATTCCGATCTCAACGGCCGGCCGCCATTAGTTACCAACAGACTTACAATGTTCGTCCTCCCCCTTCCTCCCGTTGGAACGGTGCTTTACCGCGTCGTCGATCGTCCTCGTCGATTTCCTCGACGATTATATACTCCCGCCGCAAATATCATCCTCCTTCCTCGTCCCTCTTCTCCTTTTTCTTTCGCCACTCTTCCGCTTCCTGTCCCGTGGAATATTTCCTCCCATCTTTTTCCCTCCTGTCACCTTCCTTGGAAACGCTGCCTATTTTCTATTCTGCGCGTTCCTCCCTCCTTCTCTCGCGGAATTATTATTGCAATACTCGTCTTTTTGCACACTCGTTCGATCTCTCGTACGCGCGGAAAAATTTTAATCGATTTGCTCGATTCTTACGTACGTTGTTGACGTTGAGGAAATTATCACGCGATGATAATCGGTAAAAAGTTTCCTTCCATGCAAAATGAGAAGAGAGAGATTGATTCTTCTCGTCGCCGGGGAAAAATATTCAATCGTTTGGTTGAGCGTCGAAGCCATTTACTCGCTCCGAGTCCCCCTTTTTTTTCCTCTCTCTCCTCGACACGCTCGCCCCTACTTAACGCTTATTCCACAACAGCCCCCAGGTCGACGACTCATCCCGTATCATCCCCTTATTCCACTCCGTCTCTAACCCTCCGAAAATCCTGACCAATGGCGCTTCGTCCTAAAGGGGATACCATTGTCGATCCGACCAATCGTCGCGTCACTCGTATCACGCACGCATGCAAGAATCGACGCGTTTACACGCGTTTATTCTTCTTTCTTCTCTCTCTCTCTCTCTCTCTTCTTTTTTTTTATCTCTTCGGTTGGCTCGTCTCATCCTTCTTTGTCGACGGGGATAGTCTCTCTTTATAATGCATATCAATTTGCGCCTAATGGGTGACACCGTTTCCAACGGGTCGCATCTGCGGATTAATAGGAACGTTACTTATATATATATACCAGACGGTTTTTCAACTCCCCCACGCGATCATTGATCACTGATGGATAATGAAATGGAAGATTGGACCGATCGATAGTAAAATTTCTTTGATAATTAAAAAGGTGGGAAGAAAATGGAACGAATATTATTTATATAACGTTTCATCGGAAGATATTTTATTTCGAAATAATTTACAATCGACGGAGGATCGATTAATTAAGAATCGTGTCTTTTTAATAATCACTTCAACGAAACTCTTTCATCTTTCCATCTTTCTTATTTCCATTAAGTCGGGAATTATAATCTAATTTCACTTTGATAAAAACACTCTCCGGAGGGACAGGGGAGGGGAGTACATCTTGGATCGTCGAGCGTAAAAACAGAGAGAAAATCTTTGGAATAACTTTGCTCGCTTGTTGTTAAAGTTGCGAACAAACTTCTGAATACTTTGTCTGAAGCTTCTTAAGGGAACGTCTCTTCAGGAAACTTTTTCATCGTATCATCATCCATTAGTTTTCCTCGAGCATCGGTCAGAATTCACTGACGAGAAACTATTTCTTATTCTATACTTTTTATCACTATATATATATACTTTTTTTCAACGAAATTTGACGGTAATTACGTGACTCGACGCTGCTTCTCCCGTTCACCTCGTTCGGATTGTTGCGCAACCATCATTGTTGAATAAGCGCGAGGCAAAATATTTGTCCGAGCTGTTTCCACGATAAACAACGAGAAAGAAAAAAAGAAAGAAAAAGAGAGAAAAAGAAAGAACAAAGAATCAGCAGCGTCGAACTCGCTTTTGTGTGCGCAGTCGCGGCGGAGAAGAGAATGAAAGAAGGGCGGAGGGCGAGGGCAATAAAGGGGCATCGTGAGCGTACACGCGCGTGAAACGGGGAACGCCTGGAAACAAAGCGTGAAGCCATGCGTGCGAGCGTTTTTTGAAAATGCCAATTTATTTCGAAAAGAAGGGGGGGGGAGTCGGAAGAGGGCCACCGAACGACGCGCCAACTAAATGAATTTTAATTGATTTCTCTCCTCGCACAGTCGGGACCCTAATCTTCCAGGTCCCGCCACGATGATGCAACAACGTCCCGCCTGTATATCGAAATTTCGATCGAATCTCCTCCTTCTCCCCCTCCCCCGTTCGAGTCGAATATAAATTGGAAAAATTCCTTCTTTTCAATCGAGAGTGTAACTTCAGGCAGAGATATTTCAATTAATATATCACACGTTTATACGAAAGAATTTGGTCTCAGGTAAAAGATGTTTGGAATTCGAAAACTTTGGAAGGAAAAAAGTCGATGGAAAAAATATCCTTGTATATATGGGATTTGACGAGAGATGACGGATCGATCGAGAGGCGATCGATGCGCAGGGGATTCGGTCCGCGTTGGACGGACACGCGGATTGAATTGCAAGATTGGAAATAGGAATGCACGACGCTCGTAGGAGAGCTCGTCGAACGATGCAGGCGTGAAATTCGTGCGAACGGAAATAGCGTGGTAACGTTAGCGCGGTTGAAATATGCGATCAGAAGCGATACAATATTGCGCTCCCCTCCCCCCTTCCCGGGACCCTTAATTGAATTCTCCCTTGCGGCGTTCGCGGTGGTCGTTAAAGAACCCGCAACAGAGTTCATCGTACGAAAACTCGTGAACTTTGATACTTTGCACCAACCTTATATTGTACATTGCGTATACAGTATACGGAGAAGAATTTCACAGATTCCTCCTCCAATCTCTCCACGTTAATCCTCGAGAAGCTTGAGAAGCAGATTATTGCGGTCGGATTTTTCAAGATTCTGATAATAGCGAGAAATTTCATTATTCGTTTTTAGCAATCGGTTTGAAATATTCTCGTCTGAGAACACGAAAGGGTTGAAAACAAACACGCGACACGATCGAACGTCCCCTCCCGTGTATAGTAACCATGGAAAATCCCCATAGCTGTAACTCGAAACAAGTTGTATAATCAATTAACGACGACAGCCAAGCGACAGATGTAGCCGCTAATGGATTCACTCGGTCCCCGTGATTTCACGAGGTGGGATTCGTTGGCGAGACGACGAGTATATCCTCCTCCTGTGAGGAGATAGGGATAAAATTGAAGAAGAGAAAAAGAAAGGAAGGAAGGAAGGAAGGAAGGGAAGAACAGTACTACGACACGGTGTTTCGTGGTAACGGACGATTGGACAATAAAACTACGAGGTGAAATTAGTAGTGACTGTCCAGAAAGGAATCTCGTAACAGCAGCCGGTCCGTGAGAGAGAAAGATCCGTGCGACTGGGTGGACGCCTGGCGTCTGTCCGTCGGGCCCCGGGATAGCCAATGGGACGACTCGTGTCACGACCGTTTCACGTGTATATATGCGCGCGTATATACGTGTAGATACATTGTCGAGGGACGGGCGGGCATAAAACGGCACAATATATGGGCCGGTAATTTCTTAATTGCGCCCCGAAAAATTCTTGTCATCGTAAACAGCCGGTTGATTATATTGAAACGAGTGGAGGCGCCGGGGGCGTTCTCGTTTCGGATGTAACGAAGGCCAGAAAGAGTGGACGGAGAGAGGAGAGGGAAGGGCGATAGTCACGGCCCTGGCCGTTCATTCGGCGCGTCTCCAACGGTTATAATCCTTTCGGAGTAACGATTTCCCTTTATCCTCTATTGTCCTTTTTTCCGTACTCCTCCCGCGCGACGATCTTGAGATTGGAACTCGATCTCCTTACTTATACAGATACTTTTCTTGGCGAAAACTCGAAAACCTCGCTCCCCTTGGAAAGAACGGGGGGAGGCGAACGCGTAACACTGTTAGGAAGAGCAACGAAGCAAGGTGTACACTCACCGGTGTGCGTCCTCTTGTGAATTTTCAAGTTCTCGGATCTCGCGAAGACTTTGCCGCATCCGGGGAACGGGCAGGGGAAGGGTTTCTCGCCGGTGTGCACCCTTATGTGATTGACGAGCTTGTACTTGGCCTTGAAGGCCCTGCCGTTACGCGAGCATCCCTGCCAGAAGCACGCGTGCGTGGTGCACTCGGGACCGCCCACGTGCTCCACGGTGAGATGCGTCACGATGTCGTGGAGGGAGTTGAAGAGTTTGCCGCAAAGCTTCCTTCCGGGACCGGGCGCGTCCTGGTCGACCCACATGCAGGACATCTCTTGCCTCTGGCCGCCGCCGATCCCACCGGCCCCGCCGGCCCCGCCGCCGCCGCCGCCGCCACCTCCGCTCCCGTTGCTCCTCATGTACCTGAGGAACGCGCCGTGGGGATGATGGCTCGGATGGGTGACGGCCGAGTGCTGCTGGTGGTGGATCGAGGCCGGCGTCAAATGGGGGGCGGCCAGGTACTGGTGGTGAGGGGGTAGCCTCGAGTCCTGGGGATAGTGGCCGGGATAGTGGCCGGCCGCCAGGGGATGCTGGCTCGGATGATGGGAGAATTGCTGCATGGTGGCCGCCGTCCCGTCGTGGTGGAGCGGCGTGAACAGTCCGAGCCCGCTCTCGGGCGTGGTTGGATTCGCGGTCGCGTTGAACTCGTGCTCGCGGCGCAGGAGGAAGTCGCGGGCCGCGTAGCCGGGATGATGGCTCATGTGGTGGCCCATGTGGGGCGCCATGTGGGACGCCGGATGGGGGTGGTGAGGGGGATATCCTTGGGGGTGGAAGTGGTGGTGCTGTTGGGACGGGGCGTCGCCCGGTGCCGGTTGGACACCTGTGCCGGCGTCCGTTGATCCAGCGGTGCCGCCGCCACCGCTGGGCGACAGCTTGATGCCGAGGTTGGCGAGGTGGTGCGGATGCGAGGACACGCCGTCCAGGAACGCGTTCATCATCCTGATCCTGATTTTTTCTTCTCTCCGGCCCTCTCGGTCAGTTGAGAAACGAGATCATGTCTCGGATTGACGGGGTCGCTCGAAGATACTCGCGCTCGAGATACGTCGCTCGATTGTCGATCGTCGGCCGGCAAGCAGAATCGTATCACACCACTGTACTACTACGCGTCGTAAGATTGCGCACAAGTCCATCCGCGACCTCACTCTGCACTCGTTCGAATTCGTCTCTCGTTTCCCTCGACGTCCATCCGTCTGTATCTTTCGTTTCCTCCCTTGTTCTCTCTTGTTGTTCTTTCCTTCGTTCTCACTCAGAGTAGATTACTAACCGCGGTAATTACTCCGAGTAACGGTGAAGCGAAGAATTCGAAATTTTCGAAATGATTCTTCTCCGATGTGTCGCGTTGCTTTCGAAAACGACACGACACTCGAGTTGAACCGCAACACCGTCAGTCTGTCCGCGCTCGAGCCACGTTTTTCATCGACCACTAGGACACCCAAACGATTCTCGATGCACGTTTGGAAAAGACGACTAGCACGACTGTGACGATGACGCCCGTGACGATGATGCGCACGAAGGAGACGAGGAAAACGCGTCTTGGAGCATCGAGGGTGAAAGATCCGTAGCGTTCCTTGCTGCGTTCACAGCGGGACTGAGAGGTCGGCACTGGGCTCCCGCCGAGGAGCAACTCGGCCGATTTCGGCGTTTACGAACCTGTGCCCTCTCTCTTTCTCCCGTCCATCCCTTCCTCTCTTTCTCTCTCTCTCTGCCTGCTCGCCAGCTAACCCCCCTCGCCCCGCGCCCCCCCCCCCGTCCTCCCCGCGTACCCCCTCCCTCTCGCCCTCTCGCTCCGGCACGTGGAAACGGGCGCGCGGCCGGCCCGCTTGGAAACACCCCCTACCCCCACCCAAGGCCACCCGTTGCACCCGTCGATGCGATCGCAAGCTCGGCCAGTGGCGGCCGCTCCCCGCCTGATACCAGCGCTCCATTGGCGACTATGGCACCACTGCCAATTGGAGACCCGTTTCCCGGCCGGGCCTCTCGCCAATCTAACCGGTTTCCATGGGCGGGAAACGCGGCAAGGCGCATGTCGGAACTCCGCCTTTTCATGCACGCCTCTCGCGGAAGGATGGCCCAAGGGGGCGGGCGGGGGACCCATTCCCCTCGATCTCGATCGTCCTCCGCGCCTAGATCCTTCTCCCCTCCCTCCCAGTTTCCCGAGTTTCTCGCCCCGATCTCTCCGAATCCCGCTTGCTCCGGATCCGTGTCTCTCTCTCTCCGAGGGACAACGAGGGATTAGTCAGGTAGCTCCTCCGTCTCGAACCCTTTCTTTTAAATTTTCTCTCCGGCGGAGGATTTAATTCGGGGAGGATCGATCGAGTTTCGAAGATAATTAAAGATTGCTAGCTAATATGATGGATCTTTTCCGCGTCCTCCGCGCGTAGATTCTCCCCTCCCTCCCAGTTTCTCGAGTTTTTCGCGCCGACCTCCGAATCCCGCTTGCTCCAAATCCAGTGTCTCTCCAAGGGACAGCAAAGGATTAGTCAGGTAGCTTCTCCGTCTCGAACCCTTTCTTTTAAATTTTCTCTCCGGCGGAGGATTTAATTCGGGGAGGATCGATCGAGTTTCGAAGATAATTAAAGATTGCTAGCTAATATGATGGATCTTTTCCACGTCCTCCACGCGTAGATCCTCCCCTCCCTCCCAGTTTCCCGAATTTTTCGCGCGGACCTCCGAATCTTGCTTGCTCCGTGTCTCTTAAGGGACAACGAAGGATTAGTCAGGTAGCTTCTCCGTCTCGAACCCTTTCTTTTAAATTTTCTGTCCGGCGGAGGATTTAATTCGGGGAGGATCGAATCGGATCGATCGAGTTTCGAAGATAATTAAAGATTGCTAACACGATGGATCTTTACTGCGAGAGATCCTTCGAATCCAATCGATCCAGAAATGAGCGAAACGTTATCCACCTAAGCCGAAACCGGCTAACGAGGATTAACTTTTCTCGATCCCTCGCGTTCCTCTCGACCATTCATCTCTCGACACCTTTCACAATATTTTCCAACCGAGCGTATGCATCCCCTCTTCTTCCTAATTCCGCCGCTTTTTCTTCACTTCTGCGGGGGTAGGGTAGGCAAGATCCGCGGAGTGGCTTTCGTACAGCCGGAAAATATTGTAATATCCCGGTCGGGGAAGTCGGGTACGAGTCACGCGAGCCACTCGTTTATACGTTATAAATTATCAAGGTGGAGGAACTCCCTCCGCGGCTTTAATAAAATTTGCATGCACGCGTAATCACGGGCCGACCGGTTAACCGCCCCTTTCCTTCTCCGCTTTGCTTATCCAATTAACCGAGTTTACTTAACCGCGTCGCGGGCGTCGATTAATTACAGACCGGTGTTTTCCTCTCGCTTCCGGGTGACCGTTGATATCCGACGCGGAAGATATCTCTTGCGTGCACTGTTGCCCCGAGGGCAAGGTTGATTTAGAAGCAGCTCGTCGATTATTCCGCGAGAGAAATTTCTTCGACGTTCTTCAACGTTGCCTCGACACCCGCGGAATATTTTTCTTCGCGCCGCGAAGACGAGATTAAACTCGATCGTGATATTTTTGTCATAAAGTGGAAAGTGTTAATAACGGTATCAGAAATAATAAATTATTACGATGGTTAGATAGAAAGCTAATTTCACAAGGATTATAATGAATGAAGAAAATTAAACAAATCCTGGTATTCTTCGACCAAACCTAACGGATCTCGTTTGTCTGTTAATAAATAAATTTAAAATGGATTGCAAAAAGATTTCCAGATCGATTTTTGAATCCGAAATTTATCGGATCGAAAGAGATTTCGATCGTGGACGCGTGATAAGGAGACGGAAGATCATAAGATCGGAATGATTTTTAAGATCTTCCTTCTCCTGGACGATTTAGTTTTAGTCGTACGTTTCCTCGGGAAGAGATTGAAAGGTTAAAGAAATTAAAAAAAATAAATTATTTCGCACTAGTTTTATAGAAATAATAAAATGTTACTTTTGCTTGGTTACCTGCTTTTGATGACTCATTTACCAAAACTATGGTTAAACGTTCGAATAAATCTCTTGACCAGTGAAACAAAATCGTAGATGGATGTGGTTAATTTGCGAAAACACATTCCTGAACAATCGAACTTCTTGTGCCTGCTGCGACGTGAACCTATAAATCATTTGTCAATTATCATTAAAACGTAATCTAGAAATCGTTCCAACATGTTTTTAAGAACAGAATTAAAGACTTACTCGGCAGGCGATCTGGAACGGAGAGAAAGAAATGTTAATTTTCGTTTTCAATTCTTCGTATCTTCATATACTTCGAACAAAAATGTACGCACAAAAATCGAAAAATCGATTCGAAACAGCACAAGGTGTTGTGTATTTAACGACTATATTTAACATAAAATTTGCACATATTCGAAAATTTAGACGGAAGATTCGGTTAAATTTCGTGGCGCGCCGTATCATTCGGATATATTAACGAAGCTTAATCATCCGCGTGAGTAATGCACACGCATCGAGCGTTTAACAGGGTGCCTCATTGTCGCGGGAAAAAATGGCGTCCCATTATGTCCGTAATGGTGCACGGTGGCTGACTATTCGATATTAATAACTATCATAAAGGCTGACTCGTGGCTTCCTCGGTGCACTTAGGAGGTACATCTGAATGATGCTTTCCATCCACCTTCTGTCGCTTACTAACAGCACGACCCGTTCTTGCAGACCGCACATCGATCCTTTCTCTCTCTCTCTCTCCTTTGCCTCTGCACGATCGTCCACGATCGACTTTGTCCGCTGACCATTTTCAACCGAATTCAGGGATCATTTTTATCGACCTGTCCCCACGACCTGTCCATTCCCACCATGTGATCGATCGAGGATATAACGGAATTGGCGCACGCTTTCGCCAATCGCTAATCGAATATTGTCAAATATTTTTCCAAGCAATCTTATTATTATATCCTTCCTTTCCAAGTCGTACAAACGTAACCAATCCTATGTGACGTCATCTAACTCTGTGGATTCGTAAAATTCGGATTGTATCGATCAATTTTTCCAAGGAATCTTATTATATATATATCCTTCCTTTCGAAGTCGTACAAACGTAACCAATCCTTTGTAACGTCATCTCCTAACTCTGTGGATTCGTAAAATTCGGATTGTAAAGTATCGATCAATTTTTCCAAGGAATCTTATTATATATATATCCTTCCTTTCGAAGTCGTACTTACAAACGTAACCAATCCTATGTGACGTCATCTCTTAACTCTGTGGATTCGTAAAATTCGGATTGTAAAATATCGATCAATTTTTCCAAGGAATATATCCTTCCTTTCGAAGTCGTACAAACGTAACCAATCCTATGTGACGTTATCTCCTAACTCTGATTCGTAAAATTTGGATTGTATCGATCAATTTTTCCAAGGAATCTTATTATATATATCTTTCCTTTCGAAGTCGTACTTACAAACGTAACCAATCCTATGTGACGTCATTTCTTAACTCTGTGGATTCGTAAAATTCGGATTGTAAAGTATCGATCAATTTTTCCAAGGAATCTTATTTTATATATATATATATATATATATATATATATATATATATATCTTTCCTTTCGAAGTCGTTCAACGATCGTTGGATGGATTTAGTCTATCGTTACTCCAAACGTAACTCGTCTCTAATTATCCTATGTGATAATTCTTATCTCTTAGTGGATTCGTAAAATATATATATCGTTCAATTTTTCCAAGGAATCGGTCAACGATCGTCTATCGTGCACTCCAAACGTAATCAACGTCATCTCCAATCCTATGTGACAATTTCTATCTCGATAAATTCGTAAAATTCGGATTGTAAAGTATCGTACAATTTTTCCAAGGAATCTTATTCACGTTCAACGATCGTTAGATGGATTTAATCTATCCTAACTCAAATCATCTCCAATCCTATGTGACAATTCCTATCTCGATGGATTCGTAAAATTCAGATCGTAAATACGTATCGACGAGCCATCATTTCTTAGGATCGATATTTAAAAATTTACACCCGCTGTCGAGTCGATGTGTTCCTTCATCCGGATGAATGATACGCGGGATGGATGCGCAAAGTTTCTCCAACTTTTCAACATCGGAACGGGATTACACGCGCGGATTATTAACGATCCCTCGACGGACGGTATTGGCGAGCACACACGTCGGCCATCAATCTAAGGGTCCGCGATAGAACTTTCATCGCTGGAGTACGGTTACAGGCGAAACGCGAACGCGACGACGTGACGACGCGATCGTTGGCCGAACGAACGAGGGCCATCGACGAAGGCCAGACATTGTTTTCATTCGTTCATCGGTCACGCTCCCCGTGCACTCGTTTAATTAATCGTTAATTGCGGGATCATGAGTATATATATGAGTTGGTATTATCGTGCAGTTATGCTCAACTCCCGTTAACTTTTTTTAATCGAAAAGTTGTGAATAAATCGTGAAATTGTTGATCGAACAATTTTTCGATGAATGGGATATCGAGAAACGGTGTTGTTGGGATCTCGTGGGATCTTTTTTTAAACGTTTGTAAATAATAATTATAGTATATAATAGGTTTTTTCTTTCCTTATTTCTTTCGTGAAATATCAGAGAAACGTAGATGATCTGAGATTACGCGTTCAAGATTTATTTCCCATTAATTCTTGTAATTTCAATCCTTTCCCTCATGAATTACAACCCGCTTCCGGATGTAACGCGTATGAACACGTAAAAAACAAGCTCGGCCAGTCAATTTATTTGTTCCTCGATGCGTGAATACGCGAATGCACGAACAGCTGCATTCGTATTTTGCGCGAAAATCCGTGTATATAATTGGGAACGTTGCTGAAATTTATAAAGACTGGGGTAAAGAAATTTGTTTTGAAGGAGAGAGAATAAAAAAAAAAAACAACGATTCCTGCTTTTTCTACATCATACAGGACTAAAGAGAAACCGACACGCAAAAGCTTGTAGATGCCGGTTAGATGGGATGATAAAAAAAAAAAAAGAAAAGAGAAAAAAAGAAAAAAAAGATCCGACTCCTAGATCTTGTCTGAAAAGTCATTAGAGATACGATGATCTGTCGGCCAGGCCATAATAGCCTGTTCTACACTTCCTCTTGGCAACTTCTTCAATTTTCTTTTACCATTTGTTTTCTTAAAATTTAAATCCAACCGAAGGAGAAGCGGTAATTACGCGTGAAAACTTCTTCTTGGAGTTGAGATAAATCGTGAAAGAGTAGAATTAGTGATATGATATCTATGAAACTCAAGCTTGAACACTTTTGTTTCGACATAATTCTGTTTCAATTTTTCTTCCTTCGATAAAATTTGATTTGAGAATTTTTTAATTTCCATTAAGAATAGAAATATTATCAAGATATGGATATCTATGGTATCTTAAATAACAGAGAATTAATTAACGCTCTGTCACGCATACATACGTAATACGACAATAATAAAAATTAGACTTGTCCTCCACACGAAAACGCATTCACATGGCGAAACAAAACAAAAAAAAAAAAAGAGATGGAAAGAAAAACGGATAATTATAAATATGCGAACACGAGAGCAGGATCAAAGGGAGAAGAAGCGGCTCTCGAGATTGGATGACAAAGTTGTGGGCGGCTCGAGGTGGCTGACGAGATAAGATTTGTACGAGCGATGCGAGCCACTAGATAAGGATCGAGATATTACGTTATCTGCGAGAAGAGATCTCCGACAGAAATATTAAGGAAAAAGCCGGTGGGCCGCTCGAAACGGAAAAAAAATGAAAAATCTCTGGGATATGATAATAAAATTTATTTTATTTTTTCCCTCCCTCCCGCGCAGCCTCGTCATTCTTGGTCGAACGAACCGTGAAGAGAAGAACGGAGAGGAAAACCGAGAGCGAGCGGCCAGTCTTGCGAACGCGTCCCAAACACGTCGGGAACAATGAAATATCTCCTCTCATTTTCCAGGAACGCAGAAGAGAAATTGGTCGTCGAACGGAACATTTGTCCGACTCCTCTTCGACAGATTCTTCGTTCCTCTTTTTCTCTTCGTTTGTTCGTTGTTCGGGATGGAGCGGGGGGAGGGGAGGGGGTAGTTCTTGTTGTTTCCTTTTCTTGTGTCGTTACACGCTGTTGATAAATTTTTTTACGGTGGACGAAAGTAGAAACGACAAGGCAGAAGTGGGGATCGTTTAACGTTTCGAGCGAAGCCGTACGATTCGATCTCGAGGATAGGAAAAATCGTAGAAAGGGAGGGGGAGGGGGAGGACGTGACGCGTTAGAGGGACGAAGGAAGTTGTCGCCGGTGTTGGAGCCGATGTTCTTGGAGAGAGAAACGAAAGGGGTTCTGGCATCTAAAACAAACTCTTACCCCCAGCAGCCTTTATCCGCCGTATTTTTCGCTGACAACCTCCTTCTAGCGGCTTGATTTACGACTCGCGTCCTCCTCGAGGACGTTGGGCGAGGAACAGGGTGAACAGAGAGAGATTGGAAAAAATAAAAGAGAAGGAGGAGGAGGAGGAGGAGAGACGAAGGCGAGGAGGAAAACCGTTTTTGGGAAGCATTAATATTTATAGTTGGCCGCGTCACGCGGCATAATTTTACGAGAGAATTTACAACTACACATCTCTCGCGATCCTTTTTTCCTTATTCTCTCTCTCGTGCATCGCTATTGGTGGGATTTGCTCGAAGATCAATCGAATAAAAAAAAGGAAGAAAGAAAGAACGAAACTTGAAATTTCGTATAATAAATGAAAATTCATTCCGTTCGAAAATATTTACGTAATTGCCGACAATTTTCCAATTTTTTCTTTCCTTATTATAAGAGACGACGTCCCTTAACGAACCGACAAAGGATAGAACAAACGGATAATTGAAAAGGGAGGGAGATGGTAATAAATTCTTGTTAGAGACTCATCGATGGATCGATTAATAAACGCATTAGTAACTACGGTGTCTCTTTCTCTCTCTCTCTCTCTCTCTCTCTCTCTCTCGTTCTCTGATGAAAATAATACGGCACAATACGAGGTAAATGCGAGGGGTGGGCCGTATCGGCGTCTGTTGCCCGTTTTAGTTTTTATTTGTGCGCCGATGTTTGTCCGGGTCGCGAACAAAAACGATTCGTTAGGCGACTTACCCCCACGATAGCGGTCTTACCCCTAAAAAATGATCACCCCCTAGTGAGCCAGCAGATGCAACTTCCCTCGGCCATCCCTTGCCCCTTGGCCGCGTAGGTGTATATATACGCTTTCCCTCGTCGTATTTTCTTTCTTCTTCTTCTTCTTCTTCTTCTTTTTCTCCCATCAAGAATGGTGGAATGGAGTTATTGGACGATTCTCGAAGATCTTTCGATTAGATCATCCTTAACTGTATGATATAATAAAGGGGGTGTTTTATAAATACATTCGTGAATTAAAAATTGTACCATTGTTTATATATTTTCAAGCTATATTGTATGCGACAATATTTATAAAGGTGATTCTTTCAAGATGAAAATCACTTTTTATAAAAGATTTAGTTAAAAGACAGAGTTTAAAGACTGAGCTGCATTTGCATACACAATTTCTCGAAGGGATGGAGTAGAGAGGAAACATGGATGGTGGAGAAAAAATGGAAATGATCGTAATTACCAAGATTTGTGGTGGAGAAAGAGAGAGCAGGTTAAGACAAAGGGTGAGCCGTAACTCATCGCCACGCCCAATCCTCATTTTCGACATCTTGGTCACGTAGATTCGACTGTCGTGCACGCCCCTGTCGTCGCCGCCGGGTCTCTCTCTCCTCGTCGAGATCTCTCGCGGAGACAACGGGGCTGATCTTGTAAGCGAACGCTCATTACACTCGAAGATGCAAGATAGCCGCCTGTTTCTTCGACCTTCTTCCTTTAACGCCACCTCCTTTAACCGATGTCCTCCTGGTTTGTAATTAAGTTAATTACATCGACGATGACGATTCGTCCCTGCTTTTTTTTATTCGAAAGAAATTTTGATTACCGATTATATATATATATCTGTCCGTTCATATTTGAAACGTAATACATATATATATATATTGGTGATTACGTAATGGTGGAGTAATAATACAAATCGCGACAATTTTCTTAACAATAGCTGGACGATTTTTAATAAAGCGCCCCCACCACACTCGTCCCGTATCATCGTCAATCCTTTGTCTGGTGAATGAAGAACACCAGATATTGAGCCGATTAGCACAACAAAGAAGAGTGCACTCAATCAGCGAGCGGCATTAAGCGTGCACGTCCCATTGCGAGGAGGAGGACGCGCCAATACGGGAACAATGCGAATTGTCCACGATCTTTCCTCGTTTACACAACAACCTTCCATTAAACCCTTCCTTCTCGAAATAACTTGCCCCGTAAACTGGATCATCCCCTCCCTCCTTTATACCCCTTATATTCCCCCTCTCTCTTCTCGTTCCACTCTCGCTCACGCACGTGTGATCGAGAAAATTCGGTTTCGCGACACGTTCGACCGCCACGAGCTCGTTAAGGGACAATCGAATTTTTACGATTCCTTTCCCTTCCACGAGGAGGTGGGGGCGGAAACGAGGGCTAATTTTCTTAAGGAAGAAGTAGTCTCTCGTGGTCGGGAGGCTGGGGATGGGAGAGCGGAAAGGCCGCTAATGAGCGAGGCGAGGAGAGGGAAGGGGAAGGGTGGACGAATACGACGGAGATGAAAATGAATTGAGTGAATGGACTTGAAGTGCTCCCGAGTGGCGGGAAGTGAGCAACTCTGAGAGTGGCTGCATCCCCCTCTCCTCCGTTCCTTCCGGGACATCCGAGGTAATCCAGCCGAGCTAACAACTACTCGGCCTCTACCTCGTTTCGACCGATTCCTTTTCTTCGCATCGATCATCCGCGCCTTGGTATAATCTGCCTTGGTATAATCCTGAAGAATTGTTCTGACCAACTTTGCGAATCGGAGGACTTTTTTCCGTAATGAGCGTGTCTTGGAGTAAGTTTAGGAAAGTTATTTGCACTCGTCTATATCTCGAAATAATTTAATCTTTGAAAAATTTTACGAATCGAAAGACCGATGATTACGTTCCTTGCTTCAGCGTGTCTTTGGAATAATTTTAGGAAAGTTATTTGCATGGAATAGAAATTGACAATATCTTGGAATAATTTAATCTTTGGAATTGTCTTCTTTGAGGAATTTTACGAATCGAAGGATCGATGATTATGATTTAGAAAAGTTAGTTTGTAGAAATTGACGATATCTTGGAATAATTTAATCTTTGTCTTCTTTGAGGAATTTTATGAATCGATGATTACGTTTCTTGCTTCAGCATGGTTTTTAGGAAAGTTATTTGTAGAAATTGATGATATCTTAAAATAATTTAATCTTTGGAATTGTCCTCTTTGAAGAATTTTGCGAATCGAAGGACCGATGATTACGTTTCTTGCGACAGTGTGTCTTTGGAATAATTTTAGGAAAGTTATTTGGAGTATAATTACATGGAGTATAAATTGACACGATATCATAGAATTATTCTCTTTGAGGAATTTTATGAATTGAAGGACCGATGATTACATTTCTTGCTTCAGCGTGGTTTTTATTTGTAGAAATTGATGATATCTTGGAATAATTTAATCTTTGGAATTCTTCTTTGAGAAATTTCACGAAGGACCAATGATTATATTTCTTGCTTCAGCGTAGTTTTTAGGAAAATTATTTATAGAAATTGATGATATTTTGGAATAATTTAATCTTTGGAATCGTGATAATTATCCTTTGAAGAATTTTACGAATCGGAGGATCGATGTTTCTTGCGACGAGCATATCTTGGAGCAATTTTAGGAAAATTGCACTCATCTCTTGAAATAATTTAATCTTTGGAATCGTGAGAATTGTTCTCGTTGAAGAAGTTTACGAATCGATGGATACGATTCGTTGCGACAGCGTGTCTCGGGATAATTTAATTTTTAAACGAAAGTATACGATGCAAATGTTATTTGCACGGGGTACAAATTCACATTAATCTAATCTTTGGAAATCGTGAGAATTTTACCACGTACGTCTGTTGATGAGTGGCCTATCTTTTATCACAGATAGTAGAAACTAGAAAGTATGGGTTTAAAACGAGCAATAAACGGTAAATGAGACGAGAGCGTTTTATGACATTCCTCGTGGACGATTAATGTTGCACCAGCGGATGATTAATTACAGAAAGATGCTAATGATTCCGAGTATTATTAGCCATTATAACGCAACGATATATGAAATGATAATTCATAGATTTCAGCCGTCACGAATTTCACGGCCCAAGACTTCCACTTCTAATTCTTTCCACTGTTCGAACGAACAGTAAAAAAAAAAAAATATACATATATATTTCTCCAAGATCGAAAATACATCGAAGAACATACATTTCGATACTAAAACCAAACAACCATGCAAATTCTTTCCATTTCAAGATATTGAAGCCAACATAGAAGAAAAAAAAGTGAAAAAATTGAAAAATCTCCATTAATCCATAATTCATCCACTTCGATGATCCACCCGGTAAATGCGTGGATTCGTTTCCGATGATGAAAACAATCGTAAATAAAAATTCGAGACACAATTTCGTCTCTTCTGAACGCATTAACATTCCACGGTGCACCGATCGGATTCGGCTCGGAATGAGTGGCGATCGGACGTACCTGTCCGCACCATAAAGAGCATAAAGAGGATAGAAAAGGGAGAAAGAGGGCCGATATCGTGTGGGTGATGACTAATAGATTTCGTGCTCTGGCCCATCCATCTCGCGTTCTCGAACTGCCTCGACACAAATCGATCTTGCCGAGAGGCGGTCATCTCTACGAAACGCAGCCGAACGAATATCGGCTATCGATAGATCCGTCCCTCGCCATCCTCTCTCCCCTCCCCTCCTCTCCTCTCGATGCATTTATAACATTGGCCACGGCCCTGAACCGATCCCGCTCGCGGGAGACCCGAACGGTTTGTCATTACGAATACTCCGCGCACGATCTCCTGTCAGACACTGGAGAAAGTTGGAAGATTTGTTCGTGAATCACGAAATCTATTTTAAATCGGAAAGGAATTAGTGCGAGAATTAAAGAGAATATTCGAGGGAATTGGTTTTGATTTTTCGAATGAGAGACGTTGAATCGTAATTTTTCTTCAATAACTTAAGGAAATAGATATTGCATTCGTGTGTTCTTCTGTTGAGATTCTTTATTCAAACGCTTAATTTTACGCACACAATTTATTTCAAGTACCTGAATTGCCAACAGCTAAGGATACTTTTTATTTTTACACCATAATTTAATTAATTATGCATGATTAAATTGTACGACGTAATCGAAACTTCTCTTATATATATGTATATACATATATATATTCCTCGTGCATTAATAAAAACTGGTTCGACCTGTCTATCGAAATACTTCCAGTCTCTAAATTATCCCGTTCCAACGTTAAACGTTACAACTACGACGAAACCGTTTAAAATTGACTGGTTTCGGATATTTCTTTTTTCTTATTTTTCGTAATTACTAAAAATCACGCTGAAATTAATTTATTCATACGGATAATACATATTTATATAAACGTATCCATATCTTTATAATAACACTAACGTTACAATCAACGTATAATCGAATTTTCATACTTTTCCCTCTCTTTTACGAATTCTTATTTCGCAAACATACATAATGTCCGACAACAGCCGTTACAACAAATTCCAACATCGATCGAAAATAATCCCCGACCAATTATCGTTATTATCAAAAACAGAAGAAGAGGAAGAACGAAAGAATAAAAGAAAGAAAGAAATCGGAAACTCGTCATTTTTTAATAAACAAAGTTAAAGAGAGGCTTCGAATTCGGACGCGAGAGCTCATCTCGGCTTAATCTCAATTAGCAAATTCGTCCCGTCCAGAACAGAATAATAAATTACACGTCGTTAGAGGGGTCCCCCGGCGATCGTCACACGTGGACGGGGACGCAAGAAACGCGGATGGACGGAGGGGTGCACGGCCGATTGAACGAACGATAAAAATGCCGTGGCAATTTACAGCCGGGTCGGAATAATTGTTGTTGATCGGCGGTTGATCCCGTGTCACCGTGGCGCCACTCAGAGCCAATTAGCCCGATGCAATTAAAGAATTACCACCGGCCTCCCCTCACCCTCCCCCGGCCCCGAATTCCGCCGCGGCCTCAAGCTCGAGGGAAGAGGAGAAGCGGCGAGAAGTCGGGAGAAGGGGAGATTATTCGCCGACGCAAGGGAGGAGGACGATAAAATGAACCCTTTACGATTGTGGCCGGCGCATAATGTGCTAGACGTCTCCATAGTTTGTCGTACGGGTCGGGACATCGACACTGCCATACGTTTCGTTCCGAGGAGGAATGCGGAGGAATTTTTGTTTCGAAGCGTCCTCTTCGTTTCTCTAGTTTTTCTCTTGTTTTCAATTTCTCTTCGATCGTCGTGAAACGGAGGTGTAACGATACGAGGAATATTTGGAACACGGGAGGGGGATGATGATTTAAGATAAATGCAAATTGCAATGTAAAGAAAGGAACGATTGCGAAAGAATTTTAATTTGGGGATAAATTGAATCTTTATTGCACCGTGTAAAGTTCGTTTGGCATCGAAGATGCAGATTCCCCGGTAAAAACGAGGTTGTAGGAGAAATTACGAGGCTCGAGGTTATCCATCCCCTTCCTCCCCTCGTTTCTTCGCCCGCAAGATTTACGTACTTCAAGCTCGCGAATGCCAATAAATAGCGGATTCGTGGTGAACAATGACCGGTCGCTTTCCTCGCAGAAATCTTTGACGCTACGATTGTGCTCCTCTCTCTCTCTTTCTTTCCCCCCTGAAATACGGCGAGTCGTAAATATTTTCCGATAGAAATATTTTGTCACCTTTATTACCAACAGCTTTTTGTTTGATCGTAAATAAGGTGGTCAGGGAAGAATACACGGGCACAATTCCATTGTTGTAACTCACTGTGCGAGATGATATCCTGCCTAATAATGGCGCGGTGGCGACCGATTTTTTAAATTTTTCAACGATCGACGAGTGATAATCGTCGTAACGATATAATTCTTTTTTTTTCGTTTTTTTAACAAACCGATCGAACCTTAAGAAGAAAACTGCGCTCTTGTCTTGTGATACGATGACCATATAAACTTCTTCGAATAAAATTCGTGTTATTACGTAACGAGAACGTCTCCGTCTCGTTCAGATCCTCGTCTGCCATTCAAGCGTAAGAGAACAAGAGAGAAGATCGTCGATGAGAAATTCAAGAATCCAAAGGAGTAAAAGTTCAGGTGTTCTTCTTTGAGGAAAAAAAAAAAAAATATATATATATATTTTTTTTTTACGAGTTTCCAGAATAGTTCGTAGAAAAAGTTCCTCAACAACTCTAAAAACAGCCATTCGAAATTGAGAATTTCGATTTTTAACGCTCCTCTATACTAATGTCACACACGTGCCGCGTTGACAACAGCGCTTACAAAAGTATTTCGTATTTAATTTTTAATATTCTCTTCCAATTTCTTCCTTCTTTCTTCTTCTTCTTTCTCTCTTCCCCCTCCCCCTTCTCTTATTTTTATCCGATTTCGATCAAGGATGAAAGGATTACATCTGTTGATCACGTGACGCATTATTATCTCACCAACAATTTATTGCCGATGATAATATTTTCTGAGCAAATAATAAAAATACCGGGACGGGAGACGTCGTAAATAATTGGACGGAGGTTCGAAGAGCGGAGGTTCAGGATCTCGGGACATCAGTTTCGACAGCGTTTACGAGGGGATCGTAAGCTAAACGGTCGAAAGTGAATTCCAGGTGTATACTTTCCAAAAGTTTATGGCACGGACAAAGGAAAGTCAGAATGCTTCGAGTCTCTCTCTCTCTCTCTCTCTCTCGTTCCGTTCCACTCCTCCCTGTTCCACTTGGACTTTTTTTTTTTTTTCTTTTTTGACTTGTGCCTGGAGGTTAATTGGTCATGATCAATATTTTATACGCTCCTTAAAACTACCAGCTCCCCTAGAACATCGGCGAGCGAGTGCGCGTATTCATTTGAATACGACCGATGGTTTTGGATCTCGAAGCGACGCGTCTTTCGTAAGAATAAATATAAATACCGATATTGATCGCTTACTCTTGATCAATAATCAAGAGACAGATAGATCTCGATCGAGAAGCTTGTACCATTCTTTTTATATTCGTTTTTGAAATTGAAGTGTGATAAGTGAAAATTGAAAATGGACTTAAGAGACGAGGAATTGCAAATGGAAGAGGAAGGAGGAGCAAAAGTGCCTCGGGCGAGGAGAAGATGTTTAATTTACTCTTCTCTCGAAATACACAGAACATTGGGTGCAGAAAAGGGAGGAAAGTCGCGATCGTGTGCGGGTATCATCATCGGGGACGTGGATAGAGAAAGAAGGGTTGCGTGGAGGAAGGAAGGGAACGGGCTCACGCCGAGTGGGAGTGGCGTGGGTGTGTCCGACACACTAGCTTACACGATCTCCTATAAACTTTACAAACACGATGTAACGACTGCCGTTCGCGCCGTTTTATAGGGGACGAAGCGGGTGATCCCCGGCCAAGTTTGGCAGACCGCGAATAATGTCCTTGTTTCCTCCTGCGGGGACCAGACGTTGACACCCTCTTAAAATCGACTCGACGATGGATTCACGTTCCCCTTCGATCGTGTAAAGGAAAGTTTCGAACGAGATTCACGATCTCGAACTCGCGGAGAGATATTTTGAAAATATGGGGAAAGAGAGGGAGGGAGCTTCGTTCCTTTGGAACGTTGGATTGCAAGGAGAAAATTGGGGAAAATTTTTCGATAGCCACGAATGTTCGATCGACGAGAGAGGGAAAGTTGGAAACGAGAGCATCGTGAAACGTGAACGGCTCGGGAGATGTTTCGTCCTCGAGATGTCGACATAAATCTCGCTGAGCTGGAAACCGGGCCGGAGCCGAAATAGCTTTGCAGAATCCGAGAACGTCACAGATTTCACGACGTTCTGTTTACGTTCCTCGTGAAAAATCGTCGCCCGTATTTAGACGGAGCGTGTGTCGGGCACATGGGCGGAAACGGGCCGCAACGAGTTTTATCCCGTGCACGGATGCGCTTCTTCTTGAAACTTAGGCTCAGGGAATGCCTACTTTTTCACGCTTGCTGCCCGATGAAAAAACAGGCACGTCGTAAGGGTAACTTTACTCCCTCCCCCTCCAAAACTTCTCGATGAGATATTTGTGAGCGAGGAAACATGTGGCTACGATTGGAAATATCGTTGAAAGCTCGCGAGAGACGAAGATGATTTCGCAGATTTCGAACCCTTTGATTTGATCTGAATATTTTTACTGCGCATATCGTGTGTGTGCCGCGATACAAGATTAAATTAATCTTTCGAAGTATAAATGCAAGGGATGTGTTTCCACTTTTGTATCGTTCGCTTCTATATTTCAAAAGATGGAGAATGAAATGGTTCCCTTCCATGGTTCATCGATCCATCAATCGATCCTAGGATAAATAGAATCGACAAAAATCGGATGGATCGTCCAGCATTCCTCTCATTCTCAAATTCGCCCGTCTCTTCAGGGATGAAGATCTTTGATTTGATCTGAATATTTTTACTGTGCATATCGTGTGTGTGCCGCGATACAAGATTAAATTAATCTTTCGAAGTGTAAATGCAAGGAATTGTTTCCATTTTTGTATCGCTCGCTTCTATATTTCAAAAGATGGAGAATGAAATGGTTCCCTTCCATGGTTCATCGATCCATCAATCGATCCTAGGATAAATAGAATCGACAAAAGTCGGATGGAGATTCGTCCAGCATTCCTCTCATTCTCAAATTCGCCCGTCTCTTCGGGGATGAAGATCTTTGATTTGATCTGAATATTTTTACTGTGCATATCGTGTGTGTGCCGCGATACAAGATTAAATTAATCTTTCGAAGTATAAATGCAAGGGATGTGTTTCCACTTTTGTATCGCTCGCTTCTATATTTCAAAAGATGGAGAATGAAATGGTTCCCTTCCATGGTTCATCGATCCATCAATCGATCCTAGGATAAATAGAATCGACAAAAGTCGGATGGAGATTCGTCCAGCATTCCTCTCATTCTCAAATTCGCCCGTCTCTTCGGGGATGAAAATATTTTTCGCCCGGCCGGGGGACGTTTTCTCTCCGTTTGCGCACAATACTACCCTACTCCTCTAATTTATAACTCTTCCTTCGACCTCCGTACTTCGCCTCGTGCGCACAACAAATACTAGAAACTGCACTACTACGATGCGCATACTAGTGGCCCGTCCGTCCATACCCGAAACCATCTGTCTCCCCATCGAGGTCCCACGAGCGAAGAAGAAGAACAAACGTTTTCCTTGCACGGAGAACCTCAACAGAAGAAGCCAATCGTTCTTCTTGCGAACGAATTTCCATCAAAAACAGGGGGGGGGAGGGAGGAAAAGGGGGCAGTTGTTCTCGTAGAGATAGGAGGAGAGGAGGGAAAAAGGTCGAGAAAGGAACGGAATAAAGAGGCCGTGTCGAAAAAGCGTGGCGAATTCGTGTCGACCTAAACGAATCCGTGAAAAGCGACGAGGGGGTCCGGGTAACAGTCGCGTCGCTGCGAATCAATGCACCCGCCGCCATTGGTGGCCCCCGTGGAAATTTTGGAAAACGATTCTCTGCCTGCCTTTACCCGCGACGGAGAGAGAGAGAGAGAGAGAGAGAGAGAGAAAGGGGGGCGAACATATCTCAAAGAGACGTTTTTCCTTCGAGTTATCGAGGCCGTCGTGAACGTCGAGGGGGCCGTTGGCGCGCGCCCTAGGTTCCGCTCTAAATGGGCATAAATGGCAAACAAATACGGCCGTGGGTTCCGCCTCGAGGAAAGTTGAGACGTCACGCGCGAGACCTCGTCCAATCTTTTCGTGCCTCGACCCCCTTCTCCCTCCGTCGATTTTCGTTGCCGAGGGTTGGAACGAACATTGTAGAAATTCTTTGGAATCTCGAACACCTTGGAATTGTCGCCGCGGCGACAATGCGTTATAAAGATCGTGCGTTACCTTTGTGGTTTGGAATTGGCGTAGTGGGGGGAACGTTTCATTGAAGGAGGGAGGAGGGAGACGCGATTCTTTCTTTCTCTCCAATGTTTTTTGGACATCGATTGGACGAATAAGTTTGGCCGGATAATGTATAAAACTCGAAGGAATTGTTTCTCGAAAAGGGGAGGAATATTGCGTTTAGAATATTGAGAAGGGAAGAACAAAGATTCGTATCGAGATTCGATCTAAATTATTCTAGATAATTCGAAGTATATAATTCGAGTAATATAAGAATAATCGTCCTGTTATAAGTGTTTCTTACTTCGAACGACTCCTCTCCTCCGCCTAAAGGACCAAACGAGGCACACAAGTTTTTCGTGGCCACAAACTCTCAGATATATCACGGGGTGGAATCTAACGATGACGATAATCCCAATTCCTTTCCGCGCAAACTGGTATCCGGCTCGCTCGGGGAACGCGTGGAAAAAAGCAGCGTCGCCTCGCGTCGACCTTAACGATTTTGGCGAGCGGCTCCCTGGTACTTTTTACCAGAAAACCGGCCTTTTCAGTCCGCGGACCCGGGGATCCAGTTTTTCGGGGCGGGGACCGTTGGCCATCCGTCCGTCCGTCCGTCCGTGGACCCCGCGCTACGATTGTCGTCCCGCGTCGGTACGCCGGCTCTCGCGTGCGAAGAACCGGCGATCAACTTCCTCGAACTCATTGAATACCGGCTGACTTATGTCCCCGACTGGCGCACCTAAGCCCCCCTCCCCTCGTCCACTCGTCTCTCTCGTCCATGTGATCGCGCTTCGAGCGGAGAGCGAACGAGACGGGCAGAGAGGCAAGAAATCGCCTGTCCCCCCGCCGACACCGTAAATATATCCCCTTCCATGCGTCGCCGTCTTTACCTACGTCGACGATCGAGAAATTGACGATGACAAGCCCGTTGCCAATTATTTGGACGGGTGTGACGGGGTGTGAATGAGATGATGATGATCGTAGGAAGCGTAGGATTTCTCGGTTTTTTTTTGAGGGGGGAATTATGGGATGGGTACAGGTGTTTGTGGTGGAAATGAAAGGATAATCGAAAGCGTGGGATTTTGGAAATGTACGAATCTTCGTATGATGATAATCGAAAGAATTTGGAAATTATAGGATGAGTATTTGTGGTGGAAATGAAACGATAATCGAGAGCGTGGGATTTTGGAAATGTACGAATCTTCGTGAAATAATCGAAAGAATTTGGAAATTATAGAAATTATATATATATATATATGAGTACAGGTACAAGTGTGATGAAAATGAAACGATAATTAAGAGCGTAGGATTTTGGAAATATACGAATCTTCATGAGATAATCGAAAGAATTTGGAAATTATGGAATGAGTATAGAGTATGAATATTTCTGATAGAAATGAAACGATAATCGAAAGGATAAATTTTTATAAATATAATATTCGTGATAGAAATGATAACTAAAAGCGTAGGATTTTGAAAATGTACGAATCTTCGTGAGATGATAATCGAAAGAATTTGGAAATTATGGGATGAGTACAGATACAAGTGTGATGAAAATGAAAGTGTGATGATAATTAAGAGCGTAGGATTTTGGAAATATACGAATCTTCGTGAGATGATGGTCAAAAGAATTTGAAAATTATGGAATGAGTACAGGTACATGTGTTTGTGATGAAAATGAAACGATAATTAAGAGCGTAGGATTTTGGAAATATAAATATAATCTTCGTGAAATAATCGAAAGAATTTGGAAATTATAGGATGAGTACAGGTACGAGTGTTTGTGAAATGAAATGACAATGAAAAGGATAGATTTTTATAAATATAGTATTCGTGATAGAAGTGATAACTAATAAAAGTATAGGATTTTAAAAATGTATGAATCTTCATGAGATGATCAAAAGAATTGGACTTGTGTTTTTTGAGAATTATGGGATGAATATAAGTAAAAGTTGATTTATAAAAATGATAATCAAAAAAGTAAAATAAATTTTTACAAATAGAAAAAAAATGAAATGATAATTGAAAGCGTAGGATAATTAAAATATATGAATCTTCGTGAGACGATTTTTGAAAATTTTGATGGGATGAATGTTTGTAATAGAAAAGTTGGATCGTTATTGTCGGAAGTGAAATAATAACCAAAACATAGGATTTTAGAATCTTCTTGATAATCGATAGAGTCAGCTTTGTGTTTATTTCTTTTAAATAAATAATTGGATGAGTATAAATACAATAAATATTTACAATTATTCCAATCTAAATGAAAAAAAGTTCAAGTGGTAGTTTCGCGAGACTTCTTCTCTAATATAATTGAACGAAATGAAATGAAATAAAACGAGTGTACATTCGTGCTTACAGAAGAAACGAAGCGACAATTTTTTCGCTCGGGACGATAACAATAAAACGAAATACTATCACATTCGAGTTGTAACTCAACCAGACTATTTAACGGAGGAGACATTATTCAATCGCTGAGCTTCTGAATAGAAATTATATATCCGTTTCTCCGAGTCGACGTATATCTCGCGTATATGAAACAATCGCTAACCTTCAAGTCCCGCTGGCTCAAAAATTAGCGATTAAAATTCAGAACGATGAACGGGGGACTCGCTCGAATCGAAAAACTCGGTCGCGGTCCCGGGGATAAATGAAGAGGTAGCGTCGTGCGCGAGTTTCCAAAAGGGCAAAAAGGGTTTGGTCGGCCACGGTCGGACCTCTTTGATTTACGAACGTAATCGGCCGAGGCCGATTAATAAATCCCCGTTTCTTCTCGGTTTCCCCGGCTATTAATCGTGATTAATTATCGAACGGAGGAAGGGGTGGAGGGGAGGAGGGGACGGTGGTGTAATTGAGTACGTTACGAGGCCTCCTTGAGCGCACCTGCCTGCCTCCTAGCCGGCGCATCATCGCGCTCTTCTACGCGTGGCCCATCGCTCATGCGTCGCGAATGTGAGGCACGTATAGAAACGGATGGACAAGAGAGGTTTGCAAGAAAGGAAGAAGGGAAGAAGAAAAGCGCCGCTTCGATACTCGGCGGAATTTGTAAAAAGCCAGCGGCTTCGTTAAAGGAACGAAGGGGATGGCCTCGGATGGGAATCATAGCGAACTTCCGGTGCTCGTCGATGGATATATATCGAGAATATTTTCTATTTCTCGTTCGCCGGGTTTATTAACCTTTAATGGTGGAATGATGAATTATGGAAGAAGGATAAAAGGGATAGGGAGACATAAGATATAGGAATATTTCGTTCCTTGTATTTTTATCCCTCGAACGATTTCGAGGATTCATATTATATTTAATAATTGTGCTTCTGGTTTCATTAATTGGAGTGAAAATATCTAATCGTTATATTATAACGCGTAGTTGAAGAAAATTTATTAAATTTGTGTAGTTCAGCAACGCAAGAGATCGATAATATTCTTCTCGTTGTCCATTAAGCGAGCAATTTTATATACATTTTTCGATAATAATAATAATTCCCATAAAGTATCAATGGTGAACAAGCGAATGACATTAGCGAATTGTTATCGGTACAGAGAATCGCTTTCATCAGATCTCACGTAGACGATTCGAGTTCCCACTGAGACGACACGAAAAATATATTAAGAAGCGTGAGCCTCGATTCTCGATCGATTCTTCATAAATTGGTTATCGTGGTACTCGATTAACCGAAATCGTGTGCTTTCCTTTCCGAAGTAAATGAAAGGAATATTACATATATTTCTCTTCTCTCGTTGGTCGTTTTTTTTTTCTCTTTCTCTCGAAGAAATATCGCGAGAAAGAGGAAAAGTTTACTTTTACTTCCTCTCGAGGCCTCGATTGTTCGATATAGAGATAAATTAGGTATATAAGTTGGGGAAATAAGACGCCCGTGGCGGTTATTTCGTTGCGTTGCCCCGTGCGAACAGGTAGGAAAGCTTGAAAGAAAATCGAGTGGCTCATCAGCTCGGCACATTACTGCCGGACACGAGCATTCGTTATCACGGTTCCCGTAATAAAAATACAAGATTCAAGTAAGCAAGCGCCAGCGATGTTTCGACGACATCAGAAATATCAGAAACTCGAACGAATTATCGTAAACAAGTTCACGAACGCGTGGATGAGAAAAGAAAGAAAGAAAAGTTTAAAGGGAAGAAGTGTCTCTGTTCGACACGAGTGACGCGGTAATTTCAAAAATTAAAATTAAAAGAATAATGATGACAATAATTTATAATACTCGACATGAACGAAAAAGAAAAATCAATAAAGAGTATTAATTGTATTACGCGATACAAGAGCGGGGCGTAAAGAAGGGAAAATTTTGAGGGAAGAATTTTTCGAATCGAAAAAATAATTCACACGATCGGAGGCAACCCTATCCAGCGACATCCCCAAATGATCTACGACCTGTTTACATTTCTCGTGAAAGGTAGAAAGTTTCACGGTGTGAGGCAGGCATGGGCTCTTATTTTCCATCGGGGTTAACAGATTATGAAGACGTCCATGGCGGCGGAGACTCCGCATAATCGCACCTGTACGCGTTTTCCCATACGCCCTCGCTCTCTCTCTCTCTCTCTCTCTCTTTCTTTCTTCCTTCGTCCAGGGCGTGACTGTGAAAACCACCAGAACCCAAACAGGGTCCTTTCGCCATGGTTGAAGGGAGAGAGAGAGAGGCGGAGGGAAACTGGGCGACGAGGAGGCCGAGAGTTCCTCACTCTTTCTCTCCACCCGTGCACACCGTGTTCGTGCGGGGACCGAGCCTACCTGACTTATGGAGGCCCAGCATTCGGCATTATTTATGGCCGAGAGGGCTCGAATCGCTCCCAAAAGAAGCGGTGCCCTCGCTTCGTGCCAACATCTCTCCATCGTCTCTGGATCGCCATCGAGTCCGCGAAAACTTGGATCGCTGTTTCACGAGGCTTAGACAGAGAGAGAGAGTATACGCCGTGTCGAATTCGTCAATGGACACACTTTCATCGTTTCGAATAACGTTTCGAAGATTGGTTGGAATAATCTGGGACGAAGCTAGGATAAGAATGCGGTAACTGTCTTTGCCTTGAACTTTGCTTTAATTCAATTTGCTCGAACGCGTGGCCTCTCTCCAACGTATTTTATCTATATTGCATTATTTAATATCGTTTCTTCTCCTTTTATCTTCACCTCAACGAATTCTTTCATCGAATAAATAAAAAAAAAATGTAATTTCAATCGCAGTTGCAAGCGCAGGGAGCAGGCCGCGAGGTGAATTTGTCAGACGGCGCGAGCGGAATCGTCGCGTAAATTCTTCGGCCGCGCGTCCTCTCGTTAACATTGTTCGCGCCTACGCGCGCGAGAAGGCGCGGCGGGTGGCGCGTCGCCGTGTCACCCGCCTCGGCCTCGTCCCCGATCGAAACGATAAAACGGCCGTCGTATAATTGTCCTCGCGATCACGGCCCATTACCTCGATCGATCCTTCATTACTCGAGATATCGAGAATCGGAAGGTGAAACGATTCGAAGGAGATGAAGGAGATGAAAGGGAGGAGCATTGTCGAAATTTTTTTATTTTTCCTCTTCTAGATTGTTTCAATTTTCCTCGAATCGATACATTCTTCGACGAATTTGTCTCACTTGATTGACGAATATTTTAACGAATAGTCGCATCGAGTGAGAAATCGTCGATAATATTTAATGATCTCGATTCAACGAGATCTACAAGTAAGCAATTTCACCGAGAATATTAACAAGTTTTCCAAGCCGCTCGGAAGAATAACGATCCGCGAGGATCCACGGCGAGGACGGGGTTGGCCGCTATAAATTGCCGGCCGAAGTTATGCGCGTGGAGGAGGAGGTGTAAGTTCTCGAAATTGATCGCGCGAGGGGAAGCGGCCCTGACCGAGTGGCTTGGACGCAGAATCCGAAAACTGAGCGCTTCCGAAACGGACGACCACGATCTTTTGGGTCAGGTATATAACGATCTCCGGGGCCTCAGCCCGGAATATAAACTGTTTCTGGGAACGAGCAGTCGTATATCTTGGCGAACGACAATGCCAGAGAGTCAGTCACCCACTCAACCGGGTCCGGGCCCTAACCTCGATATAGACGCATCTGTCGAAATCTCGACACGGCGTGGAGAAGATCGAATTGACGTAATCTGACTTCTCGATTTTTTTATCTCTGATTCGTTCACGTGATGCGGTTTTCGTTTAAATCTCAATCTCGTTTTCCGCGTGAAATTCGTAGAATTGGGAAGAACGGCGAGGATCAATAACACGGTCGAGATTCCCCCCCGTCACTTTATCTGTAGGTAGCCGAGCATCTTGTCGTTCGGCGTTAGCCAGTCGACTGTGACAGATTTTTATCGGGAATCGAGGAGACACGCCGTCTCACCTGTGCTCGGTCGCAGAGGATCCAGAGTTACCGGATCGTGTTACCTCTCCTCTTCCCTTCCGCGAACAATGCATCGGAATTCTTCTTCTTTTTGTCGTAGATCAGACGTTGCGATGATCCAAAGATACGAGAGAAATGCAGAAAAAAATGACGATTCACAATTTTTAATTCGATCTCAACGATTCCAACGATGATTTATCAAAATGTTTCTGTACATGAAACTTTTCGTTTCGTTGTATTTTCGTGACGTAATGTATCTCGCGCCCTCCATATTTAAATCATCGTTTCTATCCTTTTCGTTCACAATTCTCTCTGCGTCTACTCTATCACGTGATGAATCACGCGTTACAACTGAGAAGAGGACAGGTATCGGTATCGATCGCGGCCCACAATCCAGGAGAATGGGATGATCTCGCACGTCGATTATCATTCGATTACAATTAAAAGAAATTCGAGACCGCATTGTATCGCGGCATACACCCTCGTCACCTTGGTCGCGAATGATCGGGAATCGGGGAGGGGATGAATAAAAGAGAACGGAGAAACGCGATGATCTTAATGACCGAGAGCGCAATCGTAGCCCCGAGAATGGCACTGGTGGAGAGGCAGCAGTGGAGTCGAGTTTTGAATGGAATAATTAGATGATTATCTTTTATTTATCCGCGGCTTTGATCAGCCGCCCCTATTCGGCATAAAAGGACGCCATTTGCAATTATTCGAAGGGAAGAGGAAGCGTATCGTTTCAACGGAATGATACCTCTATTATAATCAAGCCACCCATTGCGCCAGTTTCTTTCGGTTTCCTCTTCCTCTCTCACTCTCCCTCTCTCCACGCGTAGCTACCTCTATCTCCGTCCAACTCGATTCTGATTTAGAAATCAGAGCTCGTTCCTCGAAGAAAATAACTTTATTTGAACGGAGCTCTTTTTTTTCTCTCTCTCTCCCCCTGCGAATTTCGTTCACTCCAAATTCATCTCTCTTCAAACCCTTCATCGTAATCGTCATCCTTCCACTGTCAATGTCAATAATTTCCATCCAAGAATATTTCTCGATCCCAAGAGATTCTCCATATTGTCTTCTTCGTATTATAAGTTGGCCAATTCTTCTAGGAAAACGTTTAAAAAATAGCGCACAGGATAGAAGATCGATATATATATATATCTTTCCCCCCCCTCCCCTCCAGGGGAAACGACGAACTGTGGTGGCAATAAAACGACAAAAGGATTTTGGTTCGTTGCACGTTGGGCCATTAACAGTGATTCCATTCCACGGAATGGCTCGAATGACTCGGTCGAGATCATTGTTGGCCAGCATCCTGGGTGGCTTCGTTTCATCGGATCGCTGGAGAGCTGGACCGAGTTCTCGCCTGGACAATGATGATCCCGCCGCGCCTTTTCCCCAGATTCCTTACCTGTCCACCACCAGCACCCCCTTTGCGACACACGACGAACGCCCGTGTTTTCACGGCCCGCGCCTGCCTTTTCCGCTTTTCTTTTCCACGATCTCTCTCTCTCTCTCTCTCTGTTTCCCCCGCACTTTTTCCTCCGGTACATCGCCACGACCCATCGCCACTCGCCATCCTCGACCACACAGAGGGGGGTTGGAGAAAATTGCGCAGAGGACCGCTCAATTTCCTTGGAGCTCCAACAGCCGCATAATAGGGCACAGATAGGATCGAGACGGGCCCCAGATCGTGATTTACACGTTTCTCTGACTGAAACTCTCGCTCCCCCCCCCGTTCACGTTCTCTAATTGTCGAAAACAATAAAACAGTGTGGTGCAGCGGTTAAAACGCTGGTACGTCGATGAAGGAGAACAAACGCATTAACGAATGATAAATGTTAAAAATATTCCATAAGTCCAGGATGAAGATATACATACATATATATATATATATCTTTGCGAGGCACCCTAGAACCTTGACCTTGAATGACGGCAAAAAAAAAAAGTTGCCATTCTCAGGAAGAATTGTCGAAAAGTCAAAGGATTTTTGACGTCTGGTTTCAAAGTGAAACTGAAGTGTATGTACAAAGAAAGAAAGAATGGGGAGGAGGGTAAAGAGAGAGTCGGGAAAAAAACAAGAGTGGGAAGAGGGGAGAGAGAGAGAGAGGGAGGAAAAAGTGGAAGAAGGACATTTTTCGCGGTAAAATTTTCATCGAAATGAACTGGGATATACGCGGGGATCATAAATCTGGTAGGAAAGGGAAATCCAAAACGAAACCACTACTGGCTGTAAAAGTTTATGGTGTTTGGACCTTACAAGGTCGGCAATGGGAGCCTGTATGTATGTATGTATGTGTGTGTGTGTGGAAACGGAAGTGAAACTTTTGCGGATAGCCGTGGGAGAGTAAGTCGAACGTCGACTTTAGAAGAGAAGCGATCAGCGGTTGAACAATGTCGGTCGTCCGCATTCTCTTGGAGGAAAAACAAGGGGAGAAAAAAAGAGGAATCGTGATATACGACTTATTATACGAGATCGTGATTTACAACCGACTTGCAGATCAAAGTCGCGTTATTGTTTCAATCCTTCTCTCTCTCTCTCTTTTTTTTCTTCCCTTTTTTGTTTCTCGTTTCGGCACGCTTTTTCGGGATTGCGAGTTTTCGAAAACGAGGGAAGAAAATTGTGGAAAGCGTTCGTTCGTTCGTTCTTCTACCGTGGAAATTGGAAGAATGGGGAGAATCGTGGCCGAGGAAAGTTTGATAAAAGAGTTTGATTTTTTAAGGGACAAGCGTTCTCTTTAAAAAAGGAAGAAAAAAGTTTTTTGGAGATTTTTCAAGCGAGAATTTTCCCAAGGAAAAGAGTATCATCGAGGATTTCGAGATTCTATTCTTGCGAAGCGAAAAATTCTTTTCTTCTCTTCGAAAGAGAGAGAGAAAAAAAAAGAGTAGAAAAAAAGAAGGAAAGGGGTGGAAAAGCGCGATATTTGCGGGTATTTTTTTCGACGGGGTGGACGTAAATTACTCCCGATAAGGAAGAAATTTACGTCCTCGGAGGGGTAAAAATAAAAAAAAGATAAAAAAAAAAAGAAAAACGGAAAGAAAGGAAGAAAGAAAGAAGGGAAGAAAAAAAGGAGGGCTCCGCCGCGTGTTGCTGGCGATTTACGGCGAGTGTTGTACACTCGTGAAGAATTTACGTCGAACGTGCGTGCCTGCATCCACATGTACAATTATTTTCCGACATGATGCATTGACGTGAGTCACGTACACTCGACCAGACACTGACCGCGGTCCCTTTTTTCGCGATTCCGCGCTATTATCGTTCTTTCCCCTCTTCTCTCGCCCGCGACCTCGTAATAAATCCCCTTTTTCATCGATGCAAAAAAGATGGAAGGCCATTTCGAATCATCCCGTTTCCACGATTTAAGAGACTCCGCAATACGAGAAAAATTTTCATCCCGATCCGAGGGAAGGATCGTTCCATTCTCTCCTCGTCATCGTGAAATCGTTATCCTTGCCTCCAGTTGCAGAATTTTCTTCAACACTCCTAAGTTATCCTCTAACTTAACGATCGAAACACTCGGATCTGGATCGTTATTTGACTATTTGATACATTACCGTTCAAATTTAAAATTTATTATCAAAAAAAAGAATCATTAAAGTCCAATAATGATAACGATAACATACAATAGCAAATTCGTGTTTTAAAATTACATGATAAAAGTAGCATTAAATTTACAGATGTACTCGTGGAATTTTTTAAAACGGTAAATAATAAAAGGCCGTTATTATAATCTCCAAAAGAAATCTTCAACAATTGTATTTATAACGCGCGTTTAATATTATTAATACGTGGATGCAAGGTAAGTCGAGATTAAACCGTTTTATCGCTGGAAATGGTGCACGCGAGTTTACACGGCCGATATGACGTCCTCTCACGAGATTGAAAGGCGCGCGTTTACATGCACGTAACCTCTCCCCCCGGCCTCTCTCTCTCTCGTTCGTCGCAAACGCAATCATAAAGCACGAGCTTACCTTCCATACGGGGGTGATTGGTGACCCTGCTCGCTTCGAACCCACGATCGTACATCGAATCCCCGTTAATCGATCACGCGACCTGGTTACGTTATCGTGTCTCCTGTCACGATATTGTAAATCTTTCTTCTTAAATAAATCCCTTTTTCCCGTCCCCCGAAACGTGTACTCTCGAATACATTAATGTTCCGATAATGATAAAATTGAATTATTCCACTGGAACGAAATATATCAAGTTTCAAAAGATCCCCTCAGAAAAATCCAAAATCCCTTCTGGATAAATATAATTTCTCGGATGAACGATTAATCGAATTGAAGAGGATAGAGAAATATCGTAATCCAAACTTTCCAAAAAAGTAGATATTCTTCCTCTTCAACATCCAAAACAAATAGAATCGAGTACGAATAGAGAAAGCGTAATATTGAATCGCTCTTTCGAATCCATATCTTCCAAAACATGGAGTGAGATTCTTCATCCATCTGGAAGGAGATCATTTCCATTGAACCGAAATTTTCCAAAAAAGAATATTCTCCAGCGCGAGTCGAAAGAACTTAACAAACCTAGAAAGAAAAAAGAAAGAGAGAGAGAGAGAAGCGAAAGGAGAGAGGGAGGGGGAGCGAATCGAGGGGAGCGAGAGGAGGAGAGGAACACATGTCGTTCGGTGTACCCCGCGGTGCCACGGGGTTCCTCTATGCGTGGGATTCATATATTAAGCGCGAAGCACCGGCCGAAACCCGGCGAGGAGGATAAGAAAGAGGTGGGGTGGGGGGCGAGGGAGGGAGAGGCATCGGAGGATCGGCGAGGAGGAGGACGGCTGCGAAGCGAACCAGAGACAGATGAACTAATGCTCGAAACCGCGGGGGGCTCGTGCTTTCGAACGTCTAATGATTTAGCCGGTGCAACGACGCGCCGCTGGTGCTGGCAGCACCGGTGATACGCGCGCTCCGCGCTCCTCGGCCGCGCGTTGATGCTCGCCGGATTTATTCGGCCCGACAACGATCGCGAACTCGATTTTCATCGCAGCCGCGATTCGCCTCGCGTAGACGACCGGCTAAGTGCCGCTTGATCGCCCCGGCCATCTCCTGAATCCCGATGAAAAACCCTTGGCCTCTTGCAACCACGTCGTTCAATGTTTCAGAAGCGAATCTTTGAAGAAATATTCGAATATTTTCTGTATAAGATCAATTCTGATTCTAACCTTTTTCGATAGATGGTTAGAATTTGAAATGTTTTATTCGATTTGGAATTTGGAAGAAATTTCTCGAATTTTCTTTTTTGATTTTGTAGATTTTCTGTAGTTTGAACTTTGATTAATCAGAGAGTTCTTAATCTTTTGGAAAATTTGATTGGATAAAAATAAACGCGTCCAATGTTGTGCAAGGGAAAAAACTTGTGTAAACGTTGAAATTGAAAAATCTAAAGGAACTGGTATAGTTGGTGCACCTGGAGAAAGCGAGCGTGTGAGGAACATTTGGCTGGCACGAGGTCCATGGCGGCCGTTCCGCTTGTCGGAGAACAATCGGAGGAGACAATGGAGAGAGCACGTGGGAAAAGGAAAATCGAATTGGAACACCATCTTGTCTCGGGTTGCGCTTCTCGCGCTAAAAATTGCCCCGCCACGCATGCTGCGAACAACGAGTCGAAGGAATCATCCCTTAAAGAAAATGGAGCGGCCTCTTTTGAAACCTTCTGTTGTTACTCGATCCTCCTCCTCTTCCTCCTATCTTGGATCCTTTTGATCACAATGTTACGAAAGTCAACGAAGAAAAATCCCCTTTCGAAAATTTTCCTCCTCAAAAAGATAATAGATTAATAATAGATCTAATTCTATAATACACTCTGAAAAGAAAAAAGAAAGAATTTCAAGAAGATTTGCCTAATCTTTATCAAAGTCGATATCAAAAAAAAATGAACGCTTCTACTAACAGAAAGCATAATCGATTTCAGCAACGATGGATTGGGGTGTGGCATGGAAAAAAACGACGGAGGCTACTCGAAGGTGGGGGGGATGCGGCGATCGCCGCGAGATATCTAATCCCATTCTCCGCGCGATTAAGTAAACATCGCATTAAACGGTTGGAACACGTGAGACGCGCGAAGACCGGGTACACACGCGGATCGGTAACAAATGCGAGGCGATATAAAATAATAAGCCTATTAGTCACGGGTCACGGGGATTGGACCTTTTGTGGGGTGGAACACGGTGGAGCGCGCGTGTGTCTGCTTTCTGTATCTATCATTGTGCTCGGGATATTTATGACGCTCTTACGCATCACCTCGAACGAATCTTTTTCCCCGGAAGATTCTTATGCGCTGGCAATCACACTGCCTCTGACACACTTTCCCAATCGAACAGTTCGAATTTATTCGTACGTCGAAATTGGAAAGTATAGGATAGATTCGTATAAAATATTTTCCTATAGTATTTTCCTATAATATATATATATATAAAAATCGTAACCGTTGGTAAATAATTCCGTAAAATGGAAGAAATTCCAGACAGACTCGTCACCCGCGAAGCAATTAAGAAAGGCGAGGCGACCAATCTCTCGAAGAGGTTGGCTGATTAACAACCGGATCCGAGGTGTTCCCCCAATTCCGTTTCACGAATTCCATCCATTCGATTATCGTTTCCATTGTTTGTCATTCCGTTACACGCTCGATCCGGGAAGGATTTAATCCCGAAGCATTAATAAACGGTGGGGTATCCCTCCTCCCTCCCCTCCCCCCCTGGTCCCGGGGGGGGGCCTCTAGCGTGTGGCCGTGCGCACAACTCTAACCTTATCCCGGTCCCACAGTATTCACGGGGCGATTTATGGCGCGTCCACTCATTCATAAAAATATTATTCAAATTTAGAATGTCTAGACGATGGCGGCGATGAGGCGAGCGGGGGAGGTCAAGGGGGGGGGGAGAGGATGCCTCGGGATGCATCCGTGCGTGTCCCCGAAAGTCTCATCGACGATCCTTATCTCGTTCATTGATAACTCTCGTGTCTCAAGTCGAAGCCTCGTGAACCTATGCTTTTTATTCCCTCCTGAATTGAGGATCGAAGGTGCGGCGCTCGCCCGAATGAAACGAATGGCCTGCAGTTGTTTCTTTCTTCTTTTTCGAAGAAGAAGAAGAGAGAGAGAGAGAGAGAGCTTCCTTTTACCTTTTTTTCATTCGAAGAGATGATTAAGGAATTATCAGGAGAAGAGAGGGGAAATTGAATGAAATTATTATAACGTGGAATTTAATTTTTTTTTTTTAATTTGAAATATTCGAAGTTGTAGCAGAAATTTATTTATAATGATGTTAAACGTCGAAAGGATTTTTATCGAAATTTTGAGAACCAAAATGAGGGGAGAGAGAGAGAGAGAGAGAGGAGGATTCTCGAGGAGGATTTCCAAGAATGTACGGCTACGTTCGTTTTGGAGCCTCCTCTCGTCGATGTTTCTTCGTACGGCTTTCGTTCTTTCTTTCGACGGGCCAGCTATTTCTCGCGGGGGACGTACGCGATGCCATTAAATTTTCGCCCCACATAATACGCGGCTCGATCGTAAAATTCTGCGAAAAGAAAGAGAGAGGGGAAGCGGGAGAGAGAGAGAGAGAGAGAGGAGGAGGGAAGGGCATGGGTTATAATTTATAGCACGAGCAGCCGCGAATCAAGATGTAAGCGTGGGCGATACGACGAGAGACCGTCGCCCGAAAGGGTCGAAAAAATGTCCCCGGGGCGAAAGCAGAGACTTTTTCTCGCCCCTTTCGCACGTGTCCCAACAACCTGCTTCGAAATTACGATATTTTTCTTCGAATTCCAAGAGTTTTATTCCACCCTTTCCACATGGAGAGAAAATTTCTGAATATCTCTTCGTGGAGAGCGGAGAGAAAGAGAAGAAAGGGAGGAAGAGGAATTTTGTCGGTGAGATCTCGTCGCTTCCGAATACAGAAGTTTTTGAAAATTGATAAAAGTTTGCTTCGTATATTATACGAAGATAGGGGAAAGAGGGCGAAGGATGGCGAAGGTCCGTTTTAATTGAGAGATTAAAAAAAGGATGGGACACGGCAGTTGGGAGTGAAAGATAGCCATTGTTTGACCGCACGCGGCGCAAACGCGGCGCACACGTAATCCCAAACAAATTTGCGGATTACACTCGCAGCATGAATTATTTAATCTCAGCACGGCCTCATTGGTTTAGTTAGTGACCCGTGGGCTCTCTCACAGGAGAGATCGCACACGCCCGCTCACCGTGATTCCATCTCTCCCCCTCGTCCATCCACTCCCCTTTTCTTTTCTCTCTCTCCGTATCCCGTCCCTCGATTCCAAACTTTTCCAACCCGCTACGTACGTCGTCGTCAGAAATAAGGATTCTTAATCTTCTTCCTAGATCAAAAAAGGGAAAAAAGAAAACGCTCCACGAATTTTCGTGAAAATAATTAACGAATTGAATAAAATTTGCTCGTGCAGAATTAGCATAGATATTCGTGCGAAGATTTATCGATAGGAAAATGGAAGGAAACGATGGAGAGATCCAATCGAAAACGGCCAAACACATTATTCGAGCCGACGATCTCGAGAATCGTGATCGCGTGCCCGAATACGAACGAAGCAAAGAGGTCGAGGGAATCGGCACTCTCGATCCGATTTTATTTCCCTCTCGATCGGCGGCACGCGATAGCTACTTATTTTCGCTTAGACGGGCCCGACTGTTGGAGGAGGGTTGGGGAGGAGGAGGAGGGGTAAGTTACGGGACCACGTGCACGTGGGGGGTAGAGCGGACGACATACGGGGAACACCGTGTCCCACATACTCTCTGTGCGTCCGATTGCACAGCGAGCACGACACCGGGTGCCCCCATTGGTTCTCCATAGTGGATAAAGGCGAGATGGGGGGTCCTTTGGCTCCCTTACTTTATTCCTGCCGCGCTAGGGGGCGCCCCGTAGTACACTGGGCGGGAACACGAGTGCTAAAAGCGTAATGATCGCTAAACGAAACCTCCGTGACTCCGTGGCCTGGCTCCGTGGCCACGGTCCTCCACGACTGCTGCTGCGAACCACTCGACAGAGAGAGAGAGCACTCCTGTGCTCGGCCAATGCGCATAACCGCCCGCAAACCCCTAATTAATCGACGGTTGAGCGAGGGTGGAGCCGTCACGAGGGCGGATGGAAAGATCCCCCGCGCCATCTTGTCGGGACAGGAGGCTCCTCGCTCTGTCGAGGAGATCTCGCTTCTCTGGAAGAGATTGACGGTTCATAGTTGATTCATAGTGAACCGTAAGCTTCGACTTTTATTTCGAGTTGTCGAAAGTTAATTCTTCTAACGAAGCTTTTCGAATTTTCGAATAGGCAAATTTCTTTGATTTAGAGAAACAGAAAGGTACTTTTGTAATTCCACTATCGTTTCTTCATTCTACTTATAAATTTGGAATATGTTTCCGTTTATTCTCCGCTTTATTGCTCGATCATTTCGATTTTTCATCGACTTTAGAATACCAAGCATGAAAATTTGATGGAATCGTGGCGATAATTGCATATATCCAGAATCCGTGGACATTTGGTCAGTCACAATCCGATTGGACGGATACTGGCCTGCTCTGGGTGGCGATCAAGGCGGAGGAACTACGTATGTGATTTTCTGTTCGATCGGCTTAGAACAACCAGGTGGCCTTTAACGGCAGTTGTTTGCGAGAGCCCTGGTTGCAAAAGCAAAAGCAAAAAAAAAAAAGAAGAGAGAGAGAGAAAGGGGAGGGAAAAGAAAGAAAGGAGAGCGAGCGAGTATTCGCGCGCTCGCTCCGAGAGGCGAAATCATCGACTCGGCTGTTAAAATTATAGAGCGAAAACGGGCGTCGCGATGCCTCCCAGGGAGAAGGGCCATTCAATCGCGAGGAACCCCCGCGAGGAACCGCGACAATGGTACCCGCCACGAGCCCCCTACCTCCTCCACGGCCACCGTGTACCCCCTTCGCGGGGGGTCCCTCTCTCTGTCTGCTACTGGTCATTTGATCGACGCGTTCGTTTCCACGTTTTCGCGTTCCATCCACCCTCGGTTGGCGATCGCTTGAAAAATCGACCAGCCCCGCGATCCAGTCCCTCGAAAAAGAAGTTCGCGCGCATTGTTGTCCAATCTTCTGTCCAAACTCGATCCAAAAATATCACGGAAATTTCGTGAAAAATTCGCGAAATGCGGACAAGTTTCCAAAAAAAAGAAAAAAATGCGAAAGATTCGACAAATTTTCGATTCGAAAGGAAAGCTTCTCGAATCGAAAGCCAATGAAAGAAAAAAAAATGAAATTTTCAACGAAATTCGGTAAAATTTCCTCGCGTGAAATAAGCGGCGATTAATTTAATCCCGATATCTGATAAATTCGAATTTAGGGGGAGAATTGGATTCGAAATTGGGACGAAATTCGTCGGTTTCGTCACGCACCCTTTTCCGGATCGCCGGCGAAATTGGAGGGAACAGGGGAAAGGGGGGGAGAGAAGGCGCATTGAACGGGACGCGAACCCCCGTAAGCAACCGCGACAATGAACGCCCATTCGCGGGGGGTCCCTTCTGTATATGCGCCATCGGGATTCACTTGGCATTGGCACACGCATACGTGCGAAACCCGACTTCGTGCTTAGGCTCGACACGCGTGCCACCCCGAAAAACGTCGCATGCGATAAATTTCGTATTCCGCGGCAGAAAGCTTTCGATTCGTTTGTTCTACGTTTTCTCTTTCTTTCTTTCTCTCCTTCTTTCTTTTCCTCGAATCAACTCCTTCGACTCTGACGAGAAAGACGGCTAATAAAGTTACTTTAGTTGCGTCGAATTTGTATTGAGAGATTCAATAAGTACACGTTTGAAGATGAGATTCGTCGTAGCAGAAGAGTATTTCATCAAAGAATTGATCGATCTTACAAAACTCGGATTCAACGTTGCATTCTCGTTTTCTCGTTAAAGAGAGGAAGATGTATATTCTTTAGAATTCTATCTCGTTTGAAAAAATTCGAATCGAGATGAAAGAGAATTTTCTAAAACTTGTAAATCATCTCTGATTGGCCGACAAATTGATTAAACGCGCGAGTCGATGGCCAAGTGTTTGCAAATAGGATCGTCGTTGAATAGCGCGTTGAGTCGAGCTTCGACTTAGGAACGTTTATTAGACATCTCGAGCAGTTCGAGGCGAAAAGGGGAGGAACAAAAGAACGGAGGGCGCGGAAGGAGAGGAACGGCGGCCTCGCGACGAAGCGCAATCCCTCGAAACCGATCTTCCGCGTCGTCAGTTTCGCGCGTCGGAAGCTCAAAAGCGTGGAAACGCTTTCTATTTTTTTCCACTTGGAGTGCCACTTCGCCTCGAGTTCCACTCGACTTTGGCGAGTAGATGGGGCCAGATGTTTCCTCCGAGTGCTTGCCACTCCTTCACGCGCGCGTACAGCACGCGCTGCCTCGCGCGTGCAGCCCGAGAAAAGCTTCCTAAACTGGCGACAACACGATTTTTTCCCCCCCTCGTGCCGTGGCGAAAAATCTTCGAGTGGAGAGTGAAAAGTGCGAAAGATGATTGCTTACGAAAGGTGTGCGTCTCTCTTTGTTCCCTTACGCCACGTAGAGAAAACTTTCGACCAGATTTTTGTGACGTAACAATTTTTCAAACTCGAATCCTCTGTCCAACTTGAGATCCTCTTTTCTCTTCTTTCTTTTTTTTTTCAAATTATTTATGCATTCTGATATAATATTGATCCGAATTTCACAATTGTATGATCATGTAATAGAATCTCTGATTAACAGCAAAGTGTAAGAGAAAAGAAATTAATAGAAGAAACGAGAGTTCAAAGGAAGAAACAAACGAAAGACAATCTGGCTAAAAAGTTCTATATTTCTTATACAACCTTGTTTCTTTCTCTTCAGAAAATTCTTCGTTCCTTCGACTGGAAAGTTAAACTCCTTTACCTCAGCATCCTTTAGTCGCACAACCGACTTCCGAAAATCGATCATCTCTCCATTATTTACGCGTCCGCTCGTTCAATCGTGATCACCGTTTTTCTATCGCTTTTCGATCGAGAAGGGGCTCCGATCCGAAAAGGGGATCGTTGGATGTGTGGACGGCTAACATTAGTCGAATCGATCCTCGGCCCATTTCGTGCACGGAGAATGAGGCCCCCACAATGACTAAAAGCATCTTTGAGCGAAACTCATCTACCCGTTCCGTTCGAGCAACAATGCGCCGATACAATTGATACGCCTTCCATCCACCCGCGACTCGTCCTTTTTTTCCCCGCTCGATGCCCCGCCATCAAGCAACGTTTCGCGCTCGTGTTATAGGCATCGAGGCGGTTTTCGATCCCGGCTAATGAGGATCACAAACGCGCCGCCCAATCGTACGATGAAAAACATTCTCGATTTCCAATGCTCTCGATGCTCTCTCTCTCCTCTTATTCATTACATCTTCTTTTTCTCGAGGGAGAAAAGAGGAAAGAGAATTTTGGGAAGTTTTTCAACATTTTCATCGAATTTCTGAAATTCTTAAACGTGTCTTTTCTTTTCTTTTCTTTTTTTTCATGTTAGAAAATTCTTTCGACGAGAAGAAGGGAACAAGCTTGTACGTTGAACAAAAGAATCGAGAGAATTGTTGGAGAGAGAGAGAGAGAGAATTGTTGGAAGATCAAAAGTTGGCACCCGTGGCAATTTTTTATTTATCGAGTCGTACGTCTAATGTTATTGTTGCGGAACGGACAGTTGCCCCCAAGTTCGATGGTAATTTACCGTTTTGCCTCTCCCCTTACTCCCACGTACACGTCTCTCCCGGCCAAGGAACGCGGTTGGAAGGCAATAAAGCCGGCCGTAAATTCTGCGCTACTTTTTGCACAGCGCTGCGCAAAAAGGGGGCCCGCGTTGTAAATCTTCCCGGAAACTGGGAATGGCCCTCTAATATCGCTGCGATTATCGAGATTCTGGTAAAGAGACTATACTCCTTGCCAGCGTTTGAAACGTTACTTTCCACGCCACAATTAGAGTTAATTTCCCCAATTTTTTTTCCCCCGATATTTCCACTCCGATAGAAACTTTTCTCGATAAAAAAAAAATTAAAAATCTTCCTTCCTTTTGACTTCCATTTCTATCCCAGTAAGTAAATCTTCTCGAGTTGTGTCAAATTGTATTCCTTATAATCTCTACTCGTCGAAAGATTCTTAAAATTAACGTCGTGTTATTGTAAAAATTAAATCCAATCTCGTTCACGCCACGTTTTCATCTCGAAAGCAAAGCGTTATTATATTATCCAACGACGCGATTTGATCGACAATGTCGATGACCCGGTTACGCAACACTCTGTCAGCGGTGCCGTATTTTCGTCGTTCGCGTTCCGCTTCTTTTCGGGGCCTGTCGGCGGGTCCGCATTAAAGGGAGAGGCGGCCACGTCCTCGCCGTGCCAAGTCACGCCTCCCGTGGCGCTTGTTGTCATTGTCGGTACCCGCAATCACGCAATGATCACGCACACGCGGGCCACTCGATCGATCCTCTTCGAGTATCGAATCGAGTATCAAAGACGCCGAAAGAATCCTGGCGAACCGCCCTCCTCCCGATTCTCCTTGCTCATCCATTTCTTCTTCGCTCTCGTTGTCTTTGCAACTTTTCTGAAAACTTGTTTCATTTAAGAAAAGAAGATATATATTCTTTTCTTGTAGAGAGAGAGAGAGATTTATAGATATTAGATGGAAGAAGGAATCTGAGATACGATTTCCTTTTTAATCTAGTTTTTGTGTTAGTTGAATATCAAAATTAAAAAAGTTGAAATCTTGTTATCCAATTTTCAAGATTATCACCCTTTTTCTGTAAGAAAGAATCCGAGGAATGATTTATTTCATCTTATTTTACGGACGACAGCTTTCTTTTTATGGGACGCAAGAAAGAGCTTGGGAAACAATCTCGTAATTCTTGCAGGATTACAAATCGACTTCGATCGAAAACTCGTTCCAAATCTTAATTAGTTCTGCCGTTGTTAAACTTTGCAACTTTTTTTTTTGTTTTTTTCGGAAAAATACCTTTTGTAGGAATAAAAGAATAAAAAGGTGCGAGACGTTGACGCGGAATACGTCTGCTGGATCGCGAGATCCAGTTATCCGATCCGTTGCAGTGATCCTCGGAGGCAACGGGTGAAAGAGCAAGAGACTGTAAAAGTCGATTGTCGAGTTCCCGCCCAGCGGTGCGCCAACCAATCGGAAGCCCAGCTGCTCCCAGTCGCTTCCTTTTTTCCTTTTTAACGGTCGTTACACCGAGTAGTTTTCTTGTCTCAACGCCATCTTAGCCGGGCCGGACATTATCGTCCACTCTGCTTGATTATCTTTCAGCATCCTCGCCCACTCGCTCCATTCCACTCTCTTCCTTCCTACGTTTCCTTCCTTCGAGCGATTATCATCGCGCCATCTTTCCTTTTCTTCTCCTCCTCTCCAATTGTTCGTGATTTTCTCGAGATGTCGATCAAGAGGAATTAAGAAATTAAGGTAAAATTCTTGGAGAAAGAAGAAGGGATTCGATTGATCGATACGATTTCCCTCGAGAAGCGTGATAGAGGAGTGATTATCGAAGAGGGATCATTAAAGGAAAAAAATGCGATCGAGAAGAAGACAAAGAGGGGAGAGTGAGGAGGTAGGACGGAGCAGCTGCATCGACGAATTTCAATAGGCTATTCTTTCTAATAACCCTCCCCGCGTAAATACTTCTAAATCGAATAATTGCTCCCTTCTTACGATATCAAATTTCAAATTCGTTCTATCCTGGAATCTTTGAAATTAATTCAGAGAAGCAGTCGCAGGTGTATAGAAAGAGAGAGGAAGAGACTTAATCTTCAAAATCCTACGTCTTCAAATCGAAAAGATGAACCTTTATCCTCTTCCTCCCCTCTCAAATCGTTTCCTCGTTATTTATAATTATCCTTAAATCCTTCACAAGAATCCATATCGAATTTTTTCGACAAAACAACATCCCCAATCTCCTCTCTCTTCGATCTCGTTTACTCGAATCTCCACCGTCTCTCTTTTCCTCAACGGTCCTCGCCTTTAACGATCATCCGAATCTTATTCACCGATTCTCGTTCCTTCGTTCAACCGTCATCACTCCCCACGATCGCTCTCCTTTTTTTTTTTTCTTTCCTTCCCTCGCGCGTTTCGCGGCCGGCTCGCCGCTGGTCGTCGTGGCCCGTGGCCGCCGTTAAAGATCGGATCGTGAGAAAAGTCTCCTTCCTTCCGAAGCCCTGTAATTTGCACTTCCGTTCTCATGGCGGGCATCGCGCGACAATGCGCGTCGCGGCCCCCCAGCGAACACATTTCTCTTCAGGTGTTCGACTTTCGGCCCTTTCGGAGAAAAGGGGAGTAATTCGACGCCAGCCAGCAGGTGCCTCCCCCCCACCCGTCTTTGTTCCATCGGGGAACAATCGGGTGAAAGAGGGCTTTTAAGAGTCGCGAATGGGGCGACTTTTATCGAAATCACTCGTGCGCACGTCGTGGCTCACCCTTCTCCTCTGCATCCCCGCGAAGAAAGAGAGAGAGAGAGAGAGAGAGAGAGAGAGAGAGAGTTTCTTTTCTTTCGTATATTCGTTCGTATATTATTCGTTTTTCGTGGATACCCGCGGGGAGAACGATTCGTTGCGATTCCTCTGCCAACGAACCGTCGTCTCAACGACTGTTTTCGCCTCTCCAACGTACTTTTGCGCACGTGCTTGCTTTTATTTTGCCTACTCGAGTGAGTACTTCTTTCTTTCTTTCGACCCTCTTTTCATTCTCGTTGCACATCTCGTAACAACTGCGACCAGGTCTCCTTCGAAATCGTTTTAATCCTAATCGCGCTATTTCGTAGTTGTAAATAGAGTAGTCGATACTTTGGATTTGAATCGTTTTAGTTGGATAACAGTAGATAGGATTTTTGTTTATTGAGGAGACGATAAGTGGATGATCTACTTTATAATGATATTGTATATTGCAAGATGATTCTCTTCAATGATTCTCTTCGAAATCGATTCTCTTCGAAATTTTAATTCTAATCGCTGTTCTATTTCTACTATGTAGTTGTAAATAGAGTAGTCAATACTGGATTTGGATCGTTTTAATTAGATAAGGATAGATAGGATTTTTGTTTATTGAGGAGATGATAAGTGGATGATCTACTTTATAATAATATTGTATGCAAGATGATTCTCTTCGAAATCGTTTTAATTCTAATCACTCTTCTATTTCGTAGTTGTAAATAGAGTAGTCGATACTTTGGATTTAGATCGTTTTAATTAGATAAAAGTAGATAGGATTTTTGTTTATCGAGGAGACGACAAGTGATCTACTTTATAATGATATTGTATATTGCAAGATGATTCTCTTGAATGATTCTCTTCAAAATCGTTTTAATCCTAATCGCGTTATTTATATATCGATACTTTGGATTTAGATCGTTTTAATTAGATAACAGTAGATAAAATTTTTGTTTATCGAGGAGACGATAAGTGGATGATCTACTTTATAATAATATTATATATTGCAAGATGATTCTCTTCGAAATCGTTTTAATTCTAATCGCTCTTCTATTTCGTAGTTGTAAATAGAGTAGTCGATACAATTGGATCGTTTTAATTAGATAACAGTAGATAGGATTTTTGTTTATCGAGGAGACGATAAGTGATTACAAGATGATTCTCTCATTAGAGACTCGAGAATCATAACAGAGCTGAAAAACTGTTATACATCATACGTAGCCTCGTTTAATACTTTAATCTTTAAAGTATTGAGTTGATTTTCACAAAATTTGCATGAAATAACGAGGAGACGAGAAAGATGGATGGAATTCCGCAAGGAATTCTAAATTCGCCATGTTCCACGGATTCCACGTTTCAGGTCCATGAGCAGGGAAATGATAACACTGTACCCCCATGTCTGAGAGGGGGAAGAACCGAGTGGTAGCTTTTGTCGCGTGTTCCCTTTGTGCCGAACGCAGGATATATTAAATTCCACCAATATTTGTCAAGGCCGTTGAAAACCCTTCGAGAATACGCACACGCACACATCGTAGAACATCTCTGTCTCTCCCTTCTTCTCCTCTTTTCCATACGGGGTGCAAAAACGGACGGACGAAATGCCTAATAACTGTGTATTACCTTTTGTCGTACAAGCGATGTACAAGCTTCAAAGAGCTTTCGACCAAACCCCCTTTCTTCTTCCACGTATGTTAATTAAAACATCGATTGATTAGATTCCTCCCTCCCTTAGGGTGTCTCTCTTAATTTTCTCCCTATTGTTATTCGCGATTGATTCACGGATGAGATTTACTTGAAAGATAAAATCAAACACATTTCTCGATTCCATCGAGTTTAAATTAACCTTCCTTCCTTCCTTGATATTTCTACTATTTTCGAAAAAAGGAAAAAAACCAAGACGCGTTTGTATGTTGTCCCGAAAACCTAGGAAAAACTTTCGTTTTAGAAATAAGAAAATAATAAGAGAAAGTTTTGGTCGGGGAAGAATCTGCATGCTTCCGATCCGTAAATCAGAAGCAGTTCCCTGCGCGGACAGGAGGCAGCATCGACTACCTGTTGCTGAATCTACCGGGCGAATCGCTATTTTTCATCGAGAATGCAAAACTAGGGAAAGCTGAAAAGGAGGAAGACCACCACCACCACCTTAATCATCGTCACTACTCGGCCACGCCTCCACTCGGAAACAGATTCGATGACAAATTTTCCCATGGACCATGGACAATCGCCACGATTTGCATGCTCGATGTCTCTCGAGTATACGAGAATTTCTTTCGTTTTCGCCACGATAATTTTGGGAAATCTCGAGAGAAATCTCCTTTTCCACGACCGCGCCAACCCATTTGGGAGATCGACTTTTCGTCGAGTCATCGTCCAGCTTCGTCTAATTAACCCTTTCGTGCGGATTCTTAACTATGCTCGACACGCCTAAGGACTGGTTAAAGAGATCGTTTCGAACGCGTGTATTGTTGAGAGGAAAAAGGTGGAGAAAGGATCGCAAGACTTGCCAAAGTTTGAGGATTAATGATGTCTTTAAGAAATGGATGGACACTTATTTTACCTTTATTACTTTTAAGAATGACGAAGAGGAAAAACTTCTCTTCACATTCTCCGTGTAAAATTTAAAGATTGGTGTATGGATGATACATGGAAATTTACTTACATTGTAATTCTTAAAAGTTGTTCAATATTCTTAAGAAGAATTCGAGTGAAAAAGCACGAAAGCATCCTCTTCTTTCTTTTTGAATCTTCGTTAACCCGTTCCAAGCGCAAGATTCCTCATGGAAACGTCCCGAGATGAGATGAGAGGTGGACGCAGGATACCAGGATCGAATAAGCGACGAGGAGGTGTACATGTATCCGGAACGGAGGGAAATAAAACGGAGAGAAGGTTCGTAAGATATGTGAGTAATAAAAGTGGACAATGGTGGGGCAAATTAATATTATAAGGGTGGTGGTTGAGAAGGGCGCGCGAGAAGAGGAACTCTGGGATGTTGGAGAAGGGGAGAAACTACGGAACGTTTTACGAAGGATGGAAGGTGGGCCCGTGTAGGGACAGTAATTTATCAAGAGGCAGATAGGAATCTCCTTTGGTCGCGTGGTAACGGAACGGGCAAAGTATCGTCCAAATGTATTTCTTTCTCCCCGAAGCCACGTCCACGTCCACCGATTCATCGATTCTTTATTTCCCTTCTCTTCCCATCGTCGAAATCTCCCTCCCGTGACATCCACCTCCTCCTCCTCCTCTTCTTCTTTTTTTTTTAACGAGAGACGATTTTGAGGGAAGGAACGACGAAAGAGAGACGTTTTTTTCAAACGATGGTGCGCCCGATAAAAAGGAAGCTGAAACTGGATGAGAGGACAACTGTTTCGCCGTGGCGAACGAGTTGGCCGGGCAAGGATTCCAGACATACCGGCGGACGCGCGCCCAGACGCCGCCTGCTCCTCTTGGAAAAATAATGGTGGTCGGGAGGAGACGAAAAAAAAAAAAAAAAAAAAAAAAGGAAAGGATCTCTCAAGGGGTTGAAACTCAATGAACACGCGGCCCCGTGTTGCTCCTACAACGAATCTCCTACGTTACATGTGTAGTCCCTTCGGATACATTCGGTTGTCTTTCGTATCGTACTTTTTTATTCCGTTATTCGGGGTGGCTTGTTTGCTCGTGAAACGTCAAACGGGAACGTTTTCTTTTCTTTCTTTTTTCTTCTCGATTAATTCCACGAAATTACGAGATAAATCGCAGGGATTACGTACGCGTTTAATACGCGTTTTAAAATTTAGAGGGACAAAGAGACACGAAGATTTCCTTTCCTTCTTTTCGGCGTTCGCAATTAGGGAAGGTGAAACGAATCGTAATTTCGCTCATCGTCGCCGGGGGAAGTGCTCCAGTTGTATTCGATTAAACGAATAGAATTTAATTTCTGGAAAGCGGGGGCACACGGGAGAGAGATAGCTGTGGAAAGAGAGAAAGGAAGAGGGGGTTCCAGGACGTGGAAGGCAGAAAACGTAGGCTAGAGTTCGACCCCCGTTGCTCTCGGTTGGGCGCCATCTTATTTATTGTTTTAATTATATCAGAATATATCGTTAGAGGCCGTCATGGCGTGCCACGCCGTTGAATACGTGAGATTTATACGATCGAACCGGCCACCACCCCCGATCCTCCACCTTCTTCCTCCTCCTCCTTTTCTTCTTCTTCTTCTTCTTCTTCTTCTTCTTCTTCTTCCATCTCTGCCTACCGTCCGCGTGTGTTGACGCGAGTAATTTGTTGGCCTGCACGCCGAATGAATTATAAATTTGTTATTATACTAGGAATGGTTGATACAGTTTCGAGAAATCGTTCGACAGAGCCCAGATTCTTGGAAATATCGGGTCTATGTTACAACATGTTGGTCTCGATGGAAGAAAGAATCGTTTCACGAGATTGAAGATTCGAAAAATATTAGAAGAAAACTGCATAAGAAGAGAACGTTTAAGAATAACATCTATCTGCCCTCTCTTCCCATTTTTAGATAAGATAATCCAAGTTTGGAATAGTCGGTGATAATTGACGGAGAGAGAGGATGTTGCTTTCGACCATCGTTTCGCGGGTCGGTAGAAGCGTGACCGAAGGCGTGGCAGGACTTAATTACTTCTTAAACGGGAGTTGCTCTCCGCCTACTAAAGTATAACCTCATCATAATCCTCGAGGGCTTCTTCCTTCTCGACCCATTACCCTCTCTCTCTCCGAGGTATTATAGTTACGAAGGTTGGCCCCCGGTTAAACGAGGTTAGCAGCCACTGGTAAATTACACGTTTGTTTCGAGAGGGCTGACCGACCCTTTTGCCTTGCCAACCAAAACCTCGTCCACACGATTTTAATTCATCCTTCTTGTCATACTTCTCCAGGGATTATCGACTGTTCGTATTCGAAACGAATTTATCTTGGAATTTTACCCTTCTTTAATCGTGGTTTTTCTTAATTTTGTACAATATTTCGACGAGTGATTTCTCTTTTGTCGACACGAGGCAATTTTCTCTTCTTGATTCGTTCCCCAGAGGGAATGTGAAAGTTTCGCTTCGTTTGCTTCTATTGTTTTTCCTCGAACGGCATAATCAACCGATCCAGTCGAAAACTACGAATACCAACGGCGAAATGTGCAAAACAAACTCGTTAACTGGATCGTCCTCTCCACGAAATTTTTCCAAGAAAATTTTGCCCCGTGATTGAGATTACTCGAGATAATTCTATTCCACTCCTTCGGTTCCATTAACGAATCATTATTTTATTTTATCCTTTTATTATTTCCAAATTCAATGCTAATTTGTTTACCATCCATTACGAGCAGCAATAAATTCGTTACAAGGAGCGTCTACCATCTGCTTCTCTCAAAAGAACTCTCCTCGTCAACCGCGTTATAAAAGAATAAAACATTGAATAATTCATAACCAGCTTCCTATAATTCTATTTCCAAAACAGCCAATCTCCCAATTCAAATTTTACGCGCGTATGCGGGCTCCTCGATCCTCCACTATATAGAGGGAGGGTAAACCACCCCCACCCCATCGAACGAAACGGTAATCATATCCCCCGCGAACTCTCGATCTTGCGAATCGATAAACGAGCTTATCTAGATGTTTGAGGGGGGTTAAGATATTAAGCGTGTATCGTGGCTGAAAAAGTTGGACGAGCAACGGGGTCGAAACAATTAACCTCGACGCGTGGGAGGCGTGATGGAAGGCGTCAAGGAAAATCGAATTGCGACCGATCGATCCGTATCGTGTCCAATTAAAGAACACTCCTCACAGCCTTGTGTGTAAACCGCATTAACAACAACCCTTCTTCCCTTCTCCGAGAAATGGAACGAACGAGAGAGTATATTGGATGTTACTGGAATAGTCTTTCGATGATGAGACTCGATAATCTTTCCTCCTCCTTTGTTGTTATTGGACCAACGATAATTTTCTCCAAGTCGAATGGGATAATTGAATAATCGTCAACGAGATAATAATTGAGCAAGATTATCGGGAGAAATTGTCAATTGTCGGGTGGATAATTGGATATTGTTGCGACGAGCGATAATCAAGATAAAAGAGAGGGAATAAGTTGGATCGATCGAATCAAATGTTAAATTTAATTAAAAATTTATATATCTCGAGCCAGTTGAGAAATAAGAAAGAGATTACCCGAGAAACAAAACAGTTATTTATCCGTTATTTACCAGAGTTTGTAACAGGGTTAACAGGTAAACAATACAACTGTCAAGAATAAGAAATGCTACTTGTTCAATTAGTCAGGAGGAATTACAACAGGTAGATGATTCAGATTCCGTTATTTATCCAAAATGACTGATCGTTCAAAATAGATCTCGAAATCCTCTTTTGTGTTTAATAATACAATACTTTAATACTCTTTCGTTCTCCGTCCGTGCGTTATTATATTCCATCCGTCCACACCACATACCTTTCTTGTCCATTCTTTTTCTAAACACTGCAGATCGCAACCACGATAAAGAATTCGAAGGGGAGGGATAGGGGGAGGAGAGCGAGGGGAGGGGAGGAGAGAACAGATGCTTTTCTCGAACCTTCGAACCCACGTTTAATTCGGTTTATCCCTTTCGCATCGTTAAACCCGATTAGTAGGAAAATTCGCGCGGACGAGATGAGAAAAGGTTGGCGAAGAAAGCGGAAAAGGGTTGCGAAAAGGAGAAAGAGAGGAAAGGAAATGGAAATCTCGTGAAACCGGATTTTTTTAATTAAAGGAATTAATTAAAACGAGAAAAAGAAAAATGAAGAAAGGAAGAAGAAGAAGAAGAAGAGGAAAGGAAAGGAGCAACCCCTCCATTTTCCACGCCACGGGTGTACACGGGGGCGATAAATTAATAAACCGAATTAACAAGTTGTTGTAACTCTTGTCAGGTTACACGGTGATGCATGGCCGGGCCAACTTCGGCCCGCGATAATAAGATTGTAATTAAAACTGCTGCTACCTTTATCAACCGGTACCCCTTCTCTTCCTGGACCAAGCATGATGATTCGAAAGAAACAAGGAGGGGGGCGAGAAAAATTATTATCGCGGCCATCTCGTTGATCGAATCTTTCCCTTTTTTTCTGTTCTTTTTCTAAGGATTGAATTCTGAGGTGTGTTGTTCGACGAACTTGACAAATTTAAGAAGCGATCTCGAATAACGACGGGGATGAAGAAACTAATTTTTCTCTCCAAGTTCGTACCGTGACGTGGAATCAAAATCACGAGTGAGAAGTGAGGAGGAGGAAAGGAAAGGGTTTTTAGGGAAATAAATAGGAGGAGACATTTGTATGGAGTGTTTGTGTTGTTCGATGAACTTGACAAATTTAAGAAGTGATCTCGAATAACGACGGGGATGAAGAAAGTAATTTTTCTCTCCAAGTTCGTACCGTGACGTGGAGTCAAAATCACGAAGTGAGAAGTGAGAAGTGAGGAGGAGGAAAGGAAAGAGTTTTTGGGGAAATAAATAGGAGGAGACATTTGTATGGAGTGTTTGGTGGAGGAAATTAAAAGCAGGAGACGGTCGATCGAGAGGGAAGATACGCACGTGGACGCGGCGGCCTCGCCGCGCTCCATGCATGCGAGCTTAAATCCGGATTAGATGGATCACCCAGCGGGTGCCTAAACATCGATATAATCGTAGGATCGCGCCCCTGCCCTCCTCCCCCGGTAGCCGCCTCCGTTGATATCCGGATCGCGTTCCTCCTCCTCCATTGGATTCTTTTTAAAAAGTATTATAATTCGTCGTAGGATCCGATTAAACGAATACTTGGATCGTTGGTCGATGAACGGAGAAGAGTATCGAACCGTATCGACCTGAGAGAGCTAATGCAAATTTCTGATCTATTTTTATGGAGATGAATTTGTTTTAAAAAGGGAAATTGAATTTTTAGAAGGGGAGAAATTGAAAGAAAAATGTAAAAATGATATATGTGGATATTATATTTTCATTCAACGACAGTTCAAGTAAGATTATTTCCTTCGTAATCCTCGCGTTTGTTCTATTATTTTTTCCACGAACGTGTATATATATAAATATACGTGTCTAATGACGAGATAAGAAATAAGATTATCGAGGATGGAAAAAAATAAACTTCTCGACGAGTCGCGTCGAGAGGAGCGACAATTTTGCAACAAGATTAGGGTAGATCGCAGCGTGAACGTGGGACACGTGTATCATCAATTGAGAAGCAGTGTCCTTTCCTTGGAGGCTGGGGAAGGGAGGAGGATAATCGAGATAATCGCGAAGGATAGAGAATTCCAATTAAGCGGGATATTTATCTACACGCGATAACCACCTCCGACGACTCAATTACGCATTCTCTATCGGTAAAACGGAAATGTAACTGCAGTTTCATCGCGTCTAATATCCGTGTTTCTCGAGGCCGACCAAAAACTTCGTATTTTAAACGAGATCAGAAGAACCGATCGTTCCTTCCATCTTGAAAGAAATTTCCAAGAATTTTTCTTTTCGAGAGGAAATTTTTATTTATTCAAAAATTGGTTAAAGGAACTTTGATTAATAATATAATAAATAATATTATTTCTCTTGATCACGTGATGAAAACAGATCAACGAATTACAATGCAACAAATGTAATAAATATCTAAAAAAAAATTCGTTCCAAGAGAAAGGATGGAAGAGAAAAAAAAAATCTCTCCTCCAAAAATCTTCTCCGAGACCGAGCCCATCGTCGCAAACTCGTTAAGGGAGAAACTCGCGGGCTCGCGTCGAAGAAGGGGTTGAGGAGGAGGAGGAGGGAGACACAGTGTGACGTGCAGGGACGATTATAAATTCAAGCTGAAACTTATAATCGTGTTTGTTTTAATTAGAACCGCAGCGTGCGGCTCCGTTCATTTAAGACTCGAAGTCCTCCCCGCGCCTTTCCTCTTCGTTGCAACCGAACCCGCTCCCCGGAAGCCCACGACTCTGCCCCCCCTTCTCGCTCTCTCGTTTGCCACGACTCCCGTTAATTTCGCGCGAGGCATTAGTACGTTAATAAACCGTTATTTATCGGCGCGATTCTTAAGAACATTTATTTCTCCCTGTTCCAAAGCATTTTCCGCCTCGCCTTCCGTCGAACACTAAATCAACCACCGATCCTCCTCCTCTCCTTCCTCCTCCTCTCCCTGTTTCGAGGAAGCTTGGTTTGCTTTGCGAAATAAATCTGACCCCTTTTCTTTTTCTCTTCTCCCGTTTCCGCCCGATTTTTTCTCGTTCGACGTAAAGAAAAAAAAATAGAGACACGCTTTCTTTTTTTTTTTTGAAGATTTGAACGAGCTTATTAAGAGATTAAAATGAGACGAGAAAAAATTGGGGAGAGGAATTTTTATTGATTAAGTTAAATTGTTTAAGGTAATGTATTAATGTTAAATTAACATCTATGATACAGGGAAGACAGTTTCCGGCTGACTGTTCCACGAGCACGTCGCGCGGATTTCACGCGGATAGATTTCAAATCCCATCTCGCGCATCGTTCGCTCTGGATTCTCGCCCCATTATTCCGAAGGACTTGGATGAAAGGGACCCCTTCGTACCACGACCCCGACAACCGGTAACACGTCGGATGCGAAGGCAAAACGGTGTGTAATCATCGTCCTCGGATTACGGTGATACGGTTCCTCGAAGAATGACACGGATCCCCCTCTCTCCTCTTTTTTTTACCTCGAATCAACGTTATGCTCCGATTTTCTTGAATCCACTGATCTACTTGAAGGATTTTTGTGCAGGATTTGGAGGAATTAAGAATAAGAGAGGGAGAGGAATGGAATTGGGGAGGAGGAATAACGAAAAATTGGTATGTTTATTCGTTTTATATTAATTTGTTTATTCTTTTCAACTGTTATATTTTCTATCGTGTGTCTTTTTTTCAGCGGTTCATTATTGACGACGACGAGATATGTGAAATGTATGTATAATATTTAAAAGAAGTATGTATGATGTAAAGAAATATAAAGAATCGGACAAAGACAGATGTAGAATAAAAATTAGAAAATCAACGCCATCTCCAGAGTGCCGCAAAAGAAACATAGGAAGAAAGGATAGAAAAGAGAAGGACAGAGATAAGGTAAGAATAAAATACTAACGCCATCTTTAGAATGCGAGAAATATCTTTTTAAAGGTAAAAAATAGTGGGTAAAGTAAATTAAGAATTGAAGACTAGTGCCATCTCATGAATGGTAAAAATATTCTTTTTTAATAATAACTCATAGATGATAACATAGATGGTGGTAACGATCAATTCTTATTCTATTTCTATCCTTGTTTTATTATTCTCTTCTCTCTTTTTAGGTGTTTCATTCGCGGCACTCTGAAGATGGCGTTAATGATACAATATTTATCATATTTACTCACTACTTTACTAAACATTTGTTCAATAAAATTTATGCTTCCTCATGATACACATATATAATCAATTGTATTGCCTTTTTATGTAATGTATTAATTAAAAGTTTCATAATTTATTACTTCCAAATTTTATATATCGTATATATGTTCGTTCTTAGAATTTAACGTCATTTCAAAAAATTTTAGATATTCCGAGAATTTGATGTCATTTCTTGGGAAAATTTTTCAATCGACTATCGTATCATATTCTCCTAATACAAAGTCGAATTTTTGGATAAAAATTTTTCTTTCTTCGAGGAATTTCGATATTGATCTTTGACTAGGAACACTGGAAAAAATGGCAAAAAAGTAAGTATGTGAACATATGATTAATGTTCGTTAATTTTATTATTTGGAAATTTTCAGTATTTTGACACCATTACCGTAATATCCGGAAATTCCAAGGAATTGATCTCATTTCCAAAAACTATTAAAAATACTCTTATCAATTTAGATGAAAGAAGAATTAATTAATCTATCATCTTCTCACGAAAATAAGAATGATTAAAATAATAATATGGTAAATATCTAAATGATATCTATGTTTTTAAATATTTAAATGTTTCTAATATTTTGTAAATTTAACAAACTTTTAGTGCCACAAGGGACAGTAGCTCGAAAAAGGTAAGTATATAAAATATATACTTTTATTATTCATATTCCTTCATCCAGTATATTCCTGTGCTCCAATTTTCCTGTTATTCATATCCCCTCCATATCCATCAATCCTATACGTTTCTATACAATCCTATATATATTACGCATATTCCTATATTCCTATTATCCATATTCTTTAATTCTAAATATTCCCTAGTGTTCCTCTATTCCTATTAGCCATATTTCTCCATTCTGGTTATTCCTATGATCCTATGCTCCTATTATCCTGAATATTCCCATGTTCCTACACTCCGGTTATCCAAATTTTTCCATCCCGAATATTCCTGTGACCTATTATTCCTATTATTCTTATTCCTTAAACCTGTGTTCCTTTTCCTATTATCCGTCTTCCTTAATCCTATATATTTCCGTGTTCCTATATTAATCTTCAACCCCTTAACCCTTTAGAATTAAGAAAACTGTTGAAAAATAATTAATTAAATAGCTGTAAAAAGGTAAGTAATAAAAGGTAAGTAGAGGTAAGTATTTTAAATATTATCGAAATTTTCGAAAATTTTTGTAAATAAACATTGAAAATGTAAATAAACAGACCGAGAATGTAAATAAACATTGGAAAATGTAAATAAACAAACCGAGAATGTAAATAAACATTGCAAAATGTAAATAAACAAACCAAAGTTTGTAAACAAATCGAAATTTCAATTCCCAGGCCTTAAATTTTAGAAAATTTCGAAAATTTTTGTAAATAAACACTGAAAATGTAAATAAACAGACCGAGAATGTAAATAAACATTGGAAAATGTAAATAAACAAACCGAGAATGTAAATAAACATTGCAAAATGTAAATAAACAAACCAAAGTTTGTAAACAAATCGAAATTTCAATTCCCAGGCCTTAAATTTTAGAAAATTTCGAAAATTTTTGTAAATAAACACTGAAAATGTAAATAAACAGACCGAGAATGTAAATAAACATTGGAAAATGTAAATAAACAAACCGAGAATGTAAATAAACATTGAAAAATGTAAATAAACAAACCAAAGTTTGTAAACAAATCGAAATTTCAATTCCCAGGCCTTAAATTTTAGAAAATTTCGAAAATTTTTGTAAATAAACACTGAAAATGTAAATAAACAGACCGAGAATGTAAATAAACATTGGAAAATGTAAATAAACAAACCGAGAATGTAAATAAACATTGAAAAATGTAAATAAACAAACCAAAGTTTGTAAACAAATCGAAATTTCAATTCCCAGGCCTTAAATTTTAGAAAATTTCGAAAATTTTTGTAAATAAACACTGAAAATGTAAATAAACAGACCGAGAATGTAAATAAACATTGGAAAATGTAAATAAACAAACCGAGAATGTAAATAAACATTGAAAAATGTAAATAAACAAACCAAAGTTTGTAAACAAATCGAAATTTCAATTCCCAGGCCTTAAATTTTAGAAAATTTCGAAAATTTTTGTAAATAAACACTGAAAATGTAAATAAACAGACCGAGAATGTAAATAAACATTGGAAAATGTAAATAAACAAACCGAGAATGTAAATAAACATTGAAAAATGTAAATAAACAAACCAAAGTTTGTAAACAAATCGAAATTTCAATTCCCAGGCCTTAAATTTTAGAAAATTTCGAAAATTTTTGTAAATAAACATTGAAAATGTAAATAAACAGACCGAGAATGTAAATAAACATTGGAAAATGTAAACAAACAAACCAAGAATGTAAATAAACATTGAAAAGTGTAAATAAACAAACCAAAGTTTGTAAACAAATCGAAATTTCAATTTCCAGCCTTAAATTTTAGAAAATTTCGAAAATTTTTGTAAATAAACATTGAAAAATGTAAATAAACATTGGAAAATGTAAATAAACAAACCGAGAATGTAAATAAACATTGGAAAATGTAAATAAACAAACCGAGAATGTAAATAAACATTGCAAATGTAAATAAACAGACCGAGAATGTAAACAAACATTGAAAATGTAAATAAACAGACCAATGTTTGTATACAAACCGAAATTTTAAAGCCAGACAATTCAAAATTATACTTACCTTTTTACTTACCTTTTATATACTTACCTTACGACTTTTTTATGTTTTTTAGCATCATTTTTTAACATTTTACTTAATTCTAAAGGATTGGAAGGAATGTAGGTTTTGGAATAAATTTTTTAAATAAGAAACTCGTTCATTTATTGCAAAATAATGTTTATTGAATATAATTTACAATTAATGATACATATTTTTTAATTAACAATTGATTTAGTTACATTTGAGTTTTTTTTTAAATAAATATATAATATATAATATATATAATATATATAATATATAATATAATATAATATATTAAAAATATTCTTATTTTTTTATAGTTAAAACATTTATACTTAAATTACTTAAATCTAAAGGATTGGAAGGAATGGAGGTTTAGGAATAATGTTTTTTAAATAAAAAACTCCTCTATTTATTGAAAAATAATGTTTATTGAATATAATTTACAATTAATGATACATATTTTTTAATTAACAATTGATTTGGACTTGTACGTACTTATATTATTCTTCATAATATTAAAAAATGCTTCGGATAAAGTTGATTGGTTTCGAAAGGGCTGGTGTCCTCAATTTTTTCGTAGATGGACTCATAAAAAACTTATGAAGCTAATTTTATCCTTTTAAACAGTATCGCATATTTTTTAATATACCAATGTGAGTATCACGACGTTCTCTGTTAAAATATATAGGATTACTTATAATAAAACCATTAGTTTAAAAGATATTTAATTATTTTCTAAATTATAAATTTTATACTTATATTTTATATTTTCAATATCTGTAAAGTTATGATATACGAAATAAAAATACAAAGATATATATATATAAAATATATTTGTAACATGTGAAAACGTACTTACATTTTTATACTCACTTTTTACGTTTTCAAACTGCCATTTATTCAGAAACTATAAAAAGAATACAAAAATACATATGAAACGTGTATAAGATACATGAAAAAGTATGAAATGTATGTAAAATTATGGACATAAAAATTAGAAATACAAAAATATATATTGTAATACGTAAAAAAGAATAAATTTATACGTAAAACATGAAATGTAAAAAGATTAATTTATCTATGAAATACGTATAAAAAATATTTAGTCCACTTACCTGATAATCGCCCATGATCCATACGCTTGTCGCGCGTACACGTATCTGCAGCGTGTCGTGACCGCGCGATCACCTTTACCCCTGCCATCGTTACCCCGCCGAAAAACTAACGGGATCCAACGGGATACGCAACAATGTTCCTTACATTTCCGCAAAAAACAAACGGACAACTCCGATATCGATGTTGCCGGGTGTCTCGAAGTCACTCGAACAATTGGAGCCAACCTGTCCTCCAACCTGAGTTCCAGTTTTTCCGGATCTAATGGAGTTCTCAACTTATGTTCTCCTAATACAAAATTGAATTTTCGATCAAAATTTTCGCTCGTTCGATCCATTTGGAAAATTCTAAGAATTTGACGTCATTTCCAAAAATTTTAGAAATTCTCAGAATTCGACGTCATTTCCAAGAATTTTAGGGATTTCGAAAATTTGACGTCATTTCTTGGAAAAATTTTTCTATCGCTCAGGAAATATAGAACTTAACCTTTTATCTCGAATATCTCGTTTATTCTTCAGAATATTAAAAAATGCTTCGAATAAAAGTTGAATGGCTTCGAAAAGGTTACATTCTGGCTAATTTAATTTTTTTGTAGGTGGACTCCTAAAAAAGTTATCAACGTCAATAGTATTTTTTTAAATGGATTCATATAGTTTTTAATCCATCAGATGATGTATCGCTGTATTCTCCATAAAAAAGTATTAAGGCACATATAGTAAAAAACCATTGGTTCAAAAGATATTTAAATTAAATTTAAATATTTTTTAAACTATAAATTTTTCGCCACGTATGCCTTAATACTTTTTTACAGAGAATGCCAAGATACATCAATTGGAATATTAAAAAGTGTATACTTCTATTTAAACAAACAATATTCAGTCTTATAGATTCTTTACGCTTTTATATATAAAAAAATAAATAGCGGATGGGTGTGCGTCCCACGAAATCCTTCAACTTTTATTTGAAACATTTTTTAATATTCCCAAAAACAAGCGAGATATACCAAATAATATTAATCGGACACCTGGTGCATTATATTATGCAATTAGTCATTAAAAATAATCGAATCATTTCCAATAATAAAAATACAGTGCTCAAAGTATCCTCGAATTGATAAAAAATTTTAAAAAATGATAAAAGACCCATCAAAAGTACGAGGAAATATGTGTACTGGCAGTAGAAATCTAAATATATACATAAATTGGGAAATTTACACTTATTTGTTTTATGTTTAGTGTAATGTTACTTTTTTTAGAATCGAATTATGATATTTCCAAAAAATACAGGAATAAGAAATAAACAAAGGTATCTGTAAAATATAAAAATTGAATTAAACAGACTTTGAGATTCGTAGAATCAGTGCTATTTTCTGAATGCTGCAAATGAAATACAGAGAATAGAAAAAATAAACAGAAAATAATAAACAAAATATAAAGATAGAAAGAAAACCGATCATCGGCATCATATCTTGAATATCTAAAGAATATAATAAAAGTCTAACTAATGCCATCTTTTGAATTGTAAAAATATTTCTTTAATAATACCAAGAAATGATATTTATGCTTCTCTATTCTATAAATAATATAAAGAATGTTTTTAATAATCAAAGATGGCATTAATCTATTCTTATTCCAGCTCTATTCTTTTTTTTATTATTTGCTGTCCTTTTTTATATGTTTAATTCACAGCATTTTGAAGATAGCACTAATTTCTTAAATTTTATTTCTATCCTTTTTTGTATCTGTATTATTCTTTGTATTTTTTTATATTATATAATTTATTTTTTTATATACAAATGTACATACGTTTATACAAAGTATCTCATCTATTAGCAAAATACTGAAAAATTATGTACAATATATAAAAAGATATAAATTTTGACTCTTCTTGCTGTTAGAATATCTGAGATATCTACGAATAAAAGAAAATAAAGAAATTGAGTGAATGTTTAAAAAAGAAATGCAATACTGTTAATACATAATTTATTTGTCAACACGAATTTTCCATAAATATATCATATATCAACATTCATCATATATATAGTTTTTTTGCTTGCATAACTTGCATAATAATATTCTCTTACAGCACATACATCTTTTTCTTATCTCTTATTTTTTTTTTCTTTTTCTTAATTTTTTATTTTGTAATATAATTCTTTGTACCGATCCGAGTTGCACTCTCGAACTTAAAACACACGTTTCGCTTTCTCCTGCGAAATTTATTTTTGCAGATTGAAACCCATTTTCGGAACAATCAAAAATATCATCTTACTCCATTGCTCCTTTTTTTTTTTCTTTTCTTTTCTTCTCTAATTCGATATGTTCGGATATGTCTCGTGAAAGATACTCGTTTTATTGCCGTTTTCTCTACGCCCCTTTTTGTACTTTTAGAAACGAATCAATTTTCCTTGCAAAAATATATTTCAATCTGTAAAAATATATTTCTTTTTCGCCTCGTATCTTTTCTAAAGAACTTGGGATATCTCTTAAATTTCTACGTATCGCAATGTAATTCAACAAAAATTTCAGTTAAAAAAATCACAGTACAATGAAATACAATCTTGTCTTCAATCTCGAATTATAATAACGCAATATATTTTATAATCGTTAAAATTTTAAATGAAATTATTTAAACGCATAATGACAAAAAAAAAAAAAAGAAAGAAAGAAAAGAGAACGTTCTACGAAACATGAAAGCATACTCGTTTCTATTCTATAAATTTTTTATCATTCGCTTCCCACGCGAAAATCCCAACATCATAAATTTCTTCAGTTTCCTTACTCTCCCTCTTCTTCCTTACTTTTTCTCTCGTCTCGTTTTCTTGTTTGTTCTCACGGTTTAAAACGCGATACCGCTGCAGGTAGATACATCTTCATATATTTTAGATATACTGCTAATCGACACGCTACAACTCTCGACCAGCAAGAGTTTATTTCATATTATTTTCTCCTCGTAATCTACTATCATATATTATACGTAATATTATATATTATGCTTATATAGATTTTTTCTCTCATTTTTTTTTTTGTTTTGTTTCTTTTTCTTCTTTTTTTTTTTTTTTTCTGCATCCTCATTTTATTCAAATCGTCCTGTTCACAACACAGCGATATACATACATATGCGTGTATATGTAACACTGTCTCCCTTTTTTTTTTTTTTTTTTTGTTTTGTTTCTCTTATTCTTATATTTTATTCTCGCAACATCCAGAGGCCAGACAGTCATTTTTCACGATGATGAAAGGCAGTGCAAGTATCGAATTTACTGCGTCTTACCTTCCGGTCAGCTTTCAATTTTTACTCGAATAACATTTTTAAGCAAAATTAATAATTAATGATCTAATCTCTTTCTCTTTCTCTCTCTTTCTTATTCTTTCTTTCTCTGAAAATGCGAACGAAGAATAATATTAATTATTCAAACTCAAAATGTAAAATGTATAGAGAAATTGATTTTAGAAACAAGTATTTTCAATTTTAAATATTATCGAAACTGTTTATCATAAATTTTCTAATTAATATTCGTTACGCAAGTTTCAAAATTAAAATAATAAAAGAATTATTATTCAGAAATTGTTAAACACGATCAAATTTTCTTTTCATAATATTTCCACTTGTGAACTTTTTAAAAACACGAAAATTAATCCAAAGGAATTTCATCAATTTTCTGAAATTCTAAATGTTTGCTAAAATAAAATATACTTCACGTTACATTATTCCGAGTATTTTACTTTTACATCCATCGATTATAATCGACATCTTTTTTTTTATCGTCTATCATCTTTAACCAATCTTTTTTTTTTTATATCACGTATAATGTTCTTAAATTTCTGAAATTCTTTCCAAGATCAATCGAGAGAATTTATTCCCTCCTTAATTCATTTCTCGAGTTGATTATATCCTATATAATTCTCTGAAACAGATGTCGTTAACAATGACTGTCCCCCATCCGTTAATTAACGTTAATTAGAAATCTAACGGTACGCAACACTGGCCTAAAAAGTCTATGTACCAATCACAGCGACACAGAAAACGTTGTGGAAAACGTTTACCTAAAAACGTTCACGGCCAAACGTGATTCTATACTGCATATAATTGCGTACATTTTATAAATATACGTATGTATATGCCTGTGTATACATATTCGTTTAATTATGTACATCTACTTGTTAACATATACGACATATACAAATATCGCTTATTCGTTAATTACAACCCTTTTGAACGAGATTCCTTCTTCCTATATTTTCATTTTATTCTTCAAACATTTTCTCTCTCTCTCTCTTTCTTTCTCTCTATATATAATATACAATATATATATATATATATCGACCACTGATTGTACGATTAGGATTTGTGCCGGGCACAAACAAGCAATCACATTTAAAACGTTCCCCGCGTTCTACTCGTTACCTTCCTTCCTTCTTCCATCTTTAATTCGACTATGGAGCGGTGGTAGTGTGTTGTTTATTATAAAGTTAATTCCTTGGCTATGATATCTCTTCGCTATGATTGTTCGTCAATGTCGTTGTTAACTGTTTCAACATGGGACCCGATCGAATAGAACGCGGGGCGTGACACGTAGCGTATAGTATAAATGCTTTTGTTAGCACGCGACTAAAATTAGGCGTGTGTGTGTATAGACTCTAACTCTTCTAACCCTCGTCAAACGACTTGAAGGATGGAGGGGGGGAGGAGAGGATTAATCGACCGCTCTTATGTGACCTCGAGAGAAAAGAGAAGATATATATATATATACGTTTGTTGAGAGAATTAAATTCTGATGAGGAATTGGATTATTTGAAATCATAATTTGATATTATTATTTTATATTAGAAAATTATTCGATTCGATTAATTAATAATCCAGATAATTTTCGAAGAAAGATCACAGAGATCGCAGATATTTCCCTAACTCCGGCTGAATCCGAATCGAATCTCTTGTTAATTAGTACATTAATTCTATTTAATTATTCTCCTTCTCCTCCTTTTTTGATCTTCGATAAAATAATTCTGTTTCGCTTCGTTCGTCCGGGAATCCATCGAATTGACATGTAATTTCATCGATCCGGATTCAATCGGCCATCGATTCGATAAGTAATTATAAAGTGTATCAACCTTCAAGCTCGAGTGACGATTGCGTATAGATGCTTTTTTTTAATCATATTGATTCATTATATAATTTTCTTTCGCAATTTTTCACGACGAACGCTTTTTCGCTCCCTAAACTCTCTTAAAGCTAAATTTCTTTTTATTTTAAACATTTCATATACGATCGTTCACGATCGAAACACGTACAAATAATTGTTTAAGACTGTTGTTAAGATTGTTGTTGTATAAGTTATATCATTTTTCTGCTTAGACAGCTTAGAGTAGATCTTATCCTATCTTTCCATTTTTATTTTTTACTTTTCTTTTTTTTTTTCTTTTTTTCTTTTTCTTTTGCTTCAATTTTACAATTATCATTAAGATATATCGACTAATCGACATTGACTTCACAGGAGTAGTTTACGCATATACATCGTAATGTCTCTCGAAGATCTTCTTCTCAAGGAGAGTCTTCTTCCTTAGGGACATCAGTATTTTGTGCGCAGCGGTTCGTGACAACCTCGAGTAGTTGAGGGAGTTAATTAATCGGAAATCTCGATTATTTGACAGCGAGAAGAAAGGAAACGAAACGAAACGTTCTACGAAATATTTCGGAGGAAAAGTTATTAAGAAAAATTCTGAGAAGAAACTTTTAAGAAGAATCATCGAGAAATTCCAAAGGAATTGTAAATATTCTAAGAAAGAATTCTAAAAATTAGAAAATTAATCGAACTAAAATAAAGAGAAGTTGAATGAAGAGTTTCTAGAATGCAATGCAACGAATTTACTCGAAGGTTTCACGGTACTTAACATATACAAACTTTACAGCCATCGTGCCTACGATACATCTATCTCTAAATTGACTACTATATTATTGACTCTGTAACGATTTTCTCGCGTAAAAAATGTCTAAAATCATCCAATGAAACAAGAATTCTCGTAATTCTCGATCTATGTTCTTTTTTTTTTCTTCTTTCTTTTCTCCTTTTTTTCTTTTTTTTTCTATCTTTTTTTCGTCGCTTCTCTCGGCATTCTTTCTAGTCACGTCGATAAAAAAATATATAAAAATCCATCGTGCGAAACGATTTCGTTTCAACGGAAATATACGATCTTTTTTTTTCTTCTTCTTCTTCTTCTTTTGGCACCGAATCACCAACTAAACCGAGCAAATATCATTTCTGTAAAATAGATTTGTAATTGTTCTCTTAAGCAACACCTGCTTATATAGATTATTTTTATATATATATTTATATGTATATTATCGATATATATTTTATATTATCGCGATTATATCGTCTTATAGTTATAAATGATTTCACGTACAAACCGTATTGTCTCATCACAATATTTCGAATCGAGATTCTATGTTCGAAAGCTAATGATTAAATTTGAAATTAAAAAGTGGAAATTAAATTTATTAGAAGCAAGATTATTTTTTTGTGCACGTCACGCGTTATTAAATCTGTATAGTTATACAGCAATGATAAACCAAGAATTCTATTCGATTTAGAAAAATATTCTTATCGAGAAAATAATTTCCTGATTGTCCTATTTCATTTTTAATTTCACTTAATGACGATATATATATGTATATATTTCCTTTTGATCTCTAATTTTATTTTATCCTTTGTGTATGTAAATCGATTTAAATATTTATGAAAATACCAATGGAATTGCATGCAATAATGGGGAAAAGTTTTAGTGTCAATATAGCAATAATGGTGGATTTTTTAGCGATTATACAATTATTATACCTCGCTTTAATTAAAAGAGAGTTATTATATTTATAAGGAAATTGGTTTTTACTTGCTCTCAAGCATGATGAAGAAACTGAAGAAGAAATTTTTTAAAGAATCTGTGAAAATGAAACGCACGATTCTTCGATTTGAATCCACTATTTCCTTAAACTATTAATCCTTAATCAACGATTATAATAGCGATCTTACACTTTACACGAGAGAATTATCTTCAACAATCACATGCATCATATCTGCTGCCTTAACGATTAAAATATTTAACCTACGTGCTTACGAGCTAAGTTATTGTCCGTCTCGGAACATTTCCTAATATTATTTATTGTCTGCTCACACAGTATTGTCGGTTATTATTAAATTTTACATTATTCCTCGCTTACAACTACCTGTTGTCTGGATACTAAGGAAGACTTTTATCCTCTAACGTGTCGACGGGGGGATAAAAAGTGAGCATCTTGTTCGAGGAAGAAGAAAAAAAGAAGAAAAGAAAAAAAAAACAATCATCCGAATGTACTCGAAAGGGAGAGCAAAGCGTGTTAATTTTTCGAAGTAGCCTCAATTAGGAAAAGAGAAAAAGTGGAATTACCTATTTTTTTTTTTTTTTTTTTTTTACCTATTGAATTGGTAGAAATAAATTTTCGTCAAAAAGTTGAACTAGAGAAATGAAAATGAAATCTAGAAAAATCTTCCTTACGAAATATCTATGGAAAAAAAAATATACGTAGAAAAAACAAATTGTATTCGTGTAACAAGATAAAAAAGATTATCCTCGATGGAGGAAGACACGGATAAGAAAATGGCGTCACGAAAAAACGAGGTCGATTATTGTCCTGACCAACAATACCGCTATTCTTATCGCTTAGAAAAAGTCTAAGTCAATTAGTAAGGCTCCTAGTTTTTTCTTTTCTCGTAAACAATATACATATCAAGTACAAAGTATTTTTTTTTAAAAACTATGTTATTTTTTTCTCATCTCATCTGGGTGCGGATCAAAAAAGTGCTGGTGCAGAGTTATTGTCCCTAGAATTCAGTCAACATGTGTTTAATCTAAACGTTTAAGCCTAAGCCAGTGCGCTAATAAATTGCTACAAGCAAATGCCTCGTTATATTTATATCTTTAGATACTCTTTTTTTTTCCTCGTGCTTCGAATATATTTTTATTCCTAATAATAGTAATAATAATAATGATAAAAATATATTCGCAGTACGAGCAGAGAATTAGGATACGTAAGCTTTAAATAATAAACAAATAATTTTAGATTAATTAAAAAATTACGAGTAATTTAGATATAAATTTCCTTTTCAATTATAAAAGATCAAATAAATAATTTCGTAATTTCGTAATTTCGTAATTTCGAATATTTGATAAATAATCGATTAGAAAAATTTAATCTAAAAAAAAAAATTAAATTTTAGAAACGAATCAAATTCAATTACCACAATTCTAATACTTACATATTCTACGTTCTTACATACGTTTGTATGTTTCTCTGTCTATACTTACACACTTACACTTTACATTATAATATACAGTTAATACACGCAACGCTAAACACGTATATGTATATTATAATTTATACCTACATTAACAAACATACATCTTAATTTAATATCGTTAATTATCCTCTATATATTAATCTCTTATATAGGTACACGAAACGTTTATTATATAAGTGCACAAATGCATCTGATGCAATATTGTGCACAGAATTTCACTTACTTTTGGGTGTGCGTTTATAAAACTCGTAAAAAAGTATCCAATAATATTTTTCAATCTTTCATTTTTCTCAGAGAAAAAGAAAAGAAAAGAAAATTCTTTTAATCCTTTTAATACTTGTCTTATTTTTTAGCTGCCACAATTTCTAAATTCGTGATAGAGCAGAGAAACTTCCTCTTAATGTACAGCAAACGCACACCCCTTTGAAACGTGATTATCGACCACTTGGTGGCACGTACGCTGTTTTCCAAAAAAACAGATGGCGATAGAAAATTCTATTTTTTTTATATATATTTTTTTTTTCTCTTTTTCTCTTATTTTTTTTTATATTTTCGTCGCATCTGATGCGGAAATTTCGATCGATTTGCTTCGCTTTTTCGTCTCTAATTTCGATGAGGAAATTTGCACAGTTTCGCTTAATTTATAATTACATCGAGTTTTATCTTTAGAGTTTTTAGAAGCGGGCGTTGACTTTCTAGAAAATGGCGACGAGAGCTCGTTGTCTGAAGCTTTCTTCCTCCCTAGTATGTTTCCTCTTATTTCATACCTTTGCTTTTGCATTCTTATCTAAATTTTTTATTCGTAGGTGAGACAAGTGTTATTTAAAAATTTGATCAACGTAGACGGGGAAATTCGTCGATATCGACTCGACTAATTTGGTAAAGGTACTGCAACAACTGCGGTAGAAATGGAAATGGGATGCAAAAATTTGCGATAAATACCTTTATATATAAATCTATTGTCATAGACAAGTCTCGAAAAAGATGACGAAATATTTGTTTAAATCTATCGTCGATCAATCTCTTCTCATCATCACATGTTTTTTGCACGTATCGTCATTTCATCGGATTTATCATCGATTTAGAAAGTTTACGAGTTCGTGGTAAAAATACTCGTTGAAAGGAGAAAAGTTTTCACGTGGTTTAAACGGAATACGAATACTTTTGAAACTCGAGGCATCTATCGTGATTGAGATCGTATTGTCTTCACAGAGAAAGATAATCTTCTTCTAAACTATCACCAGTGTACATCGTTTCAAAATATATTATTCAAAAGGGAATTTGTATCAAGTGAATTACGATTATTCCTTCTTTTCTTTTTTTTTTTTTTTTGTAACAAAGTTATGAATATCCTTGGTAAGCTAACGGATCAACTCAAACAGTTTGAATAATTGCGCCTATCTAAGTATACGATCACTAATATATCCCGAAAATATTCTTCGAAGATCTATAACGTAGTTCCTACAACTGTTTCTTCTCAACTAAGCTTATTGTCGTTTAAAATTATTGTCTTAATTAAATATCTCGAATTTAATCTCTTCAGCTGGATGACCTTCTTCGATTTACCAAACGTCATCATCGTCGTCGTGATTTTTTTTTTTTTTTACCTTTCCCATGATTAACCCATACTCATTTTAGAATACTTGGCCATTTGATTCCGTATCCAGGGCACGTATTTTGGCACGTAAGCGTACACACCTGGTAATTTCGGATGGGCGCACATTATGCCCCAACTCACTATTCCACCGACGAACCATTTCTCCTTGTCTTGCTCGTCCTGGCACAACAATGGACCCCCAGAATCGCCCTGTCCGCAACAGTTTGAAGAAAAATTGAATTCTACGAATTCCAGGAATAATAATTACGCATAAAAATCCCGATCAAACTTACCTGACACGCGTCTTTTCCTCCATCCGGATATCCTGCACATATCATTCCTTCGGTGACGTTCATTTCCTTGTACGCGATCCAAAAATTGCACACTTTCCTGTTCAAGACGGGAACTTGAACTTCGTTCACAGCTAATTCGTACTCGGAGGCTATTTGGCAAACCGATCTGGTTAGAACAGATTACTAATCCTTTTAACATCTTTAGATACGTACTGTCGGTATCGTTTTTCTTGCCCCAACCGATCACGGTGCACAACGTGCCGGGTATTAATTGAGTGTTGGCCGTTGGCAGACAGACTGGCCTTAGGTGTTCGTGAAACTGAACTCGCTTTTCGAGCTGAAAATTCGTAATAATTCGAAATATACACGTTAAAACACGAAGAAAAAATGCAAAAGTCCCTTTAATTATACCTGGAAAAGAGCCACGTCGTTGTCCTGAGCGAAGCCTAAATTGTACTCTGGATGGGGTACCACTCTCTTTACCTTCAGCTTTTGGCCAAGATAAGTGTGAGAGTGCCTTCTGGTGATCCCCAACTGTATCGTCCATCCAGTTACGTCGGAGTAACTAGAAGCAAAACAAACAAAATTCCACAACTTTCTTTCCAATCCAAATCTATTATCCTTTTATTAATTTAACAATTTCTCGAGAATGAATCTTACTTTCCCACGCAGTGAGAGGCTGTCAGGACCCATTGATCAGCGATCAGAACTCCGGCACAGTAGAAGATCTGCTCGGGCCCGCCAAGAAGAGCTGCTAGGAATGGCCAATCACCAGGAGCCGACTCCACACCCCCCACGATCCTCGTTTTCGCCCTCACGTTTCCGTAAACAGTGTTTCTCCGCCCGCAAGCTTTGAATATACGAATATAAATATAAACGAAAAATTGTAATTGAAAAATTATTCGAAACGCGGCATACCATATTCCGAACACGTCAATTCCGCGGTGGGATACGCCTCCTGATCCGTAATGCATTCCTGGAATTCCTTCAGAAGATTGGTATGCTGACTCGTGTTCTCTCTTCGAGTGAGATTCATGTCTTGCGCCAACTTGTACGAAAGTGCCACCCTGGAAAAACGTACCGATACCGATTCGTGTTGTTTACCGATCGAGGACATCTCGGCGAAATTCTGCATTTCTGAGAGGCTTACGTATATCCGAGCATCGAGCAGATGGTTTTAGCGGAATTCGAATCCCAGTAAGGAATGCAAGCTGGCATAAACTTGCCCATCTCTGCGTGATAAACTTCTAACCTTCCCTCGCCCTTGTCTCCGTTTCTTTGGCTTAATCTCACTGTTGGAATATCGGTAAACAAATTTTTATCTATCTTGAACTGTAAGAAATGAGATGAAAGTTGGAAAGAAAAAGTCAAAAATTATCCAAACATTTTTCTTTTCTTTATTTTATATTAATAAAGTTGTTTTTTTCCTATTTGTTCAAACTAGTCTTACTAATCTAATTGCAACAACTGTAGTTCAATGATTAAGCTTGTCTGGCTACGATTGCTTTATTCTACTCGCCTCTTCCTTTTCTCTCGCTTATATCACTTATATTATTTGTATCACGATTTTTAAAGATAAAGTTGGACATTAAAAAAGTAATTAAAAATTTCGAATAAAGTTACTTACAAGTAATTACTTATTAAAATTGTCTGGTTATGATTGCTTTATTCTACTCGCCTCTTCCTTTTCTCGCTTAAATCACTTATATCGTTTGTATCACGATTTTCAAAGATAAAGTTGGGCATTAAAAAAGTAATTAAAAATTTCGAATAAAGTTACCTACAAGTAATTACTTATTAAAATAGCTACGAATAATATTTATTCGTAATTATTATAGTTGATTCGTTTTTTCCTACCATCATTACGTTTTGATAAATTATTGAAGTGATTTATCGAAATAACTTTATTCGTAACTTCGACTAAAATTAAATTTTGCCCCATCACCGCTTTCAAAACTTGTACACAGATCTGCCCTACTTGTACTCCTGTACATATTCCACTCGTCTGATTAACCCACTTAACTGATAAATCTTTTTTTTTTTTTTTTCGAGATTTATCTGAACCAGACATCGTAAATGTAAATTCCTGTTTACACGATTCTAAAAAAGATCGTGTCTCTCCATTCTCCGATCTTTAATATATCGAATCGTGAGAGAGAGAGAGAGGGAGAAGGAAGAAAAAAGGAAAATGATGTCTTACTTACAGCAATATCGTTCATCCTGACCCCAAGGACAGTCCATCACCCCGTCGCAGATGTGGTTGGCCGACATACATCTTTTCTCCCCGCAATGCAAGGGCGACTTGGAGACGGTGTTCTTGGCCAGGATGGGCTTCTTCACGATCTTGGTGGTGAAGGCAGGGGAGGATGAAGAGGGGGAGGAGGAGGCGGCGCACTCGCCGCATCCAATCTCGTCGCTGTGATCCTCGCAATCCAAGTGGCCGTCGCATCGCCAGTCGACCGGAATGCATCTGGTCCCATCGCATTGGAACCCGCTGGTGCATACTGTGTGTACAACACGTTCACCAAGAAACGGGTAACAAGTATCATCTTTTTCTCTTACCTACAATGCACCTTGGCTTTCTCTTAATTTCTTTTTCCCTTTATTTCTATATATACCGTCTTCTCTTCTATCTTTCCATTTTTTGGTCAAAATTTTCAAATTGCAACACGAATGAGAAAAAGAGAAGAAAAGAAAAAGAAAAGTAAAATGAATTATGGGCTTGGCTTCCATCGTTGATCCGCTTTATTATTGTAACTTTCGACTATTTTCGAACGTTCTTGCCTCTTGATAATTAATACTGAGGATCGATGAAGTTTCTTATAAATGAGTTCAATTTTATTGCGCGAGAGATTCGTTCGAAATTATTCGAATTATTATACGTATCCAATCCCAGATGAACAGTTTAAATTGGTGATACATTTAAATTGGAAATAGCAGATTCACGTCGAGTGAAAAGGAAATGGGAAGCTTTCATTTTAAAGAGAGAGAGAGAGAGAGAGAGAGAGAGAAATTTCTTCGTCTATTTGTCTTTAAGCAACCATGAATCTTTCCTTCCGCGTTTAAACATCGGTTCGCAAAACGACCAAGACCACCGTGTTCACGGCCGCTTTGATAAATGTTTATTCGCGGCGAGTATATCGCGTGACGCCAAAGCCCGAGTATATATATGCGGTCCTCCCCCCCTTCATCCCTCCTCGGAAAACGAACTCCATAAAGCAAGCCAACTGTCGAAAATCACGCGATCGTTTAATATAGATTTTGCAATTAAGATTCCATTAGCGGCGGGGGACACGCGACACGTGAATCCGCGACGTGAACTGGTGCGCGGTGATACGAATCGCGGGGGCGTTTATATTTAATAACACGGGAATTTTCTCAAAAATATAAAAATCGAACTCCGTTAACCGACGACGAAATTTCTCTTACGGCCAATAAAAGAATCTGTACTCGAGTATTCTTTTTTAATCTAACGTCAAGATATATAATCTCTCAAATATATAAATAATGGAAAATTCGATACGAGTATAAATTCAGAATCATTGAATCGCGATAAGTAATGTTATCGATTAGGATTAGATCGTTTCTTTCAGAAATTCTTTCCGTTATTTCCTTCCTTTCTTCTAACTTTCCAATAATATATTTCTTCGTGTAATATATATATATATATATATATATATATATATATATATGTACTGGATAATATATAACTAGATATTTTCGCAGAATTATTCATTTTGGAAAGATGGAAGAATGGTTCGAGGAAGATGAAATTCTGTATGTAAGTACAACTTATAAATGTGATGAAAAATTAAACCATAAAAAAAAAGAATTATAAAATTATATTCGAATATCTAATCTTTTAAATTTCACTCCTCAATTTTTCTTATCATTAACTCCAAAACTCTTCGTCAATTTTTCTTAAAAAACCATCGAATATAATAATTAAATATAATATATATTAAATATTTTCGCACAATTATTCATTTTAAAAAAAGATGGAAGATGAAATTCTATGTAAGTACACAACTTATAAATGTGATGAAAAATTAAACCATAAAAATAAAAAAAGAATCCTTTAAACTCCTCAATTTTTCTTATCATTAATTCCAAAACTCTTCGCCAACTTTTCTTTAAAAAAAAAATCACCGTGATCGAATATAATAATTTTTCTGGTGGAACATGCGAAAACTTTAACCTTAAAGGAAAGGGAACGAGGGAAAGGGGAAAAAAGAAAAGGGAAAAAAAAACTCGTCTGTCGGCGAACACTTTTCGCCGGTAAATTCTCGACGAATTGATGAGGGGGACGCTCGAAGAGGATTTCGAAATTTCCACGATATTTCCATTCCCTGTCCAACGCAAACACAGGGAACGGATAAAAGGGACGTGTTGTTGCGAACGAAAGGAGAAAGAAAAGGAAACGACGTCGAGAGCAAGTTTAGAAATCGCGGCACGAATTTCCCATAATCGGGACGCAATTTAATTTTAATTAACCGCGCGAACGCAAACGAATCGGTTTGTCAACCTTCGGATATGCGAATCGATCCTCGATCCCCAGCTAAACACTGACACGGTTCGATGCAATGAAACTTTCCTGACTCTTTCATCCCTTCCCTCTCCTTTGGCACGATTCGATAATTACACGGTATATCTTGGACCGTCGATCTCGTTTAATCTCTCCGTCGGGACGAACGTCCGATCAAAATCAACTTCTACTACTGGAGCGGAGAAACGGACACGGCAAGAAGTCGATCCTCTCCTTTCGTTTCAATCTCTCCCCTCCCTTTCAAATTTTTTCCACTGCGAAAAGAAGCAGGGAATCGTTTCCTCTTTACGAGATTATTCATCGAGAGGGAAAAACGAAAAAAGAGAAATGACTTAACTTCATATTGGTATTTATCTATCGATGTGCATTTCAATTCTGTAATAATTTCCAATATCGAATATTCCCGCGTTCAATGGACGAATTTGGTTGGATTTTTTCACGTGAATTTTTTCACTCTCTAAAAGAAATCCTTTGTCCTTTAATTATAATATCTATATATCCGATAAGTCGTAATTATAAAATTCCATTCCGTTTCGCTTTGTTTGAGCGGAAAAGTTTTTTAACAATCCTCCGTAACTTTTAACGACTGATGAATTTTATTCGATCCAAGTTGCGAGTAACTCGATTTCTCTCTCTCTCTCCCTCTCTCCCTCTCTCTCTCTCGTTCAAGCTCGATCGACTCGAACACGGGAAACACGGCTTCATCGAATTACGTCCGGCCAACGGTGCGTAATTTCATTTGGTGGCCGGAAACCGAAGATCGCCCCTGTACGTATATGGTATACCGGGCGATCGAACGGGCCGAGCTTAAAGGTCGTAGAGGGGGGGAGGGGAGAGACGATTAAACGGGGAAGGACGATTAAGAAAACCGAATTGCCGTCGAAACGATCGGCGCATAAAAGGAGGAGGGGGAGAGATTTCCCCCCGCGTGACGGACGGTCAACAATGGAAGCCCGTTTTCTGGGCGAAAACAAAAGAGTCGTATACACGTGGACGAGAAACGTGAACAATGAGGAGGTTAGGTTAGGTTGGTTTGCTCGGCACAATTAGTCGTCGCCCCTGGACCGACTGGCAGAAATCTACGCTTAAAACAAAAGACAGGCGGTAAAGACTCCGTGGTAAATATTTCCGCTCGTTTCGATAATTACGAGGCATCTGGATGTTTTTGCAAACGGTCGATCTATCGTCTCAAAGAATAACTTTCTCCTTCTTTTCCATCGAGTTTACGGATGATCACGTTTTTTTTTTTTTTTCGATTTTTACAAAACCGTTTCCCGTTTGGAGAATTTTTTTTTAATAATTCTTATTCGAACTTATTTATCGTATTTATCTTTTTTTAATTAGAAAAATATTAACTCGTTTAAGGTAAAAATACATTTTACTTTATTTTATCTTATACATGATTTTTTTAAACAAATACTTGGACGATTAAATTTCCCGAAAGATTTGCGGATTTTTGTTTTAATCTTAATTTTAATCAAGACGGAGGAAAGGAGGGGAAGGAAGAGCAAATTGAAGAGAAACGCGGAGGAAGGAAACGTTCGCATCTTCGGAACGTTTTATCGGGATCCGTCTATATTCTCAGCCATCGTCCGCCTGTCCCTGCGAGATTATTTTAATCCCACGATTATCCACCTCTTTATCAAACGCTCGGACTTTATCCTCCAGGCTTATTCTCTCCGATGGAACCGGAATAAATGGCCGCCAAAAATGACGAGAAATAGCGAGCGAGGGACAAACGATTCGATCCGATTCGTAATTTTATCGAACTTTCTCGATCGACAGATTCTTGCGAATCGTGCAAACTTATAATTCCTCATAACTCTTTTTCTCTCTCTCTCTCTAGAATTCATCTTCTCTCCAGAACGTCTCGAGAAAGTTAAGGAAACGAAGAGTGTTAGTTATCGGCATATCCTCCGTCGATCGATGAAAACTGAGGATACCTTACGACGATGACTTACCGGGTTTCTCCGCCCTCCGCGCCGCGTCCAGCACTTCTTGATGCCCCACACACTCGTCCGAATTGGAATTCTCCGGGAACAGATCGCATTCCAGATACTCGGGCAGAGTGAGGCCGAACACGTCCAGGAAAAATCCGCAACGTCTCTTGGTATCTAGGCGGAAATTCGACATTCTCGTGGAATTTGACATTCGAGCATCGTTCCCTGATCGATACACAAGAAATTTAAACTGTTTCACGCAGAATTCACGCGGAATCTAACGCGGATGGCTCCAAGATCTCTTCGGTCTCGGATGACCGAATCGAGAGGAAAATTTTTTCTTTTTTTTTTTTCTTAAAATCGTCGAGGATGGGAGAGGAGGATAGCACTCACGATAGCAGAGGCTGCGACACGGTCGCACCACGTGGCCCCGGGATCCGCATTTCGGGACGAAAACGCTGCACAGAAATAGGGCGGCCAATTCGTAGCATTTGACGTCGATCACGGCACTGTAAAGTTCCAACTCGTGTTGAGCGTCTCGCTGCCCGAAATTGCCCATGTAATTCGGGAAGATGGTGAAATTATACGGGATCTAGGGAGATCGGCAACGAGAAACGAGCACACGTTAATTTGCTGCCTGCCTTCCATTTCCTTTTAATTAGAACGTCCCTCTTAAATTCGCGCATCATAACTCCCGATGAATGAAGCATTACTATTACTTGCTTTTACTCTCTCTCTGTCGAGGAGATTTCTCATTCATCGAGTAGAAATTTGCGTGGACAATTTTGAATCAAATTAGAAAATTTGCCAAGTTTTCAATTCGAATAAAGTATATTTAAAATATAATATATATATTTCTTTCCTCGAAAACCTCCAACCAAAATTGATTCTATTCGTGAGAAGTTATACGAAATATACGCGAAAGAAAAGGCAAATCGAGCAGATGACGAGCAGATCTCGAGCAAGCGAATAAAAAAATATCGACGAATCGTCCTCGAATTGGATTTACGAAGAGAATCGCGGAGATTCCATCTGGAGATGGTTATCGGAAATTATTACGATCCATCCGCGACACGTGGACAATGGAAGGAGCTTACCTTATGGTATTTGCAAAACGCCACGATTATGGGCAGGCAAACGCCTGGGGCAGGATTCTTCTCCTCGATCGCCGGTGGGGCACGTTCCGTGACAGCGACCATTTTCGTGTAGATCGTTTTGTTCTCCACCCTTATGAGCGTCTCGGGATACGCTAATGGGAAAAAATGATAAAATAATCAAATTCACTTTCCAATCTTATCTACAATGCATCCGTTTCAATAGCGAACAAAACGCATTCGATCCCAACGCATCCCCGCTAATGGAGAAAAAGTATCGACGCGCTTTTAACACACTCGAGTACCATCTGTCATCGCGACAAGCACTCTTTCAAGACTACCTCCAATTATTCTCCAATTATTCTCGTTCCAATCAACATCATTCGCTTCAACATTTCGCTTCTCCTTTATTATTCACGCAATCGCACCGAGATTACTTGATTAATGAGTTTTTAATTGTTGCTCGAAGGGGAGAGGGGAGAGGGAGAGGGAAACGGAGATCCATCCGGTAATGGAAACGATTGCATCGAACAAAGTTGCGGTGTTGATATTTGAGAGCAAGTAGGAACGGGGGAACAGGGAGAACATCTATTGATCTTCCGCTCTCCACAAATTCTCTCTCTCTCTCTCTTTCTCTCTCTCTCCGCTACGTGGTCGTGCATTATACCACCTAACGTCACCAACATTTACGTTTGTCACCGCGCAATAACGCGACACGTTTCATCGGCGATTCATTGCCGAGAGGACGGGAAAGGGGATGGGGGCCGTGACAAACGGTCAACACGCGCCCACCGTTTCACGATGGAAAAGAAAAAAGAAGAAGAGAAAAAAAGAAGGAGGAGTAGCGGTGATGTACTTCACTTACACTTGAAGTAAATGGTCAGACCACCGGCAATGACCAACAGGGCGACAGCGTTGAAGAACACCTGGACGAATCTGAAACGCAATCCCCCGTTGGTTACGTAGTGGCTGCTGGCCATGTCGCTGATGATCTGCAAATCATTTCACACGAATGAATCGTCCCAGTTAACGGGATAATATTAGGTCTACCGGAAAGTTGTGTCCGACATCATTTTCGCCATTTCGTAAACACATGTTTATTTGTTGCATGTTCGCCTCTATATTTTTATCGCTTAATGTATACATACTGACGTAGCAAATAAACTATAATAAAGTTGATTCACATTAATCTTAAGCGTGAAACGATAGTATACCCATGGCGACTGATAAAGTTCATTTACGCCACTGTATTTTATATTTCAACAAGGAAGAAATGCTACAGAAGCATGTAGAAATTTATTGAAAGTGTTTGGTGAAGGTACAGTTTCTGATAGGACATGCGGAAGATGGTAAGAAAAATTTGAAACAGGTGATTTCGACTTTTCTGATAAGCCACGTTCCGGGCGACCATCTTTGATCGACGACGATGTTGTTAAGGCAATGTTGGAGCAAGATCCTTTTCTGACAATATCGGAGATCGCAGAAAGGCTTAATTCAGCTCGACAAACCATTTCTGACCATATTCGGAAGATAGGATTGGTGTGGAAGTATTCAAGATGGGTGCCACATGAATTAAGTCAGAAAAATTTGGACGATCGAGTTGTCGTATGCACATCTCTGCTTGCTCGGAACAAAATCGAGCCCTTTTTGAACCGGATGATAACTGGAGATGAAAAGTGGATTACATACAACAACATTGTAAGGAAAAGGGAAAACCTAGCCCTTCCACCTCTAAACCAAATTTGACTCTGAATAAGAGAATGTTGTGTATATGGTGGGATATTCGAGGACCAATACATTATGAGCTTTTAAAACCGAACGAAAAGCTCAATTCGGAGAAGTATTGTCAGCAACTGGATAATTTAAAGACAGCGGTCGAAAAAAAGAGACCGGCAATGTTCAATAAGAAGGACATCATGATAACACCAGATCACACGCTGCTTTAGGAACTCGTCAAAAAATTGCAGAAGTAGGCTGGGAAATTCTATCGCATCCACCATATTCCCCGGACATAGCACCCTCTGATTATCACTTGTTTTTATCCTTACAAAATTTTTTGACGGGCAAAAAATTCAAAAATGAAGAAGATGTCGAATGAGCACTGGTTCAATTTTTCGCATCAAAAGATGAAACATTTTTCAAAAATGGGATATACAAATTGCCTGGCAACAGATCATTAATAATAATGGCAATTATATTATTCAATAAAGTTAATTGACGGTAAGAAAAAATTTGTATTTTGTTTTATTCCAAAAACGGACAGAACTTTCCAATAAACCTAATATATAAATATATATCTATAAATATAATCTATAATAAAGATAAAATCTATAATATAGATTATATATAAAATATATAAATCTATAAAAATATATATATTCCAAAGGGATTCTTTGGAGAATGCTTAATTTACCCCTCCTCCAGATATCGAGCTGTGTTTCTTATGAAAATCCGTCGACGGTCAAATTAAATTAGATTTAAAAAGAAAAAGAAAAAGAATGAAGGAAATCGTTGGATTCTTTCCTTTTAATGAAACGAAAAGAAACTTCGCAAGGAATAATACCAAAATTTTTTAATTTCTTTTTTTTTCTTTTTTGAATTACGTAAGAATCACAATATATCGCGTAAAATATATGCATGCGTTTCTCGAATTCCTCTCGAGCGTTTTAATACGTTCGGATAAGGGAGAAACTGTTTCGACAAGAGATCCTCGTTCGCGTAATTGGCGTAGACAGAGATTACCGAGCGGACGAATTGGAGCAAATATTAGTCCTCGATCGTACACGCTCCCGTAACAGATCCCGTGTTTGAGGAGTCAACGCACCCCTGTCTACACGACTGGTGCCCGACCCTCTGTTGCCCGATATCGATTATAATTTCCTCGAGCCGGGGAAGGACAAATTGCGTTCCGCGTAAATTTTATCTTTCCCCACGATTTCGTTTCGATTCTCCATTTTTCGCCAACAAACGTGACCGTATCTCTCATCGACACCTCTTCATCCAATGGTAATTACTTTCGAATTACTTTTTATCTCCCTCTTTATTTGGGACAAAAAAGGGATTTTATATATATATAATCTTTCGATATCCTTTGACACATTCGAAAAGAGAATGTAGAATAAACGGTATAAAGGAAAAAGAGTAATATTGAATTTTCGTACACGTTTCGTTACACGAGTAATCGATTAAACCATCATCCGTATCAACCTTGTCCTATTTATCTTTCGAATACTCGTAACAAAAGGAATCGTGGAAATAGAACAATTATATATTTAAGATTTCTAGTATAATAATCACTTATTCTTGAAATTTCGACCCACGTTAAAATTTTCCCCGTATCTGTTCAACATCGTTAATTATTTTCCACGCGAGGAGAACGATCAACGACAAACGATAAAATTCAATTATCTTTTGGATAAAAAGCGTACAAAGAAAGGAGGGGAAGGGAAAGGAGTGGAAAGTCAAAATCACGGGGGCCAATTAAATGGGGGCAATTAAAAGAGGCGGATGCTCGGTTTCATAACTCTGCATTCCCTGCAAATTTCCCGCGTTTATTATCGCTCGTATTTCTATTTTCGGCCCCGAGTTAATAACGGCATGTGTAAAGTGATATCGAGCTCGATACGGGCTCCCGATCCCTGTTCGGGGCGCGCGCGCAAAGAACAAACGCGCGGCCGATTCGGGACAAAAGGAAACGAATAGACGCGAGTTGTTATCGATCCCGCGCGCGCGTTTATTTTCTATCCGCATATCGATAATCGCCCGTATCGCGAGGATATCGCGAAATTTACAAGGTATCGAGAGATTGTAGGCGTGGATGGATCGTTTTATCTTTTGCTTGCTCTTCTCTGCAGCTGACTTTTAACGCTGACTTTTAAAATATCGTCTTTCAATAGATTTCGAGATTAATTCCTTTTCTTTTTAAATGCGTGTTCAAAAAAAAATCTCTTCGTGCGTCGGTTAAAACGGTTGGAAAACATTGGATTCGATTCGAGTATATCACGGTGGGATTCACTCCGAAATGATACTTTTTGTCTTTCTTGTCGGAGTATGACCGAGGGGCTCGCCATTCCACGAACGGTAAACGGCTGTTGAATTTATTACTCCCGTGAATCGATCCAATGTTCGCAGTAAGTTTGCATCGATGGTCCAAGGATTGAGACCAAATCGTGGTATATTTCGTATCTCATAAAATTGATGTGATACGAGACGTGTTTTCAAATCAACGTTTTTATAATATATTTAACGATAAAGAATGAATCTAACTAAAAAAAGAATCTTATTCACCATCCACAATCTTCGATTCGCTTTTCGAATCTCTCGAAATCTCATCTTCAACTCCTTGAAATCACAACCAATCGAGAATGAAACGAGGATTAAATTATTCGTATCTCATAAAATTGATGTGATACGAGACGTGTTTTCAAATCAACGTTTTTATAATATATTTAACGATAAAGAATGAATCACTAAAAAAAAAGAATCTTATTCACCATCCACGATCTTCGATTCGCTTTTCGAATCTCTCGAAATCTCATCTTCAACTCCTCGAAATCACAACCAATCGAGAATGAAACGAGGATTAAATTAAATTAAACCTACGATCCAATAATCCTCCAAACATTCTACAGAATTATTCTATTCATAATAGAGTATATCGGGAAAAGAGTATAATAATGAAAAATCGTCATCTCTCGTTTCACCCTCGTCCGACCCCCGACCGGCCAATTAAACCGTATCGGCCTGAAACGTGTCAACAAGGCTCGCTTTGCAATCCGGCCTCCGAATTTCGCCTCGAGCCTTTCGAAATCGGTCGACCCTTAATTCCTATATCTCCCTCCCTCCTTCCCTCTCTCTCTTCTTTCTCCATCCTTTCCACGGTTACGTAACAACAGCGTGGGAAACGAACGCAATCGATAAACGCGAGGGAGCGCGAAAGAATTAATCGTGCCGTACATTTTCAATCGTTACGTAACCATCGATGTCTGCGCGATTGGAAAAACTTGCGTGCATATTTCGAAACGAGATATTCACCTTGTGATGCAAGGAGCTATTGTTCCCTCCGTGAACTCTGACGATCGCCTGGAGGCTGGCCGGCGTGCTGGTCGATTTGGTGATCGTCCGCCCCGACGAGTTCTCCGGCTCCGAGACCAGTGCTCTGTCTGAAAATCCCGCCAGGAATTTCATTAACATTATCTCTGAAATAGATATCGGTACATCTATGTGTGTGTGAAAGAGAAGTTGGAAAATTGGCGATCGAGGAGATTCGTGAAAGTCGCTTTTTCGTTAAACGAAACGAGCGGTGGAGGCGATCGAAGGAGAAGGAAAATGAGGACGATTAATTGAAATCGACTTTTCTCTCTTTTCGTTTGTTTGAAAAAAAGAGCGTGAAAAAAGGAAATGTTGAATAAAAAAAGAAAGGTATGATTGATCGTTAAACGTTCGTTAAAACGTGTAAATACATTAGTCGGGGAAATTACACGGATTTGTGATTTGTAACTTTGAGAAGATGAAACGTACCGGATTCGTCACTGTCTTTGTGACTTTATATATATATATATAAGCAGAGATATTTCCGGGCCGATGGATATTATTAACACGGGAAAACACGGTTTATTAAATTCGTAAATATCGAAAATCGGTGAATTCGATCCCGTTCCAAGCGATTAATGAAAAATCGAAATCTATCGTTGTCACCCGATCGTTATTCCCCGATAGAAACTTTATTATACAGGGGAATTTCAGTTGACGCTCGATTAAACGAATTCCCGAATTGATTGAATCCTCCTCGTTTATCTACACGTAAACTCGTATTATTTGAACGAGAAATTGTACGTAAAGGAGGGAGATGGATAGAGAGAGGGAGACGGTGAATTTTTAAAAAAATCGTATAGATCGGTTTAGATAAATTTGGAGAATATTCTTCGACGTATAATAATATCGAAATATCTTGTAATTATTTTATCAACAGAATTTTATATTTTACTTCTCTCTCTTTACCTGGCACTTTGCTGTATTTGTGCGGTAAAAGAGGCGCCTCCATGGTCTTGCTGGTGTAGCTGGGGGAACTGGTCTGGCTGAAACTATCCGAGGAGACGTTGCTGTCCTGGCGGACGCTCATAGGCTTCGGCACCGAACTCTGCGAGATCGCGCTCAGAGGAGGGGGGAGATTCGTCTGGGTCGCCTTTGGCAGCTTCTCCAATTTCTCGCAGTTCCTCTCCTTCCTGAGATTGTGCTGCAGGATGTTCCTCACCCTGTCCATCTCCGCCTCGTACTTGCCGCGCGGTACAGCTTCGGTGGACTTTTGCTCGGAATGCAGTCGTCTCTCGAGATCCTGCGAGATCCCTCTCTGCGCCTCCTCGTACCTGATTTTGCCGAAAGAAGGAAAGAAAGAAAGAAAAGGAGAAAGAATGGAAGGAACGAAAATTGGATCGTTCCTTTTTTTTTTTTTTTCCAAAGTTCGAAATTCTGAGGAATAAATGGAAAGCTAAGAAGAACTTCGAAGAAAGTAAGAAACCCTCGAAGAATGTGCTGAAGAATAATAACTCGATTCGCGATTCTTCGAAAGGATTTATCCTTGGCGGATTTCGAACGTTATTTCTCAAAGGCTAAATATTTATAAACGAGATTCAAAATCGTTGTACACAATTCTTCGAGGTGGAGGGTAATTCTCTCTAAATCGGAGATAAAAAAGCACCTGCCAGGTCTCTCCTTGTTCGCCCTCAGATGCTCATCCTCCTCGTACAACCGTCTCTCGAGCTTCCTCGAGGCTGCCTGAAGCTCTTCGAACTTGCACCTCTTCTCCGCCTCGCGATGCGACCTGACCAGGGCAGCGAACTTGGTCTCCTCGTCCTGCGGGGCCTCCCTTCGGGACCCCGTGATTTTTTCTCGAGCCTTTCTCTCCCCAACTTCCTTGAAACTCTCCTTCCCCGACTTGGACGACTGCATCCTACAACCACCATCAGATGGACAACCATCGTGAGCGGGAAAAAAAGAAAAAGGGACGGGAGAGAAGCGGATGATCGATCAAATTATATCCTCCCCTTCCTCCAAGTTCCATCCACGATGTGATTTATTTAAAAACCGCGCCACCAACTTCTGATATTACCACGGCGGTGATGTATGCTTCCACCCCTTTGATGCCATTTAACCAACCAACCCCCACCCCCTTGTCTCTTTGTTTCGTGCGCGAGGAGAGATCGAGGGGTTCTTAAACGAAGTTTGTTGTAACGAAACGAACGCAAAACGTTCGGGGGAAATAAGATTCTATTAGATTCTGCATCGAGAAAAGGAAGAAGAATTATAAATTAACGCGCGTAATTCCTCGAGAGAGAAATTCTTTTAAATAATATTTTTTCTAATTTATCTTAAAATTTTATCTCGATCGATTCATCTCGTCGTTTTCTCTTCTTCTCGATTTACAATTCAGGCTCGGTCGCATCTAGTCTACGCAAAACCGGCCAGTGAAAATGCAAAGAAGCGATCGATGCCACGAAACCCTCCCAAACGGTCTCCCACTAAAACGCACGTGGCGGGCGAAAGAGAGCATTAAAGCTCGTTTACGAGGATGGGAAGCGTTTCGTTTCGTCGGAACGTCTGCCCGAGATAGAGTCGAAACTCACGCTTCGTTTACCCCGTCGCGAGCGTAATCGGGCGTAACGTCTCGCCGCTAATCCGTGTGCACGGGCACGGTTCAAAGGGTTCCGTTTCACTCGCGTAAAAAACGCGATCGCCTTCGATTGTTATTTGTTCCGCGAGCAAATTTAACATTCTCTCTCCGTAACACAAAAAAGGAAAGAAGTACGAAAAAGTTTCGTCCGAACGTGATTTCGTCCGGTGACTCGATTCAGTAGCGCGAATCAACGTTACGCGAGACGAGGAATCTTTTCGAAATATAAGCTCGAAATTTCCAACAAAAGAAAATCTAACGATACTTTCAAAAATATTTTCTACTTACGGGATTTAATCAATAACAAAATCTATTCTTTTATCATTATATTGGGTTGGCAATTAAGTAATTGCGGATTTCACTCATAGATGGCTTCAGTTGAATTTTTAGGTTTGCTGGCGTAGTCCAAATGTAAAACACATTTTGTTATTTGATAGTTGGCAATTCAGCTGTCAATCAATAAAAAAAGTTTTTTGATCGGTTGCGTAGTTTTCGTTTGGCGTTCGTTGAAAAATGGAAAATCAAAAGAAACATTATCGTCATATTTTGCTTTTTTATTTTCGCAAAAGGAAAAACGCATCGCAAGCTCACAAAAAGTTATGTGCTGTTTATGGCGACGAAGCCTTAAAAGAACGGTAGTGTCAAAATTGGTTTGACAAATTTCGTTCTGATGATTTTTCACTCAAAGACGAAAAACGCTCTGGTCGTCCAATTGAAGTTGATGACGACCTAATCAAAGCAATAATCGATTCGGATCGTCACAGTACAACTCGTGAGATTGCAGAGAAACTTCATGTATCGCGTACATGCATTGAAAACCACTTAAAACAACTTGACTATATTCAAAAACTTGATACATGGGTTCCTCACGAACTGAAAGAAAAGCATTTAACGTAACGCATTAACAGCTGCGATTTGCTAAAGAAACGTAATGAAAATGATCCATTTTTAAAACGACTGATAACTGGCGATGAAAAATGGGTTGTTTACAACAATATCAAGCGGAAAAAACGTGAACCAGTTCAAACAACATCAAAAGCTGGTATTCGTCGAAAGAAGGTTTTGTTATCAGTTTAGTGGGATTACAAAGGAATTATCTATTTTGAACTCTTATCACCCAATCGAACGATCAATTCTGTTGTCTACATTGAACAACTAACGAAATTAAACAATGCAGTTGAAGAAAAGCGGGCCGAATTGACAAATCGAAAAGGTGTTGTATTCCATCATGACAATGCAAGGCCACACGCATCTTTGCTCACTCGGCAAAAATTATTGAAGCTTGGTTGGGATGTTTTGCCGCATCCACCATATAGTCCTGACCTTGCACCATCCGATTACTTTTTGTTTCGATCTTTACAAAACTCCTTGAATGGTAAAAATTTCAATAACGATGATGATATCAAATCGTACCTGATTCAGTTTTTTGCTAATAAAAACCACAAGTTTTATGAACGTGGGATTATGATGCTGCCTGAAAGATGGCAAAAGATCATTGATCAAAATGGGCAACACATTACAGAATAAAGTTATTTAGTTTCATGAAAAAATTGTCTTTGATTTTCTAAAAAAAATCCGCAATTACTTAGTTGCCAACCCAATACATAATCGCTCACCTGTTATTCTGCCCATTCGCCTGCCTCCGCCTCTCCTCCCTGCTCGTCGCCTGATCTTTCAACTTGGACTCGCCGCTCGCCACGATCCTCTCGTGCAACCGCTTCTCGAGATCCCGCGACGCCTTCTGCAGCTCCTCGAAACTCGACTTCTCCGGGATCCCCCCGCAATCCTCCCCGGAAAGGAAATTCGCCTTGTCGAAGTCCGCCACGAACTCCGCGTTGCCCTCGCCCGCCTCTCGCGCCCCCTCCCCCGCGGCCAAGTTCAACGAGGCGTAATCGGGGGGTTGCAGATCGTGGCCCGCTTGCAACGGGCCCAGATCGATCAACTTCTCGTTGTTCGGCCACGAATGGAGAGGCGCGATGGACGTGGACGGCAGCGAGCTCGGGTCGCTCGCTTTTCGCCCTCGACTCGTCTGTATGGGGATCGGTTTCTCGTTTTTGCTCCGTTTCGGGATCGCTGGAGGCCGCAACGGTATCGGTGGCGGAGCGACCTGGGGAGGGGAGGAGACATCAACAAGTTCCCTCTATAGAGAAGTTTCAACCGCGCGCTCGATTGAGCTCGATTCTCTCTTGCGTTTTCTTTTTCTTTTCACTCGTGCGTGTAGAAGAAAATCGTTTGTTAAAATCGTTTCTTTTTCTTTTTCATTTGGAATCTTTATATTTGGAAAATTTGTCTCGTTTCGAGGGATATGAGAATGAATAAGATTCGCAACAAAGGAAAGGAACAAAAATGAGAAGAGAAAAGGAGATTGTTGAAAGTTAAGAGATATTTGCTAGACACTCTTCCGTGTGTGTATGGGTTACAGTGACGATTGTCCAGACACGTCTGTGCAAAGAACCAATGGATACAGCTTGATCCATTAAACCCTCGTTTGTCCGCTAATTACGTGGACTCGAACTAGCAACGTGCGAACGGTGGTTCTGAAACGGTTTCGTTCGTTTCTACTCGATTTACCGGGAGACCACTTAAAACCAACCGGTTCAGATTACGAGCCTTGGCTTTTCATCTCGGCTTCGTTAATCCCGTTTCCCGCTAATCGCCGCGTGACAAAAAATTGGATCGCTTTAAATGGATATACAAGCGGAAAAACGGGGGTAATTTCTTTCTTCGTTCCAAGATTTCTCGTCTAAATTCTAATTCTAAGGGTAATTTAATGAAAGCCTTTATTTGATTTGATTTCTTCTCGAAGGCTTTGTATCTAGATCGAAAATATATACGTTCGTTTACGCGATCTCTGAATTGGCTTGGTTTCGTTAATTTCTCGCGTGATTTTGACAAAAAAAAAAAAAAAATATTGGTTCGTTCCAGCTTTAACGATAAATGTATATAAGAAAATAGGGTAATTTCTTTCTCGTTTCACTGAGAAGATTTTTTCACAAATTCTAATCTAATTATTCTAATTTAATAAAAATCTCTACGTGAAACTTTCTCGCTAGATCGTTTACGCGATCTCTGAATTTCGAATAAAAATAATCGCGAGACTTTTCCTTTCTTTTTTTTCTTTTTTTTTTTTTTTTACAGAAATGAAAAGAACGGTAAGAAGAGCGTCAATTAAACCAGAAACGGATATTAATACGAGCAGCAAGGCTATTTAAACTTTACTGACCGCAGGTGTGGCTGAATGGCGGCGCGGTATCGGCGGTGGAGTGCTACTTCCGGCGGGCGGGGGTTCCGGAAGCAGGGACGTTCGAGTCGGTAGCCCGACGCTGTGAATTCTACTCTGCCTGAAATTTTACAAAGAAATATATTAGCAGTGCGAAAAGAAAAAAAGAAATCGAATTGGGCGAATTTAAGGTGATGAAAAAACGATGAAGATAAGATGTTCCCTTTGCATCTTTGAACGAGGCATCTTGCGTAAAAGGGCATCACCTTACGATACGATAAAAAAGTATCTCATTGTTCGCGTCATCTTTGAAGGATCAAGTCGTCTAATTAGACGGCTCGATTCAGCGAGCGACCTTTATAACGGTCTCCGTCTCCTTTGTATAAACGACTCCGGAATCCAGAGTCTTCAAAATGGGGAATCACAGAGATCCAAGATAATTAATACCTCAATTAATAACATCGATGATGACGCGTGACATGAATCGTATGAAATGCATGTGAAGGATTAATATATCAAATTTTATCGAAAAAATTATATTTAAAAGTTGGTAACGAGGACAAAGTTCGAAGAACTTGGAATTTCTTTTTCTTTTTCTTTCTTTCTTTAAATATCCTTGTTTTTCTTAATCGAATATAATAAGAAAGTTTGGGATTAAAAAAAAAATGTCCCGTTTACACCGAATTCCTTCCCGAGAAAGGAGAAGGGAAAATAAGATAAAAAGGAGGGAAAAACGTTGTTCCCCCCTTTCTTCTTATTTCTAATGGGAGAGATCAAGAGGGGGAATCGAGATTGAAACAATTATTCCATTATGAAAACGCGTTAAGGAAATTTGAAGAACGATTTTCTTTGGAAATCGAGTTTCTTTGGAAAAAGTCCTCGACACCAACTAAATCAAGAGGGATTACTTTTTAATTACCTTGGCCGACGCGTAGGACTCGTATCGCCGCCATGTGCCTCCGTTCCAGACATTTTAAGCGCTGCAATCAACGAGAGAAGAGAGAGAGAAAAAAAAAAAGAATCCAGCATCAGTGGAGATGGGCACGTGCCGGGAATCGATTTTGGAGGGAGTCGAAAAGATCGGGAATCGAAAATCAATCCGTAAAAATAACCACCTGCTTTCGATTCGAAGCGAGCCCGCCCCTCTTTGAGAACCATAGCGTTAATTACATAGCGCGATTCGTATTCTCGTCGTAATTTCAATCATCCACCGCTGTAATTTTCCCTCCCCCCTCCCTTTCCATCCGATCAATCCGATATTTAATTAACCAGTTTCTTTACAAAAGTACTACCCTCCCCCCGTAAATTAAATACAAGATTGGATTAAACAGCGTGGAAAAAGGTAAGGTAAATTTACCCGACGAGAATACAATTAATATTATACGAAAGAAAATTATCGATTCGAAATAATCTCAACAACCGCATCATCGTCATCAACGTCATTGTTCTCCAAGAGGCTTAACTTGGCGAGGAGAAATAATGAGAAATAATAATTCACTTTGCGAATTTAAAAGCAAAGAATAAACGAAAGAAAGAAAGAAAAATGGAATACAAACGTACGTCGAAAGAATGAATCGAGAAACTGAAAATTTTCCATCGTTTTCGCAAAATGGGATCCTAAGTGGGTCACTTAAAAAAAAAAGGAAGAATCGGACGGGACCCGTTAAAGCTTGTTCGAGCAAACAGACGATTCCGCGCATGGTGACAGTGCCACTTCGGCTCACTATCAGGCGAAAGCACTATTCAATTTCCTGCTATCTCATCGGCCTGTGCACCCTTCCACGAGGGTTGGCCCTACCAGACTGCAGCCGGGGGATCGATGTGCCGGAACTCATCCCCCTCCCTGCCCCCTCCTCCTCTCCCCTTCTCGACAAAAGCACTCCTCGCCTCTCTCTCTCTTTCTCTGTAACACTTCCGTTTTAAATACTCGCCATATTCGTGTAACCCCTTTTGTCCCGCGCCGTTCACACACGATTTTTCCATTCGATCGACAATTCAATTCTTACCTCTACTTGCCGGGTTACTTGCTGACTTTTTCACTTGAACCGTCAGCAATTCTCGAGTTGGAAAGGGTGGTGGTCAATTGTTATCCGAGAATTAAATTAGGGAAATGAATTTGAATTTGGAATTAAATTCGGGATCTGATCTGATGATTCCGGGAACAGAAATGAAATTGAGAAGAGGAATCGAGAATCTAAAAATTCTTTCACAGAGCGAAACGTTTTAACGTAGCTTCCTCGAGGAGCAATGTTAATGAGAAACGAATAACAGTGTTCGAAAAGAACGGTGTTCCCTTCCTTCCATTCGTGAATCATCGGGGTCAAAAGACGATTCTGACCCATATGTGGTTCGTTGAATAAGAATCGACTTAAAATAGATTTCGTTTGCAAAATAAAAATCGTTTAAAAACAGAGATATACGAAGTTATCCTTTCTTTATTCGACACGACTATTTCATTAACTTTTTGAAAGAAATCTCGTGGAAAGAGAAGTTTCAATCTCCTTCGAGCAGTGATGGAATGATGGAGTATTTTCGCGATTTGACACGATTTTTCATTCCGCCTGTTTAAAATTTATCGCCTCTTTTTGTTTGTCGCAATGGAAAACTACGTATCTATTCGTCATGTTCGCTTACGAGTCGACGCTCCACGAATCTCTTTGTTTCTTTTTTTCCGTTATATTTGGTAAAATAAACGCGAAACACGGGGCGAATATAACGTTTATGATACTTTGCCGGTTTGTGTAGGTAGGCACAATGAAGCTAATCAACAGTCTAAGCAGCTCATTGACATTCGTTACGGAGTACGCAGTTTCAAGGGTCAATTACGCAGACGAGAAATTAACACACCGATTCAAGGATCTTCCACTAACCTATAACCTATCTGTGCACAGTGATAGAAAATAAAGCGAATCAAGCTTCTATCCAATATTAATTCCTATTGATCACGTGGAAAACATAAATTTCGAAACTTGGAAAAAAAAAAACAAAAATCTCACACTTTCCATAAAAAAAAAATATATATATATATATATATAAAGAAATTTCTAATGTAAATATTTCACGATGTTATTACAATGTTTTATTTGATATTCCCTTCTGTTTATTTTTTATATATAAAAAACAAAAAAAAAAAAAAAGTTTTCCCAACCTGTTCACTCTCGCGCGTTGCAAAAATGAAATAAAAAAAATACCAAAACTCGTATAATCGAATCACGAGCTCGGGGAGGATCCGCTTCTTGCGGAAATGAAATTAAACCGATTGCCATCCTCCTCGACTTTCTCGAACTCGATTAGTATATACGGGAAGCGAAGGGGGGAAAAAAAAAATGTAAATTTCTCTATACCACGGCGAATATCGAATTGTAATAATTCCTGGAAACCGCGGAATGAAATTGGGAAGTGGCAATGAGAGAGAAAAAATAAATCGTTCCGCGAACGAATTTCAATGATAGAAGAGGAACGTATAATATTCGTCGATCCGAAATCATTTATTCGCGCATCGAATTGATATCTAATGAATTCTCCTTTGAGGCTCTTTGAGGGAGAAGAAAAAAAGGAAGAAGGAAATTAAATTTTTTTCGTTTGAGGTTCTTTATTAAATTAAAAGTTCGATCGAAAGAAGAGAATTTAAAAAAAGAATTTTAAAAAGGATGATACGATTATTATTTTTTTTTTTAAATCGAGCACAAAAATTTCCCAATCAAAACTTTAACAACACGGATGAGTACAGGTTTGAATGGTTCGATGGAGGAAGTTATGCAACAATCACGTTACCCTCAAATATCCCAAAGCGAAGAGAGACACAATCGCTGCCAATCGGGGAAATTTGAAAACTCGGAATAAGCCGCAACTATGTATTAATCATGTATATGCATAAGTGGAGCTTGCATTTCCCTCTCTCTCTCTCTCTCGAGAAACAAAAATTATATACGAAACTCGAGATGCGAGTAAAATAAGTAGTACAAGACGCTTTAGATCAGACTCACTCGTGCGGCAAATATCTTTACTCGGTTTACTTATTTTTCTTTTCTTTTTTTTTTAAATTTCCACATCGATATTCTTATTTCTTTCGATTTCATATATCGACATTCCATCGTCATCAACCGAAAAAATAAAACGTATACATTTCGAAACACGGATACAAATATATATACATATATACAAGAATATATTCATTCTCATCGCAGTTCCATCGAACTGGATCCATCCACTCTTTTTTCCAAAGGATAGAAACAAATCACCGGTATCTCGTGCGGATGCACGCTACTACCACGGGCTTGTACTGGCCGTGAACAAAAAAAAAAAAAAAAAAACAATTTCCGGAAGAGGGAATCGGTCGATTCGGGATTAATTGGGAGGCCGGCACCCAGGAAAAAAACGCATGTTGTTGACGCGTCGCTGAGAAACGGCGAGTGTCAACGGCGCCATTGTCAACCGTGGTGTTCCAAGTTGGATTAACGGGCTGCATCGTCGCGATTTTCGCGATCGACAGAGTAGCGAAACTTGGCCGTTTTGCGCTGGGTTTTATCGATCGTCGACCGGCCCCCGGGAAAAGGAAATATCGATGGCCCGGAAAATTCGTCGCCTCGATTTCCCTCGATATAGGCCTGCACAGTTTGCCGCGTCGACTAATCGAATCCGGGTTGTTTTCTTTCTGGAAGAGAAAAAAAAAAAAAAAAGGAAAAGAAGGAGGCGCGCGTGAAAAATCGCGGGGAGAGTTGTGTTTCGCTCGTTTTTCGGTATTTATGGACGTAGTTTTTTACGATGGTTTTTTGTAATAGAGAGAGAGAGAGAGAGAAAGAGAGATCTGGAGTGAGATTAAAGTTGATTTGCTTGGTTTAATTTTTGGAATATCAAATAGGCGCTTTTGTTGGCAAATTTTCGTTATTAAATATTTTATTACATTATTAAATCATCGATCTGCAAAGAGTATTGGAATATCGATGAGGAAATTTATAAGTTGAATAAGATTTGCTTGTAAGTCAGATTAAAGACTGAAGTTGAGCAAATAGTATTTTATTAAAATTGTCTTATTGCTTGCTTTAAGCATCGAATTCGAACTAATTTCTTTTATATGGATTTAAAGATTCAATACAACAATGATAATAAAATATTGCTAATTTCAAAGTTAATGGATCATGAACATTTTGATTGTGAAAAATTACGAATGAATTATTGGTACAACGATCAATTAGATTAATCAAGTTAATTACAATAATTTGAGTCTTATTTCTCGATTCGAGAAAATGTATCGAATTTATCGAATCGAGTTATAAACGATTGGAAAATTTGAAACGAGGGAGATGGATTCATTCAACTTGAATATCTACTCGATCCTGCATTGTTTATTAGTTATTTCACTTAACGTGATTTAAAGTTTGTTTATTAATTAAGCCGCATTTAACGTAACATTTTTTCTTCCTTTTTCTTTTTTTCACTTCTTTCTCGAAACTGCGAACAAACGATAAACCTTATCGGTCTCGCGCAGGTTAACCCCCCCTCCAAGGGTTAATCAAGTATCCTACGTAAGGAATTTTGATCAGCATACTGTTGAAGAGCAAGAATTTGGTAACAACGTGGATATATTAATCCACGCTGAAATTCCTAAGAGCGGAGAACGAAATTCGTTTCAGAAAATTATCTATTCTAACGTGAATATTAATCGAATCCTTAAACTTCTCTTTCTTTTATCTCGAAAAAAAAGAAAAGAAATTTACGAGATCTATATATGATCGATTTCAAAAAATTATCTATTCTAACGTGAATATTAATCGAATCCTTAAACTTCCCTCTCGTCTCGAAATTTCATCTCGAAAAAAAAAAAAAGAACAGAGAGATCTATACATGATCGATCGTTTCAGAAAATAATCTATTCTAGAATATTAATCGAATCCTTAAACTTCCCTCTCGTCTCGAAATTTTATCTCGAAAAAAAAGAAAATCTACGAGAAATCTACGAGATCTATATATGATCGATTTCAAAAAATTATCTAACGTGAATATTAATCGAATCCTTAAACTTTCTTCTCGTCTCGAAATTTTATCTCGAAAAAAAAAGAACAGAGAGATCTATACATGATCGATCGTTTCAGAAAATAATCTATTCTAAAATATTAATCGAATCCTTAAACTTCCCTCTCGTCTCGAAATTTTATCTCGAAAAAAAAGAAAATCTACGAGAAATCTACGAGATCTATATATGATCGATTTCAAAAAATTATCTAACGTGAATATTAATCGAATCCTTAAACTTCCCTCTCGTCTCGAAATTTTATCTCTAAAAAAAAAAGAAAAGAACAGAAATCTACGAGATCTATATATGATCGATTTCAAAAAATTATCTAACGTGAATATTAATCGAATCCTTAAATTTCCCTCTCGTCTCGAAATTTTATCTCAAAAAAAAAGAAAAGAAATCTAAGAGATCTATAAATGATCGATTTCAAAAAATTATCTAACGTGAATATTAATCGAATCCTTAAACTTCCCTCTCATTTCGAAATTTTATCTCGAAAAAAAAGAAAATCTACGAGAAATCTACGAGATCTATATATGATCGATTTCAAAAAATTATCTAACGTGAATATTAATCCTTAAACTTCCCTCTCGTCTCGAAATTTTATCTCGAAAAAAAAGAAAATCTACGAAAAATCTACGAGATCTGTACATGATCGATCAAGAAGGAGAAATCGGGAGGCCTCTCCGTCGGATGCCGGCCGCAGAAACGCAATGGGATCACGAAAGGAGCGGGGGGAAGAAGGTCAGGCGAAGATTCGGGCGGTTATATCTCATTGTCCGATAATTGGCGTATCTCCGTGGCGAGATCTCGAGACAACGAGGGGTTGGAAAGGGGCCTCGACGTCCCCACGGGTGCTTTTTGCTCCTCTTCGCTCCTCTTTACCCATCCTTGATCCCTCCCTTATTTCTCTGTCGTTTTCTTTTTTTCTTCTTCTTCTTCTTCCTTTTGTCGTCCCCAGACACAGTGGCGCGCGTTTGAAAAATTAATCTCGTTACCACGCTTGACACGCTTCCCCGTTCGAGGACAATTTTTACGAGGCGTCGTTATTTTATGTTGAAATAATGAGCAGGGATGGATAGATATCAGCCTCCAACGGTGAAACTCGATGTTAAAACTGGAACAACTCGTTGTAACAAGTGTTCGCCAATGTGAAATTCTTGTAAGTTGCTTAATGAAGATATTTGAGAAGAAAGAGAGTCCTTTTCTTGAAGAGGAGAAAGGAGGGGAAAGATGATTCGGTTATTACATCGAGTCTCTACTTCTTCGTTTATTATTATTTAAAACGTGTTTCAAGAGGATTAAAATTCCGCTGCAATTTATTTAATTCGTGAAAGGAGAGCTTCTCGATTTCCATTCGCAATTAAATTAAGGAAAATATTCTTAATATTTTTCTATCTTATATATAAAAATGAACAATGAAAAAGAAGAAGAAGAAGAAAAGAACGAAAGGAATCGAACGAAATCATTTATCGTACGTATGCAATACCTGTTGAACCTGCTAATATCTCATCCCTCCCCTGATTCCATTATTTTAATCCAAAAGTATCCCGACAAAATATACGAGGTTGGCGAGAAAATCTCTCGTCCCTTAGCGAAGAGAGAGAGAGACTCAGATGTTGAATCCCGAGCTGTCGTGTCTGACAAACGAACCCTTCAATTTTCAATATTAAAAATCCACCCCTCCCCGTGTAATATCCCCGTCCGCCTTGCCTGCCACGGTAACCACCCACGTTTAAATAATCGATCAAGCTGCGCCTGTATTTTAACCCACTTCGATTTATTCGTCCGACGGTTAATTAGGCCCCGACTACTGCCAATTATAATTCTTGGACGCGTATTTCGAGATGTGATTAAAATTAAAATTGTAATTAATTTTCGCGAATTCGAAATTCCTCGATCGAAATTGAAAGAAAGATCGGAAAACCCGATCCTTTCTTTGCGAATGAAAGAACTTTGTATATCGTATGTAAAAATAAACTCATCCAAATTCGTTCAAATCTTCCAAAGATATTAAAAAAAAATTCTCGGATATCGAAACGTCAATTATCAAACGAAAACTCGGTCGCGTTTTCCGGGGTGAGATACGATTTTTCTTCGTCTTCGTATTCGTAAGATAGTAGTAGTGGTAGTACATTGTAGTAGTTGCTCGCGTGAGAGGGGAGGGGACAGGCGAAGGATTTGCAGGATCTAGCGATACAACGACGGCGAACCTCTGTACACGTATCGTGGGATGGGTTTCTCGGGTGGGTGGGTGGGATTTGCGAGGGAGCGAAAGAGGAAAAACGGAGGGAAGCCGCGACAAGATCGAGAGAAATCGGTGCTGCCTGATGCCGTCTATATATGCATCCGATCGGATGCAAATCGCGCACACAGTCGATGGCCGGGATCGATCCTGGAGTTCCTGTTCCACGACGTATAAATAAACAGGATCTGGATGGGGAATTTGCACGTAAATGCCGGAACGTCGTTGATTGATTCGAAGATTCGAAGATTCGTGTGCGATATTGGGGAAAGAAAGAAAGAAAGAAAAAAGAAATCAAGGCGAAATTGTGAATTGTGTGTTAAGTTAAATGGGTTAATAGGAGGAATTTGTCGTGGAATGTGTGTAGTTTGTGCTTCCCTCGATCGTTTTATGAAGCCAGACCAAGTGATTTATATTTGGACCGGGAATTTAATTTTCTTTCTGAGAACGTTTTTATGGAATCGTGGGTATAAGTGTAAGAAGGAAGCAAGATACATGGGTGGGTTATTCCGCAGGACATTGAACAAAGAGTCTCTTGTGTGGAGAGATTGGCCTATATGTTTCCAGTTTTGTCGCTTGTGTTGTATAAACGAATACTTGCGTTCCAGATTTTTATTTTTACGATACAGTGTATTATGTATTATCTTTTTATTAATGGAGTATCGATAATCAAAATTTTATTCTTATCTTTCTTTTTCCTTCCTCTTTTCCTCCATTTTTGTTCTTCCGAGTATTTTCTCAGATCTAGAAATTTTACATTGTCCTCTTTGCTTTTTCGACGTTAAATTGTTTAATAGATATTAACTAGAACCATAATCTGTGATATTCGTGGACAGACCATTTAGAGATAATGTAACATGATGATACAATGTACGGAGTCTATCGAAGAAAGGATAGAAACTGGAGCAGGAGTTGTTTCAACGAAATGAAGAATTTAAAAAATCGTAAAACCGTAATGAAAATTTGACGATATAAATTATGTTGTTCCTCTTCGTTTATTATCTTCCTTCCTTTTTCTCGTCATATCTGAAACGCTTGAATAAATAGGAAGCTATTGTAATAAATTCGTTAAGGAAAAAATTGATAAAAATTGATAAAAAGATTATTCTTCGATCTTCTGGAAATATACCAACATAAATGAAGAGATAGTGGTAATTTAAATGAGTTTAAGTAACAACTCTAAGAGATTTGAGATTGAACTGTCTTAATGCTTTTCGAGGAAAATAATACTTGATGTTTGAACAAGCTAAGCTTGAAATTTTCATTTTTTTATTCTATTTGAAATCTATCTCCTTAAAATTTCTTCCAGGAAACTAATAATCATCGAGGACAATGGCAGACAGCAATTTTTGCTTCGTGCAAGCAGATAACAATGTTTCGACCACTGGCAAGTGAAACGCCGTTAAGTAGCTTGATCAGTATTCGACGAGCCATTGTCAAGGAACCCGATTCCCTGTCTCGACAATGCTGCCTAGCACAGCACCATCCGAAACGGTGGAGAACCACCGTTCCTGGAGCAAATAAACTTTCAAGCATCGCTGATGGGGAATTACCAAGGGGAACTCGAGTGGATCCTCGTTCCCCTTATGTCGGAGATATTAACCGAATTACTACTTCCTCTCGTAAGAAGCAATCACCACTGTTTACTCCCGTCCAAGAAATAATCGTGTTTAGGCCCTAATTATCGTGAATCCACTTCCGTCGCAAGATACAAATTTTCTTTCTTTTTTCTTTTTTTGCTGCATCCTTTCCATTTCTCCATTCACTTTATACGCGAAGCATTTCAATCATCCCTTTCAATTTACGCAGCGTTGAATTTCTTCCTCTTCTCCGCCACAAGTTGGAAACGATAAATATTTTGCTCGAACCTCGAAATATCTTGAAATCTTGTCAATCTCGTCGATCGTCGCGACAGAGAGTGTAAAAAAAATCAAATAAGCTCTGTCTTTTTCTAACTGTATAAATCTCGCGAAACTGTAACGCAAAATCTAGTGAGAACGTTTTGAAAAAAAGAAAGTTGACCGACGATTCTGCCCCGTCGCGAGCAGATAGAAAATAAAGCCGACGTTTTCCGGAGGGAGAGAGGAGGGGGGAGAGAGAGAGGATAGCGTCATAAATCAAGCAACGGCCTCCCGGTTCCCGGGTCATAAATCAGCCGACAACTTTTCATATTTATTCCACGGCCGACGCGTGATCGGTCATGCGTGGACATGCGGTGACACGTGGACCGATCCTCCCTCCCCCTCCCCCTATTTTCCCGCCGAATTTGCATCGGTCGCGCAAAAGAACAAAAAAGGGGAGGGGGGTGCAAGCGATTTGTTTTTTTTTTTTTTCTTTATTTTTTGTATCGAGATCCGAATCCGTGTTTCCATTATTTCCGTGTTTCAATTTCGAGATCTCTGTCACGAACGTCCAGATTCCCTTGATATCGCGATATCACGAAATTGAAGGGAAAAGTATATATTTTTAATGGAAAAGCGGAAGGAAACTTTTGCGACGAAGAGATCGAAGAAACTTTTTTGCGATCCCTTCTCCGCTTGGAAAAGGAGAAGGAGAATTTTCGTGAAAGGAGGATTAATTAAGTTATCGAGCGGGGGGTAATTTTTCAAAATCGAGTAAAACGATTATTGTATATCGTTTCTCTCGTTCGTTTCAACAACATCGATCGATCCTCGATCGGTTACAACGTTAATTTCAACGTTTCGTTTGTTGAAAAAAAAAAAAAAGAACAATCGCGAAACACAATTATCGAAATTGTGCCGCAGTTAATGTTAAACCGAGTGAAATTTTCTTTCCTACGAAATTCTATTTTCACCGCGCGAATTTTATTAAAAATTCTCTTGTCTTCCTTTAAAAAAAAACAAATCGAGAACAAACTCTCTAACTATTCTCGTCCCCCGATATTCAACTTCCGCTCTGAAGTAGTATCTCTTCCGATAAATTTACATCAGGGAAGAAAAGGAAGGAAGAGGATTTTAAGAATATAATTTCCCTTCCTTTTAACGATTTCCTATAACTTTGAAACGTTACAATCCCTACGTAAAGGATCCGGTGAGTTTCGATCGATTCTCCTCCTCTCCCGGTGAAATACGGCGCGGTGTTGTCTTACACTTGCTCGTGGACGATGTCGACGTCTTAGCGATGTCTTAGCGAGAAACAAGGGGGATGGAGGATTTTTACGAGTTCGAACCAACCCGCGGGAATCATAAATTTCATCGCGATCGATTCCCGTTATATTTCTTTAATCCGAAACGTAACGATCCATCTTCACACGCTTCGGGTTTCACGCCGTTCTGTAAGGAGAAAATCGAGACGAAAATCTTGTTCACGTTTCGTGTTCACAAATTCTAACGTTAAAGAGAGAGAGAGAGAGAGAGGATCTCGAGTATTCTTTCTATCAGAGGATAATAATTTATCTTGCGAAAATCCCTCCCCGAACGAATCTCTCTCTCTTGCTTTTGACTTCGTTAAGCCTGCCCCGTTTAATTTCATCGTTCTTTTTTGAAGTGACGATAAAGAGAAAAGCGCGGCCCTCCTCGATAAGGAATTCCTTCACGAGACTCTTCTAGAATCACAGCATTGATTTTTTTCCCTTTTTTTTTTCCCCCTCCCTCCCCAAAGGGTGACGTCGCGAAAGGAATTCACGTAGGAAGACTCGTTTTCGCCTTCGAGTTGAAAAGTATACCGACTAAAACAGAGAAAAGAAGCCCTTCTATATATAGAGAGAGACGAGCTCTCCAACTCTTCCAACCAATCTCCTCCCCTTCTAGATTTCTTAAGAAATTTCCTCTCCGCGACGGTTTTTTCTTTTTCTTTTTAACAAACGACTGATAAAACTTTTTTTTTTTTTTGAGAAATCGATGGTAAAATCTTTCCTTCATTCTCAAGATGTACACGATCTTGGCAAGTATCCTCGAAAGTATTTGCGAAAATAATTCGCGAAGAGAAAAGAAAAATAATTTTTCATCATTTTCATCTCGCTTTCGTCGTATCATCGTATCACGCTACACATATGGTCGCAAGTGGTAAAGTGGTCGAGCAACGAAAAAGCTTTAAAGACTTGTTCCCCTTCGAGGGGAACAGTTCACAGCTTGTCGAGCGTTCAACGAAGAATAAACTTTAGGACGGGAAAGAAATACCATCGTGTACGTAAGCGAGCGGTACAAGTGGTACAAGTAATAAAGGTCAGGCAAGCGGTAGAGATTTATTATCGCCGCGATGAGAAGCGTTTCGAGGAAAGGGGTGAATCGTCGAATGCGTCGGTGATTCGAATGGTCGAAAGGAAGAAAGAAAGAAAGGGAAAAAAAGAAAGGGCACATCCGATACGTTCGATCGGGCTCGTAAAAGAGCACATCCCTCAAATAGTCCGCAATATCCGTCCCCTCCCCCCTCTCTGCATCCCCTGCCATTTTATAATGCAACCCACATACCGTCACGTTGCCTTTCAACCTTCGTATTCCACGTATTCCCTTTTCTTTCCTCTTTTCCTTTTGCGTTAAAACATCATCCACCAAAAAGAGGGTGAAAAAAACGTGTCTTTTTCTTTCCCTCTTTCTCTCTCTCTCTCTCTTCGACTTCTCTCGACCCTTCAACCTTTACGGGAAAGTTTCTTTTCACCGCCTACGGTTGAAGCTTTCGTCAACAAGTGCGAGCGAGCGTATATACAATATCGGCCGGGAAACTCATGAATTTGCATAAATCGTTTTCTGAAACACGGAGCATTATTGTTACAAATCACGGTATAGGTATAATATTTGACGGTTTTAGATTAATTCGAGTTAAATAAAGGCGAGCGAAAGGGATCGAATTAATTGAAGTAAAGTTTCGATTGATCGATCGAAAAAGAGAAAAGAAACGAGAAAGATCTCCATCTTTTTAAACTTCAACTTCTGCCATTCGGGGCAAGTAAAGTGGAGCACAGATGGCGAAGTTGGAGGAGGCGCGATGCCTCGAGGCTGCTGAAATGCTTGCGAAATCGTAACTCGATTAAAGAAAGAGAGAGAGAGAAAAAAAGGGTTATGGAGGAGAGGATTTTCCCAGGGAGAAACTTATCTTCTTTTAATTTAACCTTAACACGAGACGTCGAAGAGGAGTCGCCGTTTAACATTCCTCGTCATTTCCACGTTTGATTACATTCCTGAAAAGTGTGCAACGCGGTGAATCCTCCACGCCCCTGATATTCTCTCACTGTGGTGTAACAGGACGCCGAGAGTGATTACGTAATTTTGCGCGAGCACGAGTCGGAGATGAGCATTCTTCGAGCGAGCGCATTCGTTTCTTCGTGGATGAAATTAACTACTCTCTCTTTTATGCTTTTCACTTGCTTTCCTTTTTTTTTTTTTTTTTTTTTTTTATCTCAAATTCTCGACGGAATTTCGATTATGGAACAACGTTCGGGTTTTACAACGTGACATCGTGAATTGTTGTTTGTATAAATGACGGTGTTGCATTCATTGTCCATCGCAACGCGATTTGAATGGAATCAGATCCCCAAAATCTCCTGTTAATCTCCGGCTGCTGTATCAGCGGCTGTGAATTAATTAATAAGCGAAACCTGGCAGGATATGCTCACGATACGTTCATACGTTTGCTTTGTTACCCAAAAGGATTACGCTTTGCGCTTTCGAACGCAATAACGAGATAAACTCGTGCAGAACGAGAATTCGAGAAAGAGAGAGAGAGAGAGAGTTTCTCTTTATTTCATAAGAAACGTGAGGAAATGGTTCGAGAAACGAGGTATTTTTTGATTCGAGAAATAATTAAGTAATTTCGATAAAAAGAAAAAAAATAAGACGATAAGGTGGAAAGGAAAGATCGTAATTTTTGACGGTAGGAAAAAATAAAAAAACGGGACGCTGGCGTGGAAAATAGCGCCGAAAACGTTCAACTCGGAACATTAAACCAACATCGTTACGTTAACGACACTTTCGACTATCTGGTGCTTGCCAAAAATTGCTCGATGGAACGTGTTCGGGTAAAACGTTTCAAACTGACATCGTGAACATCGGAGAATTCGAAGCAAAAATGGAGAAAAGTAAAAATAATAGAAGTAGAAGTAAATTTGTCCTACATATTATAAAACGTGAGAACAAAAAATATTTAAGTATTATTAAACATCGTTTATCCGAGATATTTTTCGATCGAAATTAATTCCACTCGTTTAATTAACTCGATTAATTCCTATTCAGTTCTTTAATAACGGCTACCCTCCTTTTTTCCAATCAAAAATAACTCACGAATCTCCGCTCCACGAATCGTCACCGATTTTCAATGGTTTCTCGGTTACCAAACGGAGAGCCAAAATCGAAACCGACCAAACGCCGTGTACTATTAATCTGAGAAGGAACGTTACCCCTTTTAATCAGGAATCGTTTGCAAAGGAATCCTTGCAAAGGAACGATACCCTTTGAGGTCGTTTGGAAACGTTTCGACGTTTCCCGTGGACCACCCCCCTAACTGTAATTAATTCGCGAGTTAAACGGACGAAGAAACGAGCGAGAAATATAATAAATACGCGAGCGCGCGTGATTTGAAAGATCGACACGGCTCGACGAGCGTACGGTAAGGTAAGAGAAGAAACTCACGAGAGAGAGAGAAAGAGAGAGAGTGTTTGAAGATGACGATCCTTTCTCGATCCTTTTTTTTTTCTAAAGGTGCCAGCGATCAGCTTGGAATAGAGGCGGCGTCGTCGCCGCGCCACTCGAGCAAGTCCCCCGTCCCGTCGAGCGGATTCTCATTTTAGACGATCTCTCTGCTGGGCCAGAAAGGAAACGGCGACGCGTCAGTCGATCAGCAGGATAATCGGCCAACCTCTCCATCCATTCCTCCCCCTCCAACAATTGGCGCGAGCTCGATCTTCATCTGGCGATCCAGAGACGATCCTACCCTTCTATCCTCTCCGATTCAATCCTTCCTTCCGCCTTCTCCCAACGATCGAGGCACGAAACAACGCTCGAGACCTCGTCGCCTCCCGATTTTCTTCCACTCGTATCCTTCTCGATCCCTACTTCTTCGATGGAAATCGGCAAGGAAATCGATCGAGAACACCGATCAGACTCGCGCGAAAATTGGGGACGATTCTCCGCTCGAGGAGCCACACGTGGAGCGAACGTGCGTACTACGTGCGTGGGTGGTAGCGTACTACTGAGTTTCACGCTCGCGAAAAGCCAATCTCGACTCACCCCCACCCGCGCGGCATCTGAGCGCCCTTCCAACCCTCTTCGGCCGCTCCCGAGCCAGCCCTCCCTCCCTCCCTCCTTCCTCAAAACGAGTTTGCGCCCCTGCCGCGCTCCTCGCCTCCCCCTCCTTCTTTCGCTTTTACCCCCTTCTCATCCTCCTCCGCATCCTTTTCTTTTTTTTTCCAGCCGCCCGCGAATCTGACCGCAGACAATCGCGCGATCACCAAGGATTGTAAGGGAGAGAAGAGGGGAGGAGGAGGGGTTGAGAGGATTCCGAGGAACGCGAGAACAAGGGTGCCTCGAGGATATCCTTCTCTTTTCTTTTTTTTTTTTTTTCCACCCGAATCGAATCCTCTTTGTCGCGAGGGATGCGAAGAGAGGAAGGAAGGGTGGAGATGAAAGAATTTTTCTTCTCCTCTGGTATGCGACTGTTCCTTTGGTGAAGAGGATGTTTCTTCTTACGCTACTTTCTTTTGGAGAAACTTTGTTGTTTCGGGATCGATAATCGATGGTTTCGGGACGGGGTTTTCTTATCTTTCTCCACTTGTGAATAATATTATCCGGAATAATTTGTGGAGATTTGATTTTTTTAATAGTTAATGGTTATTGAATCTTCTTTTTTTTTGTTTTTCTTTCGTTTTTGTCGAAGATTCGGATGAATGAAACGAAAGGGCTCGACGTGTAATGAGACGTTCCATGGAAGAAGAAGTTTCGAGAGGCTTTTTTAATTTCTTGTCTCCACGGATGGATTTTTTTTTTTATCGTAACGCTTCTCGATTATTTTTGCCACGAAATCTCGAGCGAATTTTAAGATTCCTCGTGGAAGATACGTTGTCCTCGAATGGGCGGAAAGGAAAAAAAAAGGAGCGTGAGACGAAAATCGAGGGCGAAATGTTGAAACAAGCGAGTCAAGGCAATGGAATGAAACGAGGAGATAAAAAGGACGGCGACAAACGATCCTTCTCGAGGTATAATTCACGGAGGCGGGAAGGAGATAAATGTTTCTTTTAGATAGAGAAAAATTCTGAGAGACGTGGAAGGTGATTTCTAATCGTTAACCGACGTGTTAGCGGCGACATTCGTTTCGATGAAACTTTCGTCTCGTCTTACGGTGAAAAATTTGTTAAAAGAGAATTCAGTGAAACGGGTCGATAATAACGCCAATTACGAGCAATGTGTTAACAGAGAATATTGCAAAGAAACGCGAGAAACGAGTTTAAGAAAACGATGAAGGGAAGCAAGGATAATTCTTGCCTTTGAAATAAATCCTGAAACACTCGATCAAGGGATCCGAAGAGAATAAATTTCCATGGATGAAAAGTATAGATATAAAAGAGACAAATGCAAGGACAAATGCAAATCGTGAAAATCTGAAAGCTTCTCGTAATCAAGATAATCCCGTGCGCAAAATATTCTATATCGAGATACAATTATTATTGAACAATTTACAATAAACAATTCATCGTACAATTCAAATAAAACAATCTTCGTGTATTTTATCTCGAGCATGTTTATTACAAAAATTTCATAAAATTCGCGATATGATTTACGATTTACAAAATAATTTCTATATTTCATCCCTTCATCCGGGATCAAAATAAAATTTTCACAAAATTTTCCAATATTCACGATGGAAATTTACTAACGATTCGAGGAATATCTACGCGTAGAAAAATGAAGAAAATAAAAGATTCGTATTCGTTAATTCGCCTCGTTTTCTTCATCTCGATTTCCACAATTTTCAAAAAATTTTCCAATATTCCAAATTCTAATTCCATCTCTGGAGGAATATTTATTCGTAGAAAAATGAAGAAAAGAAGAGGAAAATAAAGAAAAATAAGGAAGAAAAAAAGAGATTGTTATTCGACTCGTGATTTCATTTTCTTCATCTCGATTTTCATTCCCAAAATTTTCCAATATTCCAAATTTTAACGATTCTCGATCGACTCTAAGAATATTTACGCGTAAAAAAATGAAGAAAAGGAGAGTTTATTATTCGATTCGTAATTTCATTTTCTTCATCTCGATTTCCATTCCCAAAATTTCCCAATATTCCAAATTTTAACGATTCCATCGACTCGAGAAATATCTCCGCGTAGAAAAATGGAGAAAAGGAGAGATTGTTATTCGACACGTGATTTCGTTTCGTTTTCTTCATCTCGATTCCCAAAATTTTCAAAAAATTTTCGAGTATTCCAAATTCTCGAAACGAAACGATTCGAGAAATATCTCCGCGAAATAGAAAAATAAAGAAAAGGAGAGATTGTTATTCGACTCGTGATTTCGTTTCGTTTTCTTCACCTCGATTCCCAAAATTTTCAAAAAATTTTCGAGTATTTCAAATTCAAATCGAAACACCAACGATTCGAGAAATATCTCCGTAGAAAAATGGAAGAAAGAAGAGATTGTTATTCGTGATTTCGTTTCGTTTTTTTCATCTCGATTCCCAACATTTTCAAAAAATTTTCGAAATTCTCGAAACACGAAATACCATCGACTTGAGGAATATTTTATGCGTAAAAAAATGAAGAAAAGGAAAGTTTATTATTCGACTCGTGATTTCGTTTCCTTTTCTTCATCTCGATTTCCAAAATTTTCAAAAAATTTTCGAATATTCCATTTCTCGAAACGGAACACCAACGATTCGAGGAATATCTCGTAGAAAAATGGAGGAAAGGAGGTATATTCGACTCGTGAATTCGTGTCGGTCTTATCCCGCTTCCTATTCCCGAATAGACGCATCGGATTCAGGGATCTGCCCGATCCAGACCAGACGACGACATCGAACTTTTATTTGGCTAGACTGGATGGCGCCCTGGCTCCCAGTTTTGCCCGTTACCGCGAAAGGGAGTCACACAAGGGGCAGAATTATGTACGAATGGAATGGAAGGGATCAACTGGGACAGATAAAACATTTATCGTGCGTAGGGGTGAGCACTATCGGTCACGATAAATGCACATACACAGATACATCCGAGCTGAATTCGCGCGTTCCACGAACGAATCACTTGAGATTAAACCAGTCGTACTACAGCTAGAAAAAATAGTATATTACGTTTAATTATCGATTTTTGGATTTTTGATAAGGAGCAGCTAACTGGCTCGTTGACGTTTCTTCAAAATTTGGAATTTTTTTTAAAAAAACGTACATTTACGAATGAATCCACTTCAAGTGTTGTTGAAATCCGAGTAACAACTTGTTAATTGATATAAAACAATAAAAAGTTTTAAAAGCGTTAAATCGCTATGAATTGCTCGCTAAAACTACGAACAAAAAAAAGAGAGAGAAAGTAATTCTCAATGAAGAAAAATATTGAAAAATTGAATAAAAAATTCTACACAATCGTAAAAAAAGAAACTTCTCCTCAACCTCAAGGATAATTCCTAATTATTCGCAGGATGCAATTGATAATTTATCTCGATGAAATTTTTCAATCGTTTAAACCGAGCTAAAGTTGAAACAGGATTCAGTGGTACGGGTCAATAATCAACGGGCCAATCCTCGAACAAGGATAAACCCATCTCTCAGAAACTAACCGATCGAAACTGATCTTTCCCCGATTGTCGTCCTGTCATCCTACGAAGCATCGGCGAAAAAAAAGAAAGAGAGATCGCGTTTCATTCGTTTGCACGAGAGGAGATTAACAGGATTACACAGGATGTCACGATGTCATCCGTGTATGGCGAAAAAGACGCGAGGGGGAAAAGAAAAGGACGCGGCTCGACCGAGTATCGATCCATCCGCGAATTGGCACGCGGGCATCCGTTCGGACAGAGCGAATCAACCCGCGTTATGTTACGTAACCAGGATGTAAATTTCATTATCGTCAACGAGGATGGGTCTATGGGATGAGATGTGCGTGCGTGCGTGCGCGAACTATGACTCCGTTCTACGAGGCAATACAAACACAGGCTGCTATTGTGACACACGATTCGCGAATTAGCGAATAATTCCCTCCCATAAATTCGAACAGATGACGCGGTTTTCGATTACGAGTTCGTAACGCGACACCGTGTTTTACGCGTTTAATCGCGTTAATTTAAAATAGTGATCAATCTGTCCCTGTGCACGCGTGGGATATTTTCTCCCCCTCTTTAAACCAAACTCAAAGTTGAATCTCTGAATCGGGATGATTATCTGATAAATTACTCCGGTCGCGCGGTGTAACCGTGAACGGTAAATTTTCGATCATAAATTATAAATTTTTCGAGAGCCGTGAAGGTAAGGGAGAGGGAAAGAGAGAGGGGGGAATATAAGAATTTTTTTGCTCCAAGAAATATTCCCCTCCATCTTGGATCCTCGTTATTCAGGGAATTCACAACCGTTACATAACCGGGTGGATAAACAGAATAATATCCATCGATCATCCTTTATGCACCAACTTTTTTTTTATATTCGATATAAGTGTATTGCGGCGCAAGATTATAAGTAGACCAACATTATCGATAATTCTTCTATAAGTAATCCATCATCACGCCGGGAGAAGAAGAAGAATTTCCTATTCAAACTCGCGTTGAATGCAGAAGAATAGTTACGAATACTTAAACGCTTCCAATCCTTTTTCTCCAAAATTTCTCCAAGAAAGAAATCTTATTATAGACACTAAGTATAAGACAATAAGAACAAGTGTACGAATGTTTGAAGAAAAAGTTTACAAGATTCACCTAATCTCTCTCTTCTATGCGAAATTAAAAGAAGTAGAAATATCAATCTTTCATAACCAACCCCGTGAAAAAATTCATCGAAGCGTAAATCGAACTTATATATATGTGTGTGTGTAAAAAGAGAATTCAACGAGAAGAAGAGACGAGGAAGAAGAAGAAAAGCGGAAGATCCTTCTCGCGAGATCGTATCAAGAAAGTACACACATACACGCACAGATGATCTGTCCATAGATGCAACTAGAACGGATATAGAACGAGATAGCTGGTTGCCTCGAACGATGGAGATAATTCGACCCATGCTTTTGTGCCCGGAATGGCCATAAATTGAGGCAACCTATCGGAAAGGGAACACCGGTGGATCAATGCCAGGAGCTCGTTTTCATCGAGAAGAGAAAGATTCTTCGTGCCCCTCTTTTTTTAATTCCATTGTCTCACCCGCGAAAAATCGGGGAAAATCAAACCAATTTCAACTCTCTTCTATTTCTCACCGACCGATCTTCTTTCGTTCACACGATGAATTATACACGTAGCATGTGAACACGTACGATGAATTAACTTGGGTGGAGCGAATTATGCTTCGAGGAATCTAATGGTTGAAGAGGCGAGGCTTGTTGAATCGACAAGCAATTAGACGATCGTGTAGCCTCGACCTACTTTTCCTATTCTTGCACGAATCCTATTCTTGAACCGATTTTGTGGATACGTTTGTCGCTAATGTCTCGAGACACGTATAGCGATAGGATCTTTATTTCGAATTACTTTGAACCTCTACTTTTTATAAAAATATTAGCTACAATACATTCAAATCACTGATATTAGCATGTGGACAATTTGTAGAGGATAGCTCGGGTACGTGGGCGCGCTACTACCCAAAGGACTCGATGAAAGCATCGATCCCCCCTGCGTGAACGAGGCACATCAGATTTTTTTCGAACGATAAGATTTTCTAAACATTTCGTGGACGAGTAAAATTCTTTGAAATTTAAACAAAATAATGTATTCTCTTTATTACATATGAAAAAGTATATCTCCATTCTTACGTAAATTTTAGAAACGTAACTCTTTTTCAATTCCTTGCATAACGAAACCTTACACAGTATCTCGATTCAAGTGTTACGATTCTTGTCGAGGCGAACAAGGGATGATGAATTTCGAATGTCGAGCAATTGATTAGTAAGTTTTACTTTTTTTTTTGTTTCGTTAAAGATAAAAAATAATTGGAAAAACCGTTGAGACGTCAAAAAAGAGGGGTGTCGATAAAATGGAGGGAGGAAGGTGGGAAAAAAGGGGGCAGAATTATCGGCAGGCAATGATTTAAAGGGACTAAAGTCGGCGGCACGCGTGATCGATACAACACAGGAACACCAGCTTCTCCCGTTTGTTTGCGATCTAACCGGGATGATAATTTCACGTCGATCCATTAAGTTAATTAATTAAGCGTACGCGTTTCGCCGCGGCGGGATCGCTTAACGAGTTGCTGCTCCGTTGATCGATTCATTAATTCACGAGTGTGCCGGATAAGCGAGGAGCCGTGGCCAGTTTGAAATTCTCTAATCTCTTCTCATAACATACCTACTTGCGAAATAAAGTAGGGATTATGGTGTACGTAATAACGTGCACGATCAACTTTCGAAAAACACCTTTAAACACCTAACTTTACCTTAAACTATAATCTGTAAATAATAATAAAATAATAATAATGAAATTAAATAAAAATTTCATTTATCGGTAGAATCTTCTTTTCTTTTTTTCCTTTAAAAAAAGAATAACGAAAAGGAGCAAGGTATACATTATAAATACATTATTCATATATCTTTCTTGTTGATTGAAATATCGAATATTAATTATATCCTATTTCGTTTTCTTAAACCGCTTCTGTTATTTTTTCCGATTTTTCATAAATAAATAAATAAATATCATCATATTTTCATTCATATTTTACCGCAATCCTTTTCATCGTGTTTTTTACAAATTTAAATTTAAATATTAATAATAAAATATAATACTACGAATTTTCCAAAGAATCGATCGATTGGAACAAATATATAATCGAATATCCGAAATTTAAAGCAGTGTAACTTTAACTTTCGAGCAATATGAAGCAACACCTTCTCCAAACACTTTCCCCAAAAATTGTTCCGTACCATTATCATTACGTACATCGGATAACATCTGGTGTATCAGGAAGTGAATAAAGGATTTAATAAACGTCGGCGGATACATCCCCCGTGGAATTATAAATTTCCACGTCTCGCAAACTCGGGGGGGTCGATACGTTCGAGCGTCGCAAAGAACGATCGCAATATACGTCGCCGTGTTACGAGCGTAACTCGGGGAGAAAGTAACAACGCGTCGAGTTTCTTCTATCCAGTATTCTGTTCCTCGGAAACGGGAAAAGGGAAACGTATCTGGGACGATCCGGAATATTCGTCTTTTGCTTCCTCCCTCGAAGCAACCGGCGGATCTCTGAAAGGGGGCCTAAAAAACCCCTAAAGTCCCCTTTGGCGACTCATTTTTCATCGATTCCTCGAGTTTCTTTTTCTTTTTTTTCTTTTTTCTTACACGTCTCGAATATTTCATCCCCTAATAAGAGGTAAAATCCATTTTGGATCCGTGCGAATAGATTTTTTTCTTTTTTTAGGTAACGAGATAACGGTGATATTGAGATTCTTCTCCGATGATATCGTGGGGGATCGGAGTTGGGTTGAAGTATATATAGCTTTGGATTAGAGTTGCTGAGCGAAAGAAGAGTTTCGTTAAGGGAAGAATATTTCAAAGAATATTAAAAAAATTTGGATTAATCGCGTGGACGAATATGACTGGGCGTCCTTTTCGAATTTTGAAAAAAATTCGTTCGTGAAAGCAAAAGGAAAGCCATTTTCTTCTCTCCTTTAAATATCGTTTTCATGGATTAAAAATTATTCTCATTTTATCGCATGGGATTTGTTACGAATAATCCCAACAATATTTTGACCGGAGATAATAAGGGAAAGCCGGTATATACGTCTACTGGTTTCGAGATTTCTGACGAAGCAGCAATGTTGGCAAAATGTCAGAACGGAAAGCAGACGGCTTACAACTGGGAAATCTCGAATCGTATTAACCGTAAGAAGCTTGGCTGTGAAAATCTTCTTTAAATCGTTATAATTCACCGATTCGAATATTTATTTCTATTTAGTACGTAAATGAAAGAAGAAAAGGTGAAAGAATATTCGAATGGAATAAACGAAATATGAGAATCAGGGTGAGAGAAGAGTTACATCCTTTCTTTTAGACAAGGATTTATTACTTGTAAGAAAATTCGACAAATGATCTCGTTCGTCGGCGGAGAAAGAAAGGATGGAAACGAGACAAAGGAGCTATCATGCAAATGCACGATACACGCACATTTTTGCGCAACAGGTGGCCATCAGTTGCAAGAAGCGATCGAGTTAAAAGATCCGTTTGAATTTCCCGTTTTCCATGCTTAACAAATCCCAATGATACTTTGTTAAACTCATTCTATATGAAACATTCACTGATCTGATTTCCCTCTTCGATTCGATCTCGAGACAATTTCCAATTCGAAAAATTGCCATGAATAATTAGAATTAGTGGGATAATAATAACAAACAACGCCTCCGAATTTCTTTAAACTGATATCTTTGGTCGTTAAGGAACAACCTCCATTTCCAATTCAATCCAATGTTACTGTATCATTAATGAACCTAGAACGAGGCTATCCAAAACAATTGGAAAAATCGCGAAGATAATATAGGTTAATGGGTGTACAGTGTCGTTCAAAAATAGTTGAGAACGCTTAAAACTCTTTTCGCGCACGATTTTAATATCATTTTACACCGTGGAATAATAGAAATTAAGATTAAATACAAAGCAATTTATATTGATTGAAAGTTTTCCAAGAATAGCTTTATATTATATTAATTGAAAAGTAAAATTTTTCCGATTGGATCGAAAGAATAATTTCTTGAGGCAGAATTTGTATTATTGGACACCCGGTATACGATTCGAAGACGGGAAACGGTATGCAGAAAAGCAAGCAGCCGGTTTATTTCATCAAGTTGCGGCCTGGTAGCCAGGATAAGAGAGAGCTTGCGACTTGAAATGCAAATTCGAAATGGATACGCCGACGTTTACGAGATCAACGTACCAGTTTGGTTAACTTAACAGCATAAAACCAACTGTACGATCTTCGCACAGCTCGTCGAGGAAACTTCTAACCCGGGCCCCTTTTCAATTAAAAAAATTGCGTATTTAAATTCACTTGAAATGAATTCGTCCCCTCCTTAACCCTCTTCATCGAGGATTTCGAGGATTTCGAGAGGGAGAATCTTTGGACAAACGTTTCCTTCCACTTTCAAATTGACTCGTCAAGATGTAATTAGAATACGTAATCCTATGTTATCTCTGAAAAGCAAAAATTTCATATTCACACTTCGAACGAGCAATTAGGATGTATCAATATTCACGGAGCAAACAAAAATTTCCATAGTTAAATAATCACGCGTGTTAGAATACAATGCTCGCCATTTTTGTAACACACAACAAATCTTCCGTAATATTTTCCAATAATTAAATCCTCACGGTTATCTCCACAGTTAAAAGGTACGGAACGTGATTCATTATCGCCGAGCGTAACGCGAGCGTTGGGGGAAAATCGAGCGCGATAAAGTTACGATAAACGTAGCCTGGGTGGATGGTCGGAAAGGTCGTGTTATTACAGGGCCGAATCCCTTGCCCGAGCCCCGGAAATTACGACGTCTACACACTTGCAAAGGATATTTGGCCCGCACATACATCATCCCGCGGTCTACTACTTGACTCCCGTGACCCCTTTAAAAGCTTCTCCTACCCCCCCGAAAATTTTTCACGCCACGCGAAATTTTATCACTCGTCGTTGGTATCGAAATGTTTCCCGTCTCCTTTACGTAAAAACGAAAGGAGTTGCCTTAATTTTTGAACAAAGAAAGAAAGGGGACAAAATTCAACTTTGAACAATTTATTCCAAAAATGGGGTCGATTCGATTCGAAATAGCGCGGGATAGAATCGATTCGAAATTCGATAATTAGCAAGCGTGATCGTACAATGAACGCTCTCTTGGACGAGATGACTTGGACGAATTGGCGGCCATCATCGAATGTCCGCCACGTGGAAACGAGCTGGGAAACTGAGCTAAGCCGGGCCCGTTAATTGGCCCGTTTGTTATTTTTCCCTTCGAGTCAGAGGCTCGATATTCGAAGGAAGGAATTGGCCGTGATATCGGAAAACAATCAAAAGTCTCGGCCCCACGCCACCCTCGCCCCCAGGATCATCCCTTTTCACGCGCGATCCCGTGATCCGCCAGCGGCCGAACCTCCCCTCCCATATCGACGTACGGGGTCAACCCCTCGGGTTAATTCGGATCGTATTTTCACCCTCTCGATATTTCCGCGATATTTATGATTTACTTATCTCGCGTTCTCGCGTATTCTTCCGCCTAATATCGAAACGCGGTGAAATAGGCGAAATAGGAAAGGAAAGGAAAGGAAAGGAAAGTTTGAGATATCGATTTCATCGAGGGAGGAAGGAATTTTAATTTCTCGGATACGAAAGATTCTTAAAGATCATTCATTCGAGATTGATCTTTCCAGACTTTCTTTAATTTAATTTTCTGAACGATTAAGAGAATTGAATTGTTCTGGGACAATTTTATAAAATCAAGGCAATTTTTGTATTTGCTATTTTTCGAGATGTAAAGTAGTATAAAAACTTTCAAAAGATGAAATATCTTGTAATCGATGAGAACGTAATTAAGCTCGCTCTTCAAACTTGTGGATTTTGTGTTAATTATGCGTCAATGAAGACAAGTTTCAACCTGATGAATATACCTCTCGAGAAGAGGTGGATCAGCAAGGTTTCGTGAATTAATCCTCGATTAATACCCAAGATGCATACGCGATTATATATTATATATATATATATATATATCAAGGAAATAAAGATGGATAAGTTAACTTGGTCAAAGGAACCAACTATGAAACTCGTTAAAAAATGAAACTCTCCTTGAAATCGATATTATCCTCTCCAAGGGTTTAAACCGGCTTAAAAACTTTCGATGCTTTTCAATAATTTCTCGAAATATATACGCGTCGTCAAATTATATCGCGAGACTCCATTTAATAAAGATTATGATAAAATTGAAAAAAAAAAAATGTAACAAAGTAGAGAGAAACGATACAACAATTATATATCGTACATTCATCGATGATAAAAACTTTCGTTCTCGCGCGTTGCCTCACAAAAGAAAGAATAATCCTCGATTTCCGTTCCTCGCAGCTGTTTACCACCGCGAATCGACAAGAATCGGTGCATTCGAAAGCTGAAAGGACGGAGACGAAGAAAGAGTTAAGATGTTTCTTGCGGTTTAAGCTCCCTCGATGCTTCCATTCCTCCAAAGCGAGAAAAAGAAACATCCAGGGGGGATCCTATTGCCGCTTCTTCTTCGTTTCTTCCTTTCTTTTTTTTTCTTTTTTCCACTCGACAATATTAAGAGAGGGAAAAAAACAGCGATATATATATGTACACTTTCCGCTCTTCATCGTAATTTTCCAGTCGATGGAACACGATTCCAGACGACTTATATCCATTAGTCTGAATACACGCGATAATTCCAGCAATTTTTCCCTTCGAAAATCGCGTTTCCTCGCAATAAAATTTTCGCAAACAATTCTCGAATATTTAGCTAACAAAGCGGAGTCTTGAGGGATTAAAATTAATTTCCATCCCCTTTTTAAAAACATTTTCAGAAAGAGAGCCCCTTTAACATCGAAAGCTTTGCTATTCGTGATATCACCTGTTTTCCTTTCTTTCTTTCTTTTTTCTCCACTTCTTCTCGATCGAACTATTCCAAGGATCTGGAGAATGTTTTGACACCTTAGCTTGCGAAGAGAATTTTCGACGAACTCGGATCGGAACTTCGCGCACCGGAATTAAAATTCTTATATACCGAAAAGTAACGAATCCGCCATCGATGAAATATCCAAATCGCTCGAAGAATCGTTTGCAAACTTGGTGACACGACACTTTTCGATCCTCGTTTCCTTTCGAATAATTATTCGATTTCCCCCCTCGCTGGAAAACTTTGTCCAAGACGACAATCTTTATTTCTTTTTTCTTTCTCGTCCAATTTGTTAATCAATTTGGGATGAAATTAATTTTCCTCGCTCGAGATTCGCAGATTACTTGTTTGATTATGGAGGAAGGGAAATTTATTTATACCGAAACTATCAGTAACAACGAAAAAGCGGATTATAATATCTTTCCTGGGAGAAGATAATAATTTAATAAAATCGATGGATCGGTCGATATGTGGGAGAAATAAGGTCGAAAGACGTTTTATATATACGAGCTCGCGTTCCATATCAGAGTTATTAAAGTTCAATTATCTTGCAGGGGATGTTCTTTAATCTATAATGTTATGAAATTGCTTTTAGCGGATAATTTATTAGATGTAAATTCGATGGAAAAGAATATCGGGTGGTCTGTTATTAAATTATAAAACAGAATTTGTGGACCGTTGTGAAATCAGCGTTGCGAATTCAATTTTCCGTTCCAAAGTATGCGGGAAATCACGAAACTGGGACGTCGAGTATAAAAATAGGGAATATACGAAGACTTGTGCCACGTTTGAAAAGTTTGCATTTGAATGGTGAAACTTCTTCTTCTCCGCGGATATCTCAAATTCGTAAATCACACGCACGTGTATCACCGATCAAATTTTTCCAATTTTTCCAATTGTTGAAAATTCTCGCGAGAAGGTGGAAGGACGCATTGTTACGTAATAAATCTCAGAAAGGGGATATCCTCGAATACCCTAATTTTCCAAGTGTAAAATGTTCGAAACGAAAAATTTGAAAAATGATTCGAGAAAAGCTGAGAAAGCTCCAACTTCTTTCCTCCCCCACGATGCACTCGACAAATCCTCATCCTGCGTTAGGAACGATTTGTCTGGCCCCGTACATGATCAAACATCCCTCAAGACCGCGACTACGTGCCACAAGTACGTGAACAGTCGTCCAAATGCCTCGCAAATTCCTCTTCTCGCCGATCTCACCCTCGTAAAATTAAAACCAATACTTCTTCTTCTTCTTCTTCTTCTTCTTCCTCTTTCGAAAGATAAAATTTAATTCCACTCCCACTTGACGTTCAAAAAAAAGAGAAAAAAATTAAAGCGAAATTTTTAAAACTTTCGATCTCTCCTTTAAAGCGCAAATTAAAATACCTTCACCAGGATATTTTCTTCCTGGAAATTATCAAATGAATTTTCTCTCCATAAAATATTCCCGATCATTCTATACGAAAAAACGATCGATCGCGTTATTTTCCTCCTTTCTTTTTAACTCACAAAATATTTAAAGTGTTATTATAATTGAAATGCATTTTCCTTCCGATCCCGAGGGCACGATTTCATACGTCGCAACGGCTGTTGCTTGTTATTTTCCAATCCAAAGAAGATACGTATATTTCGAAAGTATATAAAATCCGTCCGTTAAAAAGAATAAAATGGCGGCAATTTTCCCCTGATCGCGATTTCATACGTCGTCGCGATGGCTGTCGGACGACAGAGAGAGGCATCGATCGATCCTTTCCCCGCTGTCTGTTACGAAGTGGATCCCAAGGACCTGGAAGGGTCGCACGTGCCGCGAATATCGAGTCAAAGATCCACCTCTCCTCCTATGCGCCTTTTTCTTCCCGATTCACGGTGTCTACCCGCCACGGAAATTTATCCCTTTAAATGGCACGTGCCAACAAACTCGCGATCCTCTCGTCTAGAAAGCCTAGCGTGTATTTTTTCGAAAATTCGAGCCGCCAGACACGCGTGAAAAAAAAGAAAAAGAAAGGCTTCTCTCCTTCGAGAGAGAGAGCCAGTTCGTATGGAAGATTTTCCTCAGCTGTGGATTCGAGGCGTATCTCGTTCTCCTCCATGGGATGATTTTGTTAGAGAGACCGATTTACTCGATATATAGATTCTGGATTGTTGATTAAAACAGGGATGGAGATCCCAGATGCTGGTAGGTCGGTTGGCAAGAAGGGGATTGGTATGAGCGATTGCGGTGAATAATTCGCTCGAGGGTAAAGTAACTCGGTCGAGTGAAACTTGGTGTACATATATATATATATATAAAAGCGATGGGATCGATTTTGTTTAGTTCGAATTTGTAGAGAGAGAGACAAAGAGATTGAATAACAATTGACGAAATTTTAAATTCTATATTTTCAACGAAACTTTTATATAATGGATTATATATGGAGCAATTTTTTTCTTAGAGATGAATTTTTCTAAGGTTGAAATATATTTTTTCACAGCTACTTTATTTCTCGACCAAACAATATTTACAAGGTGAAAAACTTTGGAAAAAAAAAGAAATATAAATCAATTAATAACTCTGTTATAACGAAGTTTGGTAGAATTTTAAATGATTAATTCTTGGTGGCAGGGTAGCGATTCATCTTTTTAACACGAGTAATTAATAATTAATCAACTCGCGAGTGTAATTTGACAAATGTTAAATTCAAGTTAACCTGGCGAAATAGGAAAAAGTTGTTACGTCGGTTTTTGGAATTACTCTCTTGATTTACAGCCGCGGCGGCCGCGTTTCCGCCGCTAATGGGCCGCGATAAATTCCCGCTCTTATGAGTAGTTAAAGTAAATAGTGCCTACGGGACGATTACACGGAACATAGAGCGGCGAACAATTCGGATTTTTCGTTCGATCGCGGATATAAAAACGGAAATCGAGGCTAAATGTTCCCGAGGAAATATATATGTATATTCAGCTTGTTACGGAAGCTTGTTTCGATGGGATTTAAAATATCGGGATCAAATTCTCGACTGTTCTCCGGCAAATCATCCGATCGAAGCAGGGGCGGAGATGATTAATATCTCAAAAATTTCTCCTCCTCCGATCCTACTTATTAACTTTGGTATTAAAAATTAGAAATATTCGATCGGAAAAAATTTCCAATTTAATTAGCAAGTTAAAAAGAAAAAACCTTCTAAAATCTTTCTTCCGTGTTTCCAAAAGCTTTGAGAGAATATTAACAGAAGATAAAATTCTGTTTAAACGAGGGATATTAAAAAATAATATTTCTAAAATTTTCCTTCTCTCGAAGCTTGACAAAATATCGAGACGAGAAAATGGAAGGGAATTTTTCAACGAAAACAGAATTGTCGAAAAATATCTCGTAGCCGCAATTTTAACTAAATTTCACCGGTGGAAAAAATCGTCGGATTGCCACCACGACCCCCCGCGCAGGTCGCAGGTGTGGCGGCATCCGTGGACGAATGTATCGGTGCAATATGCTTGTGGCTTGGGTGTTTACCGAGCACTCCGGTATAGCACTTGCAACTCGTTTCGCGTTTCCAGATTCTGTCCCGTGTAACTGGAGCAGCTTGACGTGTGCGACTTCGCGTGTGACGAGGAGTCAGAGTTGAAACGAGCCGCAGAGAAAAATGCAACCGGGTATGCACGACGTAGTCACGTTTCGTTTTATCCGTGCGGTCGGGAAAATCCGTGGCACAGGTGAAAAATACGGGGGAGAAAATCATGTTCGTATTTGGTTTTGATGGAAGGAAGGAAGAACCATTTACATGCTCGAGGATATAACGTGATCGAATTCTTGCCTCGTCATCGTCCGTAATGAAAATTTGTACAAATCATCGAAGAATGAAAATTAAGAAAATCTCTAAGCTCTCTAAGATCAAAGAATGTCAATCAAATGTGAAACGAAATTTATCGTATGATATTCTATTCTCTCTCGAATAAAATCTTCAACTTCTTTTCTCTGCTCGTGGTCCTCTTTTTACAAACGAGAATATCAAGATTGAGAAATATCGAATCTTAGAGACCACGTGATAGATTCTCCGTGCGTTCGTCCGCACGATCGCCGATGAACGATAACCCGTTTACGATTAAACCGTAATGAGATGCAACGTGTTGGCCATGCACGAATATATCCGTTGTTACCTCGCACGCGCGCGACCTTCGTTTATTCACGATACGACCTCCCCCATCTACGTATAGACCCGTCCACGTGCATGCAGTCGAACTTCATCCAACAACGTATTTCGAACAACGTATAAACACGCACGAGCGGGCACAGGGGCGTTCACGCGTGAGGGTGAATAATATAGATGGGCGAAATATATGCAAGCGCGATCGAAAATTTAGAAAGGGGTGTTAAAAATTACGTCGCCTTAATCCGAAGCGGATCGTCCGTATTTTCATAAAATAACAAGATTTAATTCAACGTGGGATGTTTCGCTTCCTTTCTCTTAAATTCTTCTTCTTATTCCTTATATATTCCTTCGAATGTATACAAATTTCCAATATATAATCGATACAAACTCGAGAAATTAACTCAATTAGACGACAACGATTAAACGAGGATAAGATAAACCCTTCCCTTAAAAAGTAAACAGAGCGTGTTGCTCGATCCGGCGCGTACATTTCGTATAATCAGCTTACATATAATAGCGTGACGATGCGTGTTCCACGCCGATATCGACGTTAACGAGCGCAGTTTGCACGGTTAATAGGTACGATTTCACCGAAATTATACCGCGTACGGATTAATAGGGATAGCCTGGGGATTTTTCCGCCTCTTCCATTTTTACCATGCGCGTTGATATTTTATCTCTCCTCCCTTTCCCCTCCCTGTTCAATCGATATTATCCGCGGACAAAATCTATATACATTTGCTTTCCCCTTTTATCTTCGCCCTCTCGCCTCGTTACATTTTTCCTCTCCCTTCGCGAGAAACACTTTTGAAATTTGTAAAATTCTATCACGCGAGTATACATACATATATATATATATATATATATATATATATATATTAGAATAGGGAAAGAGACGCGAGATTGTAAAAATTTATAGCGGAGGAGAGAAGGGAGGAGAGGAAAGATTATATGAAATGCATAATCGATATTTCTATTCGGATAGAATTTCTATTCACTTGCTCGCATGGATCCGTACGGATACACCGAGCCATATTTGCTTGGATAAAGAGCTAATGCACCCCGTTGTATCGAGCGCAAACGGTTGAGCGAGACAAACAGGCAACGTCCGCCACTTCATGAGGCAGAAATGCATCGTCTTTCGCCCCAATGTTCCAATATTTCATCTAAGCTAATACCGGAGGAGAAGGGAGAAAATGTTGGAGGATTGAAAAATCGTATCGATCGATCGAGGTTGGATTATCGAAGGGATATATAGATAGATGAAAATCGGAAAGGAAATAAAGAAATTCGAGAAATTTTATCGAATAGGAAAGTTTGATCCTGAGGAGAGGACAATAACAACTGTTTGCTCTTGTCGCGCGGATATACATTTCGTTGAAAGTTGAAAATTTCTACGATTGATGGAGATGAAAAAATATCAACTTCCATTTCTCTCCCTCAATATTAATAAATTCGACGAAAGTTCGCGGCAGAAATTGTAATCACAGCTCGGTGAACGCGACAAATGTTTTAATAGGGACAGAGTTCTTAGCAAGTTGAGTTTCCGTGTACGCAATAATCCACGTAAAGTGCACGTGTTGCCCGCTACAGCCTCGTCATCCGTGCTTCTCTCGAAATTTCAAGGACCTTAGACCCATCATCCAGAAGGGATCGGATGAAATTTCTCTTTCGTAAATTTGGTCGCAAAAATTTATCGTGTATTTAGCCATGGATCATTATTGTGGAAAATCGAATTCAATGTGTCTTTGATTCCTTGATCGATCATTTGTTAATTATTCGATTGTTTTTTTTTTTTATAAATAAATGATACGAATTTGAAAATGAGGAGGCAATGTTTTGATTGAAAACATTTTCCTTGAAAAAGGCAAAATTCATCCTTTCGAGATAGCATTAAGCGACACGATAATCGTTTCTTTAATTGACGAAGAAGAAGATAAAGTTTAATCCTTTTAAGTGCAATACGATAAATGAAAGAAAAATAGAAAATAGAGCCGAATCCGATTTTTAAAATGGGATAAATAATTTTGCTCGCGATATACAGATATAGGAAAATATGAGAGAGAGAGAGAGAGAGAGAGAGATAGGTGAAACTATGTGAACGATCGAGAATATAATAGAAATTTAGATAAGGGATATATTGAAAAATCTAGGACAACGTAAGCCGACGAGAAAGCACGTATGTACATGTATGTACATCCATTTAGATCGATTTCGTAATTGAATTTTTGTCGATACAATGGTCTCTCGTTATAATTCTTGTAAAGAAATGTTTTACATCCTTGACATACTCGTTCTCGACCGCAAAAGCTTTGCATTTTAACGAAATTCTCCGGGGCATTTTTCATTAAACAAGCAGTTTCGACGAAAAATCTATATATCGTGCGATAAAATCATTATGATTGAAACATATACGTGCGATCATATGTAAAGAATGTAAATAAAAAATTCTTTCTCTAATTCGATCAATTCTATTAATTGATACATAATAAAAAAATTTCTCGTTTCTCATTTTTTATACAATGCCAAAGAATTAAAATGCAAAACATGTGTATCTTCTATATATATATATTCGAAGCGTAAAAATTTTTATATAAAACTATCTTTTATATAAAACTTTTTCTATCTTCATTCATAGAAGAAACAGACGAAATACAGGTAATAATTAAACGAATCTATTTGGTCTCATAAATTAAAGAAAGAAATAATTATCACCGAGGTATAAAAGATTTTAACGAGAAGACTAGTGGCTCCGTGATAATTCTTCTGCACGTGTTTCTACGTGATAAAAGATCAGCTCCAGATGCAACTCGTATTTTATTCGAGAAATTTCGCATTTCCTTTTTTTTCTCTTTCTTTTTTTTTTTTTTTTTTTACCAAAAGTCCAGAAACTTTCGGTTTAATTTATTTTAGCAAAGAATTATATCGATGTAGAGGCTGATGCATCGCATGATAGCGTTCGCATTTAATCCTTTCTCACGATAATTTAATATTCCATGTGTGCGCGCCTGTTATTTCCACCAGTTTCTAAAATTAAATCGCAGTCACTCACTTCGAAATATCACCTCCCTTAATCGATCGATTCTTGAATTCGTTTAATAAGAAAATCTCCTAAAATAATAATAGAATTTTTTATAAGATATATATATATATGTTCGTGAAAAATTTAGGACGGATATTGTTATATTTGTTAAATTGTTGATAAAAATTAGATAACCATTGAAATAATATTGGAAATAAAAGATATTTGTTTATGTATAAATATAAAAATAATTATCCTCGATGAGAATTATTTTATTCGTAAATTTCAAACTTGAAACAAATTCATCATGGGACGATGAATTTCGCGAACATCAACGAACGTTTAATCTCTTCTTTAAATTAACTTCTTTCTTTAAATAAACACGGGAGGAAGGGGATGAAAAATTACGATTTTGCGAATGTACTAGTAAAAGGATAAAGTATTCCAGGGAATACGGAATTTGATAAACCAGAGCTGTGAAAATAGAATCGCGGAAGTGACGACGTGGGGAAAAAACGAGAGAAAAGGGACGATTGTATCTTGCTTATCGTGGTCGAATAAATTTTCTTTCTAGCGTAAAAATTTATTTAATGAAGCAGTGATTCGAAATAATCTAAAGCTAAAATTTTAATCAACATAAACCGAGGATAATAAAGATACGAATCAATTTAAATGTAATTTAAAGAAAATTTTTTGAAAAAAAAAAAAAAATGTTCCATCTTTCTCTGTTGCTTTCGAAAATTCAAAATAAATGGTAAAGTTTCGGGAATATCCTGAACACTATTAAGACGATTCTCGACATCGAGTTTGTGAAGTCACTCGACTTTGATAGTAACTTGAACCAAACCTTACACAATGGGAAAGGAACAACTTCCGTGCTCTTGGACAGGAAAGCGGGAGTATGCGAAAATAGAAGATATATTGCATTGTGTTCCAAAATATTCGAAAGTTTATGTGCTTTCTTGTCACTGGTTGAAAAAAAAATTTCTTTTCTTGTCACGAATAATATTATCTCGAATTTTGAATTTCTCGAGTATTTAAAATAAATTCAATTTGGAAAAAATACCGGATAATAAATTTAATGAGTTATTTTTTTAACTTGATATTATTTTCCAATTGTTAACATTATTTTGATTATCAGATCTTATCATGAAAATATAATTAGCGCAGAGAATTGAGAATCTATTTGTAAAAAATACAAGTGAAAAGTATGGTAAATTATTAATATTTATTTATATTATTATTACTATATATAATAATAATATAAATAATTATTTAATAAAATTAATTTAAGGAATAAAAAGTAAAAAAAATCTAAAACATAAGAAAGAAATTTAACATAAAATAAAATAAGAAGATAAAAAATAACCACAATATGGAAAATACATCATGTATACTACACTATGCTATTATAAACTTATAAACTATGATTATGATTCATTTTTTTTTCTCTCATTCTTTTAAATAACACTTAGATATATGAATTCTAGATAATAGACGCAAAAGAATTTAAAAAAACTTAAGGAAACTTTATAAAGAAACAAAAATGCGACTTACCATTAAACATGAAGAATGAAGAACTATTGATATTGTCCTTATCAGTAATCCTTATGTGAAACCCATATCATGTAGCAAAATGTAGAAATTAAAACATCTATAATAAAAAAAATATCATAATTTAAAATATCATTATAAATATAATAAAATATATATATATATATATATATATTATGAATTATTTAAATAAGAAGACTTTTTTTTAGAATACTATAATAAGGATTAAAATTTTATAATAGATTATAATAGATAATAAGTGAAAATTGAGATTCTATAACGTAAAAACTTGAAATTTAAAAATTAAAATTTTAATAATTCTAATAAAAAAATAGAAATAAAAATAAAAATTAAAATTAAAATAAAATGAAAGATAATTATTTTTAACATAATAGATGACAACTTTATTCTCTGAAAAAAACTGATTTGAGTAGTATTTTTTTTTTTAAATATTTATTTTCCAATATTAAAAAAGGAAAAAAACGTTTATCACAATTTTTTATATCATAATCGGTGAATAAACATTAATTTTAATTTCTCACATTCTTTCGAAAAATTAAAGAAGTTATTATAAAACAAATATGACTCTATGCATTGTATATGGTCTCAAAAATAAAATTATATTATAAAAACAGAAGAAAAAGAAATGAAATATTCTTTCGAACATTTTTTTTTTTTCATCTTTATCAAGCATTTGTTCATAAAATATTATTACTTAAAACATTACTTAATTGTTACTAAATTGTAAAATATTTTTTAATATTCCGAAATGTTTATGAATTCTCCGAATTTGCCCACTTAAAAAATTATTGTAATTACTCATTATTAAAATTTAGATTTTAATAAGTTATTTCGCGTGCAATAAATATTTAAAATTGCTTGCAATAAATCAAAATTGTACAATTTAATATGTAATATGTAATATGAAATAAAAATAATACGTAATATAATTAAATTAGAAGAATTCAAAACATAAACTTACTATTCGTAGATAAACAATGACGCAATAACGGCTTTCCATCCGTGCATAACATTGAGGTAAACATAATGATAAAATATACCATATTTGCGAATAAAATAAGCCAAATTCTGATCACTGTTACGAATAAATACACTTAAAATACTTGTTAAAATACTTGAATAAACATTTATAAATATATATTATGTAATCGGAAATAATATATGTATATTTTAAACACACAAAAAAATTATATAAAACTTTAAATTATATACGAAATAGAACGCGCGTCTCTTCGACACGTCTAAACGATACAACAGTTCAAGCATAACTGACTATAATTTGTCCCCATTCGATAACAATCGCTCAGTGGGCAAAGTCGAAAATCGCAAATAAATGTATCGATAAATATTGGTAAGTGATTACTTCAAAGAAATATTTTAAAATATGAAATATTTATATATAAATATTTATAATTTTAATATTCTATTAATTAATATTTTATTAATTTCATAATTTATTGATGTAAAATATAATAATTTATAATATATAATAATATAATAATATAATGCTATTAATGCTAAATATATGCTTATAGCTTATAGCTATTAATTTAATTTATATAAAGATATATTTTTATTTTATTTAATTAATTGTATATTAATATATATATTAATATATTTAATATATATAATATATATAACAATATAAACATTATTAATTATTAATTGTAATTATAATAATAATAATAATAATATATAACTAATATATATATTATTATATATATATATATATATATATATAATTATAAATATTATTTATGATATATAAATAACCAATTTTCTGAAAATTTAAATAATATGATAATTTGATTTTAGTAAAATATTTTCTTACATACTTTTTATACATATGAAAGTCACAAGCGTTTTTTATTTTTATATTATATATTATATATTATTATTTATATATAAATTTTCGATAATTAATCAATTATTAATCGAGATATCAGAATCAAATATTATTTTTGAGTAAAAAATTTTACAAATTTGTAAATGTAAAACAAACCTGAAGTAAAAAGAATAGTAAGAGAAGAATAGAAATAAAATAAGAATTGATCTTCAGCGCCATTTTTTGAGTACTAAAGATATCTTTTTAAAAAGATGGCGTTAATTCTTATTCTACTTTAGAAAAATATCTTTTATAATCAAAAAATGGCTTTAATTGATTATTATGTGTTATCTCTCTAATCTTTCTTCTATTATTTTCTATTATTTTTTTAGTATTTCATTTGCAACACTTTAGAGGTAATGTTAATTTTAATATTTTTACTTTATCTCTGTTTTTTTTTTTATTTTTTGTTTTAGCCTATGATTATAAACGAATTATGGGATTATATACATTAAATACATTCTCATTACTATAATATGTTTTAATTTTTAATGTAACAAGAAAAATATTAAATTTTCTACTTTAAAATATATCTCTAGAATAACGACTTCTCAAAATATAGTACATATAATGTATATTAATATTGTAACGCCAATGTTTTGATAGCGGTAGGAAACGAATGATTATTTGTAATTTTATATTGAAATTTAATTTTAATTCTACTTATTACTGATATTGTAATCTTATTCTGAGTTGAATCTATAATGTTGAAAATGATATTAAAATAATAAAATTCTGTGCTTTCAATACAAAACATTAAATATAAAATATTATTTTTGAACAAGGTTTGTCTACGTACCTCTTCTATATTAATATCTTATAGATTTTTTAATATTTCATTATAAATTGTTAAATTTTTCTATTTATTACCATAATATTCTATGATTTTATTCTGAAATTGAAAATTATTTTATATTATTTTAATGTAAACAATTTCTTACTTTTATAATAGAATATTCCTTATTATGTTTTTACTTTAAAAAATGTCGTATGGAAAAATAATAGATAGTACTATCTATATTTTTAAAAAAAAATATATGGATTAAAATAGAATGAAATCGTTTCAGAGCGCCAACATGAAATGACGCCTCTATTACCAACGCACGTGCAATATGATGTCGTATAAAAAGCAGTGTAAATTATCTAAATTGTTCAATGATTAATCAATGAAAATATTGTTAACAATGCTAATCAGTATTCAAAAGTGAATATTCAACAATAAAAACTTTAATTCAGTTGTGAATGAAATTAATGCATGTTGTATACATTCGAGATACTACTGTATACGGAAGCAAATAAGATTTGTAATTGTTAAAGATTTTGAAAAATAATGGAGTGTTTAGTGGCAAATGTAGATAACATGCGATTTGATATTGAAATTGCTCTTGATGAACAGTATGGAGCACTTCCTTTACCTTTTACTGGAATGGACAGTATGTGATAATTTTTGTATATTCAATTTGATTAGGTTATGTTATAAAATATAAAAGTAATTAAAAAATTAAAATGTAAAATAATAATTTTAAATAAAAATTATCTTATTATATTGACAATCTTTATGAAAATATTTTATATTTTTTGATAATTTGAATTTGAAATTAATTTATAACATTAATTTATTCATTAAACTTATCTTAATATTGTTTCATCATTTGTAGAATCCACTGCTGCAGTATGTCAATTTTATCCAAGAGGTACTTGTGTTAAAGGTGCTTCTTGTCCATTTAGACATGTAAGAGGAGATCGTACAATTGTATGTAAACATTGGTTAAGAGGTCTTTGTAAAAAAGGTGATCAGTGTGAATTTTTACATGAATATGATATGACAAAAATGCCAGAATGTTATTTCTATTCTAGATTTAGTAAGTACATATATATATATATGTGTGTGTGTAATAATATAATATTTATTATTATTTTAAGAATATATCTATATTTTTATAAATATTCTTCTCTTTTTTTAATATTTCTTATTTGTGATATTACTAAGTTTTCCCAGTATAGGTATGTTAAAATGAGTTATGAATTATTAGATGCTTGTCACAATAAAGAATGTCCATTCCTACATATTGACCCAGAAACTAAAGTCAGAGATTGTCCCTGGTATGATCGTGGATTTTGTAGACATGGACCATTATGCAGACATCGACATGTTCGTCGTGTTTTATGCATGGCATATTTAGCTGGATTTTGTCCTGAAGGTCCAAATTGTAAATTTATGCAGTAAGTTGACCATCAGTTAAATATGTTAATATATTAAAAAGTAATTATTATGATAATACATAAATTTAAATTATATTTTATATTTTTAGCCCAAGATTTGAATTACCAGCAGTGCAAGATATGCAACCTAAAGAAGGTAAAAAAGTAATGATCACTTGTCATTTTTGTGGAGAAGGTGGTCACAAAGCAATTTATTGTAATAAAATGCCACCTGATGTACGTGAAGCTCAAGTTAGACAAGAGATAGAAGGTAATTCTCATGCTACACATCACATGAATATCCATAATGGACCTCCACCAAGAGGACCACAAAAGCCACTTGAAGAAGTCACTTGTTATAAATGTGGAACTAAAGGTCATTATGCCAATAAATGTCCAAAAGGTCATTTAGCATTTTTGAGTCATGCTGGGGGTAGTGGAAGTGGTACTCAAAATCAAAATTATCGTAGATGATTTCATTTATTTTATTTATATAAAATCAATATTGTGATTCTATTTTAATTTAGTATAATCATTCATCTGTAAAAATTTCTATATCATATAGTAAAATAAGTTTAATATAACTACTTTTATATTAATTCATGATACCAACATCTCCGAGAAATAAAGCAACTGTTTATAAGAATTTTGTACTTTGCATAAAAAAAAATTTAACTAAATTAAAAGATATTTTGGGTTAAAATATCATAAAGTATATACTATAACAAATTTAATTTATTGTTTAAACAATTAAACATGTTCCTAAATAGTTATTATTACATCCTGTAAATATATTTAAAGGATACTTGCTAAATTATTAAATATGCTATTTCTATGAGCGCATCGATTTTCGACGTAGAATGTTATAAAAAGATATATTTGTTTACTAATTTATTTAGTTTGTGACATTGAATGGGAAGACGTACTTCGCTATTTGTATATGAAGTGGCATTATAAGATTATTAATTTTTTAAATCTTGTTCGCTAAAATATTAACAATATTTATCTTTTACGTGATTATTATTAGAAATATTGATTTTCTTCATTATTGAATGTGCATTTATTTAAAACATAAATAATTCTCTTATTTTAATTAATATTATTATTGTTTTTTTATAATCGTCGAAATACGTCGCATCTAAACACTGTAAGTTATTTATTGAAAAAAAGTGCAAAATCATTAGAATATTGAATGTCACTTTTTATATGCAAACAAGCAAGTGTGATTTAATTGGAAAAAAGAACTATTTGCATAAAAATTGTTTTTATCATGTTGTACTATAATCAATAACTTCAACATAGTTAGCAGGAAAAAGTCCATAAGTACCATCAGGACCAAGACCTTGCCACCATCCTTCATCAATAGCATCTATGTGTGTAATAATATCTCCAGGATCAAATGTAATTTCTGTGTCATCAGCTGCTTGATAATCATATAAAGCTCTTGCTTTCATTCCTTCATTATTTGGATCAAAATATAAGTACTGACCATCCATTTGACTGTACAATTCATTTTCAGTAACTACTTCTTTTGTCATTGATGATTGTTGAGATTCTTCTATTTCTGACAATTTTGATTCTTGAACTTGATTCGGAGATGAAGATGTATTTGAAACAGTAGTTACTATATTATCAACATTATGTGTTTTATTTTTTACTATTTTCGTTTCTTCTTGTACTTTAATATGAGATACATCCTTTTGCTGACTTTCTTCAATTGCTTTTTTAGCTGCTTCTACATGACTATTTTTCGGTATATATTGTTGTTGTACTGGAGAAGATTTCATTTGACCAGCTGCTGAATTTTGTTCAAAAACAGCTCGTGCATTTATTGTTCTTTGTGCTATTAGTTGTTGCGTTTCTTTGCTTCTCTGTCGCCGTAATTCTTCACTTCGTGATCTATGATCATCATCAACATCATTGCTGTAATGTTGACTCGCAGCTAATTGATTACGTAAATTGTTTGCTTCTTCGGCACGTTGTTCTGCCAATTTTTGTCGCGCTATTGAATTTTCTTTGGCAGTGACCTATAAATATTCAAATAACATATATAAATATTGAATAAATAAAATAAAATATATTTACTTTTATTTACTTTTTGTTCTCTGAGCAATGTTTCTTTTTCTTCTCTAGTTCTAATTTCTTCTTCAAGTCGTTGTCGTTCTTTTTCACATTTAATGCGTTCTTGTTCTAATCTTTTTTTCTCCTCCATTTCCTCTCTTTGCCAGAATTGATCACGTTCTGTTGCATTTATTTCTTGTTCAGGAATTACTCTGCAATATACATTCTCTTTAAATTAAAAATTCTAAAATTCCTGTAATTCACATAGTAAAAATATATACCTGCGATATGTAGTTCCTACTGGACCTGTGTTACCTTCATTTTCACCACGTGGTTCATTAAATTTATATGCTGAAGCTGTTGCTCTAGCAAGTTTTTCCATAATAGAATCTACTTCGACATCATCTTCAGAACGAGCAGTAATTGTTATATGTGCACCTTTTAATAATTTTTCTATATCTCTAATATGATTTGCACAGGTACCCTTTCTAACAATTGGTGCTCCTTCTCCTTGCTAAAACATAGTTCATTTTAATATATAGATATGAAGTGAAAACAATAATTTTTTAAACAGAAATTTTTACCCAATTTATTAAAAGACATTTTGGTAAGCTTGTTTTAGTGTCTATTACACGACAAAAGGCATACATGATATGACTACTATTTAAAGAATCAATCATTTCTTCCAGACCTCCATTTCCAGAACCAACCACTTTTAAATTGTTAGTTTGTCCTTCATATCCAAACAAAGCCCTATAAATATATCTTATTATTATATCTTAATAAAAATTTGTATATTTATCATTTTATTTCTTTTTTTAATTAATAATAAAATTATTATATATAAATAGCTAATAAAACATAATAAAGCCACTTTTTATTTAACTCAAATATATTATGATCATTTATTATTAAAAATGCAAATATCTATTAGTTTTATATTATTTCTATTGATCAAATAAAAAACATAGATAAAAAAAAGTGATTAAATATAATTTATTTTGTAAATTTTTTAAAAATTTAATTGAACATTTATAAATTTTTAAATTTTATACATATAAGTCATAGCAACTTTAGACGCTAAACAAGATGATAAAATATAATATAAAAGAAAGGTATGAAAGCCTACCAGTTAGTAGACGATTTATCGTCAACTACGCTGTGCCAGGCAGCCACCAAGGCGTCTTTATTTTTTGTTAAATTAATTGACATCTTTCTCGTTTAATTCATAAAAAATCAACCATAACAACAAATCCGATAAAATTACTATTGACAAATTAATGTCACAGATGCATCTTCACGTTTTGCCTTTTTGATAAATGTCAACGCCCTTCTGTTACCAACCGTAAAACAATGATCTTATCTATCAAATAACACGTTTAAATAGATAAAAAATTAAATGAATTTCTATTTAAATCACGAATAAGTATAAGTTTTGACACATACTAAAACATATTTTAACAAAACTTTATTGATGAAATTCTTCAAGACTGTTCTACAAAGAACGATTAAATATGCATAATGCACTAATGGAAATGTCCAATCAGTAAAAATAACACTAGCAAATAAGAAGCAAGATACAATTGAAATATTGTATATATAATTGAATTATTAAATTTATTTCTTATTTAAAAAAATTATTTCTAAATAAATAAAAATTAAAATAAACTTAAATAAAAAGTTTATAATTCAATAATATTGATGAGATATTAAAGTCAATGTTTAACGATACAAATCTGAATGTACAACGTGTGTAGTGACATTTTCAAACAAATTGTCATAAAGTAATTTTGTGCCGGTAATCGGAATTAACATAATTTTTAGTTTAGATAATTATTAAATTATATAATATATATTATATAATTATTTCCATTATGTTTATAAAATAAAAAAATAAGAAGTCTGAATAAAATTTTTAAGTTTATTAAGTATGGTAAGTTCATCAATTTCGATTTGGCAAGTTAACCTTTTTTTTTTTTTTTTCATAACAAAATAATTTCATTTATAGTTGTTTTATTCGTTCTTCAAATCCTTGATCGGAAAGGACGTAGTTGTAGAATTAAAAAACGATTTAAGGTGAGACCATAGAAATATTTTTTCAGTATTTAATAAAATCATTTAATAAAACTTTTTTTATTTAGTATTTGTGGCACTTTGCACTCAGTAGATCAATATCTGAATATAAAGTTAACTGATATAAGTGTAACTGATCCAGATAAATATCCTCACATGGTTTGTAATAGTTTAAATCTTTCTAGTGATTTTCTTAATAAAAAAGAAAATTATAATAAAAAATAAAAATATAACTTTCAGTTATCTGTAAAAAATTGTTTTATTCGAGGATCAGTAGTACGTTATGTACAATTACCAGGAGATGAAGTGGATACTCAGCTATTACAGGATGCTGCACGCAAGGAAGCAGCAGTTCAAGCAAGATAATTTATATTATTATTAGATATAAAAATATCTCTGATTTATTTTTTACTATTGAAATCAAGAATTATATACAATGAACATATAAACTATGAATTTGTACATCTACAAGTATATAAATTGAGTTTAATATTAAAATATTAATTTCTAATTATAAGAATTCTTAAAATTATTCCTTATTGTATGTATTGCATATAGAAAAGAAAAACAATTATTGCCGTTCATAAAAGCAATAAATTTTATAAAAAAAAATGTTATATAAAATAATAAAATATTATTTTAAGAGATAAAAAAATGAATATATAATAGAAAATCAAATTATATTCTGCATTTATATTTCTGCTTTTGTCCAATCTACTAATGATTTATCGTACCAAATGTATTTACCCTTTATATTTGTATTTTCTGGCAATAATGCACAAAAAACAGGAGCCTCAGCACCTTGATCAGGTGTTAAAGTACCTCGATGACTAGTCATATCAGTAGCTACATAACCAGGATGTACAGCATTTACTACTAGATCTTGTCTAGAATCTGAGTCAAATATTTTTTGATGAACTCTAGCTAAAGCAGATACTCCCACTTTACTTACAACATAAGCAGAATTTGCCCACCCTTTTTCTAAATGTGTATTTGTCTTTGCAGCACTAAAAATGTAATTAAAAATTAAAATATTTATATTTTAAATTATAATAAATTATAAATTAATATATATTTGTAATAATTTAACATACTCAACAAATTCATGCATAATATTGTCTAATTCTTCTTCTGTAAGATTTGGATTTAAAAATCTATTTCTTAGTGTTTCACTAGGAATTAATGATAAGTGACCAGAAGAACTTGATACATGTACTACACGTGCATGTGGTTTTAGTAGTGGATAAAGTTTGCTACATACTTTTCTTAAACCAAAATAATTTATTTTCAATGTTTCTGCAGCTTGTATAGAAAAAGGTTCTTTAGCATCCATCTATATATTTAATAGAATATATATAAAACAGTATTTTTTAAAAAGAAAAATAAATTAATAAATTAAATTATAATTACTTTAAATGCAATAGCAGCATTGTTAACTAATATATCAAGTCCTTTATATTTTTGTTCTAAATAATTATAAAAAGTAGAAATGCTATTATCATCAGTAATATCAAGCTGATGAAATTTAGGTTTTAGACCTTGTTCTTCAAGTTGCTTAATCGCTTTCAATCCTCGATCGACATCACGAGCTGTTAAATATACAACTCCATCAAATTGTTTGCAAAGTTGTTTTACGATAGCAAATCCAATGCCTTTATTTCCACCAGTTACCTAAATATTTCATATATATATATATACAATATTTAAATAATTTAAAACGAAATTATATAATAATCGTAATGATAAATAATTATCGAAATATCGATAAAACTAATGAACAATATATAATATCTTTATACATATAATTTATACTATACTTACAACAGCTACACGTGTCATATTGAATATTTTAATACGATTTTTTATTATTAACGACTATACGACTATAAAGAGAAAATTAAATGGAATATTCTAGTCTATATTTCAATAGACTAAATTACTGAATATAATATAGTAAGCATATCGATATCCGCGCGCGTGTGTGTGTGTAAATATGTGTGGTGTGTATATATATATATATATACATTCTTAAATATACTTAAATATATATACTATAAACATATATACTATATTTAAAAAAATTAAAAATATTTGTTATCAATTTTTTTTCTTTTTTTAATATATGTTGTAATTACAATTTCTAATAACAATATACAAATATGATAAAAACATATATATATATATATATATATATATATATATATATACAATATATACAATATATGTACAATATTCAATAATTACAATTGAATTATAAATAAAAATTAAATATTAATTACAAATCAATTAAATAATAATTTATTATAAAAAATACAATAAAATTATTTTTATTTGCTAAATTACTATTTCTAATGTAGCAATTCTATATTGTCTTGTTTGAATGTTTCTAATAAGAACAAAAGAATGTTTTTTATTAATCAACTCAATTAGGGCATTTAATGTAGTATATCCTAAACCTATACCTTTTGCTTTTGTAAAAGAAAAGTCACCCATTGTTATATAACCCATAATTTCTCTATCACAAGAATTTCGTACACTGGTACAATCTGGAAGATATAATTGTGACATTTTTTGGGATTGTTTGCATATAGCTGCACGACTTATTTCTAGTAATTTCTTAGATTTATCCTCATAATTAAAACTTCCAAGTTCTTTGTTTAACATTTTGCTTAATTTATTAATTAGTGTTTTTTTATAGCGTATTCTTTGCTTTTTTAATCGTTTTAAAAATGCCAAATGATTTTTTCGTGATATTTTCCGAAAAGTTTCATTTGGATCAATATTTAATTTTTCAATAGGACCTGACCAATTTCTATTATTTTTAAATTTTTCTATATCTTCATCAGTTGGCATACATATTAAAGCAAATCTTTTAGGACATCCTTTCTTTACAATAGATACTTTAACGCGAATTAAACAATTTTTATTTTCAAACGCATTCTGCATAGTAAGATTTGATGTATGATTTTTTAATATTTTATGTTTTCTTTTGTCTTCTGAACTTAAACTATCTTGTAGAAAGTTTAATAATTTACGATTTCTTAATACAAAAAAATCTTCGGTAGCTGCCCATTCTTTCATTAAAATTTTCCATTCACAAAAAAAGGGACTAGAAATTCCAAACTTAATAAAGTTTACACGTCTATTTGGTGGATAATGAAAATATTTTTCTTTTAATTCTAATTTAGTATTTAATGCTTCTCTTGCATATGCTGGTGTATCTGGATCATTAATATTTGAACATTTCATGTTTTCATATTCAAATGCTATAGATTTTGATTCTCTTAGTGCACCAACTCTTACACAACGAAATATGCAAGCAAGCCAAAATGGCATAGCCCAATTAGATGGAAGAATAATATCTATACTAGAATTTAAACCTAAAATAATATATTTGAATAATATATATTCAATCATCATTGATAAAATAGATGCATTGTTAATATTTACCTGTATTACCAATTCCAGGTTTTTGAATTAATAATATAGGTATTTTTGCCATGACTTCTTCATTAAAATATTTATCATTATTTAATCCTGGTACTAAACATTGACTTCTTAGTTTGTTAATTGCACTTGTTGTTATATATGTTTTACTAACTTTCTCTCTTATTTTTTGTTCCCAAATTGGACTAAAATTTGCTTTTGCAATAGGCATTGACATTATTTCAATTGTTTCTATGAGGTTGTCTCTTTGAGGTTTGGTTCTTTTAACAGGTAAATAAAATCTTGGATCTAGAACTGTAAAACCAAGAACAATATTTGGTGGTAATTGACTAGGTGATTGTAATGTTTTTAGCACTTGCCATAATTGTTTTTGAATTTTTAAAGACTCAATATTTTCTTGATTATAATATTCAATATACCATGATTTATTATTATAGTTCTGACTTTCACAATTCATTTGATTATCATCAAATTGCATTTTATCTGATTTTAAATGAAATATTTTATCGAAATTTGGTAAATGAAGAGCATTGGTTAAAACATTAATGGTTGATGGTCCATAAAAACGAAATCGATTAAAAATATTTTTATGAATAATCATTTTACAATTTGTTTCATTAATGTACAAAGAACATTCTGGAGTTTGATTTGAATTAGAAATAAAATGTTCGTCACTTGATTTAAATCCAAAACTAAGAATAATTTCTGTAATAAAATCATTTAGAAAAGATGGATGTACCCAAATCCATATAGTTCTTAAATCAGAATGACTTGGTCTCCATAAAAAATATACATAACCAATTGGAAATTGAGGATAGCCATTTTTTTTATAAAACATTACAGTTCCTTCTCGAGTGCCTGTAATAAAAATTTTTGCAGCAAATGTTAATTCCAATGGATTGCAATGGCTTTTTAATGTTTCTTTTAAAATTTCTTCAAGACCATTAATTTCTACACATGTATAATATGAAATATCTTGCATCAAACAATGTTTTGCTATAGCACGATAATTAGCTTTGAAACATTTATCGTTCGCATAACTTGCAATTTTGTAGCCCCATTTTTCTATCATATGAAAACGTTTTGCATGCCAAATATGAGTCTCCAACCAAATTTTATTTCTTTGTCTTCGTTTATATTCCGCTAATAAATTACGTGGTCGTCTACGATATCTACGTGATGGTCTTTTAATTTTTGGCGGCAATCCAGATTTGGTCATTTGATTTAAATGTGCTTCCTGTAATCTGCGCGGTAAACGTTTAACATTATGTGACATAACGCGCCTGCGCATATACACGGGCAATTTTTGAAATACAAGTTTCGTTTGTTGAGGATTCTCTGTAAATATATTAATAATAATATTAATTATTAATTTCTTATATAAGTGATATAAATTTATAAAAGCTTATTAAAAAAATTATGATTTATTAAATTAATGATATATTACTTAAAATACCTATAGAATAAGTCATTGCAGCAATTTCACCAGCTCTTGCAGAAACAAGTTTCATAATATGAACTTCATTCGGTAATTTTTGTGATCCACCCAAGAATTCGTCAAATTGTCCTGTTTCCGCCATTTTTTTTTATAGATGTTTAAATATTGTTTATATTAAGTTAACCTGATATTCTTCGAATTATTATTTAATAACTTATTTACAAATTAATATATCTTAAATTAATATATTATTAATTCTATTATTTATCCTAGTAATATATATGTATAATTGTAGAAATAATTTTTTAATGTACAAGTTAATTATGTACTTATATATTATACATTTCTTAATATTATTCCACTTCTTGACAAGATACACGTGTTGAGATTTACTTACTTAAAATATGACTAAAAATAATTTAAACATAGAAAGGTCGATGGATTTTAAAATAGTCAAAAATATTTAAATCGTTTGCCTATAGAGGGCATTTTTCAAGTCAATAAGAATTGGACTTAAAGGAAATAAAATCGTAATAATTATTTATCAAAGTGTATACTCAACATGCGTTGACTGTGTTACATTTGAAGCGTTCACTAACCAATAAGAAGAAGGTTAAGCTCAACAGTACATCAAACATCAAGACTTTCATTGGCTCAACGAATTCATACGTACGAACAATATCTAAAAGCAGTGGAAATCGAATACTATGTGGGAGTTTACTGTTGGTCTACAATCTATACACTTGCTTTCGTTCAATGATGTTCAATTTGCCTATTATTTGCCAGTTAAATGTTCAGTACAATCCTTCTGGTAATGTCAAGATTCTCGCTGTGAAATAGTCGCCATCTTTGCGACTGAGTCGCATCTCTTAATTTGGCTCGTTGTATGTTCCGCGCAGCTTTATGTAGCGTCAGAGAAAAAAATCATTGAAAGTTAGTGTCGAAGCAAAGCGGTTCGACGAGACTGGATAACGTTCGAACTGTACCAAGAGTGTAGCTCAGCGAAAGTGGGCGGAACGCATGGTCTTACGTTCTTTTAGCCTCACTGCAGTACGTGATAAGAAAATTTTTGCATTTGATAAGTGACACATCGAATTCCTGTTACTTGTTCATGCAGTGACAATATATTAACTTATATAATTTATCAGTTGATCATTTACCGGCGTATGCTATTATAGTGTGTGTTTATTCGAACATCGTTTAGTGTAAGAAAAATGAGTTATCAACGTAACGCTAGCAAGATTATAGTGCCAGACGAATTGCGGGACGTTCTGTTAGAGTTCACAATTAGCTATCTATTGGAGCAACCAGTGGATATTATCGACTATGCCATAGCTTTTTTCACGCAACTTCGGGAAAGCCGTCAAACTCAGTTGATTCAAGACCCTGCGCAGACCACCACTTCTACGCCGGACGAGTCTGTCGATGAAGGTAAGCCAGTAAATTTTCATTCGGGATGCGACTTCTCATCGTGTCAAGTATTCCTCCTGAAGCCGAGTGATATATTTATTTTCAGTGATTTTAAGTGCTTATTTGCAATATTTTATTTCGATTTCAAAATTTGATCGGTGTGTTAGTGATTCTTAACAATTTTATAAAAAAATTTGTATACGTGCATATCAATGGAAACCGGTAGGATTTTTCCCGCTTAATTTATACTTTTTGTTCATGTGCTCTTTACATTTTTAACGGGGAATTAATTTAATTAATCTATTTTATTTATTTATATATATATAAATCAATAAATTGTTAACAAATATTTGTTAAAAAAAAATTTGAAATTTTACATTCAAATATGTTTTTCTTACAGAACCACCAATTATAAAGTTGGCAACAAGAAGGAAAAGTGTTTTTGCAGAAACATACAATCCGGAGGAAGATGAAGAAGATGATGGACTCAAGGTGCGTTTTAAATTTTCTAACTTCACACATTTTAATTATTTTCAATAATATTTTTTTTTAATTTTTTATATATATCCTATGTATTTTTAATCATATTACAAGGAATTATATTATTGATAAATTAAACAAAAATTATGAATTGATAATTAATTATTATTATCACGTGATCGAAGATTCGATATAATGCGGAAAACTATTAGTAGAAATTTTATTTTAAATTAAATATATTGAGACAAGTTAAAGAGATCAAGAAATAAGCCCTTTATTCCGGTATATTGGAACAAGAATATCGGACAAGGATAGAGTTAACGTGTAGATATATACATATAAAAAAGACATGTATATATATATATATGTGTGTATATATATATATATATATATATATATATATATGCAGACACGTGTACCAAGTGTATAAAAGCTAAATATGGATGCTTTATGATTCGTTTGAATAATAACATACGGCCAATTGCTTTTAAAGAAACCTCATGTGATTTCCATCGTTTCTATTACGATGGATTCTAAGTTTTGTCGATTTAATGCATTGATTGACATATATCAAAACATTGAAAGCAACGACATTTTCTTTTTTTTAAAGTACAAGCGTATTCAGGCTGTGCGGGTGACGAAACGGGATGATTTACTTTGCTCGACGATGCGAACGATGTACCTTTGTGACGTCAGAGCGCGTGTTCGATAACCTGCTACCGACGTGACTTACATATGTATAATATACATACATATACACGTGAACGTGTTTGTGAATGAGAAAGAGGGAGAGTGAGAGAGAAAAAGAGACATATGGGAAAGGCATATCAAATTGAAATTATATTCAAAGCATTTCAAAAGTAATATGATGATCTTGATAATCGATAACTTGAGCCAATTGGAAAAATCATCAAGAATATAATGGATGAATCAACATATAATTTTTTTCTTTATTATGAAGTATTAAAAAATTAAATAAATTCTTTATAATATATAAGATATAAACTTTAATTTTTCTATAAATTGCTTATATTAAATTGTTTAAGATTATTAATATTTTTTATATATAATTATAGATCATTTTTGCTAAACTAATTGATTAAAAAAAATCAATATCTAGGGCAGATAATCAAAATTATTTCTCTGTGAAATATTGATACGTTGCTCGAAATAATTGGATGATCATTTTTTTAAATGATTAGTGAATAAACTACATATTCTATATTTATAAACTTTATATTTGATTACATATCTATATGTTAGCATAATAAGGTAATAACTTAATAATAATATTACTTAATAATATTAATTAATAATGTTCATTTTATTAAACAGGAATGATTTTAACATTTATGTTATAATTCGAATATTAGATTAATCAGTTTTAAAATCAAACAAATTAATAAATTTCATTTTTAGTGGATCATTCTATAGCATATATATCATATAGTGTAGTTGAGTGATCGATGCATAAAATACTCAGTACATACTATTTCTCGAAAACGACTTTCAGCTCAATTTTCAATTTCCTTCTCCGTTCGTTTTAATCGAAACAATTAGATAATGTCGCTTCTGACGCATGTTCTTCATCACTGTTTTGAGTTCATCGCTTCACTTTATACAAGTTTCAACATTCAATACCATTGAAAATTGGTTTATAACTCAGAAAACTTGCTCTTGAAAATTAACATTAATTACGTGCATAAACATCATACAATTAATTATGCAAATGAATGAATTAAGAAAGATACGATTCCTTGTTGGAAGACATGATGAAAAATAGTATATATATATATTCTTAAGATGAGAAAATGATAAAATTATATGTAATAGAAATAAATATAGAAATAAAAAAAGAAAATTAAAACTCGATATTATTTTTGTGAAAATAAGTTAAAAAAATTGTGACAGATACAGTGATTCAAATGAAAAGATCAGATAAATAATATAAAATGAAATGAGATTTATTTATCATGATATTGAATTTCTAAAAAAAAAAATTTTAAAATTGTATAATAAAGTATCTATCATATTATATCACATATTGTAGTTCGTTTGGGATATAGCTATATATATATAATGTTGATTATAAAATTCAAATGTTCAAGTATTGTTTAAATATCAAGAAGAGAAAATTGACAGAAATTGAATAAATAAGAGATAAAAATCACAATAAAAACAGTGAACAAATAATATAATTTTAATATAGAATCAATGTATACATTATAATTTGAACATAAAAAATATATTGAATATATAAAAATTTATATTCTTTATTATGAGAAAACAAAATGCAACTTACAAAATTTAGAAGATCCACGTTTAATTTAATTTACGAATTCTATTACCTTAATCTATAGTATATTATTCTCTTTACGAGAATCGATTATAGATTTTACGAAAAAAGACAAGATACAATTATTTATCATCATCATGTAATTTAGAGTTCTTTTATTTTCCGACACTACCGGTATTGGCTGCTGGTAAACCAAACGTAAGATCGTAAAAGAGTTCGATTTTTCTTCCTTTTTTTTAAACTTACCGTACTGTGCAATCTACCCACGCGTATCTAATGGAAAACCCTTTCTTTTTATAACATATTCAGGTCTAGCTTTATCGATCAATTACGCTGCAATTAATTTATAATATCGATGCGTACCGCGTGATCGTAATTCTTTAAGCATTAAGAGTTTATAAAATTTATTGAATTTAAATATTCGGTAAAAGTTATTTCAAAAAGTAATTCAAATATACGATACTTCTTTGTGCAATGAAAGACTAAGTCAAAATACATATATCATATCACATAATCATAATTGTAATTGTAAAATCATTATTATATGAAAATTTTATTTATAATATTATAATTTATTAATTATAGATTGTGCATCCGAAAACTGACGCGCAACGAGAAAGGTTGGCTGACAGCATAAAACATATTCTTCTCTTTCGATCGCTAGATGAGGTAAGTTAAACATAGTACACATATACTATCTAGCCTGCACATAATTGAAGTAGCGAGAATTGGCGCCAATTCGGGGACATGCCAATCGGTACATGTAATCTACTCAATTGGAATTCAAATTCTTAGGAATGAATTCTATAAAAATCTATTCTATTCTAAAGAAGAGAAACAAAAAGAAATTTAGATTAAAATACATATAGATAAAATATAAATCTTTAATGATTAAGAGAATATTCACCATTTTTCTCAAGTTAGTTTTAATTTTTTTTGACTATTAATAAATTCATTAAATTCATTAATGATTGCGCAGAATTTAAGAATTCACGAATGATATACGATCAATTTAAAAAATTATTTACAAGATGTTTTATATAATAAACAACGAATTAAAATTATGAAAAAAAAAAGAATATTTTTATATATATTAAATTATTATATTTATATAAAACACTTATACACTACATATATATTTTTATGTTTATATCTAAATATCTATAGATCATCTAAATCAAAATATCTTAATTATTATCACTAGAATGCTAAAAAAACGACAAATGTTTTTAGTTATAAAATATTTATAATCACATGCCAGTATTATGGCATGTACACACACGAATCGCATGAATTATTTGCAGGATCAAATGACTGATGTATTGGATGCGATGTTTGAAAAGATTGTGAAATCTGGAGAAATAGTTATCCGACAAGGTGATGATGGTGACAATTTCTACGTCATTGAGAGGTAAAATATATTTTTTTCTTCTTCTTTCTTTTTATTTATACGAAATTCTGATAAATCATATGAAACAGATTATAAAAGATATTAAATTATTGTTTCTCTTTCAGAGGAAAATTCGAAGTATACGTAAGAGATCAAACAGATATGGAATCTTTAATACATACATATGATAATCGTGGTGCTTTCGGCGAGCTTGCACTCCTTTATAATATGCCAAGAGCGGCCACTATCAAGGCCATCACGAATGGTACACTATGGGCTATGGATAGGCAAACTTTTCGACGTATTTTATTGAAGTCTGCTTATAAAAAGCGCAAGATGTATGAGGATCTTATCAATAAGGTTCCGATGCTTAAATCTCTCGAGGCAAGTCTTATATTTGTATTCGAAAATATTGCTATATATAGAAAATTTCTTAGAAAATTCATCGCTTGTAATTTAAAACATTATATATATTATATATAAGTTGTTTTAGAAAATGATTAGATTATTTATTAGGTTATTTTAGAATATTCTATTTGATTGATAGTAACAGCTGATTATTTTCAATTATATGTCAAATATATCATTGAATTTTGGATAAAGCGCAAAATATTTCAATTGCCAAGAATTCTGTTAGAATTAAAATTATTAACATTTATTTTATACTTTATTGTTTCATAACAAAATAATAAATTTAAAATAATGCATATTTATTATTATGTAAAATAATACTATGGATAATAATATGAATAATAGCAACTGAAATCATCATAATATCAGTGTCTCATTTTTGTTTTTATTTTAGCCATATGAGCGTATGAATTTAGCGGATGCTCTAGTACCAAAACATTATTCAGATGGCGATCAGATCATCAAACAAGGCGATTCAGCCGATGGAATGTATTTTGTCGAGGATGGTATCGTTAGGATCACCATAAGAGGAGATGATGGTCGCGAAATCGAGGTACAATTGTTGATTTTCATTTTTTAATATAATTGTAATAATTACTGACCTCAATACAATATAAGACTGAACTCATAGTTATTAATATATTAGAATATTAGTAGGAAGCTAATATACATGATCAATGTAATGAATATCATTTGATTTGATATTACAGATTAATAGAGTTCCCGCTGGTGGATACTTAGGCGAATTGGCGCTAGTGACACATAAACCTCGCGCTGCTTCGGCCTACGCTGTGGGCGAAGTAAAACTGGCCTGTAAGTTTTCTTTTTATATACTTCTAATATTATCCATTAAAATATCTATTTATTTAATATTATACATTTGATTTCTATATGGATATAGATAAACAAATAATCATGAGAGTATCGGTATGTGTAATATAGTTTACGAAGAATTGCAATCATAAAATATTTTTTTTAAATACGATTTTTTCAGTTTTGGACGTTGAAGCTTTTGAACGCTTACTTGGGCCTTGCATGGAACTTATGAAGCGTAATATCGAGGATTATGAGGATCAGATAATCAAAATCTTTGGCAGCAAAACTAATATTTCAGATATTCGATGAACTATTTGCGGATAGTGATACATTGCACTGCTGTACTAAAGATATGATGCTTTTGTACAGTAATGTAAAATGAGCACAAACTTGTACACCTACTTTATGAATCTCATCCGCGTGTTTTCAAGTATCATCTCGAGTCGACTTTCGTAATGACTATTTACTTAGACGTGTACCAGTAAGAATCGTCGTTAATAGTTACCAAGTTTATACCTATGACACACAGTGAAGAGATAACAAAAAAAAAAAAAAAAGAAAAAAGAAAAAAAAACGAGAAAAATTATAATCTCGACTGATTCATATCTGCAATATAATACTGAAGTGAATTTTTCAAGACTGTATCAGATCAAGAAGTATTAGCCTATCTTGTCATGTGCTCGAAATATTTACAAGATAGAAATCTGAATATTAAATAAGATTTTTTATTGAATTATTCATAAAAAAAAAAAAAAAAAAAATAGAGAATAATGCGATATATCGAAAAACTTACAAAGTTTCTAAATAATGTACTTTTATGTCATTCTTATACTTAATATTTTAGCAACTGTATTCCATTTTACTAAAAATATAAAGAATCAATAAATTAAATTATTTTCTATATTTCGATAATTATTATCGATTATATTTCAGAGATTAAGATACTTTTAGAGTATCTTGTGTTTGTTCACGAAGTAACATTTTTATCGATAACTTATTGAAAATATTAGCTTGCTTATGAAATTAGATATTGAAAATAGCATATGTAATAAAAATCCTAATCATGAATGTATTTTTATCATGATGATAAAAAAAAAACATAAATGCTATATTAGAAAAATTAAAAATGTAAAATGGTAAAGAGCACAATAGACAAGTTAGAACAATTGTCAGTACCTACAAGATTTTTAAATGCAAAATAACTATTTTCTATAAGAATGTGTGGCATTTAAGTTTATCTCTAAAAAGAAGAGAATAGGAGAATTTTTAAATATTTCGTCTAATAATCTCTCTTTTTCACGTACACACATACATATATATTTAATAGAACTATTTTTCTAATTCATGTTCCTAATTTTATGATTTGCTTGAATTAATTATTACGAAATATATTCGCGTAGCGCACAATATTCTTTATTTAATTGTTTATTACATATATATGCGCACAATATTATTGATCATTATTATATTTTATCTACATATATTATTTATATTTGTTATTATTTAGGATTGTTTGTTAACAAATTGGAGCATATTTCGAACAATAATGTACTCAATAATTTACAATATTTATGATTATATCACTTCATAATGAGCTATTTTTAAAAGTCCACGCTATATTTTGAAACGAAACAAATAGTTTCTTACTGCAGAGTCAAGTATGGAGCTATAATTTTTTGCAGAATTATTACAATAATGCTGCGAAAAAGATAGCTGAATCTTAGTCTCGAATCATTTTCATGTGTGTCTTATCGGTGAATCCTGGTAACAAAAATCGACCAAAAGAAACCTATAAACCTATTTTTGTTACACGTGTATGATACACGTTATACATGTATGATATACGTCTAGCATCATAAAAAAAGAAACAAAAAAAAAAAAAAAAAAAAATGTTTGAACTAATTTGAACGTTGTGCGAACAAGTGCATATACTAGTCACTTTTTAATGACCGTCTTTTCGTCATGTTTTCTTCTTGACGAAATCAGAGAAAAACGGTCAAATGTAATTTTTATTACTATGAAACAAGAAAAAACTATGTATTCATTGTACGACTGAAAGTTAGAAGCATTAAGCTTTCTAAATAATATCACAATCACGGAGGAAAAAGGAAGAAGAGACTAGTATTGTGAGAAAAAAAATAAACCAATATAGCAATAGAGATTGTTAATGAAATATTATATTATTAATTTTTATTCATGAGTTTTAATTTTTGTTAAGTTTGTTCATTTTTATTATTAAAATTTATTATTAAATTTTAATTTTTTGCAATATATAGATCAAAACATCGAAAAAAAATTCATAGAAATACTTTTGATCTGAATTTCAATGATCTGTGCCATTTTGTTCAATTGTTTTTTTGGGACTTCAGTTGAAGTTTTAGCCATCTTAGTCTTCCACCGTGTCTCCAGGCTGTGATATTATTTTCGGCGGAATATTTCATTCCTTTCGTTCTATATAATACAAAACAGATATTTCTCGATACTATAGCTTCCAACAAAAAAAAAAAAAGAAATTGAAAAAAAGAAAAATTGGAAGGAGTGAAGAAAGAATAGGAGAATCTAAAAAAACTATTATAGAATTGAAGAATTCTTAAATTATATCAAGCCGAACTTAATTATTGATTCCATTTTTAAAATGAATGAATCAAAAGTTCCGACCGATTCCAATTATGACTAGATCGGAGAAAAAAAATCGGGCAATTAAAAATGAGAAAAAAGAATATATATATACATATATAAATATAAATATATAAATACGAGTAGATACATACATATATATGTAATATATTTATATTTATATATATTTAATATAGTGGAAGACTATTCTCGCACACCGAATTGAAATGTATATTTAGACGAAGAGTACTTATCTGTGCAGAGCCAATGTTCGGATAATTTAAATGTAAATGCTTAAGTAGAGTTGACCCAATTTAAATTTACTGTATGTATCTAACAAGTGTGGTCTCTCCTACGTGTTGCGTGTTGCCCTTTCGTGTGTGTGACGACCAAACGAATAAATTTTTATTCTTTGATTAACATGAGCTATCGTCGTTAGATATTTTCGTCTATGCGGTTGTATGTTTCGTGTAATCATTACTAAAAAAGTAATTGAACAGTATAAAAAAAAAAAAAAAAAAATTAAAAAATGGTAATTAAGAGCGCTACGAATGAATCTCATTTATAATTCTTATACACGTTACTCTCTCTTTATTGTGTCACACAGAGTTCCTTTTCTTGGTTGCTTCCAAAATAGAAAAACATTCGATCGTGCATGAATTTGAAGCGTGCCAGGTTGTTTCAAGTCGGTACGATCTTGCTCGTTCATCAATCTAGTCCAAAATATTTAAAGAAGAAAGAATATTTCTTGACCGTCTAATGGAATGTACCAAGTTTGATAATGGGTTATTCTATTGATTGCATACATCCAAAGAGTTGAAAATTTAAAGATATTGGATATTAAATCATCCTATAATCAATGTAAATTTTTTTAAATTAATTTTCCTGTTTTTTACAAATTTCTTTATTTGTGAGCATTGATAATTTTTTTTCATTTATATAATTTTACAAATTTTTACATTTATTAATGTAATATTTCTTTAAAAATAGATTTTTTAATCAAAATCTTCTAATTTCTTTTTTTTTTGATGATTTGTCTTATGTTATCTTGATAAAAGAAAACTTTCTTTCAAATGAATAAATACTTTTATTTTTATTGATTTAAATAGAACTGTTTGTTCATTAGATTGTTCAATACAATTTTGTACTTATAATTTAATTTAACTCAAAGTATTGATTTTTATTAATTTAAACAGAATTTTTAGCCGATTGTCTTACTTGATATTCATCATATTCATTACTATTTTTCATCACAATTGTGTAAAAATTATAAAATTCGCATTATTGTGGGATGAACTGATATTTGATCAACGATATTGTTAATTGAATAATAATATAATTTATTTGATTTGATTAATAGAATTTTTCTTTTGATTTTTATCGCGATTAATAAATTGATTATAATAAAATCGATTGTTGAATTCAACATGTTAAGAATGCATCAATGTAACCCATCGTGTTCCTCGCGTACAATTTCCATATTGCTATTAACGTCCGTTTTCCAGAAAAACTGTTACATATTGGCACGCATGTTTAATTAAGTGTAAGAGTCTCTTAACATCGGACCAAATATTTTAAAATGAAAAAAAAAAAAAAAAATCGGAGAAAGAGCTTATTTTTTTTTTTTTGCGCTTTTTATTCTATCTCTGTCTCTCATTGTTTCTAATCGTGGTTTCTAAGGGAAAAGATAGTGCGCTGAGTTATAAATAGATTATTGTAAATGTATTTGAAGTGCACGCCGCGTGCATAAAGTAATAACTAAAAATCTTTGTCGTGTCTTATTATCCTCCGTGTAAAAGTGAACATGGATTTGCTCTCGATTGCTACTCTCAACTTTAATCACACTAACTTTGTATCAAAAAAAAAAAATATATATATATATATATATACATGTAGCTTAACATTACGTTAGAGAGGCAAATGAACACACCAGAAGGGGCAAATATGCCGAAAATTAATAAAAATCATTCTCTTCGTACTTTTGACAAATTCAATCAAAAGCAATAGGAGCAGCACAGCTCGATTGCATATCGACAATCGATCATTGCATAAAAGTTTCACGATATATAAACTGTCCATACATCCCTCCGACATTTATCGTTCGTCTGTTATTAGTATTATCATTATTATCGAATACATTTTTCCGAAGGCACGTTTCTTCATTAAATAAACGTGTTTTAATACGATTACGATCCTATTATTCGAAATATTACGTTCCTTACTTAATCTGACAGCGATGATGTACGTGATATATTATGAGATTGACATTGAAAAAAATCGGTATGGATAGATCGCATGCAAGCCAGGGAAACTATAACTAATCATGGTATATTTCATATTGAAACTAGAATGTTACGGAAAAGAAAAATTCGTTTTTCTTTTTTTTCTTTTTTTTTTTTTTTTTTTTTTTCATATGTTGATATCCTATCTTGTTAGATCTTTCGATTATTCAAGCATGCATCATGTGAAGAATGTTCTACTCGTCTGAATGTTTAATGGATACACATATACATTTATATATATATGTATGTATGTCATTTTTCGAATGTTGAACGATATTTATGAAGAAATTGATAAATTGATCAGTTTTTTCTTCTTAATTTCGTTCGTCTGAAAAGTTATTAACATTTAAATTAAGCAAGAAAAAAGTATTGAAGTGAAAGAAACGCGTAATTATCGATGTAAAAATCGGTAGAATACAAGGAAGACTGGCTTAGATGCGTAGCTTTCAACGTGTAAAATGATTGTTTCGATATCGCAATATTTATTTACTTGTATAACGATTGTATGCGTGAAACGTGAAAGTTCATTGATAATCTTATTACTGGAATTGCGCCATGCATTTGCCAAGAGAAGGAAACATTAATACGGATCAAAAAATTTGATATTACAATTCTGGATGACATGCTAAATATTAAGTGAAATTATTAAAATTCTGTCAGGATATCGAATGTCAAAAATATGAACACAGAATCAGAATCAGAAAAATATAAAAATCCTCGAAAAACGTTCAAGTTCAGTTGGAGGATGGTTGAATGATCTGAATTAAATGATCTGAAAATACATAAAAAATGTTATTAAAAAAAATTAGAAAATCATTCTGAGCGATTTCGAGCGATATTTAATCATATTTATGCATCAAATTTTTTTTTTTATCTAGAATTACAAATCGTTTTCTTCATTTTAAGTGCCCGTCCACACGCGCAATAGATTTTTCAAGTTTTTATATATATTTATATTTATTTCCGCAAGAGGAATTGCTATATAAAAGAAGCTTTTTCAGCTATTTCAAGATATAATTTTAACTCCTCGATGACAGATACTATATAATTTTAATAACATTATTATATATTTAAACAATCGTATATTATTTTTAATGTCATAATTATATATCGATTGTGTGTTCATCCGAGCATAACGTCGTAGTTTTTTGCGAAAGATATATTTCTATTCCCGGTTATATCTTATATAAAAAAAAAACCGCATCGTTTTGCACAAATTCAAAGCGAGTTGGCGAGATCGCTTTAGTGCACGTAATGATATATACGTTCTAAACTGAATCTAGATTTTATATATGTATACGCTTGCATAAAAATGTCTCTGAGATACAAAGCAAAAAGAATATAAAACAAGAAAAAAATGCATTCTAAACTATATACAGAGGCGAAAAAGAGAAAAGAAAGAAATAATAATTATTATAATGTACTTAACAGTTTTTGTTTCACGATGTTGTAGCGTAAAGACGTGCACATACGTATTAATATACATATAAATATATTATATATATAGAATTATATATTAGATATGTCGATATACATATATGTCAAGACTCGTTTCCAGCTGGTCTGATCGGGTATTACTTTAACGATTTAATTAATTGCGTTAACCTGGCAGCGATGCGATTGCGAGTGAGACATTGAAAGAAGTGCAATCACATAGTTCAATTGTATAGCGTATCTATTTGTCGTTTCGATGACAGATCCGATGATCTGTAGTCCATCGGCAATGAAAGTAAAATGGAATAATGGTTGATATTTCTGTTATTCATTTCATAGAAATAATTATATACGATTAATACAATCGGAAAATTGTGGATAAATTAGCATCGTTTATGCGTCAAATGATTATTGAGGAGATTGGCATATGAAATCTCTTTATTTAATTTTAATTCATTGTATGTGTCATAAAATATTGATATATAAAAAAATACAAGCTCAATCAGTTATTCTATTAATTATGTATTTCGTATTTATTATATTTATTCAAAAAAAATCTAAACAGATACATAACACACACGAGCACTGGCACACGCAATTTACTATAGTGTCTGAATAAATGGTGTTTGAATAAATTGATTCACTAGTTTCTTAATATTATTTAGTTAATTAAAATAATTTTATTTTATTTTTTTTTTTACCATTATTTAAAAACATTATTAAAAATATTACAAATATCAAAAAGAGCAAAATTTAAAATACGTACAATGGAAAACTTTGTGTTGTGCTTATTCGTGCTCGATTAGATAATGATATGTAGAAATATGCTTTTTTACAGCATCACTGCCGGATTAAGTAGCGGTATTATAATCTTTTCAATAAGCCTATTAAATACTTATTAAGTTATCCCATAAATAATGCTATTTTTCCTGTACGTGATATATTGTATATTACGTGAAAATAAACAACTATCTATCAATAATTAATCAATAATATATTTTCTATTATTTTCTATAATTTTTTATTATTTTTCCACTAAATTTTCTGTTTTCTTTTTTTTTTTTTTTTTTTTATAGAATTTCTTCTCATAACTAATTCCATTGCTTTAAATATAAAAAAACTGTATTACTTATGGGATTACTTAATAATTTATTAATTTGCACACTAAAAAGCATTATTTAAATTAATATTTTTAATTCACCATACAAATTTATTTTTATGTAATTTTGCTCTCTTATATATTCACTTAATATTTGCAATGCATATGATTAAATAATTTTTCATATTGCTATCATTGTGATCAATTATTTATTTACATATTTAATTATGTTATTTGTATTCAAGAGCAAAGAAATATTAGACTACAATGTACTATAAATAAATAATATAATAAAAATTAATACATAATAAATGAAAAGATCTGTATATACTATTAATTCACATGAAATTTTTTTTTATTCTTTTTTATTTTTTTATATACACTGTATAAAACATTTATCAGTTTATATTCATAACAAATTTTATGTACAATTAATTATTTTAAATTATTGTTTAACTAAAGATTGATTTTTAACTAGGTGTATAAAAGTTAAAGCTGTCAATAGAGACCGTCCTATTTGTTCTTTTTCTTCTGCAATTTTTTTTATATATTTTTGTTTTATTTCATCATCTATATATATTTGTATCTGTTTTAAATTTTCATCTATTTTATCTGATTCATATGTTTTATTTAATATTTTTTCCAAAATATAATTTGTTGCAATTATTTCATTACCAACTTTAAGTTTAAAGAATCGTGCTGTCGATTGAGATTTTAATATGTATAAATTATTTGAGAATTTTGATGAATTATTTTTTTCTGAAAATTTTTATTTATATAAATTTTATTATATTATATTATGTTTATTATATTATAAATATAAAGTAAACATACCTTGATATAACAATAATTTAAGACAACTTGCAATACCAATAAATATTTGAAATTGATAACGTAATATTTTTGTTGCCTCAATTTCTTCCATTACAAAAGAAGTTAAATTATTATTAGATACTGATAATTCTTGTACAAAAGATGATGTCTATATCATAAAACAATAATTGTTAAATAAAATATTTATATCTTGAAATGCTGAATTTGAAATATTAAATTTAAAATATTTACCAAACTAATTATATCATAAATTGTAATTTTTGACATTTTATTCCTCCAAACAAGACAATCCCAATTTAGTATATTAAAATTAGAATTTAATAATGTCCAACTTATTGCATTAGGTCCCACATGTATTCCTAATATCATTTGTGGCATCTGAAACAATTTAGTTTTTTATTGATAATAGCATTATATATTATTCAAAATAATATAAATATATGAATTTTTTTTATACTTTTATTTTATTGATATTGGGCGTTACAATAAATTTATTTATTTTTTTGGATATTTTTTCATGGTTGAGCATTGAATTATAAAATTCATTCAAAATATTTTCATTTATATTAGTCTTTATTACTAAATCATTTAATGATTCATAAGGTCCATTTTTAATATAGGATGACATTATTGTTTCAGCATATGTTGGTTGAATATATCTATATATTATATAAAATGATATAAACAATAAAATAAATAGACTTAATATATTCTATTAGACTATACTAATTTATATAATAATATTTATTATATACTTACTTTGTTAATTCTTTTGAATTATTATTATTTATTATTTTTAAAATTTTATTTTCATATTTCATAAAATTTTGTAAATTATTTTTGAGTATTTTTTGATCATTTATTGTTGAATATTTTTGTAATAAATAAATTTGTAAATTCTGTAATAATAAATCATATTGTATTTTTTTCAAATATTCTTTCTAAATAAAATAATATAAATATTTATCTTAAAAAAAAGAATCTAACCTAATAAAACAGATCATTTATTTATATATTTATATAAAAAAAATATTTGACAAATTTTATTATTATATAATACCTTTATTTTAGATGTATATAATTTACATAATGTTCTTAACATTATTATTTTTATATTTGTATATACAATTATATATCGATATTAATACTTTTACGAAATATAGAACTTCAATTAAAAATATTTCCTTAAAAATTAATATTTTGTTATTATATATTATATTTACAGATATAATACGGAAAAAATATTAAAATTATTGAAGATTAAATATTAATAGATATTAATATAATTAATAAAAATATTTTATATTTTTCTTATTTCTCGTTCCAATAAATATCTATTTATTAAAATTATTTGATGACAAATATATTATATGTCAATTCAATAATTATTTATTATTAAACAATTATAAATATTATTTCTAATTTCAAACATATTTTATTTCATTCATTTATATTCACTTATCATATATATATACATATATATATATTCAAATTTTTACAAAAATTTACAAAAAAATTTAAACACATTTTTATATAATTTTAATTGAAATATATACGATTATAAGATATTTTATTTGTTCATTGTCATATTATCTTAATATTTATATTTAATTAATTATAAATTTTTTTTAAATCATTATAATTAAATTAATAGTTAAATTAACTAAATAAGTTATTTTCAATTTTTTTTAATTAGTTTTAAAAATATATAATGGTGAGTTTTAATTAAAATACTATATAAATACTTGTGTTATTTATGTATTCATATTACTTACTAATCTTATATCTTACATATCTATGACTAACGTTGAAATTCAAAATGTTTGATTTTAAAGTAAATACTTTGAATATTAAAACTTTCAATATTTTAATATAATTCTAATCTTAATAATTTTTTAATAAAAAAGTATAATTTGTTTCGATCAAAATGTCGAGTTACTCTATAGGACGCAGATCATCTACGAATCCTGTAAGAATATCTCTACTTGATAGAGAAGATAAAAGCTTGACAAGAACAGAATCTAGAAGAACACAAACATTAAAACCAAAAAATTCTATTTCTTCAGTTGAAAATTCTCATATTCCAAGACCTCGAATTCGGGCTTCTTCTTGTGATAGAATAAATATCAAAGGCTCATTATTAAAAGCAACAGGTAAAAATTTAATATGATTATTTTTTGTTTAGAATATTATAAACATTTTAAATATAAAATTTTATTACTTTAAAACTCTATTTGCAGGTAAAACTTCATTTTGTCATGTACCAACAACTCCAAATACACCAAATATTGGCAAATCTTCCAATCATTATACATTTGGAAGTTCAAATAAAATTCATGTAGGACTTCCTACAGGTCGTAGATCTTTATCAGCTGATCGTGCTAGCAATATTGGCGCAAAAGGTTCTAGAAAGGATACAAGACCTTTAACAGACAAGACATATCAGGCTTATATGCTTAATAAAATTGATAATTTTCTTTCTATAAATCATTGTTCTTCGATGGTTAATACTAATAACAGCTTTAAACCAGTTACTTTGAAAATGTTTGTTGAAGTTTCTGCATATTTATTAAAAATATTAGATATTAAACAAATTCTTACAATTTCCAATTATGTGGAAGAATTGCCAAAAATTGCAAAAAAATTGCATTATCCAGGAATAATTAACAAATCTTGGTTAAAAACTGCTAATGCTATGCATTCCTGGCCAAATGTTTTGGGTTGGATATGTTGGTTAGTAGAAATTTGTGAAATAAGAAAGATAGCTCTTGAGAAGTATAATTTAAATAATCTATCATTTATGGGAAATGAACAGGAAGCTAAAATTAATAAAAATGCTTTTTTTTCAATGTTGAATTTTTATAATGCCTGGAATGATGAGAAACTTGATGAAGAAGCATCAATGGTAGAAAAATATTTACAAGAAATTGAAGAACAACAAGGTATAAGTGAAGAAAATTTGAATAATGCACGTTTTGAACTAGAAAAAGAAATGCTTAAACAGCAAGAAGCTGAAGAAAATTTAAATAAAATAAACGAAGAAGTTAAACATCTACAGGAAGTATTCTTATCTTTGCAAAATGATGAAACAAAGCAATTGAGTGATATCAATGCAAAAGAGGAATATATAAAAACAATTAATTTTGAAACAGATCAATTAAATGCTGAATGCAATATATTGAGTGAACAAATTTGTTTACAAAAAAAACAGCATGATGAGTTACTTTCTACAATTAAACAACAACCAATGTCCAAAATAGAAAGAGATAAAATTTTAGAAAAATGTACAGAAATTCAAAATTATATACATCAGTTTGATGAACATTTAAAAGAAATACAGAAAGAATTATATACAATGGATATTAAATTGGCATTTAATAATAATGAAATAACTAAATCAGTTCTAACATATAACAATGAAATATTTATGCATTTTAGTGGTAATATAGATATAAATTTAGAAGAATTAAAAATGCCAGAAAAAGGTATATTGAAACCTGAAATTATGGAAATATTAAAAATTAAAGCTAATTTAATGAATGATTTGAAAGAATTATTGAAATCAGAAATTATTGAAAAAGAACGTTTATCAGAAACAAATTTTAATGAATTAGAAAATCTACAGGAGAAAATGAAAACTTTAGAAGATGAAAATAGTGACATTATCAACAAAATTAAAGAAAAAAAAAGCCTTATAAATAAAATTAAAACTGATGCAAAACACGAAGAAACAAAATTAAGAGAACAAATAAAGAAATTGCAAAATGAAATTAAGGAAATTCAAGATTCAATGCCAAATACACAAGAACTTGCTGCAGAATTAGAAGAAACAGGAGATAAACTAGATGCAGTTCAGAGAAGGAAAGCATATATAGAGGAATCTGCTAAGCTATTTTTTGATAAGTTTTATGAGACATTAGGAGAGCACAGAAATGAAGTTTATAATATATTAATAAAACATAATAATAAGTAAAATAGTATATGATAATTTTTATATAGGGTTGCAATATTTTAAATGTGATTTTCACATAAAAATTTAATCTATATACTATTACAGTAAATTTTTTAATTGTATATATATATATATATATATGTATTCAAAATATTATTATTATTATTATTATATAATATGTAATTTAAATGAATTATTATATTACTATCCTATATTATTGTAAAAATTAAATCTTTTTATATTGATTAAATTTATATAATTGATAATTCTATATATTTAATTTAAATTTTTTAAAATATACTATACATATATTATAACAATTGGAAAGAATGGAAAATTATAAAAATAATAGAATTTAGATTTGTTTGAATTGCAATGCGGAAACCGGAAATTCGAATTATTTCGAAATATGCATCTGTATGATTTAAATTATTTTTATATGATAAATTAAAAAAAAAATTGCAATTTCAAATCTGAAGTTGACTTTATACATATGAAATATAAAATATTTATTGAATTATATGATAAATACTTTTTATTAAAATTAAAGGAAAGAAAGTATATTAGATATATTTTTATTACATCTTCTACATAATACTGGAATATAATGATTGTTCAAAATTATTTAATTATACAAGATGATATATATATTGTAAATATCAGGATAAATATGTTGGTAAATATTATCATAAATTATGATAAGCTTTTCAATATATAATAGAAATAAATTTATTAAATTTAAAATACTAGGTTAGATGAATTTTGTCCATATTGATTGGAAACCAGTTGTCAGGTTTTAATATTTATTTAACATAAAAAACATATTTTTTTTATTATTTTAGCATAATGAACAACAAAATAAACGCTGCTAGTAAAAGTATTGCTATATCTAATAAAAATATATTGGAAAATAACCATTATTTGGTAATTTATAATTCAAGTATTTTTATGGTTATATATTTGTTTGTGATATAAATTTTAATTATATAATATAAATCTATAGCCTCCTTCTGGACTCTCTTCAGAAGGTCTTTGTGATTGTAATAAACAAATTGAAATAATTGTGAAAGCTAAAGGCCTTAAACGTAAATCAACAATGGTTATGAGCAATCCAACTAGTCATAAAAGTATAGAAGAAAAAAAAAGACCTGGTAATAGTGGTGATGTCCACCAAAGCTGGGGTAAAGCTTTAATAGAACAAAATAAAGCAGTTATAAAACAAGGTTTGCAACAATTTCAGACAAAAACAACAGGTTCAAAATCATTAAAACATAGTAGTGAAACTAAAGAAATTAAGAAACATTCCTTAAATCATCAAAAACCAAATGTTAGTATTAGTTTTTATATTTCTTTAAACTATTTAATATATTAATTTAATCATATTTTATTTCACAGCATAAACATTTAGATGAATTGCCTATCAAACAATCAGCTTCTCAAAAAAGGATAGAAGAACATATAAAATCTATACCACGAACTACAAATCCTTCAAGTACATCAATTCCAAGTACTGTGGAATCTATTATAGTTTATGATAAAGGTGTGCAATGTGATGGAATACTTGAATATTTTGATGATAGATTTGGTGTTTTTAATCCAGTTCGTACATTACATTTTTTAATAAAGGAATTAGAACATTTAGTTAAAGACGATAAAGCTAATAAGATTCTTACTAATATGGAACAAGCATTATTAAGAATATCAATGGAACCTGATAAATTACCTATTGTGGTATGTTTATTAAAAATGACAAAAAAAATAATACTAAAAATTTGGTACTAAAAATAATATAATAAAATAATTATTTGCAGCAAGAGTTAGAAACCAAATCAGAAACAACTAGACAAATGAGTTTAATGTGTGATGCATTACAAAATGAAAGAGACTCTTTAGTAAGGTATGTTTTTTATTAAAAATATATTGTAACAATTTCATTCTATATTTATTCAATTTATTTTAAATTAGACAAAATCAAGAAATATGTTCTTTATTGCACGAAAATCGTGAAAAGCAGTTAGATCTTGAAAAAACTGTAAAAACATTAAAACAAGAATTAGAAGAAACTGTTAAAATTAGAGATAAAACGATAATTGAATTAAAAGAAAAGATTAAAAATTATGAATTTTCGCAAAAAATTATATCAGATTTAAGAACGAATCTCGCTGAACAAAAGGAACTTTTAAGTCAAAGATATTTAGAAGTACAATGTATAACTCTTGAAAAAGACAAATTCTCAGCTCTATCATTGTATAAAGATTCTTTATTAAATGATCTTCGTAATCAAATCAAGTTAGTTGAATCATCATTTGTTATTATATTAATTTTTGTTTATTTAATTATATAACAATTAAATTTTTATTTTATTATCTTTATCTTTTAGGGAATTGCAAAATTGTATTGCTGATCAATTATGTAATTTAAAAGATAGTTATATTCAAGAAGAATGTCCAAATCCACAAATTTCATTAGTACATGGAGGTCGTGTATGTTCATCACCTACTTCTACTTCTTCACGTGATTCAAATATACGTACCTCTTGGCATGATATATCCGATATTTCTTTATCCATGGATCACAACCCATCTAAAATTAAAAATGTACAAGATTTATTTCATATGTCAGATAAAATTCCAGCTTTTTTAGAAATCCAAGGCGAGACTTCAGAAAATAAACAAACTAAGAATATTAAGGAAGCTTCAACCAAAGATTCCGCAAATTTAGATTTCATTAGTTTACCTGCTGGAGAATCTTCACTTACACTTTTACCTTCTTATAAAGATCTTGGCTGCACAGAAATCAGTAAATCTGGTAAATTTAATATATAAGTATAATAAACATATATCATAATACACTAATAATTTATTATTTTTCTTTTTTAGTTAATAAAGGAGATGGTGATGTAATAACATTTAGTAATAAAAAAAATGATAATTTAGATAATTTTAAAAATACTAATAAAATATCATCATTGGAACATTTAAATTATTCTCTTCAAAAAAAAGAAACTGATATAAAAGAATCAAGTAGAGTTAAAAAGTCTTTAGAATCAAATAAAGAAGAAAGTTCTGAAAAAAAATCTATTGTGAATGAAGATAATGCTAATATTTTAAAAGATAATTTGACTCATAATTTAATAAGCTCTACTATAACAGAACAATTTCAAAATATATTCCAAGATATAAGAATTCAAAGTAGAATGCCTGTTAAGGTACCCAGTCCACCAAGGAATTATCCTAATCCTGAATGGAGTGATAGTACTTTACCCAGTATCAGTACTGTTTCAGGGATATAAATGTGATATAAATTTTTCTCTCATTGATTTTAAGCTTATATTAAATCTTTTGTAAAAGAATCTTATTGTGCAGTCATATTTTTTATCAAAATAGATGATTTTAAAAGATTTAAAAATTAAATTATATTTTTATAATTTCAATATGATATAATAGTATATTTTTAAATAATAATTTATAAAAAATATAGAAAATATATATTATATCAATTATATTGATTTCTAATTCAAAGTGTATTTTTATTCCAATATATGTATATATTCATGTATAAATTTCATTTGTAAATTTAAAATTTGTACAAATTAATATATTATCTATGAAAAAAAAAAAAGAAAAAAGATGATTTTTAGATACAAATGTTATTACAAGTTTATAAAGAAAGCCTCTAATATTTGCATGTAATTTAAAAGTTACATGCATTATACAAGTTAAAAAACTCTTATAGGGTAACGGAAACATTAATATCAAAGTATATAATATATTCTTTGATATTATTTTTAATTTCGTATTGTGAGGCAAAATAAAAATGTTTCGTATTAAGTTAATTTAATGAACAATTTTAATAAATAAAATAAGAAATTGACTTGTAATAAATAATACGTGTGTTATTTTTTGTATTTCTACTTTGCTTAATATTAAAAATAATTACAAGGTCACAATATAAATATGACATGAAAAACCAGGTGTATATATATATATATTTTTTATCACATATGTATATATACAAGTAAAGTATAATACTTATATTTTGTAAGTCTTAATAGGATTAAAAGGGAACATTTTAGTACACGTAAAACATTCATCAATTTTGCACAAAGACGCTTGAAATACATATACATGTTTCCCATTAAGCGTGTATATGTGTACTCTCTCTTTACGAAAAATTCGATCTTTTTTTTTTGTTATGATTATTTTTTTTCTAGGGACTGAAAAACGTTCATTTGCTAACAACTATCGTAATACGAACACAGTCCTAACATTCGATGCGTGTAAAATAAGTAATATTATTTTCGAGACGAAAAAGACTGTCTTCGCATTTGAACAACTTCGATGAAGATTGTGATAAAATGTGAAATATTAAAAATGTTTATTTCTACGCGTTAAATATTACGAGGGAACTTTCCTCGATTAAATTTTAAAAACGGAATTTTATCTTATTTTTGTTACTTACTTTTGTTACTTATTATACTTAAAATTATGAAAAATTTGAGATTTTATTTGTATTTTCGCGTTATTTTCTTAGTTTGCGTCCTCGAAGAAAATTCCTTCATACTCACGCAGTATTGAAAGATTAAAGTTCCCTTGTTGGATACGTATACTTTCACGTACAGGTCAGTACGGTTCTTCTTACGGCATACTTGAAATATTTTAAAAACATAAATTATTTTTTAATTTTCTTCAATAGTTTTCGTAATCAATATTAGAAAAACTATTTTTAACTCATATTATAAAAATTCTTATCCTAAGAAGAATATAGAAATCGAAGATTGATATTAGTAACTCTTGAAACTTATGCGAGAATTCGAAACACTATTCGATATCTCGAATAGTTTTTTACAATGAGAGGAAAGTGCATAGATAAAACGAATCCATCATAATTGCCGTAATTCGAAAAATTTTCATCGACGTACATAAATATTTGAAGTTCGTATATATCTTATTATTTGTCGTATGAAATTACCAATATCTCGGTAATAATCTACGATACATCACGAATCACAAATGTTTCGTTATTTTTACGTATTGATATCGTAATGACTCTGAGGTATTACGTACATTTGTAATTTAAGAAAATCGGCATTCTTTGAACGCATATATATTTTCAAATCTTATTCGATATTCTAAACGAAATTATCATTAATTCCACTTTGTAATCGATAATCTCTCGAAGAGATCATGGAATTAAATACACCGATTACTAATTAAAGAAGCATTATAATAATTTCAAAGAAAAAAAAAAGTAGAAAACCGTTTGAATTTAGCGCCTTTTTAATTGGCAATCGGTGATATTATGTTGAAGGTTGTCATACATGCTGTTTATATTAGTTTCAAACAATCGGATTCAATAATTGGTATAATATTTTGAAATAATATATTTTTAAATTTTTAGTTGGCAACGTTGGATGATGCGTTGAAGTCAAACTTCATATGAAAATATATTAAATCGTATAAAATGGAGTTGTATTATTGCAATGAAAAAAATCGTGATTAAAAGTGACAAATGCACAAACATTAAGTGTATGAAGAATAGTGTATTATTTCTTTTTGTAAATGTGAAGTTTATAAATGAAGAAACAAATGAAAAAATTGAAGGAACTATACTGCTAACCAGATTTCGAGCACGTTTCGATTCCGACCTGTAAACATCAAAGAGTAAGTAATGAGAAAATTATTTAACAGTTGAATTGATTGAATTGCAATTAACAGCACATTGAAAACCTTCACATATTACATATATGTATTTGTATCTATGTGAGGTGTTTGGTGTGTATGTGTATGTATATATAATAATATATAGCTATCTTAAATACATATGTACATTCTTCTTTTTTTACGAAGTTAATAAATTAATGTATGAGATTCTTTTTTTTTTGATGCCGATAGATTTTTGCTATTTTTATTTTTATTTATATAAAATTAAACGAAATGATTATGGAAGCTGTTAAAATCAAAATATCGTGCAATAGATAGGGCACAAGATGACACTAGTGTCTGGACAGACTGTTTTGAGACCGCTTTATTTGAATTTCTTTCATCATTTTAATTAAATAAAAAATTTATTAGATGATATTTTTTTCTTTTCTTTTTTTTTTTTTTTTACGATCAAACAAACGAATGACTGCAAAATGTTTATCGAAATATTGCGCATAGTGAAGATCACATAAATATCTTTATGTATACTTTGGCATATACACATGCACGTACTCTGCACGTGTGTATGCTATGTACATGTGAAACGTTGACGTTATACAATAATATCACTAGCGTAGACTGTCGTATCGTTTATAATTGCATATATTACAATAGACAATCGAGTCAAGTAGAAATCGTAAATCTTGTGAGTCGATTAAAATGAATTCTTATTCGACTTTGTCTCAATTAATCCTATTTAAATAGTCTCAACTATGAATATGCTCGAATATAGCTCAGATATCGGAAGTGATAGTGGGTTGTTGTAAAAATAAAAATTTAACATTTGTCATCTTGAGGTTGCATATGGAAGGACATGTTTTATTGTTTATTGTACGTTATATACTGCTTTGTTCGGTGTAAAAATATAAAGCATTTCGATTACAGACTTCGTATGTATGGGCGTTGCCATTGTTACCGAGTAATCGGCAGTTATTACGATAATCTCTTTCTCGTATTTTTCTTGATGCTAGTTTGTACCAATTATAAAAAAACAAAAAGAAAAAAGAAAAATTAAAAAGAATAAAAAACATATAACATGAAGAAAACTTGAAAAGTAAAAAATAATATATCATATTTTCACTTAACCTTCAAATCAAAGTTTAAAATGGCGAATAATTCTAGTAATATTATTTATTGGACACTATAAGAGACTAGCATTTCAAATAGTGTCACTGATATTCTTTTAATTCTTTTAATCTTTAATTTAAAGGTTTAATTCATCTCTCTATTAAATATATATTTCATCTCTCATAAATCATTCGTCGAAAAAATTATAGATTTGCGACATTAAAACGAATGAAATAAACTTCAATTAAGATAACTTTATATGAATATTAAATAAAGTTATAATCAATTAAAGGATAATGGTACAAAAAAAATGAAAATGAATTATTAATCACGAAATAATGAAATAGTAAACGAAGGATACGTGTATCAGTGCAATCCAGCTTCAAGAAACAGTCTCTAGCTCTCTCGTTCACTTAACAATGGCCCAGGCTATGGAGTTAATAATTGCTTTTACGTGGCAATGATAACAATATGCTTGTATAACAAATGTACTTAGAAACGGTTTCACTTGTGCTATTACTGCTCTCTGGCGATAAAAATCAGACATCATTGTTCAACTGCTGGCTCGTAACAAGGGCTTTGAGGGGGAGAGTTTGTTCTGCTCTTTGCTGCGAGTTTAAACACTATACACTTCCTTGATTGTGCGCCTAAAACATGGCGTACGGATCCGTGAACAACGTGGACCGGTCACGGTCCGTCAGGCGCGCAACAAGACACGCATTCATCAACTATATTCACTATTCTTTTCTTTTTTTCTCATCGTTTTTTCTCTTTTTTTTTCTTATTTCATTTTTCTTTTTATTTTTTAATCCGAAAAATGTTCGTGTCTCTTGTATTGTAAAATTAACGAACCTGTGGTCCTGCATATATATATATATATATATACTTCATATATATATGTATATACACTGTGATTCCCATCTTTTTTTTTTTTTTTTGTTTCTTTAAAGTACTTCTTTTTTGTGTTTTTACGTATACCAAGAAAGATCCGCGCAATATAGTATCGTGATTAACATCGACGCATATAAATAAAATTTTCTATTTTTTTTTTTACCAAATATTATTTTTTTTCTTAGATTTGGTCTCAATATTGTATTGTTCCTTTTTGTTCTAGTTTTCTATATAACTAATTTCGAGGAAAATTTCTTATAAATTATTTGAATTAAATATTATAATAAAATAATAAAATAGAAATTTTTTTTTTGTCATTTGTTCATTAAAAATTAATAAAAAAGAAAGAAAGATATGAATTCAATAAATCATAAAATTTAAGATTAAAGATTATGTATTTCAAGGTTATAATAGAGCTGAACAAATTGAATTTTTTTGAAAATATTCCATACCTTGAAATACCCTGTATATTTATATACATAATATATGTACTTGTATTAATTCGTTTTTTTATACAGAGAAATGGACTCGTTATAAATTTCATAAAAATTTTTCCCTCTTCATTTTCTCTCTTTCGTATCTCGATCGATGTATCCCAATACTTTATTGCTTTACAACGCGTATAATATTTATAGAAATATTTTTTTTTTTCGTGCATTCTATAACTCGATTAAATCGTATCGAAACCGTGAAGACTCAGCCGCGACCCACAGACTCGAGATCCAAGAATCGATGAAAGCTCAAGAAATAACGAGGAAAGAAAGTGAAAAAAGTCGTCGTGCGTTTAAAAGTCTCGCGGAATGGACGGCCAAACGAAAATTAGCATTGTATCTATTCATGTATGAAGTACGTTTGGAAACAAGCGTATCCTAGTACATCGTAATAAATAGCAAAATTTCTATCTCTAATATCAGACAATAAAAATCGTCGCTAATCTTCGTTTCAGCGATCCACCCTTAACGATAATCAGTCGATGTATCTTTTCCGCTTTTCTTCTCTCTCTCTCTCTCTCTCTCTCTCTCTCTCTCTTTCATTCACTCGCTCGCGTTCTCTCTCTCTCTCTCTCTCGTTCTGTTTAAAATGCGCACTCGCCCGTTCGTTTCTTTTTCTTTTTTTTTCTTTTTTTTTTTTTTTAATTTTGTTTTTCCTTACTGTACTAGTATTACAATAACATTTTGATTAAATGACACGTATCGTAACGCGTGCAATCTCACGAGGGAAACCGTCTTAATTATCGAAAAAAGATGATGAACATTGTTTGTCCGCGTGGAAAAGTTGAACAATCCTCGTTTCAAGACAGATTTCAGGCCAGCACAGAAACAGCTCTCAGTTTTGTTGTATTATATTATATACTATATAGTTTTGATTTGTATTTGGTACAGGCTGATGCAAAAATGAGGAGCGCTCAAAAACGAGGGAAAGATCGTAATAAAGTAATAATCAGTCATTTAAAGCTTTATATTATATTATATCTGTTTAACTCTGATTATCTATTTAATGTATGTATAATTAAATATGGTTGTATCTCTCAGGTTCCATGTATTTAACATTAACCGATCTCTTCCCTCGTTTTTGAGGATGTGATATAATTCGGGAGTTTCCGAGTTGTCGTTTCTCTCTTTTTTTTTTTTTTTTTGGATCAGCCAGTGAAAAAATCGAACGTTGCTGTTCTCAAGCGAAGCCTCTTACTATTGTTGGTCGTTTAAGAGAGTAATATTTGAGAATGATTTGCATAAAAATGATTATTTCGTATGAGCGTTTCGTGCCAATGACGGCTTGGCCGATTGGTCACTCTGTATATCTGTATGTATACTGTATGTATCGATATAATTCAACGTATCAAAAATATGCTGAGAATCTTTGAAATCAGGTGTGGTAATTAGTTACGCGGCGTTTAGCCGGAGCAACGGTTATTCTAATGAAAAATGGAAGCGTGTCTGTGCAACGAAACCGTTTCCGTCTCGCTCGAAAATCTTCTCTTCTTTCTCGGGATTGTCACTTTCTCGCGTTTGTCTTATCGATACATTGTTGGAACGAGTTTGAAAACAGTCATTAAAATTGTAGATATTATTCAGATTCTCTCTATCTCTCCTTCGTCGCTCTTTCATTCTACCATTCTTCCTTCCCCATTTATTCTCCTCTCTCTTTCTATAAGTCACACTGAATTACGTATTCTTCGGTAGAGCGTGGAAGATGCTTGCAAAGTTCGGAGCACCTGCGCGAATATTATATATCCTATGTACAACGCTAGCAATCGCTGTGTGTAACAAAACTTGAACAAAAAAGCGTTCACCACGTCATCCTATCTCTCTCTCTCATTATTATTTTTTTTTTTTGTTTCTTTTTATTTTTCGTTCACGTTTCAATTGTGTTTCGCTACAGCGACCCTTATATAGTAATACGTATATTTGATTTAATGTCTTTGTTTCTCCCTCTTCCTTCTTCTTTTTTTTTTCTTCTTTTCATCTCCTTCCTCTTCCTTTCGTTTTATTTTCTTTCCTTTTCGTTTTTCATTCTCTATTTTTGTTTTTATTTATTTATTTATTATTTTTTTTTTTTACCGCGTGCATTCTCATTGTAACATCGACAACGTTTTTTTTTTTTATTCGCCTTATAAAAATTGGACCTGGTTCCCTTTTTTATCTTCTATACAATTCGCTACAATTTTGGGCGGGTCTCAACCACAGAATTTTCACGAGGGATCTTTTACGACGATTTTCTTCTCATTTCCCGCCGTAAGATCCCATTGCACGCATGCACACGCTACGTATTAATCGACCGAATGATTTATTGACGCTTTTTCTTCAATTCGTACCAATCACAATGTTCTCCTATCCTATATATGGTCAACAGAACAACTTTCGAAACGGATTTAAGACAAGACGAATGCAACCCTCGACCGGTAGAGCGAGATCGATTCAACGTGAATTGATGAATGCTTATAGACTTTAACCTAGCTATCTTGTTCTCTTGCGTCGTAATGCGCTATAATAACTGCAACCGTCTCGTTGCCGATAACCGATAAATTTCTAATCGCTTACCGGCAATCCAATATTTTTTTCCCCCTTTTTTATTATTATTATTATTATTATTATTATCATTTTCTTTTCCTTTCAACAGACGAGAGACGAAATTATACGCGAGCAGACAATCGGTTTGCGAATCATCCTACGATACCGATCTTATCGGTCGAGGGTCGGTGGAATATTTTTTTTTTCCTTTTTTTTTTTAAAAATTCGCGACTTCGTGTCTAGCTTACGGACGAGAAAACAATTTACGGCTAAGAGAATTAACAATCGTCATTCATTAGCGTTCACGAGCCCGTTTTATACGAGAACCCTTCCCCTCTCCCCCTCCTCCTTTCTTCGTTTTCCTCTCCCCCCCTCCCTCTCTGTCTCTCTTTCTCTCTCTCTCTGTGTCAACGAAGAATCAATGGAAACGAACAAACGTTGCGGTCCTTTCTTCTCGTATAAAATCCTTATAAAAAACATATCGGTATAAAACGGGCTTTGGTTTCATTAAAATTCTATCCACACTTATAATACGTGTCCGCGTTCCACCCTTTGCGAGCATTTTTTTGTGGTACTCTCTTTTTTTTCTTTTTTTTCTTTTTTCTTTTTTCCTTTTTTTTCTTTTTCTTTTTCTTTTTCTTCCATTAACTCTATTCCGCATCCACGCAATTATCGTACCCCTTATCAGACTTATATATTCCGCATCGCGAATTTGTAAACCGATTTGTAAAACGCGCGATGCACACTAAAAATCACACGAAAAATTATTTGCGAATTTCTTCCTAATTGTCTTCCCCCTTTCGACGCAACATTCGTATGCCTCCCCTCCCCTAGAAAGGAAAAATCGAATGAGAGAATGAGAATGAAGTGTCTGACGAGTCGTCTTCATCCGAAACAAACTTTGGGATGGAAAAATGATCGAACGATCAATCCATCGCGCCTCTCTCTCTCTCTATATATATACACATACACCATATTTCTATTGATAATCTTCTTACTCGAGAGAAAAAAGGAAAAAAAAAAAGAAAAGGAAAAGAAAGGAAAAAAGGGAATTTGGCCCTGGAAGGATTAACTATCCACCTCGTTAAAAGTTCCAAGAATCGTGAGCTGGACTTTCGTCGTCCATTTCCAAAAATTTCGACCCCCCTCCTCAATTCTTCAAACACACCGTACCACACAATTGTACCATGGAGCTCGTTTTTCCCCTTTCTCCGTGTGTACGTGTTCATTCCACGTTACCTCCATTTAGATACGCGCGTTTCGAGCGCCCAGGAGTTTGAGGCCCAGCGCGGGGCACAGAAGAGCTACCGGCGCGGGGCACAAAAACGGTCGGACTCCGATTCCGAAGGTCGGCAGGCGTTTCATTGGCAGGTAACCGGCGTGCAAGGTAAAAAACAGCTCTCGTGCATAAACAGTTTGACAGAGAGTCTGGGAGAGAACGAGGTTGGCCGGGGGGGGAGGAGGGTATCGTGGTCCTGCGAAAACAAAGCGTATCGATCACCATCGACGACCGTATTGACTCTCCTCCTCCACTCTCCACTCCCCTCTTCCCCCTCCTCGTATGAGCCCCGGCGACTAATGATCCGTCAAGGACGATCCGTCTAATCCGCTCGTGGATCGCACGTGGTATCATTGGACGGCCGAGGTAAATCACCGTTTCTTCTGGCGGAAACGGATCTTTGGATTCGAGAGAATCGAGAAACGAGGGAGATGAAACGAACGAAAGAAAAAATTTCGGCTCGAAATTTTTACGAGGAACGAGCGTGGAATATTTTCCCACGGGAATGATTTTGAACGAGGGAAAGACGAGAGGAAGGAATATTATGGATTCGAATGAAAACATTGTACGAGATTACGGATACATAACAAATCGTTCGACCGTTTAACATTTACGGTCGGTTTTCGAGCGCGATTAACCTGTTGCCCGTTTCAGTCGTTTGTTTGTCTCTACGCGAAACGGATGTAAACCTCGATAGATTTCGGTCGAACGACCGAGCAAAACCGGCGAATATTGCGACGCAGTTGCAAGTTGGAGAGCAAGAACGCGTTGTCTCCGTTTCCACCGTTTGCATACGGCAACGCGCATTGTCCCTCGTACGGGGGTGGCTCTGTTATAACGGAATTATTCGCGAAAGTTGATTAACCGACGTGGTTAAATTCATTCCAAGGCATCGAGGATTGCGATAATTCGATAAACCGAACGTTTTATAATAAGGGAGAAGTATTATTCGTTTCGAGTATTATTCATCGGTGGGAAAAGTGTAACACAAGAGGCGAGAATTGATCAGATTCGTTTGAATAACCAAGAGAATCCCGCAGGCGCGGATGTGTTCAATGACGCTTTCTAATTGAGCAAGACTTAGAAAGGCGGTGCGTGTATATCATAGATAGGCACGAATACCAGCACGATGTCCCCGTGTGTGACGGGCCGTGCTCAACCCGTTTCAATTTCGTGCCGCGTTAATTTATGCAATTGGAACGATCGCGTTTCCAAACAAACAAAACCGAACCGCGGCTGCTCGAGCCTCGAATTAAGGCTAACTCCTTCGAGCGTCGAGTCTAGCGCGCCACTTTCGAAACGCAAATCCGACGTGAATTTCCCCGTCCTCGAGATAGTAGGGATTGTAGGTAGATTGTCGGTGTTGCGTCGAAGAGAGTCGAGAGAGAGAAAAAAAAAAAAAAAAAGAAAGGAAAAAACGGGAGAAGTGGAGTGAGCGTAACACGACGCAAAAAAAAAAAAAAGAAGAAAAAAAAAGAAGAAGAAAAAAAGGAATTCCGAGTATATCGCGCGGGGGAGGGTGATACGCGTGGATTTCGTGGCCGTTTGCTTGTTTAGATTTCTCCGTTATGCGTTGCATAATCCCATGGTCGAGGTCTGGTCGAGCAACAACAAGAAAGGGAAAAGAAAGGAAAGAAAGAAAGAAAGGAAGGAAGAAAGGAAGAACGAGGCGGATGGGGGCGAGGGGACAAGAAAGAAAAACAAAGTTCGAACAGGAAGTGGCTCGCGTAAAAAGAAAAGCCCCGGTAGCTCGTCCGTGGCGAAGCAAGCGAGTGGAGTGGAGTAGTAGGCCAAGTGGAAGTTCCTCTGTGAGTTGTGCTCCTCTCTTCCGAACAGAAGGAGGGAGATGGAGCGAGCGAGAGAAGGATGGCCACCTTTTATTTCGTTCGAGAGAGTAACTGTCAGCCGGTATTTCGCGTGGAGGCAAAATAAAGTATAAAGGGTGTTCGCTGCGTCGTGTATACGCGCATGCTAGTATGGACCAACTTCTTCACTCTCTCTCTCTCTCTCTCTCTCTCTCTCTCAGGATCGTCTCGACCGTGCTTCACCCTTTCATTCTCTTTCTTCGTCCCCTTTCCTTCTACGCGTACCACGTGTTCTTCTTTCTGTCTTTCTCTCTCTCTCTTTCTATATATATATATATTCCAATCCGCGATTCCATCTCCGTTTCTCCCTTCGCGTCTGCTCTCACGCTCTTCGTCGAATCTTCGTCTCCTTTCGCGTTCCCGTCCGCTCTCCCGTTGCCTCTTCCTTTTTTTTTTTTTTCTCTCTCTCCATCGTACACTCTCCCGCTCCTTTAGCCTTGCAGACGCTTCTGGCAGACGAGGCGCGTTTTGTTCTCAACTTCCTTAATTTCATCTTCCGGGGATTTCCGAAATTTTCCCTCCCATTTTCATTCAATCGATTTATCCATTATCTCGATCTCTCGACGGATTCGAGATTTCGATACAATTCGATGAGAGAAAAAAGGAAAGAACGAGAGGATGAATCCCTTCTCGCGAACTGTTTGCGTTATTTATTTTTCCCTTCAGCTCGTGCTACCAACCGATGACTGTAATTAAAGTCTCGGCCCGGCTTGTAAGGGCTGGCTGCTATCCCAGCAGCGTTCATCCCGATGATGAACGATTACCTCGAGATCACGGGACATTAGGGCCGACCCCCGTGTACAGAGCGTGTACAGAGGACGCGTTTAAAACGATCCGCGGCACGGGATCGAAAAAGCAAACGAATGCGGGCCAGCATCCAGAGACGCGATAATAACCGGCTTGCTGGCGCGCGCTTGGATCGGGCTCCAGAGAGGCCGGTATACTCGCGAGCACGTTTCGCGGCCTGATGCACGATCGTATCTGTCGTATCTACCGCGGGCCGCTGCCAAGTACCCGTGCAGTTTCCGACCGATAATCACGCGAAATGACAGGGATCGCAATCGAGTCCGCGAAAGCGAAAAAACCGTTTCTCCTCGAGCGTGATCGCGTTCGACCCAGTTGCCCAGTCCATTATAATTGAGCGCAACCCCTTCCGAAAAAAAAATGGCGAGCAAACGGGATGAGAGAACGATAAAAGAAAGAATTTTCTAACGCGAATGATAAATTCGTCGTCGATCAATCTTGTCTTGGCTTAAATTAATTAAAATTATATTATATATATTTAATTTATTTCCTGTTAAATCTCGTTAAAAAATATATTCGGGGATGGTATTTGTACGTGGTCTCTAAAAAATGACGCGTTTCTCTCTCTTTTTTTCTAGTTCTGATCTCAAGGCGACTCGTAAACCGATTAACACCTCCGCCCGTGTTGATGCACCGTGGCGTGGTTGAGCGTGGCGGTAGATGCAATCAGCGCATCGGAATGTTTTTTCACCGCGGCTCGGTTCGAGAGGAGATCGTTGCCGGGCTGCGTGGTTCTGCGACGCTGCGTCGAAAAGGAATTTTATTCACGCGGGCCAGAAGCGGCGGCGTATACGTGCACACCGCGAGGTTTCTCGTTACTCTCCTGAGGGCCGGCCGCTCGTACGACGGCCGTCGCGACGATCGTCGTGGCAAGTTCACGAACCTTGAACCCTTCTTTAAGCCCGTCGACTCGTTTCGAGAGGCCCGCGTGACTGGCGATCTGCGGATGATTAGCTTTCCGTCCACTTCTCTCGCATGCCTTTGTCTTTAAACCTCGTTTAGATTCCTCCGTTATTTTTATCGCTCTTAATAATCGCTCCCCCTCCCCTCCCCCCAAAAGATCGAATTGCTCCAATTTTGCCCGCTCCTCGAATATACTCTCGATCCTTTTTTTTTTTTCCACGCGATGCACCGTGCACGCACGCTCGTGCCGCGTAGGGTGGATTTGGATGAGTCACGGGAAGAGTCGCGGGAAAACGGAGATCATCGCCGGTCTCGGTTGTGCATGATCGATCTCCATCTCTCCTCGTCGTGATTGTCCGCCAGACGGAGACGGGGAGGAAGAGGCCAGACGGGAGAAAGAAAGAAAGAAAGGGAAGCGACGTGACCGCGAAAACACGAATAGCATAGGAATGTCACGAAAACAATGTCGGCCACCTGACCCGCGCCCTACCACCCGACGGTGTACGCCAGGGATCTCTTTCTCTTTCTCTTCTCCCCTTCGCGAGTTCCACGCGATCTCTCTCTCTCTTTCTCTCGCCCTCTCGCCTCTCTTTCTCTCTCTCTCTTTCCGTCCACCGACGTCGATTACAAGTTTTCTCGGCCGCCCGAGCGGCAACGTCACGAGTCGCCAGACCCTCGACGAGACTGCGAGATTGAGAAACGCTGCCGAAGAACGAGACGGGCCGACTCAAGGCCGCACCATGGTCCCACTCCCCCGCCAGCCAAGAGTCCGAGTCAAGGGCGTTCCCCCACCGGTTGGCCAGTTATGAGTCTGGGGGAGACCCAGCAAGAGTTCTCTCCCCTCTCTCTCTCTCCCTTTCCGTCGTCTCTCCATCTGTCGATCCTTCCTCTCACTCCCTTGCAAACGGGCCCCGTTCCTCTCCGTCTCTTTCCCTCTCTTTCTCCGTCTCTTCGCCGATGGATCTCGTCCCTCCTCGCGATTATCGACTCTCTCTCCGGTGTGCCGTGTTTATCGTGTGATTCTTTTTTTCTTTTTTCCTTCTTCTTCTTCTTCTTCTTCTTCTCCGATGCTCACTCCGCTCCACCGTTTTCAGCTTCGTTTCTGTTTCTTCGCAATGGAAACGGGATGGTAGCCTCTCTCTCTCTCTCTCTTCCTCTGTGCACCCCTTTTTGTTGTTCCTCTCGCGGTTCTCGCGCCTCCTCCCTCTTCCTCCCGGTTAATCGTTCTCTCCGTTGCACCCGGGCTGATTCGTATATTTATCACGCACTTCTCTCCTCGTTACTCCTTCTTGGAAGAGGCTCCTTGTTCGGTCCATGCGTTGGCCATCCTTCGCTCTTCTACCGATTCGTTCCTTCTCTTTCTTCCTCTTCTTCCTCTTCTTCTTCTCCTCGTCCTCCTCCTCCTCTTCTACTCACCATTGCTGTTGCTGCTGTTTCACGGATGATTCTCTCTATATTCGTCGTCGTCGGTCTCCCACATGAACCGTAAACGCGCGAGCTTCGTGAATCTTTCTTTTTCTCTCTCTCTCTCTCTCTCTTTCCGCGCCGTTTTTCGACTCCGTTCCCAAGACTCGGCGAGTTTCACTCACGACGGTGTTCGCGCCATCAAAGATCTGCATCTCGTTATCGTTAACTCTCCTAGTTCCTATGGATTTAATAACTCCCTCCCCCGCTTCGACGACGATCTTGGAAATCGAATTCGAGGAGGACTCGTCGCGATTGTCTCATCCATCGAACGGGGATCGAAAAAGAGAGGGGGCGGGGGGGGGGGATTAAAGTGCACCGTTCGATTGTCGATACGGCATTGCGAGAGAGAGTCGGGTCCGAGGCTGGATTCTTCTCTCTTCTCGTTCGGCCAACATTCTTCATCCGCGTGGAGTCCCGACGGGTTTTCGGGCATGCATGACGATCCATCATTCTTCGCGCTGTATACCAATGTACGCCTCCCCTTCTCGTCCTTCGATCCTACTCGCTTTGCACCGGCAAAGCCCACCAACCTCTTCGCGACTCTTCTCGAAAACCACGGATTAAACTCACGGATACACGCACGGGTGTGACCAATCTTCCCTCTCGTTCTCGATGATCGTCCGTGACTCTTTACTCTCCTCGAGGATAATCAAACATACGCGCGTTATTTCGAATCTTTTTCTTTTTTTATACCGTATAATTTATTCTTCTTATTTATTATTCTCTCTCTCTCTCTCTTTTCTTTTTTTTCTTCTTCTTCTTCTGCTCGAGAAAGCATTGAAAATTGAACCGGACCTACCTAGGTAAAAATGACTTTTCATCGACGGTGTCGCAGGTAAAAATGGTGGACTTCTTTTTTTTCGAAGCGAGCAGCAATCGTTGGATGGAACCGGTTCCCCTTACGCGACAAGAATAAATCATATATCGATTAGATATATCCAGGGATTGGAGATGTCGATTTTTCGAGAAGTCGAGGGGAGGGAAAAAAACGCGGTCCAAACGCGATTTCCCCGTCGTCGAAAATTCGTTATCCGGTGCGTTAATTAAATTCCCCCCCTCCTTTCCCGTGAAGGGAGCGTTGATCGTTGAGATGATCTATATGCGAGGATCGGTCGATTAACGCGATAAATATCGATCGTTTAATTAAAATCGTATCGATTGCGGCGTAATACTCGGTATCGAAATTCGGATCGGTGAAACGGAGCTGCTGCGTGGCATGCGATGTAATCGTCGGGGGAGAGGGACGGGCCAGCAATGAAATCCGAGCGAAACATCGGTAAAGACCCGTAATTATCGGTTACACGCGCGCGCGCGCACGCACACGCACGCACACTTTTGCCATACTTTCCTTCCTCTCGTTTCTTCCATTTCCTTTCTTCCTCCTCCTCCTCTTTCTCTCCTTTCTTTTTCTCTCTCTCTTTTTTTAATATCTTTTCCTTCTTTTTTTTTCTTTTTTTTTTTTCTCTTTTTTTTTTAAATCTCTTTTCGTGAATTTCGCTGCACTCATTCTTGCATCACCTTGCCGACCGGCCGGCCACGGTTGGGCCCCGGCGAGCAGGACTCCATTCAAGGACACAATATTCAGAAACCGAAAGTGCGATCACGCGAAAATCTAACGTCTCGCCGAACCGGTCTAACCGGATTCGGTGTGCGGCTGGTTAAGATGGTACGGCGATCGGTGAGCCGCGTAAACTCGTTCCTCGTCATTTTTGGCAATAACAACATTAACGCATTCGGGCCTGCCCAACTTGCAACTCGCTACCAACTCGTAACCTCTTATCGTTGGACGATTTTAACACCTTCTCCTCCCCCTCCTCTTCCTATTTCGATATGGATCAAAGATCGATCGCCATACGATTGTCATCCCGTATCATCGTCTCTTGAAAAATCTTATCCGTTCGCTTAAACTTTTTTCTCCCTCTCCCTTCCTCTTAATCCCTTATCTTTATCTAATTCACCATTCGTATCGAACGAGACGAGTCCAACAGAACGATCCTAACCATCATCCCCTTTTTCTCTCTCTCTCTTCTCACCTCTCTTTCCGTTCAAATAACCCCTGCCTCTTTTTTACGAGAGAGAACTCTCCTGCTGACCGACAAATCCGCCACAATTTCTTCGTAACAGGTGTTCGCCATATATATATAGAGAAAGAGAGAGAGAGAGACGCAAAGAGGGAACGCTCGTTTCACGGAAGAAAAACGGGGGAGGGAAGACCGAGGAGAAGAGAAGGAGAGCAATTCGCAAATCGGCCCATCGGCGGCCTCTCAATCCCCGAGACATTTCGGCCCCTGGCTTGTCTGTCAGCGGCCTGCCGGGTGGTATTCCTCCATTTCAATTTTCGCCCCCTTTCTCGCCCGCGTATCACAGAATCGCGGCGCAGACTTGGCGCAGACGGCGGTGGTCTCGCTTTTGTAGCCGTGCGCCCGGTCGTGAAGTTGGAAAGTCAAGTGCAGTCGCGCAACCTCCTCCTCGCAGACGGCCAGAGTTTCTCAAACTCGTTATATGGCGGGGCCCGGCCGTTGCGCGGATCGCTCGAACTTTTCGATCGATCGCCACTCGGTATTCCGACTCCCCTTTGTTGCACTCCTCCTCCTAGCCTTGTTTCTTCGCCAGTCATTCGATGGTCATCGATCGAATTTCGTCGGCGAAGTTTTTCCCTCCGCCTCTAGCCCCCTTTCCCTCCTCCTCCTCCTCCTTCTCCCTCTCCCCTCCTCCTTTCGAAACGTTCCTGCGCGAATTTTAACTCCGCGGCTCCGCACTTCGAGGAATTTCGAGGCAAGCTTTTTTTTTTCCTCTCTCCTTCTTTTTCTTTTCTTTTTTTTCTTTTTTTCTTTTCAACGGGATAGAGAATTTCGTGCTCGACTCGACGAAGGATTCGAGCGTGATATCGAATCGGAAACGTGGAACGAGGCGGTCCACTTTTGTATGATATTTCGTCAGATTAGAGGGGAAGGGAAAGTGGGGAGGGGATTGGTAATTAATTATTCAAGTGTTTCGGATAAGGTTTAATTCTAAGGTAAGGAGATATATACGGAGCTTATACTCGTGGTGGCATAAAGATTCTATATGAAAAAATGTCGATTGGAGTTTATTTATTAAATTATAAGCGATTAAAGACCGCGTAAAGACGAGGCGAGATCTATACATGATGATCTCTATTTCTGTCTCGTTTCATCTTTAACGCGCAAACTTGAATTGCTTGTAATTTAATTTAAGATCGGAGTCTTATCTGACATTTTTTTCAGATATAGATTCTTATCGATCCTTTCCAATCATTCGTTGCTCCACGAATAATTATTAAATTGTACCAAAACTAGATATTCAAAAGTTGAAACTTTTTTCATTATTTTTCTGTGCAAAAGTGAAAGATTCCGAGTGAAAATAAATCGTCCAATTATTTTTTCTTTTAATACTCGAAGACTTCCTCGAAGACTTCCTCGAAGAGGGAATCCATTTCCATCATCATGTTCGAATCATTATTAGAAAACGTCCACCCTCGATTTCAATTTTTCCAATGAATAACGAATCTCAAACTACTACTAATTTTTCATCATCATCGAGAATACTCGAAGACGAGACGCGTTAACCAACGTTCCTCCAAGTGCATCGTTTTTCCGATCGGAGAACCGCTGCATCCCGCTCGGTCCCGATGAAAGCAAATGGCTTCTGAGCCCGCATGGATGCCCACGAGATTTTAATGTACGATTCCGCGTAATGGAGTTTAGCGTCTTCTTTCGCGTCCACGTGTACTCACGGCCCCGGTATTAGCTTTAGCGCGCGCGCGAGTGTGTACGCGTGTGTGTGTGCGCGCAAATAATCCAAATCAAGAGACGGCCACGTTCTGACAAGTGGCCGTTCTGACGTGGCCGTGCAAAACTGGTTGCACCAGCGATGGAACTGTTGCGCGCCTCGCCTCGTCCCAACCTGGATTTACGACGTGCCGAATTTATTATTATTCCGACGTCGCGTCGCGTCAATTCGATACGAGTTAATTTCGATTATTTTTTTCCCCCATTTTCCTATTTTAATTATCCCGATTCCCCATTTCTCGTTCTCGAGAATTGCCTCGCTCCTCGACTTTTTACAGAGCGGAAAACGGAGCCAATCCTCGGATTCGTATCCCGACGGCTATCACTTTATCGCGCCTGGTATCGTTTTTTTTTTTTTTCTTTCTTTCTTTCCTTCAAATGCGAATTTCTTGATGGAGATGTTAATAAATTCCTCGGGAAGAGGAGGCGAAGAGAGATTGCAACGAGTGTTTGATGTGTCTGGTGTACGAAAGAGCGTAAGAAAAACACAACGATGCGAGCTGAAAGGAGACACAGGCTGAAAAAACAAAGAAAGTAAGCGCGAAATTCCGCTCATCGTCCTCCATCGAGATTTCGTTATGTCGTGGTTATTTCTTTTTTTTTTTCTTCTTCTTCTTTTTTCCTTTTTGGAAAAAAAAATAATTTCACGAGGAGAAGGAAAGAGGGAGAGTTTCTCCCGACAAAAGTTTCTTGCCGACCAATCGAACAGAGAGAATCCTCTCCGAGAATCTATCTACGATAGTCTGAGAATTATTATAACTAAAGACTCGTTCTCTCTTTCTCTCTCGCGATTTTATTTCTCAAAGTTTCATCGCGTGTAGAGAGGAAAGGAAAGAGAAGAAAGAAGAGAAGAAAAGGAGGGAGGGAAAGATGGAGGTGAAAATGGAAGAAACGATGAAAAACGGAACGCACACGGTCGGTGTGTTTGCACTCCGGAGCCCGATTCACGCTCGTTGGTCGGGCGTTCGATTAATTACGAGTCGAATGGCGTACGATGCATCATCGGGCCTGGTGGAGGATTAGAACGGCGGGGGAATGGAACCGACAGGGCGGGGACAGAGAAGAAGTAGTACGAAGAAGGAGATACGAGCGGAGAGAGAGAGAGAGAGAGAGGAGAATCGAATCTGAACAGGAATTCTGATCGGTATCTTTGGAAGCTGACGGGGCTCGAGGTGAATCGAGGGACCGAGACACTCTCTCGTCACTCACCGAGATATATGTATACGTATAATACGACTCGTGGTGCGCACGTGTGCGCACTTTTAATGGTGTGTATGTATAATAAGTCGAATCGAATTTTTTTCCTAATTTCTTTCCTTCCCTAAATTTGTTGCCGTGAACCTTGTTGCGCGTACGTAACTTTGCATTTACAACAGCAACGAGAACTGGAGCTAGACCCGACTGAACCGGAGTGGAAACGCAAAGAAATCATATTAGGGGGGTGGGGATGGAAAACGAAATTTGCGATCTCGTTCACGTGGTCCATGTTGCGTGAAAGCGCTGCAAGGTGCTTAAGAAAGAAAGAAAGAAAGAATGAAAGAAAGAAAGAAAAAATTAAAGTAAAAGTAAAGAAATAAAATGAAACGATAGAATGAATAAAACAGAGAAAAGAAGAGCGTAATGAAGAGAGTACATAAGAAAAAATAGATTTTATTCAAAAATTTATTGTGATCTTGCGAGGAGGTTTTTTTTTTTTTTTGTTTTTTTTTTTTGTTTTTTCGTATGATTTTTCCCTTCTTTTTCGTCTTTTTTTTTCTTTTCTTCGGCTTTTTTTTCTTTTCTTTTCTTTTTTTTTTTTAAACGTAAGGAAAGTCGTTTCGTTTCTTTTTTTTTCCTCTCTCTTTCTCTCTCTCTCTCTCCTTCTCTCTCTTTCCCCCTTCTCCCATCTTTCTCTCTGTGCGTCGCTCTCTCGTTACAATGCGTTTCATACAAAACAAGTGGGCGGTTTGATCGAGCGTCGAATCTTCCCGTCCGTGACCGAACAAAGAGAGAGAGAGAGAGAAAGAGAGATCGAATAGAGAAAAATACAAAACACGGTAGAAATGCAACAACACAAGAATTTCGAGCGAAAAATAATTATTGTTTTGACAGGAAAAAAAAAAAAAAAAAAAGAAAAAAAGAAAGAAAAAAAAGACACATTTGAATAAAATGAAACGTTTTACGCACGAATTAAGGAGAAACACAAAGAGGTCAGTCTTGGCTCAGTGGTTCGCTGCTCTCGTGTAAATATTATAAAATCGTAAATAAAACGGTATAATATATATATAATATATATATATATATGCATCACCGGCGCCAAGCGCTCACTTCGGTGATTTGATTCATCCTCCATATTTTTTTTTTTTCCTCTTTTTTTTTTCCCTTTTTTTTTTTTTTAAACGTTTTTTTAAAACTCTTTACATTTACGATCGTGCGAGAGTTCGTGTATACATATAAAAATCTATATATATATTTATATATAAATAAGACGCGAGCTACGCGTGCGTTGAAACACTAAGTACACACGGAATCTGATCACCGTCCACACTAACAATTCACGCGAACGATGAAAGTGAATGGAAAAAAACGCAATTTTACGTTGAAAAAACAAATTTCTATATATATATATATATGTGTGTGTACATATGTACAAAATATATGTACATACATACATATATATATATATATATAAACAGGATTGAAACGAAAGAAACAAAGAGAAACGAATTTTGTCTTTCGTCTCGTCTCGTCTCGTCTCGCGCTTGTCCCGCCCGTCTTTCATTTTTTTTTTCTTTTTTTCTTTTTTTTTTCTTTACACGCTTTTCGGGACGAAAACGAGCACGAAACGGAGCACGCGTGTTCAAGCGAGCTTACGAAACGAACGTGGAGAATCACGCGTGAACAAGTAACGTTACCGCGAACCAGCTTTCAATTACACGGAAACATTGAGAACAAAGGACATCGACGCGGAAGAACGGGTAACGCACAATGCGTCTTCCGCCCGCGATTTCGCGACCAATTTTTTTCCCCCGACTTTTTCTTCTCTCTTGTTTTTTTTTTTTTTCCATTCGTTTTTTGCTCTTTTGTTTTCATACACGTGTATATGTGTGTATCTGTGTGTATGTGTATATACGCGCGCGCACGTATTTCTCTCTGTGTGCATGTGTGTACGTGTTTTTTTTTTCTTTTTTTTCTTTTTTTTTTTTTTTCGATAGGGATGGCTATTTTTCAAGCGAAACTCGTATAGTTTTCAACGCACCGCGGCACGATCCTAAGTGTACATATGCACATCCGTAATGTATTGCACCTGCATCAGCGTCCGCATCGAAAGTTTTAAAGCTAAATTTTGAAAGCGAGATCTCGTATGTCGAAGGGGGCGGGGGAAGGGGGCGGGGGAGGTGTACGGTAGTAGCGGTAGTTGTGGTGGTGATGGTGTGTTTGTGCAACGAGAGAGAGAGAAAAAAAAAAAAAAAAAAAAAAAAAAGAAAGAAAGAAAAATTCGTTGGTGTACACCGGTTATAAATTAATAGTATGTATGTATATATAAAAAAACAGAGGCTTCGTCGCGTAAGGGTGTGTCTCGTTCTCTCTCTAGTGGACAGACGCATATTATATATTTATATATAAAAAAAAAAAAAAAAAAAAAAAGGAAAACAAAACAGAACGCGAACAGAGTTATTACATAGTGGTACGTAGTAGTACACAAAAAAAAAAAAAAACTAGAGAGGAAATTAAAAAGAGAAAAGAGAGGTGTTTCCGGGTCGCGTCATCCTGCCGCGAGGCTTGGCCCCCGTCTTCGGAGCCGGTAGCCCTGAGTCTTATAAAAAGGGAGAGAGAAAAACAATAATTTACATTAATCGTTATATAAGGTAATAATATATAAAGCTTATAACCTAATCTATGTTGAGCATTCAGTGGACGACAGGGGATAACGCGGCCCGACGCGGCTCCCTTTTTTTTTTTTAGTTTCTCTAGCTTTAGTTTTGAAAGCACACAACCGAACAGATTTTCAAAGAGACGAGAACTGAAGAAGAAAAAAAAAAAAAAAAAAAATGGTCAGAAAAAAAAAATATTACAAAATTACAATAGTAATAATAATAATAATAATAATAATAATAATAATAATAATAATAAAAAGAAGAGATAAAACAAAATTAAAGAAACATAGATCGCCTTGTTCTTCCTATTCATATGTATACAAACGTGAAACGTTTTGCGCTCCCTGTCGCGTAAAAAAACTGTTGCGACCCGTATTCGCAATTACGATTCTTCCCTTCTTTTTCGCGTTTGTCTTTATTCTCATTCTTTCTCATTCTTCGCATCCGTATAAAATTTACTTTCTCTCGCTCTCTTTCTCTCTTTCACGCGCACACATTCTCTCTCTCTCGCATTCTCTTTCTCTCTATCTTTCTCTCTCTCCCTTTCTCTCGATGAAACGTGCAACAAGTGATAAATATAAAGACAAAAAAAAAATAATAATAATAATAAAATGACAAATAATAAATGCATCGTAGCGGTAGGTAGCAGTAACAAAAGTTATTTAACAAAAATTTGTCGGTGCAAAAAAGCGGCCGGACGACGTCGGGTATCGCGAAATAGTTATTCGATCGACGTCGCGGGACGACGCGCGTCGTTTCCTTTCCTATTCCTCCGTTTTCTACCCTATTCTACTATTCTATTCTATTCCGGTGATATTAAACCGACGATAGAGCCAGGCAAGTACGGTTTCGCGAAACGGTTTTTCCTTCTGGTTTGTTTCGATTCGATTGAAAATTACAATTACGAAAAAAAAAAAGAAAAAAAGCCGACTCTCGTACGTTTCAGCGCGCGTAGAGGGACCGGATAATCCACGAGCCCGATCACTCGTCGTGCATACTGTACACATATTAGAATAGAAGAATCGCTTATAAATAAACATTATCGTAACATCGTATACGTCGACGCTTATCGTCACGACGAGATACCATCTCATAGATCATCCGATCATCGTGTGCATATATATACACGCTTTCGTGATTGTTCTCCGCGCGTTCTTTCTTCTCCTTTTTCTTTCATTTTTTCTCTTCCTCTTTTTCTTCTTCTTTTCCTTTTCTTTTCTTTCTTTCTTTTTTTTCTTTTAGTCTCTTTATCTCGCTATACTGAATCGATATCACAGTACCTATCGCCACCCCTCCCCCCTTTTTTCTTTTCTTTTTTGTTTCCACGTTTTTCTCCCTTCTTCCCTCCCTTCATCTACTTCTTCTTCTTCTTCTTCTTCTTCTTCTTCTTCTCCTTCTTCGTTTTTTTCCTTCCCTCCCCCTCCCCCTTTTCCTCTCTCTCTCGTTTCCTCGCTTCATCCGCGCTCCGACGACGCTCGTCGGAGTGTTTCGTCGATCGAAATGGCACCACACAAGGTTCTGACGTCGTCCAACCACCCGAACCAGTTTCGCAGCAGTTCGCAACGAGTTCTGCGACCGGCACGTATACACGGAACTTAAAAGTAAAAATATAACGCGTCCCTGTCGTCTCGGGCCAGGCATCAGCTGGCTATCGCGTTTCTTTTTTTTCCCTTTTCCTTGCAAAAAAAGTTACCTTCGCGAAAAAGTATAAAATATTTCATATGTGTATACATATACACATATATTTACATATATATATAGAGAAAGGATTAAACGTTTAAAAATCAATCCGACATCGCATCATCTCTTCTTGATATATATATATATATATATCACACGGCCGATTTTGTGACTGCGAGATTAAGGTATAATAAGCACAAGCACTAGTAGTTGATTATTCCGAGCAAGGAATAATCTGTAGAAGAGAAAAGAGAAAAAAAAAAAAAGAAAAGAAAAGAAAAGAAAAGGAAAGGAAAAAGAAAAGAAATTACGAAAGAAAAAACGCAAGAAAATAACGTCTCAACAATGTCGGATATTCAGGACGAAAGAACGTTCCGTCGACGAGTGCCGCAAAAAACGAGAAACGTACGATAAAAAATGTGGAAGGGTGACAGCAAAAAAGAAAAGGAAATATTCTACTTAAAAAAAAAAAGAAAGAAACAAGAACGATGTACCAACCACTGCACCGTACGCGAAAAAATTCTCTCGCGATAGAAACTTAATAATAATTAATAATTAACAGCGATAATAATAATAAGATGCGAGATATATCGTTACATCGAGTACTGCGATATGTTAGAACAAATGATCAAAAAAAAAAAAAAAAAAATTACAAAAAAATTCGTTCGTATCTACAATTTTTTCTTTTTTTTTTTCTTGCAACAATTAATCATCTTTCTCTTTTTTCTCTTCTCGTCTCTTCCCATTCTCTGCTCTTCGAGTCTACTTCGATAAAACTATTAAAATGAGTATTTTTTTTTCTTTTTTTTATTTGAACATAATCTTTTCCGGACTGATGATATTTTTTCCTCCTGCTATGTATATATATGTATATATATATAAAAAAAAAAAGGATGAGCCACGCCCGAAAGAATCTTAATCCATTTCGCATGAATAACTTTTTTTTATCATTTTACTCTTTTTAGAAGTAGTGGAAAAAAAATGATAAAAAGTGAATTAAAAAAAAAAAAAAAAAGAAAAGAAAAGAAAGAAAATGGTTTAAAAAAAAAAACCAGGAGGATCAAGTCTAAAGAATTCGATCGAGTTTTTATGCGAAACTTAATAATCCAACGATGATCGAATCGCGTCGCGTGCAGGGCTCTGATTCGTGTAAGGAACGATATAATAAAATAAAAAAGATCAAATTTCGGGTTACACGAAACGAAAAACTGAAAAGAAATATTGGAATAACGTTAATTAAGATGGCCGACACGATCGTTTAATGATCGTAATTCAATGAACGATTTTTCTTTCGATGGAGCGTGGCCACATTTTATTCGTCGATCGGTAAACATCTAATAAACCAATTATTATTTCACTGGCGAATAATATTTCGCGCGTCCACGTGAAATCGCCCTGTCGTTCTGTCGTGGAACGGAAAGATTGAATTATTGTTTTCACGCGCGGCACGTATTTTTCGACGAGTGAAAATTTAACCGAAAAAAAAAAAATATATATATATATATATATATATACACATATATAAATGGCCAACCAAAAAAAAAAAAAAAAGCACAAAATAAAAATAGGAAAAAGAGAAACAGGTTTTGCAGTGGTTCGATAGTTTTCACGATTATTACTTGTTTCCGTTTAAATGATGGCCGATCAGTTACGACCGTAAGATATCCCAGAAACTTTGAAACGATCTGTATAAAGTTTAATAAGATTTTCGAGAAGGCATAAGAATGTCGGCGATCGACACGATTTTATATCGAATTTAACCACCCGGGAAATCAGTGATCCGGATCGCGCGAAACGAGTATAGTGTCGCTAAAATCGTACAAGGAGAGAGAGACGAGCGGAACTAAAAAAGATCGGGATGTAACACGAAAGATCGCCCCGCGAAATATATATCGTAACAATTATAATACTCGTGAATCACGGAGAATTCCTCTTCTTTTTTTTTTTGAAGAACCTGCTCCTTCGTTTTGATTTTTTTCTTCTTTTTTTTTTCTTCTTCTTTTTTCTTTTTTACGCGCTTACAACGAATAAGAAAATATGAAAAAAAATGAACAACGAGGATAATAATAATATTAATATACATATATATATATACATATATATATATATATATATATATATATATATATATATATAAAAAGAAAACACAACGTTAAAACTGATTATCAGCGAACGATCACATCGTCGTCGTTTCTATCCCGCGGTTTCTGGCGTTTCTGCACGTTTTTTTCTTTTTGCTTTTTTTTCTTTTTTTCGCTAACCTATTTTTATAAACGCGATATAAGTAGATCTCTAATAATTTAATGAGTCGATTAACGTGACGCCTGACGACACGATTCACTTCATTCATTCATTCTCACATCTTTCGTATCTTTCTTCCTTTTAAACTTGCTTGTTTTTTTTCTCCTCCTCCTCTCTTTTTCTTCCTCCTCTTTCCTCTCAGTCCCACTTTTTCTTTCTTTTCCTTTCCCGCCTTTTAGTACTGTATCAGAGTATCGATAATTGCAGTTTCTCAATATAATTATTAATATACCATCCTAAAATACGGTCAAATCACTGCCGCGAGCAGCAATTCCGAGGCACTACAAACAGGCCACAGAGAATATGGCCGCACAATTATTCATCTTCAGATCATCTCTGTGTCTAAATGATAAAAGACTAACTGTAGAACGCCTAATATACGTATAATCGTAATCATATACTTATGCATCTCGTCATCTATATAGGTATAGATCATTATAATATATATATATATATATAATATATATAATATATATATAATGTACAATAATTAGAGAGATCACACGTCTTAATATAGAAATTTAAAAGACTATTCTCTAGTACGTTGAAATTTTTTTTCAATATTTTGTGTGTGTTCTTTTGTGTTCGTGTTATGTATCTCTTTCTTCCCCATTTTTCGTATCGTATCGTATTTTTTTAAGTATTGCCACGAAACGTTTATTCCTGTTTTGCTTCAATCTTTTTTCTCCTTCTTCTTCCTCTCCTTCTTCTTCTTCTCCTTCTTTCTCTGCTTTCGTTTTTTTGCTTCTGTTCACCGGTTGATGTGATGATAATTGCGTAAATTATTATAATTATAATTATTATTATTACTATTATTATTATTAGTATTATTATTAATATTATTATTATTATTAAGTTCCGGATGAGCGGACTTGACGAGGGTCCTTCGAAAGTCTTTTTTTTCCTCTTTTTTTTTTTTACCCACGGCTTATACTCCCCTTTCGAGCTCTACTCTATCGACTACCCTACTTACGCTACTCTACGGTGTCTCAGCCTTCTTCCACGTTCCCTCCTCTTTCGTTTTTTTTTTTTTTCTCGTTTTGCTTTGTGTCGCTTACCTAGTGTTACGTTCAGCACCAATCTGATTTTAAAACCGATTCAAAATATCATCATTATAGTTAATAGAATAATATAACCTGTCGTATAAATATACATTCAAATATTACTATAGTATACAAGAGTCGTACCCCTCCCCTCGCGCAACTATCGTCATCGTCAACTTGCCGTACCCCGAAAAGCTATGGCTCAGCACTCTGGGGGGATACGCCGTCCTCGTAAATCCTACCTAATCTCTCTTCTTCTCTTTCCCTCTCTTACGCTCGCCCTCGCTCTCTCTCTCATACACACACATACATACACGCACACATTTTTCTCTCACCCTTCTTTTACATCCATGCTTCTATCTTCTGCTTTCTTCTCCCCTCTCTCTCTCTCTCTCTCTCATATCTTCGTCTCCCGCATCTTCTTTCTTCTTCATTTCATTTTTTTTCCCCCCTCCGATCTCTCTCGTATCCTTCAGCGATTTTACCCACTCCTATACCCTTCGTCTCTCTTCGTTTCACCCTCGATTCTGCACGCGCGCACTCCCAACTCTCTCTCTCTCTCTCTCTCTCTCCCTCTCTCGCTCTCGCTCTCTCTCTGTTTCCATTTTCTCATTCACACACGAGAATCCACGCAGCATCCACGCAGTATCCATGCGACCAAACACGCACTCTCTTGCTCGCTCTTTTTCGCGCCATTTCAACATTTTTTTTTTTTTTCTTTCTCCTCCACTCGGTTTTGTTTGTTCGTCGGAGTGAACGGCTTTACATATTTACAGGCATTCTTCTCGTGGTCGTGTATTCACCTCCCTCTCGAGGCAACGTATCTTCCTCCCATCACGTATATCTCTTTCTCTTTTTCTCTTTCTTCTTTTCCCCCTTTTTCTTTCTCTTTCTTTTTTTTTTTTTTGTTCCTCCTCCTTTCTCCATCTTTTGTTTCATTTAAACATAGGCAAGTTAGATATCGTATCACAATCGTTATCAATTTTTTTTTTGTTTTTTGTTTTTTCTTTTTTGTTTTGTTTCGTTTTATTCTATTTTATTTTATTTTGTTTTATTTTATTTTGTTACGTTTTTGCTTCTAATCTGGTCGTCGAATCGAACATCTTCGAACCCGTGTGTACGAGCACGTTTTTTTTTTCTCCTTCCTTTTTTTTGACGAAACACATATCCCGAATATATATATATATATATACGAGTTTGTCACTACGACGTACGTGTGCATGTATTCTTCGTATCGTGTATCGTGTGTGACTGATCCGTATGTGCGCACTCTTATGTATACTCGTGTGTGTGTATACGCGTGTTTCTGTATGCGTATGTATGTACGTATGTGTATGTGTGTGTGTGAGCGGTGTGTGACGAACGACACCTCGGACGGCCTGCCTGCCTTGCGCGCGCGGAACCACCGAACTCTCTCGAGCTATTCGCTTCATCCACGAAAAAAACGCGAGAAGGTACGTCGTTAATTCATTAATATATAAAAAATACGTATGGGGGAATAGACGAGATTCTTCGTTGGTTGAGTCACCATTTTTCTGGCGCCAGCGATCAGCTCGACGGTGAACGACACAACGACTCCCCCGTCTTTCCGCAACCACCGACCTCTTTCTCTCCCGAAACCTATTTGCAATCGCGTAGCTCGCTCCGTTCGTGACTTGGCGCGTGTCACTTGCCACGTATTTCCCTTGTATTTCCATTTTCCATTCTACTTCCCTCTTTCTCTTCTCTTTCAATCTCTCTCATTCTCGCTTTCTCTCTCTCTTTCTCTCATTCTCTCCGTAAAACAGAATCTCTCTGTCCGCAGAACGGAATCAATGACAGATACAGGGACGAACGTGGCGTATTCTCTCGTCGGCCGAGACGACGATGATCGGTGATTAAAAATCGAAGAGCAATTGCGGAGGAGGTGTTTCTCTCTCTCTCTCTGGGCGAGCTCGAACGCGCGAATGCGTTTGGGTCGCGTTGACGGAGAGAGGGTCGGGGCGAGGACCGCACGAGTGGAAACGGACCACACTGGTCGGACGAGGTCGCACGATCTAATAAGAGTAAACGCGATCGACGTGCGTCAACATGTCACACTCGTACACTCGCATATACACGCGCACACAACACCCAACGACGAATCGAACTAGAATAGAAAGAGACACGGCGGGTCGAAAACGTGTATATATACATATATATATATACAAGTCGGTGTGTCGATCATCGTCGAGCTGATGACTAGCTGGCGACGCGTTCCGAGGCTGAGCGGACCAATGGAACGAGGAAACGAAGCGAACCTTGAAACGAAAAGAAAGAGGCTAGTAAATGCACGATAAATGTCACGGGTAGTGTTGCTGGATCGGCTGGGTGCATCGGTGCGTCGCGGCACTGGACGACGTCGTTGCGGCGGTCACTGCTGCTGCTGCTGCGGCGGCGGCGGCGGCGGCGTCGCTCTGTAACGCGTGACCGAAGCATCGCTGAAACCTCAGCGGTATTCCTGCTTGCTAGTAGGCGGCAGGATGGACGGTTAGTCACTGCGGCGGCAGGCCGGTCGGTGGTTTGAACTCGCCGGCGACGGACACCCCGTTCGCCTGTGCCGGGAACTGCGCCGTCGACACCGGGGGTTGGTGATTAAACGCGGGCGCGTAACATTGGGGGAAGTAGAGCTCCGGCTTGACCACGGTCGGCGTCAACCCCCTGGGGACGGGGACGGGGCCAAGACCGGCCGGCGTGCCGGGCGGCTTGGAGTCGCTGCTCGAGTTCCTGCGCACCTTGGCCGCGTGCGGATTCATGTGGTTGTCGATGTGCTTCTTCACCTCGGGCTCGGTGGCGAAGCGTCGCCTACAGTTGGGCATGGGGCAGCAGAAGGGCCGATCGCCCTGGTGGGTGCGCGTGTGCTGGTCCAGTATCGCCTTCTGGCGGAAATCCTTGCCGCACTGTTGACACTTGTACGGCTTCTCGCCCGTGTGGATGCGCAGATGCTGATTCAAGATGGTGCGCTGGCGGAAGTTACGGCCGCAGTACACGCACCCGTACGGCTTCTCGTTGGTGTGGATGCGAAGGTGTTGGGTCAAGTGGGACTGTTGCCTGAACCTCTTGCCGCACTCGGGGCAAGGGTACGGCCGCGACTCGATGTGTATGCACCCGTGCTGCAGCAACGTGGACTTTTGCTTGAACTCCTTCTGACAGATCGGGCACCGAACGTACAACGGCATGCCCGCGGAGCGGCCGTGCTGTATCACGTCCGGCAGACAGCTCTTGCTGCCGCCTTGCTGCTTGATGTACTGGAGGGCGCCGAAGCTGCCCGTGCCACCCGCACCGAAAACCGCGTGATTCCCGCCCTTCGGGTCCTTGAAGTAGGCGGGATACTGGATCGAGTTGGCGTCCGGCGCCGGGCTGAACGCGCCCGACTGCGTGTCCGTGTCGCCGAACGTCGATCCCACCTCCTCCTTCCCCTCCTCCTGCGGAAACGGAACGTCCTGGGGCCAGAGTGTCGGCGTCATCCCATTCTTGAAGATTAGATGCGGACTCACGTCTGTAACAGACACGAGAACCAAGTTTATCCTCCAACTTTCTCCTGCTAACCCCGTACGTCGGAGGAATCTTTTTTTTTTTATTTTTCTATTTTTTCATTTATTTATTTTTTTTTTCTCTTTTCTTTTCGTTAGAAGCCCGGAGATCATCGGTACCACGCGACCACTGAAGAGACTAGACTAGACGCGAGTGCCCACGTGTTAAGAAAGAAACGGGGATCTCTCGATCGGTGGATCGAGAATAGTATGGGTAGTAGTGGTGGTAGTAGTAGTAGTAGTAGTAGTAGTAGTAGTAGTAGTAGTGGTAGTAGTAGTAGTAGTAGTAGCACGGCGCCAGAGCGTGCAAACCCGCGCAAATCAAAGAAACGACTTTTCCCTTCTCTTCCTTCGATCGAGTCGCGAAAGTTAGCATCAAGCATCGCGATCCACCCACGTGCTCCGTTTTGATCGATTCGACGGATCGATATTCGGGTCCTAGGTCCACCTCCTCCACCTTCGCGAAAAGACGCATTCTCTTTTTTTTTTCTTTCTTTCTTTTCTTTTCTTTTCGTTTCTTTTCTTTTTTTTTTTTTTTTATCTACAGCAGGGAGTTTTCCAGCCAAAGAGATAGTTAGACGGATAGTATTGTGTTAAACAGATACGAGATTAGAGAGGTTCTATTATTACTATTATTATTATTATTATTATTAATATTATTATTATTATTAATATTATTATCATTATCATTATCATTATTATTATTATTATTATTATTATTATTCCATACTTGTTAAAATTCCGTCGTGGTCAATTTCGAAGAGAGAGCGAACTTGCAGAGGGCAGAAGAAGTATATATATATGTATACATATATATATATATACATATATATACACATATATATATACACGCGGATTAGATTAGGCGGTCGTGGATTAGGCGGGGGAGTAGATTTGTTAGGGGAGAGTTGGGAGAGGGAGGGGAAAGGCTCCTCTATCTCACAGCTCACCAGCACTCTCGCGTCCAGCTCAACCGTTCTGATTCTTCGGTTGGCCTTTGGCGGCAACGAGGCCGATTCGTTTCGATCGATTTTACTCGACGAAATTCACGACCAGGAAAACTGCGAAACGAGCAAACGTACGCGATCGCGTTTGTCCGCTGGGAACCGACACATGGGGGAGGAGGAGGAGGAAGGAGGGGTGGTAAGCGGTGGAGAAACCAGATGGATCGAATAACGCCAAACGAATGGGAAAAAAATAAACATACAAAGGTGACTGGGTTAGTTAAGAGAGAAATGGCGATCGAAACGAACGAATGGAAAAGAGAATGGTTTTAATAAATAATGGAGAAGAACGAACGATGCGACGAGATTTTTGAGAAGAATTGGCGAGATATGGTATGGCGGCGTATATATGATATGCTACAGCGTCGTTAATAAAAATTATGTAGATAAAAAATATATATATATATATACGTATGATATATATATTCGTATATATTATAAGTATTAATATAAAGACGAAGAACTGTGAAGAAGAAGAGATGAAGAGACGATGGTGGCGGCGGTGGTGGTGGCGGTGGTGGTGAATAGTAACATTAAGAACCGGTGAATGGGTCAGTGTGGTTGTGGTGGACGCCCTCTGGGAGTCTGGGAGGCAGAGAGAAATGCTCGCCTTGGTGTGTGCGGACGTGCTGATTCAGGATCGCCTTCTGACGGAAGTGTTTTCCGCACTCCGGACATTGGTATGGCTTCTCACCCGAGTGGATGCGCAGATGCTGGTTGAGGATGGCACGCTGCCGGAACGTACGCTCGCAGTACACGCAAGCATACGGCTTCTCGTTCGCGTGTATGCGCAGGTGCTGCGTTAGATGCGATTGTTGCCTGAACCGCTTCCCGCACTCTGGACACCCGTATGGCCGACTGTCCGTATGGATCCGCTCGTGTTGCAACAACGTCGACTTCTGCTTAAAATCTTTCCCGCACGTCAAACACTTGAACAAACGTAGGTCGCTGTTCGCCCCTTTCCCAGACTTGCCGCTCTGCTGGACGATGTCCGGCAGCCCGGTCGCCATGTTCGGTGCCCCGGGGCTCGCGTATTGGTGCGCGTCCAGGCTGGGTCCACCGTCCCCCTGCCCGAGGGACGTGAGCATCACGCCCGGCTGCTTCAGATAGTGCAACGCGGAGAAACCACCCGGGGTCAGCATGTGCGGTGGCACCGACGGCGACGGATGCGGCCTGGCATCCTTGAAGTAGTGCTGCGGATACTGCTGCAGCTCTCCCGCCCCTGGGAAACAATCCGCGCGATCCACCTCGTGAGGGGTTAACTGTTGTTGGGGCGAGTGGTCCTGTTGCTGCGTCTGTTGCTGCTGCTGCTGTTGTTGCTGCTGTTGCTGCTGTTGCTGCTGTTGAACTTGCTGCTGCTGCTGCTGCTGTTGTTGCTGCTGCTGTTGCTGCTGCTGCTGCTGCTGCACTTGTTGCTGCGTCTGCTGCTGCTGCTGTTGTTGCTGCTGCTGCTGTTGCTGCTGCTGTTGAGAGGTGGCTTGATTCGATTGTATATCGTCGTCGGGTGGGGTTAAGGCTTGAGGCTCAGGCGGTGCCGAGGGGTACGGTGAGGGCACGGGAGAGGCCAACGAAGGCGGGGGACCGCTTTCTCCCTCGACAGGGGGACCACAGGCCTGCTGTGGGCTGCCGGACGAGGAGGAGCCCTGCTGTTGCTGTTGTTGCTGTTGCTGCGGGTACAGCCCCCCGTCCTGGAGAGATCCCGGCCCGGGGCCCCATTGCCCCTGGGGTCTCTCCATGTTGTCCTTGTATAATACGTAGGGCGCGCCAGTATCTGCAATCAGACAAGTCGAACGAACCTTTATCGATGCGTGCTCGTGAAAAGTAACAAGCGTCCGTTTTTACTTTTGCGTGCTCGTTGTGCTCGGTAACGGGAGATCGTTCCGGGGGGACGAAGGCCGGGAGGAGCAGGGAGAGAGAAGAAGGGGCGGAGGAACGGAGGGGGGAAAGGAGGAGGGGAGGGCGAGGAGGAGGAGGAGGAAGAGTCGCTAATTAAAAAACACTTACTTCGCCTCCTTTGATTTACACGCGATTTATAAAATACCTTGTGTATATATATATATATATATACACACAGGTATCTTTGAAATCGTTTCCTAAAAAACGAACATCGAACGTTCTCTCCGCTCTACGCACTCTCTCTTTCTCTCTCTCTCTCTCCGCTCTAAGAGCGGCGGAGGAGGAGGAGGAGGAGGAGGAGGTGGGGGGGAAAAACGTAATGGCAAAAAGGCGTACGCGTAATCCTATTAATTTTTCAGCGTTAACGAGCCGGTATATTAGATCAGTAACGGAAGCGTGGTCATATTCTTAACACGTACGGCGCGAGCCCGGTTACAAGCAACGAATGTGTGGTATTCGATTCGTCACGCTCGTAAAATTTCAGCCCGAGACGCGATCGTTCTATAGCGACCAGGCAAAGTGGGAACGTTACACCCTTCCCTGGTCCGACTCTAATTAAGAATCGTTCGACGTTTCCACGAATTTGGATATATATATATATATATATTGCGGTGTTGTTCGAGGGAGGTTCGCGGATTTTGGATTTTGATGATCGATCAGAGGGGGCGATGAAAGAATCGCGTCGTCGTTTCGACAACGACAACGACAACAACAACAACAACAACAACAACAACAACAACTTGCAGAAGGAATGATGAGAGGTATCGAATCAGGAATCGTGTACACGCGCTTTCTAACACGACGAATCGACCACGTCCCCGGTCACGCATGGCCAGATACGTCCGGTTCGAGCTTCGCAAGTTCAACGGCTGTTATGCAGGTCGGATGCACGTCCGCGCGAATGATTTATGAAGTGTTCCACACTGTATCTGCGATGTCGAATCTCCCTGCCCTTCTCCGCGCGTTGAAAAAAACTCTTCGCTCCGTCTCCGATCCATCTCTCTCTCTCCATTCCATTGTTTCGTCTCGTCCGTTCCATTGGACGTCGCTATATATTTGATTATATTGGAAAAATCGATGGTGCGCGGGATGGAAGCAGAAAGGAAACGAAGGAAAGGAAAGGAAAGTTTGGGGAGAAAAATCCTGGATTCTATCGTTCTTCCAGAAGGAGGAGGAAGAAAGAGGAAGAAAGAATGAAAAGAAGAGGGGAAAAGGAAGAAGAAGAAAAAGAAGGAAAATCGGACGAGCTACAAAGTATCCATCGAATTATCCAAATCTCATCGTCGAAAAAGAATTTCTCTCTCTCTCTCTCTCTCTCTCTCTCTCTCTCGTGGAATGGAATAAACGAAGATACAGCGATCATATAAGGATAAGAGTACATAACGCGCAAGGATTCTCTCTCCCTCTCTCTCTCTCTCTCTCGCGGGAAAGAGAGGCGGAGAGTTTATAATCGTGGTGTGCGCCCTCCGTAAATGGCGGGCGACACGCGTCCGCTGCAATCACCGCTATCACGTACAGTCGTATTACGAAGGAAAGGAGGAAAACAGGGACGGGGTACCGCGGCGCATCCTCTCCGTGATTATGGAATTCGCATTATGCAACGTTACACAAAGTGTGTTCCGTTTTATCGGATTAATTACCTCGCTCTTTATTCCATTCTTTCGTTTATCCAGCACGGGGCGGCCGTGCTAACGCAGCCCGTTTTCTACCATACGCGGATATACTACTCGCACGCCTCTCTCAGCCCGCCTTTTGTTTTTGCGTCGAGGATGACGCATCGACGGATTATCTTCGCTGCTCCGCTCCGTTTATTAATATCGAGCCACGCTTTCTTGCGCGTACGCTCTCTTTCTTTCTTTCTTTCTTTCCTTCCTTCCTTCCTTCTTTCCTCCTCCAAAGTTTTTTTACTTTACCCTTCTCCTCCTTCCTTTTTATTTCTCTTTCTCTCTCTCTCTCTCGCCCCCTCCCCCGATCGAAGAGAGAAAGACGAGCACGCGAGCAGCTTTTGTTGCTCGTTGCTCGACGGACGATACGGATTTGAACGGTGGTGACAAGTGTTATTGAACTTCGGAAAGCAGGGAGGGAGAGGGAAAGGATACGGCGGCGTCCACATAGGAGAGGAGGGGAGGGGGCCGACCGCGAGCGTTAATTGTCGCTGCAACAACGCCGAATCGAAGGATTCCGTGATTTTTGTCGGCGATTTTCGGTGGAAAGGAAAGATGGACCTGAGATTGAACGCCCTTTTAAAGAGGCGAGTTCTCGAACGGGTTAGTTATTGAGGCGATCGAGCGAATGGGACGAGTAAACGCTTATCGGGAATCAATTCTCTCACAAGCTCGCGCTATTTGTATTGCTCCCCGAAATCTTGCCCCGAAAAAAATCCGAAATCCCGCAAGGGATAGAGATTTTGTTTCAACGAAGAAACGTTTCGCCGTCAAACGTTTGTATTTTATTTTATTTTATTCTCCAAACGTCTAATCGACCGCTATTAACGTCCACGAAACCATTGCAATTAATTCGAATCGTGCGAGCAACCTTCCTTTCTCTGTTTCTCCGTATCCATACACGTGTGCGCGTATATATATATGTACGTGTGAAACGTTGCTTTTTTCCCCAGGCGCAAATGAAAGGAACGAGTTCACGCCGCTGTTCATCACGCTCGATTGTTATATATGTCTTCTGATACGGCTGCTTGGCGGTTGATGTACGCCAGCAGAGAATCTCCTGTTCGGGGAGGATCGATCTGATTTTACGTAATTGTAAAATTGCCTGACCGGATCGTACGAAAAGATGAAAGATGCCTTTTCTTTTTTCTAGACAGAGATTCATATATACATATTTTCTTTGATCAAAACGAAATAAATATTAAAAGGAAAGAGATTTAAGCAATGAATCGTTGCTTTCGGTAGGGAGAGAAAAACGGACGATCGTTGCTCTGCTATAATCGCGGTTTTGCTAGATTTAACAGGCCATTCGTCGGTGAACATTGTTACATTATACCAGAAGAACGTGATCTTCCACACCTCTCACTTCCTCGCTTCGTTTCTTTCTACATAAAACGATCGTTCCTCTGAAACGCCAATTTAATCCTTCTTCCCTTTCAAACCTATCAAATATTCACGTCCCCGCCAAAACGGTGCCCCTCTATTCTAGCGCAGATTTATCTCGCGAACGTGTAACGCGTTGTAATCCCACCCCGTTTCTCCATTCCTTTTTTTCGCTCGATGGAACGAAAGAAGGAAAAGAAAGAGAAAAAAGAAATAAAATAAAATAAAAGGGAAGGGGAAAGAATGGGGCTTGCGAAACGCGCGGTGATTTTGACTCGAGCCGACACTGAACGGGACGATCGAAGAAGAGATTCGCGAGAAACGATCCTACGATTCATTTTTTTTCCCCCTTCTCCATCTTTTTTTCACTTCCTTATCGCGCCACGTCAGGATTGATCGCCTGCATCTACATAACATTATCGTTTATTTATTCCGCCGGCTGTTACTGAAACGGTCTCCCGTATCATTAATTACGTTAATGAGTTTGCACGAATATACACGCGAACGTGTGCGCGTATGTCGCGCGTATATATTTATATACACGTACAAATAAACACACACGCGCGCATATAAATATATATATATATATACATATATTTATACCGGCGTTTCGTAATCAATAAACGTGTCGCGCGATTCGGATCGGAGAAGACGAGGGAAAAGATGGAACTCGATCGCAAGAACGAAAAAGAAAGAAAGGAAGAAGAAAAAAAGAAAAAGTTTCCCTTTTTTTCGTTCCTTCGTTCGTTCGTTCGTTCGCGAAATCCACGAACGAACGATTCATGTCGAATTACGACACTTTCGGCGTATCGTGACGTAACGTGTTTCTTTTTCTCTTTTTCTTTTTTCAACGCGATCAAACGCGTTCCTTGAACGAGCAAATGAGAAAGTTTACGCGCGAGAGAGAGAGAGAGTAAGAGAGAGAAACGTTGTATCTCGTCGTGTATTGCGTCGTGGTCGAGTTCATAAAAAGATTACACGATTCGGGGGCCATTCCTCGAAATATCGAGTATCTCTTAATCCGATCTCTTAATCCCCGTCTTTTAGAGAAAGGGGGCGAAGCGTGTACTCGCGGTTTTATCGGGACGCCCGTCTTCGATAGCCATGACTTTGAATTCTTTATCTCGAGTAGTCCACGTTTGCATAATCCGTTCCATATCTCCACGCTGTCCACGACGGTGAACCGTGAAAAGCCTCCGTAAAAGCCTTGCACGCGCTTCGAGAAAAAGCGGTGAAAAAAAAATATCCTCCTCTCTCCGCGGAGAAATATCGTGTAAAAAAAAGAATATCGAAAAAAATTCTCTCTCTCTCTTTCTCTATCTCTCGTTCGAACTTCCTTCGATCCCGGATCTCCCCTCGGCCACCTCTCTCATTAGCCATAAGACACTCTCGAACCAGCGGGTTGCCTCCGTCGAGCGGAACGGTTTAACGGTGGAAACAGGTTCCCCCGTTTTTAGCATTTTTCCCGAATTTTCGTGATAAGCGTGCCGGCCTTAAGATAAGGAGGCGTGTTTCGGCGACATTGGCGGTGAACGGAAACGGCCGGCGCAATTTCAAACGTGGGAGAAAGGGGGAGAGAGAGAGAGAGACGCTGTTGCCGTCTCGTCGAAGGTTGATGTATACAGATTTCGCGGTGAAGGTCGGTTTACGATATCCGGTATCCGAGGCTCTCGGTATTCCACCTATCCGTGCTTTCTCTTGCAGAGACCGCCTTCCTCCTCGCGATACATCAGACTGCGCAAAAATAATTGGCCAAGATCAAGGCGGAAAGTGGTCGCGACGAATTCATCCGCTTGTTTTTCTTCCCCTTCCCCTCTTCTCGAATCTCGTTCTCCCGAACGACGAGGAAACGAAACGATAGGAGGAGGGATACTCGAGATACAGGATCAGATACAGAAATAATATTAATTAAAGTTAGAGGAAAGATGAGGTGTATGTTCGATTGGCGCTGATTAAAAGATGTGCTACGACGAGAATGATATACGAGGGAGGTATAGGGAAGAAAGGGTAGTACAAGGAGATTACGAGATTGCGTTACGAGCGAAGGCAGGTGATGGCATTTCGTGGCCACTTCTGAAAGAAAGGAGGGGGTAATCAATTGTCGTGCTTCGCCAACCCTTACTGGGGGAGGAGGGTGAAGGACAACATTCTTTCGTCCTGTTGCCGCATGGAGGAATGCTTCGACTTCACGTGACGGAATAATTCAACCGAGGAACTGTGCGTATCTTAGATATGGAGGGGCTGTTCAATAACCAAAGTTATTTAAACTCGTCGCCTTAAGTCTATTCCTCCGTTCAATAATCATCTATATGTGAAAAAAGAATAACGAAAGGATCGATCTCGATGATATAAATATACGTTAAGATTGAAAGAAATTCTCGAGAAAGGAATCTGATCGTAACATCTCTCTCTTTCTCTCTTGTATATCGGATCAACAGATACGAAGATACGTCCGTGATAAAAGAAAAAAAGAAATAAGTTTCCTATATATATATATATAGATCGGTGCTCGTTTATTCGCATTCCGCTCGTCTGCCACGGTACGGTCCGAATCTACTTTCGATCCCATTCGAGCAACCCGGTTCTCCACGTTGAGGAAACGGGAACAGTACCTGTTGTACGGAATCGCGAAGGTTTTTTGCCGGGGACAATCAAAAAGAGAGGCGCACGTCCGCGGAGGGAGGAAGCACCGCGCACCCCCGGGACCGGTCCTCCTTCTCCTCCTCCGCCTCCTTATTCCTCCCTCTTCCTCTCGCGGCCTCTGAATGACGTTTTGGCGTGCAACCGGTTTACCAGCCAAGGAATTTCTACGAAATTAAACGTCCGCGATAAAAATATAGCCTGGCTTCGGTTGTTCCGCCGATAAATTAGAGAAGGCCTTCGCTCTAGATCCCCGTATAAATAAATATCAAAGCGGTGCTGCCATTCCTCGTAAATATCGGAGGGGGAGGGGGCTCGATTTTACTCCCACAGCTTGGATGGAAATCGTGGAAAAAGAGGGAAACAAACTTTCCTCGAGTGCTTGCTTGCGCAATCGTTATAAATCTCTTCCTGTGATTCGTTCGTTGATCACTGGGAATGATGAAGGGTGATGAGAGACACACGCTGCATAGAGGATTAATTAGCATCTTAACTTAATGGTGTTGATATATTCATCCTTAAAGATGAATTTTAGGAGGCGGATACGAAAATAATACCTCGAGTCGATTTATTAGTTTGTTTTAATTTGAATGATAAGTAAGATGAGACGAGAAGATTCTCTATTCTCAAACGAAATGAAAATTAACCTACTGCTCTAGACACGTACATAGCCCAAAGAAAGATAATATTCTAAGTCATTGCATTAATCCATTCGATGGAATAGTAAGCTTGGAGTCCAAATGAGGTATCACGAGGATCGAAATCTTAAATATAAAAATCTTGCAAAGATATGTACACATAATTTTTCCTTTTAATCTCGAATATAAAATATGAGAGTTGAAGATTGGTGTAAAGGTTAACGATCGAGCAAATGATCCATCGAGATCGAGCGGCAGTTTTACGAGCACAGTCGACGCGCGAGTCGCGTATGGTAATGATGGTCGAGAAGGCGGATCGCGAGACGTATCGATGCTCGATCCACGAAGGCAGCCAGCCCGGGCATTATCACGCCGAGTGAAAGTTCCGCTACGTCGTTATTCATGGCGAAATGCGTTCCACTTCTTTCGCTTCTTTTCTTTTTCCTTCTCTCTTTCCTTCTTTTTCCTTTTCCTTTCCTTTTCCTTTCCTTTCGTTTTGTTTCGTTTCTTTTCTTTTCGGCGGGGCTCGCCGCGCGAAGGGAGCCAAGCGATACGTTCCCGGAACGTAAAGCGATTCGATCGGTCGTTTCGAGCTCTCCCTCTTCGCTACCGGAGAAAAAGCTCTCCTCCCAGCGTAGACAAAACACGACGCGTGCTTACGTGCACCGTGCAAACTTTTATTCGTGGTTCGAGGTGGAAAAAGCTGGGTTTTAAAAAGCTCGGCATCGGGGCCGAGTTATTGGGGCCCGACCCCTTTAACAGATCCCCATCCGTGAAGAATTCCCTTCGTGTCTTTCGATCGATGTTTACGTATGCAAATAAACCTTTCGCGTTTCCGAGCCATTAAGCGAGGAGATTTATTGCCCGCGTTGCTCGCGAAATTGACCATCGACGACCAGGAGTGGAGTGGATTAGCGTGTAAAAAAAGAATAAAAACGAGAAAAAGAAGAAGAAGAAGAAGAAAAGAAAAAGGAAAGAGAAAGAAAAGAAGGGAATAAGTATAACGTTTCTTATTCGTAACGTTTGACGAGTTGGGTGAAAGTCGAGTTATATTATTACCATGGAAGATGGATTATAAGAAGTGAAAATGTATCTTGAAAATTGGAGACGAGACAAACTCGTAAAAACCCGTATAGATTTTTAATGACTAGAAATCTATCGGCAAAGGATTATTAATACAATCTCCTCTCCTTCTCCTCCTCCTCCTCCACTCCTCCCTTCGTTTCCCTCGAATAAGCGAGAGGTGAGGAATATGGAAGGAGGATGGAGAGGAACAGAGAGAAGAACAGGGTTAACTTGTGAATCGTCCCGGTGCTACGGTTCTTTCTCGTCCAATTAAATTTTCAGATGGTGTTGATCGCGGCCTGTTTGCGCATCGGGAGTCAATAGGTTGTCTACGAAGAGAGAGAGAGAGAGAGAGAAGGGTCTGCCAGCGCTCGGCCAGCCACGAATGACAACGAAATAAAGCGATTATTTGTCTACGTCGCGCCATTATTTCGTCCGTTTTTACGGCGGGGAAATCGGGTATTACCCGGCCCTTCTATGCGAACGATCAACGTAAATCGGATGATTCTTTAACGAGATTTCGATCGGGGAACGCAGCAGCAGCAGCAGCAGCAGCATTCGAGTCGCATTAATATTTCGCCGCGTTTCATTGATTTTGCAAATTGCGCCCGCATCCACGAACGAACAGACAGCATAGTCGGACCCTGTCCTTTTTTTTTTTTCCCCCTCCCCCTCCCAATCTGTCCTCTTTCTTTTCCTTTTTTCTCTCTCTCTCTCTCTCTTTTTTTTAACCAGCCTTTTAATCGAATCCCGGCGTTAATACGTTGGACCAACGATTCGACACAAATTCGACACAGTTTTTCCAGTCTGTTAACGATCATTGAATTATCGAACAACGATTCGTTCCGATTGCCGCCTTATAAATTCGGAATCACCGCTAATGAAGCTACACCGAAACAAAAGGGGAGGGGGTGGTGGTAGTGGACGGGTCGCGACGAGTCAAATCGACGGGGGGAGAGAAAAAAAAAAAATAAATACGAAAAAGAATATAAATCGATCGATTTTCGACGGATATTTTTCGCGGCAACGCAAAGGTCGTGCCGCAGTTAGCCGCAATTTTTCGGCGAATAGACGGTCGGTATAGCGGCGCGGTTAACAAGATGAATTGGACAGTGAAACGAGACGAGTCGTTGGGCGCGCGCAGCGAATTTACGACAAAAAATTGCGTCTTAAAAATATATATCGATCGAAGGAAAGATTTCTAGATCGCTTATTTAGCATTTCAAATTTTAGAAATTCATCACCCCGGACGAAATAGTAAAATCGTTCGGCGTGGATGGTTTGGAATTTTGAAAGGAATGTTGTAAAAAAAAAAGAAAAGAATGGACGATGTCGAAAAGTTTTCTAAGAGATTCTATCTTCGTCGAGAGTTTCTCTCGTCAATCTGAGAGACAAGATACAATACCATCGTCGTTATGATTTTTTTCCCTCCCCCTTCAGGTTCAAAGATCGTTCTCGAAACTCCCTATGGAAAATACGAGGAGGAAGGAGGGGCGATAACGCGAGCTATCGAAGAGAGAGAGAGAGGGAGAGGGTATGCTGCCGCGTTCACGCACGATACCCGGTCCCCCGACTTATCGCGGAGTGAACGAGTGGCGACAATAAGGTTTTTCCTCCCATCTATCTTCCACCGTTCCACTCTCTAATCGTTCATCCAGGAAGATTTCCTCGCGGCCCCGGCAAAGTGCACTTAGTCGCAACCAAGTTTCGAAGGCATTAATTCCCAACGTAAATTTATTCTCCTTCGCGTAAACAACCCCTTCTCTTTTTAACCCCACGAAATCTCGGTTAAGGTCCTCCGCGAATCGAACGATTTTAACGATGAGCCACGCGGTGTGTAATTCGATGTTTTCCCGAATCCTATGATTCAATCTCTCTGTATCGTACAGATCATCGTTTCAATTTTACAATACGATAATTTATTATATTATTATCATTCCAACAGTGTAAAATTAGCGTCAAATCCAATCCAACGTTGAAATTGCATCAACGATGTATCGCACTTTCTTCGAAATCGAGGTTTAAAAAAAAAACGTTCCAATCGAAGTATCTCCGAATAGCGATATCGAAAAAGTCGCGAAGTTATCGATCGTGTTTCTGACAATGATACAACGATGATTTACGATTCGGCAGAGACGTCTTGTCTTTGGAGGAGGAGAAGGGGAGGATAGGAGAAGGCGGTAAAATTTTCTACCTCGTCGATGCGACACGAGATGTTATTGTTCCTCCTTTTCACGGATTCCTCGCAGAAATATTCGTTCACGCGTCCCTCGAACGGAAGCGAAGGGAGGAGGGACACTTCCGTGTCAAAGGATTGGCACGGAATCGCGAAGGAATCCCGACGAAAGAAACGGAATGGCTAATTACACGGGAGACGGGTTTCAAAGATTTTCCAACGTGTCCACGGGATATGAATTCTTAATCTGCATCCTTTTTTATTTTCCTTTTTTTTTTTTCCCCCTCCTAAAGAAGAGACATTGCCTCGACCATTGTGTTTCGTTCCTTTCCCGTCAAAGGATACGATTCTTTATGGTAATTCGAGAGATACTTTTTTCCCCCCTCGCCATTGTTTTTTTTTCCACGATTGAAAAATTATTCCCTCCTTTCTCTCCCTCCCCCTGAATCTAATATCGCAATTAAAAATAAGCGCAAACCGAGGGTGGCTCGCTATTATTCCAATTTCAAAACGAGATCGTGTCTCGAGATGGACGAAAGCGATTCTTACCTCCTCCTCCTCCTTCCTCGCCAATTTCAGTTTCCCTCAGAGACAACGCAACATCCCCCTCTTTCTTTCCCCTCCCCTCTTTATTTTTGTTTATCTATAAATTCGTTACTCTCACTCACTCACTCGTTGGAAGGAAGATGTTCGTTGAAGAATTTTTAACGGCGCGAACAAGTTCGAGTCAACAACAAATTTATCGTATTTCAATTTTTACGATTTCCATCTACGTAGCAAATATGCTGTATAATAGCTCGGTAAGCCGATAAGTCTTTACCGATTTTTTATCATCTCCCCTCGCCAATTTCTCCTCCTCGCGATAGTTTTGCATTTCACCTGTTGGGTGAAAATTTCGAAAACGGGCAATAGTCTTGGTGATAGGTGACAGGGGCTATGAAGGATAGGAGGAGGCCAGGTGGAAACGATGGAAACGAGAGAGTTATCTTATCATCGCTTTCATCGGGCTTTTATGATACGCGATACGAACAATCGGGCTCATGAATAATTCCTTCGATATTATAATTAACGAATCGATCTTCGACGAGGGACTGATACACCGCCGATTGAACGCGCCCTTCTCCGTCCGCGTTGTCAGCCTGCCAACTTCGTTGAATGCTAAAGGCCGGGCCCGCGATAATTGCAGTTGTCGGGGGACAAAGCTTCGTATTCGGGGTTTTCGAGCCGTTTCTCGTCTCCGATTAGAAAGTTGGGAATCTGAGCCACATCCGTGCACGTCGAAAGGAGAGAAAATTGATGGGAAAGAAGAAGAGAAGAACTATCCTCGAAACGTTGACGGTGATAAAATTTCATTGACCTCCTCCTTCGAGATTACGAGAAAAAAGTGTTGCGAATTTTGAAAGACGATTTTCTAATTCGATTTCCCGCCAACGAGTGACACGAAGAGGGGGGATGATGATCCCCGGAATCGGTCGAGTGGCTCGATTCACAATGCAAGAAGCGTCCCATTTGACACAGCCGCCCGATATCGTTGAACCCGAAAAAAGAGAGGGAAAAAGGAAAATAAGAAGGAGGAGGTAAGAAAAACGAACGAGACCGCGTCCCGTTGCTTTACAAAGGGTTTCCAGATGGGGAGGAAGAAAGACGGGGACGAATCCGTGGGAAGGAAGAGGAGAGGAGAGGAGGGTGGGAGTGAAACCGAGGGAACTGAGAGCGAGAGCAAGAGGAGGGGGGAGAGGGAAGAAGAGGAGAAGAAAAAGAAGAGGAGAAAACACTGAGGGTGAAAGGGGAGGGTGGAAAGAGAGAGAGAGAGAGAGAGCGTTGTTCGAATTCGATTTTATGCCTCGACAGAGAAATTTTGTGGCGTGGTACCAGAGAGTACGTTTACGTTATCCTTTTTGGCCACGTCGAAAGGAAGGAAAGCACAGCGTGGTCGACGAGTGGCCATTGATTTTTCGGAAATGACCGGCCGATTACGACGAAAGCAGAAGCCGTCTTTACGATTTGTTTTGGCGGCGAGAGGAACGCGTAAAGAGAAACGAAGGGGGAAGGAGGAGGAGGAAGGAAAAACGCCACACGGTGGACGCCACGCGCGCCGCGTACACACGTACGTGCGCACACGTTGGGGGCGAATACGTACGCGTGCACGTGTACACACGTAAAGGGATGGAAAAGGGGAGAGAGAACCGTGGTTGAGGGGAAAACGGAGAGAGAGAGAGAGAGTGGAACGGAGAGAGAATGAGAGAGAGAGAGGGAGAATGGCGGGGGGAGGCAGAGAAAGAGAGAGAGCGAGAGAAGAGCAGGGACAGAGAGAGAGAGAGAGAGAAAGAAGGAAATGGCTCGTGGTTACGCATGCGCGCTTTTTTCGTCAGACAGCATTTTTAAAGATTTTTCCTCCCGTAGCAGCTTGCAGATTTAAGTCGCCAGGTCGATCCCGTCGATTCTCGAATGCCCCGAACACCGCCTGCACTTCGTTACGACGCGCGCCGCCCATTGCAACGGCTTCGAATATTTTCTTTCCCTTTTTCATCCGGCTTTTTTTTTTATTTTCTTTTTTTTTTTCTCCTCCACCCTATCTTTTTTTTTCTTCTTTTCTTTTATTCCACCCCTTCCTTTCCATACGTCCCTCTCGTTAGTCGTAGCAGTCTTAATTTTCAGGGGGAAAAATTCGCAGGGACGAGCGAATATTTTTTTTTTTCTTTCCTTCTTTTTTTTTCTTCTTCTTCTTTCCTTCTTCTCTCCACGAAACACGATGGAATTCCATTTCGCGGCTCGAAAAAGTCCTCCCCTCTTTTCTCTCTCACCGATTAACCGAAAGAAAGTTCCTCCTTGTTTCCCTCCGGGTGAGACGCGTTTCGAGACGAGAGATAAGGATAAGACAAAAGTGTGTGTATCCTTTACGATCCTTAAGCCTCCCCCCCCCTCCCGTTGGACGATAGACTCTGATAGGTAGAGTCGAGTCGACCCTAGTCCCGAGTTTCTCTCTCGTGTCGTGTCGTTTCGTCCAATCGATTCGCGCAAAAGTGGGATCGTGTAGCGTGACGCGATGCTTTAGAATTTATTACATACAGGAACAGGTATCGACGAATGCATAATCGGGACGGAAATTGTATAACTCCTCCGTTTGAAACAGTTGTTGGAAGGAAAATGCGTAAGATAGTGGCCACGAATCAGATATTAATCTGACAGACAATTTGCTTTCTTTGGGTGGACAACACCTCGTAACGTTTGAGATCTGTTTTCGATTCGTTCCACTCGAATATATAATTTCCGTGTATATATATATGTGTGTGTATATCATCGATCCGTTTCTCGGTTTCCACGCGAGTTGGACTTTTTCTCTCTCCTTTTTTTCCCTTCCTTTCTACGTGAAAAAACGGTGGTAAGATGCCGGTAGTAAAAGGGAACGAAGAGATGAAACGATTAAAACGGATTTTCCACCCGAGTTTTCCCACGGATAAATGAAAATTATTTCGGGTCAAATAGATTTAAAACTGAACAGCAAGGTTAAACGCTTTCCTCTTGTGCGTGCCACTTGAACCAGTTACAACTTTCGACGGACGCATTATTCGGAAAAATTGTTCGAGCGAGATTCGTTCGGTTTTAATATGAAATTTCGCGTTTACATTCCACGGTTTAAATAATTTTCGTCTCTTAACGCGGGGAGGAGGGCCGTGATCCATTACTCCGTTACTCGTGATTATTCAATTACACACTTTGTTTCACGCACGGCTTTTTTTTTTTCCAAACGACTCTATCTATACTTTTTTTTCTCGTGGATTTCTCGAAGCCAAGGAAAGAATGGATCGGGGAAGGGAAGGGAAGGAAAGAAGTTCAAGTCCAGGAAAAAGAAAACGGTTTGAGAGACGTTACGTAGCTCTTCGAAATCGCCGTTACTCGGAATGGATGTTGTCGTCCTCCCTTCTTCTCCCTTTTCTCGACTCGGATTAAACACTTTTCGAATTTTCAAATTGCTGGAGACAGAGTACGTACGAAGAGGCGAGATAACCGTCAACCATTAATCACCATCCCCCCCCACCCCCTGTTTCAATTTTAACGTCGTTTAAAAACATTTCAACTTTATCGTTACGAAATATGACCGATATAAAACAACTGAGATTTTTTCAAATCGAATCTAAAAATTAATTTATCACTCGCGCGATTGAGACGATAATATCTAAAACGCTTTACACGTGTATCCTCCAGTTTGGAGGAGCAACGAGCAAATATCGTTATTCGGGGAAGAAAAACGAGGAAAATCAATTTGGTTCCGTTCGATTAAATAATAAACGAATTGACGATGTTAGAACCGAAGCGATTTTTCTCTCTTATTTACAAACAGTGTATATCGATATATCGATACAACGAAAAGAAGGAGCGTACGACACTTTTCCACAAACGAATGATAATCTTCGTTGAATTTCTTAACCGATGATAATTATTAAAAATTCGTTCGATATCAGGTGTGCCCCTGTTTTTTTTTCTTTCCTCTCTCTCTCTCTCTATCCGATAAAATTTTCAAAGATCGAGTCAATGGCAGAAACGAGGCGATATCTAGCGTGTTTCTGGTCTCGAAAGTGGCCGTTTAATTGACCGGGTGAAAGCGACTCGGTGGGCACCGCGGAGTGAAGGCGCGCTGCCTCGATATGCGTACAATAAAAGAAAATATCGGATGCTGCGAGACCGGCGAGGAGAAAACCCGATCGGCGCGGATATTAGACGCGTGTTCTGGATTCGCTGGCTGGCGAAATTATTATTCGTCGTCGCAACGAGGATACACACACCCCTTTCCCTCTCGCGCGCACCGCTTTCTCGTCGCTATCGGCCGGGGTGGGGGGAGGGAGGACTGTTTTCGCGAGTCGGAGAGACGGACAGGAGGCTCATGAAAACTTTATGAGAAGATTATAACCGAGTTTATCGCGGGCCACCGCCTCGACGACGACGACAACGACGACGACTAAATTTCCACGAATCTAATTTCTTTATCGCGCTGTTCCTCCCGCGATTTCACAACCCTTAAATTGATCGATCGAATTATCGATTATCAAGGATCCTTTTCTCTTCTAATAATCGAAGAGTTGGTTAATCCTCCTTGGAAATGATTCTGCTCCTTAAATTGATCGATCGAATTATCGATTATCAAGGATCCTTTTCTCTTCTAATAATCGAAGAGTTGGTTAATCCTCCTTGAGGACGATTCTGTTCCTTAAATTGATCGATCGTATTCGAATTATCGATTATCAAGGATCCTTTTCTCTTCTAATAATCGAAGAGTTGGTTAATCCTCCTTGAGGACGATTCTGCTCCTTAAATTGATCGATCGTATTCGAATTATCGATTATCAAGGATCCTTTTCTCTTCTAATAATCGAAGAGTTAATCCTCCTTGGAAATGATTCTGCTCCTTAAATTGATCGATCGAATTATCGATTATCAAGGATCCTTTTCTCTTCTAATAATCGAAGAGTTGGTTAATCCTCCTTGAGGACGATTCTGTTCCTTAAATTGATCGATCGTATTCGAATTATCGATTATCAAGGATCCTTTTCTCTTCTAATAATCGAAAAGTTGGTTAATCCTCCTTGGAAATGATTCTGCTCCTTAAATTGATCGATCGAATTATCGATTATCAAGGATCCTTTTCTCTTCTAATAATCGAAGAGTTAGACTCCTCCTTGAGGACGATTCTTTGGAGGGAATGCAAGTTTTATTCGAGTACTATAAACGTTTCTTTTTATAAATAATTTGAATGGTTAGAGGAACAAGTGTTCTCTCTGCTATCCACACGATAAGAAAATAGAGATATGTTCGATAAACGAAAGCAAGATAGTTCGGAATTACCCGCGAATCACCTTGGAACTTCATCAAATAATCATCCCCTTTAAAGCACATGGAAGATTTAAGAAAGAGAGGGAGCTACGTTGGAGAAACTTGGAAAAACTTGGCGAGTGGAATAAACTTTACAGTTAACTGCGAATCGTTCGGGAGATCAATCGCTCGTTCAATAATCACGAAAAGGGAAGAAACGAACGAAGAAAAAAGAAGACGCGAGGAGTGACAAATCACATTCGTGATAAAACCTCGTAACACTTAAAAAAAAAAGAAGAAAAGAAAAACTAGTTCAACAGACAGAAAGAGAGAGAGAAGTTGGCGAGCGAAGAAATACTTTGTAACCCTTCGAATCGCTCCAAGATAAATCACGTTTTAATAATCTCGGAAGAAACGGAGAGGAGGGGGACGAGGAAAATGACAAAACATCGCGGAGGACGATGACGGTGGATGAGGAAGAAGAAGAAAAAAGTTCATCGACGCGTGCTAACGTGGAGGCAAAAGGCACGACGACGATGGTTTGCTCATTCAATTAGCCTTTTCCCCCGCGACGACGCGGCGCGTTCACGATAGAAATGAGTTATCAGGTATACGGGAGGCGGGCGCACACCGCCACGGGACGGCAAGGCTGATTTCCATTCCTCAGCGTCGGGAGGATCGGTTATTTTGTCGCGTCCTTGCGCGGCCACGTCGTGGCTCGCGCTTAAGATTCTCTAAGGGGAACGCGGCTGATTTAATCGTACGCGGATAACAATACCCGCGGCTGCACGCGACTCGGCATATTGAACTTTCGCCGCGTGAGCAGAAACAGAAATGGCCGTTTACCAACCGATAGCGCGCCTTCTTTATACATATGTATACATATATATATATATATATACTTATATACTTACATATGTATATATATGTGTACATACATCGAGAGAATCGAGGGTCGGAGTTAATCGTCCCTCGTAACACTTGCACCTGCTGGAAATATTACAATCGCGAGGGACGATCGGTTTGCTCGTTTTCGAAGCTGTTTTCATTCATGCCGACGCTTCGCAGAGGGAGGGAGGAGGAGGAGGAGGAGGAGGAGGAGGAGGGAAGGAGAAGTTTAACGCGCGTATCGCGGAATGGGCGAGAGGAACGGGCGCCAAGTGTGCACCGATCGATCGTCTCACGTTTTGTCCGATGTTACGATATAAATTCGTTCTCCCTCCTCTTCCTCTCTTTTTTCTCCTCGCGATGGAGGATCGCAGGGATGTCGTTTTGTTTTGTATCAAATTCGCGCGAGTCGAGAACGAGAGTCGTGGATCGGTTAAGCGAGTGCGTGGAAGAGAAGAGGAGAAGAGGCGGGAGGAGAAGGCTTTTAACCGATAACCGTTTCTCTTCTCCTCCGCGAGATCGAGGAGATCCTTTCTTTTTCTTTCTTTCTTTCCTTTCCTTTCCCTTTCTTCTTCCTCTTCCTCTTTCCTCTCGAAGATTCGTGAATGAATCTTTTGTAAGAGAGAATATACATTTCGCGTACATCGGGTAGATCGGTTACACGTGCATCGAGTTTTGTCCTCGAGGATGGCTTCGAAGTCGTGTCTCGCCGCTTGCATCGCGAAAGAGGGGCGTCTAATCCAAGGCTGATTTACGAGAGAGAGAGAGAGAGAGAGAGAGAGAGAGAATTGAGGGGCGAAAGAAAAAAAAGGAAGAAAAAAGATCGATCCGCCGCGAGACGGAAACGAGGCTCGCAACACCCGGGACGAAACGATTATTTACAAGGAATCATTCATCGAGTCCCTTTTTAACGGTGGAACGATGGTGCGCGCCGGGGCTAATTTTAGCCGATAAAACGCCGCCAGAATGCGTCCATTGTTCGCCAACAGTCTCGGGGAAAATATGGTATCGTAGATTCGTAAACATTCGTAATATTTCGCGGGATCGCGATGATCGACCATCGACTGGATACGATCCTCGATACTCAGAGTGTTCTCGATCCAGGGAAGGAACGCGTAGAAGACGTTGAATTCGACGGATTAGCCTAGCAATTCTGTTATTCTTCGTCAATAGGCGGCGGACTCGCATCGAAGGGGATGTGAGAAAAGAGCGGTGGCAGAGACGGGGGCAGGGCAGGGTGGAGGAGGATATACACGTATTGGCAGGACGCGCACTCAGGAGTTAAAATCACTCGTGGCTCGCGGAAAACATTCATTTGCAAGAGCAAACATTCCTCGCTATTTATCGAGTGTCAGAGGGAATACCTGCGGCCCATTTTCGTATCGAGCGGGGCTGAAGGGACCGACCGGGCGTGTGCGCGCGCGTGGAAGGAAAAGAGACGAAAAAAAACACGGGAATCGAGCGCAACAAAAACATAACTTTCCGCGATGGCGGCGCGAAGGGTGCTCGAGGAACGAGTGGTCCTTCTCTAGTATTCCATCGGTGTTATATAGCTCGTCAGATCGAATGTTTGTTTTCAGAAAAATAGACAGAAACGAGACGGGGTAGTACACGCGAGCGCGTTAACACTCGTCGAGGCAACCCCCGCGAACCCTCCGTTGTTGTAGCACGCATTGACGAACGAACGGCCGAAACGTCGCGTAGCTTTTTTTTTCCCCCCCCTTCCTCTTCCTCCCCTCCCCCTCTCTTCTCCGGCTTTGTTCTATCTTTTATTATTCCATCCTGTAGGAGCTTTGTTTTTTAATACTTTTGTCGATCGAATAGCACCCATGCGAGGGAGGGGAGGCCGTATTTTTTTTTTTTTTTTTTTTTCGTTTACCTTCGAATCATCCTAGAACGAATTCATTAGAAATATCGATATCATTTTTTCCTTTCTTTTTTTTTTTTTTCCAACGATGGTCGGCTATCAATTTTCGAATAATAATACGTAGCGAACCAATACATTTATATATATATATATGTGTATATATATAAAAAACGGAAGTTCTCGATCGGTGAAAGGCTGTGAGAGGTAGAAAGGATTCCACGACACCTTTTTCTTTCACGCTATCTCGCCGTTTCGTTTCGTCGTCTCTCGGCGAAACGTAGCAACAACGCCCAACTAACTTTATTCCGTTCGATCGAGCCCCATTTCCTTCCTATCCACGCCTCCATCGCGTATCCACGCGCGTTTCTTTAACGCGCGCCACGCTTCTCCACGATTCGTTCTTCGCCCGGATAAGGGTCGAATCCGGTTTATCGGAATCGTTAGCATTCTCCATGGGTTGAGGACGATCCAAGATCGTTCACCGTGTTCCTCTTCTACACGTGGATCGCGGTCATCGACTACAATCGACCGATTCACTTTCGACACTCGCCAACGCTGGCAAGGTTGGGGAAGATCGTGGCAACGATACAGAAGAAGAAGAAGTGGTTGTTGGCACGCGCTTCTCCCCATCAAGAAGATAAATCAATCGGATTTATTCCCACGAGTTGAGGAACGATCGTTTCCAAAATTTAACCCGAATTCTAACGGAATGAATAATCGGAAACGGGAAAGAAGGGTATCGCCTCGTTTTCGCCGGCCAAGTTTCTCGGCAAAACAACGGATCGGCCTCCCGTCGAGCTGATCGCGAGATTTTCCGCGAACGAGCAAACACGCAGAACGTCTTACGTTCTCGTTGATACGGAGCAACACTCTCTCTCTCTCTTATCGTCAGAAGTCACACGATAAACCCGTTGACGTTTATTTTCCAAATACATACGTATATACGTGTATGTATATATATATATACGTGTTCTTGATTGCCGCGAATCGTCACGGCAATCTTTTAATTTTGATTTTTCTGGACGAGAGATCTCCAGAAGAGAGAGAGACCTTTCGTTTTCGATTCGAAGGATACTCGATAATCGATGGAAATGTACGCGAGAATTTGCACACAATTAAAGATTATTCCGCGAACAATCGGGGATATATATATATATATATATATATATATACACATCATCCATGGAAGAAGCGAGAGGATCGTTCGGCCGCGTGTTTTATCGCGCGTTGTAATAATTGCATGCAAATGGGAGCACAAGTCGAACGCCAAGTTCGATAAGTTTCTACCGCTGGTGCGCGCAGCTGGTTTAAAAGTCGATCGAATATAACAGAAAGAAAGCTGGGACGGAGGAGGAGCAGAAGAGAGGGGGAAGGAGAAGGAGGAGGAGGACGAGAAAGGAAAGGATTTAACAGGATTGTATTCCGCGTCGATTGAAAAGAATTGAACGTGCGACAAGTACCTCTGAAATAAGCAAAGTTCCACAGACCGATCATGTGTAGTTCTGGTGGTCCAAGTCGGGAAGCCGGGTTAGCGGAGCTAAACGGGAACCAATCGTGTTATTCGCCGCGATTGACTTTATACTGTCCAATAACGATCCGGGATCACCAGCCGATGGCGATATCCTCGTCATGTCAACCGGCGAAAATGATCCTGTTTCGATGACGACGCCAAAGAGGAATATCGCGATAAACCTACAGCAGAGATAACGTTCACTCTTGCCGCGCTCGATAACTCTCTTCTCCCCCTTCCCTCTCTCTCTCTCTCTCTCTCCCTCTCTCTTTGTTCGTTCGTCGCTACTTTTTTTTTTTTTTTTTTTTTTTTTACCTCTTCGTTGTATTTTTTTTTTCACGAAACTAGATTACAATTCGACGCTTCGTAGAAAGGGAACGAATCAGAGAGGGAGAGAGAAAGAGAGAGAAAGGATTTTATCTCTTCGATTTCTTCGAGATTTCTTTCGGTCGGATGCATCACCGCGCACTTTTTCCTCGAAAAAAAGGGGGAGGGGGGGAATGAAAAAAGAAAGAGAAAGAAATGTTAAACGATCGATACAACAATGATCGATACGATCAAGAAGAGGCAACAATTTCGAACGGCGTGAAACTAAGGAAAATTTCGAAAATTTCGTGCACGCATAGTTGGTACACCCGAAACACCGTTGCTCCGTTACGGAAGCTCGCCGTTCGACATTTAACGCGAACACGAGACCCGAGGTAGCGTAAGCGCAACACGATATTCAAACGACGTGGAGCGCGCCTCCTCGACGGCGTCGTCCAATCGAACAGCGACAAGAACACTCGAACAACCGCGATGAAACAGAACTCTCTTTCTCAACGTACTGCAACGAGGATGATCGTCCATTTTCCACGAGCGTTGCTCGATCGTACGTTGCACACGATCGACGACCTGTATGCGTTCGACTCGACCAACATCAACAACAATAACAACAGCAACAACAACAACAACAACAACAACAACAACTGATTTCACTGATTTCGTTCACGTATCGCGCTCCCGATGCAAAAGAACCGATCGAGGGAACCGTATCCGTCGATCGGCGTCCACAAACACGTTCAACATCCCGTCGTTCGGCGAGCAATGCACCAAAAAAAAAAAAAAAAAATAAGAAAAGGAACGAGACTACTGCGACTCCGTTTTCGAACGATTCACGACGGGCACCACGATCGCGGATCTCTGCCGACGATCCGATTTCTCACGAGGGACCTTCTCTCTCGGTCACGAGCAACGCGATCATCGCGCACAATTTCTCTCCTCTCCCGTGGTCGTCGCCAATGTTCACCTTGACCAGCCAGGCCAGAAGGCCCGGTAGCAGCAGATCGGGCTCGATCGTATATACCACCGAATACGTATATTATACGTATATATACGTATATACATATATATATACACGTATATGTACGCGTGACACGAACGAAAACGAGAGAACGAAACGAGATCGGAACGAGATCGGTATTCGAAGGACTTCGCGGCGAGAGTCTCGTAGTCGTGGAGCAAGCACCACGAGCCCAGTACCCTCGAAAACTGATTGCTCCCGGAGAGAGAGTGTTTCGTCACTCTGCACTGGCGAGACGATAATTTCAGAGGCGATTAGATGACCCAACACCGACGATAGTGTAACGAGACCGTATTTTGCGGATCAGCAGCCTCTCTCTTACTCGCTCGCTCCTATACCGCCCCGATCCCTCGCTCTTTCGCTCACGCCTCGCGTCTCTTTCTTTCCGTCTCCGTCTCCCTCCCACTTGCCCACGTTTCTCGCTCGCTCTTCCCTCCCCCTCCTCGCGCTCTTTCTCTCGCACACTTTTTCCTTTCTCGGGTTTTGCAAATCGCCGAAGCGGACACGATCACACCGACGGATACCGAGATTCTTCACGGTTCTCCCTCTTCTCTCTCTCTCTCTCTCTCTCTTTTTTTATCCCCCGCCTTCCTCCTCCGGTCTCTATTCTTCTCCTCTCTCTCTCTCTCTCTCTCTCAGACTCTTTCTGTTCGCTGGGGTTCCTTCACGATTCCCCGACTCCTATCCCTATACCGTGTTCACCTAATACCCGTTTTCTTTTTCTCTCTCTCTCTCCCTTTTTTCTCTCCCTTTTCTCTCTCTCTCTTTTTTTTTCGGAGCACTGTTCTCCACGAAGGCGATGACGATGACCGGAATGGAGAGACGCACGGAGCACACACCGGTTCGAGGAGGAAACGTGATTCGTACGGTAACGCTCTACTCTAGTTCTCTCTTTCCCTCCTTCTCTACCGGAATACTATAGGAGCACACACGAGTTTAGAAGCGGGCACGTGTCTAGCCGGCAGCGTGTTTTAATCAGTGTTGGAAGAGCACTTATCCGTTAGTAGGTGCTGGCGCGGTAGTATCTGTCTTTGTCTCGTGTGTGTGTGTATATATATATATATATATATACACGCCACGGATGTTCCGTGGGTGTGCACGCGTGCGTGTATTCACATACGTGTGTGCGTGTGTGTACATTGTGTGGGGGAGTCGTCGTCGTCGTCGTCGTCGGTCGGTGGATCAGGAGGGAGCGGACAAAGTTGCCGAGAGAGAAACGAACGGAGATAGAACGCGTGTATACGCTGGTAGTTGGGTAGTTGAGTGTTGGTGGGTATACGGTGTGTGCCGGTGTAAGTGTGTTGGGGCGAGCCAGAGCGAGGGAAGGAGGGAGGGCGGGAAAATTCGAAACCGCGCGTATACAGCGCGCGCTCGCGATGACGTAGTTTTGGCAAAACGTGGACGACGCACAGGTGGCCAAACGATTCGATGCGTGTGATTTTTCATTCACGGGATTTGATTGTCGTGGTTAAATAACCCGATGATGATCGATTTTTTAATTTACTCTTTTCTCTCTCTCTCTCACTCTCTCTCTTTCTCGCTCTCGCTCTCGCTCTCGCTCTCTCTTTCGCTCGCTCGCTCTCGCTATCGCTCTCGCTCTCGCGCTCTCTAGCTCTCTCGCTCTCTCTCTCTCTCTCTCTCTCGTTTGCGGGACATCGATGATTTCAACGAAGAAACGGTTATAATATATTCCGGTGTAGTGGATTGCTGGTTGCTGGTACTCACCGGAGTTGTAATATTCCTTAAAGTAGCGTGTCGCCGCACGCTGGACGATCGAGTAATATAAGTTCACGTACGACGTCGACTGGTTCTGTGCGGAGAGCGCCATTTACACTGCTTTTTCGTCGCGCGTTTTTCCTTTTCACCGTGTCGAGATATATATATATATATATATGTATATATTTTTATATATATATATATACACGTATGTACACGTATATATATATGTGTGTGTGTGTTTGTGTGTGTATGTTTGTGTATGTATGTATGTATGAATATATTTTTTTTCCTTCTCTTTTTCCTTTTGTTCCTTCTGCCTCGTCTTCTGTACGGACGATATTCACGTACACGTATACACGCGCGTGTCCGTACCGCGTACGTATATACGCGTGCACGTAGGTGGTTAGGTGTCGTATAGAACGTAATGTAGATTCGAAGCGCGCACGTTCGCGTGATCACGGCGGGCAAGATGTGACGTGACGAACGACAAACGCGCGAAACGTGTGTCCCGTCTCTGGCTCTCGTTCCTTTCGTTTTTTCCTCTCTTTTCTCTTCTTCCTGTGTCTCCTGTGTCGTTCTTTTTCCCTACCACGTCGCGATCCCTCCGTTGTGACACGATATCGTTCCCGTGATGATCGCGGCCGTGAAAAAAAAACTTTTCGGTTATTATTATTTAGTAGCCGAAGAACGAAAGAGACGCAACTTTTAATTTTTCTTTCTCCGTTTTCCTTTTTTTTTTTTTTTTGGTCTTTTCCCTCGGTTCTTCTCTCTCTCTCTCTCTCTCTCTCTCTCTCTCTCTTCTTTCTTCGTCCTTTTTTCTCTGTCTCTCTCTCTTTCTCCTCCTCGACCGGTCCTCCCTTTCGATCACGTTTTTCCCGGTTACGGCCTTCAAGCAGCGAGACGGTCTCGCATGCCGGCTAGAGGCCCGCGACTTTGATCCTCGGCACACTCGCTTTCAGGTTACCCGCGCCGGTAGACACAAACTCGGTAGACTCGGCCTGAGCCCCCCCGAGTAACTCGCCAAGACCGAGACACTGGCGAGCTGCAGCGTTGCCACACTTCCGTCGCCGCGGTGCGCGCTCCCGGAGTGGGGATTTCTGGACTGGTTCGGGTTTGGGATGGTAGACACCGTGGTCGGGAGAGGACGAGCGGAGAAGGTGCCGGCGCGGCGTCGAACCAGTGGTGATGGCGGCAGGGGCGGATTCACGCGGCTCCGGTTCCGTACACGCGCGCCGTCAAACCCGACCGACCGATTCTTCTCTTTCTTCCACCGATACGAGGGGCACCTCAGGTGTGCGCCTCGAGTCGAGTAGGGACGGAGAACCCCTAGATATCTCTCCCTCGTTCTCCGTGTCTCCCTCTTTGGTTATCCACTTTGGTCCTTGGGTTGTTGCAACCGGTACGGTTAAATTGGGGTAGCGTGACGGGCAAAATTTTCTCCACGGCCTCGCATGCAGACGATTGCCGGTCAACGAGTTCCTCTTGATTTTGTCGTTAATTGGACGGTGTAGCGAATTTATACTTTGTTCGTGAGTCGATTACAGAGTCCTTCCTGGCCGAGTCCTGGTGGTACCTCACCGTGCCTTTCGAACTGTCTCTTCGAAATCGACCGAAGCTACCGCGTTTCGGAGTACGAGGAGGACCGGTTCGAATAATTTTCGAAGAATCGCCCGCTCGTACCAGGGGAAAACTCGATCTGTCAGCCGCGTTCGAGATTGAAATTAAAATCTCGTTCCCGAGAAGAGAGAAAAAAAAAGAAAAGGAAAAAAGTACGCGCGACTTAACTTTCCTCTCACCGAACAATCTCGCGGAATCAACGTCGGTGGACATTTCTATCTGCCGTTGTCAAGTATAAATACAACTTTCCCCTGTTACCGATCTTACGAAATCGGTTTAGAAATCGGTGGTGGAATGCAGGGGCGGCGAAATGCAAAGTTCGCCCCTGGCGAACGGAGAGAAGGGTGGTGGTGGCGACGGCGATGGTGGTGGCGACGGCGGAGGCAGTGGCAGTGGTGGCGGCGGCGGTGACCGAGCCGGAGGAGAGGACGCGTCCCAGGCCAGAAAAGGAGAGACGGAGCGGCGGAGTCGTGGGAGGGAAGGAGAGAGGCGAATGGAGTCGGAGCAGCGAGGAAGTTATGTCCGTTGCACGAGCGTGGAAGGGATTTGATAGCGCGCGTGGTGGGGGATGTGGGGTTGCGTGGTGGGGGGAGTTTCGGCGGAGAGGAGGTTTCGGAGTGGGGGCTCTTCCAGTCGGCTTTCCTCCCCCTCGCCTCCTGCCTCCCCTCGCTCGTCTCTCACTCCCCGCGGCCGATGTACCCCTCGATGCGCGGTGCGCCGTGATGCATCGCGCTGCCGGCCGCCTGTGCGAGTCACAAGGTATGCTCGTGCCACGAATACGAACTGCCTCTCCCAAATCAATATCAGTCGTGGAAAAAAAACGCGACTCGGCACCTATAATTGCCGAACTTCCGCGATAACCGTCTCTTCTCTCTGTCTGTTCCGTTCCCTGGCCGCCGCCTCGCCTCGCCGCGGGGGCGACACGGGGGACTCGTCCCCCCTTCCACCCCCGGACCGTCGCCACGTTAGGTTAGGTTTCACGCGCTAGCTTGATTAGGGCCTCCCTCCGTGGCCCACCCCTCCCCCCATGGTATCACGCACGTTTCCCGCCACCCAATGTCCGCGCACGATGATTTTCACTGACTATGCCTGGCCGTGTTGTAGCCACGTGCACCAGCCGCGACACGCTCGCGCCCGCCCGCCGCCCGTTCGAAGGTTATGCCTGCTGCGAAAACAAAGCAACGGCGGCTGCTGCGCTTTGCTCGAATCGAGATTTCTTTCGTGCACGCCGCGAAAATACAAAGAAGACCCGCTCCGTCTCGCGTCTCTCGGGAAACCAAGTTCAACGTTTCGAGCATTCGATCGAGCTTCGATTCTCTGTCCATCGATCGATCGGATCAGAACAAAGTTTATTTTGTTTCGATCTCGAAACAAAACGTTTCGAGGGTTGGACTTGGATTTCTCCTCGTAATCGAAACAAAGCCGTGGCGAATATCGTGGAAAGGATGTATTTGTTATTGCGGTTGTTCACAATGCACCGTTGTGCTGACCCGATTGCGAGTTATCGGGCGCGGTAACGTCGGGTGATAACGTCGCCGATTCGAACGAGCTTGCCGACTTTCTGGAGGAATCGCGTTTCGCTCGCGCGCCATTTCGCTCTCCGCTCTAGAAATTTTCTAGTACTTTAACTCGAAAACAAATCCACCCCCTTTTGATTTTCATCCATCCTAATACATTCTAAACTCTCTCTCGAAAAAGTCTCTCTCTCTCTCTCTCTCTCTCTCTCTCGATATTTTCCTCCTCGATCGAAACAGACGGAACAAGCTAAAGGAACGAAGAGAAAAAAAACGAGTGGAGAGGATGGAAAAAGTGCGGAGGAAGCGAGAAGAAGAAGAAGAAGAAGGAGGAGGAGGAGAGAGGCAACGGGGCAACGTGCCGGCCCCGAAGTTCTCGGCCACGAAACGAATTTAACGATCGCTCTCGCACATGGAAAGAGGAGAAAGAGCCCGCAAGAGGAATGCCGTCGGTGGCTAGATGGCTGCGTGCCGTCCCAAAGACAGCCGTGCAACCGAGAAGAAAAGTGTGCGTTAACATCGCTTGGAGCGGCACGGCCTGTGCACCCGTGTCCGCCTATATTTATCCGAGGATGCAATATTTGGCCGCGTCTTCTAGAGACTCGACCGGCCACATTCGTCCCAACTTCGAGCGCGCGGATGGGCGCATGAACGAACGAACGCAGCCTACACCTATCTCTCTCTCTCTCTCCCTCTCCCTCTCCCTCTCCCTCTCGCTCCCACTTTTTTTCCCCACTCTTTCTCTTTCTTTCTTTCTCTTCCACCATCTCCCTCTCCCCTTTCTACTCTCCCTGCTCACGGCTCTTTCTTTCCCTCTTTCCCTCTTTTTCTCTCTCCCGTATCCTCCTCTCTCTCCCTCCCTCCCTCCCTCTCTCTCTTTCTTTCCCTCTCCTACTCCTTCCATCCTTCTCTCTGCTCCTTCTTCTGCTTTATCACAATGAGCGAGCGCGTGTGCGTGTCCGTGTCGTTAGGCAGTAGCTGTCGGTGCAGGCGTGGTTGGTTCCTTGCCCTCTGTCGCGTATTTATATCTAGCGAGTAGAGCGAATGCATTGCGGCTCGCTTCTTGTTTGCCGGGACCCGCTTCTCTTTCTCCGTTCCACCATCGCCCCGACCAATATCCCTCTCTCGTTCCCTCGCGCGCGCTCGCTCGCCCGTCCGTCCGTCCGTCCGTCCGTCCGTCCGCTCGCTCGCTCGCGGCTACATGCTCGCGCGCACTCGCACACCCGCTCGCTCGCTCGCTCTCTCGCTCACGCACACCGCGGCCCCGCCAAACCTGCTCCTCGAGCAACGTTAACGCCTAGCACCGGCTAATCACCGGGGATACCATGATTTTTCCCTCCCGATCGATTTTCCTTCCTCCTCTTTTTCGATTTTACATCACGACACGATTCGATTCCCCTCGCTTACGATTCCTCCTCTCATGGGAGGATGTTATAATCGATCCTTTCGCGATTCTTTTCGCACCCGATTTTCATGAGAGGGGAGAGAAGGAGAGACGCGATCTTTATACGGAGTTCAAAAGTTGGGAGCATACGGTGTCGGCAAAAAAAGTGGAGCGAAACGGGGGAGCGGTCGTCGTGTTGGTCGTGGGCTTCCATTATGGCATCCTTGGTCGCCGCCGTATTACCATTCACTTTTTGTTCTAACCCAGGGCCCTCTCGGGCGTACGCCCGTTAAATTCGCCGCGGAAGAAAGAAGCCCGAGCGTTTTAGAGCGTTGTCCTCTAGCCTCTCCTCCCTAGCGGCTAGCGGTTCGCGTGACGAGTTATAATTTTCCTGTTGTACGAGCCAGCGTTGTTGTTGTTGTTGTGTATATATATATATATATATACGCGGCCAATTTCGGAATCTTTTTCGATTTTAACGCGGCGGCCTCCGTAATTTTACGACATCCGCCGCCGCTGCGCAACGCGCGGTGACGCGTCGATCGGCGACGGGCGGAGAAGATTAAAATAACGTGTAATCGCGAGATTACGCGGTTGCCCTTCCCAGCTCTTTCCATTCCTTCTTGCCCTCCCTCCCTTCCCTCTCCCTCGCTGCCCACCGTCGTTTCGCGGAAACGACCGATTTTTTCCCCGATCGTTTAATCGCGTTTTTCCTGTACACAAACGTGCACGTAACGTTTTTTTCCTTTCCTTCTTCTTCTTTTTTTTTTTCTTTTTTTTTCTACTTCACATTGGATACTCGCGAACACACAGGCTCGGAATCGTAAAATCGTTGATTGTATTCGATGAAAATTTCATAGTGCGAGGGGAAAATTATGGTGATTGTTGAATAATCGTTGTTGGTTGTGCAGACGAGAGTATACCACTACGGAAGAGGAGGATGATGTTTTACGGTAAAATAAGGATATAATTAAGAGTTGGACTTCTTAAGCCGCTAAATAGTCGTTAATTTATAATAAAATATTTGTATCGTAATTTTCATAACTACATAAATTTATTCGTGTGTATTGCCAATTCCACTTAACGTCCAGTTATTTGGAGACTGTACACGCACTCTTCTATTTGCATTCCCTTTAGGCTCGCGTATATATGTCTGAAGCTGGATAATATAATAAACGCGTGCGTAAATCGGTGACAAATTGGCAACCGAGTCGTTCGTTTTCCAAAGAATTCGTCGATATTCTCGATCGTGCATATATATATATACAGATATCTTCTCGCAATTTTCGCCGATTCTCGAAAGCACCACCTCGACTTTTGCCTCGACTTGTGTGCTATTTACGAACGCACAGGTTTCCTCGCGGAACGAATTTCTGCGGCAATCGGCGGTATTCGATTATTGGTAATTAAGCAGTCGCGCTTATTACGAGATAAAGGAAGGGGCAATGGCTCGTAGCCGCGTCATAAACATCCAACGCGTTTCCCTATCCACGCCATTTATACGTACACGTAAGTGAGAAACGACACGCACGCAACACCGTTCCGTGGAAAGAAAAAAAAAAAAAGGAAAAAAGGAAAAAATATGTTTCGTCGCCGGCAGGTCTGTGCACGATCCGCGGAATCCGCCGCGAAACGAAATTCAACGGCCTCGCGGAGACGAGAGATCCGTCGTTGGAATTCGTGTTTCGAGAACGAGCATGGCAGTTTCTCGCGTCTCGCGAAATATCCGTGAAAACAATGGCGAATTCGGGATTACAGATCAGGCATTTCACGCACGATTTTCGAAAATCGTAAAACTCGATCTTTGTCAAAAGAGACGTTCGTTTCGTCGGCGCGCGAAAAGTCTGCGCCTCTCGCGGACGACAATCGCTTTAAACCGATGGCGAAAAGACGATTGAAGGAAAAAGTAGAGTAGATTGAAATGGGGAGGAAAGTAAAAAAAGAAAAGAAAAGGAAAGAAAAGAGAAGAAGAAAAAGGTAAAGAAAAAGGCGGTAGAAGATGACAAGCTGTCGTGGCTCGTAGTAAAGGACGACGGAAGGAATGGTGCCTCTTTAAAGTATCGGGAGCAATCTCCCTCGGTTGCCACTGTTACAATTTCAAACAGTCCTGCGTTTCATTTATTTTTTATCGGGGAGAAGTTTGTTGACCTTGCAGTGCGAAACGCCAGGAATACATTGGAGGAGGCACAAAAGTGGGGTAGAGTAGACGATGGTGGTGGCGGCGGCGGTGGTGGCGGTGCTGGGGGCGGTGGGGTAAGAGACGTCAGGGTTGTGCGAGCCAACGCCACGGTGGTGAGGGTTGCTCGACCGGAGTGGGATGAATCGGACGGCGAGCAAGTTATTTCGCGCGAAATGTGCATTGGCCGAATTTGGCCTCGTGATTCTTTTTTTTTCTTTCTTCCTCCTCCTTCTTCTCCTCCTCATCTCTTTCTTTTTTCTTCTCTTTTTCTGTCTCTCTCTCTCTCTCTCTCTCTCTCTCTCCTCTTCCCCTGCCCGTCCAAACCGAAACTGCTCCTTCACGTTCGACGGAGTTTTCGCCACGCGTTTCGTCTATCTTATCGCGAAAACATACCGATAGGTCGCACGTCGAACAAACGCGTTTTATCTTCGCCACGTATATACTCACGAATATTTCACCGTTATAGAAGGTATTCAATCATCATCGGCGCGAAGAAGTGACGCGTGGGTGGGACGCGTGTCCTCGCTGCCACGCGAAATTAGGCGGCCCATTGACATCCGGCCAACGTAGTAGTAGTAGTAGTAGTAGTTTCCTTTGTACGAGAGACGGCTCAGGGCCGTTGGGGGATCTCGATCCGAGGAAATCTCTCGAGCCGAGAACGAGAAATCGTGAAGATTCCTCTCTTCTCTCTCTCTCTCTCTTTGTTTCTATCGTGAAGAAAAAAAGAAACCGAGTAAGGTAATCTCGCAAATTTGAAAAGTGAAAGTGTTACTACTACGTGCGCTATTAGCGAAATGATTCGGGAGTGATTATCGCGGGACGGAAATCCGTGGAGGACAAAGAAAACCGGTGGTTTCACTTTTCGTTCGAAATTATCGGCGAAAGATGACGGAGCCGAAACCCGTGAAAGCGTCCAACTTTATTGCAAACGTGGCCACGTGGCACACCGCGGGACAATGATACTTCGCGTTAAGAAGTTATTACGCGAAGAAATGGCGTTCACCGCGGTTATAATTATCGGCCGTGAAACACACGATTCCCGGATAATAATAACGTGGCCCGGAAAGGTAGCACGGGTTGATGTCTCAGGTATTAATCGCGCCGGGTTACGGCGATATTATCGCGGAAATGAACGCGCGCGTGAAACACGGCCACTAAATTAAAACCCGTCCTTGCCCGAGTGCCGTGTTTTTCACGGGGACAATCCCCGGTTGCACCGCGATGAATCAAACTAATTAAATCATTCGCCTACGCGGTACAATTATTTCGCTTTAAATCTCGGCTCGACCTCGGCCCGACCAATTCCACCCTCCACCCGATGCGATTCTCCTCTTTTTCTCTCTCTCTCTCTCTCTCTTTCTACGGGCAATCAAGAGAGGCGAAAAATCTTCTTAGAAGATCCACTCTCTCCTCCTCCTTCTCCTCCTCTCTTTACCTTTGCCTTTCGAATCACGAAGTTGGTGGATAACTCTGTTCCACTCCCTCGAATCTTTCGTAGGTAGGTATATACGAAGTTTCACCGGACGGAGAGGATAATCTTCCTTGGTTTTTAGGTCACTCGGCGAAGAGATGTCCAAAATTGAAAGTGTGTACCGGTTGGGAGGGAAACCAGCCTAACCGTGGTTAGGTTAGGTATCGCGCGCGTGTGTGCGTGTATATATGCGCGCGCGCGCGTTTCGTCTGGCCACGTGTTGTATCTTTCGGTCCGGCTCGTTTAGGCTCCGTTTCGCGAGTTTTTTTCACTTCACGAACGAGGCCCCGAGCTCCGAAGCCCCTTGAAACCGAATTTAGAGCGTGTAGTAGTGGTGAAAAGATGTATAGTTGCGCCGGTTGTTCAGAGGCGGAGAAAGAGAGGGGAGGGAAAAGAGAAGAGAAGAAGAAGAAGAAGAAGAGGAGGAGAAGAAGGAGGAGGAGGAGGAATAAGAGGAAGGAAGAAGGCGTTTCGGAACTCGCGGCTGAACGGCCAATGTAGAAGATTCGTTATGCGCCATGCCGCACGAAAGATACGCTCGTACGACGAAACGAAGGAAAATTATGAGCGTGCGCTAACGTGGAGTAATATTTAATGCGGCAGAAAATTCTGCCTCGGCCCGACCAACGTCGCTAAATATTCGTGATTTCTCTCCGCTCTTTCTTTCTTTCCTTCTCCCCGATCCTTTTCGTCTTTTTCGCTTCGTTTAATTTCTTTTTTTCTTTCTTTTTTTTTTTTGCCCCCTCTTCCTCTCTCGCGATTCGTTGGCAGAGAGAGCTCGAGCCACGCAATTAATGGCGTTAATGCGTTTTAACACAGGCAATTAATATCTTTGGTTAGGCAAACAAATGTTTTTCGGTGGCCAGTCGATGCTCGCTCACGAGTGCATGGGAATGCACTCGTTCGGAACGGGCACGGGTTTTGAAGTGTAAATTATGATGGGCCAGACGATTGACGTGTTGCGATAATTAACACGTAATAATATACCGTTAATATTCTTTTGCAATCGCATATCCTGTATAATATTCATAGATATTTTTTTTTTCTTTCTTTCTCTCTTTCTTTTTCCGTTCCAGCGCCACTGCTGGTTGCATAATACCGCTCATTAAGCCCGCAATCAGATTGAACCGCGTTGGATGCCCGCCGTTTATTTTGTATTCCAACATTGTATCTATTTTCGCGCGTATTCATAAGGGAGCGCGAGCGCGAGCCCGAGAGCCCGCTAATGCCGATTAAAGTGATGGCCGAGCGCGAATTCTCCTCTCTCTCTCTCTCTCTTCCCGTTACGATTATTTCTCCTCCTTCTCCTCTTTCTCTTTCCTTCCCACTATATCCCCTCGAAACTATCCAACCTAATCATTTCATCGTACACAATGCAACCGTCACCGATGGTGATTTCAAGGCAAAGCAAACCTTCTACCACGATTCGATTCCTCTCTCACTTGCAATAAGATCGATCGTTGCTCGCGTTCCTCTATACACACTCCAGGCCACGTCTTTCATTCACCGCGACCGGCAGGCGTCACCTAGAGAGAACCAATAAAGACGGCAACGAAACGAAACGCGAGGAATGTGACGGAGGTGCACGTATCGAATCCCCTCCCCCCCTCCTTCCATTACCCGCGAGGAGTAAGATCTGCTTTTATTCAACGGCAGTGCGAAAGAAATCCGAAGGCATAATAATTAAATCGCGTCGGGGTAAACGATCAAACGTTCTTCGTCCGTGGAAGGCAACTTCGCCGGCGATGGGAAAGGGGGGTATCGCGATGGAAAGAGGGGATGCGAAGGAGCGGAGAGCGGGAGGAAGGGATCGAGGAGCAGCGCGGTGTGAGGAGTAAGGAGAGAGAGAGAGAGAGAGAAGAGGCTGTCGTGGCTTCGTGTGCATAATTGCCGTGATTATGGGTGTGTCAGTTCGGCCCGTCTAGGTGCATTCACACGCATTCGGCGGCTCTAGATGCAGCTGATCCGGCGGGTGCGTGTAACGGCGCAGCAGCACCGACGCAGCGGAAGCGCTGGCAACCGCGCAACGGCGCAGACCGATGCGCAGCATCATTATCTGGAGCGCTGCTTAGCGAGGAGCATCATCCATGTTGCTCGTTAACTCGCGTGCATCTCATATGAATAAACTTCTTTAATTATCGCGAGGCGACCGCTCGGGGGAAATGTCCGCCTCGCCTTCGCCGTCCTCCTCCTCCCCCCCTTCCGCTCGCGATTTTTCGACGAATTCCTCCCTACCTTATCCGTTTCGTCGTGTATACCGTTGCCAATGAAACATTCGAGATCGCTTTACCGCGAGAGATCTACGCATCGTTCGATACGCGTCGGGCAACCATTGCTCGTTCGGTGGCGCGCACCGGCGCATGCGCAGACGGCGGCGCGCGTCGGTGACGCGGTAAAAATTGAAATCGCTTTATCGCGTCTTTCGCGAGTTATTTTCGATCGGAACTTTTTTTTTTTCTCTCTTTCGTTTCTCGTTAACCTTTTCGCGTTCACGGATGAGATACCCCGTTAAGTTAAGAATCTCGAAACACACACAAGGGTGGAGGAGGGGGAATGAAAGAAAGATTCCATTGCGTTTCGCAATCTCTTCGCGAAGAGAAGAATCACGTGTTTACGTATCGAAAGAAATCATCTCCCCCCCTCCACCTTTTCGGAGAGGGGGTAACGAGTGCACGCGGTTCGCCAATTTGGCAGGGATCGTTTGCAGGGATCGTGGCGCGAAAGTTGGGCCGGGCTCGCTGATTTACGATAACAGCGGAAGGGAACACCGCGTGAAACGGGGAGGAAATTTGGCCCCGGCGAGAAAATAACGTCTTGAACGCGTCGTTGCTCCAATTTCCACGGGCTAGTGGCGCAGTTTGGTGCAGTCCAACGCGGGGAAAGAGAGGGAGGGAGGGAAGGGTTGGAAAGGGAAAGAGAGGGGAAGAGGGGAAAAATCGGGAGGGCAAGCGTATAACACGTTTATGCATTTTCCTGCCAGTAATACACCGAAATCGATAGCAGTAATTACGTAGAAAGCTCTGCGTGTCGTCGATATGACTTACTGCGGCCGGCTACTTTTTGCGGACTTGGATCGGCGGACCGATCACCGTCCAGGATTATTTCGCACGGAGAGGAAACACAGCACGATCATCGGACGACGTTCTCTCCGACGATCGCGCGCGTGTCGTCGAGAGATATCTTTGTAAAGAAACTTGCGTAATTACGAATCTTCCGTCATTATCGTTTATACAGATTATCATTATCGCGCAAAGTTCCCCCGCGATATCGGTCGCGGTCTGTGTGCCGCTTATCTCGTACCACGCGTTTCCCACTTTCGCATTTTTCGACGGTACTGCGCGCGCGGCGCGGCGCGGAGCGGCGGTCAGGTAGCGCGTAGGGTGTAACGTTGATTTAAAAATAACGTGTAAAGCGAGATGAGAAAGATGGCCGCGATTACGCGACACTACGTGATTCCTAAGGCTGGCGAGGCGACGTTTAAAAAAGAAAAAAGAAATTCTTGCCGCGCCGTTGAAAACTCGAACATTCGTCAAACGTCGCGAGGAAACGTTTCACGCTCGGTTGAGCGTATTCGCAGGTGCAATCGGGTGTCAATCGGTATCTACGGTGCGTACGTACGTGTTTCGCGAGATATCGTGAAAAATCTCTCGAGATCCGCGAGTATTAGAGTAAAAAAAGAAAAAAAAAAAGAGAGAGAAAAAGAAAAGAAAGAAATCGTTATCGCCGGATAAATCGCTCGATCGAATCGTTATTTACAACTTTCTTCTCCGTGAAAACGCGGGGCCTCTCGATGATATAGAGAGGAAAGAAACGCGATGCCGCGAGAGATAGGAGCGAGCGATTAATCGCGCGGAATTAAAGTTTTCCCCGCGAATTATCCCCGCGGTAAATACACGTTACACGATTTCATACCGGATAAATCGATCTCTCCGATTAATCCAGTTTCCCCGCAACCATCGATCGCTTTCGTCCGATGGGACGAAGGCCCCGTTCCCCCCCCCGCGTGTGTCGATTGACACGCGATCGAGCGTAGAGATCGCGCTCGTTAACTCCGTTATTGCTAATCGGCCGATCGACCATCCACGTGATCGACGGGGATGAGTTACAAAGTTGAATCCGCCGCCATAAGGGCGAATCGAAAGATCGCGCGCGAGCAGAAGCGATCATCCTTCTTTCTTCTCTCTTTTCTTTTCTTTTCTTTTTTTTTGCGACCCTGATGCTTGCGGCCCTGATCGCGATAGGACGCGACCTCGAAAGAGAGAGAGAGGTAGGTAGGAGAAAGGTTGGATAATTTAGAACGATGAAACGATCCGTGCGATTCCGCGGTGATCTTCCAATTAATTTGCCGATTATCTAAGATCGAACTAGGATGAAGGAAAAAAGGAAGGATGAGGTAGGATGTTTCGGCTGACAGAAGATAACGCGTTTCGCGACTTTCTAATTGCGTTCTCGCCGTGACGAGGTTGGCAACCGGCGGAGATCCTTGCTCCCGGCCAGATTCCGGATCTTATCCTGTACCGGTGTCGAGGATATCGTTGGCGAAACCAAAAAAATATATATACATATATACATATATATGAAAGAGGCGGAGTGGCGCTCGCGGGGAGATCGATCGTAACGGGCGTGCACCGTTTCGCGGTCGATCGTCGAAGGGCGGGAAAGCCTGTTTCGAAAAGGCTGTCACTCAGTTTACGCGATCCGGAGTTGGAAACCGGTTCGAAGGCAGGCCGTTCTGGCTTCGGCCCTGGCTACGAAGATCGAACGAGCACCGACATCGGCAGCAACACCGGCAGCACCACCGGCAGCATCTCTGCCGTAACGGAAGCCGCAATAGCCGCATGGATTCTTGTTTTCGCGTTGCTTCTCCATTTTTTCTCTCTCTTTCTCCTCCTCTCCCTCATTCCCTCTATCGCGCTACGCTATTCCACTCTCCTTCCACTTTCCATCTCTCTCTCTCTCTCTGTTCTCCCTCTGCTCCTCTCTTTCTCTCCCTCCGTATCGCTTTCGTCCTCCTTTTTCCCCCGTTTTCCCTATTTTTTCCTATTTTTTTTCCTTTCTTTCTCTCTCTCTCTCTCTCTCTTTTTTTTTTATTATTATTTTTCCTCGTGTTGCTTCTCTTTGCGCGCAAGCTCGTGCATATACGCATCGGCGGGCGTAGCTCTGCTGCCCGCTCCCTGATAAAATCCCACAAAAATCGAGAAGCCGTTAGCTCTCCGGCTAGCTATGGTAACCGAGAGGTGGAACCGGTGCTCAATATAGATTCAGGGAGCAGCCTTTACACGGAGTGCATTCGACGGGAGTCGTTGTTAATGCTAAATGAATTTTAATCCTCGATTTTTGGACGTTCGACGGAACGCCCTTTCGACCCACCTCGATCTCACCGCTCTCTCTCCCTCCCTTCCGCGAGCCCTCCTCTCCCTCCTCCTCCTCTTTCTCCTCCTTCCTCCGACCTCGTCCTCCCTCTTTTCGATTCGATAGAGCCCTGCGATATGCGAGTAATTAAAATATTGACTAATCTGCAATTCCGGATGGAAAATCGTGCACGGTGCATGAACCGAACGTCCATGGTTCATGCTTGAGTCGATTGAATATTCTTGATACATATTTCGCGGATCTGTCGATTTCGCGCATCTGATTACCAAGTGCCGGGATGTTTTATGTATAATGTTGTATACGTGCTCGATCTACGGGGTGTTACATCTCGAAAATCATCCTACGATGAAGAAACGATTTTTAACAATCGAACCTTCCTGCCCTTCCTTCAAACGCGATTCATCACGCGAGTTAATATATTTAATATATTTAACATATTAGGGGAATTATTCGAGGATCGAAAACTTTGGACAAAAATTTATCGCGCCACCTGGTACGTTGTGCCGGGTATAATCATCAGTAGTCCGTGACACTTTTAATTTTCCAGCTTGTGTATACGCGTAATAATAGGTTCAGGGTCCGAAAAAAAAGAGGGGAACTTGGTTTCCTGGCGAGAGTATCGTCTCGAGGGGGAGGAGAAGGCGCGCTTAGTTATTCTTTCCCCTCCGAACACTCGTGTCAATTTCGTTTCGTGAATTTTTTCGCCGCTGTGTAAGAGATACGACGCCGGTGTGCACGTGCGATTCTCTCGACACGGGAGGGAGAGAATGCGTGAAACACGAGAGCGCGAGCCGCGGTTGCAAGTCGGTTGTTGTTGCTCGCGCGAGGAGAAGAGGCCTGCCAATAGTTGGTGCCGGCCGCCTCCTCTACATTCCCGCTCTACAAAGTTAATTACACGGCTGACGCTCGTTAGCGAAAAAAATCGCAAAGGCGATAAATCATAGTGATAACTGAAAATACATTTCTGCTCTGCTAAGCGTAAGTTGCCGTATCTCTGCAAATGCGCAGTGTTCGAAGATATTAACGGACGCTCTCTCGATGCTGATGTTATATATACGAAGAAGAAATTGTTGTTGTTACACGAATTGTTGCGAGCGAATCGAGAAATAAAGAAAGAGAAGAGAGAGAGAGAAACGAAGAAGCAAACACCGCCAATTACTTTTCAACCGACTCTGCTCGATAATATAATCCCGCGAGCACCGATACACACAACGGCCATTAATATTCTAAACGCAAGCCTCGTGTACGCAGCTCGTGTTCCCGATCCACGATCTGTCTTGAAGGAACGCAAGGCGGGCAGATCCGGCCGGCACGAATCGTTCGTACCACCGGAAAGCCCTCGAGTTATAACAGTTTACTACGGCGGATCAACCACTGGATTCGCGTGTAGTTAGACGAGACCGTGGCTAACAATTTGCTCTCGATATCATAGATACCACCGTTACCATCCTACGTGCTTTACGCTTACGATTTTTTTGTTTTTTTTCCTTACCCTCATGGGGAGGGATTCTTCTTTCTTCGAGGATCGTTCGTTACGAATGGACGGATCTTGGTTGATCTCAAGAAGGAGGGGTTTCGTTAAGTTTTGGAGAATTTTTGTAATTTTAAACGTGGAAGTAGCGAGCGAATTATTAAAAGAACACGTTTCAAATAATTATGATACACGGTGGAAATAATTTATACGCGGAATTAATGTATACGGTTTAATCGTTCTTTCGATAATATTTCGTATATACTTCTTGGAGATTGAAGGAGAACGGGGGGGGGGGGGGGGGGGGGAATTGGCGACGAATATAAATTAATAAAATGTATTTCGCCGAGTGGAATATGCAACCGGCTCCACCGACGATAAAACATCAAATGCAATTTGCATCCCAAATTAATCACGGAACACGAAGAATCTTGCAAAACAAATTCGAATATCCATAAGCACCCATATAATTACGCGATCCGGATGCAAACTTAACGAAGCTCGGATGCGAAGCGAGGATAGGAACGGCGAGATACGAAAAGTATCGTCACAGACGAAGGGTTAAAGCGAAAAGAGAGAGTATAGAGAGAGAGAGAGAGAGAGGGGAAGAGAGAAAGAGAGGGGAGGAGAGAGAGAGAGAGGTGCGATGGTCAAAGAGACGAGAGGGGGGAGAGGAGGAGACGAATAAAGTGACAGAGACTCTCGGGCTCGAAAGGAGGGGAAAGGAGAGTGACGTTTCGAGAGATAAAGGTGAGGGGAGAGGGGTGACAGAGAAGATATTCTTGGCAGCGACTGCGATGCAACAACTGTCCCCATCCGTCATCTACGAGGCGAGAGAGGCCCGCCACTCGATGCGTCGTCGTCTCTCGTCTTCTCTTCGAGAGAAACTTCTTCTCATCGTAATCATCGAGATCTCGACCAACGACGTTCGTCGATCTCGTTACCAATTATCAATTTTTTTCGGTTTTGGTAAAAGAATTTCTTTAGACAGAAAGAGAGGAGAGAGCTCGGCCTGGAAACTTTTCGATCCTTCTTCCCGAGGAAGTGCAGCTCTCGAGTCGGTTTGCTTCGACGTTATATTTGTTCTACCCGCGTTTCGGGCGCGCGGGAATCCATCCAAAAGGCGAGGACCAGGTCCGGATGGAATTATTGACTCGTTATAGCATCGCTTTTAGCGCAAGAAACCGAGATTAACTCCGGAATGGATGGCGCCTATATTTAGGCCTTATTCGTGGTCGCCTTGGGGCACCATTATTTATACAAGATCTATGAAGAAGAAGAAGAAGAAGAAGAAGAGGAGGAGGAGGGCTGTAAAAGAGTTCCATTTAAAGCAATTAACAAGACATTCCGTTCCACGCTCGATCATAAAGATCTCCTTGCATACTAATGACCCACGGAACGGACCCACGGACGTCGTAAAGAGCGTCGTCGTTGCAAAGACGATAGAATAAAAAGAAGAAAAAAAGAAAAAGTTAAAAAAATATACAATAAGAGATAAAGAAAAAAGGGAGAGAGGGAGAGAGAGAGAGAAAAGAGAAGAGAGAAAATTGGCGAATCTGAACCTACGGCAATGGTACGGCTCCTCTCTAAATCCGGCCGGTGCGCGGTCTTATTTTAGCGGGCAGCGCGTCAGAATCCACCCCTAGAAGCGGTCCGAATGGAATTCTATTCCAGTTCGACGAACTCTGCGGCCGGTCGCGGCGACGACGACGCAATCCGTGTACACGCGTCAAACTCACCGTGCAACGTGCGTGCCATGTAACGCGCTTCTTCCTTCCACCATCATCCATCCATCCATGCGTCGAACCCCTGACCCGCCGCCGTGTCGTCCGTTCGTCCGTCCCTGAAACAATTCGGCGCGATCATTCGATCGTCCGTCCTCGCTCGATGCGTGCGCGATCGGTGCGTCTCTAAGACCCGTCTCTCTCTCTCTCTCCCTGGTAATGGGTTCTGGCTAGTTGGCGGGTGTACACAGGGTGGTAAGCCGGTTAAGAGAGCGGTGGAAAAGAAAGAGGAGGCCGACGATCGGTCATCCTGATGCATATACGCGTCCGTGACGCGAACACCGGACACACGCACGACCCAGAACGGTTTTAGAGTGGCGAGCGTGTACGTGGCCGCTCACGTACGTGTGCGCGCATCGATTTTACCCGCGTGTGGTGGACGAGATGCACGCACACGCGGTCGTGGTTTTTATATGAAATTGCCGCTCCACCGTACGCTCCACTAGGCCTCGGAATTGAGATAGCGTTATCCGATGACGAGCGGCTATATCGCGCGATATTACCGCTGGAAATTATTAACCATCTCGCGAGGCCGAGCCGACCCACCGATCGAGATCGATGGGATAGGTTTCTCCGCCGATACAAATAGAGTTGTGCGTGTTCCTCGCCTCCCTGCTCCTCTTTTTCTCTTCTCTCTTCTTCTCCTCTCCTTTCTTTTCTTCCCTCCTCCTTCTTCCCTTCCTCTCTCTCGCGTGGATACACATCGTTCCTTTTTGTTTCCCCTCGAAAAAAGGAGATTGAACGTCGGTCGGATGGGAAGGATGTTGGATTCGAGAAGCGCGACACCGATGGATTTATATCCTGATCGTTTAATGTAGTTTATAGAGAGAGAGAGAGGAAATTGGGACGAGTCAAGGTGTCGTGGACACCTTTGCCTGCGTGGACGGACATCGATAGGAAAATGGTTTGAGGAATCATAAATGACGGACATTCGGTTCACGCCGATCTGTTATTAAGTAATTATCCTTGAATTATGATCGCTCCCAGTAGCTCTTCCAAGTAAATTGGACATCGGCCGAGATCTTAGAAAAATGATTTTTAATCGGGAGTGGAGAGATATTAACCTGTTGGCGTATTATATACCCGTAATAAATCCGCCGATGATCCCTGGCAGATATCTTTAAGCGAAATTACGCGCTGCCCACGAATTAATCGCATCGCTCGATGCTGTATCATAGCATCCCCTTTTAGGCTGTGTAATAAGGCTCTCGCGATTTTTAATTCCCCTGGCTGGGGAGAAACGCGATAGACACAGAAAAAGTTTATCGATGAAACATCTTGGAGTGGAGCTAGGGAAATTTTAAATTGAATCCTTCTCGATCCTTTCTCTCGCAAAATAATAATTAACAATCCCGTTAAAAGAGAGCGGACGGGATATTATAGATTTACGCGAAAATCGAAGAATTCGCTCCCTGCGAGGAACGATTAGGCGTAGAGGACGGAGGAAATGGGATGGGATCGAATCTAGCGCATTGTCATACTTAACCGTATCCTCTCCGGGGCCGGGGCACGCCTACCGAGTTTAATGAACTTGCGCGATCAAGCCGCGATCGCCGTTCGCGATTCTCGATGCCCGCCGCGCGAATAACCCGTTATCCCGAAGGCCTGACCTACGCTGCCCAAGATTTTCGAGCGGCGTGTACAACTCGTCATTATCCGGATAATACGCGCGCACGCTCATGCACGCGCACCAACCTCAATGAATCACATCCACGCCCAACCGATCCACGCGCATCCACGTCCCGCGCTTTCCACCGTATCTGTCCAAGGATTCTTCTCTCGCCCTCCGACGATAAATATTTCCCCGTGACTTATGCGCGCATAACTCACCGCAGCCGCGTCCACCGCTTCCCCTCGTCGCGACCGATCCGAAGAGGATCGGTGGAGTTTCAAAGATTTTCGGGACGGTGATTTCGAAGAGATCCGCGTCGGGGGAAAAAATGTTGTTCCGTTAGAAAACGGTCGAAAGAAAAGGAGAGAAGGGAGAGAGGATGCAGAGAAGCAGATCGCGTCAAGATCGTTACGCGCTTCGATTCGACGCTCCTTTCTCCCCCACTCGGCTGTCTCTCTCACCTTTCTCTCGGCCGATTTTCCAAATCGAAGAACCCGAAGCAAGCCTCTCAACAGGACAAGACTTGTTGATCCTTTGACAGGCGGACGCGCGCCGCGTCCTCCTCGGCTCCCTCCTCTCGCCGCGTCTCTCGTCCCGCGTTCTCACCCCCCTCCTTCCCTCGATCCTCCGTCGTGCCCTCCTATTTGATCCTGGAGCAGGCAAATGCGCGGTAGCCGGCGCGAGGGAGGGGGCGGCCCTCCGAGCACACGTGTATCGGTTCACGGTGAAAATAGTGCAATAAGCGCGTAGTTATGCAGCAGCCACGGCGGCGTGTGGTTTGCTCATCACTACCACCACCATCCACGACGATACAGCCTCCCCTTCTCTACTTCTCTCTTCTCTCTCTTTCTCCTTCGTCCTCTCTCCTGTCGCCCGTTCTTCCTGCCACCCCCCTTTTCCCCCGACAACCACCCCCTTTCCTCCATCCTAGAGAACCAGAAACAGAGACGGAGAGAAAGAGAGGGAGAGAGAGGGAGAGAAAGGAAAGAACATGGTCTCCAGGTATATGTATACACGGGTACGAACGTTTAAACGGGGATAGCTACTAATTACAACGGTTACACCGGCAGTTGGCGAAGAAAAAAGACGGCCGACCCCGTGGAGGAGAGCCGGTGGAACCTAGCCGCGGAGGAAAGGGGAGGAGGGACACGTGGAAAGGGAGCAGGAAAAATTCAGCGGAGAATGGGCGGGCACGACACGACCGAGTAATCAGTCGCTGGATTATAGTCGTGTGGTTGGCGTGTGTGGAGGCGCACACACGGTCGTTTCGCGCGTGTCTTTAACCCTCCCCTTCTCCTCCTTTCTCTCTTCCACCGTCCTTTCCTCTCCTCTTCTCGATCCAACCACCGTTCGTCCTCCTTTCCTATCTACGACTATTGCCTCTTCTCCTCTTCCTCCTTCCGTTCTTCTTCCTCCTCTTGTTCTCTCCGAGGTGTCTTCTCATTCCTCTTGTCCCACCGGTGGTGGCCGCCGCCGCCTCTCGTCTTTCTCTTCGTTCGCGTGCTTGCGAGCCCCCCTCCATCCCCTCCTGTCGCCGTCTTGTTCTTCTTCTTCTTCTTCTTCTTCTTTCCACGCCACTTCTGTCTCCGCCACGGCTTTTTGCTCGTCGACAAGGAGCCGGGGACAGATCGGTTTCTTGCGGTGTTCCCGGTGAGCCGATTGCGTGCGTAAGTATCGCCCATGCCGGTCGCCATGGTTAATGAACTTACCGTAGACGCGGCCTCGTGTTTCACGCCCTGCAGCAGGGTCGCCGCGTGTCCTTGCCTTCCACGCTGTTCCCCGCGATTCGTTCCTTCTATCCTCCGCTGCAATTTCCACGTGTAATTCGCGCGCCCCCTTTTCCAACCTTCCTTCCTTCCTTTTTTTCTTTACCGTTTAGCAGAAATCGACGCACGTTTAAATAGGAAAATTTTTACGACACAGGAAGACGTTCGCGGATGTTGCCCTCCTACGATCTCGCGTTGCGTCACGCGAGGGAGGGAGAAGGTATCTCGTCTTTTTCACCTTTGCGTAATCCTTTGTAAAGGGTAAAGAGAGAGAGAAAGAAATCGATCCCCGATGTGCGAGCAGTCGGACATCGTTTCCGGGATACTAATTACAAAGGAGAGAGAAAGAGGAAAGAGGACTAAGTTTCCTCCGGGCGGAGAGGGAAAGGGGAGGTTGCTGCACAGAGCTCTGTTTCTTTTTTCTTTCTTTTTTTTTTTTTTCTTTTCCCCCAAGTATCCTCCGCGTTTACCGAGTAAAAAACCATCGAGGATCCACTTTCACGTCCGCCTTAACGACGCTGCTCATCGATAATTTGTAAGGCTAGCCGGTCTAACGGCGGGCATACAAATCACTGCCCGATAAACGTTTTCTTATCGTGGCCGTGGTCTGTCTTGGAGAAATGCAAAAAAATCCGAAACGTGGACGGGTCGTTACTCGGGCAGCGTGAACAGAGCTTTTGTTCCGATGCCAACGGATAATCGCGCGTTAAGAAAAAGCGTTTCGTTCTCGAAAATTTCTAATCGCCGGGGATCGATTCGCCAGGTTTTCTCTTTCTAAAATCGTCCAATTTTATTATTCGAAATCGACGGTAATAATAAAGTTGATTCGAACAATTTTCTTATCCGTTCCAAAACTCGAAGACACGATTTTAGACGCGAAACGTTCGTTTCTCTCGTACGTTACGTAGAAAAATTCCATTCCAATTTAACGATGCCTTGGAATCCAGTTCTCGAATCCATAAAATGGTGTCTATGCTGTTCGATGACTCGAAACCAGGTAGAGGCGATCGCGGATCCTTACGCGGAAGAAGAAATGGCGTTCGAAGCGGAGGCAGTGGCAAATGGAAACAGGGTCATTTCACGGCGAGAAAATCTGAATACCGCCGACGACCGGTATCCTAGAAGTTGCGCTCAGGAGTTGCCCTGGATGCTTCCGTGTGCCACGGAGAATGAACGCCTTTGGCTATGCGGCCCGCACGATTCTTCTTCGTCGGTTCTGGGTCCCAGCATCAACGGCTCTCCTCTCCCGTCGAGCGTAACCAGCTGGAACATCCGCGTCCCGATTTTTCGCCATCATCGATCATCGCCTTAAATACCGCTCATCGTTTCGATCATGTGTCTCGACTCCCCCTCAAGAGGGAAAGAGATCGATGCAATATAAATAATGCAAGGGGAAAGGAGCTTTTCGACTTTTCGACAAAGTTACATAGATTTTTTAATTCTCGGTCAAATGTTCGGCGAACGAAGAAGGAAGAGAGAAAATTATTATTCGGATCGAGAGATGAAATTTCTTTCGATAATTACGAGCTTAATAAAAATCGTCCATTCGAAATCTTCGAGATCTTCCTTCCCTTCCGACGAATCGAATTACCATCTCGCAAGGAATGCGAAGGGATTTCGATCCGAGGCGACGAGTGGACAACGTCCGAACGCCGCAAAATCGAGCGCAATCTAATATCCCCGTGCACCGTTAATAAAACGGTAATATGGAAACGGTTGCGGATCCCTCTCGCACGCGAGGGAACCGACGAACAAGAGAGAGAGAGAGAGAGAGGAAAAGGGTTAGACCCGTTGGCGCGATATTACGTTAATATCGTAAGTAGGAACCAATATGAAAACTAATACCGCGGTGAGATTACGCGGCTAGCCCGTGGCCATTGGGCAAACGCTACGTATAATGGCATTCGGGTGTGTGCGTGGACGCGATGGCGGAGGAACGAAAGGAGATATGGAAAGAAAGAAGAAAGAAAGAGAGAGGTGTGTGTGTAGGTTGCGCAAAAAGCAAACGGGCAAGCGGGAGGGAGGAAGGGCGTCGGCCGGCCTCGCGAAGCGCCACTCGGTCAAGCTCACTGCCATCATCTAGATTCTAGATAGGCAACGGGCCGCACACCAGCGCGCACACACGCACACACCGGCGGAGAGGAGGCAGGCCTGGCGTACGTTTAACCGTGTATACCCGGTCTAGGACTGCCGGTCGGTCAGCCTTGTGCGCCTCTCGCGCCTTTCTTTTCGTCGCGAGGGACGCCTATCTGTCCCTCTCTATCCCGCCCCATCTCGCTCTGCCTCCCTCCTCCTCCTTTCTCTCGCCTTCTCTATCTGGCGCGTACACGTCGCCGCATGGTATGCAGAAACCTCGACGTCCGTCGAGAGAACGGAGAGAGAGAACGGGGGTCCCTCCGTTCCGACGCCGAGGGGAAACGTTAGCCGGGCACGGCCGATCGTATGCCGCGTATAGCGGGGACCTGTTTTCTTGTTGCTCGGTATTAATCATAGCCGCGCGACCAGAAACCTTCCCCGGTTATCGATGAAGGAATCCTGCAGGTTTTCTTCTTGCGTTTTTGCCCCGATCCCTCTTCTCTCCGTGTCTTTCTTTCTTTCTTTCTTTCTTTCTCTCTCTCTTGGGAGGAGAGAGAGAGAGAGTGAGAGGGACCGGTCGTGGTTTATTTTTAACTCTTTCGATCCGGTAAGCCGACTGTTTGTTTGTATAATTCGGGCTCATTTTCCGTTTGCACAGGTTGTCGCGTCTGTCGCTCGCCATTGAACGCTCGAGTTTCCGCTCGCTCTTCTTTATTAACCGCCTCTGGATCCAAATGGTGCAAAGCGATACAGTCTCCATTCCAGGTTGGAATGCGAGCAAGAGATGGAGTAATGGGCTAGCGATTTTTGCGTATCGATTATACCGTTATGAATATATATATATATTTATAATCGATTCGGACAAATAGAAATTCCAAATGAGATTAACTATCCCCTCCGCCATCGACTCACCTCCACGTTGACTTTCCAGAAACTTTCATCAAAGTGACGCCACGAAATCGTTCGAAATCCTAATCCCCTCACCGATCCCCTGTTATCAACGGTACCGTCGCCTCTTATCGGCCGATCGAGATCGGGAACGATCTCCTTCGGCTTTCATCGAGCGATGGCCGGCCGGTGCAGCGGGACGCTTAGTTAATATCGATGGCTCGCAGCCCATGCCTCGTTTGTCACGGTGCAATGAGTTTCGCGGGCTTGCACGCGTGTGCGAGCACCGTGTACCAGCCTGCCTCGCCCAGATCGCCCGGAATTTCATCCGATCCGAGGCGAGGCGAGGCGGGGCGGGGTGGGGCGAGGAGAGGCGAGGAGAGGCGAGGCGAGGCGAGGCGTTTTTCTTCTCTCCACCACGCGACGAGGAGCGTCGTCGCGCGAGAAAGGAAGGAGGAAAGAAAGGGTGAAAAAAATTGGTTGGCCGCGTCGATTAAAAGCTTCGATCGCTCGCCTCCTCTCCTCTCCTCTCCTCTCCTTTCCCCCTCCGCGTGAAATATCGCGTATATCCCGATTGTACGCGCGACGCTGGCCGGTAAGTATATTTTATTACCGCGCAATAATATCAATTATCGCGGGGATGCCGCGCGACGCCTTGCGCGCAAAAACATGATTTATCGTAATGACAGGCCTCGGGCAGGGGCTATTTATGCGAGGCGACGCGCGCCAATGAAATTTCCCCTTCTCTCCCCGTCGAGGGAATCGTCCTCCTTCGATTCATCGAGCAACGCGTGACAAATCGCTCGAATTTTCCTTTCTTTTCCTTTCCCTCGACCGTGTTTTCTTACTTACCGTCGGTTGAAATAAAGTCCGCGCGATTATGAGATGCGGACTCTGGATCGAAAGAATTACGATCGCATTCGAGAAGAGAGGGGAGCATCCGTTAAAGGATAAAGAAAGGCGCGGCAGAGGTTCTGTTCGACCAATGGCACGTTTCCAAACTCGAAATTCGAACGACGCGACGCGTCTCGACAATCCTCGCGCGAGTCCTGCTACCTAATTCGATCGCTTCGATTTCTCGTCGCGCATCGCGATCGAGACGATTTGGATTCCATGTTTTTCTTGCCGTGGAAGAAAGAGACAATTGTCCATTTTCTCCGTTTCAGATCTATTCTACTGGTCGATCGCGATTATTTTTCTTTTTTCAGATCTCTCTCGCAAGTTTTTCGAGCTTGAAATTCCCGTGCCGGGAGATGCAATATGGGAAATATTCTCCTCTCCCTTCCCTCCGCCTATTAAAAAGAGGAGGGAAAAAAGCGCGGGGGCGTGTACGTGGCATTGTTTCACCGAGCCCTTTCCCTTTGAAATCGTAGCAAACTGATTTTTCCAAGACAGAGCCGTTCGAAATGCGTGGCGAAGTGAAACGCTTCACAAAAAGGTATCGAAGCTTGAAGCGCAGTATCGAAGCGACGGTTCTCCAAAAACTAGCTCCTCCCCTCCCCTTCTTCCTTTCGGTCGGTTTCATTCGGGGAAAAAAAAGGAATGAAAAAAAAAAAAATAAAAAAATTAGAAAAAAAAAGGAAGGAGGGAAGAAAGAAAAAGGAAGGAGGGGAGGGGAGGGGAAGGGGAAAAAAAAAAGGAAACACGCCGGAATGAAACGCGAAACGATTCAATTACGTGGCAGGACTTCAAAAGCAGCAACGCGAAACGAATTTTTTTCACGATGTCGCGGGGAACATGGACCCGTTCCGTCGTACCAAGATATAGTAAGTTGTGTAACGCGATTGCCACGGCTCAAAGTGATATAAATTTTAATGGGCCTGAGCGGAGGCATTTATGAAAATGAGTCTCATTAATATCGCATGAGAGCAAGATAATGCTCTCGCCGCCGCGATCTTCCTATTCTCTTTTTCTTTTTTTTTAATCCATCTCTCTCTGTCTCTCCGTCTCCTCTCCCTCTCACTTTTTTTCCTTTCGTTCGTTCTCTGTCGTCGTTCAAACCCCGGGCTCGTGGTTGTTGCGTTCAAAGCACAATTATGCGGCATTAGGTTTCCGCAAGAGAGGCGAACCTTGATTTGGGGCAACAGGTGCACACAATACGCATGCATAATGCACAGCGAGCACATGTAAACTGTCCTGCACGACGCTCCGCACCCACGCCAAATTAGCGTTATTAAATTTACATATACCAGCTCGCGCTCCTTCCCCCTCCCCACGCACGAGAATTAAGCGATTCTTTCTCCTTTCCGTTTCCCATCCTCTCTTTGCGCGCCCGTTTTTTCGATTCTCCTTTTTTTCGCCTCGCGAAAAAAGAAGAAAAGAACTCTTCCGTTAACAGATTCCATCAATCAATCGTATCCTTCGATTCTTACTCCGCCTGATAATCCTCGAATCGTTGTCCTGTCGCGTTTTGATAAGAATTAAATACTCGACTCGATCGAGAGACATACGAAGAATCATTGTCTTGCCGAGAATTTTTCCTTTCTTCCTTTTTTCTTCTTTCGAATCGAGGAGAGATGGAAGAATCGCGGGATTCTGATCTATCGAAAAGTAAACGCTGGCATACGGCCACGCGACTTCCCCTCCCTCCGATGATCCGCTTGACCATGAGCCACTGCCAAAGCTTCCGACAGTCGGCGTGCTCTTTCTTCTGTGCCTCTACAGCCGACCATTATCCAGTTCAAGGGGTCAAATTCTCCCTACGTAGCGGCGCGGACGTGGCGCGGCTTTGAAATGTCCAACCGCACGTCTACCAACCTATCGAATTAGTCATTCTTCGGTGAACCGCGGCCGAATTAGACGTGCCGCGCTACTAAATATACATCGAAACGATTAGAAACGCGTTCGCGGGAATGATCACGGGCGATTTATTTCGAGAGGCCGAGAGAGAGAGGGAGGGAGGGAGGGAGAGAGAGTTCGAACGAGCTTCTACTACAACACGCGGTTCAATCACTTTTATCGTCTAATATCGGGATATTCTTTCCTCTCTCTCTGATCGTGGAAACTTTTGTAGAAAATTGTGTTAGTCAGATTTTCATTCCTTCATTTCTCGAAAGAGACGAATTTTTTTTTAAACTGGTAATAATAATAATAACAATAATAATATTATTAGAAAATTGTACGTTTGTTTTAACATCCTCCTTTCTCGATTTTTCCAAGTATATTACTCGTATTTCGATCATCGTTATATTTCGATTCATTGAATTATCTCGTCACAGATTTAAAACTCGGGATTGAAAAATTGACGAGGTAACAAGGTCGGGACAACAAGTTGATTCATCGTCATCGGGGAAAAATGACTGACTTTTCATTGAAAGGGGCCGGATCGATGACAGGACATTCCATCGGAGTGGTGGAGGCACCATGGCGATCCCCCCGACCCGGTTTCGGCAGGGCGGCTTACAAAATATTGGTCAGTTTCATCAGCTGGTCGGCCGGACGGGATTGATTTTCAAACAAACGTTGACTGGATCAGTACCAAAATGAATGACGCGCAACAGGTACCCCGTGGATACTTGCTACGCCCCAGCTGGCATCACGTGTTATTTGCATTTATGTATTCGCCCCGTGCGGGTCGCTTTCGCAACCGCGATTTCCGTCTGGAGAGTCCGTCTCTCCTCTCGGGCCGAAACCTTTTCCATCCCTCCTGGATTAATTATGGCGCAGTTACAAACTCGGCGGATAACAAACTCGTCTTCGCTTTAGCCTATACGTCCTAATATTCGTAATAAACGTCCCTCCCTTCGAGGAGCGTGTATTTTCGGTTCAAGGGCAATTCTTGGAACCCGTCCAATTTTCATCGGCGTTACCTTCTCTCTTTACCTTCCGTCTTTACGCTACTGATGTCGTCGCCGCCGCCGCCGCCGCCGCCGCTCCTCCTTTTTTAATACCCTTGTTGCAACGTTTTTTTCATCGCTGAAAGTAATTTTTTTTAATACTTTTACTTTAAATTTTTTGTAACTGAAACTCTCTCTCTCTCTCCCTCTCTCTCTCTCGTTTTTTTTCCCCCTCGGTAATTTTACTTCGCTTCTCCAATGTTGAAATTTGCTTTTTGTATTATCGCAATGTTTTCGTGCTTGTTGAAATGAAAAATGTATGATATAATGGGAGATATTGTCGCGGAGAAAGCTCGTGGAATAAAGGATTATTATTTATACCTCTCTGATCCGCGGTGCAATACAGATATTAGAATCGTGGCAACGTTCGTGGCGATAATATACAGTTGTTGAAAATAACGCTTGCACGCTCGATTCGTTTTTCTCGATAATCGAATCTCTCGATTATGGAAAACTCGTGTTTTCGAGAAACATGAGTTTTTTCTCATACGAATCTCGAAATAACGGGAAGAAGAAGAAAGGGAGAATGTTTTTGAAGAAGGGTGAAGATTTTTCGCCTTGGCTCCTTCTCTCATAGACGCGTCTATGAGTGACATTACTCGCACGAATCCTCTCCAAAGTGTCACCTGAAAATAACTCACCATTGCTATTCTAGTAGCACGCATACAAGTGTGCAGGGTGTGCAGCGCCACCAAAGTCCTCGCACGCATTTAAATCAAGGCAGACTCCTCGAGGGCACTCCAGCGCCATCGAAGTTGCCTCAAAGTGAACGGACGGACTTTCCATTCCGCCGGAAAACAATTAAAATGCGCGAACAGGGATGTTTCGTCGCCCCGTCTAGATCATCCCTTCCTCCTCCCCCTCTCTTCCGTTCGGATATGATATCCCTTCGTCTTTTTCCCGTTTTTCTCCCGCTTCAATTTATCGAGAGAGAGAGAGAGAATCGTGGAGGAACGAGAAGAGCCCCGTGGAAAGAACAAATTCACAACGTTGGATGAAAACGGAAACAGTTATCGAGGGGAGGAAAAAAAAAAATACAAGGGATGATTCTCGCAACCTCGCTGCCATCTAAATTGCTCGTAAACTGTTTGTTATGTGAAACAATATTTCAAACTCAGCATCGTGTGCCGGCAAGTTTTTCCTTTTTTTTTTTCCTTTTTTTTTTTTTTTATATTATCGAGATGTTTCAAGCTTTTTAATCGTAATGCGCAAAAAATTTGAACAAGCGCACGGTTGAAAAGAGTTTTTCTCTACTCGTTCTCGGAATTTTCGACAACGAGCAGAGTCGGGTTTTACGAAATTATAATTATTGCTATAAAAAAGGGGATCATCCGACAATATCTCGAAAATAAATAATCATCGTGTCGTGTTATTCGATGCAATTTTTTTGTACATGATAAACAATTTACAAGCATTTTAGGGAGCAAGATTGGAAGAAGGTCCCATCTTGTTACAATTTCCAGTATCTCCAGCAACTGTTCAATATAAATAACATTATTTTTATTAACAAGAGAATAATATTCTTCCCTCGCGAAACACGAAAGCTCGAGCGCAAACACAACTTTCTCCTTTCCTTTTTTTCTTTTTCTTCTTCTTCTTCTTCTTCTTCTTCGTTTTTTTCCTTTCTTTCTTTTTTTTTTTTCACCCGAGTTAAAACTTCTAGTAAAACATTTACGCCCGGGCATGTTACGCGTTAACATAGTGGAACACGCAAAAAACCGCGAATAGTCGGAAAAATAACATGGCGCGATTCCCTTTCCTCCCCTCCTATTCCTCCTCGCTGTTGGGAGAGACGAGCGAGCTTATTTATCGCGTCGCCTCCACTCTTGGCGACCCTATTAAAATTCCCTCAGAAATCACCTCCCTCCTTCCAGCTTTTCATCAAAGCTCCGTAAGAAAGAAAGAAAGAAAAAAAATAAAAAAATAAAAAGAAAGAAAGAACGCCATCTGCGTATATTCGCTCCATATACCGATGGACCCCATCGGCCGATAAAAAGGACGAGAGTGAATCAAAGTGCAAGGTCGGCCCGCGTATTTACCCGCGTGTACACGCGCGGGTGTAAGGAAAGAGGGAACGGGACGTGTTACGAGTCGAATGGTCGTTGCCGTTGACTCACGCTGCGAATCTAAAAATATCCATCGTACGCGATGCCAAAGCCTCGCGAAACGAGGAGTAAAAGTAGCGAGAAAGAATTGAGAAAAGCGGAGGAAGAGGGGGAGAAAGAGAGAAGGAATGGAGGAGAGAGAGAGAAGGGAAATTTTGCTTCGCTGGAAGAAGAGGAGGAAGAATCGTAATCCGTTGGTAATCTCGTGCAACGTTGGTTGCATCGACGATCGTCTTTAAAAAATTCTTCCTTTCCTCTCCCGTATATGGACAGATCTTGGAAATCTTTATCATTTTCCACGGAATTCTTTCCGAAACGAACACTCCTCCTCACTTTGGTTCGTCCAATTGCCGAATCACCTTTCGTTCGTTCGATTCCCTTCCTCATTATCCGTCGTGAGATCCATGAAATTTTCACGCGGCCGTTAATCGTTCCTCTCGCCGTTAATGGAAGATTTTGCAAACGGGTCTTAAAAAACAGAGGTGGAGGTTTACTCTCGAAGGTAAAGCGAGGCTGACGCGTAGTGAAAGGAGAAAAAAGAAGAAGAAGAAGGAAGAGAGAGAGAGAAAGAAAGAAAATGGAGAAAAAGAAAAGGAAGTGCGTGGAAATGAGATTAATAATGCAGATGAAACGTCGAACAATTGTATCCTTTGTGCGAGGCCGGTTTCGCGCTCGATTTACCGCTCGATGAAATTACCAGGCCTGTTCTTGCCACGGAGAAAACCCTTCGGTGTTTACGGGGGTGTAGCATCGCCCGCCATGAAAATACCCTTTCCCCGTTCTCCCTCCCCTCCCTTCAATCGTCCTCGCTCCCAGAATTTCCCCTCCTGCTCGCTCCCTCGCGGAATTAAACGAAACGGACCGAAGGGCCATCGGGCGTTCCACGCTCTCGACATACGATTAATTACTTTTTCATTACGTTTTCCTCGACGACGTCACGATCGATTAACACGCACAACGTTTCCTTGGGAAAAAAAAAGAAAATTTCTGGACGGTCTTCCGGATAGATCGCGCGCAAAAACTCGAAACGCGACGTTCCTCCATTCTCCTCGATTACGCAGCTCGTTACGTTTACCTTACGTTTACCTACGTTTACCTTGCGCTTCTCCCTCCATCCTTGGGAGCGCGTGAAAAAACGGGAGGGAAATGAAAAGTGGACTTTTCGAACGGGAGGAATTATCGGCGGTTTAAGGAGGAGGTTATCGATCGGTTATCGGTAATTGCGATCGTCACCTCGACAGACGTCAAGAAACGTTTCCTCTCCTCTTTTCCGCAACGCCAATTTCTTGGTTGGCCGGATTCTTGGCGGAACCGGTGCCTCGGATCCGATGTGACTCGTTCGAGCAGCTGGATTTCCACGCTTCTCCCCCTCGGAGAGAGTATCCTGCTCCCCGCCCGTTGCGATCTCGTAATCTCTCTCTTCCCTCGCGAGATATCGATGAAATTGTGAAACGACTCTTGCGGGAATTTTCTTTTCGAGTTTAATTTGAAAGAGAGAGAGGGAGTGGTAGGAGTATATGTAAGTATATGTTTTATTACTTGAGCGGATTAATAAGGGAGCGTGTGGCCTGGATCGCGGGGTCGAATATGTTGGACGTCGGTGATACGAAGGAAAAACTGATAGATGCTAATCGCGGGAACGCGTACCAGCCGGGCAAGGAAAGTTTGCTTAAGTCGATATAACTTCTAGCTGCACTCGCTGTACTTTCATGAAACTATTTAGCCACTTCCATCGACGGCCAAGAAAGTGATTGGATAACTTCGTCGCTAAACGAGGAACACAATTAAAGTTACAATTAAGATACTAATCGAACCGGTCGCGACCAACCGTCGGTGAACTCGGGCGGCGATTTCGAGCGACGACCGATCCGTCTCGGCTCTTCTTTCTCGAAAGAAAAATTCAACTGTCGAACGGACGAGCGATTCACGAACGTGGATGAACGTGGACAAAAAATTAACCGGAGTGGTTAAAAAAAAAAGAAAAAGTTGCTCTCTTCGAGGCGAAAAGAAAGCATCCTATCTCTCTTTGGAAATTCCAATTTCACAGTAATCTTAGTCTTTTTTACCTCTTACCGAAAAAATGATCGTCGTGCATCTTTCAACGTGTATTTTTATTTATTTTTTTTCCTTTCTTGAAAGAAAGAAAGATATAACGAGGAAGATTCGTATCTCTCGAGCTCGCCAAGTATTTAGCCAACCAGCCGTCCAGCCAAGACGGAGTATTCTACTTTGCGCTGGTCAGCGTTTCCATCGATTCTACTTGGAATCGTTGCAATTAACCGGGACACGTATACGCGGAAACTTGGCCAACTAAAACTCGTATCATATAATTTTCGTATCGAACCGCGTCGTGATACAACCGCGCGTTCCTCGATTTCTCTCCACGTAACCGGCCACCGATAGATCTCTGAAAAATCTCGTGCGAACGCGTGACGTAACGCCCAGTTTTTTCTTCTTTCTCTCTTTCTTTCTTCCTTCCTTCCTTTCTTTCTTTCTCTCTATCAACGTCGTAACGGGTTCCCTCTCGAGCCTCGAGGTGATCGTGATATCTTTCATAATTTTTACCGTTTATCGACGTCGAGGGATTTATCGGGTTGAAAATTTCTGTGACATAAAAAAAACACGGATATATTTACAAGCGTGAAATGATTTAAATCCCGTACCCCTGCTCCCCGCGTTTCTAAAAACATTTTTCCGTGGTTGATTTTTAATTAGCGACCGGGATAAAGTAAGCGCAGGTTGCGCTTGTTTGTTCGTAAATATACGAGGTAGAATACATAAGAAAAGAGAACGCACAGAGGCAATGCAAACAGTGAGGATATTCAAGAAGAAGTTATACAAGAAGAGGGAATTTAAAAAAAGGGTCTGCTCAAGACAACAATACGCAAGAAAAGAGGTAATTATTTACCAAGTATGCGTAAATAAAAGTCTAGAGATAAAACGAGGAAGAAGAGGAAGAAGAGGAAGAAGAAGAAAGAAAAAAGAGAATAATCAAGAAAAATAATAATCGTCGAACAATTTACAAGATATAAAACGAACAAGATACGAACGAATACGATTTCTACTCGCGATCTCTTTAAACGACCGAAGAAACTGCCTGTCCCAAAGGATTTTCCCGGTAAAAGCAAAAGGGCGAAACGAAACGGGTGCACGGGGGATCGGAAAGGAACGAGCCGAAAATTCGCGCCCGGTCGCGCACTCAGATATTAAGAGGCAACGGGCAAGAGATATCTTCTGGGCGACGGTGAAACGCAATCAGAATAGTAATTAAGGATTCGGTTAACGTTCGAAGCGCGAGCGTAGAACGCAACCCAATTTAAACACACAAAAGTGCAGGCCGGGTTAGCGCCAGAGGGGGAGCGAGAGAGCGAGCGAGCGAGCGCCGCGGCCGCCTCTCGAGGGGAGGCAAAAGGAGGACGGACCACGAGGACGTGGAGGCGCGGCAGGACGAAAACACGAGGAAGGGGGAAGGGAAAGGAAGGCGACGCGCGATGGAACCGACGGAGAACGCGACTCCGTTCGTTCCTTCTCGCGAACGCGCGCGCGTGTGTGTGTGCGCGCTGCTCCGCACATGCACCGCGAGGAGATCCGCCGCGTGTTCCCGCGCGAATCCGACTTTGGATACAAAAGCACGTGCCGGTAGGAAAACAGTGAGAGCCGAATCCTGTTCGCGTTGAATATTAATTTATTTTTAACCTTCTTTTTATCCTTTCTCTCTTTCCCTCTCTTTCCTTTTTTCGTTCTCATTATACAGCGGGCTCACGAATCGCGGTTTTTACGATCGCCTCTTTAAATAGACGAAGCGTGTTCGGGAATCATTGATTATCCCAGAATCGGTATAGGAGAACTCGGAATGACGTCAGTCGGGGCGAGTGTCAAAAAAATTCTACGTAACTGCGACGTTCGCGAAAGAGGTTCACCGAGGTGAGCACGCGCCTGCGTACGACATTGGCGCGCGCGGTTGTGTGCGGGCGCGCGTGCACGCACACGTCACCGGATTTTTCTCAGAGACACGCGCATCGATGCTCGCCGATCGGCCACCGATATACCAACCAACGCACACACTCCAACCCGACCCTTTTCTCTTCCTATTCTCTCGCCCTCCATCCCTTTCGTCTCTCTCTCTCTCTCTCTCTCCCTCTGTATACCTACATTCCTACGGTCGCGCGTATCGCGCGTGCATAGAGGCATCGTACGTACGTACGTACGTACAAAAAGAGGGAGAGAGGGAAAAAGTCAGAGAGAGAGAGAAGACTCACGCTCGAAAGCACGATCGGGGAACGCGTGTGCGCGCGTGTCGTAGACGATGCGCCGCGAACCCGGGTGAAAAGTAGGGGAGAGGGAATTCCTGCGCCCCCCTCCTCCCCGTCGCGGCGTCCACCGCGTCTCTCTCCGTCCCTCCTACCCTCCATCCTCGTCCTTCTCTCCTCTCGCTGCACCCGCTCGCCCCCCAACCTCCCTCCCCGTCGACATCTCGCGCGCGCGAGACGCGCTTACACACCACCAGCCGCCCGTGGGGCCGTTTCGAGAGTGGCGGCAGGTGGAGCAAGGAGACGGAGGGGGTAGATCGGAGGACTAGGGTAGCAGGAGGAAGCCGCGGAGAGAGCGATCGGAGGGAGAGAGAGAGAGAGAGAGAGAGATGAAGGAGGAGGAAGAGAGAGGGAGGGAGGGAGGAGGGAGAAAAATCCGGCGATGGCCAATGGGAGGAAGGCCCTGAACCCCGAGCGGGAAGATCCGACAACGTCGCCGTTGAGTTTTTGTTTACCGCGCGCGCTCAGAGGAGAGCGCGTAGCTGCTCCTGCAGCAGCACCACCACCATCATCACCACCACCACTACCTCTACTACTACCACTATTACTACTACTACTACTACTAGTACCACCACTACCAACGCCACCATCACCACCACCACCGCCACCACCACTGCCATCAGCGTCATCAGCATCGCCAGCACCACCAGCAGCACCGGTATTAGCAGCGTTGCTTGCACCAGCAACGATAGTAGCGACAGCGAGCTAGTCACCCAGCGCGAGCGGAGAAACATACCGGACGCCGCCGCCGCCGCTTCCAATCCTCTCTTTCTCTCCCTCTCTCCCCTTCTTTTTTCTACGTTTTTCGCTTCCTCTTTCTCGATCTCTTCCCGCTTCCGTTCCTTGCTGCGCTCGCTCTTTCTGCTCCTCTCCTCTCGCTCTCTCGCTACGCTCCGGCTCCTCTCCACCGCGACCACAGATAGACGAGGAGGAGGAGGAGGAGGAGGAATAAGGGAACGGAGCGGAGGAAAGGATAACCACGATTTCGATGTTAGTCGATAAAATTATCCGCGTTTCTTTCGTCCCTTCCCCCTCCACCTCCTTCCCTCTTCGAGGGATCTATTTATCTCGATCTCGGGACGAGTCGCTTCGTCGTCGCGTCATGCTATCCCCGTACAAAAAAAAAAAAAAAAAGGGAAAAGAAAAATCCCCGTCCACAAATTTGTTCCTCGATCTTCGACGATTTTTCCGGATCCGCGCGCCTCCCATCGATCTTGCTCCGTCAAATTGTCGACGGTTTGGAGGGTTGGGCGCGGAAATTCGCACACGTCCGCCCGCGATGTCGAGCGTTTTAATTAAAATAATTAAATCGCGAGGCTTGGGGGTCGAGCAACGAGTACAGCTCGATGCCGGTCGAGTGTCGCGGAAGGAAAAGTAATTAAAAGGAACGCGTGACGTGGCGCGACGGCTTTTCCACGGGGTTTACACGCTTTTTCCGATTTCAGGCCCGATGATGTATCGCCGCGCGACCGGTTCTCCCTCATCGCGCGCCCCGCCGATTCGTAAAAACCTGATTGATAACGCTGTCGCGACACTGTTCCGCGCTTCTTCGCGGAATATCAGGATAATGTAGAATAGAATGAACACTAGCGGCCGTTTTCTCTTCGGTTGATGACCGAAATCGTCGTCTCTTCTCTCTCTCTCTCTCGTCGATTCGAATCGTATCGCGTCTAATGACGTTCGTACGACCAGATTCATATATTCGTAATTAATATTAATTATTTACGAACGATTGTTTACGAGCGAAAACAATGGTATATTATCGCCGAGACGGGAGGAGGGAAAAGAAACGCGTTCGAAACCAACGAAACGGTGCAATTTTAAACGGGACAATAGGAGGAATTCTTCCGAGGAGACGAAGCAAAAAGGATCTTCTGTAAACACCCCATAAAAGGGTTGATCCTCGAATCGTCTTCCTCTTTCCCCGATTTTCCTCGTCTTCCCCAACTTTCTTCCCTCTTCCCATCGTATATCTACCACTTCTTAAAGTCGACCTCCCTTTCGAACGATCCGATACCCGAAACTATTCGACCTTCTCCCTCCTCCTCCTCCTCTCTCCTTCTCTTTGCCGCGACACTCGCGAGGCGAGCCACATAATGCTCGATAATGAATCGAGGCGGAATCGTCGATGGCTAATTCCGTCGAACGATCCTCGTTTTCGCGAAATTTACGATATTACTCGAAATTGGGAACAAAACGGGGCGCGTCTTAGGGTGCCCCTTATCGCGGCGGCGCCTTTTGCTGACGAGCAATCCGCGGCCACGGTTAACGATTTTCGGCCGCGCCAGAGATCGGAAGATTGCGCGGGAACCTTTCTTAATTTATGGTCGGAACGGGCAACATTTCTCAGGCGCCCTCGCCGGGGGACCGAGCCATAACTCCGAGATCGAAGCCAGATTCTACGTAGAATTCAAGGGAATTCCGCCAATGCGAGCAACGCGGATTGATGGGACGCTGCCCGATGAATCCCCCCCCCCATCTCTTTTGCATGGAAACGAAATTTTCCCTCCTCCTCCTCCTCTCGATTCAATCATTTTTCCCCCACCTGCTTTTATTTTCCATCCGGCCGTCTCTTCAGGGTGTCCTTTCCCCGTTGCTTTACACGTTCCAGTTTCCTAGTTTCAAGGTTCGAGTCGCGATAAAGCTCGCGTTGAATCTCTCTCTCTCTCTTCTTCCCGACGCAGCTGATTCTCTTTGGGTTTCCGCAACCCAGGGAAAACTTCTTTCTTGGGTTTTGTTCTATCTTAAAGTTGCCGCGTTGAAGAACTTGTTGGTCTCGCTATTCTCGCGGATGTGTCTCTCTCTCTCTTCCTTTCGCAGTTCACTTTTGCAATTTCGTTTCGACACGTGCTTCCGGGTTCTCTATGGTTTTTCAAGAAACTTTCTTTTTCCATCATTTCAGTCTCTCCGCAATTTTCCTTTGTACAAATTAATTATTTCAACCTTATCCCCCAGCTTTGAGTTACTCGGTTACTTCTTAAACGTTCTTTTCTTTCCTTCTTTTCTTTTCTTTTTTTTTTTGAATTTTTCTTTCCTATAAAATATCTCCCTTTCCTGAATCTCACCTTCTGTTTGCTTTTCCCTTTCTTCGAATTCACTTCTCCTCCTCCCCCATCCTCTTCTCTCTTCTTTCGCTTTTTCTTTTTCTCTCTCTCTCTTTTTTTTAATGTTCCCGCTTTAAGTCTCTTTCTCCTTGAATTTCTCGCTCTATAAGTCTCCACCGCTTTAAATCGTTCCCTCGCTCCCTCCCTCTCCCTCTCGAGCAGGTGCTCCTTTTCCGCACAACGCTTCTTACACGGGTCACTCGGAAAGTTTTCAGATAAGGGTGCAGGATCCAGGATCAAAGTTCCTCGTAATTTTTCGAAAACTTCCCGGACGCGTTCAACCGACCTTCTTCTTCCTCTCTCTCTCTCTCTCTCTCTCTCTCTTTCTCCAACACCCTTCTTCTTTCCCTCCCGAGAGACGAATCTTAAATGCAAAACGACCCTTCCCTTCGATCGAGTAAATGAGTCACGTGCACGCACCGCGGTGATTTATCGTTTCGTCTTCGATGGAGTATCGAAAAGATTTTTACTTTTGTTTTTCTTTTTTTTTTTGTTCTTCTTTTTAACCCCCTCTCTGCCTCGCTGCCGCACCGTTTATCTCTCCCCGTAACGAAACGTCAACGAGATTAGACGAAGAAAGATAAAATCGAGGGGAGGAGAGGTTGATCAAAGTTGAGGAGGGTTGATTAAACTCCAAAATTTTTCGGCGATTTTTTTTTCTTTTTCTTCTTTTTTTTTTTTTTTTCCCCTCCCCTTTTTTTAATCCGTCCAGTCCATTAGGTGCGGCGTTAAAATTGCATCCGCGACGTGAAATCCCTACGTGACAAGAGTACAGCGACGATTGTGGCCGAGACGGGGGGAGGGAGGGGCGGGCGTGTTCTTTGAAAAATCCTCGGAAAAGGGTAAATTTGCCCCCGGTGTAATATTTTACGAGGACAGGATGAGTTGAGATTCGAAGATAACCGAGTAGTGCCGAGGTTGAGCATTGCTCGTTTTGCAATCTTTCCCCGCCCTCGTGTTCCTCCTCCTCCTCCTCCTTCTTCGCGCTTTCCTCCCTCTTTCTTTCTTCGCCCGCCCAACTTTTCGAATCTAAAATGTCGCTCGCTCGCTCGGGTCGATGACATTTACGCCATGCGAATCCGTCGAATCCGCTTGAATCGGCTATTCGCGAAATTAATTTTTTCACATTTTCGGCGGGAGGAGCATTTTTATCTTGGGAGCAAGGGAGAATGGAGGGAGGGGTTCGCGAAAAATCTTCAAAAAAAAACTTGGTGTTTTGGAATGGATCCGGCTATCTTCTAACGATGCGTTTTTCTTTAACGGCACGCGTGTGAAACGTGAAGCTAACAAGTTTCGCCGTGAATAGAATCGTAGTACGTAGATGAAACCCTTTCCGGGCTTTCTATAAAAAAGAGCCCAGGTCTGGAGAAATCCTCTTTGGAAGAGGAGGGAAAAAAAGAAATCTGGCAAGAGCAAGCAGATCGCGAAAAAAAAGAATCTTTTATTTTTTCCAAAAAATGAAAAAAAGAAAGCCTCCTTCTTCCGCGAAATGAAAGCTTCCCTTCCCCGAAAAAGAAAAAGGACAAAGAAATTTTCTTTCTTCTTTTAGAAAGATCTACCATCCTGCTCCTAAACTTGCTCCTTCCACTCCGCTCCGTAGATTCGCCGCGTTAATCAGCTAAAAATCACCTTTTCAAACGCGAAACAAGTTCGAACGTAGTTGGGATTCTATCTGTGCGCGAAGATCTAGCAAGCAGCTTCTTCTCTCTTTCTATTTCTCTCTCTCTCGAAAGAGAGATTCCTCTCCGACCGAGAGGAGAGTAGAAAGGATATTCGAGCAACAAGTACCACACTCGAAGCGGAAAAAAAAAGGAAGGAGAAGCTCTCTTTGCCCGAGCCGCGATCTCTCGACGATTAAAGGGTTAACGGCGATGGCGGACGAAACGGCGCGCAATTTCGCGCCGTCGCGTCGAGTCGCGAGCCACCAAGTCGGACGGCTGCGAGTCGCAACGACCGCGGGTGGTAGAACGTCGCTATAAATTATTCGATGCACCTCGAATAGACCTCTCCGCCGGCGAAAGTTTCGAACCGTGTCGCTCACGTTTCCCTTGCCCGGTCGGTCACTCGACCAATCCATCTTGCCCATTTTTGCTACCGCGTTTCCGGTGTCAGGATCAATGGATCGGCTGTCATCAGTGGTGAAAAGTAAACGATCGAACGACCGATAAGGTATATAAAATACACGTTGCCGTTGTATCCGTTCCGCGAACGGTGAAAGCGAAGCGGCGCCGATCCTCGTGGATCACCGTTGAGAATAATTTACGCAGTTTCTGTGAACCGTTCAACCTTGTCAAAATTGTTGTTGAGGATGCGAAGAATGAAAAGGAAGGAAGGAAAGGACAAAATCTTCGTGAAAGGGAAATTGATAATTCTAGAGGATAATACAGAAATTAAAAATTTCTTTATTCATATCTCACGAAAGAACAGTTGAAAGAAGAACGAATCGGGGGAAAAAAATATTTCAAAGAAAAATACAAGTTTCCACGGATAATAATCTAATCCAGATTCTTAGATTATCGGATACAGAGTAGTTACCACCACTCTGCACCGCGTTCTTCTACTTTTTTGTCCTCCTCTGTTTTTTTTTCTCTTTTTTCGCTTCGATCCACGTCTCCCTATCGATGTAGGAAATGCACGCTCGCCGTTTGGCCGTGTCCCGGCGCAAAGTAGAGATAATCGTTCTCGATGACACGCATCGCCGGCCACCGATGATCGGGAACCGCTTTCGCGTTTCCTGTGCGTCTCTATTCACCGCTCGATCATAACCATTTCGACCTGGTCGAGGTGTGTTTACGAGGCATTGTTGCCCCCAGGAACGGAACCCGTACAGAGAGAGAGAGAGAGAGGAGAGGAATCAGTTTTTTTTTCTCATCAGGGACTCGCTTGCTCGAAAATCAGAGGAGAGAGAAAAAAAGAAAAGAGGAAAAGACGCGATTCGGATTAAATTATTGGGATAAGATCGTTGTATTTATCGATCGGTTAAGGATTGGTTGGATCGAGGCGCGGGTTCCTCGCGCGGTTGTTACGCTCCCTCCCGAAAAATAGACCGCGTTTCGGAGGCGTGATAAAAACAGTTGACGCGGTGTTCCCTTTCCGAGGCCCGGACTCGATCCCGTTTCATCTCCGGCAAGTCAAATAATCGAACGGAACGAAGTTCGCGTCAACAATTAACACGGTCGCACGCAGAAATACCAGAAAACCCCGGCCCGTGACGAGTTAAATTTAACGATCCCCCTTCCCTTTCCCCACGGCCCCTGTCTGCTAGGTGGTATCTGGTCGAAAATAAAACGCGGCGACGGCCGCGGAAATTCGGCCTAATTGTGAAAACATGGCGCAATTAGCCGGAAAAGGGTGCGCCTGCGAACTTTTACTAATAATATCTCTCTCTCTCTCTTCCTTTTTTTCCTTCCTCGTTTTCCTTTCTCCCCTCCACTCGTCCTCTCATTTTCGTCTCGTCTTCGCGCCGTCTCTTCTTCGTTGGAAGTTCGCGAGTCACCGAAACGAATTTAAAGGAGGCCTGTTACGAATCGTTTGGCGCGCGCGCGCGCGCGTGTGCTTATATACGCGCTTTCGACTCGAGGGAGAGAGAGAGAGAAAGAGAGAGAAGGAGAGGAGGAAAAGTAGGAGGGAGAAAAGCGGGTGGGCGAAGACGAGGGCCGAAGAAAGGAGAAGAACGAAAGGAGAGGAAAGGTGTCATCAACCTCTCTGGTGGACGGTGACTAACTGTGCTAAAGTTTTAACCCTCCTCTCCACGGGAACCTTCCCTTCCCCTCCCTTCCCTTCCCCGCGAAATGTCGCGTATGCAAATGGAGAAAACGGACGCGTGGTCAGCCTTCGTCGAATCCACAGGGAGGAGAGGGTGGATCGAGCGTTTTTCCTCCCCCCTCGAAAATTCGCCTCCCTTTTCCTCCTAAGTTTCGTTCATCGAATCTTCCTCCTCTCGCCTCTCGGCGGTTTCTCTTTGAATCTTTTCAGGATTTTTCCAAGTATTTTGGAACGATGAATAACGGGAATTTTGTATATCCGGAAGGAGGAGAAATGATTTGGGGGACGGGTTGATCGCCACGCGGAAGCGCGATGCTCGAGGTGTTAATTTCGTAGCGCGGCCGCGTTGTTGATTTCACGAGGGGCGACGCAGACGCGACGCTCGGTGCGTGCCGCGACGGTACGCGACACGGAAATCAAGTTGTCGGCCGATTAACAGATAGCCGCGGCGGACGGCAAATTCGATTCCAACCGTGCCGATCCCCCTCCTCCGGCAAAAGTTTTTGAAGTTTTCCATTCTCGGAATCGTCATTAGAATCCAATTGATCCTATCGTTGCTCTGATTGTGACGCTGATGATTCGCTTTTAGGCGGGTTCTTCGATTTTTGAAGGGTTGGAATTTTAATCGAAACGTTTGAACGTTTTGAAAAGAAAAGTGGATCTTAAAATTCCATTGAATTCATTTTTAAAAGACGATGAATTATGTTTAGAATGTTTTTTTTCTTGCACCACAGGTGATGATCTGATTTTCCAGATTCTGATCTTTCTGCATCTTGAAAATTGAAAATTTACAAGCTATTGTTCTCAAAATGTCGTGTGGATAAGATTATCGAAGAATGAACGATTGAAAGTGATTGAAATTTTGATGAAAAAATTTTAATAAAGAAGAGTCATCGATTAATTTCCAAGTTTCCGCGCCAAGTCATTTTCCACGGAGCCGAATCATACTTACAAAACCATTGCTCCAAATTGCGAGAAGGAATTCATTAAATCGCGAAAGAATTAGAGGATACAACGAAGAACCAACAATTTTAATCCCATTCCGAGGCATTGTTCGAAGTGACCCGCATTTCCAGCCATCCTTAATTGCTCGCGCTCGCTGAGAATCTCTCGCAGGAGCGAGAGATGGGCTCGGCTGGTCCGCCGGCGCGACGCGGATCGATATAAAAATGCGCGACTTTTCGGCAAGTCGACGCAACTAGTTTAAAGTTAGGGGAGGGGAAGCACGGTGAGCGCCGCGTATGTAAATTAGACGCGACGGCAAGCCGAAACTTTTCAGAATTTTGCAAACTTGTCGGCCTGGCTCTGCGTGGCTCTGCGCCACCACAGGACAGGGGTAGAGGAACTTGACGCACGATGAAAAGTCGCTTTTGACCGCCTTTTATTTATTTTATTTTATTTCTTTTCTTTTCTTTTTTTTCGGTTCCTCCATCGATGTCGACGAGGGAAACCGAACCGGTGGTCGCGTGTTGCTCGAGTTTTCGTTAACGACGACGTTAAAGACACCGGAAGTCGACTTCTAATCGGTCGTCCAACTTCTTTTCAAAGAAAACTTTCTTCCTTCCTTCCTTCCTTTCTTTCTTTATCTTTCGTTCCTACCTCTTTCGACAAAACGCAACGATTCTTCTCGTACAATGTGTTTCGTCCGAAGAGAACAATGTCCAAAGCTCTTTCGAGTTATTTTCGATGACAAAGACGGTCAGAGAAATTCTCGAAAAGGATATTCCCTCTCTCTGAAGCATCTTTCAAGATGCGCCCTCGTGACGCATAAGACGACGACGAGCTCTCCTAAAAAAAAAAAGAAAAAAACCGAGCAGTTAGAACGCGACAAAAGATGTGAGGAAAGGGGAGGGGAAAGAAAAAGAAGAAGAAGAAAAAAGAAAGAAAAAGAGAAAGAAAAAACAAACGAGTTCCGGTAAAGAAAGGGGTGTGTGTGTATATATATATATACACTCCAAGGGAGAACGCAACAACCGTTCCACGATGAACTGTTGCCGGCAATTTCGCGTAGCCGAGTGGCTCGAGACGTTGAATAACCGAACGACGATACAGGCAACGTTGATAAAGAGACAATATAACGCAAAGCGAAAGTTCCGTCCACGCTTTGGTGGCCGCTTGTCCCCTTTCTCTCTCTCTCTCTCCCTCCCTTTCCCCTCTATCCGCGAACATAAAGGAATCTTTTCTTTTAAGAAAATCCTATAGGGGCGATGCTACGAACGAGCCTTTTGAAAAAAACGCGGAACGCTTGGCTTTTGCCCTCTTCTCCCGTACACCGAGGCCAAACGGCGGAGGGGAGGGAGGAATAGGAAGAGGAGCACGCGATAGTCGTCCGAGATTTTCCACGAGCGACGCACAAAGTGCATTCGACCTCCCCCTCCTCCCCCACGTGGCGTAGGAGGTACAAAAGCTCCGTTTCCGGCCGCTTTTGTAAGAAAGTAAACATCGATAGGTTCGAAAGAGGTTCGAGGAGGGAGGAAGAGGGAGAGAGAGGGACACGTGGTGTGGCGGTTTTCACGATGGATGGAAGATGGAAGAAAGAGGGGGTGGGGGGAGATAAAGGCGATTTTTATCTTTGAAAACTCTTCGCGGCGACCGTTTTCCATCCCGCATTTTTTTCCACGTTCCACGAGTTGGCCGTTTCGTTCGTGGTGGGCACGAACGAGGGAGAGGGGAGGGGGGGGGGGGTTGTGATGGATAAAAGCGGGACGATCAACGAGAGCCTCGAGACCGAAAGGTATTACCCCTTTCTCCGTAAACAATGCCGCTCGTTTTTCCATTTAACGCGGCGGCAGAAGTTATTCATAAGCCCTTCAAAAGAATCGTCGACGAGCCGAGCGGAAGGGTTGAAAAGGGTTAAGAGGGTCAGAGAAGGAGATCGGACAGCGGGAGGCGAGAGGGAGGGTGGGGCGAAAGGAGACGCAACGGAGGAAGGAATCGAGGGGGGAGGAGGCGGTGGAGGAGTGGTACTACTCGAGCGAAGTTGGTCAGCAGGATGAACGAAGGAACAGACGACGACGACGTTGACGACGACGACGACGACGACGACGACGACGATTGGTACCAGACCACGACCACGACCACGAGGACCATTACTGGGGGATAAGAGGGAGAGGAGGGAAAGGGCGGGAGAACACAGTCGGAGAACACCACCCTCCCTCGTTTACTCTCCTCTTCCTTTCCTCTCCCTATTTTCACCCTTCTCGATCTCTGTTTCGCGGGGGACCGGCGTGCATCTGGCCGTCCCGTTCTCTCTCTCTCCCTTTGCCTTGGCGCGGAACAATGCGCGGAAAAGTGTGCGATAGGAGAAAAAAATGGACCGCTGCCATTATGGAGTTCAGGGCCACTCGAGTTGTTTTGCTTCCACCTCCGCAAAGGAGTCTCGTACAGAGAGGCAACTGTGCTGAATGAATCAGAGAGGCGGAGGAGGGGGAGGGAAGCCGTTACCGGCGGTGGGACGGAGAGAGAGAGAGAGAGAGAGAGAGAGAGAGAGAGAGAGAAGGCCGAAGGAGGAGGAGAGCCGCCGAGGGAGAAGGAAGGATGAGAAATAGACGGAGAAAGCAAGGAGGTGGAAGGAGGACGAGGACGGAGGGTGCTTTCACCACCACCGGTGGCCTAGACTTCTTCCCTCTCTTGCGATCCCGTTGCGTTCCTTCGGTGTCTGCCACCGAGTTTCCTATGCATTCGCAAAGTGCCACAATCGTCCCTCCCACCCCCGCCTTTTCCCGCGATTCCTCTTCCTTCCTCTCGCATCTCCGTCACTCTGACGGGCCAGGTAACCGACCCGACCAATCCTCCTCCTCCTCCTCCTCCTCCTCTTCCTCCTCCTCTTCCTCCTCCTTCTGGTTTCGTCCTTGTCCAAAGACCGGCTCCTTTCTCGCACCCCTTTCGACCACTTGTGCATCCATGCTTCGCGGTTTGCCTTTCTTCGGGCGTGCCGCGCGCGCAGTCGGTAACTTGGACAACTCTTCTCCTCTCTTCCTCCTCTCTCTCTCTACGATCAGCAGGAACGAGATGATTTACGCGGGGTGATACTTCTTGATTAGAGGTCGCCGCTGCGTGTTACGCTTTCTCACCGTTTTGCTAGATTTCTCCCCTCGCATAATCCTCGTGACACTTGAAATTATCAAGAAACGAGTCAAGTTTCTTCTCTCCTCTCTTTCTCTCTCTCTCTCTCTCTCCCGTGATCGTCTTCTTTTTTTTATCGCGCTTCTTCTATACCTTCTTTCTTCGTTTTTCTTCTTTGCTCGAAGAAAACAACAAGCTCGTTCAAAGAGTTTAAAATTTAAAGAAGAATGAACGGAGAAGAACGTGGGACGAGACGAGTCGAGTTTTTCGATTGCTATTTTACTTTCGGTCCAAAAATAAGACCGATCTTATCTACCTGCGTGTTCTTCTTGTTCATCGAGATCAGTGAACTAGCGCCGCTTATAGAGCGAAACGGGAACTTGGTATCGCACCCGTAGAGATGCAACCATGTGTACGGGCGTAGTGTAGTGGCGCGCGGAGATCCGGAGATCTGTCTCGCGCAAGATTTACCTCTACCACTTGTTCGCGATTTATCTCTTATTTTTCGCTTTGCGAATAACTTCGTCTTCTTCCCCGCTCTCGGATAAGGTTAAAACTAAATGTCCAAACTCCTTTACCATCGCATGATCCTCTTAAAAAGAATAACAGAGACGGAGAGAAAAGGAAAAGATATGCATACGACGCATCCGTCGCACTTCTCTCCACTAATCATCCAGGACCATCTATACATAGAAAGACGCGAAAAAAAAGATATATATATATATATATATTCAGCCGTTTGTGACGAGATAAAGACTTCTCTCTTCAGCCAAGGAGAAGGGTGTACGAGAAAGTGATACGGTTGGTGGAAGGAACGCGTCGGGGGTGTATCGAGTCGCAGCCGCGGCGCAGGAATTACCATAATCCTCGGCGGCTCCGGCTCGAGCGTTTCTATAAAAAAGTCCGTCCGTCCGTCCGTCCATCCGTCCGCCGGTCGTTATTGGGGAATGCAGGGTTCTGGTTAGGTTCAGGAGAGCCGGTTACATCGGACGGCGGACAAAAGGGCTTTGTCGAGTAGACAGTGACAGTGATCAGACCGTGATGAGTGACAATGACGTCGGTCGGCTGTGCGGCAGCCCATTATTCCACCTGGCAGAAAGCTTTCCAGTTTGGCACACATCGAGTATCCAAGCGATCACTTATTATAATCATGCCGACCGTGTGTTGTTGTTGTTGTTGTTGTTGTTGTTGTTGTTGTTGTTGTTGTTGGCCATGGCTGACATCAGTGCTAAAAGGGATGGCGGGGAGTGGGAGCGAGACACACACGTGGGGAGGGGAAGGGATGGTGAAACACCCCGGGGTGGCGCGACCACCATTGGCTGCACGTCCGGCTATACATCTCTCTCTCTCTCTCTCTCTCTCTCTATCTCTCTCTCTATCTCTCTGTATCCCGATCAAGCCGCTCTGATTAGTGATTAGCGCGAAATCGCGGCAGCTCGTTCGTACATCGCCCGGATGGTTGCCAGTCTCGGCTCACTGGCTTCATTCTTTTCTCCTAAGCTATTTAATTAATGCTGAATTCTAAAAATACCGACCGCCACTGCCGCCCTCCTCCTCCTCCTCCTCCTTCTTCCATCCTCTCCTCCTTCCTTCCATCCAGAGGGGGGAGAGGGATCAGGGAAACGAACACGAACGTCGTCCATCGTGTGGGGAAAAAAATTTATTTGATGCTAGAATAACCCTTTCGGCGCGGAACGCGTCCCCATACTTCCGTCTTCCTTCCATCCACGAGTAATTCCGCCGCCTCCAATCGCTCGGTGCTCGCTCGATTGATAACTTTGCTTCGATATTCCCTTCCGTGTTCACGATGAATGAAAGTCGGGTTAGGGGAGGGGAGAGGAGGAGGGAGAGGAGGGTAAGGGTCTGAGGGAGGGAGAGGGACGGTTGAAAAAAAGGAAAGGAAGCCGGCGCGAAAGGGACTTGATCCGCAACTAGAAATAAACAGCTGAAACCTGGCTCCGTTCCTTTGCGCTCCACGTTTGTCCTCGTCGCGGCTTACTAAACCGTACTGCCTCGGGTCTCCTAAGTATAGCCGCCACCTCTAATAGAAAGCGCGTTTCTGACGTTTGAACGGCCGGCTAAGTAGACGCGTTAACACGGTGTTAACCTTTCAACCGCGTTCACTCACTCCGCTTTCGCGTTATTAAGCGGCGGGACGCATGATCCGCATCCCTAATCCGTCCGCGCGCGAGCGCGTGAACCGACTACTCGAAACTGCCGACTGTCAACCTGCCACTTGTCTCATTCCAACCTATCCTTACCCTTAATGGAAGGCCAAAAAAACACTTGGAAGAAGAAGAAAAAGAAGAAAAAGAAATACGTAGACGAACGTAGTGAAATTTTGGGTGAGAGAAGCTTAGCTAAGAATTCAGTATCACGAACGACGCGCGTTTTAATAAAAAAAAGAGAAGGAGAGAAGCCACGGTCTCTTACCCCTAGGTTCAGGGGATAATCGTACCAATTTCGAAGCACGCCGCTCCACCATCGATCCACTTCCGCCGATCCCAATTACGCGGAGGATCCTCCCTCGTCGGGGGAGGCGCGACGAAAATCCGCTCAAAGGAGTCCAACCCTGAAAAACCACGTCCTCTCCTCTCTTTTTTTTTTTTTCCTCTCCGTGTATAACGTGGAACCACACTTGTCCCTTCGTTGTAATTGAATCGTCAAAATTGCCACGCCGTGGCCCCAGGGGTCATCGACTTGTTCCCCCTTTCCTGCGTGAATAGGAGGGCAAGGAGGACGCCGTCCCTCGAAGGAGGCCCACGGGAGGCCACGGATTTATTGCATAACAACCCCCCTCCCCGAGTCGGCTCCTCGTAACCCTTGGAAGTTGCGTAGGTCCGACGGTAGAGGGTGCTGCATAGGCTCGATGATCTACTTGTTGAATGGCGAGGAGAGAGAGAGAGAGAGAGAGAGAGAGGAAGGAGAGAGAGGAGGCAGGATATTTCTGAATGAACGAACGACTGAATGGGCCGCCGCACATGGCATAGGGTGCCTACTTGACACCGATCCGCAACCTCAACAATCGAGTTCGCCCCGTCTTCGGATACGGCAACCCGTTCACCTCGCCCCTTGGCAACCTTCGCGAAACTCGGAATACGAATTGGCCTCCCGTTCTCATGCGTTTGTCCCCTGGCGAAGGAGGATCGTTAAATTAGATGAATTTTTCTCACGAAAGGAAATCGAACTCGCCCGTTCGAGAAATTATTGTTGCTCGAACATTTGCGCAGATTTTGTTCGATGAGACAAAAACATTATTAGAATTTTAAGAGGATTAAAAGGGAGGAACAGAGGGGAAAAAGAAAGTGGAAAGTCGGCGGAAAAACGCCGAAGAGAATGTCGTAAAACAGGGGGATAGATTTTCCAGCCGAGCGTTCCGGAACGACGCGAAATCAATCCGAAATAAAATCTCGTGACGGCGTGGAGACGTCTGGGAGAAGAAGGCCGGCGGAGGCGCGTATAAGTCATAGTGGCGCGTTTACGACCGCCCTACCCGCGGAGGAAATCCACTTATCCTTTAACGTGTCCCGACAACTCGGCAACGATCGTCGTTAAAATTCGTTTAACCCTCGCGCGACGAATTAAGCATCGGCCTCGTTAACTCGCGAAATTAAACCGCGCACCTACGACGAAATTAAAAAACAAAACGTTGGAGAGGGTCGGAGGAAAAGTTTTTGGGTGGAAGGAGCGGGGATGGAGGAGGAGGAGGACCAAGGAAAGGAAAAAATACAAACTGGAGAGAGAGAAAGAGAGAGGAGAGAGAAACGAGATAGAACGATATATTCGATAATCTTTCCGGAAATCTCGCGCGTTCGTCGATGATTCTCCCTCCCTCCCCTACCTGAAAACCACCGAATAACAGAGTGAAAAAAGAAAAAAAAAAAAAGAAAAGAACAAGAAAAAAAAAAAAAGAAAATGGAATGTCGAAGAAATTCGAGCAGACGTGCTGTTCGATGCCACTTAAGGGAGAGAGAGGGGGAGGAGGGGGTTAAATCGTTTTCTCGGGATGTACCCCCGAAGATATCGGGAGGGGGGGAGGGGGGCGTCGAAGAAAGGGGGTGGCGTCGCGAAGCGGAAGGCAAGCGGCGGGTTAAAAGATCGTCATGCACCATCATCCGAAAACTCTTTTGAATATTTTTCGCAGAATAAAAAGAGATAAAACGCGGAGGGCGAAGCCGGAGGATGAGGACGGGAAGGGGGACGAGGGGAGGGAGGTGTTGGTGGTGCGAGGGGGTGGTGGTGATGGTGTGGGATAAATGTGGGTGGCGAAGGGGTGTTAGCCGGGGCGGAGACGGTGCATTACGACCGGGACAGGGCATGGCATGGCTAGCTCAGGAAAGTACAGGATGTGAGAGGAGGGGTAGTTGATGCAGGAGGGTGCATGAGGAGGAGGGCGGTTGCCCCAGTAAAAATCGATCCTCCCCACTCTTTTCCTACTTTTTCCCCTAGAGAGGTTCGCAACCATGAAAGGATGGGGCTACGGGGGTGGTGGTGGTCGGGGGTAGGACCACCGGGGTGGCCGCGGTGGGATGGGGAGGGCTTGCAGGGTTACCTACGTACCCTGCCTGTCTTTGTGTATCCGCGTTTCTGAATCTTCGTGAACGTCCGCCATTGTATTGGTGCACGTCCGTACGTGCCGTTTTCGCCCCGCGCGTGTGTTCGTCGCCGCGCGCCACCCATGTGTGCGTGTGATTGAACGGATTTTTCGAGGGTGGTCGTACGCGAAAGTGTGGATGCATGGTAGGTGGGGACGGCAACGTACGAGCGGAAGGCACCGTATACGTGCCACGTACACGCGTGCGACTGCACCCTCGTTGCGCCTGTGTACACCTTGGACAGTTTTTTTCGTAGGTCCTCCCCAACGCGTTCCTCCCGCGCTCGCGCGGCCACCCTTTCCACCCTCCCTCCCTCTCTTTCTCTCTCTCTCTCTGTCTATCTATCTATCCATTTCCCTTCCTCCTCGGCCTCCCTCTGTCTGACTGTATTGGTCCACGTGGTTAGGGTCGAACGTGTGCGCGTACAGCACACCTCATTGACGACGGTAAACGCCCCGAACTTTCGCAAGCGTCTTCACTTTCGCGATGTTTATGACGGCGAAACCGTGTCAGCGCGTCCAGACTCGCGGGGAACGCGAGCAACGGCGAAAGGGAAGGGACCGTCACTTCGACGAATACGCGTTTTAAATTTGTTTCAATTTAGATGGTCAACGATTAGAAGTAAAAATTTTCAATTTAAAAAAAACGACAAAGCGGATACGTATTTATTCGTTGAAACGTGAGAAATAATACTTTTTTTCGCGATGTTTACAATTCTACGATTACTTGTTTAAGCTTGCGAAATTTCTTTTCTTTTCTTTTTTCTTTTTTTTTTTTTTTTCTCAATTTATGCAGATTTTAATTGTACATTTAATCGTACGTTTCGTTCGCGTATCTTTCGCTCGCTTTGTATCGCGATATTTCGATGAAATTTCTCGTTGAAAGCTGAAAATTATTTAACTTGTACGACCAGACCATTTGATATCGGGTAATCAATTGTAAAGGCGTGTTTAAGTGGCCGCCATCGAAGAAGGAAGCGCGGCTAATAGAATTCATTCACGACGAGAGTTGTTTAAAAATATTTGGATTAAGCGAATTAAAAAGTAACTCGAGTTGCCGAGAGTGTTCTTAAGTTCCTCGATCATGAAGCGGTGTTTCGTGAGGGAAGCTCGGGGGAAGGAATGGGGGAAGGAGGAAACGAGAAAGGTCGAAGGAAAGGAACAATCCGAAAGTTAAACGCAAAGTTAATTTCCATTAAACTAATATCAATAACCGAGTACAAAGTGCAAATAATCATGGAAGTTTTAAAAATGACCGTCCATCCAGGTATACTCGGGCGGCAGGGGGATTAATATTCCTTATCGAACCCGAAGTTGCGATCTAGCGACGCGTTTGCGGCTCGCGACCGCGCAGGGGTAGATAAACGATAATTACGCTTAACTGCACGTGAACCCGGTACCCGTCATTTACCTCGTCAAAGATTTTCAGCTGCGAGAAAACGAAAAAGAAGGAACGAAAAGAAAGGGGGGGGGAGGAAAAAAAGAGAGAAAGACGCGTACGAATAACGCGATCTCGTTCATCGCATTCACTTTCACGCGAATTTTTTTCGAATCGATACACGCAAGCTTTCGTAAAGAGAGTGTGTTGCGAGAGATTGGAGAAAAAGTGAAAAGTAGGGGAAGTTGGAAATCTTGTGGCGAAAGTTTCTTTCTTTCGAAAAAGATTTCAAAGTTGATCGTACTCTTTACCAACATTCCGACACATTTGGGCGAAAACATTGGCAGCTCGGTGGCCTAGAACTTCCTGCGCCGCGCGGCGATCAACCACCCCAAAGAAAGCCCATGAAAGCGAGCTATCGTATATTTCTTCTGGCGAGCCAAAAATTTCCTGATCCCTCGACGATATCCAACAACCGTGTGCACCGTACACCCTCCGCGCACGCGAGTGCGGGTGTGTGCATCGGTGTGCGCGGCAGCCTCGCGTGGTCTACGAGGTCTCCTCGTCCGTGTGCGCGTGTTGCACATGCGAGCCGGTGGTTCCGCCGGCGGGTGGAGGAGGGAGGGCGAGGGGCGGGGGCGCGCGCGTCCACCACCCTGTGTAGGTGCACAGGGTGCGGGGCGCGCGTGTGAGTGGCGGTGCAGCTGTATGCGGAAGCGCCGCCTCCGCCGTCGCGGCGCTTCTGTCGTCCGCTGCAACGATGAAAAATTACCCAGAAGCAGGGTGAAAGAGGGAAAAGAGGGCGAGGGAGGAAGACAGGGGAGAAGGAGGGACGGCGAGAAAGAAGAAGAGAGCGAGAGGAAGGACGAAGTTTAAGGGAAGGAGAGGAGGAGGAGGGAGGAAGAGGAGGAAGGGAGAAGGATGAGGAAGGAAAGAGGCTGGTGAACGGCGGCCGAACGACGGCGGGGGTTGAAAGAGGGAAAAAGAAGAGGATAGACGAAGCGGTTTTTTCTCTAGACCCCGAGCCCGAGTCGTCTAGCGCGCTGAGTTCGCGAGGCTGACAGACAGCTGCAGCGGAGCCCTGATATATCGACCGGGCCACCTAACCAACTACCCGCACTCACTATTATACACCTGGCCACACGCACGCACCCACACAGCCGTGCGGGGGGGCCAGGCCACGCGGTGGTAGACATGCTGGCGTGTACGAAAAAAAGCCGGCACACAGAGCACACCGACGCCAGCCTCTCTTGCCGAGGTGGGAGCCACTCTTTGCGCTCTTATACACTCAAACACGTACACACCGAATTTTCTCTCTCCTCTTTCCTCTCTTTTTTCATCCTGCCCACCTCCTCCTCCTCCTCCACCTCCTCCTCCACCTCCACCTAAACCTCCTCCTCATCCCCCGTCTCCACTCGGCTTCGCTCTCTTCGCCCTGTTCCTCCTCCACCTCCTCTTCTTTCTCTCTGTCTCCGAACGTAACCCGTTCCTCTTTCTTCCTCTTCTTTCGCTGCTTTCTACCCATCCCATCGCACCTGTCTTCGTCCCACCCCCGCCCCTCTACTGCCACCGGTGTGCCGGTGGTGTACTGTCTCCCGTCTCCGTCGCTCTTCTTCTATCCTGAAAAAGGGTGGTTGCTAGAGCGAAAAAGGGTGGCCTCCGGTAGGATGGCTGGGGTGAGTAGAACAGGCCGGAGGATCAGCCGGAGGCCGCGGGAGGGGGAGGAACCGGTACCAAACGGGGGTGGACAAGACGAGCGGTGGGTGCAGCGAACGGAGCCCAGTCAGCTCCAGGATAATTAGATCCTTTACAGGTTACCAATGATTGATAGTCTTCGAAATACGTACCTACCCTATACTACCCTGTCCCACCCCTCCCCCCTGCACCCCAATACCGCGCTGCCTTTCTTCCACAAATACGTCGTGCACGTGCACCATGCACATACACACACACACACATATATATATATGTATATATACATATATATATATATATATATATATATATATATATATATATATATATGAACATGTACACGCGTGTACACGGACACCGGGGACTATGTACGGTTTCGTAGCTCGTACGTCGAACTGCTGTGCGAGAGAGCATCGAGCCGAGGGGGGTGAATGTGTACGATAAATGCGAAATCCCCTTCAGGGACGATTACGTCCTACTGAGCTTCGCCTGGGTCACGACCGACCCTCTCTTGCCCTCCACATACACCCATCTCCACATACACCCACCCCTTCCTCCCTCTCGCCCTTTTTCTTCCTGGCTATACCGCGTTGTCTGAGGGAAAAAAAGGGGGCTCTGGAATTGTTGGACTTCGCCACTGTACCATCCACTACGACACTGCCGCGATCCTCGCGAATACCGCCGGTTCAATTCGATCCATTTCCCTCCCCTCCCCCCCCTGCCTCGACCCCGAAGAAATTTCCCCCTGACCGATCCTGCGATCGGGTACAACGTTCCTCTCCGCGGTAATAAACATGGAATATGTATCAGATCGCAGATCGAAACAGGGTCAACGAATCAAGGATCTTGAATAAAGAAACTTTTCCATATCCTCTATAAACGGTCCTCCAATTCCTTTTCCATTTCTTGCGCTGCTTCTCTTATTTTCCAATGATTAAGAAGCCAAGAGTCGATAATACCGTTTCGTGGCAGTAAACGAAAATCCGTAAAAATCCGTGCAACTTTGTGTGGGAATGGAAAGAAGGAGAGAGAGAGAGAGAGAATTAGTCACGCAGCGTACTATTAAACAGCGTGAATCCTGGAAACCTCGGTTTCAACTCTGCTTCCAACCTCAAACCTTCCATCCGCGCCCGCCGTAAATTGTAACTTGGAAGCAACCACGTGTAGCGCAATATCTCCGCGTTATACCGCACTGCGTTTCCTCGCAAGAAAATTCTCGGATACCGTACTCGTCAAAATACGTCAAAATTCGTTCGGGTATCCTCCTCCTCCTCCTCCTCCTCCTTCTCTTCCTCTTCTTCTTCCTCCTCCTCCTCCTCCTCCTCCTTCTCTTCTTTCTCCTCGTCGTCGTTCGTCGGACACTGGAACGAATTTTGGCTCTGTCCGTTAACCCGTTCCAAGCAAGTGGAAATTTCGATTAATTATAAGCCGCTGTTGTCTTTCCCATCCACCGACCCAGAAAAGCAATTTTTCATATATTCACGCGAGATTCGCCTCCAACTTGCCAGCGTTTCGCTCTAGTTCTCACCCTCGCATCTTTGAAATGGAACCTACGTGTTAAACAAGTAAAAGTAAAAGATATAATATAACACGTTCTTCCTTATTCGAGGATTTTCACGGATGTGAAAATATTCGCATCCTTTTCCCTTTACCGGCCGTAATAATTTTTTTAGCAATAAAAACGAACTTTCACACAGGCGATGATGACGCAAATTATGCGGGAATCACGTATTACCGAACGATTCTCGAGAAGCAATTTTCGTCCGATTTACCGCTCAATTAATAAGTATATTTACAGCAGTGTCCCGTGATGCGAGCGCGCGTATAGAATATCCACCTGTTCCACCCGTTCTACCTGTTCTCCTTATTTCAAAAAAAAAAGAAAAAAAGGAACGTGTTCTCGCGTGACTCACATTGCTGACGCATTATTTTCAAGAAAGTAGGAAAATAGAGTAAAAGGGGGGACGGAATTGAAATCCGCGTATTTGACGTCAACCGATGACGTTTTGTTCGGTAATCAGATACGATCAGTGACGGCAGCGCTACGTTTTCTCTTTGTGACATGGACGAGGCTCGTTTTTTTTTTATATTATATATACGCGTCGATTTGGGAAAAATCGTCCCGCCGCTCTTTTTTCCACCTTGTTTCGCGCTCGATTCGCGTCACCGTGAAGCTTCGAGCCCAGATCGCGATTAAATCGCGGGGAAAGCAACAAGCGGCGCGGGAGGAGGATGATCGAGGATGAACGAGGATGATCGATATGCGGACGCGCATTATGCTCTAAACGCGTGCAAAAGGACGAGCGGACGAAACGAAAGAAAAAAAAACTCTCGAGAAGCGCACTCGGGGAATGGGAATAAGAGAAAACGCGTGCACGCGTTTCTCTCGGGCCCACGCACCACGCACCACTCCAGCCACCTGTTTACCGGATAAAAACACGAAGAATTGAGCGTGTACTCCCGCGGACCGCCACCGCCTCGCTTGTCTCTGACGATCTATTGAAAAAATACGCTTGACACGCGCTCGCATTGTAAGCACCGGGCGTCGCGATATAAATTTAATATCGAAACCGCGATTCGATGTTTATGAAGTTCGCGCGCGCATTCATCCGCGAGATTGAAATGCGGCGTTGCACGGAGGAGGGGAGGGGGTAGCGGAAATAAAAAGTTCGCGTAAGAACAAAGGATCCCCTGTCCCTGCGGGATATCACGTCCCCTCCTCCTTCTGATAAAAAGTAAACAACTCGACGACCCTCATAAATATGTATGCATAACCGGCAAGACTTCGAGTAACCTGCAATTTTCCTCGCGTGCCCCCTCCCCGCGATGCTCCTGCGTCATCTTTGAATCTCGAAATTCCCGCGAAAAATTCGAAACAGTTAGAACAAGTAGAAATTTTTGATTCGTTATACGATGACTACAACTTCCTGCTATTCGTGTTTTAAAAAATGCACCGAATGGATGGAAATCCAGTTTATTTAATGACGTCATATACAGCTTTCAAAGTATCTATGTTGAATCATTGATAAGGAATCCGTAACTTTCTCAAGTCGATCGGAAATAACAAGTTAGAAACTGAGCGGAAAAAAAAATAAAAATGAAAATAAAAAATATCGTCTCGTAATTCTCTTTTCCTATATCTTGTTGAATCACGTTGGGAATTAAGAAAGAACGATGACTCGAGATAACAAGTTTTCCATCTTTTCGAAAATAATGTTAAACGGTTAAATTTGTGAAAATAAAAGAGCAATGGGACGAAATGGAACGAATCTCCGATTAAAAAAGAATAATCTTTTGGATCTTCGTTGTAAGAATAGAAAAAGGTTTGCTGAAGATCTAATAATGTGGTTCCACGCGTTTAAACTTCGTTCGAAGTTCAAGTACACAGTGGAGATAAAGGGTGCGAAGTTCTCGGAAGACAACCGCCACGGCCGATTGTGTAAGGAGCTCTCAAAGAGCATCGGGGATTATTTTGAGCTCGTTCTACCTGTTGAAGGTTGAAGCGCTCCTCTCTTAAATCGTTTCACCGCCATTTCTATCGCGTTGTGTCCTCTCCTCCGTCAAAACTCGTCTACAAAAATTCGATTCGGTGGCATCCGAATGAAATAAAAGTAAAAGATAAAGGCTGAGGAAAAAGAAGAAGAGGAGGAGGAAGAAGAAGAAAAAGAAGAAGAAAAAAAAAGAAGAAATATATATATATATAGGGAAGAAAGGAAAAGGAGTTCGCTTGAAATCGCATTTATCCGGCGACAGAAAGTGCTCCACTTTGGAGAAACGAGGCGGGAGGAAGTTCGTCGTTTCGAGATCTCTCTCTCCCAACAAAAGATGCTTCTTGCTTTCATCGTGCATCGGGCAAACGATGTCAGAATGTCGAATTAGTAGAGAGACAGAAAAAAAAAAAAAAGAAAAAAAAAAAAAAAAAAAAAAAAAAGCAACGACTTACGAAAACAATCTCGAGACGACTCTTTTCGAAATTTGAAAAAAAAAACGTCACGAACCTCGCATATTGCATTTTCTGATGTTGCTTGGATGAAATTTAAAAAAAAAAAAAAAGAAAAAAAAAGAAATCAATGAATTCTGCAAGGAAAGAGAAACAAAATATAGAATTTTCTATCTCTTTTTTGATTTTCGATGTTTTTTTTTCCCCCCCTCCGTTCTAGCGCTCCTATTAAGAGGAAACATCGAAACGTTTCTGTTAACGTCGAAACACGCCAACGGTCCATTGAAAGGGAAGCCAGAAAATTAAAGAAAAATATCATTTTTGCGTTTGTAAACCGGCCGCACTCCCGGTCGATGCGTTTCCTTTGTTAAACAAAAATTATAATAAACGGTATTTCAGGAGTTTTAATTGAAGCTTGTACTGGTGGCGAAGTTCTCCGGGGAGGAAAACAAAAAGAAAAGAGAGAGAGAGAGAGAGAGAGAGAAGAAAAAAAAAAGAAGGAAAAAAAGAGGAGGAAGGAAGGGGAGGAAAAAAGGAAAAAAATATATATGAAAGTTTCACGTTCTTATTTGCGCCGGGGAAAAATATAAAATTTCAGTGTACCGCCTCGCAAAAGCGCGGAATACGCCGTTCGCGTTTCCGCTCGTTATGAACCCTTTAACGGCCGTTATTCTTTCGAAATCCGATACCAGAAAAACTGTTTCTCTCTCCCCCTATCGATACCTTCGCTTCTCTGTGAGCCGTTAATTGAAAATATTTTTCACCGAGCAACGACAATGTAGAATAAAATCGATGGAAATTTTCTCGCAAGATACCTCTGAATTTTACACTGCAGAGCCGGCAGAATTATTCGTTTATTTATTTCTTCGATTATTATCAATTTTTTACGGAATATTTAGAATGTAGGGATATATATATGGTAAGTTATGGTATCGTGTTTAGAAATCATTAATAAAAGTTTCAAACGTCGAGTCAAATTGCGCGGCGAAATCAATGAATTAATAATTCGAAACGAATGTCCGAATAATAATTGGCGTGTTATCTCGATCGAGTGACAATATATTTGTCCGATTTCTTCAATTCCTTCACGTTGTATTCAAACTTGTACAAGTAAAAGATTAAATGATATAAGTTTCTTATGAAAATTAAGAGAAAAATAAAACATAATTCAAATTAATCATCCTTAACAAACGCAATTGGAAATTTGCATGATGCACTCATTGCTTCATCAAACGAAAAACGTATTGCTGAAACTGTAATGTTCCACGTCAGAGGGATCTCTCAATTTCACAATAATGAGATTGTGACACGAATGATCATTTCCCCGAATTAAAAATTACAAATTCGATATATTTTCCGCAGATCTCTCGCGCGAAGAACAAAAATCGAGGAGGAAATCGATCTAAAGAATGATTTCCTCCAGCATTAGACAGATTTCTTCTTACCTATACATAGATTATGCATACAATATCTTGGATAATAATATTCATATTGATTATCATTGGTTCTGTCGAAATTTTATACACGTTTATCGTAATTTGATTTTTCAAATTGACCTCCCTTTTTTTTTTGACTCGATTAAATATTTAAGATTAGATCTATTAAAAATAATATATTCCATAATAAAGAGATCCATTATGAAAAATATGTGTACAAATTAATCAATTACTCTTTACAAGACGATACAATGTTATCCAATCTTCTCTTGAAAAGAAGCAACCAATCCCAAGAAATCCGTTGGGACGTTACAAGACGTAATTCCTCATCTTCTCACTTATCATCACTAACAACATAATTTCATTCATGATGAATTTCATGATAGATCTTTAAACACGCGACTTGAAGATATATGAGAGAATCGAGTTAATTAAAACAATTAAGTTAATAATTAAACAGTCAATCTTTTCATCCTTCTTCCAATTCTTTGTCAATTTTAATAATTACAGTATTCATCGTATTAATACATATTCCAATTTTTGAAATCCATTTGCAATAAGATAGATGCAAAGTGGTCCCTGCCTGATATTTCTGGGAAACCAGTAATGAAAACTTTTTTGCAAAATATTTTTTACAAAATAAATTTTAAAATTTACATATTAAAATTATTTTTTAAACACAGGAAATTCTTGTGAATGAAATTTTAACCAATAAGCGTCTACAGGACACCATAGGGGGAAAGTATCCTTGGACGCTGAATCATAATCGTTTCATCGCACAAATATACACATAAATATAAATATAAATATACACAAATATAAATGTATGTGTGTACACATGTGCAGACGTGTATATTAACATTTCTTATAACACACGACATGTATCTTACGTATAATTATTACTAGAACACGGATTTCGATGCAATTGTAAACAAAAATAAAAATTATTAAAGTTCAAGATTTTAGAAGAAAGTTCTTAAATATTTATGAGTATCTTACTTTGGATATTTTCTATCACTTTGCGTATTTTAGAAATTTTTAATTTTTTTATTAATAGACATAATCGGTGTGACGATCTTGGGAAATATTTTTGCGTTGAAATCTTAGGACAATTTTTACCTATGTATTAAACGATTATTGCGATTGTCTCTTTTGTATGGAGAAACGTAATCCTTTTTTTGTAATATTCCAATTGTAATTTTTGCTGCTGTATCTCTTAAATCTTACTCAACTGTGAAAGTGTGATGATTAAGATTTCGAATTTTGAATTACACGTAGCATTTTTTTTTATCAAACATGAGGTTAATGGATCCTGTTACAGAATTATGTTGGAGGTAATTGATTTGAAATACGTAGATGTGAAACAGTTTTAAAATAGGAATTTTTGCAAGAAAAATCTTGAATTTCGTAACGATGCGAATATTGAATGGATAATACTGATCTTTTTGATCTGTTTTTATAAAATCTTTTATAATATTAGGAATATTTTAAAAAGTATCCGTGAAGTATATGAATTTTAGAATCTTAAAATCTTTCTCAATTTAAAAAAAGATTACAGTTTTGTCTGTATATGCTTAATTCGATTGCAGTTAGAAAATACTGTGGGGAAGAAGGTATAAGAGAATTAGAAAAAGATCATTATGTTATGTAACGATTTATTAAATATATAATATATTAAATGATATAAATATATTGTCATAATACTTGCAATAATGAAATAGCGAAATAGGGAATAGATTACATGTTATTTATAATCTGATATTTGTATTAAGTACAAATTAAAGTTCAAATCATATAGATTTCATATATTATGCAGAAAGAACCATAGAAGAAATATAAAATATTTAATCGTTAGATAAATAATCTAAAACATTAAATAAAATCTAATAACATTAGATATGCATAAAAAGTATTAAATTTCACAAAATTCAAAAATATTTTTTTCGAAATTTATATTATATCGATCAGGATTGCCGAAAATGTTATATGGGTAAAATTTAATGTTAAATTCTATATAAAAAAATAAAAAAAAAAGAAATTATCATGGTGTCAGCAAATTTTGTTCACTCTCTAACGAAGTATAACATTTTCTTAGATAGATAATTTTACTCTTCTTGCATTCAATTGGCAGTCTTTTTTCATTTCAGAAAATCCAGATATTTTTAACTTATAAGTAATATTTAAAAGAACAATAAGTAGAATATTAATTTGTTAATAATATTATAAAAAAATTATTATATTTTGCGTTTATCACACAATTTGAGCATTTTGTAACAATGATTACGTTTTACAAATGATCCAGTGGATAGATAATAAGTTAATTACATAATATATATGTATGCTTATCTATAATATATCGAATATTATAAGCAAATTGAGATTCTCCATATTCAGATATTACCGAACATTCCACATTTATTTGTTTGTGGATCTAATTGGTCTATATTTGTAGTTAATATCCTAGACTATGTATAATTACGTAATTTACATCTGATTGGTGAAAAATTAATGTTTGTTTAACACAATCTGACAAATTATTGTTACGATATGAATCGAGACATTTTCTTAAAAGACATTTATCTATTAAAAATGATAAATAAATTAGTTTTCTCCGAATGAACTTTAAAAAAAATGTTATAAATGTCATAACTTTTTTTTGTTTTTTTTTGATAATTATTAATCATGAATTAATCATTAAATTTTTCGAAGTTTATCCTAGTCGAATAAACGTATGCACATATGCATCCCGTGTAAATCCTCTGCATCCCATATTCCGGCAATTTTACCTCTTGGTATGTTTGCATGCAACAATGAGGTTGATTGAGACCATTACATTTCATACCGAGATTTCCATCGATACATTTAATGTGATACAATTGCGATACCCAACCGCCAAAAATCTCCTCAAGCGGCTCCATCGTATAATTACACACTGCTGTCTTCTGCAAACTTTCCGCTTCTATAAAATAAGTTTCGTGTGATCGTTTCTTTCTGTCCGATATCCGATTCTTTGATATCATATCATCACTACCGTTGAACATTAACAAATTTATCAAACTTTCTTCATTATTATTTTCGATCGTGTGATGTATCTCGTTGAACCGTCGATAGACACCCTTGTGATGAATATGATGTCTTTCTGACGAAGCCTTTGCCTCCGTTAAGTCTTTCTTTGTAGAGTTAATGAACATTATGCAAACGAGAATCCCAGTGATAATGTACATCGACATAGTTTAAAATTTCAATCGTTGTTGCGTTAGATTGGAAATTGTCGTTTGATTGTCGTTTGGTACTTGAGAAACGTCGTGATCACTGAATTTTCACTTTCTATAACTTGAGAATGAGTTAACGTTAACGATAATTTTCGAAATGGAAGATCCTTTTCTCTCGAAAGGATCAAACTGGATGGTTTATCAAAAAGTGAATTCTCTCGATCGAGAGATGAGAGTTTTAAGGTAAATAGTAGGTGATTCCCATCCCCACTTTATATTATATGTTACCACTACTCCTTGGATTTCTTCGTTGCTCTCTTATTTTTGTCTCATTTCTAGAAACATTGCTATGGCATGGTGGTGACTCACTTGATGGTATAACATGATATGGTGTTTTTCCACGAATATATCTCATATCTTATGAGATTTAAATAAATAGTGCTGCATTATCATTATCGAATCTTACATATTTTTCGAACATACATAATGCAAAAAATTCTATCAATATATTTTTCAAATAATTTATTCTTAGACTACATAATTAAATGTTCTGAAAACAAGTTATACAAATCTTACATTTGTAATTTTTCGATATAATAATGAAAGCAAATATGATTTTTTTGATTTCCAATGTGCCATTGCAGAGTTTTAAAAAAATATTAAGTTTAAAATTTTAAAAAGTCGAACAAAGATCATTATAATAGAAACATTCTTCTTAGTAATATTCGTGATTTTATTGATATTTTTTATTTCTTAACAAATAAGATTATATTTTGTAATTGGATTATATAAACACTTCGATAATTTTTAAGTATAATATATATATATATATTATAGTAAGTATAATATATATATATATATATATATATGCAACCATATATATATATATATATATATGCAACCATCCATTTATTTACTATATAATAAATATATCACAAAAAATAATCACAATGGCAAACAATATAATATATAATATATAATATAATATATATAATATATATAGAGTATTTGTATGAATTATATGAACATTGGCGTAATTATTTTTGCCACCGAATAACTGATTATGAAATTCAAACCAATCCTCAATGATCATATTTGCGTTGAACTTCGTTCATGATTTGTCTATATTTTTAATTCTATTAAAATTTTACTTATCCATAAAATCCAAATTATGCATGATCTATCCTCATAATTGAATCGCTATTATTATATTTTTTATTTTTTAGAATATATAATCATATATCAGCTAAAGAATGTCGCAAAATTCAAGCATGATTTGAATTTTGCGCCATTTGTGCGGTATTTTTTCAAGATATTTTTGATGATTGCGATGATGAAAACGCTGAAGATGATCATCAATTAGTATCTAAAATATCAGATACTGTGAAAATTGAATTAAAAAGTTTATTAAATGAGACAAAAACACAACCAATAAACTAAAGAGAAGACAATTATAGTATTATATAGTAGTATTATATTATATATTATATTATATATTATATATTATATATTATATATTATATATTATATATTATATATTATATATTATATATTATATATTATATATTATATATTATATATTATATATTATATATTATATATTATATATTATATATTATATATTATATATTATATATTATATATTATATATTATATATTATATATTATATATTATATATTATATATTATATATTATATATATTATATAGTAATTGAAGAAGAAATAACATACATTGACAAAAAAGCAAATACAGATGTTAAGAAAGCTATAGAAATTATTAAAGAAAACGAGGAAATACAAATATCAAAAAAACAACCAAATAAAAATCAAGTTATAAAAAAAGAACAAGTTGAATAAAATCATTAAAGATCAAATAAATTATTTTGTACGAAAAAAAAAAGACAGCGTGACAGTTGACAGTTCAGGATTATTAAAAATGGAACGCTACATGAAAAAAACAACGCATTTTCATTGTTGAACAATATTTTAAATAAAGTTTGGCAGTTACAATTCATATTTTTCGAACAAAATCATCTTCAATATGATAAGGCTCATTTTTATCTTGATGGATTGATTAATCGACAAAATTATCGTATTTGGAGAAATCGACAAGTGATTGTTGAGAAACAAATGCATCCATAACAGGTTACTATTTTGAGCTGGAAGCATCATCGGATCATTCTTTATTGAAAATGCGGTTGGTCAGGTAATAACAGTTAATGGTACTCACTATCACGATATGATAATCCAGTTTTTTGTGTTTTGCAAATTGCAAGATATGGATCTCATGAACGATATATAGTTTCAACAAGACGTGTCACATGCCATACAATCCGAAAAGTAATTCAATTATTGCACAAATTATTTTCTGGTTATATAATTTTCCATTTTGGTAGTCAGAATTAGCCGTCCAAATCATGAGATTTAACACTGTTTTTTCTTTGGAATTTATTGAAATCTAAGATTTATGCCGATAAGACCACGAATATCAAGCCTTAAAGAAGAAAATTGAGCGCTATATCAATATAATTCAATCACATTTATGCAAAACATCATAGAAAATTTCAACAAAATAGTGCGTATGTGCTAGCAAAGCTGGAGGCTATTTACTTGATATGCTATTCCATATATAACCCTATATTTTATGAATCAATAAAAAATTTATAATTTTTAATTATAAACCTGTATTTTCTATTAAAATTACTTCTTACGTGAATTTTGGGATATATATTATAAAAGAATTTTTCATTTCTGATAATATTTATTTTATTGATACTTGAATATAATACTAATCGAATATAGTATATAATAATTATCAAATATAGTAAGAAATATAACACGAAAATTAAAAACTAGATAATAATATAAAGATATAAGTATAATGATTTATTTCATAAAAATAAATCATTATTTTTTTTTTATTTATTTGCTTCTTTATTATTATTATTCATTTATTCAATTTAAATGGAAAGAATAAAATATAGAATATATATAAGATATTAAAAAAACAAAAATAAAATAAGAAAAGAGAAGCAGTAAATGAGTAGATTACTGCGATCTATCGTTCATATAAAGTATATATTATTTTATTATTTTAAATGAACAAATCTGGCGATAAATCTCTCTTGTGCGGAAAACTTGCATGTGTACCAAATTTTAATACGGATTTTGTAGCAATGATACAAGATCTTCGGATACACTCGTCCATTGAAAGTGTTGGATGATAAGCTTTAAAATATGCAAGAGCTCCTAGAAATGAATCTCCAGCTCCCTAAACATATATCATGAATATTAGCAATATGATATGTTATAAATTAATTGTTAAATATGAATAGAAATTTCTTCCTAGATAAAATTAGTAAAACATCAAATTTAAAAATTAATAATAAAAAAATTAAAAAAAAATAAATCTCAAAAAATCTTAAAGCATATAAAAAATGAATTAGCAAATGTATAATTTATCTTTTTATATTGAACAAAAAAAATCATACTGTTGTATCCATAGGTTGAACAGTAGCAGTCAAGACTTTTTTAACAGTTCTATCCTTCTGAGATGCATATATTGCTCCTTGTTTACCAAGAGTAATAATAACTGTATTGCAACCCATATCCAACAATTTATTCATAATATGTTCTATACTCAATTTTCCGTCGAAGGATATCCCACTCGTAACTTCTGCCTATAAATATATATTAATTTTCTAATCTTCTTTCCATCCTTAATCTTATCTAAATAAAAAGAGAAATTATAACATTAAAGAGTTGTTGATAATTTAATAATTTAATACCTCGAGTTCATTAACGCAGAATATATCACAGAGTTTCAACAATTCCACGTCAATATTTTTCATAGCAGGTGCTCCATTTACAATTGATAGACCTATCGCATTATATTTTTTATAAAGCTAGTAGATTTTATAAAAGAACAATCATGAGAAACAACTAACCATAATTTTTGTGAAGCTTCAAGGCGTGTAAAGTAATTTCCAAAGGTATTTCAAATTGACACAATAAAACGGAAGCATTCTTGATTAAATTTATCGAGTTATCTATATGATTGCGACTTAATAAATTATTGGATCCTAATACAGTTATGATACTGTTTTCGCCTAAAATTAATTAATTTTGAAGAATTTCATATATTTTAAATACCAGTGAAAATAAATTTATAGAAGCTTTAAAAAGCTTACTTACCACTGTCGATAACTGTTATATGTGATATTCCGCTATGTATATTTGTTTGTATTTGAACGTGAGAAGCATCTACGTTTTCCTTCTTAAAAATCTTTAAGTATTCTTGAGCATAATTATCAGAACCTAACTGTAAAAGAAATTTATTATAACAAAATCAATTTAAGTTTAAACAAAGAAATAATTTTATATATATATATATATATATATCTTATATATGCGATATCTTTGAAAGGTTAAGCCTAGAGATCAAAAAAACAAAATTGATATACAAAAATTATTATATAAGATCGATTATATAAGATTTATATTAAATAATTTAAATTTGCATTAAATAAAGTGAGACGACTCTATCACATCAACTCTTATTTTATCTCTACTTTACTTCATCTAATGCAAATTTAATTTAAATTGCATATATATATATATATATCATAAATGTATATACATTTTTAGAGATTCAAATAAAAATAAAAATCGTACAGAAGCAATGATTGCTGTGGTTGCACCAAGCCTGGCAGCTGCTATACATTGATTAGCACCTTTACCACCATATTTTACCTCAAATTTTCTACCAATTATTGTTTCCCCAGGTTTTGGAAAACGAGAGGAAAAGCTAAAAAATAAATTTTTTGTACCATAATCAAAGAAAAATTTCTAATTTATAGTTACTCAATTAAACATAAATTTTAATATGATATCTATAGAATTCATATTCTATGTTTTTCTAATCTATAAAATGTGTAATATATAAATGTGTCTAACAAGATATAAAGATTTAATTTTTCAGAAAATCTAAATAAACTAAACTGTATCATAATATGAATTTTAGCTATTCAAATTATAGAATTGTCACTTACCAAGTAAAATCAATCATGCATGAGCCAACAATAACAATTTTTGACATTTTTTACTTTAGTCACTAATAATTTCAGAATAAAAATATCGTTATAGGTTATGTACGTAATGCAAGTCACATATAAAATTATTTTTTAATTAAAAAATATGAAAGACACTGTTTTCATAAACATATAAAACTGATAAAAACGATTATTCAGATTTATCGCAATTATCAATTAACCATTTAACTGATATAAAATTTTTTGTTACATATAGTAACAAATAAACTCTACAAAAAAGAATGAGATTCAGTTGATATAGAAGATAGTTTAATAATAATATAAAACTATTTAGATAAGAATTAAGGTATCAAATTAAGAATTTTTATGATTAAAAATAAAAATTTTATTTAATTTCAAAAATAAATTTTATTGCACCATAAATATACATGTAACTCTTATCACTTCGTATGTATATTCATATATATATATATGATATACATATATATATATATATATATATATATACATATATGTATATATATATATATAAATATATATATATATATATTGTACAGATAAACTTTCGCACTTTAATCACGTTTTCAATTATAGAAAATAACATGCACATACACTCTTGAAATTAAATTTCTAAAAAATCAATTAAAGAATTACGATTTATATATTCATATTATGTTTTTTAAAACAACGATAAGAGATTAATAAAATAGTAGAAAATTATTTCATTGTCATCTATTAGTACATATGGATACATTATTTAAAATAAATTTATCTACTATTGTTGAAAAAAATTATATTAAAAAAATAATTTAGTCGAAATATACAATAGAACTAATATTTAGATATTAATAGAACTTTTTATTGAGAGATTCAAATTTAAACAAATATAGCAAATAATTAAAAAAGGATAAATAGGTTAAAAATTAGGTAATTAGCGCCATCTCTGAACTAAGACATAAATGAAAATAATATAAACTAGAAGAGAAAATAGTAAAAAATAAAGCTAAGATAAGAATTTGGCACTACCGCCATCTCTAGGATTTTATATATATATCGCTCTTTAAAAATACTTAAGAAATGATACTGATCTTCAATTTTCTATTTTATTTTATCTTTGAAGAATTATCATATTTAGATATCTATGGTGATATTCTGCGATACCAATGAAAATTCTGACCGTTGTTTGTTAATAATATAGAGTATATAAAGAGATATTCAAGGAGATACAGACAAAATGAATAGATAAAATAAATTACTAACTTTGATTATCAGTTTTTTAATATTTTCCACATATTAATAATATTAAAAATTAATATTTTTAATTACTATTTTGCTATTAAAAAATTCTATGCTTTAAAACTTGTATTTTAAAATTAAAAATTCAAATAATTTTTCTTGAAAATTTCAACATAAAAATTTCTTTAATTAATTATTTATTTTAAGATGAGAATTAATACAATCTACGTTCAATCCGTTTTGATGACTAATTTTATATTATATATTATAAGATTTATTTCTAAATATGAATATAATAAATGCATTTCGGTCCTTTTTTCTCTATATTCATATAAAATTTTTGTTTATAATTTTTTTTAATTATTTTTTTAATGAATAAATAATTTATTTAATGAATAAACAAATATATTAAATTGATTTTTTATTATTATTCAATTACTGATCTGTAATTCATAAGTGATAGATGTCTTTTATTTGATAATCATTAATAAATAGTTAATTAAAAAAATTTTTTCAATAAAATTTATTATAGAAAATTATTTGAAATCCTGAATCTTGAATTTTTAAATTGCAAAAATAAAAATTTATAGGATTTTAATATAAAAAACTAATAATTAACTAATTTTTCGTGTTATATTCCCGATATAATATTAAGGGAGATATTAAGAATTATATAATTAATATATAATATTATATATATAATTATTTAATTAAAATTTGCATGTTTTTTGTCTTTTTTTTTATATAATGTTCCTCTTCTTGTTTGTAATATCATGAATACCTCTTTACATATTCTATATTACTAATTACGAATCGAAGCTTTCAACTTTCATTCACAAGATGGTGCTACTGATATTAAATTCTTCTATTTATTTTTCTTTGTTTAATTTATAGATAAAATTAACAATTTATACCAAAAAAAAAAAAAAGAAAAAATGCAATAGTAATCTTAGAATGTTTATAAATATTTTTTACAATGAATTTGCTTATACTTTCTTTTAAAATGAAAAACTCGAAACATATATAAAAATTAAAAAGAGAATTTCTTGAAAAAAAAAAATATGTACATGAAAATATAAAATATATATGAAGAAAGTATGTATAAAATATATATATATATATTATATATTATATATTATTGATATATAATGAAAATAATATGTATGTAGATATGTATAATAAAAACATATGAGTACTAAAACTAATTACACGGATTGAAGTTCGATTTCTTTTAATATGTACATCAAGAAATTATTATTGTTAATTCTGTAAATTATAACAAAATTAGTTTAGTACTAATAATATTTTTAAATAAAATAATTTCTTATTTTTATTTATAATAATATTTTATAATTTATATTAAATTTATATTTATAACTTAACAAATATATTATTTATTTATTTATAATATTTTAGAATTGTAAAAGAATTTATCATTATTTAATTAAAATATATAATAATCAATGATAACAATGATAATCTTATAATTATATTATTAATTATCAATTATAATTATATAAAATTTATATTTTTATTATATATCATAGAACATACACAAAATTTTAATTAAGTAAAAATTTTGTTTTCTAATTTTTTAATTTCATTAAAAAAATTAAAAAAATAATATCTAAATTAATAATAAGAGGATAAGAGGGGAAAAGAGAGAGAAAGAAAAAGACAGACAGACGGATAGACGGACGGACGGACAGACAGACAGACAGACAGACAGACAGTAGTATGAACCTCCGACTTCATTCCTGTAAACATTGTGTTTGGATTTAAGAAAGTAATTGCTTTTTTCTGAGATCTACTAAAGTAAGATTTATATAAAATATTTGATTAATCGAATTGTTCTTTTTTAAAAACAATTTTAAATAAACATAAATAATATAAATAATGTGTGATTTTTACGGATATCTATGCAGTATGGACATGGTAGTCCTGATTGGTAAGTTCATTCTGCCATTAAAATCATTTTACGTATTTAACAAATATATTATTAATTAGTATAACAATCTAAATAAAACGATATTAATTGAAATATATTACATAATATTATTGTAAAATAATACAATGAATTATATCATTGTATAAAAATCGTCTATAAGCTATTATTTACTATCATCCTAAAAAATATCGAAATATATTAGTTAACTAACGTAGCTTCCATAGCTTTTAGTATAGATTTTATTATTAAAATTTATTTCAATTTATTTTATGCAAAATATAATTTATAATTATTTTATTCAAGACGAAAAAAAAGAATTTAAGTTTATTTTTATGTGATTGATGAAGAATCTATGTAAGGTTATGAGAAATAATAAATTTCTTTTATTTTATATTTAATAAAATAAATAACAAATATATTTTGATATTTATTTTTTCTCTAATTATTTTATTTATAATTTTTTTATTATTGATGATATTAATTGTTTTTTTGTTGACAGGACAATCAATAATTTGTTAAATAATTGTAACGATCTTGATGTTTTACCATGGAACAAATAGATGAAATACAGAGTGATATTAATAAAACAGAATTATCATTAACAGTAGATATACCTTCTTCATTAGTAACAAAATCAAATATTGATCATGTACACAATGAGGAGAATATTCCTGAAAATCAAGAAAATTTGCAAGAATGTACGAATAATATAATTCAAAATGTTTTATCAAGAAATGAATATGATATAACAGATTCAAGTAAAGAAATTGAAAATAAAAAAAATAAAATAACAGAAAATATAAAGAATGTTATAATTAATGAAGAAAAACAAGAAATAATAAATAATGATACACAAATTGATAATAATCAATGTACAAAAAATGAGGAACATAAAGAAAATCAAACAGAAAAAAATGAAAGTAATTTAAAATGTGTAGAAGACAAATCTTTGAATAAGGAAAATACAAACAATGCTGAAATATTCAAGAATAAAGATGAACAAAATTATGAAAAACACAATGTTTGTACAGTCTTAAACATAGATTCAGTTGATGATAGTAATGTTCAATGTCAAGCATTAATTAAAACACTTAGTGAGACATTTGATAATAAAGATCAAACTTTGCATGTCACAAATACAAATGCAGATTTGTCCAAATTAGTTGATGCTAATTCAGAAGTAATGGTAGTAACTGTAGAAAGTACAGAAGAAAATATTGTTTTAACTGTACATAAAAAAGATGATACTATAAATTCCGATGAAAACGATATTTCTAGGGAACAAAAAGAAATAAAAAAAACTGAAATTGTAAATGAAGAATTTAATTTAATAGATTATACTCAAGAAAGTGATGGAACTATTATTGAAGTCATTTCAACAGAAATTGTAGATTCAGAAATTTCTGAAGCTTGCGTTCAACAAGATAATAAAGAAATTTCAAATCATATTGCTTTAGAAAAAAATTCTATAAATTCTACTACTTCAGAAGTAGTTAATAATTCAGAAACTGTGGATATTAATTTTGAAACAGAAAAAATAAAGGAAGAGAATAAAAATGTTGGAAAAAAATATGATGATGATCAAGTAAAAATAAATAGCAATGATAAGACTGAATATTATGGTAATTTACATAAAATTAATGTAGAAGAAAAAGTTATTCATAAAGAAGTCATTTCATCTACACACATTAATAATATAGAAGAAGAAAATATATCTACAAATGAAACAAATAAAATAGATACAACTAGAAAGAAAAGAAGTGTAATTCAAGATATTTTTGATGATTGGGGTGATGAAAATGCAGAAGATGATCATCAATTAGTATCTAAAACACCAGATACTGTGGAAATTGAATTAAAAAGTTTATTAAATGAGACAAAAACACAAGCAATAGAAGAAAACACAGTTGTAGTAGTTGAAGAAGAAATAACATGCATTGAGAAAAAACCAGACACAGATGTTGAGAAAGCTATAGAAATTATTAAAGAAAACGAAGAAATACAAATATCAGAAAAACAACCAGATAAAAATCAAGTTATAAAAAAAGAACAAGATAATATAAAATCATCACTTAAAGATCAAGTAAATTATTTTGTACCACAAGCTGTGGGAATGTCTGTAAAAAATACAACACACGAAACAGTTGTACTTAATCAAACTTCATCATCACAGACACAAATTATGCCTATTAATCGTGGTCGTAGTTTAACCAATCAAATAGCTTCATCAACTGAAATAACAGAAGCATTAAAAGAACGACTTCGTGAGAAACAAAAGATAGTAGAAGCACCACCGCGACCTGATATATTTTTTGTTAAGAAACTAACACAGAGATTGTCAAGCAAATTAGTAGGTAGTCCAGGAAGTTCTTTACCAGCACTTATACCATTACCTCAACCTAATATTCAATCACTTATTCATTGTGATAAAAATTTATCGGATAATACAGAAACTAATAAAGAAAGCAATTCTGATAATAAAGAATTGTTAGAAATATTGGAAGGTGATGTTGATCCTGATTGGTCTAATTTGAAACCACCAATTTTAACAGAGGAAGGAAAACGTCCAGTAAAGATTGAACAAAGTGGTTATAATACTCCACCAAAACTTGATCCCTTAGTTGAAAGAGAGCTAGCATTAAAACAACTTTTAGAATTGCCTGTTACACCAATGAAAAGAAATACACAGAAAATTTCTAAAAAGAAAACAATGAAATCTACATCTAATAAAAATTCTAAAGAAATAAAAAAAAAAACTGAACATAACACAGAAAAAAAATTTATTAATATTGATTTAATAAATGAAAATAATTTTATAAAAGATACAAAATCTAATCTTTCTACATCTTCTCTGATTATTGAATCCCATATTTCAGAAAAAAAAACAGATGTTCAAGATATACGAATAGATGAATCAAGATCAGGTAGGAAACGAAAACTTACAGAAAAAGCTAGAGAACATGAACAACAACAGAATATTGTAAAACGTCAAAAAGTATATAAAGGTAAAGTTTCATTGAATAAAAAACAATCACAAGAAAATGAATCACAAATTTCAGTTGATACTAATTTATCCACTGAAGATCATGTATCTAAGGAAACTACGTTACTTGTTAATGATGAAGTTCATCTCATAAAAGATGAAGTAATGAATAAACAAATCACAAATAATAATAAAGTTGGTCCATCATTAAATAAACTTGATAATATACCTTTAAAGCCTTCAAGACAAAATCTGAACAAAAAGGGATCACAACCTATTGCTAAACGAAATATAGTAGTAAAAAAGATATTAAAACAAAACATATCTTCCAATAAAAAAACTCCTGCTTTAAAAGCTAAATTAAATACATCAAAAAAATCAGGACCAAAATCAAAACGATCTACAGAAAATAATGGAGATCCTAAACCAAAAAAGAAAATTATTAATGAAATAGATAGATTGCTTCAAGATGAAGGTGTTGTTAATTTATTATATGATGTAGAACAACCGGATAAAAAACGATTAGTTCCCATTACTAAATCTCAAGCAAAAGTCATGGATATACAAAAAGTACAACGTGAACTTAAACTTAGAAAAAAATTGGTACGTAATGCTGTTTTGAGATTACGTACTTCGACAGGAAGTGTATCTAAAGTTTCTCCAAGATCCAAAAGAACTTCTATATATTTAAATGATATGCAGGTAGATAAGAAAATTGGAGATCAAGTTGTATCAACAAAACAAATAAATTTAACATCTCAAGAATTTATTTTACCTGCAAAGATAAGAAATGCAGCAGATGCATCTATTATAATTAGAAGACATTCATCTAGCTCATTTTCCAGTGCATCTGGAAGTCCTAGAGTTAGTATTGATAGTTCAGAAAAAAATGAAGGAATCAAAATTGATGAAACTTCTCATTCTTTAAGATCTACAAAAAGACGACATTCACAAGATGAAAAAATAAATCTAAAAAAAAGTAAAAAAAAAACTATACAAAAAAATGATACAGGAATAGATCTTGTTGACACCGAAGAAGATAAAATATTTCTTTCTGGACGTCTTAAAAAATTAGATTCAAAAAAAACTGACAAAAATTCAAAACCACAAGAAACAGATGAAACTAACAGTAGTTTAGGAAAAGTTATTACACGATCAAATGGTACAACTACATGTAAAGTAACATCAAAGACAAAAAAAACTGCAAAAAGTAAAGTTACATTTGCTAAAGCAAATGAACCAAATGATGAAGAATTTTCCAAAGAAGAAGATGAACTTTCAGCCTGCCTTGCAGAAGCTGCAAATGCTCTATCAGTAGTAAATGCTGGAAGTCGATCTGCAAATTCAATGACAAATCGCAAAAATAAAGGTAAAAATGATTTCAAAAAGCAAAAAGCATTTTATATTTGTAAAAAAATTTTTATATGTTTAGCAAATTATAATAATAATAATATTCTATATGTAAAATAATGAAATATTCAGTAAAATTATATTATTATTTCAGTAAATGTAAATATTACTAAAATGCAAGAAATGGATAATAACAAAATAAAAGCAGAAACTCGAAGTCAATTTAGTAATAAAGAAATAAATGTACGTCGACACGGAAATCTTGTTCAATTAATACTTACACCATCATCTTCAACAAAAATAAGAAATGCTCTTACTATACAGGTAATAAAATTATGAAAAAATTAATTAATATTTTCTGTTTTATTGTAATTATATATTTACATAATAGCATTTTTTTTTTTAGGTGATGCAAGAATTTCGCGAAATATTATCTATTCTAAAAAAAGATGATGATTGCAGAGTTGTTTTATTAACATCTACAGGTAGTAGTTTTTGTGAAGGTCTTGAATTATCTATGTTGTTACATACAAATAAAGAAGAACGACGGATTCATGCCCAAGAAATGGCGGATGCTGTTAAGTACGTAAATATTATAATAAAAATTATATACTCATATGTTTAATTATATTTATTTATTTAAAAAACTTATGTTTATATTTTTAGAGATTTTATTAAAAGTTTAGCATCATTTAACAAACCTATCGTTGCTGGAGTTCAAGGAGCTGCAGTTGGACTTGGAGTAACAATGTTGCCTTTATTCGATCTTGTGATAGCTAGTGATAAAGCCACATTCAGTACACCTTATGGTAAATTAGGACAAATTGCTGAAGGTGCTGCTGTATTTACTTTATTACATATATTAGGAAGTGCAATTGTAAGTATATATATGTGTATGTAATAATAGTATATTATAATAATATAATATTATATCATATATAAAAATATCACATTTATTTATATATAATATATTTATTTATAATATAACATGATTTTTAAAAAATATATATAATTATAATATAATTATATATAATAATTATAATTAAAATATATATAATTTAAATCAAATTTAAATTAAAATTGCAGGCAAGTGAATTATTATTAGGTGGAAGAACTCTAACAGCTAGTGAGGCATTAAGAGCTGGTCTTGTTACTCGAGTTTTGTGGCCTGATAAATTTCAAGTTGAATTATTACCCACTTTAAAAGCTATGAGTGAACAATCTTCACAGGTATGTATTCTATATAAATATATTTATTAATTTTTATAATACATGTCATTCTTTAAATATAAATATTATATCTAATAAAATTATTGTTTCTGAAATAAATATTATGTATTCTTAAATGGAAAATAATAACTTTTGTAAGTAGGTCAAAGTAAAAAAGTAATTTTTAAATATTTTTTTTATTTCTATCTTTGAAGATAAATGATTTTCTGGACAATATATTTATAATATAATGTTAAGTATAATCAGATTATATTTGTTTACAAAATTCATAAATATCACAATTCTTTTCTATATAAAAAAATAAAATAAAAAAAGTAAAATTTTTTTAAAAAAATATAATATATATATTTTTTTATTTTCATAATAATTCTAAATATTTGAATGTTTGTATAATAAAATTTTTTTTATGTGTATATTTTTGAAGCCTTCGGTATGATTCTGAACAATTTTAGTTTAAAGTTATATTATATGGTATAAAATAAAAATTTTATTTCTATTTTATCATAAATTTCTATTGCTATTGACTATATTTATAATTGTATTTAATTAATATTGTATTTAATTTTGTTATTAGAATATAGAACTATATAAAAAAAAAAAGAATTTAATTCTTAAATTTAGATTTTAATAAAATTTAAGTATAATATAAAGTTTTAATATAAATTTAAAATATATTTTGCATTTTTGCACACACACACCTCCATATATGATTTGTCATAAAACAGATAAATTTCCAAATTTTTTTATTTATTGTTAAAAATATTTTCTTTCATTAAGACATTGACAATATCTCTCTGTTAAACTAAATATTTAAAATTGGTCGTGAATAATGTTATATATTTCATTAATCATACATTCATATGAATCATTTTTTCTATTAATCTATATTATATATTATATATTTATTCAGATTATTTAAATATTATGTATTAATAAGTGAATTATATACAAATAATACATATATCATCTCAATATTTAAGTAACATTTGATTTCCTGCTAATTATAATATAAGAATTAAAACATCTAATTATTATTAGTAACATAAAATGAATTAAAATAAATTTTTATGTTAATTAAATTAATTTATAGACATTTATATTACAAATAAAAATAAAACGATTTATAATTGCACTCTCTAATTATATATACAAAACTAATTAATATTCATATTATATATGTAGAATTTTCATCTGCATCTGCATTCTAAATTATTATTTAATATTCTGTTTATTTATTTTCAGTCTATGGAAGCTACAAAGGCATTATTACGTCACAGTTTGCGAAAAAAATTGGATGCGGCATTAGAATCAGAAACATATTTGCTAATCCAGCATTGGTGTTCTGTAGAATGTCAAACTGCCATGAAGGCGTACATTGATGGAAAAGTCCAATAAATATTGAAATGGTAATATTCCATTTTTTCATCTGTAAATCTGTTTTTAGTTATTTGTAATTTATATGATAGAAAACAAATAACAAGAATTTCAAACATGAAAGAGATAATTATTTTATCGAAGTATTATATATAGCGGTAATAATTTTATAATATAGCAATACGTAATGTGTAAATACATGTTTGTCATTTGTTATATATAATTTGTATATGAAGTTGTATAATACATTATTTCTTTAAAAAAGGGAATTGTTTTATAGTTAGTTCTTACATTTATCATTTATTATTAAATGTTATACATAAAATTATAATATTATAATATTATTAATGATTAATCAGAATATTAATATTAATTAATATAATAATGAGTTTGATTAAAATATTTTCTAAATAATTATATATATTTAGATATTAAAATACTTCAATATTTTGATTTGTAATTTAACAGGAAATTTATTCAAAAATATCTATAAAATAAATATATAAAAAATTCAATTATATGCTACAGATGCCCAATGATTTTGAATGGAAGTACTAACGTCATATTCCAACACACCTAGTATTATAAATTGGATTCGAAGTAACAAGATAATTAATTTGGAAAACATTAACGTGAAAAAGAAGTCACAGCTGGTGTATCATTTAACATCAATCACGCACGATTATTTTAAAAATATAAAATCAATTATTCAAATGGAACTATTTTAATATTAAATGATTTAGATTTATAAATTTACATACGCGATTACATACAGAATGAGGTATTTCGTATTATCGTTTTGAATAATTTTTAAATTATGTTTTATATTAAAAAATATTTAATTTGTTATAAAATCAAAAATAAAGAAAATACAAAAGATTTAAAAAAAAGACTAAATAAAAAAAATATAATATATGATATAACATATACTGATATGTAACTTTCAATATATATGTATATCTTTTATAAAATTCATAATTAATTATATTATCCAAAACGATATTATTATACATCTCATTTAGTATGTATATGTATGGATTTTCTATAGATTATTATTACTATTAAATAAAATAAAAAAATGATCATATGGGGTGAATTTGTGTTCTTTGCATACACATCAATAAATTTTGAACAGAATGTAATTTTTAATTGTACACTAAAAAATAATGTATGATTCTTTATATTTGATATGATATTGTGCCTTGGTCATTTTATAAAAAAATAAGAACAAATAGATATAGAAAAAAATATTTGTAATTATACTGAAAAAGTACAAGACTAATTATTGACTTAAAATTAAAAAAAGTTAAAAAAAGTTTAAATAGATCAAATTGTTTTCAAATAATTTTTATTCTGTTTATTAATAACATGCATCATTACAATTTAATTAAAAAAATAACTTATATTAATTATTTATATTATTATTTATGTATATTTTAAATATCAACATATAGTATACATAAGTATTATATATATATTTTATATATATTTATAGAATTGACTTTAATGATGCATTCACATTGGATATATTTTATGTCAAAAGATAATTAAATTATATTATAACATTGTATAAATGGTCTATTTTACTACTATATCACATGAATCATAAATATATAAAAAAAAATGTAAAATAAAATCTTTAAAAATAATGTATACATATGATAACATAATTTAATATACAAGTCTGGAAAAGGATTGTTCTAAATAAAATGAACTTATAATTTTTCTTGAATTTACGCATGCAATGTTTTAAGGATTACAAAAGGCTATGAAATAAAATTTAAGACAACATTGAGAAATTTCATTGAATACTGTTCAAAAACATGGAGTATGTTGTAAAGAATACAGTCACTCTTGTACAAATATTACACATGTAAGAATAAGCCATTCTAAAACATTGTATTATCATTGAATATAAAACCCATACAAATATAAAGGAAATATTCACAAGCCAATTTATGTTTAGTATGTATTAAAAATATATAATCACCTATTTATGTTCGTGCACGCACAGGTGCGCATATGTATGTAGTATATATTATATTTGAAATAGTAGTAAATATATCTCTAATTGTATAATAATATTAGTTTCTCTTTTATCAATAGGCAACTTTAGGCATCTTAAACAGGCATTCATATGCTGAGAAATTAAAAAATTTAAAGTTATAAACATGATAAAACAATTAACAAAAACTTTATTAATCGCTTTACAAGGGCAGCTATTTTTCGTAGGATCGGCAGTTTGGACGTTTCATCAGAAAAGTCCTATTTCTTTTTTAAGGTTCACTTGTTTCCATACTGGAAGTTCTTGAAATTCTTCTTTAGTCATACCTAGCAATTCCTATTAGAATATATAAAATATATATGTCTTGTAAAACTTATTTATTACTAATAGTTTATAAAACGTACTTGAAAATGTTGTTGAGATAAATACAATTCTAGATGTGTAGGATCAACTCCTTCTGGTAGTGGTCGTTGTAATAATTGAGCTGGAGGGTATGTACTTTGTGTTAATCGAACTAATTCACTCTCCACAGTCAACACTTCTCCAGGATTTCGACCATCCTAATTGCAAATTACTTGTTTAAATTATATAACTTTAATAATTTTAATAATTTTGAAAAATTTAAAAATACCTCTATATTTAATTCTGCAATATCATCACGATATATCCATGTAGGAAATAAATTTATAAATTGCAAAGGTTCAAGACCAGCCCAGACTAGATAAATTGGATATTTATTAATTTCTGGATGAATTTTTTCCCAATACTGCATAGCCATTGTCATGGCTGCTCTTCTTTCAGCTTGCCATCTAACTGCTTTACTACCAGATTGATCTTCTGCTCCAATATTAGGCCACCATCCTTGCCATATCCACAATTCATTTTTATTATCCAATAAAAACAAGGCTATAATGACAATGAATTTTTAAAAAGAATCATTTTATTAAGATAATGTATACAAATTAAAATATTGTATAAATTACCTGGTTGATGAGCTTGATATAAATCTTCCTGCAGAAAAGGAAATGGAGTTGGCAAAGAAGCACGATGTGGACACAATATTTCTACAGATTTAAATTCTTTAGAAATACTTGATAAATGAAACAATCTTGGAGTATGTTCTTCTATTTGATCTTTTTCTAATGAAACATACAGCTTTTTGTTCATTCGTCCTAATGCTATGTGATAAAATATTTTATTTATTATTTATATAATAAGTCACACAAATGTAATATATAATAGAAATTTTCATTCACCATTAATGAATTCTTCTGGTTCCATTCCCTCATCAATTTCAAAAATTTCTATATTACCTTCAAATGTTAAACCTGTTTCTCGAGGTCGATTTTTTTTTAATTTAGCAGCTGCATTAATTATATTCTGAAAATACATATAATGATACATACATATATATATATATATATATATATAATTTTAAAGAAACATAAAGAATATTTTATTTGAAATTTATCTATTCATTAATAATATTTTAAAAGAATACTTTTTTAATATGAGGTAATGAATTAGATCCATGCCATACATAGATTTTTTTATTTTTTGTATCTAATAATATAAAAGAAGTTCTGCTCCGTAATTGACGAGTACTGCAAGGAATCTCTATTAAAGACATCTCTGATTCTAAAGTACCACGACATATATACAATCGCCATCGTTCATCGCATTTTGTATTCATTTTTTTGCCATTATGTACAATCATTCCTCCAGAAAATAAATTCAAAAATGCTGCTGGTTCGTGTCCTTGAACTACACGAAGCTATAAAAAATTCAGATAAAATTTAAAATATTTATTTGAATAATATCGTTTACATTGATAATTTACCTGAGGTGCTTGATCATTATCTAATTCAATAGTTAATAATGCTGCAGCGCCTTGTTCATTTAAAGACGCATTTTGACCTTGCCAAATAAAATATACTGAACGATCGCGACCCTTTGCAGAATGTTTTGACGGCAAACCACTAAGTTCACGGCCTAAAAATAACATAGTTTAATAACATACATCATCATTATAACAAATTTAAACAAAAATTTAAATGAAATATATTTGATATCTACCAGTAATTGTAACAGAATACATCCAATGCACAATATAACTATCCCCAGAATAAAATTGTCCAATAGATGAATCATTCAAAAGAGTATGTGAAAATTCATCAATATGCCATACTTTTACATCTGTTGTTGTAACAATAAATTGTTTCATCAGCTGAAAAATAATTACCAAAAATGTATATATAGATTACTTATTAATATTTAAGCTATATTTTAGATTATTATATAGTTTATTATATAATGCTAAATAATAACATATTATTACCTCATTATCATACCAACCAGTACCTCTACCTAAATGAGTTCCTTCAAGAACTAAATCAACTGGAATAGTACATTCTTCTAATAGAACATTAATATTGCACATTTCTATAGTTACAGTTCCATCAACATGTTCTTCGTTTTTAATACCTCGAACTCGTATTATACCAGAAACATTTGGCCAATCAAGGAATTTTTCTCTAAAAAGTATCGTTTCGACATGTTGTGTCAACTTAGCAAGTAAACACCATTTAGGTCTGACTTTAGCAGATTTTAAATCTGCTTTTGATATAGTGCGTCTACCAATCATAGATGCTGCACTAATTGGACACACAGTACATTCTGAATAATCATATCCTTCTTGCCACATTTCTGTAGCAAGATATGTAGCAAGTCTCTTTTTATCAGTTGAAGCTCCTTTACCACTCCATATGTACATTTCACTGCCGAAATCGAATACTAATACCTAAATACAAAAATATAGTTATTTATAATTACATTAACTACAATATATAAAATGTTAATATATTCCTGAATATTTTTGAAGTCAATTCTAAATGCTAAAATAAATAGAAATAAAAATAAATTTATTAAAATGAAATGATAATTTAATAACTTAATAAATAAATCTCAATCGACATTTTTATTATTGTTTTCTAGAATCGATTTTCCAAAATTGTTTCACATATATCTTATATATATTATATGCATGATATATATATAACATATATCATATATATCACATATATATTATATGTAAGATATATATACTGAAATATATACCTTATTTGGATCAAGCATTTCAATTTTTGGTATAATACCCCAATATTTTTCAAGTGGTACTAATTCTTCATCTTTAATTTCATATACCATATTTGTATCTATCATAAATGTTTCATAAAGTTCATCTTCATCAGGATGTCCACCATCAATAACTGTTATCAATATAATGATATCAATGTTCTAAAATATTAATATATTCATATATGATAAAAAAGATGCTATTTTTACCATCCACATTATCGTTTTCTATACCAAGATAATTCCAAAATTTTTGTAATTGACTTTTTGTACAAGTTATTTTATCTTCATTAATAATAATAACTTGAGATGTTTGACAACCAAGATCTTTATTTTGTTGAATACTCATTGCAATTTCTGCACCTCGTGCTTTTTCAATAACATTACAATATTTCCCAATGTAATTATAAACCTAAATTAAAAATATAATAAAATATATTTATAAATAATTAATAATTAATAAAATTAATTAATAACACATTTATAAATATTTATAAATTTTATAAAATATATAATAATTCTTTTAATAACCTCAGATTTTGTTACTAAAACAAAATTATCACCACTATTTATACTTTCTGCGACTGGTTCAACTAATCTCACTTGTACATGTCTTCTGCCTTTAATTAAAATTAACATTAAGTCTTTATATGGTTGTAATTTGTTAGAAGAAATATTTGTTTCTGCTATATTCCTTAGTGTTATATTACTAAAATCTTCAGTAGAAGCTAAACCAGCTAATGCTTCCATAGCTAATGATGAATTCTTAGCTACTGTAACATAATGCAATAACATAATATTATAACAATAATATCTATATTATTTAAAAATTTGACATAACTTACATTTCTCAACATTTAATTGCTTCATTACTTTTTCTGCAATACCAGTCCGAATTTCAGTATACTCTGATTTTAAATCAGTACGAGCTGCAAGCGTTTTAAGTGGATTTCTAGACATAACACGTCGTCGTTTTAATCGTATATTTCGTTTTTGAACTAATCTATAAAAGTATAAATTTATGAAAATTGTTACTTAATAAATAATTAGTATTAGTACTAATAAAGAAAAAAAAAATTACAATTCTGATTGCGATGTAATTATATCAAAATCACTTTCATTTAAATCAACAGATTCGGCCTCGCATTTTTCTAATGAAATTCCAGTAAAAAAAGAAGTGAATGTTTCGTCATCTATCTTAGGTATTGAGACAACAGGTAACTCATTCTTTCCCATTTTCAATTCTTCAGCTATGAAATATATTTTTAAATAATATTGTTCAAAAAAAAAAATAACTCATAAAATAATTTTTCACTAACCACTATCATCACTTGCAGGTTCAGAGAAACTTCCTCGTAATTTAATATATGAATCCTTGTTTGGACTAGTTGGCATAGACATAACATCTTTTTTGTATCCTAAAAATAAAATGCATTTTTAATATGTAAAAATTTAAATTTGAAAAAAATAATTAAAAATATTTAAATAAGTAAATAATTTTGCCTTTTTTTGTTCTAAATCTTTCAGGACGAGGAGTTTTCTTCTTTCTATCTGTAATATTTCCTGTAACTTCAATAAGTGGTGAAGATGGTCCTGGATCTAAATTTTCCAGTTGTTCTACTTTCATTTTGCCAGCTACTGTAAACTTTGTTACATCTGTAACAGCTATTCTTTTTTTCCAACCTTCTGTTGCAGATTCTAACTTTCCAAGACAATCTGCAAGCACTCCTTGTTTGATACTCAATTCTTCTTTATTTGATAAATTGGAATATATACCATCCTAGCAATTTCAATTAATGATAATAAATATTGCAAAATATTTTGATTTTGTAATAAAATTTTGCAATAAAAAATTATTTAAAGTAATTTACCGATGAATTACATGAGTTATGTTCAGAAGCTATACGTCGTTTCCAATTTGTATTTCCGCTGCGTTGTAATGCAGCTAATCGTTCTGCAATACTCATACTTGGACCATCATTAGTATCACTTGTATGAATTTCTTGTGTTATACTACGACATAATCCTGGAAGAGATACACCATGTTGCTTTTCTGTTGTTGCAGTATTTGATTCACTTTCATTCGTTTTGCTGTTAATCGCATGATGACTGATACTCTTTAATAATGGATTATACCTATAAATAGTTAATTATAATGCACATACGTTTATATACATGCTTTTTTTACATAATATAATCTTATCATTGTATACCAATAACTGTGTAGCAATAATTAAAACATTCATTCATGTGAAACTATATTTGATAAAACGTTCTTTAATTAAAAAATTATAATAAATATTCTTATAATTTATATCATTATTGATATTTAATATAAAATTATTTTTCATTTGAAGTAAATCAATAAATTAATATAAAATATATTACCTGGTATGTTTTGAAAGTATAAGATGATGATTAGGAGATATAAGTTCATCTTTTGTGCTACATGTTTCCTGACTTGTATATATCTTATTTTCAGATGTATGAAATGTTTCTTCATACTTTTTAGTAGTAATTACAGTTTGAACATTATCTATATTATGTGGTTCAGATTTGAATTTTCTATTTAATTCATCTTGAGTATTATATTTGTGAAAAGGCACTGTATATTTTTGTTTAATTTTATGTTGCCTATCTTCTATATGGTTATCCTTCTCATTATAGGCACAACTCATATTCAAATCATGTTCTGATGAATAATTATTTTCCATTATACTTCTTATCTGTATATAACATCTTATTTTAAAAATTATATTCTTATTAAATTTTTAATTTTTGTTATTCAAATGTTATTATTTACCTTATTTTTTTCCATATTAGATTCTAATATAGAATGTGATGAAATATTAAAATTTTCAAGTGTCCGTTGTTCTAATTCTTCAGATTCTTTTTTAAGTACAGATTTTATTAATTTCATTCCTTCAAGTTCAGAACTTTTCTCTTGTATGTGTGCATTATGTATATGTAATGCAAGAGGTTTTAAAATGCTTTTTGGGAAATCATCTTTAAAATAATTAATAAAACAATTAAAATATTAATAATTTATTTCATTTAAAAATATGTTTTAATAAAATAAAAAATTTACCAGTATTTAATGAACATTGATTAATAGTATTCAATGGAGATATTCGAGATGCTACTTCAACTTCTTCCGATGTAACTGGTTGTGTTTTATAACGAGTAGCTGGACGTCTTCGTGAATATTTTTCCAATGATAAATTATTTGAACATTTTTCAGTATCAATTTTTTTATTAAATAAACGTACTCGTTCAGCTAAACTTAATTTTGAAGGATCAAATTCATCATCAGTTGTAGTTATATTATTTTCTGCCAAACTTGATTTTTTAACTAATGTAATAGTAGCATTACGTTGATTTTGTAAAACTGCTTCTTGCACTTCTTGAAAAGTTACTGGTTGAGTGTTAAATCTATCATTACCTTGATTCTTTCGTTCTCTATATCGTTGTATGTTACGTGAAGTGTTACTCGATATTTTTTGGGACATATTATCCTTTTCTTTAGAGTTTGCTTTTTCTTGTAAAGTTTTAAAATGCAATGTTATTTTAGAAACACTGTTGGTACGATGCACATCATTACTTTCTTGAATGTTTTCAACATCTGTTTTTTCTTGTAAACACTGTGTTTCATTATTTAAATACTCTTTATCATTCATTCTATTAAAAACTGGAGAACTATTATCACTATTACTATTTACAAGAAGTTCATGTGAATTCAATCTATTTCTTTCTTCACTTTCAAATACTGTTGCAGTTTGATTTTCCTTTTCTATAAATTTTTCTTTTGTTGTGCTACAATTAAATACAATATTAATTTAAAATGCTTTGTAAAATTTAAATGAATATTATTTAATTGATATAAATTTATTATTTGTATAATGTATATAAATTGTAAAATTGAATAATATAATATTATTTTAAATCTTGTAATATAAGAATATTGATTCCCAATTTAAAAATATAATAATATAACAATATTTATAATAATATAACAATATTTACAAACAATATAAAAATATTTAATAAATATTTAAATTAATTAAATATTTAAACTTAAAAATTTTCTTATTTAATATTTATTTAATATATTACAATATTTTTTACAATGTTTTTTTATTATGCACTTCAGTAAAATATCAGTAAAAAAGAAAAAATTTTAAATTTTAATACCTTTTATAAAATTTATAAAATCAATTTAAAAAAAAGTATTGAAAATACTATCTTAAATCAAAACTTTTAGACAAACATACAGGTTGTGTGCATGCTCTGATTCTCTGTTTTCTGTAGCTTTTAGAATTGTTAGGTGATCTATAATTAAACTTGGCACAGATTCAATATCTTGCCAAAGTTACGTATAACTATATAGATTAAACACAAACAAATATTTGGTATAAAATATCATATATCAAAAATATTAATAAACAATAATAAATTATAATATTAGAATATAATATATATTATATATATATTAAATAAAAACTTTAAATTAATAATAAAAATTTCTAGCATAATTATCTTGTAATAATTATTTTATCTCTAAAATAATATTTTCAGAAAAAAATATTATAGACTTTTAATTTAAAAATAATATTTTATATTTGAAAAATATAAAATATTTAATTTTATAAAGATTAATATTTCATTATAAATAAGGTAATAAATAATTATTAAAAATAAAGAATTCAATTTCTTTAATTACCTGTATATTTTGGCACAAGAAACAATAGAAGTATTGGCACTCTCATCATCCAGAAAAAGATCTGTTTTTAAATAGGTATTATTAGTTATTAATTTTAGTTGTGATTTTTCTTCTGATATAGCATTCACAGATATTAATTCAAGAGATCTTCTTTTATTAAGTACACCAGTAAATTCATTAGGAATATTAGAAGGTTGAATATGGCCCACTGATTGTGCTCTTTTTCGCAAAAATAAATTTGATGGTTCTGTACACATATCACTAATAACTGTTTCATCACAAAGATTTAAACGGACTCGTGATTCGTTGTCTCTATTACTGGGTTGTTTTAATATAGGTCGTACAGAATCATTTTCTAATACTCCGCTCGTTCTATTTTGTAAAGTACGATTTTTAAGCATTGATAATTTTTTTGGCGAAGTCAATTCTGTTTCATAATTACATTCATCTTGTGAATTTTTTCGAGTACATTTCAAAATAGTTTTTTTAGGTTTATCGTCATGTTCATCTGATTCTGTGCTCGATTTTTTTTTCAATATTGGTCGTGGCTCTAAAGATGGAGGATCACTACCAAATGATTCTTCTCTACTATGTTTTTTTTTTAAGATTGGTCTCACCTCAGAACTATCAAGTATTTCAGAACTACCCACATTTGTTGTTTCCATTGTAATAGTCACATGATGGTTAACATTAGTTATTCGTTGGCTATTTGTAGATTTTCTCTTAAGTATACCCTGTGGTTCGGTAGAATTAATTTGACGATCTTCTCTATCATCTTCTCTAGATGATTTTCGTTTTAATATAGAAGTAGGCTGAGGATCTGGACTTTGATCCCTTTTAACAATTTCATCTAAAGATGATCGTCTCTGATTTTTTAATATTGGTCTAAATTCAGAATATATATTGTCAGTAGATGAAATGTCAGGTGAGCAACTGCGTCGTCGAAGTATTTCACTTTCATCTAAGCTACTGCGCTTTTTTAAAATACCATGTCTTTTATGTGTTGGTTCTCTAACAGATGGTGAAAAAGTTACAGGCAAAACTGCATGATTTATTGTATTAGATACGTTTTGACTAGTATCAATATCAGATATTTTATGTTTGAGAATTGAAACCGGTATATGTTGATGATTTAAAGATCCATCTTGAGAATGTTCGTCATTTGATTTTTTTAAAATAGAATTTTTTCTTGGTGATAATTGCAATATACGCATATTATTTTCTGTATTAGAAGGAAAAATTATTTGACATGATGAATTATTAGTATTAGATGAATTTTCTAATCGTGATTCACAACTTGATGGAAAATTGGCATGTGATTTAAGTCTTTCTACACGTTCTATTGCAGATTTTGTTAATGCTGTTAATGCATCAACTCTTCGAGAAACTTCTGAGTCACTATGTCCACCACTATTATAAAATTAAATTTTATAATAAAATTGCAAATTTCAATATTTAAAATAAAAAAAACATAATTACCTAATTCGTTGTATATTTAAATGTTTACTGCTTGCAGGAGAATTAAGTAAAGGCAATGTATAAGTTTTAGAATAATTTTCTTTAACTTTCTCACAAGTAATTTTTGAATCAAAGGATTTTTTACTTAAATTAGTTGATTGAAATTCATTACTAGAACTTGAAGTAGATATTGTATTGGATATGTAGCCTCGTTTACTTGATTGTCTTTTAGTTTGTTTAATATTACTTTCAGCTGAAATATGTAAATAAAATTTTTAAAAAAGTAAGTAAAGTTTTAAAGTAAAGTTTTTCAATAAATAATTTTCAATAAATTACTTACATTGATTTAAATGATCTTTTGCTGTTTCCATATTAAGTGATCGATTTAGATATGATTTTCGTTTATAACTTTTATCTCTTTCTCGTGGAAAATTTGTAATACTACTATTATTTGATATTGGATGTTCCTTTATAACATCATTATATATATATATATATATATATATTATGTATATATATATATATATATATATATATATATTGTTTGTATATATATTATATATCATAGAGACATATTACTAATATAATACATGTATATATACAATATATAAATCAATATAAAATAATTACTTACATCTTTAAATGATAAACTAGTACTAGGTTGAAGACTTAAAGGTGTAGAATTTTCAGACATAGTTAACTTTCTTGATGACATTGTCCCACCTATATAAATATAATATATAATATGATAAACATAAATATAATAAACTTTAGAAATAATTATATTAAATTATATTAATTTATTAAAAATAAATAAAAAATCTAATCTCTTACCATTAGGTGATATAATGGAAGCAGCACGTAATCTTGAAGCTTTGGTTTCACGAACTGGTGCTGTTTTATACAATGTATAATTTTTACTACTCTCCTTATTTTCTGATCTTGAAATCATCCGATTATTTTTTTCCAACATGGAGCTACGATTTTTATTTTCTATAAAAATGTTGACAATTATAATTATTACACTGAAGTATATTACATATATCTTATAGAACTTTTTATTTTTTAGCAATTGTTTTTTGCAATAATCTAAATTAATAAATATACAATATAGAATTTCAAAGAGATTTAAAAATATTTATCATTATTATAATTATAATTATTATTATATAATCGATATTATTTTTATTATTTATTATTTATTATTTAAAATACTTACTGTTTATATTACAAGATGTTATATTTTTTCTAATTTGACATTCTGAATTTTGCTCATTATTATGCATCTCATTATAGTGAGAGCAAATATTTTGATTTTCATATTGTATGGAATTATTTTGTGTTCTATTTGATGTTTCTTCACTAGTTGCCATTAAAACTGTAGCTCCAGCAGCTACCATTCCTAAAACCAGATAAATATCACATTTGACATTTTTAAAAATTTTATTATGCAAATATATTTAATTTCTTAAAATCCAAAAATATAGATTATATAAGAAATAAATAAAAATGAAATTAAAAAATTTAATAATTTTTCAATAATATAATATATATACTATTTTCAATAAAAATAATAATTGTAAATGTTTTGACAATAATTCATTTATTTCTCATGAATTAAAACATATATATACATGATACTGAATTTAAAAATAATATTAACAAAAATTTTCACCTGTTTTAAATTGAAATTTAAGCCTACATATTGTTACAAAGTATAACATGAAAGATCTCATCGATAATGATAACGTTATATTTGTCAAACTTAATAACAATGTTGAAAATGTTTACAAAATTCTAATATTATACAATATGAATTATAACAGAAATTTTCCTCACACTTACTGATCTAATATAATTTTTGTTTCATTGTAGAACTGTATCACGATTTCAAAAAACAAATTTACAAATAATCAAGAACACAACCAGTGACGCAGATCAGTTATGTCGTTATCACAGTTATTCAATAAATGTACTACTTATAAAATACTATATATAAAAAATATCTATTAAAATTGAATAAATACAAAATATGTAAAATTTTAATTTTATCGCGAACAAAAATTTAAAATAGAAAGAAAAATTTATTTCTAGCGAAAATTGCACAGGTATTAATCATTACAATTTCTCTCATAATGAAGTAAAACGAGTAAAACCGAAGCTAAGAATTAAACTAGATGGCGTTACTTGAATTAAATAAATATATTATTATAAAGTGATAAAAAAATAACATGTGGTTCAATGGAAAGTATACATTTTTCAAAAATTTAAAGTGTTTTCAAATTTCTCTTTTACTCCTCATATATTTTAATATTATTTAATTAATAACAAGAATTAATAAAGTAAGAACGAGAATTCTTTAATATAAGATTAAAACTAATATTATATATATAAATATTATAATTTGATTTAATAAAAATAAAAATTATAAATCATATTAATATAATTAATAATATTTAATATTAATAATTAATATTTATATTAAATGTTAATATTAAATATTAATATCAAACTAAAATATATTGTAATATACAATAGTTGAAAAAAGTAGAAAAAATATTTAAATTATTTATTATATATTTATTAAATTATATAAATGTGTGAATATAACTTTTATTTTTTAGAAATATGCAATTCCAAAATATATATAAAAATAATTAAAACATGGATAATACGGAATTATTATTCTTTGATACATTTTCACATGATATTTCTGAAGTAAGTATAAAATTATTTTATTTATATAATAATTAGATCAATAAAATTATTTATTTATTGCAGGAACTTAATTTGGATTTAGTTCAATTCCCAAAACCTGTTTATATAAGTGAAGTTAGAATTATTCCATTAGGTGCTAGAGTACAAGCTGATTTTCCTGGAGGTGTTCGTCTAGGGTATTTAATTAATTAATAAAAATTATATATTAAGATAAAAAAATAATTTTCCTTTAAATAAGTTACAAATGAAATAATATTACATATTTATTATATATTTATTTAGGGCCACAAATCCGTCTCAATTTGAAATTGAATTTTTTGTAAATGATTTAAGTAAGCCTGGTGCTTCTACATTTGAATCTCTTGGAGAATTGGAATATAAACAAAATATTCATATTCAATTAGAATGTGAAAGGAAACAAATACCAACAGATGGATTAGTACTTAGGGGCTGGTATACTACTATTACTTTAGCAGTATATGGAACATTAACTAAATCTTTAAATAATCCTCAAGAAGTTGTTAGTTCAGCTGCTGGTTCTGCAACTTGTGTTACTGGATTAGAAGAAGTGGTAGAAAATACTACTCAAATATCAGAACAACAATCTGAGTGGTATTATGAAAATCAAGCACAAACAAACTCAAATGTAAATGTTTTATATGTATATATATTTATAATAATAAATTAAATTTATAATTTAATTTTAAAACAATAATTTTAAAAAATTTTCATGGAATTTCCAGGAAACATGTGTTGCTGCAACACCTCCTCCTCCTATACAACCAATTCAAATAGTAGAATCATCCAGAAATTCAATCTCAGATACTGGAAAAACAGAAGTGATTCATTGGGAAGAAGATGCTACAACTAATACTTTAAAATCTACAAAACGTCCTTCTTCACCTCCTTCTGAATCTTTAGTATCTTTAAGTCCTGAATCCATATCTGCTGAAGAAGAAGAAGGAGAACAAGATGGTGCTGATCATGAAACAGGAGAACCTTTTGAACCTATATTATCTGATGAAGATATAATGGCAGATGATATACCACCTACTACGGAATATGAATGTGAAAATATACAGCTAAATAATATTTATTCTTTAACACCACCTGATTTATTGGATTTGGAAGAATCAATGAATATCACTGAAGAATACCATATTAACAAAGAAATGTTGGATAAAATTCATGAAATATTTCAATCTATATCAAAATCAGTTTTACATTTTAATAATGCCTCAGGTCAGGAAAAAGAGGCATTTGTTCATAATTGCGAATCGTTATGTGCAATACTTACTCCTTTTCATTTGAATAATACAGATTTTAATGATTTGACCAATATTGTAAATGCTGGCTTAGATATGGATCTTGCTCGTGCTCAACCTCAACCAGCTTATAAAGTTCGTCATGTTAAAGTTGGTGTACGATTAGCGGAAACTTTGTGTAAACTTCCACAAGGTCCAGAAATACTATTAAAAGTAGATGCACCTTATAAATTATTAGCATTATGCATGCGCGAAAATGTAGCACTTCCTGTGAAACTTTCCGCTCTTCGTACACTGGATGCCGCATTAATAAGTCCAATAATTGTTAAAGAATTTCTTAAATCAAAAAATAATTTATATAAAAATGCTTTAATGATGTTAGATACAGCAAAATTAGCAAGATTAAAATATGCTTTATGTTCATTATTACGGAAAGTACATACATATGAATTTCTTAGTGAAATGAAAGAAATTGATGAATTGGCTATCATTGAATTAACAAATACATATATATGTTCACCCACATTAATGGCTCAACCAAAACGTCAGCTTCCTGCTGGAGCTCAAATGGAATTTGAACGAGAATATAATAGAAATCCTCAATGTCATTTAATAGCATATTTTGAGTATCACAAACTGCTGTATCATATTTTATTTGCTCTTACTTCTCCAAAATCGGATTTAAGTTTAATTAAAGCTGCTCGACGTTTTCTTTTACGTATTTCTGATACTAAAGAAGGTTTATTGTATTTATTAAAAGAACCAGAAATTACCAAATTAATTTTAAAAGCTCTAAAATGTGATTTACCTGGAGCAGGATCAATTTTAGGTTGGCGATTGCAAGTTGTACAATGTTTATTACATTTGAAATATCAACCTTCAGATTGGATAGCTTTAAAAAAACTTCATTCTTTTTTAATATATTCTAATGGTTTACAAGCTATAATAACAATACTTCCTATAGGAGAATTCATTGATATTTTAATTCCTTATCTTTCTGATCCAAATCTGTGTGAATTTTCTGCAGAAATTATTTCAGCAACAATTCGTTATTCTGATCGAATAGAGATATTTCAAAACCGTGCTACAATTATTTTAGAAAAATCACGAACTCAAGCAGTTTTAAAAGATGTTACATCATATTTAAGTACAGCTGCACAGCCATCTCATTGGAATTATGGAGATGTTTCTCCACTAGTCACATGTATTAGGAAAAATGCAGATAAAGCAGCTTATCTTCCAGGACAGTTAATTACAGCATGTAGAATTTTATATTATCTTGTTTTTCCTTCAAATAATGATATAGATCCAATGGAACCTTATATTGAACTAAAATACAGAAATGCATTAACTCAATTATTTGCTGCTGATGGTTTAACAGCTCTTATTGCAGTTATGGCAAATATTTCTGAATTCTATGAACAACCATTTTTACATCGTGCAGCCTTAACAGGTAGAAGAGGTTTAGCACTAGTTGCATTACTCCTTCCATGTATAAGATTAACAAGAGCATTATTAGAACGTCTTATGAAATGTATGGCTACAGATTTTAAAGATTTAACAGCTGTGATTCCATTACTTGGTGTTTATTCATTAGTAGAAGCTATTCCTTCTATTCAAATTGTCCAAACTTTGTCTGAAGAAATAGTAGGAACACTTTTAGTATTTACACAGGCTGTGGATTCAGATGGATCAGGAAATGTAGCAAAATCATTATGGACACAAATGTTAGGTGAAGTTCTCAAAATGGTTTCTTTAAGTCCATGTAATTTTATACCAGGATTGAAACTTTTAACGAGACTTTTACCACCAGTTTTAACTTTGAAAGAAACAATGACTGAAGATGCTACTCGAATTTTAGGTGTTAGAAAATTATGGTCTGCTCATTTACAAGCACAAGCTAATAATTTAACTGAAACATTGCGGTTACTTTGCGCCAGTTGGAATAAAGATTTACTAATTCTTCTTTCAAAAGTATGCAAGCAATTAAGTGATTTAGCAGCACCTACAGCATTACTTGTAGGTAGATGTTTATTAGATGGTATAATAGCTGCCACACCATTAGAAAATAATGTTTTAATTCTTACTTTACTTAGCGAACTTGCAAGACATGCACCTATGAAGGCTACTTTATTAACTTTAACTAGCCCTGCATCTAGAGCACAGGTTAAATCTGATCAAAAATATCCACCTGTTATTGAAATGATGTGCACAGCACTTAAAAATACAAACGATATTAGAATACAATATGAAATTCTTGATATCTTTGAAACATTATGTGATTATACATTAAGTCTTATGCAAGAAGACATTAGTGAACCATTTGAAAAAAGACTTACACATTCAGTACCAAGTAAAGAACCACTTTTATCTATTTTAACTGTATTAATTGATATATTAGCAACTAGTACGAAATTTGAAGTTGAGATATTACAAAGTACACTTCGTATACTTTTATCTCTTATTAATCATAATTATGGTTTATATCATGTAAAAAGTTGTTTAGAAAATAATCCTGATGCATTACGATCATTATTAGATCATATTTCGGCTTTAGAAAAGCCAGAAATTCAACTTATTGTGGATTCAACTATAATGTTTTTAGAAAATTTAATTACATCTGAATCACAAGGAAGATCTTTATATCTACGTATACAACAATTATCAGCTTTAATATTATGGGATAAAAATGATCATCCTTTGGAAAAAATAAAACGTGCACAAGAATTAGTTGAAATCTTAAAATCTGCAGAAGATAAAGAAGAAAAAGAACCAATTCCAGAAATGTTAGAGCCATTATTACCAACTCCTGAAGCTTTGTTGAATCAATTTTCTCAACGATGTTTGGGTACACCAGATCTTGCTTTTAAACGCCCAAAAAAATTTACATTTATGTGTCCAAATCAAGCTCCAAATGAAAATACAATAGATTTATTAGCACTTGCAGCTGAATTACTTCCTACTGACTTTAATTTATTATCAGAAGCTCAAAATTTATGTTCTAAGATTCCACCTGATGATGCTACTCAACCACTACAATCAAAAACTCAAACTGATGATCAAGAATCTAGAGATGTACAAAAACAAGCTATATCTCCTGTTTCTAAAATAAAACAACCATTTGGTAAATTTATGTTCATTATATATTTTTTATTGTAAATTTTAATAATTACATCATTCAAAGATCAAACTGATCAATTTTACAAATTTTAATAACAATTTATAATTTGTGTTTAATGATAATAACTTAATGATTTAAATTAACATAATTGATCAGGTTTCTTTTTTTTTTCATTTCATCAATTCAAAATGGATTAATAACAATTTAATTAAAAAATATTTTTTCACAGTTACACCTATGCGAGGTCGGACACAATTTACTAATTCTTTAAGAGGTGGTCCAGTAGTGGGTAGTGTAGGCAGAGGGGCAGATCCATTTAGATCAAGACCACCAAACACTTCGCGACCACCATCACTTCATGTAGATGATTTCGTAGCATTAGAAACATGCGGAGCACAACCAACTGGACCTACAGGATATAATAAATTGAGTATTCGTGGAACATGTCCTTCACGTGCAATCAACACAGGAACAAGAAGTCGCCCTTGGACACAAGAGACTCGCCCTCCTTATCTTCGTTAACTTTATTAAAATTATCTTTATTGTCCATTAATCATTTGATGTTTTGATTTATATTAATGAGTAATAAGAATTTTATATTAATAAGTTTAACACAAAAATATTTCTCTTATAACACTTATTTTTTATAAAAAAATAAAACAATAATTATAATAATATAATAGTAATATATAATAATATAGTAGTATAATATGAATATCAATTTAAGTTTTATTAAAAAGAGATAACATTAACATTTCTGGAATATATATATATATTTATGTGACTATATTGAAGTTTTATACAATAATATATATATAATATATATAAATTAAATTATATATATAAGTAATATATATATAAATTAACATTAAATCAGATTGTAAACAAAAAGAAAATTTATTTATTATTTTAATAAGTTTACATCATTTTGTATTTTTTCTTTCCAATTTTCATATTTTATTTTAAAGTCATTATAATCTTTTCTGATTTCATTAATTCTTGCACGATTATATTTGTCCTAAAATATTACATAAATATATCAATACAAAATATTTTATATAAATTATAAAAATAGTTAATAAATAAAATAATTTATAATAATTAATTTACCTCATTTTCAAGCATTCCTAATACTAATTCATCAAATTTTTCTAATATATTTAATATTTTTTCTGATGGTGTAATATTATTATGCAATATATATTCCATTAAATGATATATATATACATAATTATTATAACGACATGCATTTAAAAATAATGTTTCTAAAATTTTGTAATTTGGTATATAACCAATGGTACTCATTTGTTCTAAAAGTTCTATTCCATCTCTGCACCTAATACATCCAATAGCTAATACTCCAAAAGTAATAATATTTGGTATAAAATGACGACTTTGAATTTCATTCAATACATCCTTTATTAAAATATAAATATTATAATTAAATATTACTTATTATAATTAAACAATTATAATGGTTATTATATTGGTTGGTTATATTGGTTGTAATTAAAATAATTACTTACTTTTGCAGCATTGTATTGTTTTCTTATACATCTTCTTTTAATAAGTACATTGAAGAAAGTTAAATCAGTTTTAAAATTATTTGATGTAATATATTTAAGAAAATATTCTTCTGCTTCTATTGTAAATGGAAGTAAATCTAGTATTAATGTCAATGTTTTTATATTAGGTGTTACATTATCATTTTTCATACGTTTTAAAAACTTATCGATTCCACCAAACAAAAGAAATCGATTTTCTTTTAATATATTATTCAAATTTCGAGATAATAACATATTTTTATTTTTTATTTCTCTTTTTAAATTTTCTTTATTTAAAAAATAATTATGTTTCTTAAGCATAATAATAAGTGAATTAGTTAATACTGGTGGAGAATCTAATAAATCTGATTTTCCAGTATCCATAAATTGAATCTGAGTATTCTTTGAATTTGGTACCAAAATGTCATTTATTTTTAGATCACCAAAGTTTGTATTTTTAATTGCCTTTAAAAAAAGATTATAATGAAATATGTTTGGTTTCATTTTAATTATTTTCATTTTATGCCACAAGCATAATGCATATTTTAATCCATTTTCTGTATCATTGATTATTGCATGAAATAAAGCAGAAATTATATCCTTTGAATAAATGCCATTATCTTTTGCTTCATCTGCTATTTCAAAAGCAATTGAAATTTGTTTATGCCAACTATAAGCCTTAATAAGACTTGAATAGTGTATATCATTTAAATTTATTTTTTTTTCATAGAAATATTCTCTTAAAATTGTTAAATATTTTAATGCTTTTTTTTTATCGCTAGATTCAGCACAAGCATTAATTAAACTAGTAAATATATGTGGAGTAAAAATTAAATTTCTTTCTTTTATTTGTTTAAATAATTTAAAACATTGTTCAATATCACCTTGTTGAGCAAAAACAGACATTAAAAGCCTATATATATGTATATTAGGTTTATCATTATTTTCTTTTATTAAATCTAATACACTTAAGGCCAATTGTAAATTTTTATTAATTACATGAGATTTAATAAGCTTATAATAATCGTTATCATACAATTTTTTTCTTTTTGAAACTATATTTTCAGAAAATTTTTCTTCTTTCTCTTCCATTTTATCCATTTTAATTCTCTCATATTTATTATATGAAAGATCTCCAAATATATTAGGATCTTTTCTTAATGTTTTTATAGAAAACTTTCTATTAAAAATTGATAAATACGAAAAATAAAATAAATCTTTCATATCTTTTATATTACAAATGTTTCTTCTAAATTGATTTTTATTATGAGATAATATAATATATAAATATGTCTTATTATTTGTATAATTAATATAACTATATCTTTGTAATGTACATAAAGATTGTTTTGTTTGTTTAATATGACAAGAATGATTACTTATATAACCTAGAATAATCTTTAATTTTAAAAAACAATTTGTTTCTATAAAAATCATAATTAATAATTTATTTTCCTTTTTAGTTAAGCTATTATTATTTATATATATATTTTTTCTTTATTATTTATTATATTAAATCTTTTAGTATCATTAATTTTAACGGTTATAACTTTCAAAACAAATATATTATCTTCATATTCTTTTATTATAAAATGATCACAAAATAACAAAAAGATAGATATTTTTATAATATATATTTTTTAACATAAAGAATATTTTTTAAAACTAAGAATTTTAATTAAAATAAAATTTTAACTAAAATTTATTATTATGAGAAAAGAAGATATTTAAAATAAAGAAGATTATAGAATATACATTTCAAGTTAAAATGTTTGATCATATATAAAAAATGATATAAATCTATTTATCATTCATGAATTATATAAAAACTGATATATATTTAAATTATTTAATTATATATTGATGAAATTTAATTACAAAAAGGCACACTAGCGCTAAGTACAACTACAATATATAACTTGTACGTAACAATAATGGTAATGGTAGAGTGATCGCGTCAGTTCGATAAAGTCCGTAGTGATTTACAGAGAGAAACGTGATATATTGATCAAATGTGTCTTCAATCGAGTATAATTATTAATGAAGAATTAATTCATTATTGAAAGAAGATTTATTCGATTTATAAGTAAAATCAAACGAAAAAATGGAAAAAACAGAAGAAAATGAACATAATGTGTTGCGAGAAGTTTTAAGTGAAGAAGAATTAGCGCAAATACCTGAAGGATTTATAAAAAAGCTCAATGTTTATTTCAATGAAAAATTTGAACAGTATATTACTGCAAAAGCAGTTTTTGAAACTAATAGAAAAAATTTTGGTAAGTTTGAAATTATATATTTTTTGTCACAATAACGATCATTTATTTACACAAAGGAATTAACCTCTCTATAGAAATATACTGTATTCATTATTAAATAACTTACATGAAATATTTTTTTGTAAATAAACATATAAATGAAATTTTTGCAAAATAATTTGCAAAATAATTTTATAGAAAAGATATCTATAAGATTTATATACACATATAATTTTAATATATGTAATATTAAAAAAAATTAGATTATTAGTAAAAGAAAAAATATTTTTATTTAAATTTTATTAGATCAAACTTTAAATAAATTACAAAAAGATTTGGCGGAAGAAAAATCAAATTTTGAAGAATGTAAAGGAAAACTTGAATTAGCAGAAAAATGTACTGTGGAATTACAAACTAGTTTAGATCAGTCTAAAGGTGAAATACAAAAACTGCAAGAAACTGTTAAAAGGTATTATTGAAAAATATTTATATTTTTATATGTAAAATATTTATATATATATATATATAATATTTATATATAATATAATATTGATCATATAATATCATTATTATTATATAACTTCATAATATATAACTATAACTATAAGTATTATAAGTATTTAATTATTTATAGATTAGAAAAAGAAAATGCTGATTTACGTAGGCATAGAGATACAGTTGTGGATGAGAGAGATGCATTGCAATTACAAGTTGAAAGACGAGATACAGAAATTGAAAGAATGCATACTGAATTATCTTCTTTGGGAACTCAATTACAAAATGCTGTTGCTGCAAAATGTCAAGCTCTAGCAGAAACGGAGGAAATCAGAAGTCGTGATATGACTCTTGAGTTTAAGTTTGTATTTATATAATAAATTCTTTTATTATTAAACAATTCAATTTTTAAGTTTTAATGTAATACTTAAAACTTTTTAGAGAAAAACGATTAGAACAAGAAAGAACTCTTTTGTCACAGCAAATGGCTGGTCTTGAAGAAGAATTAGCAAAAAGAATGTCAGAATTACAAGCAACAAGAGCAGAAGCTTCTGCACGAGCACTTTTAACAGATACTCGTTTAGCACAACGCGATGAAGAATTACGTATTGCTAATGAAGCAACAGCACAGTTACGAGAATCGTATACATCTCTTCAACGACGCTGTGATGAACTTGCTCAGAAATTAGAAGAACAACGTACACATGAAATTTCTATGCATGCTTCTTATCGAGAAGAAATTGGTGCTCAGACTAGATTAGCAGATCTCTACAAAGGCATGGCTGATGAAGCAAATGCAAAAGCTGAAGAATTTAGTAATGCAGTTAAAGAACTTCAAGAGTTATTAGAACATGCTACTGAACAATATGGAACATTAGAGACAACACATAATCAATTTCAATTACAACATAAACAAGATTTAGATGAAAAAGAACAAAAAATAGAAGAGCTTTCAAACGAACTAAATCATGCAAATGAATTATTGAAAAATATTAAACAAGGTAAATAAATACTAAGTTATTGTAATTTTTATAAGATTATTTATTTAATAATAATTATATGATTTTTTTTATAGAAAAATTAGATCAAGCTGTTGAACAACTTGCACCTACAGCAGCTATAGCTAGTAGAGTTCTTAGGAAAGGTTTGAGTCTTACTCAAATTTATACACAACTAGTTGATGTAACAAATGAGTTAACTTCAGAACGTGAAGAAAATGAACGTTTAAAATCGCAAATGGATGTTATTTTACGTGAATTAGAAGAAAAAGCTCCCGTTCTCCAACAACAACGTGAAGATTATGAAAATGCAATGACTAATATTAATACATTAACATCAAGATTAGATGAACTTATAGCAGAAAATCATAGATTAGAAGAAACAGCTGATGAAGCAAATCGCATTGCTAAACACCATACTAAAGAAAATCAAAGGTTAAAAACTGAATTATCAGATTTAGCTAGACAGGTAAAAAATTAAAATTATACTTTTTATAATTTTATGTATATATTTTAATATATATATATTTGATACTTTTAGGTATGCTTTCTTTTGAAAGAAGTTCAAGAAAATAGAAGTGGTACAACTATTCAGACAAATGAATTTTCAAATTCAATGGATATGGATAATCTTGCTTCATCTGAAATTATTAGTAAAAAACTTGTCACTTTTAAAGATATTGAAGAATTACAAGAAAATAATCAAAAATTATTATCAATAGTTCGTACATTATCATCAAGACAAGAAGAAATTGAAAGAGCAACTGATGAAATAAATTCTGGAGAAATGAAAGAAAAATTAGATAGGTTTGTAATACGCATATGAAAAATATATAATATATATAATGTAAAATATTGTATTTATTTTAATTTTTTATAATTATAATAGATATTTAGAACAATTAGAAGACATGCAAGCTGCTCAAGACAGACAAGCAAAAATGTTAGAAGGTTTATTGCGACAACGAGATATGTATAAAAATATGTATCAACAATGTTTAAAACAAACACCAGAAAACAAAGAATTTTCCATTCCTGAAGAAGAAAGAAAAGAAATTGATGTAATAAAAACTGTTAAAGATGAAGTATCTATAATGCAAGATGATGTTAATCGAGAAAAAGAATTGCAAAGACAATTAGAAGAAAATGAAACTAAGTTAAAACAAGTTACAGATGAATATGACACATATAAAAAAGAAAGGGCAGCCCATGAACGAATGCTAGGAGATGAAGTAGAAAGACTTAGAAAAGAAGCAGAAGCTAATTCAGCTCGATGTTGTAGATTAAAAGCTCAATTAGATTCGGCTAATGATCGATTTAATCTTTTACAATCAAATGTTACTTCTTATAAATCTCAAATAAAAGTTCTTGAAGAAAAATGTTTTAATTACAATGTGACAATTGGTAACATTTATTATATTTATTATATATTATATTATATATTATATTAAAATATTTATTGTTTACAAATATTATGTTAAAAATATGTACGATTTAATTATTTAAAAATTATTTTATAGGTAAACATGAGCAAAGCTTAATGATTTTGAAAGATGAAGCTTTAGCAGCTCAAACGCGATTATCTCGTGCTGAAGTACAATTAGAAAATTTACGTCAGGAAAGACAACTTTTACGTGATTCTGAAGGTCGTCTTTTGAAAGAACGTGAAGTATATCAGAGAGAACGTCAAACGCAAGCTTTATTACGAGCAGATGTTGAATCTATTAAAGCAAGTTTAGAGCGGGTTCAGGCTGAAGGTCAATTACGTGCTGAACAACGTTTAGATGATGCTACAAGAGAATGTGCTGCTTTAAGACGTCGATTACAGGAAGAACAAGATCGATTTAGAGAATTATCCGCACATTTAGAAAGGCAGCTTACTACAGCTCAAGAACGATTAACAGAAGAACGTAATATCACTGAACAAATTCGTGCAGAATTGGAACAAACTCGTCAATCTGACTTTCAAAATACGCAACGTATAGAAGAACTTAATACTAAATTAAGACAAGCTGTTACTCATTCAATATCAAAACCTTTCTCTGGTATGTATGAAATATAAAAATAAATTTTTATTTGTTTAGTTGGAAATGATTATAAATAAAATTCTGTACCTATTTAAACTTGCAGGTGATGAACATCTTGTAAAGAGATTAAAAGAACTTGAAATGCAATTTGCGACAACACAAGCAGAAGCAAAATCTTTATCAGAACAATTAAAAGCTTCACGGCAGCAAAGCCAACAATATTGTGATATAGCAGAAAGTGCAGAAGCTCAATTAAGAGAGCTAACAACGCAACATAACAAATATAAAGAAGAATTGGAAACTGCTTTAAAAGAAGCTCGTATAAAAATAATATCTCTTCAAAAAAAAGTTCAAGAACTAATAGAAGAATTAGCAAAAGTTTCTAATGGACGACAAGAAACTGATTCAGAATTAAGAGAAAAATTAGCTGATGCAGAGAGAAAGCTTGAAGAATTAGATGAAGTTAAAGGAGAATTAGAAATTGTAAAAAGTGATTTACATAATGCTTCAATAACAGTTAAAGAAGCTGAAGAGAAGTATGCTAGAGAAATGGTATTACATTCAACAGATTTACAGGTAAATATTTTTTCATATATAATAGATAAATATAAAAATAGATAAAAAAAGAGATGAATTAATTTTTATCATTGTATTATAGATGCTAGCGAAATTGAAAGAAGATGCGCAAACAGTAGAACAAAAGATAGCAAATTTAACTCAAGAAAGAAATGCAGCTGTAGAAGCTTTAGAACTTGAAAGATTAGCTTATCAAGAAAGAGAAAAAAAATTACTTGAAGAAATTAAAGAAATGCAACAAAGAATAGCAGATTTAGATGCACAAAATGCTATTTTGCACAATCAAATTCAAGAGTTAAGCGATAAGACTGCTATCATGCATAGTCAACAATCAAAAATAAGTGAACAGGAAAGTCTTGACACTAGTTTAGAAACCATGAACCGTAGTTTCAGTGGAGTTGAAGATGATTCTAAATCTGCTGAACAATTATTAAGAGTAATGAAGTATTTAAGACGTGAAAAAGATTTAGCTGTAACAAAATTTGATGTTTTAAGAGCAGAAAATCTTAGATTGAAATCACAAATAAAAGTTAGTATCAAATTATGTTATTGAAATTTTATTTTGCGTTTTCATTTTTTATTTATATTTTCTTTTTTTATTTAGGTTATAGATAAAAGATTGAAAGAAACAGAAGCTGTCCTTAATTCAGAAAGAGAAAAATCTGAAATTGATGTAGTCACGACATCTAAACATGCGGAGTTATTACGAAAAGTTGAAACATTGAATGCTATCACAGATTCTAATAGAATTTTAAGAGAAGAAAGAGATAGTTTAAGTGCAAAAGTTTCAGAGCTTACTGCAAAAGTTGCAGCACTTTCCGAGGAAGTAGTACCACTTCGAGATACATCAAGAGATTTACAAGCAAAAACTGAAGCTTTATTACAAGAAAATTCAAGTCTTAAAGGGGAAGCGACTAGATGGAGACAAAGAGCTAATGCGTTAGTAGAAAGAGCTAATAAAACGAGTCCAGAAGATTGGCGTAGATTACAAACAGAAAGAGAAAATCTAAGTAAATTGCTTACATCTGAGCGTGAAACACATGCAAAACGTGCAGAAGAATTAAATCAATTAAAAATAGAAAAAACTAAATTAGAAGAACAATTAGTATTGCTTCAAAAACAAGTACAAGTTCAAGGAGAAGAAGTTCAAAAAGTATCTGAAGAAGCCCGTAAATTAAGTCAAGATTTAAATGAAGCTCTTGCTGATTCTTCTTCTAAAGCTAAAGATTTAGTAACACTAAGGAAAGAGCTTGGTGATAAAGAAACAATTTTAAATGATATAAAAAATAAAGAAATTCAAATAAGAAAAATAGCGAAAAAATATAAGACTCAATTTGAAGAACTTGCGAAAACAGTAGAGGAAGAAAAAAATAGATCCGAAGAGTCTCGAATGTCTACTGGTACTTCTGCAAATGAAGATAATGTTCATGTATCTCAAGAACGTGAAGATCAATTGAGAGAAGAAGGTAGACAAGAATTACGTCAAGCAAACTTAGAATTAACATCAAAAATTGATGAATTATCTCGTCAAATGATAGCTGTACAAAATGAAGCAGAATCATTAAAAAAAGAAATCGATACTATGAATAAAACAAGTGTTGAAAAAGAAGAACGTGCAAAACAAGTATTAAAAGGTGCAAGAACTAAAATCATGCAATTAACAGAATCTAAGAAAATTTGTGAAAAGGAATTGCTTGACCTAAAAGCAAAATTTGAAGCTGGTGCTACTGAATCAGACACTGCTGAACATGACGCTAGACTTGCAGCACTTAAATCTCAAATGGAAAGTAGAATCTCTCGTCTGGAACATGAAAAATCAGAAATTCAGGCAGAAAAAGAAACTCTTGTACAGAGAGTTACTCAATTACAGCGACAATTAGCTGGTGTTAGTGGAATCAGTGCTACTACAGAACCACCAACAGCTAATATAAAACCTATGTCTGCACGTGCTGAAACTCCATTAGCGAGTATTCGTCCTATGAGTGTGGTAGTACAATCTAGAACAGCTGCCGTTTTACCTACAACTGCTACTGCGCCAGTAATGGTTGCACCTCATCAGCAGCAACAACCACAACAACAAGTGGTACATACTACTGAAACAAGCTCACCAACTAGTAGTCTTCCAGATTTTCAACCTGCCAGTACTAGTAGTTCATCACAGACAACACCAAGTACTTTACGACAACTCGTTGTACAGCCACAATTAAGTGAATCTGCAGAATCAACGCAAAGAGAAGATCCAGAAAGTGCAGAAACGCTTAGTGTACAACAACAACAATGTCAACAACAACAACAACAACAACAACAACAAACTGTCGCATTAGTTAGTCCAAGAGTAGAACAACAACAACAGCAACAACAAGCTGTAGTTAGTGATCAACAGCAGACTGTGGCTAGTAGTTCTACACAATCAGTAAGCACATCACAAGCTTCAACAGGTCATAAACGTCCTAGAGCTCTTGATTCAACAGCATCAGGATCTGGAATTGTTGAAGGTGTAGATCATAGTAGACAGGAACAAGTGCTTAGTCCCAAAACTAAACGAAGTAGACAAGAAATGTCATCTGCTGCTAGCGCAAGTGCTTCAGAGGTCGAGTACCAGGTGAATTTAGATAATGAAAATATAAAATATCAAAAAATAATTATATATTTAAAATATGATATATTTTTTTACTTTTTAGGTACCAACATCGAGTCAAAGAGATCAAGATGAGGAAATAGAAGAGGGATGTGTTGTTGTTGTAGATTGTGATGAAGGTGAAGGAGGAGGCAATCATCAAACACAGGAAGAAGAAGAATTTGATAATGATCCATATGAAGAAATGGAAGAAGAAGAAGAAATGCCTTATGAAGTAGAAGTAGAAGTAGAAAGGGATAATAATGAAGTTGAAATTATAATGGGTGAAGATTCTACAAGTGTAGAAGTTCCTAGACAAACTCAAGTAACAGTACCTACGAACCAACAACAACAACAATCAGAAGCAATTAGTAGTGCTGGACCAACAGGAGAACCACCTACATCTTTTACAACTCGATCTTCACGTGGAATTGCACCAATGCCTAGGCAACAACAACAACAACATCTTCTTTTAGTAATCATTTTTATTTTTATAATAAAGTAAAAAGAAATGAAGAGATTTTAATAAAATGATTTTTAGCCACAACAAGGATATGAGGATGGTGGTGATGATAGCATAGTACCAAGTACTCCAACTTTATTTGTACCACGTCGAGGAGATGGATTTGGAGAAGCTGTAAGTTCACCTCAAGTTCCTCAAGGACGCTTTACTTTTGGAGATTCATCTGCACCAACAACTGCTTCATCAACTCCTTCGTTATCAACTCCTTCTGGATCAACAACTCGAACGATATTTGGATCATCTAGTTCTGGTGTAGCACAAGTAATTCAAGAAAGCATGGATGATACACGAATAGATCTTGTTCAATTAGAAGATGGTGGTACTGGTCGTAGTGTACCTACTACTCCTTTACAAGTTTCACCAGCAGCTGATTTACCACCTTCGGTATAAAAAATATTAAATATTTTTATATAATATTATACTTCCATTATTTAATGAATGATTTACTTTTAGACAAGCAGTGGACCATCAGAAGAACAAGAAACCCCAGTTTCAGTAATACCAATATCAGTAACAGGTACTACTGTTGGTGATGCCAGTGAAGAATCTACTATACCAAGTATTCGTGTTCTTGGTGTTGATGATCAACAACATAATCAAACTGAAATAATTACAGAATCTATCAGTACTACTCCAACTGAAGGTAATTATAAGTTATATTAATATATTATATTATAATATTATATATGTTATATATAATATATATAATGCGCGCGTGTGCATAAGGTATGAGTTCAGAAGGCGAAAAACGCACAGAAGAAGCTGGTCCTTTAATCTCTGGAGATGATGATGCAGTAGATACTGGTGAAGGAACTGAAGAGCCAGGAAGTGATATAGTGGAAGATGAAGTAGAAGAAAGTCGTGAAGCGGAAGCGTCTCCATCAAGTAATACTCGTCAAAGAGCAATGGCAGCAGCAGCTAATGCTGCAATTGCAGCAAATGGTACTAGAGGTGCTACAGCAAGACGATCAGCAAGATCATCGTTTAGAACAACACGTGGTACTCGACCTACACCTATTGTATGGGAAAGTCAACCTGGTGGTAGAGGTAAATATAATCATAATAATATATAATATTATTTCATAAATTATGAAATAATATATATTGTCTTTATATTTAAATCTTATAAAAATATATTATAAAAATATACAATTTTTTTTAAAGGACAAAGCGTAATACGTGGAGGACATGCAGCAAGAGGAACAAATAGCGAAACGGGAAGAGGACGCGGAACAAGAGGACGAAGAATGCGATCTAAATATTCATATGCGCGATTTTAAGTTAAATAGTTTTGAAATCATGAGAAAAATTGCACATTATTGTTTTTGTACACGAATGGTGTAAGAAATGTTGACTATTAATATATCAACTTTCAAAACAAAAAATATTTTTATTTAGTGATAAACGATAATTTCGTTGTACAGATACATTTATCGATATGACATTTGTTATATCTAAACTTAAAAAAAAACTATAATATAAGTCTTATAATGGCAGTGTATATCTATCTTTTTACATGAAAAATTAATGAAATTAAAAACATAATTTCATTTCTTTAAATTTTTTGAATCAAAAGTGACATTCCTCTAACAAAAATTTTTTCAAAGAATTAAATTGAAATTAGCATTTAAGTTATCTTATTTTATTTTTTTGACTAACTTTGTATAATTATTATTCGATGTCATATATAGAGAGTATTGAAAATATGTTTATGTCAAATACTTTTCTACAAGATATATACTTTAACTAAATTTCATAATCTATTTAATGTTTGCCATGAAAATTTTATTAAAAATATTTGACAAAATGTATAAGTATTTTATTTTATGTAAATGCATATTTCTTAATTTTAAAGATTTAAGTTAGAATTTTATCTTTTTCAATAATTATACAAGTATGCATTTAGGAACATATATGTATGTTTCAATTTTCAATTCTATTAATAAATAATATAAAATCCTTAAATTTTATAATATCTAAATACAATTTGATATTTATTATGAAATTTGATAGAATAAATAAAAAAATATATATATTCCGGATATATCTAAAAATATAATATATGTTTATATATCAGTCTTTTTAGCCTAGTTTGGTATTTTAATAGTATTATCAATTAATACTTTTTCAATACTCAAATAATATTTAAAAAAAATTTACAAATATATATATATATATATATATATATATATATACACACGCGCGCGTGTACATACATATACGTATATCAAAAATATATTCTGAATGAGAATTTAAAAAAAATAAAATACATATAAATACTGGAGCTATTATAATTAATTAATAAATATTGGTTTTACATATTTTTCAATGCATCTTGAAATTTATCAATGCCATAATTTTGATGTTATTACTATATAAATAAGATAATATCACAATGATGAATATTAAAACTGTTCTTCTATATAAATCAGCGTAATTTCTAATATAATAATACGCTTTGGTCCCCTTTATTTTTGCTTAATTTCATTAGAAATATTTATGAAACAAAATAAGAAATATACTTAATTAATTATATAAATAATTTAATTTTTAAAATTGATATCATCTAAAACTTTTTAAATTTTTAATAAAATTATATTTTTTTAAAAAAATATAAAATTATAATTTCTATGGTTTTATATGATATCAATAAGAAATCTAAATTGTAGAAAATTTTATCTATTTGTTTTTTAATTATTGTAAAACGCAAATTTTTTTTGATTTTACTATAAATATAAAACAGATTATTAAATATTCTATTTTTTGAGAATTTATATAGATGCATAATGATTGCATATTCAAGAGATGATCATTTCATTATTGATTATGCCAATTTTTTTTGTATATAATATTACACATATTTATATCAAATTAAACTAGTATATTTAAAAAATCAAGCAAAACCAAAAGAAATAGCAATATTTTTAATTATTTTAATCCATTAGCAGTCTTATGTTTCTTATAAATCAATACTGTCAATTACATTTATAATTTCTTATGCAAAAAACATTTAGTTTTTAATGTTTTGCTTTAGCTGCTCTGATCAGTTAATATTAAATTAAAGTTACATTAGGTTGTAAATGTTCAAGTTGATATTGATCATTGATCGTGATAATTTCACAAGAGCATTTATCATGTTGTTCCACTCTAATCCATTGTCTTCTGTTATTATTAGTTTCCAAGCTCCAAACTTCGATTTCAATCTCTTCGTAATAGATCGCCGATTCTACAGGTGAACAGCTCATTAGTGGACTCGCACAACATCCAGAATGTCCGTCACATCTCTTTAGAACTATGTAAACAGGTTGAATAGGACTTTCTCCAGGATTCTGATGAACATTTTGCATCAAATCTTTCAAACTATACGCCCGAAATTGTGGTTTTTTACAAACAAATGTCTTAGATGCTTTTACTGCATCTGATAAAGTAATTCTTCCGACTATTCTATGATGATTATCGCTATTTGTTACCGCTGATTGGATCATGCTATCCAAGATCAACGAGATGAATATCATTAACTTTAATAAAGAAAATTTATTTTTCATGCCTCGTTTTTATTAATTTATTTTGCAATTTTTATTTAATTTATATCACTATAGTTATTTTTATGCACAACTCGTTTAAAGTGAAAATTTAACTTACTAGAAATACGTTTATAAATTTAAATTCTATGGCGCGATACTTGATGAACATATTTGAAATATGTTCTTTTAGTCAAATTATATGAATCACTGACACGTAGTCGTATCAAGACGTTCAACTGAGACTTTCCTGTTGCCAGAAGTGTATTTATACATGGAAGAACTTGCACACATAGTCTACGCAAGGTATATGCACATCGGTAGAGATTCATGCGTACGTAAATCCAATATCCTAATCCCGATTTTGTGGTAACATTTACTCATGCGATTCCTTAATCACTTGAAATATCCTGATGTATAAGAATCATCATGGTTTCTACCTTATGCGTCATGGATTTCATTCTTAATTTTATCTCAAAACTTGATCTTGAAGTTATATTACATATCATTATAATTTAATATGTAATAAATAGAGCTTCATTCTATAAATATTGTTCCATTTTATATATTTTTCAAATGTAAATTTACACAGTGAATTCCTGTAACTCGTCACGATCTTCAACATGTTTTTCAATACAATCGACTAACTTTTTGATAAGAAAATGTAAGTGCTTATATCAAAGTCGAACTTCGACTTTTCTTCTGCTGATACGTTATTCGAATAATCTATCACTCATATATAGGAAACTTTCAATATATATTTAATATTTTTATCGATATTAAGTAAACCCATTATATGTAATTCAGTGAATCAATGATATAAATAAGATTCATATTAAATATGGAAATAAAATTTCATTGTTATTCATTGAAGTTATATATTTATAATTTTATTATAAATATTTATATTTTTTTAACATTAAACTTAAACTTAATATTATTAAAAATTCTGAATATTTTTACCTGGATGTGCTTCTTTTTCTCTGAAGTACAATTGATTCATTAATATGATTCATTTAGAATTTAAATTCAATAAGTATTTTAGAAACTTAGTATTGTATTAAATAATTTGTTGCTTCATAAAAATTTATATTTATATATATAATTTGTATATATATTAAAATCAATTGTAAGCAATTCTGAAATTTTAAAAAATATGATTATTCAAAATTTTTACAAAAAATATTTAATGTAAAAAAAAAAACTGAAAATGAAATCAATTTTTTACAATGATTTCTTTAAAATATATTTTGAATTGTTGAATTACTTATAATGTAGACTTAATTGAATAAATATTTGTTTTTTTTTAAATTTTTTCATATTTGTAATATATGTATAATATATATAAATATTTCAATATAAATTTTCAATTTTCTGAACATATTTTTCTTTTTCAAATCTTTAATACATTTATACATATATATATTTATATTAATTTTCATTTTTTATTTAAAAAAAATAAAAATATATTTTATATTCAATTTCTAATAAAATAAAACAGACTTATTTTTAATATTAAGTATATATTTATTATTTATTTATTTTATCAATCTTATTTAAATATATTTCATTCGAAGAAATATAATTATGCTAATTAAAATTAATGCTAATTAAAATAATGAATTCTCATGCTTTTCCAGATGAATTAAATTTTCTCATATTTTCTATATTATATGTGTATGATTTCTATTTAAAAAATCACTAATTCTTATAAAATTAGGCAATTATTTTCTTATCCATCTAATAAAAAACATAATTAATATAAACATTATTATTAAAAAACATATATCAATATAATCGAATTCTTCGATTATGTTCTTGATTTTTACATATTTCTAATTACTAAAAAATTCATAACTAAAGCATGTTTAATAACAGAAATGAGTTTTAATAATAAGAAATGGAATAAAAAAAAATCAAAAAATGCATTATTATAATTGCATTATTATTGTAATATATATTTATAATTTCAAAAATTTTTATGAAGTATTTGAAATTTTTAATTTTTAAATGTTAATATTATAAAACATAACAATATAATAACTATAGAATATTTATATTAGCAAAGATTTATATATTAATCGAGAATCATTAAAAAAAATTTCTATTTCAAATTTGCCATATATTTAATTTTATTTTCTATTTTACATTTATTTTGTTTATATTTTTTATTTATTTTTTTAAATATATTTTTAATATATTATTTTTTTAATTATATTTCTTCAAATATTTTACTCATCAATTTTTTGATTTAAAAAGAATAATTTGAAATATATGAATGTATTTATTGCGATATTATAATTTATATGTACGAAACATATGATTAATAATAAAAATGTGTATGTGACGATTACCTTAAGTAATTACCAATTCAATTGACGTAACAGGAATGTCCTTTATATCGGTACTTTGATTATGTTTATTTAAAATTCCATTTATTTCCAAAAGAAATTTATTAATGATATTATAAATAGAACATATTATTTAATTTGAACTATTATATTATCATAATTAGTATCTTTAATAAATATTAATAAGATTAATTGATAACTAAATAAGAATGAGATATTAAATGAATGATACGTGTCAAAAGTCACATAATTTAATAACTTTTAAAATATGATTAAAATGATTAATTAGAAAACTTTGATTAGATACAACAAAAATATAATCTTCTCCAGTATTGATGATCTATAATTTTAAAATTATTAATTATATAAAATATATATCTAGATATAAAATTTAATTTGCAATTCATGGATTCGTAATTCTTTGCATACTATTAAGTCAGTTCTATGAATAACTGTTAACGGATATTCGTGTAATATGAGTTTCAATTTAGGCAACTGATGCTCACTCTCACCTTTCATAATATTCGTCATAATCGAATATATTATATGTTTAAAAAAAGTTATATAAATTTTCTTCTTTTTATTTATCATTCTGAAAAAAAGAAAAGAATATTAAATTTTATAATCAGATATTCTATAGATAATTGTCTATATAATGACTTATTGCAATCACATCATAGAATATACCAAATCAGAAAAAGCTGAAATACTTCATACAACGATATTACATTAAACATTGTATGTAATTATTTTGATCTCTTTACAAATTTATAAATTAAAAAAAAATTGTTATAATATATTATAAATAGTCTATACAATTTTAAATAAAATAAATTAATACAAAATAAAAATAAAATTACTGACATCTTTATAAAAATTATTCATAAATAAAAAAATTCAAACAATATATTAATGCATGAAGAACAGTATGATGCAATTGATATTCAAAGAAGAAAATGAAAGCGGTTGATGACTGATCGAAATTTCAGATTCAAAAAGCGAAGAGAAAGAAGAAATACGATGAAAGGAAAAAATGAAAGAAAAAGCCAATTGATGAGGAAAGGAGAACTAGTCATGCGACGTAACATGGTTTCAGTTCGAACAGGAGGCAGGACCCACTAGTTGTAATTATAGTTATCTTCGTGATGTTCTTGGAATGCTTTGCTTCAAATCCTTCTCGAGCTTACCAAGAAATAAGAGAGAGACAATACGAAACGCTATAGAATGAGACAAAATAATAAGATGAGAAGTAGATCAACGAAGAAAGAAGATGAGAAATCAGAAAAAGAGGGGGATGCAGAGGGCATCGGGCCGAGGATGAAAGTAACATATATATAGAGAGGAAGAAAGAATTCAGATCGCAGTTCTTAGTCCCAGACAATTGTGAATGAGATCTAAGCAAACATACAGATTTACGTTTAATATAATAATATAATATTTATATTTATTAACTTAGTAGTTATTTAATATTGAAAAAAATGAAAAAATATATTCTATTGTTATTTTCTATTCATTTCACTTTTGCTTCAATCGGCAAATATCATAGGTAAATTATATTACATAATATATATATATGTATATATATTAGTCACATAACTTTGACATATTCATTGAAGTAATCAATTCGATTTTCAGGGATAATGGATTTTTGAATCATGTACAATTAGTACATGAATTTCGCTGCTCCATGCCTCAACCAAGAGCTGTACCAGTTGCAGAACTTCTTACTGTTGGTCCTAATTCTGACGAAGTCTTCTATCCTGCTTCTACTGTTCTAAAACGTTGTGATGGAGCTGGATGTTGTTCGGATTATAAACAAATTTGTGCACCTATCGAAACTAGAAATGTTAGTCTTGTTTTTATGGTAAAACACATGATTGATCGACAACGTGACAGGCATCACGAAGTGATACATGCTTTAGAACATACAAAATGTGGATGTATCAACAAAAAAAATTATAAAATTTGATTAATTCTTTCTAAAATTTTTCTTAAAGTAATGCTGAAAAATTTTTGTTATTAGAATATTATAAGTAGTTATTTAGTTTTTTGCTAAAAAAGTTTAAATATGCCAAAATAATGTTTATTACATTAAGTAGAATTAATACGATTAATTAATTAGTACTATTAAAATAGAATGATGAGTTCCTCGATTAAATTTCTTTATAAGAGTTTTGACTGTGATATTTTTAATAATAATAAACATTCTATGTTTTTTATAACATATTAATAAATATTTGTTGATAACACAATTTCTTATTTTTAAACATTTTATTTCTACAATATTTTGTTTTATGTTTTATTCAAAAACTTACAAAAAACTTTCATCAACTTTTTTAATTAGTCAAATAATCTAGTTCTACTTACTTCTTATAATTAGTCTTTTATATCGAAATATTGTTTTGCGACCAGTACGTCACGTTTTATACTTTCATTATTCGGTGTTAATTTCAAAGCAGTTTCTAGTTCAGGAATACCATGCTGAGGAGCCGATAATTTACAAAGTGCTGCACCTCGTCGAGCGTGACATCTGGCTCTTGATTCTTTATTGCTTTCACATTTTGGTTCCATTAATTCTAATGCCTGAAAAATAAAATGAAGATTAAAATATTCTTATTTATACATATATAAGTTGAATAAATTATTTATATTATATATATTATAAACAATTTTCATGACTTACTTTAGAACAATCTTCTATACATCTACGATAATTGCCTAATGCATATTGTGCTGCTGATCTATTTACATAGAGAGATGCCATTTTATCACTAATCTTAATTCCATACGTATAAGCGCTTATAGCAGCTAAATAATTTCCAACTTTGAAAAATTCACTAAAAAAAAAAAAAAATTATAAATAATTTGTTAGTTATACAATTCATAATAATTTATATGAAATTTTATCAAAGCATTAAACATACTCTCCTTTATCCTTTAACCATTGGGGATCTCGTTCTTCTGGTCGAAGATCTTTCGCATCAAAACCAATTTTACGCCTCGCTTCTGCCTGTTTCTGCAACCACTGTTAATAAAATCAATATTAGTAGGACTTTTTCATTTTAATAATCAATAATAAACAAAAATAATACTTCTTGTTCTTCGACATGAGAACTTTCTCTAGCTGGTGTTGGAAATTTCCGTTCCGAAAATGTGATATTGATTATACCCATTTTTCTTGGTAACGGTATCGATTTTGAAGGTTCTTCAAATATATTATTTCTTTTTAAAATATTACCCCTTATCACAGATTTTACAGTTTCCAATCCTGGCCTTTTTTGTTTTTTATTATATAATTTTTTTATATCATTTTTATTCATTTCTTGTATTGAACTATGCGATGAAGATTCATAATCTGATTCAGATTCTTCAGAACAACTAATGTCATTTTTATTATCTTCTTCCTTTACTATCATTTCTGTTTCAGTATTACTTTCTTGATTCTTATTTAGTGATTGAATTTTTGAAATCTGTTCATCATTCTTTATATTAGTTTCTTTTATAATGCTTGTACTATTAAATATTTCTTTTTCGGTAATTGATTGAGATTTTAATATATTATCTTTATTTTTAAACCATTTTAATGGTGGTCTTGTAAAAATAAAATTAGAAAATTACTATCGAAGTTAAAATTTATAAAAAATTGTGATATTTATTAATTTATAATTCTAGTACTTATAAGCTTTTCTATTTTCTTGTGCTTTTCTGTCAATATTAGAAAGAAATGGTAATTCAGCTTTTGATCTCCAATCTTCAAATTCCTGCATAGCTTCTTTCCGATGTGTATCTCGTATTGTTTCTATTTCATTCAATGTGTCTGTATTAATATTAATTTGTTCTTTTACCGCTTCTTTTTGTAAATACTGACGCTTTTCTGAATTAAATTATAAACGATTAGAAAAAAATCATTCTATTTATATTTATATATCAAATTTTACATACCATTTTTAAATTTTGTTCTTTCTTCAGCGTGCTTTTGAGCATGTTCTAAAGCTTGAATACGGCACTGTCGTTTAAAGTCATTGTTAATATCTTGAATTTCCAAAGTAGGCCATTGCAAGTTAATATTCGTTTTACGCAAAGTAAGTATTGCTTCATTTTCCGTTAAAATACATTTACTTTCTTTTTCAACAATATTAGCAAAAAGAAATAATTCTAATATAAATGGTGGAAAACTGATCTGTTATTAAATCAAACATTGTATGATATTTATTTCTTTATATTTAATTAATATAATATATTTTCATTAAAAATTGGAATTTATACCTTTATGTAATTATCTATTACAAATAAATCAACCTTCTTTGGATATCCTTTTAAAGGTACATTTAATACAACAAATTCTGAAGTTTGACGCCAAGAATAATCTTTAATTATAACTGGCATTTTCTTGATCAACGTCTTTTTCAATTAAATGTACTATCGAAATACTAACGACTACGACTATCGATCAAACATTTTGCGATATATTATTTTATGTGAATGTATATATGTAATAAAAAATACAACAAAAGATAAAATTCTATTGTTATATTTATAATTCATTTTTATACATAAAAATTTTGAATATCTATAATCAATAAAATTTATCTAAATATATATACATATAATATATGTATATTACAAACAAATATATTTTTAATATCTTATTTATCAGGTAAAAAAAAATAAACTACGAATATATAGTATGAATTATTTTTAATTAAAACGTTTAAGAGTATTTGTTGACAATACTTTTTATAGATATTATTAAAAAGCTGCCATTTATGCAACTGATTCTGCATTCTGTGTCTTTATCTATGGAACTATAATTTTTCTCTTGTGAGCAATACTTTAAAATCATTGAAAATGTATGAAAACATTTAAATATTATGCAACTCCATAAAGAAATACAAGTTTTGGTTCTAAAATTATTTTTGAACAAATGGCATATCATATCATACTCAAGCCATTGCTTGAAAATCAACTATAAAAACTTATTGTAAATCAGTCGGTTTTTATCAAACATCTGCTCCTACGAAATCACAATAATTATTTAGAAACGAATTGCAGGACGTTCAAATTCTTAAAAATTTTAAATTCATTGAACACGCATATATTTCAAAAACATATTAATGATTACCCTGAGAAGCAAGAATGTTATATTATGTTGACACTTTTGATCAGTTCCCACAGTTCGTTGTACATAATAACAAAAGTAACAATAATTGCTTTCGAAATATTGTGATACATAATATTATTAAAAAATGGAGGACTTTTGATAAACGCTTAAAAAATTAAAAATTATCTTCTATAAAGATATTATGACACTATAGTTATGCCTCTTACACGCCTTACATCATAATCATTTTTTATAGATTACAGTAGTAGTAATCGTTCATTGTATAATATGTACAGTATATGTATCAATGATAAATACTTTGTTCAATTATTCTATATAAAAGAAATTATTCTTAAAAAAAAAAAAATATATATATATATATATTGTTCATTAAGAACAGTATAAAGATGGAACAAAGTACTTAACACTATACAAAACTTAATATTATTATAAATAAGAATACGTACAATGCAGTACGTTTGTCTATGTTGTACCCAAGCAAGTCCTGTAATCATGTGAACAAATATTTAGAATGAACTTTTGTTAGGACATTGGTTTAATATTAACATGTATTACTTAATACGCAAGATATTCATACAACATTCACGCATACATAGAGATATCGCCCAAAATATAAGAACTTGTAATATTCTTTTATTTATATATATTAATAAAGATAAAATTAAGAACTATCGCATGGAATGTCTGAAGTATACAAAAAGAATTCATCACATAAATTAAAAATTATCAATACAATAAAATGGACTTTGTGCGGATTTCTAATGCTTAATTCACAGATTAATATAGCAATTTTACAAACACTGTTAAATAATTAAAAGAGAAAAATTTTAATACGTATTATAATCATATAATAGAAATTCATTAATACTTTATTTGATTTTGATTTAAAAAAGCGATAATTTGCTAATTACATGAAATATAAACTGACAAATTTAGATAATAAAAATATAAACAAATAAAATTATTTTATAATCCGATTTTAATAAATTTATAAACTGAATTTGATACAGTATTAAATACTGTATTGATAATTACAAATTCGTTGATATTTCATGATATACATAGCAAAGAATAATCACTTTTCTTGACAATTGTTATGCACTAGGATTCTATTTTACTAATATTTATATTATTCATTATGAAAAATTGTTACATAGTTAATAGTAAAAATAAATACAGAAATGATACATTCTAATAACATAAAACTTATATCTCTATAAAAGTATACTTACAATTGTAAAAAAATGTTAGCAATAATTGAAGTTTTATTACAATTTATCTAAATGGCTTGAATTTTATACATACGTATCACATGCATACATCTGAAATAGTAGATATGCTTTTACATTCATACATGTTCTCTTCTTCGAATTGTATTTATTGTTATTTTATAAATAATAACTAAATACTATTAGAACAATATGAATGTAAAGCAATATGTATACAAATTATAAATAAATGCAAAAATTTGAAGATCAAAAACTTATAAATATAAATAATCAAATTTTAAAATTTCGGATAGAACAAATCCGAATTGGAAACATTTAGTAAATTGTGACTGGGTGTTTACATTTAGATAATTAAATAAAGGAAGAAGTGAAAATTACGAACATCACTGGAATACATAAAATTTGAATATGTTATCAATTTTTTGTGCAAAGTTATTGCATTTTATAAAAGACATAAGTACATTAATATACGCACGAACTATTTTTTTCGTGCTGCTTTTTCTGCTTTTCGTCGCATCCGTTCTATTTCTTTTCTTTCTTTGCGTTCCCGGTCTGCCTGTGCTCTAAGTTCTTTCAATTTACGTTTCAAATGTGATTTTTCTTCTCCACAAATACCAAAAGCTTTGAGATCACGAGATTCAAGTCTTAAAAGGTTTCCACCATTAATTCCAGTTTCCAGAAAGCGTGATGCATAACGTTCCAAACCAATTCCTGATAACCACTGACAAACCTAATAAAATTTTTCAAATAATAAATTGTTATTTTATAAATAATAAATATAAACAAAATAATATCTATAATATGGAATTTTGATAAAAATATTTTTTTTAGTAATTTTAAATAGATATATGTATGTGTAAATATAACTTACTTGTTCTTTGGACCAATCAGTAACTGGGGCATTCTGCCAAAAATGAGATTTTTTGTCACCTAAACCAAAGTCACTTGGATGAGGAGGCAACCAAACTTCACTCGTATCTAAATTAATAATATTTATGTGCATATGGGAAAGATAAAAATATAATGAAAAATAATGAAAAATAATGAAAAATATATAAAATATATATATATATATATATATAAAGAGAAAAAAAAAGAAATAGATTATGAATTATTGCTTGCATTGTTTGCATCATAAAAATCTAAAGTACCTGTTTTAGATGGACTAGGATCAACAGCAGGTGGGCTCACTGATCCACCAGAAGAAAGACTAGATGGCGAACTACCTGGATGATGCCAGGGTGTACTGCTACTAATTAAATTTGATGAAGGAATAGTGGCTTTTTTTACTATACAAATAAAAAATTATTTTAAATGAATTACATATTAGATATATCATAAAATTTATAAAAATATTGTTATATATATATATATATATATATAAAATATTATAAAATTTTACCTCTTTGATTGGCTTCATTTACAGCTTGTCGTATTTCTTCCACTAAATGATGGGTAACTAAAGTTGGATCACTAGAATGTGGATTATTTAAGTCACTAAAATCTCCAGAACTTTCTCTTGATGAAGATATGTCATTTCCACCAAGTCGTCTTTCTCTTTCTGCTAAAACTTGTTTTAATTGCTCTGCAAATGATGCTGGTGGTCCAGTTAAATCTATGAAGAATTGATAATAATTTTATATTTAAAGTTACATATAAATTATATTTAAAAAATAATAAAAATCTAAAAAAAGAAAAAAAAAAAAGAAATACTTTTTTGAGATTGTGGCCAACTTTGTTCTGTCATAGCTCTAACTTGTGAACTAATAGTACTATGTTGTCGAATTGTTGTCGGATGCGTAGGTTCCATATGTTTACTTTTCAATGAACTAATTGAAGAACTACTAGAATAGGAACTCAAATTTGATTGTTTTGATGTTAAATCGTTTGGTGATCTGCTACTTGTATCCTGTGAAAGTAATTTAGAAGATGAATCCTCATCAGTATTGTCACCTGATTCATCCAAACCATAATCCTGAAATATTAAATGATTAAATAAATATAAAATTTTTCTATTATACTAATAATTGTATTACATACAGAACTGCTGTTACTAAGACCACCAGATCGTTTAGGGAGTTGTCGATTTGCAAGTCCTCCTCTACTGGCAAGTTCAGCTTTACTTTTTCCAGCCGAATTGTCAAGTAATCGATGTGCAGGTACTGCTCGATCTAATTCTTCCTTAACTGGTAAAGGAAGCGGTAATTTTCTTTCAACTGTTGCTGTTTTATCACCATCATCCGGACTACTAAGATCTGTTTCTGTATCTGAAAGTTGACAACTAGTTGATGAAGGAGGGGGAGGTAATTGTCGGCGTGACAACTGTGGTGTAACAATTCTAGCCGTAGTTCCATCATAAGGCAATCTTACTGGTAATCCAAATCTCCGTTGTGTTTCTGTTAATTCTACTTCCAATGTAATTACCTATAATTATTTATAATTAATTTTTTTTATTATATATAAATTATTCTAATTTCCTTATTTTCTTAATGATAACATACCCTATCTTTTAAACTTTTAACAAGAGCATTATATTCTGTATCTTTCTCCTGTAGTAATTGTTGATAAAATTCATCTCTAGCAGCGATATCTGTGCGTAATTCGCGAGCTGCTCTTCTGGCTCGAGCATATTTTTGTTGTAAAGCAGCATTTTGTGCTGTTGCTTGAGAAAGCATTTCTCGTGCCGTTACTAAATCTTGTCTAGCAGTGCCTAAAGCTCTTTCAGATTCGTGTAGTCGTAAACCAGATTCGCGCAATTTTGCTGCATATTCTTCGCTTCCAGCTCCACTGTTTTCTAAGTCTACAAGCTATAAACAAAAAATTTTATTATAAATAATATACATAAATATATTAATATAAGTATTACATAAATAAAACATTAATTTAATATTTTTTAATAAATCATTTTATATTTTTTAATTATTTATAGATATTATTTATAATATTATTTATATATTAGAAACATAAAAACTATATAAAATGATAACAAATTCGACATACATACATTAAGCTGCACACAAATTCATAATTGTAAGTATATGATATACAAGCATATTGCATTAACAAATAAATATACGTAATAAATAACATAAAATTTTATATCTTATGCTATTACCTTAGCTTTGAGTTTTTCCACCTCTCCATCTGCTAATGCTAGTTTATACTGACTCTGCAAGCAGTGAACAACGAACACAGTGCATAAGCAACACCAAAATATATTCACACTTATAAACTTATGATGGAGTGCTCATAATATAGCGTTTATATAAAAATAGCAACACACACACACACACACACACACACACACACACACACACACACACACACACACACACACACACAAAATATTATAATGCATATGTTCTTATAATAATGCATTTTATGCAATATTTTACAAAATTAATAAAAATGAATATACAATTAAATATTTTATGCAATAATAAAATACTACAAAATAAAATTATAATATTTCTAATTTAAATATATCTCTAATTATATATATCTTTCTCAAATAAAATTGACTATAATATAGACTATAATATACATTTTTCATTAACTACATTTATAAAAAAAAAAAAAAAAAAATACTTCTAAATAAAAGCTACTATAACCAAATTATACATAAAATTATGCAAATTACATATATGCTTCATACTATACATCCATCTTATTGATAAAAAACATTTTACCTCTTGTAAAAGCAATCTTAAACTGTCAACATCACTTTGCGTTGTAGCAGATGTATGTGGTGGCATTGATGAACTGATAATAGGAGATCTACTGCGACCAGAAGGTAAATAATTTTCTATAGGACTTTGAGGAGGTTCTCCTTCCGAACATGATGACATAGCTGGAGAACCTGGTATTCCTCCCATACCTCCAACAGAAATATCTTCGCTGCCTCGTTGACTATCAGGTGAAGCATCCGAGAAATTAAGTTTTCTGAAAAAATATATTTATTTTAAAGCTTCTTAAATAACTTGATCAAGTTTTTTATTTATTAAAAATTAATTTCTTTCAGCCCTTCAAGAGGCTACGAGCCATCATTGAAGTGGCCATAAATTTTCGTCATAGACATTAGCGAGCAAGGATAAATCATCATGAAGAAATCATTTTTAAATAATATATGAATTTGTTGATTTTAAATCATACCTAGCAGAATTAGCTTGTTCTCTTTCTTTATCTGCTTGAAGACTTTGTCGAATTAGCATAGCCACTTCTGAATTTGGATCACGTTCTCTACCAATTACAAAACGTACGAGTCCTGAAGTATTACGAAGAACACTAGCTGCATATGCTTGTGTGACTCCAACTAGAGATTTACCATCCACTTCAACAATTTGATCGTTTACTTGTATTCTGCCTTCTCGTGCAGCTGCTCCTTTTTCTGTGATTGTTTTAACAAATATACCTAATTTTTCTAATCCTGCATCTGCACCAACACCCATTCCAATAATACTTAAACCAAGACCTTCTGGACCTTTCATAAGCTCTACTGGAAATACCTATATAAATTTAATAATAAATTTAATAATAAATTTTTTATTATATATAATATATATTATTATATTATGAAATAATAAGAATATGAAGTATGAAGTATTAAGAGTGTGCATATGCATGTGCATATGTATGTGTGTACGTGCAATAAAATACACACTATATTTAATAATTTAATTTAAAAATTGATTTTACCTCCATTTTTTCAACTCGTTTCTCAAGTTCATACTCTGCACTAGCAGCAACAGGATCTACATCTTCATTTCGTCGATCGTATTCATTTACTGAATGTGTTGAATAAACTCTCATTGGTTTCGTATCAAATGAAACTTTAGACATTTTTTTAATGGGTATATTTGTTGGATAATCATCTTTTTCGTCGTCTGATTCTGGTATTCCTGCAACTTCCATCCAAAAATGACCATCTTCAAAATAATGTACACCATTTTCAACCAATATCTAAAAAAACGTAAATTTAATTTTATTTTGTTCTTAAATTATATTTAATAAATATAAATTTTATCTATGATCTTACAACTTTGCCTGGTGTTGGAGGAACATATTCGTCTTGATGTTCTGTTTCAGTGTCATCGTTAATTTCGTAAGTATCATTCAAACTATTAACAGATCCAAGTAAACCACTTTCACTACCTGTTACAGAACCCACTTGACTCTCCGTTAACGAGTCTATCGTTAAATCGCTACGTGATCTATGGGACAAACTAAAAAATCATATAAATTTAGTATTTTTTGATGAAAATCCATTAAAATTTTATACTAAGTTATATGACTACATATACAATTAATAAAAGTTAATAAAAATCAATATTAGCTGCAAAATAGTTTTATAAAACATAAAAAACATAAAAGACTGAACTGATTCACCTATAATCATTAGTGGTGCTATTAATAAGACTGGTATCAGGAGCAGACAAGACATCAGAAAGCCAATCTGGTGTGTTATCTTGATCATCCTTTTCCCTCTCTTTATCAATTTCTTTATTTTTATCAATAGATTCTTCACTTACAACTTCAGCATGTGTAGTAGGTGATAATAATCTTGCTATTTCTTGAGCTTCTTCGTCTGATAATAAAGCTGATCCTTGTCTAATTGATTATTCATGTGATTCACGATGCTTTTATAATTTAACATTATAATCAATGAACTAAATATTAACGAAACAATAACAATTAACTTACCTTATTTTTTTCTCTAGGATGCTGTTTTGTCCCAATTTATTATGAGTTTGTTTGAAGTCACATTCAAATAAACATAAATAGAAGAAAATATTAGAATTTAAAATAAAAAAATAAAAGTTATTAAGCTCTTTGCAAATTACTATAAAATGATTAGCTATAGTTAGAATTATCATAATATAAAATACAGAAATGTATTTGAAAAAAATCTATATAAAAATTCTAGCGCATTATATATATATATAATAATAATATAATGCGCTATATATAAAATATAATTTTAATTATAATATTACTACTTCATTCTTATAATATAATTTTTTTATTGTTTTTGTTAAGAATTCATTTTTAAATATATTATTATATTTAAATATTATATTTAAATATATTTTTATACAGTTTTAAACTATTTGCTTAAGTAACTTACCGTGAACTTAATAAATTTTCTGCTTCATCAGCTGTCATAGTGTCTGGTGTTACAGGAATTGTTTGATTTGTAGTAACTTTAGAAAAATTTTCTGTAACAATTTTAGAATTATTACGTTCCATAGTATTTTTTGCATCTATTGCTGATATATATTCCAGATTTGTAATAGTTTTAGTATCACTAGAATCACTATCATCATGAATACTACTTTCAGATATAATATGTTCGTTTAATTGTTTTTTTTCTGTATGATGCAAAGTTACAATAGCAGGTGATATATTTTGAGACATATTAACTTGTTGAACTGTATTTGTAAAAGTATTTTCCTGTAATCTCAATTTTGCCAGTTCAGCTTTCTGTTTTTCTTGCTCCCATGTTGTTTGTGGTTGATTTAATTCTTCTGTACTTTTATTTAGAATATTACTTATTGTTTGAGAATTGGATTTAGGTAATGATACTGCATCACCTGCTAATGTTATTAATTCTTTCTTATTATTTGTTTTTGATATAAATTTAGAAATATTTTCTGAATGTAATGAAATATCATTTAATTCAGCCTCTTTGTCATTCAATTTTTCAGATGAATTCTCAGTATTATGAACACTTGAAACCACTGAACATTGACTTGTGTTTAAACTAACTTTTTCTGTTTGATCTACTTTATTATCTATTTCAGCAAAACTTGAACGTTTTCCAGAGACTTCTTCTTTATTTTTTGCTAGTTTTTCACGTACAGAGATTTTAATTTGATCATTTTTGGCATTGGATACTGTTTTTTGACATACAGTTTCAGAAAATGTATGTTTTTCATTGTTAATATTTGATTTTGATTTATTATCTAAAATTATATTTTGATTTTCTTCTGTAATCATTGAATTTATTCGTACATGATCTTGATTACTTTCTTGAGATACCTTATTATGGCAACTTTTTGCTGAATCAATTTTTATTAATGTATTTTCTTCTATATTTATTTTTACTTGTGGTTTAATTTCATTGTTTTGAGGAGAAATTTCTTGATTTTGTTGCATTTTTTTTACATATGGCGAAGGTATTGGTATATCCTTATGTTCTAAAGGTGGGTATTCTTGATCTGAGCTGACAACAGATGGTGGTCGTGGTCCCAGACCAGCAGCTTGAAGATCAACACGTACATGAGATCGTCGAATAACTGTAGTAGTATCTGATTCATTGAATTTTGAATTTTTTTCTAAACTATTCCTTTCAGCAATAGATTCCATATATGCTGCAGGTTTTTCTTGTTCTTCATGTTGTAAATCATAACTGTTACGACCTTAAAATATTGAAATATCATATTATTATCTATAATGAAAAATCCATATGCTAAAATGTATATATCAATTTTTAAGAGAAGATATAAAATACCTCGGCAATCAATGCAAAGAAGACGGAGACACATGATATTTATATTTATATATATATATATAAATAAATATAAAATAAACAGCTTATAAAATTAAAATGAAAAATCATATACATAATAAAACATTTGGTTCAAGTTTATTCAATTTTTTTAAACTTAAAATTATAATTTCGAATATTTTAAAATTTTAATATATAAAATCTTAGATAAAAATGTATTGAATATAATAAATAAAATAATATACATATTTTATAAAATATTAGAAAATTATTTTTAAAAAATTAATTTTATAATAAAATTTAAATTATTTTAAAATAATATTCCTAAATCTTTTTAAAAACATAATGCAAAAGATTTAACACATTACACAAGATAATTTATCCATTTATATATATATTATATAAATTCAATTTCATAAAATAAATTATTATAAAATTAATATTAAAATTAATATTAATTTTGAATAAATTTTTTTTATAACACTGGTAAACAAACCAAAATATTAATATGTGTAAAATATTTTTCTGAAATAAATGATGTGAAGTAGAACCAGACAGAAGCAGAACAGAATACACAGATTTCTATAAATAATACCAATGAACCAGTAGGAGGAATTAACATCAAGAAGAGGAGGAAAGGGGAAAGGAGGAAAGCTTCCTCTTATACTGTTACTTTTTAGTATTTTGGCACATAGCCATAATAAAATTGTAAAATTTAAATATATTGTGAAATAATTATTTTATAATAATTAATAAAATATATAAAAATCAATTATTAAAAGATTAAATTAAATTAATTTAAATTATTAAATTTAAATTAAATGTTTGTATATATATATATATATATATATATATATATATATACACAAAATATATATATTTACTATTATACATTTCTATATAGATGTGAATTATTGGAAATTGGTCATATACTATACCAGTTTGAAACTTTTCTGATATTTCCTTATCTGCCTTCTCTTCTTTACTATCTTTAGAAGGAGAGCTAGGGGAGCTCATACTAGAAGATGCACTATCTGTACCTCCAGAAGGTGGTCTCAATTCCGGATCCGGAGATTTTGACGGTTCAACTTTCTTTTCTTCTGACAAACTATCTTTTTTTCTCACTGTATTTATACATGGTCTGGCCCAATCTGGTCGTGGATCAGATCTTATAACTTCGCTTTTAATTTCCATTTCTTCTCTGGCACATTTTAAATCTGTAGCTTTCTTTAAAATTTCATCATTTTTAGCTAACCATTCATTTCTCCACTCAGATGTTTTGGGTGGTGAACGTATAACGTTTGAAGGATAATTTAGATATTCAGGAGCATCAAGTAAATCGCTATCTTTTTTTATTTTACTTTCTACAGTCATACTAATAATATTTTCTATAGACATACTTCGTGTTGGACTAGATATGTCAGAATTTTTTTCACAAGAGGAAATATGTGATTTTGTTTGTGAATAAATATCAATACTTGAACTTGCAAAAGTACTTTTAAGAGATAAATTACTTTCAGAACTGTTAATATTTTTTGAATGATGTGTTGAATTATTTTTTGATGTATCAGCATTTCGGCAATGTATTTTTGCTGTAGTATTTTTCTGCACTACTGCATATTCTGGCATGCACCCATCTTGCATCTTTTCTAGCATAGGACTGGAAATATTTTTTGAAATTTCTTGATTTCTTTGGAAATTTTTATTTTGTATATTTGTACTTTTTTGTACAACTGCATATTCAGGTATTGTTGATGAAGTATCAAAATATTTATTTATGGTAGCATATTCTGGACTGCTAGGAATATCTGGAGGAGATACTGCTGCTATACTAGCTGGTCTTTCCTTTTTTGTATTTGAAGTAGAAGAGTTTCTTGTTGGTGGTGGTGGTGGAGGTGGAGATATAACTGATGATCTAACAGAACAAAAGCTTGCAGATCTTGTGGCTGGATTAGCAGAAATATCTGTTGATCTTTTTGTTTCATTATCAATATTTGTAGCATTTTGCAAATGCCCTACAGAAGCAGCTTCAATATTTACTTTATTTGCACTCTGATTTAATGAACTTTGAACTAAAGATCTATTTGGATCCGAATTATATCTACTTGGTCTTGTTTTTGAAAAATGACTAGTCCAATTTTTTTGCTTTTCAATTAATTCTTTTGAATTCAATCTTCTTTCTGGTTTTTCTGGTTTCTCTGGTCGATCATCCAAACGATTTTCTTTGCCATAATTTTTGTCAAATTTTCCTAATCCTGTTCGTGATTTATGTTTATCTTGCACATTATCTAAACCATGATTATGACCATTTTCAAAATGTCTTTCAGCATTTAAGGCTGGTACACTTGCACTCCAATTGCTTAAATGATCTCTGGTTCCTGGAGGTGATGGTGATCTAGGACGTGGTGATCTAGCTGGAGATGTACAACCTGATCCAGAATTTGCAGAGCTAGAACGTGATCTTAAGCCATGTAAATTACTAGGCTTTGTAATCCTATCCACCCTATACAAAAGTATGTTTTTAGAAAAATAAATATGTATAATTTATGTATTTTTTTTTATATTTATTTATTTATTTATTTTTATATACTTACGGTTTATTTGGTTTATTTTCTTCTCCAAGTTTTTCAAAAAGTGCACGTGCATTATTAAATCGAGCTACATGACTTTCAGTTCTCACAACTGTAACTTGTGTTGGAGATTCTTTTAAAGGCACAGCTGGTTCCTTGAAACCATCTGATAGAATATTATTTGTCCTATGACTTAGATTATCCAATTGTGGTTTTGATTGGAAGATATTTGCAATGGCTGAAACCTTTGAGCCTCCAACTCGTTTTTTTTCTTCTACTGTTGCCATGACTTATTTCCTTTAACAAGAAAAAATTTTAAATAATATAACATTTAAAAATTGTTTCAGTAATTTATAAATTAAATATAACAATTTTTTTAATAAAAATAATTTAATTATTATTATTATTAAATACTATTATTATCTGTACCTCTCTTTTATAAAAATGATGAGAGTTTTATAATTTAATGTATTTCAGCCCATTGTCATTCATATATTTTTTATATTTATCATATTTTTATATATTATTTTTTTCATCTGAAAAAATATTACATTAATATACATAATATAAAAGTAATTGATTATGCATGAAATAACTCAAAATACATTATTACTATATATATTAGTTATTGTTAACACTAAAAATATTTATGTACAAAATTATTTTATATTTAAATATAAATTTAAAATATATATTTAAATATAAATGTTTATAGTCATAAAATTAGATCATTGATTTTTAAACACACAAAATATATTTTTGAAGTACAGAGCATATTCAATAATAATATTAATAGAATATTTTATTGTGCTACATATTAGATATATTTACTGTGATTGTCTGAAATGATTTAAGACTTAAATAGAAAGCATAGCATAAAGAGGTGGGGTCTTGTCTGGGCTTCACCCTCCTCCTATTGCCATAGCACACCATGCTCTTGCAATCAATACTTGAATCCTTTCTCTGTAGTTGAAGTATGAAAAGTGGAATGTTTTATTATTATATTATATACTATGCATATTACGTGCTCATCTTTGTAATAATAGGTTAAAGTTAAATGTAGCTTAAAATAAATAATATGGTTAATGTAGCAAACTTTCTTTCATTTATATAATCTTTTTGAAATATTCTAAAAGTATAATTTAAAAAATTATCTTTAATATTTATTATCTCAATATTTATTTAATAAAATATAAATAAATAAAGATAATAAAAATAAATTAATAATAAATTAATTATTAAATAAAGAATTATTTAATAATATATTTATGTTTGAATGTTGTTATAATGTTATTAATTATTAGATAAAAAATTATTTCATAATTAAAAATAAAGAATAAAAATAAAACCAATTATTATATGATAAATATTATTTATTTTTGATAGTATTTTAATAATTTTCAATATATTAAAAAAATAATATAACATATTTTAATGATTAAAAATGTTTTTAAAAGTTATATTTTAATAATATTAATAACATTTAATATGATTATAATATGATTTATATTTAAAATATAATAAATATTAAAAAATTATTTTATTATATAATAAATAATAATTATATTAAGATATAAATTTTATTTATTTTAATATATTATGAAAATAAAAATAAATTTGCAAATTTTAAATTAAATGTATTATATATGTTTTATGTGTTTAAAATAAATGTATTTATATATTAAATATTTTAATATACTCATATTGCTTGAACTTTTAATTTTGCTTAATCATCTCTCATTTTTAAATAATTAATCATCTTTCAGATTTAAATAAAAAAATGAAATATCTGCACTATATTTCAAATTTTTCAATAATAGTTATCATGATAATAGATTAATCTTAGATTTAAAGATAAACATTAATAGATAAATAAAATTTCAAATAATATTTAAAAAATAAATTTATGTATTTAAATATAAATGTTTCATTATATGTAATAAAAACTTTATATGCTATGTATAAACATTAAAAATCATTGGCGGATGTTATAAAATGTCAATAATTCGCAATGAGTAATCTAATAATATTTACAAAAATTAAAGTAAACGTACGTTGTATTTCGCCATTGTAAGCTATCAGACTAATGAATTTGAGTCTTACAAAAAATTTATAAGTGTTTATTATTTAAAAATTCTTTATATAACATAATTTTATAATTAATTTTTAATTTAATTATAAAATAAGCATATACATAATCAAAATTATTTTTAAATAAAATATGACAAATTGTTTATAGAAAGCATAAACTAACCAGAGGTGTCACCATGTGCACGAAACCATTTTTCCTGATATGATGTATTTTTAGTGTTTCGTATCTTCTTTTTTCTAGCAGCACAATTTTTCTATCACATACACGAATATAACTTTAAAAATAATTCTTTATAAAATTCTAGTTAAATATGATAAGATTTAACTGTCGACTTTGTCAAGATTGCTTATATTCGTGACAGACGCTTATTTCCACAATTTTTTTTATATTTTTATGTATAATAATACTTGCACAATAATCTTAAATACATGTAGTATTGCTACGGTATTGCTTTTAATTCTAATTCCTAAATAATCACTATTTATTTCCGGCAGTTAATTATGATTAATTTTACATCACGAAGCACTTTCACAACCGGCTGTGATCTACCCGTGTCAACAACCCGTGAAAAATGATTCCAAGATGGTCGTTATCTTTTTTTAAAGATGGCGACCATAAATACTAGGGATTTTAATTTTAAGAGATTTTATACAAAGAAAAATATTTTATCTTTTCTATGTTTTTTATATTTATAATTTAATATTTAAATGTATTGTATCAATGCTAAACAATAATATATAAATACAAATTTCGATAATAATAAATTTCAATAATAAATTAAAAATACTATATATCTAAAAAAATACGTATGTATGTATATGTAAGAACTTGATATTATCGCTATACAAAATCTTATTAATTTGTATATGTAAGAAAAAATATTTTTATATCAGATATGTAAGTTAATAAATAAATACAATTTTGGAAATAAAAAAATAATAAAAATAATATTTCTCAAAGTTAATTAAAATTCTATTTTAGTTTTCGACTAATTCTTTCTATCGATCATAACGTACACGTCATATAATGGTCGCCATGGTTTATTCATCCGTGAGGAAATAATTGGATATTGTGTTTTTAAGGAAAAAAAAGCACAATCCCTTGTGGAAAGTCTGCTGTGTACATCGTGCAGAGAAATAACAGAAATAAATGTTAAATACATATAGTAATCTTTGAGCATTCTTGCGTGAGGTGCGAAGTGTGTTAAGTGAAGAACGAGTGTGCACGTAAGTGTGTACGAGCTGCGTAAAGGGTTTATAACATCAAAGACTTATGTTTGCAAAATATGAACTTCTTTAATAAAATCAATGGCGAAAATGATGGTTTTGAATATGTTTTGTGGTGCTGATGTTGCTATTAATAAAATTTACAACGAACTTTTCTAGGCATAGCCTTCGCGTTTTAAAAGACTGCATAGAGACGTCAAACGAGCATGATGTGTTATTATTTGAAATACAGAAAACTCGAAGACTCCTCGCCTTTTTATATTAAATAGGCTATAAAAAAATATATTTTAGCAAGACTATTTACTTATAATAAACTTTTATATACAAAGTTTGAAAAAAATACTTGTGTTCTAATAGAGCAACAAGAATTGTGTTACTATATTCTTAAATTAAAGAAAAAAAAATTTCTACAACTTTAAATATAAAACATATTTATTTTTAACTTGTATATGGACATATATGCTCGTGAATTGTTAAAAAGAGGAACTTTTTCTTTCATAAACATTGTTTCTAGCGAAACAAAAACTTTAGGAGTATTAGGCATAATTTATATCTATTTGAAGCAAGAAATATTTGAAGTCTTGCAGTGATAGTAGATATATATTGAAAACTTTTATGAAACTTATAAATGTTTTAATTAAACTGCATAAGGACAATTTTAATATCAAAGTTTTTGATAAATGGACTTTTTAATCTTTTATCACAGTGACTTTAAATCGGATTTCATGTGCAATCTTCTGAACTTTTCTTCTCATATACTAAAAATGTTACTACATTATTTCCTACATAATTATCATAAAATCTACAAGATCCATTCAAATATGATATTGTTCTTGGACAAATATTATTGCATACTGGATATCCATCTAGTAAGAACTTTTTTATATTTGCGTTTCAGAAAAAGTTTAAAGGCACCAGAACTGCATTGGCTTCATACAAGAAAACCCGAAAAATCCAGAAGTACAAAGCCTGGATGACGGGACAAATGACAACATACATTTGAGCAATAGTGAAAGTGATCAAATAAAAAGTGAAAATATGGACAATAATACAGATGGGGACAACTTAAATCTGAGCTGCGGCGAAAATGATATAGTGGATGAATTAAAAATTGCTGCAGATGAAACTTATGATACACGTAGTGAAGTTTCATCTAGCAGTTCAAATTCTGATTCTAGTCAACCAAGTATAAGCTCTGTTTCCACAAAATCTTCTCGTGGAGATAATAAACGCAATCGTAAGAACAGAGGAAAACGTGCTAGATCCAGAGATTCTAAGTCTTCTAGTCCTGAAACAAAACGTGCAAGATCTAAAGAAAGCAAAGGAATTACTAAGAGCTATGATTATGCTACAAAATTAAATTACTTATTTAGGGATGCAAGGTTGGCTACTTTTTAAAATATAATATTTTTTTTTTATTTCATATATATAAAATTAATGTGAATTAGCATTATCTTAAATATAAATGTTTAGATAAGTACAATAATATAAATACCAGGAACATGTCTTAAAGTTTTTTTTATCAGATTTTTCATCATCAAATCAAACAATGCTGAAAATGTTACATTATCAAAAGCTAAAGGAGTATGGAGTACATTACCACAAAATGAAGCTAATTTAAATCAAGCTTATAGAGAATCAAGGAATGTTCTGCTTATATTTTCTGTAAAAGAATCAGGAAAGTTTGCTGGTTTTGCAAGATTAAGTACAGAATCTAGGAGAGATGGAGCACCAATTTCTTGGGTTTGTATATTTAATTAAATATATATTTTCCATTAAGGATATTTATTTTATATATTATTAGAAAAGAAGTATATATAAATTTTTAGGTATTACCACCTGGATTGTCTGCAAAAGCTTTGGGTGGTGTATTTAAAGTTGATTGGATATGTAGAAAAGAATTACCATTTACGGCTACATTACATTTATATAATCCATGGAATGATGGTAAACAAGTAAAAATCGGACGTGATGGCCAAGAAATTGAACCAAGAGTTGCAGAAGAATTATGTAGATTATTTCCAGAAGATGAAGGTAAATTAAAATATATGTATAGTTTTTCTTATAAATAAAAGAAAGTATATTTTTTATAATTTATAATAAATCTTTTAGGAATTGAAATGACACCAATTTTGAGAAAATCTAAGGAAGCAGCAAAACATATTACGAAGTCTCGTTCATATCGTGATAATAGGCCTGTTAATAGTAGTCCTAGATTTTTACGTTCGAGAGGTGGTAGAGGTCGTAGACTTTTTTTAACTTCACGATCTCGTTTAGCTTCATTAGCTAGAGGATCTCATTTAACTGGTAATGAGCATAGAGGATCAAGAGATCATCATCATCATCGATATGCTACTTGGTTTAATAGAAGTGATTCTCCTTATTCTAAGTACGTATGTGTTTTGATATACAATTATTTTGAATTAAATATATTATTTTTAATAATTATACAATTTATAGAGGATATGGTAGTCCAGGATTAGGTGTGGCTGCAGCAGCTGAAGCATATGTTGCAGATTATATGCGTACTATGCAACATCAATTGCCTCCTTTACCTCCTTATGCTGCACCACATCCATATGATTCTTTACCTCCACCACCACCACCACCTAGATATTATGATGGTTTACCATTACCACCTGACTACAGCGCAGCGGCTTCTGCTCTTGAAAAACGTAGCTATGAAAGAAGTGTAGATGAATTTTTGTGGAGAACAGCAAGTCGACATAGTCGTCATAGTGATCATCGATCCTCCCGTGATCACCATCATCGATATAGAGATCGTAGATAAAAAATTTTAAAATTTTCATTAATCTTAATATCTTCATTCACTTATTCTTTCACTTTTCATTCATGCACATATTGTACGGGCTTTCGAGGTATCGTGACATTTATAATTATGTATCGTTACATTTATGATTAATAATGTTTAACCGATTATTAATAATTCAAACAAAAATAATTTGAAATTTTAATTATATACATACATATATATTTAGATATAACATATAATTTTTAATAGAATTGAAAAAATAGTATCATTTTTTATGAAATGATATATTAAGAAGTGTCAAATGATTCGTATTAAAATTAATGAAATTGTAAAATTAATATAATTATTTTTCTGTTATTATATGTTTGTAATTGAAAAACAATATATGATAAAATTGAAATTATAAAATTGATTCACAATTCATCGAAATCTATTATATGCATTTATTAGTGAAAAGTAACTTATAAAAAATACAATATTCTTTGATTAATATACTTCATTTATTTTCTAATTTTTTTTTATTATTTCTAATTTCAATTTAAGTATTATTTTTATAATTTTTACATGTATTGATATTTGAGTATTTTGTAAATAAAAAATTTTGAATTGTGAATCAATCTAATTATATAATATTTGTTTTTGCATTAATAGAATGAATTTTCATAATCAAATATAACATTTTCATACAATTATAACATTTTGACAAGATCACTGCCTAAATCGATAAAAATTTACTTTTATAATACTGCAAAATAATAGAAATAAATAATTTACTTAATATCATCCACAATCTTTTCACATAAAAAAATTTATAAAAATAATCATTAAAAAAAATATTTTCACAACTAACAATATAGATCACTTAAATTTATATAATTGTTAAAATATTATTATTAGTTACAGAAACAGCCTAACTGCGAATACAAGTCACTGATTTATATAATACATTTTTGGCGTTATTTCGTAGTAAAGATTTAAAAAAGTAAATTGATTTTGTTTCTTTTACCTTTTTTATAAATATAATATTCCATTTTCTTTCTCATCATTATAGGAAATTAGGAAATTATGAAACTAAGAGATAAAATTTATCTTTCATTCCGTTCATACAGGCGGATGTTTAATCTCGATAGTTAATTTAGAATATATATTTCAGTTTTAATCATGTCACTTAAAATTCAATTTGTAAAATGCATATTATGTGTTATTTTATACATTATAATTTATGTTATTTTATTAAGATTAAAACAGAATTCTTATTTAACACAATATTCAAGTTCATTGTTTTTTGCAAAGTATAATCAAACAAAGCAAAAATGTTCTTTAATTTCTCAATCTGTTATAAAACCAATTAATTTAGAGATAGAACTTTTAGAATATGATGAAATGAAAGGAGAATCAATTAATTTGCAAGTAAGTAAATCATTATATTACATTATTTAAATGTAAAATATATAATGTAAATTATATGTAAACAATATCGATCTTTTCTTAAATAGGAAAGTGCAACAATGTTGCAACAAATTTCAAATGTATGTATGAAATATAATTTAAAAACTCCTTTAATAAGAAAACATTTTTTATATAATTCTGAACATAAAGTAATGTATTGTTGGATTCGAAAAGTAGCTTCAACAAGTTTCACAAAATTATTTACAGATTTAAAAAATCGTCTACCCACACGAAATTATTATAGGTAATTACATCTTATTAATTTTTTGATATGATTATTATTACAACTTATAAATTATTCATAGACAAATTGACATTCTGATACCACAAACATCAAATGAATTACAACTTATATTAAATAACACAAAAATATTCAAACTTCTTGTGGTACGACATCCTTTTCAAAGACTTGTATCATCATATAGGTATATTATTTTTCAATATTTCAATATATATTTAAATTATTGAATGAAATGATTTTTTTCAACTTTTAGAGATCGAATAGCAGATAATACAAAATATACTGCACAAGCTTGGATTTATACAGAAAAAATATTTCGTTTTACTAGACCTGAATTGTTTCATTCGAATACGACAACTGGTAATTTTCGAGAAAGAGTATTTACATCTGATAAAAGGTATAATGATTATGTATATAATAATAAAAATGTTTTGTTTCGTTAATAATAGTTTTTTAATATATATTTCATTTCTGTGAAGATTAAAAATAATACCAACTTTTAAAGAATTTTTGGAATGGCTTTTACAAAGTTCTGAAGAAGATGTTCATTGGATTCAATATTATAAACATTGCGCTATATGTAATATACGATATAATTTCGTTTTAAAGTTAGATGATTATACATATGGACAAATAAATTATATTTTTTCTAAATTTGGTTTGGATAAAAATAAAGTATATTTTCCCAAGTTAGAGGAAACACGAGGTGGATATACAAACTTCGATACTACATGTAAATATTTTGCAAATTTAACACAAGATATAGTTTTGAAATTATATGAAAAATACAAAATTGATTTCGAAATGTATAATTATAATGTTAATCAATATATAAATTGTGCATATAAAAAATATGAAAAATTTTAATCAAATAAAATAATATTTTGTAGTAAGAAAAATGTATTTATTCGTTTTTGTATAAAAATGTATACCATAACTATAATATATAAAATGGCATACTATAAACATAATATCGTATTTTTATAAATATTTGTAAAAATAAAAATACGTTTTATTTAGATAAGATTAATATTATACATATGTTTTTTGTTCTAGTCAAGTACACTATGAACTTATTACGAACAAAAATGTTTTTATATAGCATTAATAAAATTATATGAAAATTTTAAACATAAAATGAAACTGCTTCTAGAATTGGTACATATGTATTTTTTTTGTACAAATATATATTTCTTATATAAATTTTATTGATCAGTATATTAATTTTAGAAAATTTAACTTTGAAACAATTTGATCAATTTATATTTAATTTATTTACTGCGAAGTTGTAGTTGTTTGCATATTATCATCATGCACAATTAAACAATCATCATCTTCTGAATTTTTATGTATTTTAATGTTTGATTTTGTATTACCAGCATCATTAGTTATATCATTTTCAATAATAGAAATATCATCATCTACATTATGAACTTCCATTTTTCTTTTTTTTGGAGACACAATTTCTTCAAGAGAATTAGTTTTACGTTTCTTTACTGTATCCAATGAAACGGTTTCAGTTTCAACAATCATTACATTTTCTTTAGATGACTCCACCTGAATAAAATTTTTAATTTATATACATATTTAAATTCGTGAACATTAACACATTTATATATTATTTTAATTACCTGGCCATTTGAAGTAGATGGTTTTATTAAATCATTGTCTTCTTTAGGTTTGAGATCTTTTTCATCAGCTAAGATGAGAAAATCAGGACTATCACCTTTTAAACTTGGACGTTCTCTATAAATTATGGTTATAGTCAATGAATAATTCTGTTGAAAATCATCAACCTTAAGAATGGTACCATCTTTAATTCCTAATTCTTCTAAGAGTTTATCATTATTTTCTTCAGTTTCTCCTTCTTCACTACTAATAACAACAGAACCAGTACCATCTATCATAACATCTGGTGCAATCATGTTCAATCTACTTTTTAATACTATTTCAAGTAATTCTTTAATTGTTGTTTTAGATGTATCTATTGCTAGTATAACTTCTGGCATAGGTGCACATACATAACATTTTGGATTTGGTGGATTAACATTTTTCTCTGGTACTAATAACTGATTACGATGATTCATTTTCGAACGCAAATATACAGATCTACATGCTTTTAAATTATTTTCAAGAATGCGGAATGCATGAAGAACAACTAAGCCAGCAACTATTGCGTTTGTAGTTGCGATTGCAGGAATTATATTTCCTGCCATTGCTATAAAATATAAATAAAGTTAAAAAACTTACAATTTTTTTGTTTTCAGAATATAATGATTATTTTCTTACATTTTATATCAAACTTTGTTTTTTGAGGTATACCAAAAATGTAAGCTCTTATATTGGCACATGCAGCAACAAAATCCATTGAACTTGGATCATCTTTATCCCAAATCAAATGATTATTTGATGATTTTTCTTGTGAAACTTTTAAAGTATTGCTTAAACTTTTGATTGATTCAGCAAATATTTTTCCACATTTAGAAATACTCCATCGTTGCTGATCTTTTAAACCAGGTTCATTAATTTCTTTACTGCAACCTGGTACTGTATTATGAAAAACTTTAAGAAAATATAATTATTTTTAATAAAACATAAGTTTAAAACAATTATTCTACAAACCTCCATCTGGTAATTCTTTCCAATTTAAAGGAATAGGTGGTCTTCTTTTCTTCCATAAATTATCCATACTTAGTAAATATTTTATATCATCATGAAATAATTTTGTAAATAATTTTTCTGGATCATAATTACATGATTGTGCCCAAATTTTAGTTGATGTTCTATCAACATTTCCTTTTTCATTTGATTTTGAATTTAATGCATTTTGACCTGCAGAATCTATAATACATCATTTTTATATATATTATGTATATATTTTTTAATATTATTTTAAAAATTTTTTAAAATTATTATTATCCTTACCTGCTGCTTCCGGGTCAGCAGTATCTGGAGAAACATCTTGATCAGGATCTTCTTCACCAAATAATTGACTAAAAATTTAAAAATTTAAATAATATTTTTATATATTATATTTATACATTTATATATATATATTTTTTAAGACAAAAATTAATTTATAAACTTACTTGAATAAATGTTTTGCCCATACTATGCAATGAATTGGTTCACTAGGTGTATTACGAATTGTACAACCTGGAAAAGTTTTTTGTGCAGCTTTTGGTGTGCATTCATAACATTGACTTAATCCTTTTTTTATAAGTTCTACTTGACCTTCATAACCAGCTGTACCAGATTCAATTAATGGTACATCTGCTGCTAAACACATTCTATTTACATGATTTCTAGCTGTTCTATTATCAAGAGCATTCATAACTAAAGTAAATTTTTTAAAAAATGATACTCCATAATCAGAACTGTAAATAAAGATTTATACTTTATTATAAAATATTATTTTAAAACTATTTATTAATATACATAACTATATAAGAATATTTACGTTGTAATACTGTCATGATAATGAACTATTTTTGTATCAGGATTAAATGTTAATGCTGTTTCTCTTGCAACATCTGCTTTTGATTTTCCCACATGTTTTTTTTGAAATAAAAATTGTCTATTTAAATTACTAACATCAATTGTATCTAAATCAATCTGAAAATCATGAATGAACAATCTTATGACAAAAATGATTTAATCTTAAATGCTTTTTGTTATAAAACCATAATATTATAATATTATATATTCTATTATACATAATTATAATAATATAAATACCGGTTTCAAAATTTGTAATGATAACAATGAATACCATTAAAAGAGAGAAAAATATATAGGTTAGAAAATTATTAAGATTTTTTAATAAATGTTGATGTACATACTATTTCAATATTAGTGAATCCTGTCATAACAAGATTTTTTAATATCTCACATCCAATTCCACCAGCACCCACAATTAATACTTTACTTTGAAGTATTGCATTTTGTAAATTTTCAGTAAAAACTCCGTTAATGTTGGCCGCCATTTTTTAGGTTAAACACGACAATATACACTAACACCGTTTACGACTATAAATGTACTATATAATATACTTTTACTAATATACTTTTACCTATCCTATACCGTTTCCTTAGTGCTTTTAACCAATCAGTTCATAATTTTTCTTATTTGCATATATATATATATATATATATATATATATTTATTTCATATTTATACATAATTATAATAAATTAGAATTATATTAAAATTATTAAATATTAATAAATAAAAATAAATGTATATTTTAATATTGCATGATCTTTATAAAAAATTTCTTAATAAAATAGCAATGTCTAGGGAATTTATAAAAATAGAAGTATATATCCTTCTTAAATACTTTGATTCTTGATCGGTTTGAATTTGAAAAAACTATAAAAAACAGTTTTATTAAATTGTCATTAAAGCAGTATTCATTATCGACAATATGAATAGTTTCAGTGATTTAAGTCAGATTTCAGGTATATAAATTGATTATAACTTTTGAGTTAAAAAATATTTTAATAATTAAAATATAATGTAAATATAAATAAATATTAATTAAATTTATTTATTTTTAGATATACAAAGTATTTCACGAATTTCTCGCACGAATTGTAGTCGAATATTTGGTAGAATAGATTCAATGCAAAACTTATTTGAACAACAATGTAGTTTATCTTACAATACAAGTAGGAATATGACAAATCAAGGATTTAATCATTTAGAAAAAACTATAAAATGTCTTACTTCTTGTGAAGACAACATAGCAGAACATATAAAAAGCAAATTAATTTTAGAATGTATAAAAGAAACATCGTTAAATATAAAAGAAATATTATCTGATAATGTTGTTGATAAATTAAAAGGTTTACTTTTGATTCATGAACTTAATAAATATATGCATTTACCATCTACTTCAAAAAATATGCAAGAAGAATTGAGCATTTTGGGAATCACTGATTTACCAAAATATGATCTTAGTTATGAAGAAATGTTAGATACTAAATGTTATGTGGAAACATTGTTACGAGAAAAAATACATGAATTTATATTAAGGTAATGTTATAATAAATTTAAAATTTATTTCATTAAAAAAAAAAATTAAATAAAAAATATAAAATAATTTTATTTTATATTTTATATTTGATATATATTTTAGATATGAACAATTAGGAGGAAACATGAAAGAAATTCTAAGATCAACTGATATTAATATATATAAAAAAATATTTGAACCACATGAAATACAAATATTCCAATGGAAAGATAAAATTGAAGAATTGTGTGCTCAATATGAAACCGATATTATAAAATGTAAAACTTTAATGAATGAATGGAATGAATTGAAATACAAAAATGTAAGTCAAATTTATTTAGAAAAAGCAGAACATGTATTGTTGCAAACACAAGTTGCAGAAATACAAGCAAAGATACTTAAGTTGTCATGTCTTATAAAAATGTACAAGGAAACTCCAATAACAATTGATGCATACAAAGCACTGAATACATTTTTAGATAAAAAAATATTTACAATAATGAATGAAATTAAAGAAAAAGAAAATTTAAAAAAACAATATGAAGAATTAGAGAATACAGAATATGATGAAATTTTAAAAACTTATTTACATTTTTGTAAAGCTATTAAGAAACAAAAACAAATTAATTTACTAGTTCAGAAATAAACGAATTTTTAAATATATTTATATGAAAATTTATATTTAATATTATATTAGAATAAATATAATAAATCTTATACTAAAATAAATATTTTTATATATATATATATATATATATATATATATATATATATGAATTCATATAAATATTTCCATTCATAAAAAATATCTTCATTTTCATTTCTATTATATTATATAATAACATTATACAGTAAGTAATAAGTTATATTATTAAAATTAAATAAATTTTTTAGAAATAAATAAGAATTATTAATAATTTTAAAATTATATCAGGAATCAATAGGAAGGATATATTAAATTATTTAAAAACATATATTTATTTTATTTATTCACTATCTGATAATGTATGTTTATCTTGTATAGTTATGACAGGTATACAATTTTTATCAGTAAGCATTCCATGTTCAATTAAAAAGGTTTCAACATCAGAGGCATAAAAATCTTCTCCTAAATAATCTGTTATATGAACAAAATTACCTATTATTTGACCAGCTTTATAAACTAATAAAGCTGGAACTCCTTCTTTTTTAAAATGTTTACTGAGTCCAGCTACTGAACCTATAACAAAAATATTGTATATAATTTAAATTTAAATGATATAAAAGAAAAAAAAATATTTTGAGATCAAACCTAAAATTTTACAAAATTTTACATAGGGATAATCGTCTGCAACAGATATTAGAGATCCATTCATAGCTTCACAGCCAGGAATATTATTTTCATAAATATGAACAATAATTGTTATTGATTTTTCTTCATTGTCAACTGCTTCTAAAAATTGATCCGCAGTTTCTAAATTAATTATTCTGCCAAAACGAAGTTTCTCAGTTTTTGCAAGCATTTCTTTCATTCTTTGTTTTTGATATTCTAAAAGAAATTCATCAGTTAATAATTCAGCAAGATCAGGATCAGTTTGCATGATTTTTTCTTTTTCTTCATCTAAAGAACTACGACACGTTAAACTCAATTTTTTTATTAATTTAATTCTTTCTTTGTCTTGTTCATCTCTTTTTTCTGCTTGCAACTGTTTGTATCGTTGCCAATCCTTGAGATAAAATTAAAATATATTAAGTAAAATGTATATTGACTAAAAATTTATATTAAATATTGCAATCTTAATTTTACTTTTATAACACCCTTTGGTCCTGTGTTACTAGAAGTACCATCCCATTCTGAAAATGATGGTTCTATAGAATCTGTAATTATTTGTGGATATTTTTCATCCTCTGTTTCTTTATCAGAATCTGCAGAATCATTTTCTTCATCTTCACTAGAACTACTACAATAATAATGTAATTTTTCGCCTAAAATCTTATTTTCCAATGTTGACATATTTAATTATACTATTTGGAAATAGTTTGCACTATTTGTTTTATTGAATATGTATTTTGAATATAATTACGTTTCTTATCCTTAGAATATTTATAATATAAAATTATTTATTGGACAATAAAAGTAAAAGCACTTTATGTAAACAATATTAAAATACTATCCAGAGAAATATTGTATCAAATTTACCTAACATTACGTGCAAATTTCACACATATTATATAGATAATACGAAGTTATATTATTAAGATTTTATAAAGATATTAAGTTTTATAAGAAGTTAAAATGTACAACAACTAAATAGCACAAAATATCAATAGTTCTAATCAACTTACGAATATATCGTAAATATATAAGAAGTAATAATTTACTAGCTTATACATTTTAATACGACAACAAGCCGATAGATGGAACATGTATATCATCTGATGATTGGATTTATTTGTTTCATATTAGATAACATCTGTAGTTATAGTTACTGGCATGCATGTACCATTTATAAAATACCAATAGATGGAGATACTATATATATAATTTGACGATTAGTTTCATCTCTTTATTATCAAATAGTTCCAAGTTAGATATAGTTTTGATGTTCAGTGTCCAGTTTTCACAAGATTGAAAAACATAACATTTAAATTAATAACTAAATTAAAAACTCTTACGTAGGAAGAAAAAAATAAAATTAATTAATTAAAAGTTAAGTTGATTTTTTCTGATTATTTTTATTAAGACATACAATAAAATAAATTAAATTGCTACTTTAAATTTTAAAGATTTTTATATTATGAAAAATCAAAAGAAAAAAAAAATATGAAAATTGTAAATGCATACGATATCTTTTTTATTTTAAATGTAATTTTAAACGCAAATTTAAAGTAAATTTTTTATTTAATAAGTGATTAATAAGTGATAGTGAATTAATTCAAAACTAATAATTAAAAAGTATGTTTCTCCTCTTGAAAATAGCACTTTAGTGATTAAACTAAAATATTTCCGATTTCTTTAAATTAAATTATATTACTTTATACAATATAAAGTTGTTTGTGTTAATAGTGGTACAATCTAATGAATGCCAATTATTTAAACAATTCGCATAATATTGACAGAAGATTATATTTTTTAATTCTCACTAGTGATAATTTATTGGAGGTCAATGATAAATCAGAACCCCAGCAGATCATTTGTAATCAATCGTGAGGGTCGGGAAATTTCGTAATACGATACTTATATTTATCTTTAAACGCGATTAAAGCAATAATATAATATAAATATTGCATCGAGAATTAACTTTAGTAGTCATTAATTGTTGAAAAAATGGAAATTTTTTTTTTTTCGTTAAACTTTTCTAATCTTTCGTTTTACATTTTTGTGTGATAGCTATATATAAATTATCTATATATTAATAGATAATATATATATTAATTATTTATATACTAATAGTTATATATTCTATAAAAATTATTTTAAGAAAATATTTCTAATGAAAAATAATTTTATTTCTTTCGTATGTACTTGACTTGTTCAAAAATGTGTATCAACAATGGTGGCACGAAATTATTATATAAAGTGTCTGAAAAATGTGAGAATAATATCGATTAATTGGACATTTCTAAAATAATTTTAAATAGTATTTTTCTTTTATTTTTCTTTGAAAAACTTTTATTACAACTAATAAATTATTAACAGAAAACACTGATCAATCAGGAAACGTGTAGTCTAATCGAGCTGCGATAGTAGTGTTGGTTATGTATTGCCAACTTTGCACAAATGAATCCAAATAATATATATCGAAGAAAGTGTGTTGAATATATATCTCGCGACTTGACTAAGCTGACATAATTGATCAGTGTTTTTTATTAATAATTCGTTAACAAAACTATAATGAAAGATTTTGCAAATTTTGAAATTACTTCAAGAATCTCAATTAACAAATATTCCATTTTTGGGATATTGTATAATTTGAACTTTCTAATATAATAAATACAATTAAATAATTAATTATTTTATTTCCTGCTATTAATTTATATGTTAATTTATATTTATAATAAATTATATATATATATAATAACAGAAATACACACACACACACACACACACACACACTCACGATTTTACAATGATAGTTTACAAATAATGATCTTGAATGCTTGCACAATAGTGAGAATACATAAGAAGTATTCGCGCTTATTTGAATCATAATGAAGTTTCGTCAGTCATATAACGATAACAAATATGCGTATTTGTTGCGTCTTGTGTAAATACATTATATGTACATCGTTATTCGATGTACATATTTCTGGAATGTTCTCTTAAATTTTTAAATTTTATAATTTTATAATATGTGAAAAAACTAGAAAAATAAAAAGGAGACAAATATTTTAATGATACATAAAAAAATTCAAAATATTGATAAAATTTTAAAAGAAAATTCGAAATTTATAGTAAAAAGTATTTGGTTAAAAAATAAACCAATTTTTAATAGATCGATATTTTGACTTTTTATCATGTTACTTCATGATATAAAAAAATATTAATTTTTTATCCTGAACATTATTTTTTTTTAATGATAATAAAAAAACAAAAATTTTGCATAAATAAATTAGATTTTTCCTTGAATATTCTCTTATTGAATGACTCTTAATTTTTTAATTGAATTAAGTATCATCGATCGAATTAGTCAGAATTTGCAATAAAAGGAAATATGAAAAGAAGAGATTTATGAATTCAATCATTATGACCTGAATCACAATTTATCAACTATTATTTTTTATCGATGTATAATTAAAGTTCTTATAATTAAAATTGATTTATAATAGACATTTATCGAAAATGGAAATGATTTTGCAACATTTAAGAATACTATTTAACAATACTATTTATTAAGATTAACAAGCACTTATGTATTGAATTGATTCGTTAACTGTTACGCGTTGAACGACAATCAACTAGCAAACATGATCCATATCCACGCTGAACGCGTTAATTACGTGATTCTGTCTAGTTTATATAACATCGATCCAATTCGATTATAATATCGCGTGTAAACAAATTAAAATTTGACATGTTACTCTATTCGATGTTTGTTTTAGTATGCGCACATACTATTGTTCTATATTTGAATTTCACGACGAGTCAAATATCTTTGTTCATTCTTTCTCCTTTCTTTTCTTTCTCTATTTTTTATCTCAACCACAATTAAAAAACTTTGACGACACTGAAAATCTGCCCCTGACGCGACAAAAATTTGTTTTAGGGCAAAAGGCAGACGTTCTTTGTGGGCGATCAGCGAAATTATGCATCACTCGTTGCATCGCAAAGTAGCTTCCGGACTCACGAGGGAGAAGACCGGTGAAAACTGAATTTACAGTCTATTCGAAGCCGCGTTGTTCACGTGTATTTGGAACCCCCGTTTCACCCTCTATGTTGGCTACCGTAATTTGCAAGTTGCGGCTCGATTTACACCTTTTCGATTCGCTCGCGTTGCTGCATTTTTTATTTTGTGATGTTTCGATTTGATGTGTCGTTGAATAGAATGAATTAAGTGACAGAAAAGAGCAGATGAGCGAAAGAATTTCAAACATTCTTAATTATTTCTAAAATTTATAAAATCATCAACATATCTCTTTTGTATTCGTAAATAAATTTAAAATAATTTCGAATAAAATATATAATTTTTCGTAGAATAGTAATACGTCTCGAGGATGTAGCAAGAATAGACATTATGTCAATTCATATTGTGCAAGAATAACTTTGTTATTGATATGAAACTACTGTTTCCATTGATTTAGAAATAACTTATAATCATAAACACTTTATCAATTCCATTCTTGAATTTCTCGTAAATTACTGTTTTCATCGCTCATATTGAATTACTTTCATAATTCAACGATTATACGATGCAACAATTACCGAAGAGATTGATCGATTTTATAACAAATGATAAAATTTTTACAAAAGATTTCCAAAATTTTCTCTTATTTATTTCAACAGAACATTCTTTTAAAAATTTCTTTTTATTTCTTGTTAATAATTCTCTATTTCTTTTTTTTGCTACTTATCGTATTAAGAATTAGATTAAAAGGAAAATAATTGCGTAATTAACACGATAGTTGACAAAATTGGGAAAGAACTGGAAAGTAAATAAATAATTATGAAAAAAAATTAGAAAAAATTATTTGAATATTATCGCGTTAAGAATTAGATTAGAAAAAGAAAAATTGTCGTGCAATTAACAGGATAATTAACAAATAGGGTGATAGTTGTTTTGAAGAACAATTATTAAAAAAAAAAGTAAGATTATATTATAGGAGAATATGAAGAAATATGTTAACGAAGATCTAGTTCACGCGATTGTTCACTTTCATTTCACTTGTTTGCAATTGTCGACAATCAATGGCGATAAGATTGTTATTTTAGAATGATTGTTTTTCCCGATATTGATTCGCGAATATCGTCATCATTCACTATATTCCTTCTTGATCATCTTTCACTTCGATCACGAATCAAGATCAATACGTTTTTTCGTTTCGAAACTTAACCCTTAATATAATTGTATATTTCCGCGTGGAAATTTCCAAACTGTTCAAATCGTGGCGGAGTTAGAATTAATTCCTTCTTCTTCTTCTTTTTTTTTTTTTTTTTTATGATCGAGAACGATCGAATCACCAATTGATCAAGTCGCAGTTTTGCTCGTACTATGTATTAATAGAGAGATTTTCAAAAATAGCAGGGCACGTACACGTAACTGGAGAAGGGTGGAGAATTAAATTTTGGATCGTGTACGAGGCCTGTTAATCGGCCATAATTGGCTCATTACACGGAGCACTAGGAGCTGGCCAAAATTCGTATCCTCGCAAATTGGCACACGTGTCATCGGCCGGACGCATGTAAATCTGTCATGGGATTCCTCGATACGATGCGGTCAAGTGGGAAACATCAACTGGATCGTAATTAATATTCGGATAAATTCGAGGTGCGCGCCAGCAACAGTTTGGCTGTGCGCTTCCCATCCACCATTGCTTCGGACCGTTTCATTTGTTCCTGTTCAGATTTATTTTTACCTACCAATCGCGAGACACATACGTTTAGATCGAATTTTTCTCCCCTGTTAAAGAGGATCGTTAAGAGGAAAGATAAGAATCGTTCGATTATATACGATTATCGTTACAGGATCAAACGAAGATTTGATCATCCGATATCGAATCGAGCACGAACGATCTTCAGATCTTCATGGAGATAGCGGTTGATTCGAATTGAAAGAAATAAGAAGATAAACACCTCGCGATTATACTCAACTGATGTTGTATGACTCGATGAAATTCAAATGTATACGGAAATAATTATGTTGAATGTCTTGTGCTTCTAAATTACGAGCAATCTTGTACGACCATGTGCCATTTTTTTTTTCTTCGCGAAAAGAATTTATCGAAAGAAGATTCATCGACCGATCGAAATATAATCGAAGAAGGAATTATCTTTACCGGCCTTAATTTATCGATCATCGAAATCACTTGAAATGACTTCTTAGTCAAATCGTCAAACTTTGTTTTCCGCGGAGTGGCAAACTTTCCTCAGATAAAACGAGTTATGTTATGCACTCATACAGGGAACGATAGGTTTTATCAACAGCAATGTGGCATTCGTCAGCATGCGTACTCTTTTAGAAGGCTTTACTGTCACTTCTTGGTATTGTCACACGAAACAAATAACAGAGTGCACGAGTGGCGGTGGAAATTAGACTATTTAGTTGTAATGGGTTATCGTCGCATGCCCCTACCTCCCAGCGACTTTTTGATCAATCTTGACGAGGAATGGAGGGAGCGCGAGCAAACGTTCGAAACGATTGGCCGGTTCATTGTCGTCACTGTTTTTTTCAACGGTATCGAGTATCTGTATAAAACAGCAAGAAGCCGAGTCATCGCGGACACAAGTCGGATCTTTCTTAAACGGCGTGCACGTATTTCGTTCGTTTCACAGTTCTCGCTCAGTTTCCTTATTTCTCCGATTGTCTCGTTTGATCGTTGTTCGATCGGTTTTTATCGGATTTTTATCGGCCTGGTAAAGTAAAATAAAAAATTCGAAAGGAAAGGATCGAGAAGACAGGATGCCTTTCGCGGATACTATTAATGGGTACAATCATCAATTGGAACAATCTAAAAATAACGAATTGTTGCAAACGGTTGAAGAATCATCACACAGCACGTAAGTCGTTTATCGAATCTGATGAATGAAACGATAGAAGTTAAGTTAAATATATCGTTAATTATGATCGATTTCTCGCGAATAATACAAAAAGAAAAAAATAGAAATAGTTTACTCGTATTCTGTAATTTTTATAAGAAATTATTATTTTAGATAGGGCGTACGTTAAAGATGGCTTTTTTTTCTCGAAAGATTAAAAATTTTTTCACATTTCTTCCACTTGTTGAATTTTAGATAAAATCGTTAATGTTGATTACGATGTTGGCTGCGTCAAGTTTTTACGAGAACTAAGTCAGTTACACACAATTCGTGGAAACATATCAGAACCTCCACTTATGGGGAATTGCTTTTCAGAGGATTCATTAACGTTGAAAATGTTGTTAATTGTAAATGGGTTAAATGGGTCAAGCAATTGTTACAGAAATTTCGGTTAATCAACAATGCGAAAACGGATATATAATATCGAAAATGTTTTCTTTATTATTCTTTTTTTGCTATCATATCTTGTGATTCAGAAATTTAGACATATTTTTACATCTTTCGCTTTTTGCATTATTCATTTGACGTTATAAACAAATTTGAATTAACTCGATTTAACAGAAATTTAATAGTATAGAATTATTTATCAAATTTGTCTCAATAATACTTACGATTTTTTCAGAATAAATAATCACAATAAACAATTTATTGTAATCAATAAACAAACACAATTATTGTACAAACTATACTATACAACAAAGATACAACGACACGTTTTCGCTTATAATTTTGATAACAATTTAAATATTTTGTTTACCAAGGCTTGATTACACGCTCGCATATTAATATATTATATGATAACACGACATATTATATTTCGTTCGGATAAATTTTACCTAATTTTTGATTTTCTAAACCGCTATGCCAATGATGACGTGACATCGAGGCATGTCATTTAATCCCGAAAGTTTAACTTTAATAAGTATTATCTCGAGTAGGACGACAATATTTAACGCGTAATCGTTATACAGATAAAAATTTTCTCAGAGAACGACAGAACGCGCGACCGTGAACTTTTGTGCCGTACATTAATTTTCTTTCAATATTTCGTGATGGAGAGAATAAAGAAAAACGTTAAAAAAGAAAAAGTCGAAACGTCAAAAAAGAAGCTCGAGAAGAAAGTGGAGGCGTGGAAAATTTGAGGTCGATGCATCGTTAATATAATAGTTTGCTCGAAGCGAAAGCCGGATTAAGCGAAGAGCGGTTCGTTACTTATGGATTTCTTTGTTTTTTTCGAAATCCCATTTTCTCCATTCCCCCCTTTGTTTTTCACATTTTTCCCTCCCCTTATCTCCTATTCCCCTCGCTCGTTATTCCCGTAGAAAGGGAAACGGCATCTTGGACGAGAGATTGTTGTTTAGAGAGAGAGAGAGATTCGTCTATTCGTAGCTCGTTCAACAGCTACGTCAGAGATACGAACGTCCACGTGCAAGTTTACGGTGTGTTTTGAAACATCCAATTAGAAGTTGCGAGTGTTCATACTTTGATTTTGTTTATTCAATCGAGCAAACGAAGGGAGGTGGCGCGAAACTCGAAAGCTGCGCTTGGGACAAACGCAAACAGGAATTAAACGTAAATGGCGTGATGACGTTGACATTTCGGTAAACAGCGTTCGGGAAAGCTGTGCGGCGGGAGGGAAAAAGGGGGGGAGGGAAACAGAGGTCGATTCGACAGCTTCAATCGCCGCCACTTTATCGGCGCAATTTCTTTGTCCTCGTAATCGTTTCGTAATCCGTTGCATCATTATCATCGGGTAAAATATGACCCAGTCGTGCGCATCTATTAGGATTTATTACGACCGTTTGTTATATCGGAATATTTTCTTCTTCTGCTCTCCGCAATTGATTCCGAAGGTTATTCCAATTGAACGAAAGGTCGGAGATGATCGATCAATCGATATTGCCCTGTTTCATCGATCGACGTATCGCGCCAGCTTTCATCATAATCAGAACCAGCGGCGTAAAAATCGAATTTCTTTCACTATCCTCGATTCTTTTTCTCGTCAATTTGATAATTTTAACATCTTCTTTTATCTATTTCTCTTTAGAGCTGCTTGAGAAGAATTGCTTCTCGCGAAACAAAAAACTTGAGAATATACGAGATATCGGTGATACATCAAGTAGGCGGGGATATTAAATATTTTCCACAAAAATCGGTGTCTGGGACAATAGGAGTAAGGGAATGCGGGATAAACGGGGAGAAGAAAAATGCCTTAAGCCGATTTCCGAGCATGGTGTGCATCTATAATCGAGATTAGAGCGACTGATATTGTAGGCAGAATCGCGGAGGCATCATTGAATCCTTGCCATGGCCCGGGGCGATGCGCATTCACGTCGTTATAATAATCGTCGACCTTACATTTGCCATTCATAACGGGCCACCGTACAATCCCGTTTTACGATGGAGCATCCGCGAATGCGGTTGGTCTAATGACGTTTGCCATACCCGCGGCTATATATCGAAGCTTTTCCACGGCGAAACTGGGAAGCAATTCTCAGATCCCGCGGTTGAATACCGGCTGTATTGGCAACGGAGATGCAATTCAACGGGTATTCAACGTGTATTCAATCGCATCATAATTTCATGTCCCTTATGACGACACACGTGCGCGCCGCGATTACGCGCCCGTCAACCGTACGCGCCTCGTCTTATCGCCGCCTCTTTCTTTCCGCTTACTAAATTTCCGCTTACGAAACGCGGAGGAAACGTGGAGGGCTTGCGATAATCCGAAAAACTGGATACCGATTACAGCTTTATCCTCGTTTCTTCTTCGGATTTCTTTCGAGCTTTCGTTTGTGACGGGTGTTGCTCGAATTGTGAAAAGAAAGAAAGAAGAAAAAAGTAAGAAAGAGGAAGAAAAGAAAGAGAAGGAAAGCATTAAAATTCACATAGTGGAGTCGTAAGTAATTTTCGATCGCGTCGCGCCTAGTGTTGGAGGCGCGTTTATTCGAATGACATTGGGAAATTGCGTGTGCGTGCGTGTGTGCATCTGTGCGTGTTCACGAGCGCACGCGTGAACGCATACACATACGAGATGCCTAGATGAGTTGTGCACGGGATGCGCATACACACTCGTAAACACGTTACGCGGCCGCCCGCGTATTTCGATGCATGATTTGTAATACCCTCGAAGCCTACATTCAGCTTAAATCCGGCGCTATTCGAGCCTGTTAGCAGTTTAACAGGTAACTGCACCGTTTTGTGATAGTTTCCACAGTGAAATTATATTGGCCGGCTACGAATCATTCCACCTACTCTCCCGTTCACCTAACTCGCATCGATTATTGCCCAAATATCTCCGATTATTTTCATACGTTCGTCGCGTTGTGAAACTGAATCGATGAAAATAATTTTCTTCCGAATCGATGAAAACATTTGCTTATATAATTTTTACGTAATTATGATTTATGCAATTGTATAATGTTATTCGATCGAACACGTATTGCATAAATATATATCAATATCACAATATTTTTATAACGGATTCGAGCTATCGATAGAAAATTGGCTAATATTTCTTCTATATAATAATAATAATATTTCTCTATCGCGTAATAAATAATAATTTGTGAAAAGAAGAAGAAAAAAAAAGAATTTGACGTCTTAACGTAAATATTAAACTGTGCTTCGTAAAAGCTTTGATTTTCACTCGCATTTCATATTAATAATACCAACCTAGTGTTTGAATAAAATTGTTTTATCTTATTTTTATACGTATATTATAAAATTCTAATAAATTTATTATATTTCTGCCACGAATTAATTATAAAAGATTCGATTTACCATTAATAAGATTTTTGATATTATTCGACGTAATTATAAACTTTTTTGTATACGAACTATTGTTCGAAAAAATCCCCATAAATTTTCGATACGATTAATCATCAAGGGAATCTGTGCGTAGATCTATTACCAAAAAAATGTTATTTATTTTTCACGGTAAATTATACGATATAAGCCGATTTATGATTACATCCACGCGTTATCGTGGAAATTAAATTTTCGTAAATTATTCGTAATGCGACGAATTTGTTTCCCTTGTGATTACAATGCCAACATAAAAAAATATATTAAAGATTGGTATCTATGAAACATATGAAAGTTGACTTAATTAATTTATATTAAACGTTTGTATTGCACGTTTCGTATTGAACGTTCCCTTTTTTACATATTGTTTATGTACTACATATCGGTGAAGAAGGAATATTTTATAAAGAATATTACAATTTCCTGTCAAAAGCACAGATTATTAAAAATATGGAGCGTATTTCCGCAACGTACTGTACTGATATACACAGACACGAATACTTTCAGATATACGTTCGAGGATCTCCAAGAAGCGGCACAATATTTGCTGGACCGGATCAAATTGAAGCCAAAACTTGGAATCATATGCGGTTCTGGAATGAGTTAGTATGAATTTTGAAATGGCTTGGCATTTCTGGTGGTGGGACAAGTCAACGTTATTCTGTTCCCAAACAGGATCAAATGAGCAATACGAGTTGTGTCCAGGTTCGCTGGCCGATTGTCTCGAGAATAAGCAGTACATCCCCTATCAAGAAATCCCGCATTTTCCTGTCTCCACCGTGAAGGGTCACCGAGGCCAGATGGTTTTCGGTTATTTGAATTCCGTACCAATTATGTGCATGCAAGGCAGATTTCACTATTACGAGGGTTATCCACTTTGGAAGGTAAAAAAAAACCTATTCGCAATCTCTACGAATTTATATTAAATTACATACACATCTCGTTTGAAAATAAAAAATTTTCCATCCAACGTTATTATATATCGAGTTAATCTTTTTCTTTAATTTAATCATACTTTATATAAATATACTTATATTTCTTTTCCAAACGCAGTGCGCCATGCCAGTAAGAGTTATGAAGCTCGTAGGTGTGACTCATCTGATCGCGACGAACGCGGCGGGAGGTCTAAATCCCACATACAAGGTTGGCGACATTATGATAGTGAAGGATCACCTGAACATGATGGGTTTTGCGGGGAATAACCCTCTTCAAGGGCCAAACGACGACAGGTACTTTCCCTCGTTCCTCTTATCCTCAACGCGCCGTACCGTGAAACGCGTCGCATTACTCCATTTTGTATTGCTCCCGTATATATACACACACACACACACACACACACACACTCTCTCTCTTATATTCTCTTATGGAGTTTTATTTTATTTTATTTTATTTTTTTATTCTTTTTCTTGCATTACCTCAAAATCCTCCGTGCATCAAGAATTAATCAGCGTTAATCAGTTCCTTCGATTTTATCGAGAAAAAGTGGGGGAAGAGGGGAAGAGAGATAAAACTGGGAGGGATGATGGATGAGAGAAAAAAATAGCGGTTGAAAGGCGGGCTGTGAGTGAGATTCACGGTGTGAACGGCAATGAATTCGAATCCGCTTCGAGTCGACAAAGGCTTTCGGGCTCGTTTCCGGAAGGAAAATCGTCGACGACGCTCGCAGATTGCGAACTGCTCGACGAACTCGATTCTTCGGGTTCTCGCCCCCTAAGGGCAAAAGGGGAGAGCCGGATAGCCGTGCGAGATCGTTGAGGTCGTCGAAGGAATAAAATTAATCTATTTCATCGGAACAACCCGTTGAATCGGATTGATGAACTATTTACCCGACACAAAGAATCTGATTGACGTATTTACTTAAAGATCTTGCTCGATTTTTCCGTCTTCGCCGTTCTTTCTCCATCTTTCTTCTCTTCTCTATCCTCTCTATCTTCTCGTCTCGGTTCACACTCGGTTGAGTTTTCGTTAACCTTCCATCCCTTGAAACTTGAGATACTTTCATTCCAACTTTTCTTCTTCCTCCTCCTCCTCCTCCTCCTCCTTTCTTATTATATCAATATTCCCGGTACGGAATCCATCGAATATGCTTGCCAGTTTCACCGCGCTTCCTTCCAACGATTACCGGTCTCCTCGGCAGGATGAATCACGATCGCGTTGCTCTTCGCGTTTCTCAGATTTGGACCGAGGTTTCCGCCAATGAATAAAGCTTACAACGCCGAACTCTTAAAGATCGGTCTACAGGTAGCGAAAGAGATGGGGATAAGCGATATCGTGCACAAAGGTGTATACGCGTGCATCGGTGGGCCGAATTTCGAGACCGTTGCCGAACTGAGGATGTTAAAAATGATCGGCGTCGATGCTGTAGGTTAGTGTAATTATATAATTAATCTAATGGAATAGAATATTTTTCGAAGAAAATCAATTGTGTCCATGAAAATTCTACAATGCCTTATGTATTTCGTTTCAGGAATGTCTACCGTACACGAAGTGATCACCGCCAGACACTGTGATTTGATCGTGTTCGCCTTCAGCCTGATCACGAATCAATGTACCATGGATTACGATAAGTGCGAGCAAGCGTCTCACGAAGAGGTGATAGCGGTAGGAAAAGGAAAGCAAACATTGCTTCAAGAATATGTGTCCAATATCGTGATACGTCTGCGAGACAAATTGAACTTATAGATGAAAAAAAGAAGAAGAAGAAGAAGAAAAAAAGAATGATTTCTATAATTTATATATTTATTAGAATATTTTTTAGAATGTTTTTATCGAGTCTCTCTTATTATTCGTCTTCGTCGTCTGAGAGAATGAGAAAAGAACGAGGAGGAAGAACGTTTTTGATACGCGTGATATTTATAAGATAAATGCTCGATTTGTAAAAATCCATTTACAGGGAGTAAAGGTTTTCATTAGGGATTTTTAGTTGAATCAAATTAGATACATTACACGTGCAACTTTTATCGCGACTTTTATCCGTCTCGGAGAGGAGATATTTTTCTAAATCGAAATACAGAATATCTTGATAAGTTTGTGAACGTAATATACGAGCATTGTATCGAGATTTTTTTTAGATAATTTACGTTTAAAATATCGGTTACTGCCCTTATTTTATTCTTTGTCGCAACGCTACGAATAATCGCTGATTAAGCAAGAGAGATAATTAAATCAGTATTCGACAGTATTCGAAACGAAAAGAAATTGGTTTATCCACGAGGAAATCAGCTTATTATCAGCATATTATTCGAACGTGTTCCAACTCTATGTTTGATCTCAACAATCAACAGAGAATAAAAAGATATATGTATTTTTTTGACATGCGTAATTCAAAATCCATAAATCGTTTCAAAATCCATAAATCGATCGTCTCTCGATCTCGATTGATTCGTAAAGTAACACAGGCCTCGAGAGAGGCCTTCTTTAAAAAGGGGGAACTGTTTAAGAGTTGGGAGGGGTTGGTGGATGCCGCCTCCACCCCTTCTCCAGCACCCTCGTCGATTTTCCTCCCTCGCTTCGTTACCTTCATCTCGTTTCCGTGCTCTTCCATCGCTAATGCATCGGTGTTCGGCTTCGATAAATCTCGAGCGGCAAAGACCATACTGCCGCGGCCCTTCCCTCATCCCCGCAACCCTCCCCTCTTCGTTTTCCGCCATAGTTGCTCCTTTCGTATTACCTTCCACGATGAAATTATGACATGACGTCGCGGTGAAAAAGTCACGGTCGAAGATTCAGTGTCGTCTCGATCGTCTCCGGAATTGGAAAGTATTTGGCTTTTCGAGGGGGACGGAGAGAATACGTTTTTCGTTCTAGTCGGATATTTTTTCCATTTTTTCTTCTCTCTCTCTCTCTCTCTCTCCTTTCTTCTTAAGAAAAGGAAACGAAAGATGAAATTATTCTTTAGAATGTCGCGCCATAGTGAAATGAAATTATTGTTGCCGATTTAATAAAAAAAAGAAAAAGGACACGACAGAAATTGTTTGCTTCGTCGTTTATTTCGCGATTTCGTTAAAAGCTTGTTTAATAACTGCGCGATCGAGATGGGGGCATGGTCTGATATACATTTAGCGGAATTAATGCATACGTGTATGAAACGTGTATACAATCAAATTGAATAATTTTATAGACCGTTCTCCTCCAATTTCGATCAATGATTTTCCATTTTGGTGAGAGACACGGTGGTACACGGTGGGATATCGCCCCGGCGTGTTGCATATTTTGCGAGAGGAGATGGGAAAATTATGATTGTGCGTGTCTAGGAAGCTTGGCGCGAAACGAGAGGAGGAGTAATCAAAGATATCGGATGGAAATCTTCTTTCTCGCTTCCTCTCAAAGTAACTTTCGTAACTTTCACAAATACAGATATCGATAGCACATCTAATTGAACTTTCCTCTTTTGCACGATCGAAAATTCGAAATCGTTCTCCATCCCATTTCTTCTCCTCGTTTTTTGATGCGTGCGAAACGCGACAGGGCGGAAGGAAAGTATTTCGTTCGAGTATTCACGCTCGAGTATTCGCGGCTCGATTCATTTGGAAATCATAATTTAACACTTCACTCCTTCGACCTCGATTCCGTTTCTCGAGTATCATCTCGGCTCGACGACATGACTCGACGACTTCGATTCCTCGCTCGAATGGAAGAAGAACGAGGGGCGGCGGTAACTAAAAATTTATACAAACGGATATCGGCAACCTTGAATTGAATTTTAAACGGTAAATCCACGCTTGTGACGGCACGTGCCATCTTTCGGAATAGAATACTTTCCGACCGTCTGCACTGTTGAGACTGTTGCATCCTCCCCGATTTGAAAGGGATACATCCGAGCATGTTTCCGTACGGTATTCAAGGATAGGATAGGGAGGAACGAAGGGCGGAATAGCTGCTTCGTCTGGCCGTATATTTCCACGGTTGTGGAATAGAAACTGTACGAGGGATCAGTTATTGATATTTCTGAAACGGCAGATAAAACTTTTCCCTCTGTCTAGGAAGCTCTCTCGTATATCTTTCGTTTACCGATCTGCCTTTACCGAAGAACAGCAATATCATAATCGAGATAGGGGATGATGTATTTCGGGTTTAACTTTCGCGTTATTCCGCTGCGATAATGCTGAAAAAAAAAAAAAAGAAAAGAAAAAGGAAGTTAACAAATGGGTAAGACAAGGTATGGGTGTTTGCGCGGGCAACGCTTAGAGGGATAACGTGAAATGAAATTCAGAAGAGCAGAAACGTCTTGATTATTTCAGAGAGTAAGATTGATAAGGTAATCCCGTTTTGTATCTTTATATAAGTTATCCTCTTTTCTCTTCCCCTCCCCTCTTTGCTCTTTTTTTTTTTGTTGCCCGATTCTTCTATGAAACGTAATGTAATTTTACCGTAATATCACGAGGGGGAACAAAAACCTCGTACTTTCTATGAATTAAAATGTAGAGAAAGAGAATGAACAAATGATACGCTTACGCTACGTTAACGATGCGTCCGTATTTCTTTTTATCAGTTCGTTTCATTAGATGGAAAGTAGAATTATAGAATATCGCGGTACGATAATGCGTTCCAAATCTCTTCTTTTGTTTTCCTTTTTTGCGCAATATTAATTTGTTTTCGAGGAAATTGAAGCGAACGAATGAAAAATGTCTATTGAAAATATTTAAGTGTATTCTAATCTCCGTTTTATATATAGCGAGATAAATTAAAAGTATTCGATTAATTGATGATGCAATGGCATGATATGTTTAAAGATTATTCCCTCTTCTTTAATAATAATAGAAAATAAATCAAGGCTCGAATTCAGCTTAACTATTCTTAATTGTTCTCTTTGCATTTTCGTAATTTTGTTGTCAATTTTCTTGTCAAAAATAATTCTTGTCAAATCTAAATTTTGATATTTGATGAATTTAGTTTGATAGTTGCTGTGATTGATTTGTCAATTTATCACAATGGTCTCTATCGTTATGCAAATGAAATAATACAAGCATATATTACGCATACGGATCAGAATATGTGAAATTAATTAGGATCATAGTATACGTTGTATACATTGTATACAGATATTTTAACAATAAGGAAAAATAATAATACAAGAATACAAGAAACGAATTGCAAATGCAGAAAAAGAAAAAAAAAATAAAAATATAATGCAGAAAACTTAAAAGATATAAATAAAAAAAGAATATAAATACAAGTAGAGAAAAAAAATCTTCATGCAATCCTTATTTGGTTAATGGATTTCGGAATCATTAATTTTTCAGGTTTTAAATGTATGAAATATATATAATTTTTAAAATATAACAATCTCGTAAAAAGATATCTTACTTATTCCACATTGAAATATTAGAATCAATTGTTTCGTATGTAAATTTGCAAGAAAAAAACTGATTTTTTTTGGACATCTTTAAATGTAAATCGATATTCTATTAACCAATATAAATGCAAATAAATTATTTATAAAATAATTATTCACTTGTATCACATCTATTCTTAATAAAATTCATTTTAAATGTTCATTTTATATCTTATATATATATATATATATAAATGGACATTTAATTAAATTATGCAAAGTGTAATTTAAGTGCGTCGATAAAGATGAACGCTATGAGCGTTCGTCGTTTCAAAATTTTCCCGCCAGTAGCGCTGGAGTCGCTCTCATGAGTATTCACCCCTCCCGCGCCACCTATAGGTTCGCCGGGCTGGACGAACCGCTAGTCGAGTTAGTACGACTCGTGACGTCGCGGAAGTTGGTTGTTTGTTTTGTGGTGTTCGTTGTACCGTTTCATCGGCGATGTGATCGGTTTTAAAAGTGATGTGCGTTTTTTCGTACACATTATTTCGCGTTTTATAACGGTTTTACGGTTTACCAGCATATCGATAATCTATTAAATGTAAACGCGGGGAACGCGGAATACGTCCATTTCCAAATTTTGGCGTTCAATCGGTGTCCTTCGCGTTCTCTCGTTACAATTCGATCATTTATCTAGCTGATCGGTTAAATTTTTGGAAAAGAATCGTCCAAAAAACATCGAAACTCGTCTATAGCGTCTAATTGAAGTTCGATATTTATCGATGTCGTTACAACGTCTTAAGTCGAATTGCAATAGTAACGTTCCTCGATTCTTACTTCCGCGTTCGGAGTGTGGGAACAGTATAATAAAACGACACTTGAACACGTTTGGTCATCTCAATTATTCGTGCTTCTAGTCGGATGGTCAGTGTTTAACGGCGTGTCAAGCGGCTGGCTAATTAATTGCGTGTTGTACGATCGGGACGACTAACATTCGTCCCGAATATTTAGACAGGAGGCGTTACTATTACTTAGGCTTCGAAAAACGGCATTACGATCTGAAATTGACGCATTCGCGGTCGTGCGCGCGCGCGTGATCAGTTATTCGAGTGTAAAAGAATTTGCGTCGTTACAAACGCGATTCCTACGGCGAAAGTGAGCGACGGTAGTGTAGTAAGAGAGGAGAGTGGATCGCAAATAGAAAACAGAAACACGGAGGCGAGTTTTTTTTCACGAGAGTCTTGGAATCGGAGTGTTTCCAATCGAGGACGAAAGAAAGAAGGCCGGTAAAACATGTCGAGGCTGTTGAAAGGCGAACCGACGGGCGGTTATATCATTGACTCTATCGCAGATCATCGAATGTATTAACCCGGCCGCAAATGACGCGTATCGTGGCGTAAGCGAAGAAAAAAACGGTGGCGGAGGACGAGCACTGGACATACATCGGGAGAACAGTTTTTTGATCTAACCAAAGAAAGAAAAGCAGGCCAGGCATCGTGCCTCCCACTGCCTACCGGAAGTCATATGCCCATACACGCGCGGAAAACGGTAAATCATCGTAGAAGCCATCGGCTATAACGAGCGTACACGTTTATTTTGCATTGGACCGAAGCACGCCTGCCCCTTCACCTCTGTTCGTTTTGTTTTCCTTGGTTCGCCTACCGTCATTGTTTCGTCTTTTTTTTCAGGTATGTCGACAAAACAAATATATTTTGCCGATAATAGTATAAAGCATACATATATCTATATATACATATTGCGTATTTAATATATATGATTTCTTTCTATTTTTGGCATTGTGTTAATATGTGATAATGATGTTAATTCTTCTCTAAACTGACAGAGTAAATAGTTTGCTTTTCCTATTATATTTTTGGCGATAATATAATGATATAAATAAGACGAATTTTTTTGTCATTTCTTCTCTTTTTCTTTACATTCAAATATTCCATCAAAATATGTATATAATAATTTCGTTAAAAATTTTTATTTTGTATGCATTATACTTCTTTATAAATCATTGTTTTTTATTTATTATACTATAAGTTAAAAATTAATGTAAATGGAAAGATCAAAGTAAGACAAAAAATTTCGTTTGCCCAATGGCGACATTTCATTCGTATTCTCATTCTGGCAAATTTCAAATGTTAAACGTAAGACGAAGTTTAGCATGTAAAGTCTTTAATCCCACAATATAAATATTGCGATTTCAATTTCTCTCGTTTTACAATTTATTTCTTGATAGATTTTATTCTATTATAATATTCTATTATAATCGAAATTCTTGCAATTCTAATTTCAAGTATAGTCTCGGTGATGTTTTTCGTTAGAAATCTGCCTTAAATCGTGTACAGTGTCCCCCTCTTTCATCATCTCATTTTCCCGCTATTTTATGGGGTCACGTGATCGTGAAAACAGGGTATTAGATGGCGTTAATTTTTCGCAGCATTCGACGCCATATTGTTCGAAGTTTCTTTTAATTTACGGTCGTGTCATTTTCGTGAAATTTCGTGTGTACGTGCTTTCGAATTCATGTTCGTTAACGAAAAAATGATCGTGCAAGTGAGCGAGTAAGTGAGTGATTATACAATTATTGGATTCACGTCGCCACGATTAAAAATTATTGGACAAAAGGTACAGGAACGATGGTAGAGTATCGACATGTTGCTGCAGGTACGAAATGATCTGGAACTCGGAACGATGTGTGTTTCCTCCCCTCGTTTCTCGTGTGCAGCGGCTGTTTTCTTTTTCCTGTCTCCCTCCTTTCACCTTACTCTCTGTCCTCCTTTTATCCGTCCTTTTTTCCCATCCTACCTCTTGTTCCTTCTTTCAACCCATAAACAACCGGTGCCCGACGTTTGCCGAGGTTATTGGTTTTTGCGAGGGGCACGACAGTGCCGTATACACGCGTCCGATAGACCCGATTTTTACAGTTGCGTTTTCTCTTTCTCTCTCGTTCTTTCTTTATTCTTGCTTCTCAATGTTTCCGATCATCTTCTTTTTCCGTCTATCTTTGTCTATCTTCGAACGTGAACACGGTCATGCACACAAAAGAGAGACACATACAACGTATGCTTCGCATGAATAGCGGTAGAATTCACATGAGACTAATTCTCAGAGACAAACACTTTAATTATAACGTTGCCACGCGCGTATACCTACGTGTCGCACGATCGAGATATCGACGCTTTTATTAAACACAAGCAAGTTCAACGATGCTAACGCTATTATCCGATTACCGACAGAGCGTGCCGTGCGTACGTTTAAATTTGATATAACGAAGCACGATCTGTTGTATTTTCTGAATAGACCATTCTTTGATAAGTATTTCCTTTGATAAGTACAATTTTTTTCATACTTATTTAATTAAAATATAAGCATTTATAATTGTTACGATTAATAATTAATAAAACTTTCATTTTTGTAAATAATATATTGGATTATCGGTCAATCAAACAACACGTTAAGTTATTAATTAAAGATAAAATGTAATATCGTGTAAAATCGAAATATAAATCTGATGGAAATTTGTTTCCTTGGAAAGATGTTAATAAAAATCTCGCGATAATAGATATGAACATCCAAGTTACGATATCGAATCGTATAAATTATATTTATGAGCACGTTCACGACACATTCGGAATTAATGGAAGCGTATTTTGGCTTGTTATCCACGTTGTCACCACGAAATTTGTAAAAAGGTATATTTATCACGCGTATTAATACATACCCTTCTATGATACTATGCCAAGAGTATCGCGTATTGTACACCTAGTAGTATCCTGACCGAGTTAATATACATATAAATACGCACAGTTGTACGTAGTCTATTGAGAGCTTGTAGACGTATTTGGTTACAATGTTCTCCGATGAACGTAATCGCGAATGTAAGATTGTATTTCTGAGATCACTGTAATTCAGATACCGTGTTGAATCAACAAGTATCGTGTTGTCGATAGGTAACGCGAATCGTTGATGGTCACAGAGATGGGAGATTTTAAGTCGATCGGAGGAAATTCCACGCGATGATGGAATGGAATTAAGAATTGCGGATATTCCGTGCTCTATCGTGATATCGTATCGGTCACCTGGAAAAATATCGCGTTAAACATTGCACGCGAAAAAGAACCGGCGATAAAGAACCGATTTTATACACGTAACAAAAGGCCCGATGTAAATGATGGTGAAGCGAGAAATCTAAAATATTAATCGCGCACCCTCGAATGGTTAATTTAATTACGTTGGCCACCGCGGACGTCGACCTCGCACTTTTTCCCCCCGTTTTCCTTTGTCTCGATGCCGCGTGTCAATTTTTTCCCCGTAACATCCGCCCTATACATCTATCGGGTACACGACAGGGGATGCACGTGTACCATAGCAAAGCCGAAAAAACATTGGCTGCACTTTCTGCATCGTCGTCCCGTTGATCCGTACGCGTCACGTAGATACCACGGGATACGTATACACATCCTGATACCGAGTTTCGGGAATAATGGCGGTACCGCGTCCTGCCGTCGATTCATTTTTACCCAATTTCACGCACCGGTACACCGCGACCCGACCACTAGTCGCGTACACTCCCCCGCAGCATTCGCGCCAAAACTTCCCTTCGAAATCGTCTCTGCTCTCTATTCTTCTTTATAGCGAATTCCGTCCCTTTTTTTCGTCCCTTCTCTTTATCCCCTTTTTTTTTTTTATCTCTCGGTTCCTCTCCACGGGAACGAAAACTGCGTTGTCGCTCTTAATTTTCGTCGCGCGAGAACGCACCCTGTTTTTGGCGTCGCGCTCCATTTTCGCGGTTCATTTTCGCCCCGTCGTGTACGTGTAATGCGTTTTTCAATTGCACATCCCGCAATCTCATCTTCCGCGATCTCGATAGAAATTTACTCGTCCATTCGGGCGATGCTTTTGCACGCATCCATGCATTCTTCGTACCCTCTTTCCGTTACTTAAAACGGATATAATTTTAATATACTTTATTGTAAACTCGAGAAATATCTTTCGTCTTCGTGATTATTTTTGTCCTGATATTATTCGTATCAAAGGTATCATAGGGTCGAGGGACTATTGCTTTTTTTATGAATTTATTGAAATTCTAAATTGACGATACGAGCGACTGACGCGTTTAAAGAAAATTTATTAGAAATCTGACACTGACAGATTTAGGTAAAGAAGAAAATTGATATGAAAATGTGATACAATGTACATTAATCATGCGCAGTCGGTAGTGTATATATTAGTATACGTAGATACACGATTGCATTTATTCCATGTCGTGCTCGAATCTTTTTCTCCGTTTCCTCCCCTCTCTTCGTTCTTCCGTTTCTTCGTACATATACACGATCTTCGAGCGACTAACACGTTCGTTCGTATCCGAATGAAGAATCTATTTTTAGAGGCGTTTATTTTCAAAAAAAATTTTTAATTTCCAATATCTCTCGTCTGGCAATCACGAGCGACGAGCCGATCGTTGACCGATATTCGAAAGCGGATAGAATTTAGATAAATTTCACAGTCTCATTATCATGGTGGCTTTGTACGGCGATTTACTCGATTCTAGCCCCGTCAACATGTCGTAATGAGATTTAGTTTGCCACGGTCGCGATATCCGTTGCTCGATGTAATTGTAGCAGCTAACGTTGCGTAAAGCGCGCCTGAGGTAATTAATAATTTTACATTAATTATGCAACGGTATGGTTTAACGTTCTAATTAACGTCGCACACCACGTCGGACAAACACACACACTCGTGTATATTTTTCTGTATGAAATTTTCTTCCCCGCCTCTCGATCAAACGAATGACGAACGAATGGCCGCCCGATTTCGTTTGCTCCATTTCGAGATTTTCCCTCCCGGATATATTTTTGTTACCGCGTTTCTGTATCCACGTCGGTTTCCGGTCGATTTTTTCCGCTAATTTCGTGAATAATACCGGCTTAACGCAGCTGATAAATTATCCAATTTGCACTGGTCCACGGCTCCCAGCCGAGGAAAATTATTTATGCCGCCCCAGAGCTGACGAAAAATCTCGTACGGGGCGACATGCCGGTTAAAAATATGACGCGATACGTTCCGCAATTCCCTGCCCCCAGGAATTCGCGTGATAACGCGGACGCTAAAATACTAGCCCAAGGGGTGGCTTGGTTGGTTTTTGGTCACTTTTTCTTTTCTTTTCTTTTTTCTTTTTTTCGGGAGAGACACCTTGTTGTTGTTGTTGTTGTTATTGTCGTTGGCGGTGGTGTTTGCCTTCATAAACCTGCGCGAAACGTGTGTACCGAAACTTTCTCTTTTCTCTTGAAACCGGGATTCAAGCGGGATTATACGTATGAATGGTGGACCACTCGAAAATAAAAGCACGCGTGGCCGAGTGAGTCGCATAAGTTCATTGCTGAACGAAAAAAAAAAAAAAGGGGGAGGAAAAAGGAAAAAAGAAGAAACGGAAAAAAAGAGAGGAGAAACAAAGGAAAAGGGAAAAGAGAGAGATAGAGAGAGAGAGAGAGAGAGAGAGTGGAAAAATTTATATTTTAAATAGTGAATGAAATAGGGATATTTCTGTATTCCTTGATGACAAAGCTGTACGACGGGACTTTTAATTAATTAAAAGTGAGCAGCAGTTGCCGTAAGCGTGCGAGGCCGCTCCCAATTTTCACGCAATTATACCCGTTGTCCCCAGTTTTGTAGGACATTTTCCGTGACTAACGGGTAAACGCCATTGTTGCCCAGTGAAAATGGATTGATGGAAACAATAGAAGAGGTAGAGAAAAAGAGGAGCATAGCCGGAAGAGGGACGCGGATAGGGAAAGGGGTAAAGAGAGCCCGGTCGTGTCACCAGCGGCCAGTATCAATTATTTTCAAATTACGAATTTCACCGTAGCATAGTACAATTGATTTATCCACGTCGTCGAGTACAGACGACGCAATTGATCCCTGTCGCTCTTTCCATGGATCGTTGAGCGTCATTTTTTCTTCCTTTTTTTTTTTTACCCCCGCCTCGATATCTCCCCACAGCTACTAGATCACGAATCTTTCAAAGTTTTCGAGTTATCCCTGGTTTTTATTATATCATAATTGATCGATACTTAAAAAAGACACGTGTGTATGTGTGTGTGTGCGTTTTCTTTGGAGAAAGATAAAGATGTAGATTCTTTCCCCCAGAATCGTAGAACATGGCAAGAATTGATAGAATCTAATGCCGGTGAAATATTCCAACGCTTGTAACGTATGCATTCGAAATACCGTGGAGAACGCTTTCATTTCCAGGAAATCGTGCGCAGAGAGATCGGATCTATGGAGCCAGTCAATAAACATAAATGTATATGCGGGCAGAATATTTTATACCGATGTAATGTTAATACAATGAATTCGATTCGAAACGTAATGGAATGACGATATGGAGAGCCGCGTTATATATCCATCGTTAAAATTCCTATATATATATATATATATATATATATATATATAAGACTGTGTGTCGGATAGATCCAATCCATGCAACGATTCCGTCTAAATATTTTAATTCGATACTCGCAACTCCAAGTTGTATTTAAGTAGTTATCGAACCCTTGCTTTCGATTTGTGCTTTTCGTAGGAACCTCGGATCGATCGGTTTCAGATTCGTGTGGAAAAGCGAGGGGGGACGGAGTATTTTAAATGGAATTTTCGTTTTTTCGGATTGCAGCGTGCAGTTTTGGAGGAAATCGAAATGGTCGAGCTGTGCGGAAGCGGGCAACCGACTTCAGCGATGGGAGTGATGGGGATCGGTTCGGTTGTGTCCGCGGCTACGTCGTCCTCGTCCTCGTCCACGACCACCACAGCAGCCTCGTCCTCGGCGTCTGGACGGGCCGGGGTCCTGGAGACCCAAGTTCGTGGCCAGTGGTATCGCGTGTTCGTCTCGTTGGAGGACGATTATCTGAGCATCTCGTTGGACGAGAGCTGCGAGACAGCAACGACGGGCAACAACGCCTTGAACAACGGTAACATAAATAACAACAACGTGGACAGCCTGAACGATCCGGACGTGCCGGACTCGGTCGCCAATCAGAAACGTATCGTGCGCGTGGTGAAAAGCGACAACAACGGTCTCGGGATCTCGATCAAGGGCGGGAAAGAGAACAAAATGCCGATCTTGATCTCGAAGATATTCAAGGGGATGGCGGCGGACGCGACCGAGCAGCTGTACGTGGGCGACGCTATATTGGCCGTGAACGGGGAGGATCTGCGCGAGGCGACCCACGACGAGGCGGTGAAGGCGCTCAAGAGGGCCGGCAAGGTCGTCGAGCTTGAAGGTGAGCGAATTATCAAAACCTTATTCCTCCTTCGTTTGCATGCCTTTTCTTTCTTTCTTTCTTTTTTTTTTTTCTTTGCGCGCGATCGAAAACGACTGTGACCGAGACAGTGGTTTGACCGGTATCCGTATACGTTTATCCGAACAGGTTTCTTATATATACATGTATATAAAATACGTATCGATATTGCTCGTTCTTGGAAGGTGAAAAAGCGAAGGCAGAGTAAGGTCATCGGTTAGTCAGTCGACGACGAAGAGGAGGAGGATTGGACGCGATCGGGATAGGTTGAGCAACGCGGTATATATATATAAGAGAAGATGGTAGATTTCTAAATGTCACGTAACGGATTTCTCCTGTTTAGAGAACGGTGTAATATTCCGCAAAGTATTTCTTATTCCTTTGATACGTTCCTCGCGTAGATGTGTTTCCTTGCCTTCCGTTTCCGTAAATAGCAGGAACGCTGTTCCCTTAACCGAATTCGATAAACGAATTAATCCGGGAACATCGACGGTTCCTGTGTTTCCCTTTGAGCGTTAATTCGCGGATAATTAATAGCCGTGGCGGAAATCAGGATGCCCGACGCTGCTCCGTGCACTCGACTCGGAAGGAAGGAAGGAAGGAAGGAAGGAATCCTGTGGAAACGGGAGTGTAAACGCAAACGCGGATTCATTTAGTTCGTGCGTCGTCACTCGAAGCGTCGAAACGTTCGGCCGGAAGTGGAAGTAGCTAGCTAGCTAGGCTAGGGTAGGCTAGGCTAGGCTGGGAAGCTCGCCGTGAGACGATGGGTGGCGGGTTAGGGGGAGGCGTGGGGGCATTAACGAGGTTTTCGCTCCAATTAGCCCCGAGTACACGGCACATTAAGTTTCGACGTAGAGATTCCTGCCAGTTTCTGCAGCTCGTTTTAATATCGAATTCCCTGTCTTTGAACCGGAACTCGTGCCATTTGGACGGCTCGTAGTTACTCGTGAGAACGAGCGAGTACATATCGCGAAATTCCTCGCCAAGGGGAAGAGGATGCGACAAGGGAAGGGGAGGAGGCAGGAGGCGGACAATGATCACGTGTTGAGAGAGGAACCTTTTAGTCTAATTAATGCGCCGTATATAATTCCTGGTGCTGTTCATCGGGGGGATGTTTTTTTTTTTCGAGAGAGAGAGAGAGAGAGATACGGCAGAATGGAAGAAAAATCTCTACGATTCTTTCCTCCGGTTTCCGGTTTGAACGCGAATGAGGATGGAAATAGGTGTGATTTCCGCGCGAATTCTCGCGCTATCGTATACCTCGCCGTCTCGTATACCTCCGGTATTATCAAAAAGTGTGAGGCTAAAAGAAACAGCGCGGGGTGAAAGGTCGGCGAGAAAACCGTGCACCGTGCTGCCTAGAGCGTTAAATGGCGCCTTCTTTCCCCTTCCTTCTCTCTCCTCTCTCTCTCTCTCTTTCTCTTTTCTTGTTTTTCTCTCTTTTTTTTTTTCTACCGCCTTTTCTTTCCACGCTTTTATTTTACTTCCTTTGTGACTGGCTATCGTTTGTTTCTCGTACGAATCTGCTACGAGCGACACAAGCATGCCCAGTGAAGCGCAACGCGCGCTCTTTCTCGTGTTGCACATGCTCGTGTGTCCGCCTGCACTTTGCATTTAACGTTTTCCGGCCGATGCGACACGTGTACACGTACGTGTGTGCATGTACATCTCTCCCGCATGTTCGACTCATATATATATACATATATATATATATATATATATATATATATATATATTCTATACACGAGAAAGTCGGTGCGCGCGTTGCACCGCTGCGGGGCTTTCAGCGCTGCCAGCTCCGGCGCGCGATTGTATGCGCGCGAATGCACCTGCACACCGTTATTTCCCTCCCCCCCTCCGCGCCTGAAAAGCTCGCGCGACCAAAAATTCGGCCGGAGAATTCGTTATCGAGGCGTTTTCGGCCACGTCCGTTTACCATCCGATGAAACTGGAACGGGTTTCGACTCGTCGTCGTCGCGGTTCTCGCGGCAAATTCTCGTTATCTCGATCAGAAGCTCCTTTCAAACCCGTACGAACTCGAAGATGAAGATCAAAAAGGGGCGTTTTTATTCGTGCGCTTCGATTTTCGGAATAGGAGAAGGAAATCGTGGAAACGGCACGTTTCGTTTCGGTGTTACATACACCGTCGCGACATCTCGTTGCCCGACAGCTTTTCTTTTATTCACGCGCCTTCTGTACGCGATTTCTCGTTGCACGTACAGTATTAGACGAGCCACCCTCTTCCCTTCGTGCTCTTTCCTCTCTGTCCCCTCGGTCGGCCGGCTGCCAGTTTCGCGCGGGTGAGATGCGAGGAATGCGATACTCCTCGCTTTACGACGCTCCGCGTGGGCGGCCTGGAAGGAGAGGAGAGAATACTGGAATAAGGGGATGTGCAGCGTCTTGAAAGATAGAGAGAGAGAGAGGGATTACTGGTTGACCCGGCATCGGATCGACTGCATGGAGAAGAAGAAGAAAAAGGGAGGGAGAGGTTTGGAATACATTAGCCGAGGATTTTCATCGAGAGCCCGTGTCGCGGATGGACCTCTCTGATTCCCCGCGTCTCGTTTAAGTCGAAAACTTCCGGTTTTACGGGATAAAATTGCAGGGAGATCCTTCTCCCTGCCGCCCACCCAGTCTGACAAAGTTTCCAAAAAGGCTCGCCGGCGAGGAATCGAATAGAAGTTACTCCGCCTGATAAACGAAGTCGAATTTATTGCTCCACCGCTTTCCAGATTTATCCTGATTTATTGTATCGTCCCTCCCCAACTTTTTTCCTCGTCTTCTTATCCCCTCCAACTGTATGAACGATCTTACGAGAGAAGAAACGATTGTTTCAGGTAAAGATTGATTCGATCCTGATTTCCGTACAGGATCGTTCGAGGGAGGATAGGAAAAATTTTTCTTCGATCCATAATTAATCGTTGGCCTCGTTCTTCCTCTTCTTCTAGATTCTTTCCTCTCTTCTCGCGAAGATCGATTAGCGAAGAGAGGAAACGACGATCGATTAGGGAAACGTTTGAAAAATTCGCGGCACGTACAACGTTGGCCGGCCGGGATCTCCTTACGACTTCGCGTGACTTTTCTTCACGGTTATCTATTCACCGGCAATCTGAACGTCGGGATCTACAGAATTCCTTCCACGTGAAATATCGCGTGGCCTTGATTATGGATCGCCGCCCAGCCACGAGTAGCCGAGATTTTATTCCCGTTTTATCATCCTTTCGCTCGCGACGTTACGTTATTCCACGCGAGCAATCGTTAACCACGTTGAGCAATAATTTCATCGCGTACGCTTCGTCGTATTACCGGATTGGATTGCCGCCCAGCTTCGGTTGATCGTTGCGCGCCCACGGTTTACGTAAGAGCGGTTGTTAATAAGGAGGAGGGGTACCCGCCAGGTGATACAGGTGTTGCGCGATTTGCCATCAACCTTCGAACGATTGTTCGTTGCGCAACGCGTTCGATTGCATTCGAAGGGCGTTGCGTCGGGAGTTCTTTGAAGATCGAATATTATACGTCGAAATTCTCTCCTTCCACCCATTTCCTTTCCTAATTTAATCTCGATTTATAATTAATTATCCATGGGTTTTCTCGAAGCAGCGAAATTTTTAAAATTGGTCGAAAGTCGAAGCGGAGATTCGCTTGATGAAGAAAGACCGAGTCGAAATTTTCTCCTTCCACCCATTTCCTTCCCTATCTTTAATCTCGATTTATCGGAGGATTTATAATTAATTGTCCACGGGTTTTCTCGAAACACCGAAATTTTTAAAATTGGTCGAAAGTCGAAGCGGAGATTCTCTTGATGAAGAAAGACCGAGTCGAAATTCTCTCCTTCCACCCATTTCCTTTCCTAATTTAATCTCGATTTATCGGAGGATTTATAATTAATTATGGGTTTTCTCGAAGCAGCGAAATTTTTAAAATTGGGCGAAAGTCGAAGCGGAGATTCGCTTGATGAAGAAAGATCGAGTACGCGAGCTACTCGAGCGAGAGGAGCGAAATTGTCTGCGGTTCCCGTACGCGTATCCATTTGTAATTGGAACGCGTAATTTTAGTCGGAGTGCATTGTTCCGCCGCGCGAGCTTCATGACGGATAACGTGCGACATCGTCAGGGAAATTGCGTCTTAAATCCTGGAAGGTCGGAATTCCTTTCACTGGGAACGTCAGACGACTTGGTCCTGCCTTCCCTCCTCCTCCTCCTCCTCCTCCTCTTTTCCTCTTTCCGTCACCCTCATCTTCCTTTCCATTATCTTAATCGCCTCGGTTTATGAGCTCGCTCGCTTTCGTTGAAAAAGACTTTCACCCTTGATAATCTCCACCGCGTAAAAGTGTCTCTTTTCGCTGAATCGCGATCGAATTAGAGAGCGTGGAGATTGGCGCGATCCGTTTGTTAAATTAAATTTCACGCTGGTTACCATTGAAAAGGTACTTCTCGTTAATCGTCTTGATCGTTTTGTGCCCGTTTTACAACGGTAAATAATTCGAGAGCGGATCGACGCACGGATTTATATGTGTGTATGTATACGTACACATATACGTATACGCTCTCCCCCGCGCGCGACTCTGTTTTTCGACGAGATACTGAAGTACGATGGGAGGAGGAGGGGGGGAGGGAGGTAACGATAATAAGCCAAAGGGAGACGGAGAATGACGGCCGTGTACGGGGCGTTGATTAGCGAAATTCAAATAATTACGCGATGCTAGAGGCCAATTAACAGGTGACGGAAATTATCCGGCCTCGTTTTATAGCTCATCATGATAATTAGTTCGACTCTTTGCCGTTTCGCTGCATAATCGTTTCCCACGTACTGCGCATACATGTAGCGCGTGTTTCAATTATAAAAGGAAGCATTTCGCAATGGTTCGTTTTTCTCGAGGCTGCTTCGAATCGATGAAAAGACGGGGAATATTGTAATTTTTTATTTAACCGATGCCTCGTCCCCGTCCGTGTTATATGGATCCTACGATTTCGTCTTCGATCATATCCCGTTTTCGGATATTCTATAGACGCGTTTTGATCCGGAGAATCGTTGGAGATCCGTGGAGGAATGGCGATAAGATTTATCAGCGAATGGGCGTAACGAACATTCTGTCGTTAAATTCTCCGGAATCATGTCGGCGTTTTCGCGGTATAAAAGGCACACTGTTTTTCCTTTATCGCCCGAATTAATTCACGGGATTCACGCTCGTGATTCTTCTCCCCTTCGAATTTCCTCTCTTCTATTTGCACGCGTGAAATGGTGCATTTTTCTTTATTTATCTTTTTTTTTTTCTTCTTTTCCTCTATTTTATTTCATTTTATTTTTTTTTTTTCTCTTTCTTTTCTCTCCGCTCCAATGTATAAACTCCGTCAATGGCGGAGTAGCTTTGTTTATTTTCCCTCGATTTCCCTTTGAGCAACGCTCTTTGTACTCATCGGTATTCCTTTTACTCCGGCTGGATCAACCTGCCATCAATCTTTTCTTATTGCCCCTTTTCGCCAAATAATCTTTTTTTCTTTTTTCCTTCTCTCTTTTTCTCTCTCTCTCTCCTCCTTCTTTTTTATTCCCGCGATAAAAGTCGTTCCCTTTCCCGTTCGATCAAATTTCAAATTTACATAAAATTCATATCTCTCACACACTTTACCTCTTTTTGCCGTTGGAATTTTATTAAAGCCGGCTAACTCGAATCTAGTTAGCGATTCAGCTGTGGCACACAATCCACGGTAGGAGGAAATACGGGGGGGCAAGGGAGGAGGAGGAAGGAAGGCTCAAAGGCCGCGAGTTGGCCAATTAATAGTTTCTCCGCCATAATTTGCGGTCATTGCTTTATCCTTGCGAATATTTCGCGGGCAAAACCGTTTCTCCGTTTTTGTTATCATCGGCCTCGATATAAGCCTCGTATAATAGCGGGGGCAAGAAAAATTGGTAACGAGATTTCCTCCCACCCCCTCCCGTTCGTTAATCATCGCGGCGCAAGTTGGAATACTTGTTCCGTATTTCTATCTTTCCGCATTTCTGTTCCATCCGCGGGCGGAGGGATTATAAGCGACGTTTCTCTCCCGCGGGACACGGGCGGAAAACCTTTGATCTGTCGTTTCGGAGAGGAAGAGGGAAGCGAAGAGCTCGCCGTAAGCTCGTTTCGCCGCGAACGGTAATAATTTCGAGGTGGGCTAAACTTATTTCTACCGCCAGCTGATCCAACCCGCGAAATTACAGTATTTCCGGTGAATAAAAAGTGGAGTCGAGATTAAAGGGAACGGACAAACTGTGAATCGCGCGCGGGGGCGGCTGGTTATTTTCACTGTCGGAAATGTCTTGGGTGGTAACGCCTCCCCGGATTTGGAACCGGGGCGACGGCAAAGATTTACCCTTAAATTTCACCGTGATTAAACCGGTTTTGAACGGCTTTTTTTTCGTTAATCGTTCCTCCCCCTCAATTCCATTCCACTCCTTTCAGCCCTTATTTTTTAAACTTTCCGCTTCCAGAAGGAAACTCATCTCGGCTTGAAAACGAGAAATATTCTCTAAAAATCGAAAATCTCTCCTATATTATCCCACGCGTTGCTCGGATAATTTCGCAAAAAATTCCGCAAATTATTCGAGTCGCGCAATTCACAATTCCAATTTCCTTTCTTCAAACGTGATAATAATAACAATAATAATCGACGCGTATCCGTGGACAGGTTAAAGGAAGGATCGTGAAATAATAAAATCCCGCTGCATAAGCTGTTTCGACCGCGAGCAGGATGATTAGCTCGGGACGCAGATTTCGGATATATTGCGAAACGCCGAGTAAGAATACGAGAAGTAACATCTCGTCCGTAAATGCATTTACATGGAGAGCGGCACTCCACGGTTAGATATATTGCAGTTATGCTCGAGGGAGGGGAGGGGAGGGATGCGTAGCTCGACTCGAATATAAGGCACCTTGCCGGCCAACTTCTCTTCGCCGTCGAGCGTTATATATTTTCTCGCCGGTGTTTCGCGTGCCTTTCATTTCATCCTTTACTCCGTCATGATTTACGGCGTATCCGCATGAAGAGCGACGTTGTCGCATTCTACGTCTCCTCCCTTGCCTCCGCTGGCACCCCCTTGTGTGCTCCGCTCTCTTCCCTTCCCGTTTGTTCGTAATTTCCTCGTTGCCGGTTTGCCAACGGGGCGAGAAGGTTGGGCCAGGTCACGGCCTGATCGAAATACGTCGAGCGCTCCAAAAGGAGGTTATGAAAATCGCGAATCCGTTTGAATTTTTAATTTCTCGAGTCGTGTTCATTTCGTTCCCTCGCGTCTGCACGGGAAATTGCATCGGGTTTCTTTTTCTCTTCCTTCCTTCGCCGTGCTGTTTTGGAAAATTGTTATAATTAACCGCTCTATCGGGCGTTATTCTTCTTTTTAAGATCGCGACGTTAATTTAATTCGCACCCCCTTAAGCGGTGGGATAAAAATTGCCTTAAATCACTCTTTAATTTTTAACTTTTTTCCACCGTGCCCGTTGATCAAGTTTCGCCCGAGTTCAATTTAGCAACTTTATTAAGCACCGGCGTTGATCGTGGACGCGAAATTTTTACGGTATGCGGCTAGTTTTCCACCTTTATACTTCAAATTGATATACTTTTTTTTTCTTTTTTACATTTCTCTGTCCACGAGACTCGTCGTCGACAACGAGTTTTTCTCGATCGATCCTCGTTTCGTTACACGTGCCAGGAAAAATGGGAGGATCGACTCCTTTAAGAAACATTCGGAAGAGGCAATCTTGTCTCACGTTATTTACAACGAGATAAGTTTCCTCGCGCATTTCTTTCTTCTCCGTTTCGAACGAACAAGAAAAAATAAAAAGAACCAACACTTAGGGCGTTTTATACAATTCGTGACATCCGAAGTTCGTTTAAACTCGCCTCGTTATTTTCCTTTTCCTTCACTCACTTCCCCGGGAATATTTTTCTTCGCGCCGCGGTCCGTTTTATTTGCTGTCGCCCTCTTCTATTTTTTCCTCTCCTCCCCTCTTCAGTTCGGTCGATTTTCGCTCCCGCAACGTGGCCGTAAAATTTCGAAAACCCGCGTTGTCTCGCTTGTCCACCTTTCCATAGAAACACGGGAGAGTTCTCTTCTCTCCTCTCCGCGACAAGAGGTTCCTTTTTGCTAATCCCTCGGGAAGGGGTGGTTAAACCTCGCGGGATTTAATAAACGACACGTAGCAGACCAATGAAAATAGCGGGCAAAAGAAGAGGGGGATGGGCAAAGTATTTCTCCCCCTCCCCCTCCACGTAGCGGTGTGTAGCGGTGCGCGACAATTTGTCTCGTAGACCACCAAGTTTAAAGTGCCACGTGCACGACGCGCGTGAATAAAACGGGCGAAAGCTGCTACCGTTGGATAAACGGGCTACATTTCCTCTACTTTATTCGTCTATTAACGGGCCTGTATTCTGTTCGGCCGGCCGAATTCCGTCCAACTTTTTCACGTACGCGCAAAAAAGTAGAATCGTACTTCTTCTTTTATTAACCTGTTTCAAGATTTCCATTCGAAGATTCGATATATGATAGGAAAATTCCTTCTTACAAAGAAGAGAACGAATTTATTACTCTCTCTCTGTCAATTGATAATAACAATTTGCATCGCTTAATCTTGGCCGAATTCAGTCAAATTGAACATTTTCCTTTCAATCGATCACATCCTCTCCTTCTCGTACTCGATAACGCTTATCGCGGGCGGAGGACGCGCTTGGAAACGAAAAAAGAAAAAAGAAAAAGATTCCTAATTACTGTTATCCGACCGGCGCACAAGAGTAATACGTCGCAATTGCCGGCCGTTTTTGCAATTAGCGGAGCTGCGATAGCCGGGGCCCGGCGGCGTGCATAAGGACGAGCCGGTTCGTGCGGTTCGCTGCTGCTGCGCGTATCGTTTCCTCGCCCGTTCCTCCCCATCGTGAGCTGCCTCTTGTCACGATACGTGATATACAGCCGGAGATCCTCTATCTCCTCGCATTGTAATACACGCGCCGCGCCTCTTCCAGCCCTCTTCCGGTCAGAGCCTTGCACGGAGCCATTCGTATCTCACCGTAAAACTTGCGAAATTCACTCGGCGCGTATAATAAGGAGAGCGTGATGATATACTCGAGCGAATATATGGAAGGATCGTTATCTCTCTCTCTGTCTTTCGATTGAATTTAAACGGGGTTGAATATCCGCGATTTATCGGTGATTTCTCGGCGAGATAAAAGCGAGATGAAGATGCGATCGAAGGGATGAAAGTTGGAAGATTCTTTTCCTTTTTTTTTTTTTGGTGAGGTGAGAACGTGTTATCGTCGGTCGGAGTTATCACGGTTGGATGTGAAAAATTGAGACGAATCTCGACGAGGAACAAGTCGTTTCGCGTCCGCGTAACGTAGGATACATTCTGGATCCTGATTAATTACGCACTTCTCTGCATTTCGCTATGCATTAATCACAGGATCAATAGGCCGTAACGATGCGGATGATCACGTTGATGCCCGCCCCGTCTCGATTGCCAATATAATTATCATGTCTCTTTATGATACTGATTAATGGACCGTGACGCCACATCGTTTATGAATTCGAGTCCCCGAGATTTCGAGTGCGCTCTGTTATTTTACCCCGGTATTTTACATTACAGGGAAGGGAAGGGAGGGAGGGAGGGAAGAGTAATTGATCGGGCTGCCTCTCGACCGCGTGATTTCGCGCGTGTCTTCAATAAGGCACTCCCTCCCCACGCCGTTATACTTTATACAACGACAAATATTTAGCCAGGAATTTCGTGGAGTGTCGATAAATCATATTAGATAATAGATTTCCCCGAAAAAATCCACGCTCTAAAATTTCATCCCCTCCCCCCCATTGAAAACGGGCGAGCATTTCCTGAAATCCGCGTATAAATTCATTTTAAACCTCCCTTCTTCCTTTAGAAATATATTACTAGCCGAGTAAAATAACATTTTCGCGTGAAACTCTTTTTCGAAAATCGCGTTATTCCGCCTTATCGCGAAATAATTTCATGCGAGGTTGTCGCCATTTCAAATTGTCGTAGATAAAATATACGATACGGAAGCGGAGGATAGAAGGGAGGGCGGAGAAGATTCAAATTGGAATTTTGCGATTTCCGTGTATCTACACAGGTGAGAGGTGGTATCGTGCGCGCGATTAAGGCGATTAATGGATTCGCGTGTCCACGTGGACAATTCCGCCCGTCTCGTCGCCATGAAATATAGTTCTTTTTTTTTCAACTTCATATAAACGATGACACTTGCGGCCTAGATCTATGTTCCCCTCCCCCATCCTCTTAATAGACACGCGGATCGTCTTATCGCCGCCGGTTTAACGCACGGAAATTCGACGATGGCGCGGAAATGATCGGTCCGATGATCGAAATCCGAGATTACGATTTCTGGATGTAATGTGTGGATCGTGGATAGGAGTGAGTAAGTGGTATTTAATCGTTGCTACGTTCTCAGAGTTTGGGAGGCAAGTTTGCGGATCATCCGAATGGAATTCGTGTTTACGAAGTAGACCCAAGAGAAACAGCCCAAGTGAAACTCCATACAGAGTTTTCCATACAGAAATATCGCCTGTATAGAACGCAACTCCGTCGTGTAATTTTAATCCCTCGCAGGTTTGTTAGCGGCGTATGCAGTAGAGTAGTTCACCCCGAACGGGGAAAGTTTTATCAAAATCGACACCGAACACTTGTTAGGTGTTTCCTCCGTTAGCCTAAATATCATCGTCACGGTTTCACCCGGTTAACCCCCTCGGTCAAAGCGCAAACTTTCGAACCAACCCCCTGTGCATATACGTCTGTTCATCGACGTGATATATAGAGTGGCGCGATTCGATCAATCATCTCTCTCGGAGAGATTTCTGGTAGCCTGAGAATTTATATTATTCGAATAAAGCAGATCGAGTGTAAATTCACTACCCATTACACCCGATCATCATTCACCGGCCGAATCGAGAGAGGAAACGAAAAGGGGGGTCGAGAGACAGAGAGATCGCGCTCCACGCGATTCTATTACCCTTCCATCGTTTTCGTGCCGTTGACTTGAATCGATTAGATGATTATCGACAATTTCGATATTGTATATATATATATATACACACGTATCCTACAGTATTAATTCGTTATTTTATTCGTGGCTGTTAATACTTGAACGGGCCGTCTCCGATATCGAGCAGTTGGGATCATCGATGTCTCATCGTTACCATCCACGTCCGATTTCCCTCCCTGGTTGTAATTCGAACGAGTATCGGGGAGAGGGGGAGGGAGGAAGGAAGGAGGCTCTATCGAGGGTGGAGGGAGGGTCGGGTCTCTGTTTGCCTCCTAGTTCGGCGAGGTTTCAGTCGCGGCGCACTCGCATGGAAGAATCAGCCGGGTGAGCGTTGATTTCTCCGGTGGCGGCCGATGTATTTTCGATATTTTATCTCGTGGCTCGCAGGATGGTGGAGGCAAAGGACTGAGAAGGGAGGGAGGGAAGAGGGAAAGGGTGACATTGTCGACCGAGACTGCCTCCGGGGAATAAATTGGAACCGTCTTCGGTGTCGCGTCATGCCATTTATTGTCATTTGTTCGATACCAACAACCCCTGTTTGCCTTGCCGCGTCGCTCGATGCCATCCATTGTCGATTGCTTTCGAATCTCCACGCGGAATACGCCGATCGTTCCGTTTAATGGCCCCTCCCTCCCTCCCTCGCACTGGCTCCGTCTCGCCGCGGAACGGTCTCGCTTTTTCTTCTTTTTATTCTTTTCCCTCTCCCTCCCCCGATAGGACAACCGTGGACGCTTTTTAATGAATTTTTTTCCTTTATTTTATTTCACTTTTACCCCCTCCTCCTCTTCTTTGGAGTATCCGCGAACTTGTACTCCTTTTTTTCTCTTTTTCTCTCTCTCTCTCTCTCACCGAGAACGTCGATTAAATCGGTTCGCATTGGCCGAGGCCTCTTTGAAGTGGGCGCGACCATAGACGACCATCCCCTCGCCCCTCGATAGAAACGGCACAAAGAAACGATGATAACGATCTAGCTTTTGTTGGCAAGTTTTGCGGACTAAAAGAAACATGTGCCATCCCCCTCCCTTTCCCTCCTCCTCCTCCTCCTCCTCCTCCTCCTCCCTTGATTCACAGTCGCTACACCGCCGACCGCTTGTATCGCTTTAATGAAAAAGAAGAACGAGCCCGTTCTTCCTCGAATTGACGCATCGTGCCTTCGTGCCTCGTGCTGGTGGAACGAGTGGCAGAAATAGAGAAGAGAAAGATAAGGCGTAAAGAAAGAGAGAGAGAGAGAGAAATAGAGAAAATGAGAAATCGTGTCTCGCAGACAATGAAAAGGGAAGAAGATCGCGAGGCAAGAAACGTCTTTCACGGTCGTTTAATGGACGGTCGCATCGGTTCGTCTCGCAAAAAAGACGCGCGCCCTTATTTCTCCCTGCTCGATCTCTTTGGTGGAACAGCGTCTCGCCAAACTCTCTCTGTCTTTTTTTAATCGCGCAAAACCAGGTCGCCACCTCCGTATCGAAGAGTGAGTATGAATATTAAACCGGGTTTCGATGAATATCGATATCGACCATTCGCATAAACACGCGAAATGATCGGTGTTACCTCCGAAAAAGCCTCGCCAACTTATATCCGTCTGCGCACCCTCTCCATTCCTTCCCATCCATTCGACCTCTTGCACACTTTTTCGATACTTTGAACGATACTTTCAATAATCGTGAAAGACTCGACGTTCCATTAGTCCCCTTCGCACTCCTCCATTTTTAAAAATTTAATAGGGTTCTATATTCCGATATTTGTCGACCAATTTAGGAGTATGTTTATATTTATTTTTGAGTAATCTAGATTGGAATGGGAATTTCACGACGAAATTCATCTGATCCGATGAATTCTCGTCTCGTCTCGTCCTCTTGAATCGGGGAAAAATTAAGGCATCCCCGAACAGGATGGAATGGGCGGGGATTTCCATGGAGTTGGGAGGCAAAAATGAGGTGTGTCTGGTTCTCATCGACGGACAAAGCGCGTCTCATTTCGCGGCATGGATTATTATTCCCAACCGCGATTGCTTGCCTCCGTTCATGTATCCTCTCTCCAGATTCTTTCATCCTTGGAATCTGCGACGCTTTCCCCCAGTTTTTATCCCAGTTTCGCACTTTATCCTCTTCTCAGAATCCTCTCCATCCGCGTGTTTCTTCGAACTCTATAAGTTTCTTCTGGAAATTCGGACAACGCGTTGTCTCGAACGAGATCTCGCTGTGCGCGATGATTTTTATCCTCGATTAAATTCTCCTCCCTAAATACGTATTTCGTGAAATTTTCCTCGTTTTTTTTTGTCACAGAATATTTCTCTCTTTCTCGCGATATCCAAGTTTCTTCTTCCTTAATATTCTTTAATACTTGACCTTTTCGCATTTTGCTCAATACGATGTTAAATGTTAAATGTTTGCGATTTCCACGGTGAACTTCGCCCACTTCTCCAAAGTATAATTTTTGCGAGCGACGTAACAAAACGTCTTCGAGATCCATTTTAGAAAGTCGGCGCGATGTCTCGTTTTATTTACCGAGTTTGTATTCCCCTCCTGAAGTTTTCCACTCCTCCTGGTGTAGTTACCATCAAGATATGCAAAGCGGGGTAAAACTCGATACTCGCCAAAGATTTTTCTCGTTTTCTAATTTCTCCCCTGTAAACCGTGCTAACCGGCAACATTCATTCGATTCGAAAATATTCATAGCCTTTCCAACGTATGCGCATACTTTAAATCATGCTCGCGCCTTTATTCGAAATTCGTTCCTTTGTCTCGAGAACGGTGGAATCGCGAAAATATTTGTGCGCGTTCTTCTTCCGTGGAGACGGAATCGGGACAGGTCGATAGCTTAAGGGTTAAGCGTGTATATATGTATATATATACACGACAATTGCACTCTGTTGCTTCTCCCGTGTGACGAGAAGACGAGACAGATGCGGTGGGTGAGACCGAGGTCCGGTTAAACCATTGTTTCTGGGCCGCAGTTAATTTCCGTTTCCGTTTCCACTATGACTTCCGCGCATTGCACGCTCTACCCTTCAGCCTATCCTTCACCACCTTCGATTGTTATTGATGTCGCTCCTCGACAAGGGATCAAAGAGATGTTTGATGCGTTACTCGATCGGATCGATGAGTTTGGATAGCTCGTTGTCGCCCACTTTGTACCAAGTGCTCCATTTTCCCCTTTGTGCATAAGTATATATATATATATATATATATGCGTGTCGTTTCATCCTATATTTCGTCCTTATCGATGAGGATAATTTTTTTGAAATAATCTCTCCACTTCATAAGTGAAGCAACGACGAGTGAAAGTAGTTTGCACATAGTTTTGATAACTGTGAAACAAATATCTGTTCTATTTTAAAGGACGCTAATCGAGAAATATATTAAAATATTGTCCCTTCCCGATTGCTATTACGCAGCCCATTAAATCGGCAGAAATTATTACCCGTTCATATCGCATTTACGAACCACTTAGCGAGGCTAGTCGATTCGAGCAATCCGCTTTATCCAGTCGCGCCGTTCATCATCCGCGAGCGAGTCTTCGTATATTTTTCATTTACCCGTGATTTGATTTCTCTTTTCTTTCCATCTTCGGAGGAGGATGGAATACGCCCATCCTTTCCAAGTGGTAAATCGTCGATTAATTTATTAATCGGAGCGGAACGGGATCTCGCTCTACGTTTCTGAACCGAGGAGGAGGAGCTTCGACCAGGAGATTACCAAGTACGATTGCTCGACGTCGGCGTCGTGAAATATTTACGAAAGGCACGGCCCATTAAACGGGCGAAACGGTTTGACGCTTTTCCTATTTTTCCCATTTTATATATATTTTTCTCCTCTATGTTGAGTTATCGTTCGAGAAGCGAATCACGACCACGTCTAGGATTAAGCCTTCCTTTTACACGCGCCAAAGCTTGGATTAAGGAGACGATACCAGGCCTCTTCATCACGCTCTATTCTCTCCCACGGTATTCTGGCCCACCTCTTTCGTGTATCTTGGAACAGCGCCGGTGTTGTTTCTCGATCATTATCCCGGGTGTACAGCTACCTCGAATGATAACTTTCTAATGGATGGAGGAGGGGAGATAGTTTAAGAGAATGAAACGAAAATTCGCATCCAAAGAAAGTAAAAAAAGGAATATTTTTTTAAAAGTAGGGTTTTATTGGAACGATAGGGGGAAGAAATTGCGATAGATCCCTTTAGGCATTGTCGATGCAAAAGAGCGCGTGGGTCGCATCGTTGGATCTCCTTGGGCGATCTGACCCTCGTTTATTCGTCAGAGAGATCGAGAAACGGTCCTCTGATTTGTGCAAACGAATGCAAGTAGCATCAGCAGCAGCAGCAACCCACCGTTGCGACCAGCTGTGACGGAGAGTGAAAATTGCTGTCCCGGGGGCGGCAGTCGTCTCGCGTCCTTTTTCCCTCCTGCCCTTTGATGTCTTTGTCCCACGCTTTCCCTTCTTCCCTAACCTTTCCACTCCTCTCTCTCTCTCTCTCTCTCTCCCTCGTTTCGCTTTATTCGTCGACGAGCATCCTCTTTTCGCAAGTTACGGGACATGGGGGGGGAAGAGGCGAAACGGAAGGAGCCCGATGATGTTTATGAATGAGCGGTCTTGCGACTGTGCACCGTCCAATTGACTGCCGAAAGTGGTCCACGGATTCGAAGGCTACTTCCTCTCTCTCTCTCTCTTTCCAATCTCGTCTCTAAAATAGCGTTCGACTGGATTTCCAGGGGGATACCCTGGCTTGTTTGCTTTTTCTGGATGAAATATCCTCGACCGGGTAACCGTTTAATCTTCCAAGAAATCGTAGAAACGAATCGTAGCTTGATTCGAATCATCCTCATCTATAAACCGACAATTTTCTTCTCTTAATTAATTCTTTCGTAGTAGAAAACATTATTTCTCACAATTCCTGCCCACCTTTATCATTTTGTGCGCGAAAATTCGAAGGTGGGATTAATTGGGAAACGGATTTCCCAAGAAACAAAACTGAGTCTATTATCGAGCTCGCGTTTTACCAGGAATTACTCTCGTCGCCGAGGACTCCTCTCCGAGTATACAATTAATAATGCACGCGTAAACAGTGTCGATAGACGTCCGACGTTTCTCTCTCTCTCTCCCTCTCTCCGTGCACTGTCTCTGGAATATTATGCAGCCGCCAGCGCACCACGGGATGATAGATATACATCCGAGTGTTGCGCAGGAACACGGGGGCGCTGGTATATACTTATAGACGCGCGAGCACCCCGAGCCTATACATATATAGACGCGTGCGGTCCCTGTTCCCTGCAGAATCTGTACAACGAGCACACAATGGTATTGTGTACGGACCACTATGAGTTATTACCCCTCCGCTCTCTCTCTCTCCCTTCCTCCTCCACCCCCTACGTCCTTTCTCGTCCGAGCTCCAGACATAATTCAACACTCTGCACAACGCGGCCCTTCACCTTTTTACCCTCGCCGTCCGATAGTGTTTCATTACATCCCCTTTTATCCGCTGCCGGGCTACTCGCGTGTCGCGCTCCAAACGAGTCTCTCCTTCTCTCTTCTATCGAAAGTTCGCCAATTTCTGGAAAGAGAGGGAGAGGGAGAAATTTTAGAGATAGCTTTGAGCGACTTGAGGGGTATATTAATTTTCGTTGGAGATTTTCACGATCCTTGATCAAGGAGGGAGTTGAAGGAAGTTTAAGAAAGAAGGGAGAGGGGAGATTGTTATATTTAATCCGTAAACTGTACAGTTTTCGAGGCTTGGCATTGTTCGATTGAAATTCAGAGAATTCTGTCCTGTCTTCGTTCCGTGTCTAATTTCTATTTGCCCGACGAAACGGTTATCGTTGAAGCCTTTCGTTTATAAATTACTCCAACGATCGCCGGGACGGTATATACGTTGTAGTAGCTGCAAACTGTAGAGCGTCTTTTCTGATTTATATCCTCCTACTCCTCCTGCTTCTAGGAGAAAGCAAACAATCAACGAGCTACTTGACGAGCTCATCGCGCTCCACGACGAAATCGGACGTAAGTATCGACGTCGCTTCGCGAGTTTGCTCTTTCCGTACGGAGCTCCGTAAATATTGTTCGACATTTTCGCTTCGAGGGAGCGTTTCGCGTGCCAAACCGACCAAAAAGTGGCCTGGTTTCCATAATAGCCGAGCTCCTCCTTCCTTCCTTCTTTCCTTCCTTCCTCCCTTTCCCTGCTTTGCTTTCTCTCCAATTTTTTTACGTTTCTCTCTAATCGTTCGTAAGCCAGGCTCACGAGACGTATATTCGATCCACGAGGAACAATCCGCTTCGAAAAAGATTTCAATCTTCAATCTCCTTTCCTCCTTCGAGACTCTTGGGGAGGAAAGAATGTCTAACTGAAATTTCAATTTTGTTACAACGCAGATATCGCGATCCACGTACGTCCACGTTTTTCACGTCACTCGATACGCCGCGTGGAATACGATAAGCCCCTGAATCCTCCTCCCCCTCCCCCTAATTACAACCACCGATAGGCCAACCCCTATTCGGTCAACAAAACAATGCGCATCGTGCGTATTTTGTGCGCGATCACGCAATCCCAATTACAAAGGTGATCCGGATTAACAACCGATACCTCGGTCGCGGGTATATACGTGTACTAGCTGGGTGGGGGAGGTGGGGGAGGGATGCGTCGAAAATCGATCGATGTCTTTCCCCTACTTCCGTTTTAATGGGGTACGTAGAGCGAAGTTGGAGTACGTGCTTCGCGGTACGCTCGCCTCCGTTTCAAAGGATCTGTTTTCGCGTAACCGATATCTCTTTTTCAACTCGAACTTTTACGCGGTGCCTTATTGGGCCTATGCCTATAAAGGTAAAACCTTTTACCAGTTATTCTTCGAGCAAATAAAATTCGGAACCCCCATACACGCGAAAAGGATTGTTTGCCGGTAAATTTTTAAAACACGTGTAATCTTAAAGTCGATCTTCTTCTTCGTGATCACGATGTTACTAATTCGTTTGCGGAAGAAAAAGGAAAGGATAAAGAGAAGAGAACAAGTATTCGATGAATATTTTTTTTTAGAGAAATCATGGAGGGAAAATGGAGGTATCTTTGAAATCCAATAATAACGAATGATCCTGGATTTCGAGTAGTTAATTGGGGATCGGAGAAGGATTAAAATTGCTCGCAAAATCTGTCAAAAGTGGATTTACAATAGAGATTCGTCTTTTAACAACCGGTTCCATTTGTGCTTCGTTCGAGGTCGGAATAACAATGATTATAATAAGTTCGTTCGACGTTCCATAGATTGAAAAAGTATAGTTACTATTAATATTTAATCGAGAGGATTATAATAATAAATTCTACTCTTCTCGTTTATTTTTCTTCACGCGCAGAGTCGTGTTCCTATTTTTTTCTCTGGTAATTTCTGGTGAAATACGGGAGATGAACCGGAGGGGAGGGGAGGAGGGGCCAGACACCCGTTGCACCGTTCCACACGTGTGTCCTCTTCCTGTTACCTGACCGGCGGCGATCGATCGAGTTATGCCGTGTGTATGTGCCGTCCAGTTATGCCGCGCGCAAAACGTTGGCGCGAGATTGATCGGGGCGGGAAAATTGCACGTTTTAGAGTATTCTGGCTTTTCCACCCTGGCGTTTCCTGTGTTTAGCGAGCTTCCTGCGATTCCTGTTCGGATGCTGCGCGCTCGTTTCACCCCCGCGCGAATCACGCAAACCCGTCCCGGTTAATCGTGCACGCCCCATTGTTCCAACTGCGCTTTGCGTTCTCATCCCCCTTTCAACCCCCTCCTCGGACGTCAAAACGATGTGATTCCCGTTCCGATCTCGATCAAATTGCGATTTCTACGATTTCCACGTAGAATCGAAAATCTTATGCAATTTAAGTGCGCGTAAATCTTTGAATTTTTCAAACTTTCGAATGTTCATTAATTTTTCTCGTTTGGGGATAGAAGAGGAAAATTGTATCTTGGTATGAATATCTTCATAGTTGTGTCGCTTGTACGTCTTACGATTATCTTCTACTATTCTCTCTCACGAATCACGAATGGAGAATTTCATTCCCTTTACGATACGGAATTAACGAGGAGCCTTTGGTGCAGCTTCGTTTACGAGGCCGTAAGAGCTATCTGGCCAAATTTTGACCATATTTATATAGAGAATTCGTTCTCAAGAAGAAGAAGAATGTCGAGGAGAGGCGAGCGTTCGATTGATCGCGTTTCGAGCCGAGCTTTTGTCATGCAACCGCACTCTGCGAAACGCGTGGCGAACCGTTTAACGCGAGATACGTGTATTATATATATGGAACGTGGAATGGAGTATTTATTTGGAAACGCAAGTTCCAAAGATTCGAGTCTTTATTGTACGAGGAACATACGAGTTGAAGTATAACTAGAAATTGATAAGATTGATGTATGGAGTGGGTGAGAAATTGTCTCCTTTCCTTTCGAACCGAATCTTTTCACCAAAAGATTGGAAAGGAGATACTTTTTCGAATGCAATGTTCAAATTAGATCCAAGGAAGAGGAATCATAGAAGATAGGAAAAAATTGGGTGAAAGGAATACGAGAAAGGAAGAGACAAAAGTTTGGGAGCAAATACGAGGGATTAAAGGGGAGGAACGTTAAACTCGTTCGACGTAAATAAACGAGGAGAAGGGGAGAAGGGGGTGTCGGAAGCGGATTACACCTGGTGAACGGACGCGAAATGGGACGTTAAATTTTCCGCAACGTGTCCAGATATATACGTTTAATTTGGCGAAACAATGGCCGTTGCTCAAGATTATGAATCCAGTGGTCCGCGCATCGGGGGAGGGAAAAGAATATTTTGTGTGTCAGGGCCCGGGGCGATTGTAAAGCGATACGCCACGCTCCGTTTGTAGTGGCTTTCCATTGTTGCTCGTGTTCCGGTATTGTTCAGATGGATAGCGGCGGAGTACGGCGCGGAGAATGAAACAGGAAGAGATTGGGTGGAAGAGAAGAGGAGAAGAAGAAAAGAAGCACAGAGCTCAGCATCGAATACTACTTTAAGCCAACTTTACGTTATTCCTTCTCCGGGTTATATATCGATTTTTATCGTCGCAACAGGAATATTGCTGCTGCTCTAATTAAACGAGATCCTCCTCCTCCTCCTCCTCCTCCTCCTCCTCCGTTGATAGATTCTTCGTTATTCTCTTTGTTCTCGTCGTATAACCTTGTTTCTTTCTTGAATTGTTGCTCGAAAAGAGAAATTTATCCTTTATCCTTGGTGCAAAAGTTTTATGGATTCAAAGCGTTTCGAAATTAAACGTTCCACTTCGATTTTCGTTATCCGTTTTACACTCGAAGGCGCGAAGGATAAGAAATGACGAATCGAAATATTTTAGAATTTATTTCGGATAATTGGCTAGGAGTTTCGCTTGATGATCACGGATTAATTACCTACGTTCTCTATGCGATTTTCTTTTTGTAACCACGCGAGAAGAAGCAGCGATGGATCCCTTGGATGTCGCGTTACGACAATCCGCGCCATCGCTCTCCTCCATTTGAACTTTACGATTGCTTCTCGTACTCCGGATGAATTTTAATGACCGGCGACCACTCTAATTCGAACGGCACGACGGGTCACGGGTCGTCGAGCGGAATGGCAACTTGACCTCCGACCCGTTAAAAGTGAAAAAGAGGAGAAATATTTCTTCGTCTTCTACTCCTCCTTCTTATCTCGGCCAATGAATCGAGCGTGGATAATTTTATAGCTGTGGATGCAGATAGGCGATGACGAGCTTGGTTGTAAATTTTCCAAGCCTCGCGTCCAATTTATATACATATATCTCTATCAAATCTTCTTAATTATTCCAACAATTACATATCGAGATATTTCACAGCAAAACGATCTTTGTAATTGCTTTCCAAACATCGACGAAGAAATTCACAAGAATATTTCATTAAGCAAAATTAACGAAAATCGTTGTTGATAATTCGACTTTCCAATGCCAACTCTCGCCCTTTCGCTCGAATTATATACACGAACGAGCAGAACACCTAACCGGAAACCTAGTCACGGAGTGTCAGCTGCAATCGTTAAGACGTTCTCCGAGGCAGAAACTCGTTGCTTTTGCCCAACCCAGTTTCCAACAATCGCAAGCTTCTCCTCCTCTTCCGTTTACGTGTGTTTCCATCACGCGTGTGCGTATCTTATCAGCGCGCCGATACTTTTTCTCCTCGCGTAAGGATCGTCCTGCGATGTCTCCCGCGAGGGTTATCTCCAACGCATTGTATTATCCCTCCTCTGTCGAAAGAGGGCGAGGGATGGAAAAGAGATGCGAAGATAGGACGTGTGACATGTGGAATGGAAGGATAAAAAGTTGGTACGCGGTTGATCGACTCGGTCTGCGCGAGACAACGGAGGAGAGGGATAGCATCATTCGAACGAGGGTGGTTAAGCCTCGAGGAGGAAGCAGCGCTGACCGTACGTTAAAACTCCCTGGAGTTTAGTCGAGGCCGCCACCCTCGCCATTTCCAAGTCTCCAACGTCTTCCCTTTTTCTCTTTCTCTCTTTCTCTCCGACCGGATTCGAAAGTCGAGGCATCGCCGTGGCAAAAGTTACACCATTACGTGATAGGGCGAAGGTAAAGCACGAAGGAAGAGAAAGACGGGGTTGGAAAAGCGGAAAGACCCCGGTCGCTCCCTTTTCCCAACTCTCTTTCCCCGGCATCCCAATTCTTTAGGGGTAACTCTCTCTCTCTTTCTCTCTCCGTCCCTCTCCCAGACATTCTTGCCCCGCCATTTCTCGACAGTCGGTGGCGTTTCGTTGATTTTTCGGATTCCACGTCTATCCGACCAACAATCGTTGTTCCGCAACATGGTGGAGATACAGCTATCATAATCGTTTTCTTACCTTATCTCCCTATATACCTCTACACCCTTTACACCCTCGATGATAAAACGATACTCACTTGCCCCTTATCCCTCCCCAGTTTCGATTCCTCCGGTTATTCTTCCGCCGAACGAGGAATCTCGTTCCGGCTGGAGAACATCGTAGATCCCCCGTGCGAGATATCTTGGCGAAGAAAGTCGTAAAATAAAAAATTCATTTCGAGGTGGCGATGCGTAACGTCGGCCATCCGTCTCTCTTTATTTTTACGTATGGAAAAATTTCATCGTCCGTTTCCAAGTATAAAGCCTCCGCTCCGCGCGAATTTATCGCGTACCCGTTTCTCCAATTTTCACCCCAACGCCTTTCTTTCCCCTTTTTTTTTCCCCTCTCCCCCGCGAAACGAAATTAACACCCCCACCCGCATCTTATTTACTCGAACGTTTCTCGATTTCTCCCGAATATTCATCCCTCCGTCGTTAGTTTTAGCAGCAACCAGATATCAGGGATACATTATTTAATAACAGGCGAGATAACGGGACAATGAGGGAGCGGCGTTGGTCGAAGGATCCATTGGAGGAGAAAACTATTTCCCGAATAGGGAGTCGATGAGACCGATCCCTTAGCGCCAACTTATGGATATCTAATACAAGTTCTTACGAGTTTCGAAAGCAGTTGTATATACGCCACTAGGTGTATGTGTGTGTGTGTGTATGCGCGCCAAAGGGTGGAAAAGGGTGGGTGCAGGATGCGGTAGGAAGGCACAATGAAGCATGGAACGGGGTGCCGCTTTAATGGCGAGAAGTCGTCGAATTCCATGGTAGACCGGCACCGAGACTCTTCTCTTGGAAGCATTTCGAGGGAGTTGGCCACCCCTCTCTCTCTTTCCTCCCTCGAGGAGAAGGTTGAAAGTCCGCGAAAGGATCTCTCTTTGTCGAATATTCGTCCGGGTTGGAGGACGATAGTCCTCCTGGCAAATTGGTTTCCCTAACCTAATACCGCCGTCCGAGTATATAGAGTATTTTATGGCCACTGAAATGTAACTATTCTCGGCCCCTCTTTTCTTCCACGCTTTTCACGCGAAGATTTACGCGCGGCGGCCGCCCCTTCTTCCGACCGTCCATTTAAATTTCTTCGCGACACGTACGCGGCACACCGATGGCCTCCTGGTCAATATTTGAAAAACAGTGGCGTAGTGATGTATCGATAAATTGGGAGGAAGAGGGAGGGAGAGAAAAAAGCAAGGCCAAGATATTTGCATGTTATTATCCGGATTTTGCTCCGGATGATGAAACTCATAATGAAATTCCAACGACGTATAAGTTTGCTGGATATTTTTAAAAGATCCGTCCAGGTAATAATGGAAGAAAGATATCCAAGAAATGTTTTAATCGATCGTTGTCCAAATCGAATGAACGATATATATATATAATTCTCATCTACAATCTAGAATAAGATATCTTTGTCATATAAAGAATATATATATTTGTCAGAAGAAAGTGATATATAAGATTGATTTGTAATATGTATATATCAATCAATTTGTAACTGGCGAACCGTCGAAAATTCATCGGATCGATTGAATCTACTATCGATTCGTGAGGAGGAGAGAGAGACGATATATAGGAGAATCTCGAGCGTCCATGCTGTGCCTCGAACAAAATCCCTCCTCCTCCACCTCCCTTCTTCCCAGACTGTGCGACTTACTTCTTCGTAAGTCGGGTGTGGATCCCGAAAAAAAGAGCGAAGTTGGACGGATTCTCGGGTTCGGCCTCGATAAAGAAAATATTTCCGAAGGATTTGAATCGACTTTAATGCAGAATCGTGGTAATCTTACGCCAAGCCCCACAGCCTTGTACTCGTCCTTCTCTTCGACTCGATGCCAGCCAAGCTACGAAAGTGAGAGAGAGAGAGGAAGAGGAAGGATGAGATATCTCCCTCGGCATCCTCCCTTCTTTCACCAATGGGCAATGGATGGAGAAGTTGGTGCCAAGAAAACCACGGGGCCGAGTAACGAAAGGGAGAAGAAGGAAGGGATCGGGGTCGAGCATTGTGTATCCGCGACCCTGTTCGGCAATTAGCGGACCCATTCAGATCTCCCCCCTCTCCCCCCTTGATTTCGAGGATGGAACGAAAGGGGAGCTGGTTGGCGAAATTTAAAACACGCGTGTCGAATATATCCGCCAAGAATGATAACCCGATCCTTTTACTGCTATAGGAGAGTACAATGGATGAGATAATTGGAAAAGAAAATAAAATGATCTTCATAATGATTCCTTCGAAATGAGGCGAGGAGGTCGAAGCTGGACTTCTTTAATTATGCTTAATTTATCGACTTCTTCAAAGATTCGTTCGTTCGTTCTTCTTCTTCATTCACTTTCGATGCCCACGCGAGACGTGGGCTACTCGAAGAGGGAAGGGAAACGTTAACCCCTCCCCTCGTGATGAATTTGTCTCGACAGGCGTTAAACATTTTAACGCGTGAAAAGGGATTTCTCTTTGATCGGACATGCGTGGAAGGATATCGGCGAAGCGTGTGGATATCGATATGTTGTGGAGTGGATGGTACTCGAATTCTACATGACACCGAATATTTTTCGAATCGATCACTCCTCGTGCCAATCGTTCCATGCACCTTCAACCTCCCTCCTCTCCCCTCCCCTCCCCTCTACCCTTGTATATCCGCGCAACCGTATCCGCCCGTTTTATCTTTCTTTCTCGTTACACGTTTTATTTTCTTTCTTCCCTTTCCTTTCTTCTTTTTTTCTCTTTTTTTTGCCCGATATACCTCTTTGTTACTGGCAGGGTTGAATGGTTTGGAAATAGAGAAAGAGAGGGGAGAGAGAGAGAGAAAGGTGAACACAACGAGCGGAACGTGTTTCAACGCCAGGGAAGAATGATAGACCGTTGAAAGGGGTCCAAGTTATTCTCCGGGTAACCGTTTAGTATCGATGAACGGGCGGGCCGACAAGTTGCAATAGGAAACTGAACGTGAAACAGCCGGCGGTAACCAACGGAGGGCGGGAAAAACGAAATTCCAACTGTTGGGCAAAGTACTACAATTAGTCAGTGTTGACGTGGCCCGTAATGGCTACCGATGTCGAGCTTGTTCATACTCGTATTTCATAACCCCCTCCAGCCCTTAGACGTCGCCCGTGCGAGGGTTGCGCGCGTCCTCGTCGACCGGCGGGTTCGCCGATGGTTCGAGGGTGGTTGAGTTCGTTTCACGACTGAGCACAGCGTGTCTCGTTAGGAACTTGAGATCCCCACCCCTCCGCGCTACAACCTATTCTCCACCGAGGCCCTCGTGCCTCGTCTAAGGGTCTTCTCCCAGAGTTTACCGAGGATTGGGGTAACTTTCGGCTGTGACAGCTACCTTCTCGCCCCCTCCCTCTCTCTCTTCATCCCTCTTCTTCTCGTATTTTCTCGCCAATTCTTCCTCTTCGTTCGACAATTTATCCATCTTTGCCGTACCCGGTCAAATAAATGTAATTATCGCGCAGACTGACCTCGAAACTAAATGAAAAAACTTGATCTTTCTCTCTCTTCGTTTCCATTCTTTCGTTCCTTCTCGCGTCCCGAATCCTCTATCTCCGCCATTTGCATACGAATGCCTCGACAACCTCTCGCGAAATCGAGAGAAATGGGATTAATCGTGCGAGTAATCGTCTCTCAGGATTCTTTTCCTTGCGAATTATCCAAACAACGCAGAATTTCGATCATCCAAGCAAAAATTCCTCCTCCGCAATAAAAAAGTCGGAAACCACGAATCTTGTTGATATCGAAGTAACAATCTCGTTGGGGATGGCGATTTCCTGTTTTCGAAATTCCCGATAGGCCTCGGTCGGTGGTCGCCGTGGCGAGGCGAGGCGAGGTGAAAATCGGACGGACGGCAACGCTCGGCTCTCCTCCCGATGGCTTCGGATCGTGGAGTAGCGGCTGACAAACGCGGAACCCCGGTGTCTGACCTCGACGAGCGGGCAAACCATGGTTACCACCCCTAACAGAGCTGACGGATGCTGGAATACCCGGCGTAATTGATGATGGTTGACGGCAACTGTTGCAGAGCCGACTCGTGTCTCGAGAGATCAGGATAGAGCCGGTGAAGCTTACCGTCAAAGCGGTATCCCATCCCATCGTCCATGCCTCCTCGAACTTCTCTCGAATTCGGTGTCTTCTCCACCGAATCTTGCTCCGAACGCATCTTACAACGCGTCTCGATCCGCAATGGCAAATTTATAAATCACCCAGCCGCTTCTCTTTCCGTTAATTTTGCTTTCGATCTATAATTGTCCATCTCGAAATTAATTTATTATCTCGAAAAAAGACGCGAGAAATAATCCCTGAGAAATAAAACGGAGAGCAAACTCGCTCGAAAACGTAACTCCCGAGAGATTCGCCGAGACAGCCAACCCGTTTTCGAGAGGTTGTTGCTTAAATTCGTACGAATTGTAAACGTCTTCATCCATCATCATCCGTTTCACACGAAGAATACATCCGTACACGTCTCTCTTTGCCGCGCTTTCTACATCCGAATCCGAGAATAGGGAGGGGGAATTATCACCGCGACACGGCCGATATTAATTCCATTACGAAGGGAACGAAGACGGATACCCGCGATTAACACTCGGCAGAACGAATTCTCCATTGATAGATAAGATAATTGGAGGGAAGGGAACGCGCGTGTGAGACGTGGTAGCAATTAATACCGAAGGAGCGCGTGTATTCGTTCGAAACTTAGAGAATCTAATTTGCCTTGGGGAAGTTGCGCAACGGTGTATCTGATTTTGGCATAAGATTGCTTACCGGACTCTCCGAACGAATTCGTACGAACTCCCCGAGCGAGTCGTTAATCTAAGTTTCTCATTAACAAATCGAGCCTCTCGTCGTTTCTTCCTTCCTTCCTTCCTTCCTTTCTGGAACGTGGAAGGGAGAGAGAGAGAGAGAGGGATAGGCGGTTGAACAAACGGACGTTTTATCAGAAAAAAACGGCTGGAAACGAGCAGTTCGATGAAGTAACGAGGGTTGAGACAGGCTGGACTCCTCGTCTCTGAGAAAGTTTCGTTGGCCCGTTTCCAGTCACTTTTTCGAGGCCGCGTTCCTCCCCCCCAATGTGTAAAGGCAACGCCAATATTTTTCGTTTCCACGGGAACAACTAATCCGTTCTGTTGTTCATTAATGGGGAAAATCCTTCACGTGCTTCCTCCAGACGGTTCATCCTTTTATTGGCCGGCCTCCAACGCGTTTCCGCCACTTACCACCGTCTTACTCCGTCTTTATTCCTCGCTCTAGTTATTTCCTCGCCCCCCAGAGAATTTTATCCTTTTATTTCCTCCGATCGGAAATGAATTTTTAGAAATTACTCTTTGCAGAGTTTCGCGTTCTTTTTTTTTTCTCTTCTTTCGATCGAGACGAATTTTGCTCATCCTTGTGTCTTTGGCAGTGAATAATTTTTACAAATTATTTTATCCACGAATTTTCTCTCCCGACCCTCTCCACCGAACGAATTTTTAGAAATTATTTTAGAAATGCGCAAAGGGAAAGCATAATCGTGACAAATATTTCTCTATCTCCATCGAGTGGAAAATAAAAAAAAAAAAGAATAACTTCACAGCGGCTTCTCGCCGCGCGACAGCTCGTCACAGTTTCCCATTACACGATTCGTGAATCTTTCATTAGAAAGGAAAAGTTGGTCGCGCTTCGAAGCTTTTACCCTTTTATTCGCTTCGAGCCTCCGGGAGGACGATACTACTACTGCTCGGTTTCGCCGAGCAGTATTTTAAATTTACTCCCGCGTAGGATAGTGTGCGCTACTCTCTGCAGAGCACATCTCTTTCTCTTTCTCTGTGTCGCAGCATCGATAGAAGGCACGCCGCGTTCTCTCAGCGCCGCTTGTTCGCAATAGTTGCGCGGTGATATTGGATTCGGTGAGAAAGAGAGAGGCCGTTTCGAGGTTTCGGCTTTATGAGAGTCAACGGCCCATTGATAGCGACGCGCCGTTGTCATCGTCCTCCCCCCTCCGCTCGACGAATCCCCTCAACTTCGCCCAACTTTTGCGACCAGACTGCGATGATATCTATTATTTTGTCCAAAGGGGAGGGGATTGGTCGAATGTTACCAGGAAAACGGGAGATCCCTGCACGTTTCCGGTCCGAAGGTGGAAGAGACGAATTCTTCTCTTTCTTTTTTTTCACTTTATCTTTTCTCATTCACTTCCATTCCTTCTTTTTTCGTATTCCTGTTTCCTTGGATGCGCGAGGGTTGGCGAATTAAAACTTTTTACCAAGAAGAACAAACGGGCGAGTAGATAGGGCTGCGTGTAATTCCTCGCGAAAGGTAATAAAAGGATAGGGCGAAACAGGGGAAGGATCGAAGGGATCTTGGAGGAAAAAGGGAAGGAGATGTTGCCTCGCCACGCAAATTCCCCGATAACTTTAACACTTACCCTTCATCTCATTCTCTAACGTGTTACGCGTCTGCCTGGACCCATTTTATTACACCACTCGCGAAGAATTCGAGGATTAGGCGTTTGAGAAGAGAAGAGAAATCGAACGGAACATTTCTAAATTTTCTCCGTCTTTTCTTTTTTTATTTTCATAAAACGTACGGTAGATAACAAAGCACAAGAGGTATCGCAGAAAAACAAGGTTCCCTCGTGTTCGCTCGATGCGAAATATTCAAAGAGCGTAATAGCACGTGATAAACTAAACTCGCGTAGCGATTCGCCGCACCTCCGATTTATTATTTCGAAATTTCGTACATCGTACGATATATAATATCTCGTAGCGCAAGGATCAAAGAACGGGGCAATGTATTCACTTGCCTGGCCGTACACGTACGCGTTTGTGTGTATGGCCCCGTAGTTTCGCTCCCTCGAATAATTATGATATCGTGGAAGAGATATTGCCACGGTGTATGCCGTGGTATTCGTAGCGGGGAACAGGAAGGGGCGTAGCGGACGAAGTAGTAGATAAACCAACTTATTCGTAGCCAGACGTTGTAACGTGGCCGCTTTAAGAACACGTTCCCCGCGCTCTCCCTTCTAAATTTTTTTTCAAATTGCCGCGATTTTAACGCCGATTCGAATTTACGCGCGTGCATCTGCCGCGTTTCTTTCTTTCTTGAAACTCCTTTTCAAAGATCCGAAAAGGGAGAGAAATTTTCAATCAACGAGACGGATAGTAAAGTTCCGTTGATCTCTCTCTCTTTCTCTCTATCTCTCTATCTCTCTCTCTGTTCGTAGCTTCTTTGGTGTGTTGAATGATAAATTGGTCTGGTCAGTCCCTTGATGTTAGCTGAATTAGTAATACAATTTGTGACACTCGGGTTACCGCGCGGTCGCCGAGGTTTCCTTAAGTCCTATTCACATCGCAACTACGAAACTGGAATCCCTGGTAAAATTTTCAGAAGACTCAGAATTTCGCGTGGTAAATCCTTCTTCGTCGAACGAACGTCTATTGATATTAAGCCAATTTAATCTCCTTTATTAAAACGTTCTCGTGACGGATGCTTTCTCCATCCTTTGGAATATCATTTTCGAACGAATCTCGATAACCTTTTGCCCGGTCAATCGGACGATTTTTATCCGCGGACGAGGAATATAGAATTAAATCTATTTTCACGTGTATATGTATCTCTTTTCATCCCCTTCCTCGTTCATTTCTAATCCCAAATCGTAAAGATCAAGAATCTAATCAAATTTAATCAAATTCGATTTCGTTAACGAACGAATTTTAATATCGAATTTCCAATTTTCCAAATTTTTTCCTCCAAAAATTTAGTCAGCTCGAGCGTGAGGGACGCGATAACGATAACGACGGGACGTAGTTAAAACGCGTGTCTGGAAATCGAAACGGTCCCGTAACGCCTCCTCTCTCTCTCCTAAATGTGAACTCGGCTTAAGCCGTTGCGTGAGACTGAATCCTGCCGCGAACTTCGCCACGTTAATTGTCTCGGAAGCCGAGGATATCGTAACTTCATGATTCTCTTGGTCGTTCGTTCGCGCTTCCGGTTGTTCAGTTATTCACGCGTCCCTGCTTCCCTCCCTTCCCTTAGCTTCGTTCCCCGTTTTCCCAATTAGCCAAGCTCGTAAGAGAAATCGTAAGAGAAATCGAGCTCCTTCTTCTTCTTCCTCTTCTTTTTCTTCTTCTTCCTTTCCGTGACTCGGAAGTCAGCTCGATAGACTTGGTCACGAGGATTAGTTCTCTCTCTCTCTTTCTCTCTAACAGCGACTGGACGTTTTTCCCCCCTCGTTCCGGCTCATTCGTTCGATCAAGGTGAGGGGGAGGAGAAGGAAGCTATATCGATCGATTTAATTGTATTAGAAGAAGAAACTGCAGACGAGCGAGCCCGAGGTACACGATTCGAAACCGAAGCTTGGAGCAATGGATCCTATCGAGTCTCATCTTTCTCCCATTATTCGATTATTTCCACGATTCTCGCCGATCCCTTCTTCCTTTCTCCCCCTCCCTCCTGTCCCGTCGTTTAATAGTTTCCTTACTTTTCCAATTAACCGTAATGATCGTGCCGTTTCGTTATCGTAATTCGAATTTGCGCGGAAGATGAGACGACGATCGGTATCTCGATCATGATGATCGAGGATAAAAGGAGAAAAAAAGAGAGAGAAAGAGACATCGATCAATATTCCCGCGGCAACTCTCGAATATTATAATCTCTATGGGCGCCATAAGCGCCCGATAACGGGGACGAGTAGTCTCTCCCTCGACCAAGCGAATCGAATCGAATCGGTCTTTATCGAGCGAAATTTTCCGCCACGGATTCCAAACAATTCCACCCCGCACGCGTGAAAATCCAATTCTCTCTCTCTCTCTTTCGGAAGAGGTTCGAATGTTTCCGGAAGTTGGACGGCAGAAGAAGGGAGCCTCGGTTTCGAGTGGTTTCGACAGACTCGAGTATCACGATGACATTATCTTCCGTGTCACGATAAATTCCTCCCCTCGCGTGCACGCACGTTTTTTCCTTTTATCTTCCCTCCTTTCCATCCGTTTTCTCGCTCGCTTCTCATTCTTCCATTAGCTATTCCCTCCGTCTTATTCCTTATTTCTCGATCCGATCTCTCTCAGTTTTGGTTCTTCTGCCAGATCCTTTTTTGGATCGAAGAGGAATAGTCGAAATATCCAACGGGAGGGAAATAATTAACGGTGATTTTAAATTTGAAGATGATGCGTGTCTCTCAACGTAACGAAATGAAATTACATCGATCAAACATCTCCTGCCCTGCCTCGTCCAGAAGTTTCGCGGCGCGAAAATTTCCACCATTTACGTAGGGATCGCGGTTATTATTTATCTGCGGGGAAACTTAGGGGTTGAAAGTTAACCGCTGCGGTGGCCGCTCGCACATGGCCACGGTCGGAAAAGCAAGAGTGGAGTGGCGATATGATAAACGATATCGCGCCGACTTCTCTCGTACGAGTGACTTTGCCAATGTGTGTCTGCCACGCCCCTGGCATTAATCCTTATTAACCGATAGCAGAATGCTATTCCTGAAACGGGAATTTCCTGGGAAATAGCGGCGGGATAATTACACCGTTGCATCCCTGTTAATTATCGGCCCATCGAGTCACAGCTCCCCCGATTGATTCTCGCGTCTTGTCGAAATCTTCTTCGAGATTTCTTTCCTTGAGAACTTCTCTCGATAATCGTGGATTTTGGAAAGTAATATTGGGTTGGCAACTAAGTAATTGCGGATTTTTTTTCGAAAATTAAAGACAATTTTTTCATGGAAGTAAATAACTTTATTCCGTAATGTGCCCATTTTGATCAATGACCTTTTGCCATCTTTCATCAGGCAGCATCATAATCCCATGTTCATAAAACTTGTGGTTTTTATTAGCAAAAAACTGAATCAGGTACGATTTGATATCATCATCATTATTGAAATTTTTACCATTCGAGGAGTTTTGTAAAGATCGAAACAAAAAGTAATCAGATGGTGCAAGGTCAGGGCTATATGGTGGATGTGGCAAAACATCCCAACCAAGCTCCAATAATTTTTGCCGAGTGACCAAAGATGCGTGTGGCCTTGCATCGTCAGGATGGAATACAACACCTTTTCGATTTGTCAATTCGGCCCGCTTTTCTTCAACCGCATTGTTTAATTTCGTTAGTTGTCCAATGTAGACGACAGAATTGATCGTTCGGTTGGGTGGTAAGAGTTCGAAATAGACAATTCCTTTGTAATCCCACCAAACTGATAACAAAACCTTCTTTCGACGAATACCAGCTTTTGATGTTGTTCGAGCTGGTCCACGTGGCCTGCTCCACCATCTTTTCCGCTTGATATTGTTGCAAACAACCCATTTTTCATCGCCAGTTATCAATCGTTTCAAAAATGGACCATTTTCATTACGTTTCTTTAGCAAATCGCAGCTGTTAACGCGTCGCGTTAAATGCTTTTCTTTCAGTTCGCGAGGAACCCATGTATCGAGTTTTTGAACATAGCCAAGTTGTTTTAAGCGGTTTTCAATACACGTATGCGATACATGAAGCTTCTCTGCTACAATCTCACGAATTGTATTGTGACGATCCGAATCGATTATGAGTGATCGTATCGATGAGTGAAATCCGCAATTACTTAGAGTTGCCAACCCAATAAGATTGGATGTATGGAAGATTGCATTATACTCGAACGATAGAGTTATTTCGATCGGTAGGGGAAATCGCGCGCGCGGACTCTTTTTATTATTATACGGAGGTTAGTTTATCGGGGCGACTTATCTGAACGAGCGGCGTTTCCACGGTCGATAAACGGGGTCGACAGACTACCGTCATTTGCAAGTTAATAAAGGTATTTAAATGCCGTGCCGAGTCCGATATATCGCGCGAGAAATGCGCTCCATTACGATTGTTGAGTACTGCTCGGTACTCGCTGGTATTCGCGATACGATAGTAAGCTCGTTAAACAATTTCGCGCACGTGTCGTTGCGAACGATCGATTTTTTCCCAAAGGAGAGAAGGAAAAATGGAAGAGAAAAAAATCGTTCGTCAAAACGCAACGCACTGCTCGATTCTTTCTCTCAACCAGTGCGTAAGCAAGCTCGGTATTATAACCGATAATAGCCGTGGGCGCGATAGTCGGATGGTGGCCGCGTTTGCACGTCTCTGGGGAGGAGCGGTTAAATCTGATTAGCCGAGAAAAGCGTTGGAGGAACTCTTGTTAAGACGAGCTACCGTGACGTCACGTCCTGAATTATCCGTTTCCAGATTCCAGGCCCCCGCCTCCTCCTCCCCAGCTTGCTTTCGCTGCAAATGAAACGTCTCGTACAATCCTCGCTGACGAGCTGTTCGTCAACCACCCCTCCCGACCGTCTCCTCTATCTCTTGGCTAGTAATCTCTCTCTTCTCCGTCTCCTCGCCCCTCTAATTGATGATCCGCGAACGACGAAGCCGGGAGTACATTGATAATTATTCAACTTGTGTTCGAGTTGTGAAAAAGTTGAGTTGTCTCGTCGATGAGATTCGTTCTTCTGGCGAGCTCGTGGGGGATCATTTTTTAAGAGATTGGTTGTCATCCATCGGATCGACGGTCGGTTATCGATCGAGCTGTGGAAAAGGCGGTTAACTTTTCACGACACGCGCGTTGATGGATCGAGCGTCGAGTTTTTCGATAACTCGGCTCGAGCTTTGACTTTTCGAGCCAACGTTTGAATTAATCGTCGGGGATATATTAAGGGGAGAGGATTGAAAGGAAGATTTCTCGATCGAAAACGAGTGAATTACGTATCTTTATTTTCGAAACACGTTCCATCTCACTTGCGCGAGTGAATAAAATTTGAATGGCCACTCGAAAATGCTTGTCGATGGAACGAATCCGCGCAATTTCCTTCGAAGATTCTCTCGAGGATGTGTCGCTTTCGGGAATATTAAAAAGGAAAGGGGGAGGAAAAGAAGGGAAGGAAAACCGGTTCGGTTCGACACAATAACCGAACAAGGCAAGTTAATAAATCAGTGCGAAATCGCGTGCGGTATTAAGTCGCTGATAATGCGGATTTGATTTGCTCGATCGACGACACGCTATTGTACCCCGTACATACGTGAAATACGCGGCCGATTTCTATCGCGTGCGATTAAATACGGCCGGTCGAAAATCGTTTCTGCCCGAGTTATATATATATAACGTAGATAGGAGATCGGTATCGATGAATTTTGCAGAGCTGTCGCTCGAGCGATCGTTTTATTTAGTCGAACGGAACGGATTATGCGAACCACGGTTGACGAAATCATAGATGGAAGGGTATTCGCTTTCGTGAATCCCGTTATCGATCGACCTGGCGTCCCAGATTTTCGATCTTTTCATCAACGGAAACGATGGTCGAGGATAATGGCGGGCGTTTGAATCGATATTGAATCGAGCGAGGCGGTAAGTGGATCTTCTCCCCCTGAAACGCGAAATTCCTCTCCCTTTTCACGGAGGCAACATTTTCATTCGGGTTCCGTAATACGCATAATTGCGGAATCCTGTCTCTGGAAACTAGACACACCTCCTCTCCACCTCCAGGATCCTTTCTGCCCGAACCCCGCTAATGAGGAAATTACAGCGTCCGCGTTGTAATCGATAACGAAGTGTCGGCGGGTTGAATGGGAAGGCAGGCCAGACTTTCGTCAACTTTCAACTTGGATTATTCGTCGGGTGTCCGGTGACAGTTCGAGCAACGTGATATTCGTAGCTGCGGCCAGCGTTGGCAATTTGTCGAACGATTATACGAAGTGAATTTTGACAATTTCGGAGCACGATCGATCCTCGCTTTTTAGGATTCAGATCCTAGATTTTTATAATACGATCGATGCAAGAGAGGTCTCTTTCCATCGCTAGATTCGAAAATTGGGATGCAAGGCAAAATGCGATCGAAATAATTCTACGATCTTTCCATCGGTAGATGGAAGCTTTCAAAATTATCTGCGTATATTAGAGAAAAATTTTCCTCGGAATTTTCCAAGATTTTAAAATTAATCATCGACGAAATATATCAAGAGGACTCAGGTTTTTCAATCACAAGTTAAAGTAAAATCAGAATCGAAAGATTATAAACGATCGAGAAGATCGTGGCAGTGATTCTTCGTCATTGTGGACGAATGGATCGATCGTCGAACGAGGATCGCGCGTAATATTTTCACGAGATTGCTGCAACTTAGCAGCCAAGAGGAGTCTCTCCTCCTCCATCGTCGGCTATTTGTTTTCCAAACAAAACTCGGCCGGCCGCGAGGAGTCGCGAGTTGAATGCCGCTACGCTCTAGCATTAATTCATCCTAATTGCTCTTCAAAATTTAATTTCGCATTCGGAGACTCGGAAAACAATCTCCGCCCGATTATTTCCTCGAGGAATGGATGCCGACGACCTATTTGAAGAGGAACGGCCCGTTCTCTAAATCATCGTTTTCCGGGTCAATTGTTTGCACGGTTGAGCAAATATCTTTTAATACGTTATCGTTGTAACATTGTTCTACCTCTCTCTCTCTCTCTCGTTCGAAGAAATTCGCTGTTAATTCATGTTACGTCTCGTTGCTGCAATTATCTCGACGAACTCAACAGTTCGTTCCAGTTATGCCCTGTTTGCGGACATAATCTAGGTCAGAGATTCTTCTTGAACGAACCACACCATCCACCATGATTCGAAAATTATACCAACGCATCGTACACCTATGAAATTTAAATTGACGCCATTTCTTTAAGCAGTCAGAAAGACAATTTTCGACGAAGAAGAATTTTTGTCCGATCTCTAGACACGTAATATTAAATTTAAATTTTCGCTTTATGGATCGATAAATCAGGGGTGGGAAAATACGAATCGAATTTCTCTTGTTTCCCTTCCTAATTATTCCACTTTTCGCCGATTAATATTTCATTATCGCTCGCTCGTTTTATCACAAGTTGGAACGAATTCCTCTGCGATATGGACTCGCACGTTTCTCACGTGTGTATCGCGTCCGTTTGCCCCGCGGATTAGTAGACCACACTTGACCACCCTATCGGGGCTGTTGGTGTTACAACGCCTCCGATTCTCGCAGGATTCCGCAATGTAAACGTGCAGGCATTAGGAGTGGGACCTCGCATCGCTCTGTCCTAGTCAGATACTCCCTCGCACTTTTCAGAACCTTTCGAATCGGCGGATTACTTTGAGAAAAATTCATTCCTGAATATCGAACGAATATCGTTCGAGAGCTACATTGCATGTAAAATTATACATCGTTCTTTATATTATCATAGACGATGACGAGGCCTTTTAATTAAGCCTCCCTCTGTTTCTTCGTTTTTCTTTCCTCGAAACGTGGATAACGGAAGGAAAAGGAAGAGGCACATCATCACGCGTGATCGTTGATGTTGACGTTGATAGATAAGGCAGAATTTCGTCGAACCTCGTTTAAATGATTGGTTGGAAACGAAACAGTTCTCTCTCTGGGAAATAACTATTCCTTTTAGACAATATTTTTCGAACGATACGAGTCTCTCTTTGAACGATGAGCCCGATTACTCTCTCTAAAAGAGTACGAGAGAAAGAAAGAAAGAAAGAGGGAGAGAAGATATACTGGGAAAGATTAGAAAGGGTACGTGTATAATTCGTGGCCGAGGGTGCGTGAACGAAAGCGTGAAGCGAGGATTAATAAACGAAGGATGCGCGCGTTTCATTTTCGTTATTGCAATGTGGAGGGATACGCGCGCGCCCCGATTCTTTCCCCGAATCTGTCTCGCATTATCGTGGCCCCTTCTCCCCCCTTTTGTTCCGCGCCCCTTTCGAAAACTTGTCGCCGCGTAAGAGGCGTCCTCTCTATTCACCGCGTTCCGTCATCACAGAGATGCAGCCTCTCTCAAGCATCTTCGTTCCCGTGGCGGTGGATCCCCTTCACGGATCCTTTCATTTGATCTCTTCCCCCCCAGGGCTCGCTGTTTGTTTGTCCGAGACGTTTTTCGTCTCGTTAGACGTCTCGTTTCTCCTCCCCCGACTTACACGACTTTTACAAGATCGTGGAAATATAGCCTCCCCCCTCCTGTGAAAAATAAGTTTCAAACGAGATTATCGGGTAATTTGATGAACGTTTCCAAAGGGGAAACGCTGCAAAGTGTTGAAAGAGTAAATCGAACGAGTTAAAAAAAAAAAAAGGGAAAAATATTACAAGACTGATAATTACAAATATGATCGTAGAAGGAAATTAAAAGAGTATTTCGCGCGAATATAATTTCCAAGCTTGAATAATAAAAAACTGTCTACGAAAGGAAGGAGCAATGGAAAACATCGTTAATCGTAATAATAGAGAATGCTGGTCAAAGGAGAGAGGAGAAGACGATTTCAAAGGAGGAAGAGATCTTTATCCTTGTCAACTTTGCATCGATGGAGGGGATCGGTTCCGTCTTAGTCAGCAGAGAGAGAGAAAAAAATACTTGGTTAATTCACGGGAATGGGGGCGATCCGGTGGATTAATCGAGGGCATTTTGGGGCCAATCGACAGGTCGATTATCGCGCGGTCCAAGTCGTGATCGCGGCGACACGTACTAAGTGCACCTCGGGGGTGTTGGAAGGCGATCCGGCCGATTATTGGTCCGTTAGGAGGCGCACGAGCGTCGATCGGCTTAATGGACTCGCAAGAGGGACGATCCATCCCCCCGTATCTCGTTTATAAAAGCCATCCTCCATCTCCTAATCCTCGCCCTTTTTTCTCTCTCTCTCTCTCTCTCTTCCTCTTCCGTTTCGTCCCGCGTCACTTTCCTTTTCGATAAACTGATCGGCCGAGATACTTTTTTCCTTGGAAACGAAAGGGGATGAAACTGACCGATTTTATTTGCGATATTTCGTTTATTTCGTTGATTATTAACGAATCGGTTTATCAGAAACAACAATGATATTGCATGATATTCGAAATTCTCTCTCATTTCAGACGACGATTTAAAAAATTAAAAAATTTCTCGATTTAAGAGAGAGATATCCATCGTTTTCACAAGGAAGAGTATCTTCCTCTCCTCAACTTTTGACAAATTAAAAAATATACACGAACGTCGTGAAACTACCCTAATTGCACGGATTTACCAAAATTCTGCGCTGCAAAAAACTGGAGCCTCGTTAGGAGGTGGACACTGGAGCTTGGACAAAACAGATAATCAGAGAGAGTTGGGGAGAATTTCAATCCGAGATTGGAAGTAGTAGCTGTCAACGATGCGTTCCTTGGGTGCACGCCGATGGGATTCGAGGTCGCGGCAGAACCTCGTGCCGACCTACGAGCATGCGTTTATTAAATTGCTATCCTCCTGTGGGCTTGCCAACGCCCCCTGGTTACCCGCGACGTTGCCACGTTTAAATCTGAATTAACTGCTCGGGCGTGGTTCTCTCGGCTGCGTGGTAACCCGTCCCTCCTCCTCTTCTCGCGTCTTCGTCCAGGGGTGAAGAGGATTCCTTCCTCGAGGAGGAAGCTGAGAATCGTACAATGCGAAAAGATCGAAAAAGGATCTTGAATCGTTGATTTAAGTCTCATCGAGTCCTCGATGATTCATTTATATATATATATAAATGAATCCTGGGGACTTTATGAGGACTTCTTCCTGGGGATATTATTATTATTATTATTATTATAATATCTCGTTACTTTAATTTTCTCCTTCCTATGAATTTTCGTTCATCAGATCTTTAAAAAATTCCTTTTTTAAAGATTTCTTTCACGTTCGAGGAGTCGGTCATACGAGTTATAAATTTTCATCAAAGGAAGGAGGAAATTTTATTAAGAGATCGGGCGAGATAGAATGGAATGGAAGAGGGTTGGGTCGATGGAGAATTATAATATAATCGCGTACGTGTAGAAGTAGAATTTGAGGTGGAAAGGTGATTCGAGAAGCTGTTTGCAGGGGGTAGGCTAATTTCGATGTGTACATATTTGTAGAAGCGGAGCGGTTCGGGAGCGGAGTGGTACTCGACACCTCGCCGCGCGTCTCCTCGAATATTCCTAGCGAACGTTGCGCCCGTTGTTCGCCGATTTGTACATTTTCAACGGGTCAGATTTCTCGGAGAAGAGGCTTCGATCCGAGTTTTCTTTCCAAAAGGAGAGAGGTTTTCATCCCCCCTCCCCAAGCATTTCAGTTCATGATCTTTCGTAAATCCGATTTTATTTCCACTTTTAAGTTTAAGCGCTCGTCCAACAGAATCGCCGAAGGTAAACGTAATTTCTCCTCGAAACGAAAATGTTTTAATTTCCACGCAACATTTCGATGCGTTGTTCTCGAAGATTCGCGACTCCCTTTCGCAAATTTCCCCATAATTTTTTCGCGCCTCGCCCTCCGAAATGCAAGCCTTGTAAGATTTTTCATCGTAAAAGGGCCGACCATTCCGCCTTCCCTCCCCGTCCCTCCCGTTTGGTAACCGCAGTTCCCCCCTCCTCCCCCGGTCGGGGTGGAAACTTAATTAGGCCCTCGAAATAGCACTCGGTCAGCAGCACCCGGCTGTAATCGCGGCAGCTGACCTTTTTCCATCCCTTTTCGTAATCCTCGTAGTCCTCCCCTTCACGATCCTTCAGGAAGAAATGCGAAAAATACAAAATTCACGGCGAATCGTGGCTACTATATTAAGGGCTCGAAATTTACGGCAATGTTCAACAACCTTCGTGTTTTCGCCCGCTCTTTTCCTCTATCACCACCCCTCCACCCCTTTGCACAGGGAACCGGATCAGCCTTCTCGTTTTAATGAACACGGGGGAACACACGGGTCGATTCCCGCGTGGAAAATATAGACACTTATAGAAAACAGGTGCCGCCCTTTATTGCGGGTTGACATATTGCTTCGCTCCAACTGTTAGCTCAGGTGGTTAAGGTTGTTGCTCGCTCGCCACTTTTCCGAAACGAGTTTGTGGATTAACCGGATTTTGGCGGCGAAAATTAACCCCCTCGGAAGATTTCATTATGGAGAGGAGAGAGAGAGAGATCAATTGATTTTGTCTTCCATTGGAGACTTTTATAAATCTCGATCGAGTCATCTTTCGTTTCCCTCCCCCGAGATATTCCTTTTTGCTTACGATTTCAAGATAGATCTCACTTTTTCCTTCTCCCAATTTCACCCTATTTTAGCTCTCTTTCCCGTCCCGGACGAATCTTGTTCGCAAATCCTCGAAACTCTGTTCTCGTCCCGGATGAAAAATCGGAGGAGAGAAGGAGAGTCCCGTCCGAGTTTCCCGCCCGTTTATTCGCCCGAAAGAGAGTCTCGGCTATGATGACTTTTTCATCATTCGAGAGTGCGGTTTAGCGCGCGGTAAATATTTCAACGCGGCAGCCACAATATAGCTAGAGTTGCTATAAGACGACTCTCTGTCTCTCTCTCTCTCCTCCCTTCTCCCTTCCCTCTCCCCCGTTTCTTTTCAAAGGATAGCAGCGGGAAACTTTTCTCATTCGAAAGGCGAAGTTGAATTGCGATTGCGTGTTTACCTTTTTCCTAGGGTCGAAGTTTAATTAAGTGGCCGGTTCTCATGATTTATCGTTTGTAGCCGTTCGAGGGGCTTCCGGCTCCAGGCAGATTTACCGGCTCGTTATTTTCGCAAGATACCACGTAAGGTTTCGCAGCCGAGCCTATTCCGCGTGCAGATCTCTCTTCAGGGTGGAATCAATCTACTTAGACAGGGGCCACCCCTCTCTCCATTCTAATCCTCTTTATTCCGGATGCTTCGTTTCGACGAAACTCTCTTCTTTTATTTATGGACAGGGCTGAAAAACACCCCGTTTATCTCGACGCGAATATAAATTAGCGTTGGAATAATATCTGGTGAGCAGTCGAAACGTTTCGATGCGACGTTTTCCGCGCTGTGAGAAATCTCGAGCCGCGTTTACACCGGAATAATACGACGCGGCGGTGTCGTATCGTTCCGTTTAAAACTTTTACGATGTTTGCTTTATCCCACCTCTCCTCTCCGCCTCTCTCCTTCCTCCCTCCCATTTTTATCGCGACGCGTTTTTTATGCGCGGCGCAGGAGAGATCAAAGTTGTTCGTTCCCGGGGACGAAATTTTGTAGTAGTACTCTCTAGTCAACGCGGATGACAGAAAGGGCTTTGAACGCGACCGTTTTCACCGGTCGCCTCAGAGGATCTCTCGGTGTTTTACTTTCTGCACTTTTCATCCTTGACTGTTTTACTCCTCCTCCTCCTCCTCCTCCTCCTCCTCCTCCTCCTGCTCCCTTTTTTCATCCCCAACCACGCGATGTTTACTACAGGAGAGTCTACTCGCGGGGGAGGAGACGCGTGCTTAATAAAATTCGCGAGTGAAAAGGTTTTCGTTTCGCGCGGAACGCTTCGTCCAGCCGAAGCTGTCATTCTTTTACGTTGATATTATATATTGGGTTGGCAACTAAGTAATTGCGGATTTTTTTTAGAAAATCAAAGACAATTTTTTCATGGAACTAAATAACTTTATTCTGTAATGCGTTGCCCATTTTAATCAATGACCTTTTGCCATCTTTCAGGCAGCATCATAATCCCATGTTCATAAAACTTGTGGTTTTTATTAGCAAAAAACTGAATCAGGTACGATTTGATATCATCATCATTATTGAAATTTTTACCATTCAAGGAGTTTTGTAAAGATCGAAACGAAAAGTAATCGGATGGTGCAAGGTCAGGATGTGGCAAAACATCCCAACCAAGCTCCAATAATTTTTGCCGAGTGACCAAAGATGCGTGTGGCCTTGCATCGTCACGATGGAATACAACACCTTTTCGATTTGTCAATTCGGCCCGCTTTTCTTCAACTGCATTGTTTAATTTCGTTAGTTGTTCAATATAGACAACAGAATTGATCGTTCGGTTGGGTGGTAAGAGTTCGAAATAGACAATTCCTTTGTAATCCCACCAAACTGATAACAAAACCTTCTTTCGACGAATACCAGCTTTTGATGTTGTTCGAGCTGGTCCACGTGGCCTGCTCCACCATCTTTTCCGCTTGATATTGTTGTAAATAACCCATTTTTCATCGCCAGTTATCGGTCGTTTTAAAAATGGATCATTTTCATTACGTTTCTTTAACAAATCACAGCTGTTAATGCGTTGCGTTAAATGCTTTTCTTTCAGTTCGCGAGGAACCCATGTATCGAGTTTTTGAACATAACCAAGTTGTTTTAAGTGGTTTTCAATGCATGTATGTGATACATGAAGCTTCTCTGCAATCTCACGAGTTGTACTGTGACGAATCGATTATTGCTTTGATTAGGTCGTCATCAACTTGAACTGAAATCCGCAATTACTTAGTTGCCAACCCAATACGAACAATTCGAAATCTAATTTTTAGGAAATTTTGTTTTATCCTCGTTCGACGATTAATCCTTCGATTCTCGGAGAATATTTCTTCGAAGGAATCGATTAAAAAACTGTTTCACATCATCCTTTTCACTCTCGTTATCGATATTTCCAATATCTTATATAAAAAACCTTTCGAAACAGGAAAAAGATCCCGATTAACATCCTTGATCGTAATTATTCTTATTCGTCCGAGCTTCTTTCGATATTTGATTTTCAACCTTGTTTCATCGGGAACGAAAAGGAAAGAAGTTTGGTTAATCCCGGCGATCGAAGTTGGACGGTCGATAAGAAAGAGCGTTACAGCCGCGTTACGACTTATCTTATCCCGTCTTCCCTTGATTTTATCGCGCGGTCGGTCGCTCCTGGATCGCTTTCGGTTTCCCGAAACGCAGGCATAAAAGTAGTCGGAAGAGGTCCCGGGAGACGGTGTGTCGGGTTCGGTTCGGCAACCTAACGACGCAAGGGTGGCTCTTACTTTTTCGTTTGCTTCGGAGCTTCCTGCCATATTGCCACTCAAAAAGGCATCTTCGTCGTCGTCGTCGTCGTCTTCCTCCATGGGCGTCGCCCTTTGGATTCCTTAATGCGACCTCTCTTCCTTCTCCTCCTTCGTTTCATACGTTTCCAAGGATCGAGAGAATCGACGGATAGGACAGGATTGGATCGAAGGAAGACGGGACAACGTTTTGGAAGATTCGCCGATCTACATTCGAGATCCATCTCTCTCTTCAGAGAGAGGATCCGTCCTTTCTTCGAGGATATTAGTCGATAAATTTTCGACGAGCAGCAGCGTCCACCGATAATTTAAAAAAAGAAACGATCGAACAGCTTCATCCAACTCGAGAGGAACGAGATCGACGGCAAATATCGGCCTTCTTCTCATCCATACTCCTCGATGGTCGAACTTGGTTGGTTAGTGTTTCCCGACGACCCGCATTTTTCTCGAGGAGGAGGAGGAGGAGTAGTTTATCGAAAGCCATCGTGGATAAATCGGCAAATTTATCGGAGAAATTTCGTCGCCGATCATATTTCAACAACTCGCAAATTAAAGTTAAAATCACGTTCGAACGAAGCCTCGATTCTTCTTTTTTTCTTTAATTCATCCGAATCTTCTTCTTCTTTTCTTTCCTCTTTTTTCGGATTATCGGAGCGATCGGTTGGAGATTTATCTTTCAGCGGAGGGATTATCGTGGAAGGGAAAATCGCGGGCGAATTCTGTAAGAAGTTAATCCACCATCTTCGTTTAATAATAAGCGCACTGAATTCGCGAGGCATTCGGCTCGAGAGTTTCTCCAGAAAACGGCCGAGGGAGGAGGAGACAAAGAGAGGTGGAAAAAGAGGGAGGAGGGAGGAGAGAGGAGGCTCGTATAAATTGTAGCTACCACCCACCCTCGCCTCCGACGCCGTTATCGAATCTGCAATTAAAAAGTTCCGCAACTAATTTCAATTTAATCGTACGCCGTTCGCGCCGGCCATTCTACACCTCCCCCTCCGCCCATCTCCTCTCCTCTCCTCTCTCCTCCCTTTCTCGTTTCTGTTCGCTCGAAAAAGGCGTAAAAGCGAGCCCAGTTTAGAAATTTGTCCCGTTTACTTTCCGAAACTCTGTTTCTCCCCACTCGACCGTCCCCTTTTGTTTTCGTTTCTCGCTCGCTCGCTCGCTCGTTCGCTCGACTTTCGCCCGTTTATTTTTGTTTTGCTTCAGTCCTATACTTGCTCTCCCGTTGAACGGATCGTGCGTATAATTACGGTATCGGTAAAATTACGTCGCAATTGATCGAAATTTATCGCATCCGTTGCATCCTCGCGCGATCATTCTCGAGTGGGACGACTTGGAAAAAAGTGGAAAGAAGGCGATTCTTCCCCGAGGGAGGAAGTGAAGAATAGAGAAGAAGGATATTAAATGGACTTGTTGCAATTGCGTCGTACGCCACGCCCTTCTTATCTCGTTGTCTTTTTATCGAAACGAAGTTCGAAGAAGAATAATCATCGATCCCGAATATTCGTGAGAATGAATTTCATTGTCTATTAAGTGTGTAAATGTGTTAATTAAATATTGGAAGAAGAGAAAAATCTGGAAGCGTAACACATGTTCACGAAGAGCATGACTCATCGTTGTAATCATTGATAAACAATCTTGCGACTTGGTGCGGACGACCGTTGCAATTGCGCCACGCCCTTCTTATCTCGTTGTCTTTTTATCGAAGTTCGAAGAAGAATAATCATCGATTCCGAATATTCGACGTGAGAATGAATTTCATCGTCTATTAAGTGTATTAATATTGGAAGAAGAGAAAAATCTGGAAGCGTAACACGTGTTCACGAAGAGCATGACTCATCGTTGTAATCATTGATAAACAATCCAACTTGTTGCGGACGACCGTTGCAATTGCGCCACGCCCTTCTTATCTCGTTGTCTTTTTATCGAAGTTCGAAGAAGAATAATCATCGATTCCGAATATTCGACGTGAGAATGAATTTCATTGTCTATTAAGTGTGTAAATGTGTTAATATTGGAAGAAGAGAAAAATCTGGAAGCGTAACACGTGTCCACGAAGAGCCGCGTGACTCATCGTTGTAATCGTTGATAAACAAATCCGCGTGATTTTGTTTTGGACGAAAAGTATAAGAAAGAAAGAGACATCGTCGAGAAAGAAGAGTTCGAAGAAATAAACGGGGGGGATAAGGGTACATGTTGGACATGCGGCGGATTTCCGTGTATTGCGTTCCCCGGAAGGGAAAGTGGCGGGCATCGACGGTTGGTGAACGCATTTCACAGCTTAAGAGAAGATTAGCCAACCCTCTCGTAACGATAGGATTTGACCATTGAGGGAAGATTACCGACGCTGGCCGAGCCATTCGGCGCGGATCCAGCTTTAAGCGTGTTACACAATTACGTTGTGGGAGTGTCTGGAACCGCACGGTCGAGTTAGTAAAGGCCCAGATATCTGGCTCAACGTATTACCGTTAATAAGAGAGAGAGGGAGGGAGGGAGGGAGGGAGAGGGAGAAAGAGAGCGGAGGCTGCGCCCCCCGTCCGTCTCGTGCCTCGTAAATAATCCGATGGATCTAATTGCGATTCCTTGGGGAGACGTCCCGGGAGAGCTGTGGAGAAGACGCGATATTTATGTAGTATTAATTATTTGATTAGCGGCACTTAGCGGCGCGCTCTAGGTATGGTATAATACCACAGGTGTTCCTTGATTACTTTGCTAATGGCGAGATCCGCTTCGAAAAAGCGAAACGCGAAGCGAATTGAAATTAATTTTAATCGGATTATTATTGTTGTCGTGTTCGGGCGGGTATTTCGAGTTAGTTAGAAATAAAAATTTCTCCATTGCGTTTCTTTGTTGGTCGAATGGCGAGGATAATTTCGAATTGTTGAATAGTGATAAGCGCGAAAGTTATTGGAACAAGGAAGGGAGATTAAAAGACAAATTGCAATAAAGTTTGGAAAATGTGGTTAAGAAATAGTGAGATATCGAGTCGAATTCGAAATGGTAGTGATTTAAATTGTTTGATTAGTGTTAAAATTTCTCGATTATGTTTCTTTGTTATTCGAATGGCGAGGATAATTGTAAGGAATGAACGAAAAAATCGTGTGAAAATTTAGTTAAAAAACAGTGATATAATCGAAATGAATTTTATATTATAGAGATTATAGAGAAATTTGAATCGTTTGATTAATTAAGTTGATTAGTTAAAATTTCTCGATTATGTTTCTTTGTTATTCGAATGGCGAGGATAATCGTAAGAAGGGGAATGTAGAAAAGACAAATTATCGGAATTGAAATAAATTTTTGAAATCGTAGAGAGGAGTTTGGAATTATTAAGCGCGAAAATCATTCAAATAATGAAGGAAGACTAAAATACAAATTGCAATAGAGTTTCGAAAATATAGTTAAAAAATAGTGAGATATCGAGTCGAATTCGAAATGATAGTGATTTAAATTGTTTGATTAGTGTTAAAATATATTCGATTATATTTCTTTGTTATTCGAATAGTAAGAATAATCGTAAGGAATGAAGGAAAAAATCGTGTAAAAATTTAGTTAAAAAGCAGATATGATATATCTAGTCGAAATGAATTTTCGGATTATAGAGAAGATTTGAATCGTTTAGTTTTTGATTAGTTAGATTTCTCGATTACGTTTCTTTGTTATTCGAATGGCGATCATTCTAAAGTGAACGAAAATAAAAAAGGCAAATTATCGTATGAAACTTTTTTGGAGAATTTGCTTAAGGAAATAGTCGGAATTAAATTTTAAAATCGTAAGAGTTTTGAATTATTGATAAGCGCGAAAATCATTCGAATAACGAAAGGAGACTAAAAAAATAATTGCAACAGAGTTTCGAAAATGTGGTTAAAAAATAGTAAGACATCGAGTCGAATTCGAAACGAATTTATTATGATAAACGCGAAAGTCATTCGAATAATGAAAATTGTAACAGATTTTCGAAAATGTACTTAAAAAATAGAGATATCGAGTCGAATTCGAAACGAATTTTGATTTGAATTGTTTGATTCGTGTTAAAATTTCTCGATTCTTTATTATTCGAATGGCGAGGATAATTCTACGATAAACGAAGGTTAAAAAAAGGCAAATTATCGTATGAAACTTTTTTAAAGAATTTGCTTAAAGAAACGATAAAATAATCGAAATTAAATTTTAAAATTTAATTCGAGTTTCGAATTATCTAATCGCGATAAGTCATTCGAATAACGAGGAAAGACTAAAGAACAAATTGCAACAGAGTTTCGAAAATGTGTCTTGAAAAACAGATATCGTACCGAATTCGAAATAATAATTTTCGAATTATAGAGTTTGATTAACTGTTAAAATTTCCGAATTACGTTTCTTTGTTATTGAGATGACGGGGAGGACGAACGGGAGAGGAAGGCAGAGAGGCGAGTTAGCGGGTGAAAGTTTTCGAGAATCTCTATGAAACGCGGCCGGAGGACGGAAAAAGTGAAGGGGAGGAATGGGAAGGAAAGAAGAGAACATAGTTTCGGTGAATCGCGGGGCCGAGTTATATATTCGGGAGAGGTCCCACTTAGCTATTTGTCAGGCTGATGCGAATCTTGGCGGAACTTGCGCGGGAGCTCGGTGAAAATTCTCGGTGAAAAAGTTGTTCTCCCACCCCTTGTACGCAGATAACGAACTAGAAACTCTAATTTCTCTCGACAAATTTGTATCGCGGTTAAAATATTTCACCGATAGATGGATCGCTTCTTTATTTCGCAAATGATTTCTCTCCTCCCCTAACACAAATCCAATCGTGCGATTATATCGTATTACGATCTTTACAAAATTACGGTGGTGCTTTTTTAAACGGAGAATGCTTGTAACGCGCTCTTATTTTTTCGCAACGCGGTCTATTTTACCGTGAAAACGGGGAACACTCTCCGCGTGTTTTTCTGCCGAATTTGATTAGGGGAAGAAAAGAGACGCGAATGAGAAATGCAGGAAAACGAACGAGTAAAGAATTGTATCGTAGAGCGAATTGAAACGAAACTACAATACGTTTGCCTATTTCTTTCTTCACCGCGTGTTCTCTAACACGTTGATCAAGAATCGGGTGATGAAAAAAAGAAAGAAGAACGAAGCGTCCAATTGCACTTTCGAATTAAAACTATGACGAGACGTCGTAGAGGCGAAACGTCGTGGATTTGCATTATTTTCGTGTTAACCGATCGTAAAGCAAGCCGTCTCTCGCCCCATTCGTCATGATCGGAGGTGGCTCGTTCGTTGGACGTTAAAAAGATAAGGCGACGGGCGAGCCGACGCAGCGAGCCACGTATAATCCCCGGGCGGAGGAATCAATCGGCCGATAGCAGCACGTACACGGTAAATCGCGTGCCACCGAATGATTAGGTTAGATCAAGTTGGATCGACGGGCGCGGTGGATAGAAAGAGGATGGGAAGGAGGAGACAGACGGGTCTCGAAATTGGCGAACCGACCGACAGCTTATCCACTTTATCCGCCTGGTATTACCGAAGCCAACGTGCGATCCAATGTACCACAGGAGGGAGAGAGAGAGAGAGAATCTGCCGATCCGTTTCTACCACTCGGCTTCGATCAGCGAATTCCGCCCTCCCTTTTCCTCCCCCTTATTTATCCAACGCTCGGCATCGCGAAACATCTTCGCCAACTTTGTCTTCGCCGCTCCGTTCCATGTGTGCTCCCTCGAGGCGAAGGGAGGAGGGAGCAGACATATTTCATGCCCTCGTTTCGCATCCGTGTTCCATTTTTCGTGTTGGCTCGATTGATTAATTTCACTCGCACTCGGGTATTAATTATGACACGTGCGCAGCGATCTTCTCGCGAATTGATCGAACGAGTCAACGATGTTTCCTTCCCTTTTTTTCTTCTTTTCTTTTCCCTTTGACTCGCTGATAGAAGATGATATCGTTGTTCCTTTCGCGTGGGAGAGGAAAATGGGAGGAATTTTTGTTTCTTTTTTTCGGTCGCGAGTTCCATTCCATTCCGTGTGATTGATCGTTGAAGGAGGGGTGGTGGGAAAGTAGCGCAAACAAGGGAAAATCGTATTCCCGCGAGCGAGCGAGCGAGCACGCCGCCGTTTAAAGTTACTGCGTTTTCGAGTGGAAATTCAGCGTGTTGCAAAAAGTTGACTGCAGACTTGGCGCTCCGGCACGTGAGCACGACAAGCTGTGCAGAGAGGGAGGGGGGAGGTGTGCGCACGGGAAAGGAAGAGAAAGAAAGAGGAGGGTGGGAAGGAAGAAGGGCGGCCAACTACTACTAAGTTTGCAAGATCAACTAAAGTACCCTGACGGTTGGCTCGAAAAGTCCGGGGGCCGGGAATACGAAGCGTCGCAACAAAAAATAAAATAAACGGTAGCTTATCCCGAACTCAGGCGGGGTGTAAATTACAGGAGGACCGACCCTTGCCTTGGAAAAATGCGGCCACTCTGCGAGCCCCGTCTATTCTCGCGCACCGTGTACATCGCATTATGGCCAGGCGATATCCGCTTGAATTACAACGCTCGACGGAGTTTACACTCGCGCAACGACGCGTCTACACCTTCCTTTTCTTTTTTTAAATTCTTGGCTGACCATCCGTTCTCGTTCGCGCGATCAATTTCGAGTATTTTAGCTCCCCTCCCTTCTTTCACCGTCTCTTTAACCGTTCCAAATCTCATTCTCGGCCACGATCCCTAAATGTCGCGTGTCATTCTTTTCTCTCGTAGCGCGTACTTCCTCTATATAGTTCACGAAAAAATTATATATGGATTATATATGGATTCTTTCTCGCTCGTTTCCTCTTCGAGGAGAATGCTCGAATAATTTCTAAAAATCGGGTCGTGTAACTCGATTAATCTCTGCCAGATCGATATATATTGCGATAAATAGATGATGTTTCACGCTCTATGAAAAATACGTATATATATATATATATATATATATAGATTTTGTCGATCGTTTCCTCTTCGAGAAGGAGAATGCTCGAATAATTTCTAAAATTTCGAGTCGTGAAATTCGTCGAATCGATTAATCTTCGATATAAATCGATATAGATCGATCTTGGACCGCGATATAAGTTAATAATAATTAGCACTTTATGAAAAATATATGTAGAACGATTCTTTCTCGCTCGTTTCCTCTTCGAGAAAGAGAATAATTTCTAAAATTTCGAGTCGTGAAACTCGTCGAATCTTTAATAAAGATTAATCTTTAATAAAGATCGATACAAATTGACCGATCGCGATAAAGTCAATAATATTTCGCGCTATATATAGGACGATTCTCTCTCGCTCGTTTCCTCTTCGAGAAGGAGAAGAATAATTTCTAAAATCAGGTCGTGCAACTCGAATCGATTAATCTTCGATACAGATCTTGGACCGCGATAAAATCAATAATATTTCGCTTTTTATAAAAAATATATATAGGACGATTCTTTTTCGCTCGTTTCCTCTTCAAGAAGGAGAATAATTTCTAAAATCGGGTCGTGCAACTCGTCGAATCGATTAATCTTCGATATAGATCGATTTTCAATCGCGATAAAATCAATAATATTTCGCTCTTTATAAAAAATATATATAGGACGATTCTTTTTCGCTCGTTTCCTTTTCGAGAAAGAGAATAATTTCTAAAATCGGGTCGTGCAACTCGATTAAGTCTTCGATAAAGTCAATAATATTTCGCGCTTTATATACCATCCCCTCTCGATCATTCCCTCTTCGAGAAGGAGGAATGCTCGAACGAATGCTAGAAACCAAGCCCCGAATTTCTAAAAAAACAATCCTCGTTCAACTCGTCGAATCGACTAATATTCGACAGATCGATACGCGCCCACCGCGATAAAATTGGCAATATTCCGCACGACGCAATTTCCAAATGCAGTCCGCAGATCCAATTTCCGAGGTGGCTGCTAAAATCGCGTCGAATCGCGCGCGTACAAGGCCCGTGTGTATATCGCGCAAAAACTATCGAGATATCCACCATCTCCCCTTCCTCCTCCTCCTCCTCCTCCTCCTCCTCCTCCTCCTCCTCCTCCTCCTCCTCCTCCTCCTCCTCCTCCTCCTCCTCCTCCTCCTCCTCCTCCTCCTCCCTACCCTTCTCCTCGTCTATCGGCGAAACTTGCTCGTGCACCCACCGATTTCGCAAACGGGGGAAGGGAAGGAGAGAAGGTTGAAAAGTGGATGGAACTCGCGAGAGATACGGAGACGCGCGGTGACCGGGATATCGGATAGGATATTGGATCCGGATTACATATTAGCCGAAGTCGTTTCGAGGAGCAAGAATTTTTCTCTTGCTCCTCGTATCGTGGAAACTTTTCGCGAATTTCTCGGCTACAATTTTCGAGAGCACATACACACACACACACACACTCTTTTCCTCTCTCCGCGTGGAGATTTCAATCTGGAAAACACGAGAAAACTGTCCAAAAGAGATGTTCGTTCGCCGAGCGAAGCGAGACGAGAATCGAGTGACGGATGAAGGACGATTAATTCGAGCGATCGTTGCATTTCGTGGCTCTCCTCAAGGTTTCTCGTCACGGTGGCGATATCGCGAGTGGGCTCGATTATTATTATTATTATTATTAGGGGGTGGTTGTTAATTAAGAGGTTGACCGGACGAGAGCCGGCCATTTATCAGAGCTAAGGGATGAGAGAGGCTAGGGATGCTGTTATTTTTCCGTATCCGAGTGTTGGTGGTTCCTCGAGGGCGAGATGTTTCTGATGATGAGGTATCTTACTCGAGGGTGGAACCGTGACGAAGGGTGGAAACGTTAACGAACCACCTGTAAGAAACGTGCCTCGTGTTCAAGGTCTATTAACGCCGTGTTCGCGTGGCCTGATTTCTTTTTTTCTTTCTCCGGAATATGAATTACAACCCCTTCTCTCGTTACGATTAATCTTATTATTTATCATTCCACCAATAATACCCTCCACCAATTCCGCTCTTTACATTAAGGCCAGCCTCGGAAAAATTCGATAGGATCGCGGCCAAATCCATGGATGTATCGTACAGAAATAAAGAGAGAGTGGAAAAGAGAGGGAGAAAAAAGAAGCCACAAAGGGGAGAATCTCTCTTAAATCCGTCTCGAAATACTTTCAATCGATATTTCCGGCATTCGAGCGGATTATCAAAAAAATTTGTTGAACCCCTGTTCGGATAATATCACAGAAGGGGAGGAATAAATCGACGCCGATTTCGAGAAAGAAAGAGAGAGAGTAATTCGTGGCCACGAAAGCGTTCTCACGGATGGCGAGCACTGTTGGAGGATAGGATAGGGGGATGAAAGCCTTATCTCGAGGCGGATATGAGGCCGCATAGGGTCGCACGACGGACAAAAGCGCGCGTTGTGTGCGAAAGTCGGAGTGGAGGAGGGCCCGTTGCGAGAATTTTGCGTGTAGAACATGAAATATCGAGGTGGTGCCAATCTCTCGACACGATGCTGGTACACGGATTTACGCTGGTTGTTTGCCCCGTTATAACGGCGCGTATCTCATCGCTGGTCGACGACGGGGCGACGAAATTTCCACCCCCACCATTTATCCCCTCCTACGTTTGATAAGGGGCGGCCAACGATTTGGAATTGCGTATTATTCGTACGACGAATTCTGGACAGAAGCTCGATCGATAAATCTCGTTTAGAGGATCATCCTGCCAGTATTCTATACGTTTTTTTTACTTGAAGAACTTGGTGGAAAGAGTCAACGTTAGAAAATTGTCGATGTAATTTATCGTTGTTGGAGAGGCGTGGACGATCGGGAGGGGGAAATTGTAGAGGAAATTGCGACTGTCCTCCTGGACTCGTGTATCGCACTCGTGACGGATGACTTTGGGAAGAACGTAGTTTTCTCAAGCGTTGTTACGTTCAATCAAGAAATCGCAAAATCATTTCTATTCCGAAACAAGGAACGATTCGAGTTGTAAAACGACGGAAGCTGATACCGGCAAATGGAAATTCAAAAGGAATCCCTCCCCTTCTCGAAAGACACTCGATTATCTCGCGCGGGAGACGAGTCGAGAGGGGAATTTCTCCTTTTTTTTCCCCACCACGAGGAAACGTTGGCCGGCCGAAGGAAGCGTTCACGTACGCGCGGAACGATGGAAATCCGAGAACACCGAAGTCAGCAGAATTTCTTTGGGAGCTCGCCGGTCCGTTCGCCGATTCCATTGTCTCTCCCGTGACGCTCGCTTTTTCCTCCAGACTTCTGCTTATCCGCTCCCTCTAATTATCGTCGATCAACCAACCCACCATTTTCGTGGTGAAATTAAATCTTGGAAATCGTCGTGGACGGATTAAGATTTAATCGAGCCGCGTGTATATATATTCTCGCAAGAGAAAAGAGAGAGAGAGAGGCGAAGGAAGACAGGTGGGAAAGATGCACGTGTTGATAGCGGAACACGAAGAAGAAGAAGAAGAAGAAGAAGAAGACGGAGGCGAGCGATGCATTTTCCGCGGCGGTTTTAAATAATAGATTCGAAGGTCGTGGTTAACCAGCCGCGCGTTTCCCACGTATTATCGCGGAATTAGTCCGCAGGGCACCGTTGAAACTGATAGGGTTTCGCGTATATTTCCTGGAAGGGACTGATCTCCTTTCCTCCTCCTTCTTCTTTTCTCAAATTTTCGTGGATTAAAACGCGCCGAGTAATCCAGCCGAGTTGAACCACGCGCGCAACAAACCGGAGATTTAAGGATCTCTGGGAAATTAGAATCTCGTTGGTTGTCTTGAAAACTCGCGGGACGAAGAAACTCTTCTCTCCCCGAAAATTCCGATCCTAACCACTAACCTCGTTGAATACAGGAATATATCCACTTTTCCGCTTCCTCATTCGCTAATTCCGTATTTATTTTAATTGGAGGGGAGGGGAGGGTTTTCGAAACGATCGTTAACCGTTCGAGAAACGGAGGATCTCAGCTCGCGTAAACGCGCAACTTTGCTTCTCTCCCTCGGAGAGCTGTTTAAGCGGAAGACGATTGGCGCGAATGATAATTCGGTCTATCGCCTTAGCTCTCTCCTTAAGCCCTCGAGGTGTAATTATCGTTTACCCCGCCGCGATTACCGTTTATTGTCGTTATTAATAACGGGCTTATCCTCCGTTACGACCGGTCATCTCCTCTCCTCAAGACGGAGGAAACTTGCCTCCTCATCCTCCTCATTCACCGAGGCGGAAACTCGTCTCTCCCTCCCTTCTTTCTTGCTGAATCGAATTATGTTACAATGTCGATTCAGAATATCCTCGATCGCAGCTTCGATTGTTAATATTTTAATTCCGCGAGCGAGAAATAATATTTTGAATAATTATCGCGCGAGTTTGTCCAGGCAAGAAGAAGATTTATATATATATATATATATACACGAGTTACGAAGAGATTAGGTATTTTTAACGAGTTAGGGATTAGGATGAAATTAGGAGAAGAAGAAAGCAGGGGAGCAATTTCGAAAAGCGATGAGTAAGCGCATCTTTCGGCCGGTTAAAAGCTCGACGACGTTGCCTCTCTCGAGGAGGACGGACGGGGGGGTTCGAGGGGCCATATCGGTCATGAGTCGCTTGAAATTCCGAGGACGTAGGAACGTAGAGGGAGGCGGTGGAGTAGCGAAAGTAGATTCGCGCGGATGGGGAGGATGAATTGATCCAGCCGGATGGAGAAGTTTTCGAGAGGGAGGGTGTGGATGGCTCGAGAAGGTCGATCACGAGGGTAGTACACGTGCGATTGATTCGGTGGCTTGATATCGGGAATCGATAATTCAATTTTGGGCCCCCGCGTGTAATTAGTCGAGGCTCGCGGCACGTCGAAACTGTGCCGCCGCTCTAATTGCTCCACGATGCTGCCGCGCTTCGTCGATTCGTCGAATCGTCCCTCTTATTGTTCGCCCTTTCATCTCTGTCTCCCCGTATCTCTTTCGACGAATGTGCACCCGTCCCGGTTGTCCGTCTTTTTTAACGCGATCGGATTTTACGATATTTCTCTCTTCGTGTCGTCGATTTTTATCCAAACATATTCTGCGAAGCAACTGTTGCGAAATTTGAAAAATTCCAAGAATTGGATTACGTTTCAAGTTTTTTTTCCTCGAGAAATGGGACATTTCAGATGACCCGTGAAATTTTCTTGCTTCAACAGCTCGACCTCTTGAGGATTTTTCTCCAGTTTCGAAACTTGGCATCCGATGTCATTACAAATTATCCCTTCCTTTTTTTTGGAAATGAGAGAGATTACGATACGTCTTCAACTATCGGAGAAAATTATATCCGGAAAATATTTCGTCCTTCGCGAACGAGTCTATTCGATTCTACTCGTACAATCTTGGTTTAACATTCGGCTTTTAATCGGAAATTTTTACGAAAAGACGACGACGATGAAGGAACGGTAGATAGAAGAGTAAAATTTCCGATTATTTCCGATCGAATTTTGATGGAATCGGAAGCCAGCCAGGTTATCATTATTAAATTCCTTCTCTTTTCTGCGTCCTCTCCGCTACTGGAACGAGTGTGTACATATACTTTCGGCTTGTTTAGCCAAGTCATTACACGGGAAGTTTGTTTGCCGCGCGGCTGAAAGTAGGCGAGGTTTCACGCGGCCGAGAATTTGTCCGCGCGTGTAATTGGAGACGCGTTCCGTGTCGGGGCCTGGATTTATTTCCGACCCGTCCAGCGAAAAAAGAAAAAGAGAGAAGCTTAGAATTGCGAGGCCTTAATTTCTCGGACTCGAGAATTTTCGCGGGACGATTTTCGTGTAACGGTAATTCCGCGGTTAATTCACCTTATTCATCGTTTTCACGATTTTATTTTTCCCTCGAATCGGAACGATACAAGCGAGTGGTTTTATTCGCGTTTTAAGAGCGTTTGACGGGGAGAAATGGAAATTTCCTCGGGATCGAACAATGAATTCGAAGAACGGGTCTTTGAAACGGGTTAAAAAAGTTGCACAATAGACCATCGGACCGAATTGTTAGAATTTCTCGATCCGCGATACGTTTCCAGCTCCGATATCGCTTTACGTACGATGCAGCCAGTTACACAAGTTTTTCTATATATGAGTTCGATTAATAAATTGCTTTATCAAAGTCACAACAACAACTCTCCGTTCCACAGAGGAGAGAAAAAGAGAGATAAAACTCGGAGGGATAATTTTAATCCTTGAAAATATCGCATGGAGTTGAATTTTGGAATAGAAATTTAAAATCAGAAGATAGATTTCCAACTCGTGACAATTCTTCCACGCTGCGACGACTAATTAATCGTGGAGAGGGAAAGAAATTTTCGGGATCCACCGTTTCGAAAACGAAATCGGGCGACGCTTTCGAGCGTCAGCGAAACCCTGAATTGGTTCGCGAATTCGTATCGATCCCCTCCTCCCCCCCCTCCCTCTGGAGGACTGGCTTCCGACGGAAATTACGCGCGCGTTACGCGCCGACAATCGCATTATTGCGGCACAAGCGATATTTTTATTGGGGAGGGCGACGAATCGCGACACGTTGATTCCGCGATCGGCCGATATTTCATCGGTCCCGGAAATATTCTTTTCTATTCTTCCCGATTTTTCCCGACGCGTGAACGAAAGAGAACGACAAATCTTGATCGATACGATTTCGAAAGATCTATCCTTTCGAAAGCAGCGAGTCTTTAATAGCGAGTTGACGAGTTAGAAGGAGAGGAAGTTAAATGAAGAAAAAGTTGATTAGGAGTTCGTATCGATTCAGGCGCGAATTTTAACCGATTTTGTTTCGTAGATTAGCTTCTTTTTTTTACATTGTAAATAAAGAAATAGAGTTTTAAACAATCTTCAAATATCACGAAGAATAATTCTACTTTTCTATTCTTTACGTACAAATATTCTTTTCAAACTGGACTATGACTTCATTACACGTCGATCGATTAAAATTATACTTATGAACTTATGAAACAAGGAGCCATCTCTCTGGAAACACGGGATCTCGAGATTAACCCGCAACGAATTAATCGCGGCGATTAATTATCGCGGAGGGAGGAGGGGAGGGAAAGAGCCGCGTTATATTTCGACGCCACTCGTTTCGATTGCACTTAGGCGCGTTACGAGAGTTGTTATTATGCAAATGCAATGCGACAACAGGTCGAAACGGTGACGGATAATTAGCGTTACGAGAAATCGCGCGTAATTGATCCCGTTTCCGGATATACGTCTCTGCTTCCATCGAATCGATTTCGATCTCGAATATTTTTACTCGAAAATCTGGATTCAATTCCATTATCTTATCTTGTCACGGATCGATTTTAACAAAGAATTCTTAATTATATTGATTTTTCGAATCGATCGAAGTTAATTTAATTTCGATTTCCTTTCACTTCACATAGAACGTTTCGTGGAAATGATTTTTAGAAAAATTTGAAAAAGAGGAGGAGTTGAATCGAAATTTTTGCACAATTGTAATATTTTAATATCGTTTTTCCAGTCGTGGCCACACGTGGACAAAGAGGTTACGTTCTCTGGTCTCCGGGGGCCAGTAAAGGAATTGTTTCACGTTTTCCCTCGAATCGTGGTAATTAACACAAAGCGTATAAACGCGCGCGAGAAAGGTAGAACGTTGGGTGGGCAAGGTAGATGGAAATGGGAACGAAATATGATTCCGTGCGCAGTTGTCCCCCGTACGTATCCGCCATAATGCAAAGATATCGAATAACTTACGATCAATCTCGCCCAAACTCCCGAGAGGGAGGGGGGTATCCAAACGGAAGCGAAGGAATCCGAAAAACTTGGTGGCGGAGCGAGATCGATCGTGAACTCGAACGGTCGCGGAATCTCGCGGGTTGAAAAAAACAAAAAAGGGAAGAGAAAGAGAAGAGGAGGAGGAGGAAAGGAAAAATAGAAGAAGGAAGATCGTTCACAGCTCTCAGCCACCTTCCTTCCCTTTGATCGTTCTTCTCTTTCGAGAAGATTTTTTCACAGGCGAATCTATTTCCGATGGTATCAGTCGCGAGAGAAAATACCCGCCGGTATCTCGTCTCCTGCACCCCCTCCCTCGATGAAATCGGCTTCCGTTGGCCCCCCAACGTTTTCCGCTATTCCTTCTTGATCGGCTCGCCCCTCGATCGCGTTACATTTTTTCGAAAACGTCTTCCCTCATCTCTCCTCTCTTCCTTTCTTTCTTTTTTTCGAAGCGTTTTCGAGCAAAAGAGGCGGCAGGTGCGTCGGCACTTTTCTACGGATCGTCCTTCTCTCCTCTTTCCTTTCTCTTTCTCTCGTCATCTCACCCTCTCGCGTCACCTCCACGAGGTTGTACTCCGGAGGCGCGAGGTGAATAAGGGGGAAAAGGAGGAGGAGGAGGAGGATGGCGCGTCCTCCCAGGGTGACGGTCTTTAAAAACTTTCAGCGTGCAACTTAGTTGAAAAGCCTCGGCCACCTCTCTTTTCTTTCCTTCTTCGAATCTCTCTCTTTCTTCCTCTCGTGTCACTCTCATCTCCTTTCTCGACGCGTTGCTTCTTTTACTCGGGCGCGAGAAAGAGGGAGAAGCCTCGGCCAAGAGAAGGAGCGTCCCTTCTCATTCTTGGCGCAACGATGGAGAAGAAGGGTTGGCGACAATGGAGGATCGCTTTAAATTAGAGCGAGGCGTCGCGACGTCGCGTCGTCGAGGCTCGCCACCGTCGAAACACGCGCCCTCCCCCTCCTTCCTTCCCCTACTACTACCAGAACAAACGGGTTGAAGGGGGTTGCAGGAAAGGGATGCAGGAAAGGGATGCAGGAAATTACTTGCCCCATTGGAACGACGGTGGGCCGGAGTTTCGCCGATCAGAAGTCACGGCGTACGTTTTAACCCCGTGGAGGAGGGAGAGGGCTGAAAACACCCGAGAGAGTTGTTGGCCGTTCGTCGGGACGTCGTGGAAAACGCGACGTTATACGACGAACTCGATACGAGCGAACGTTTTAATCGCGGAATTCGCGGCTCCCATTGTCGAAAAGTTGCGACAATGCGGGCCAAGGGGGATTGTTCTCTCTCTCTCTGTAAGCTCGACAAATGGTCGAATTTCGTCGGAAGGGAGCCGCTTTCTCGGCCGAGAAATTCTCGATATTCGAACGGGATTGGAAATACGGTGAAACCGTTTCGATAACGTTCGTTGTGCGCGCGACACGTTCCTCCCCATCGTTTCAGGTCGTTGCAGGCCACGTTACGAGGCCCCCCCCCCCCCCCTTCTCTCTCGCGAATGACAAAGCGCGAATAGGTTTTTCCATGCATAAGTTAGCAGCGTTGATACCTCGGAAGGATCGGTGACGGTGGGGGAGGGCCGAGAGAGGGTTGCTCCTCGTCGAGAAAAATACACCTGCCTCTGACACGCGCGCGCATTCTAACTACGCGGACAAATTGGGGAGGGAGAAGGGTGAAGAAGAAGGTAAAAGGGAGCTTACAAGGTATATTCCGCGTGCGTCCTGTTGTTGGAAGGGAAAAAAGAAGCGCGCGCTCCATCGACCCTCACCCTCACCATCGCCATCCCCCCGTGTCTCGCTAACTTTTGCAATATTCTTCGGTCTTTCCACTCTTTGCAAAATTACCTCCTCCCTCCCTCTCTTCTTGAACGAGCGTGCGTCGGTAATGCTTTCAACTACCACCCCCTCCCTTATAGGCCAGAACGGCTGGTTCATGTGCCGGCCGCCGTGTACGTGGGGGAAAAGAGGGAGAAGAAAAGGAGGAGGAGGAGGAAAAAAGAGGAGGGAGAAGCGTGTACTTGTTCTCCCGTACTTGATCCACCACCACCTATTCGCGCCACTTTTCACCACGGGAACTAAACGTTCGCAAGGCTTTTATGGGGATCCGGATGCGGCCCATGAAAAATTTGTGGAGAAACTTTTCGAAACTGCTCGCCGTCGTCACCATACGATCCATATCCCTCCCTCTTTCGACAGCGTCTCTTTTTCTCGCACCTTGTGCTATCAGGGCCCTTGTATAAAGGAGATGAGCTGCTGCTGCTGGCTTTTGTTCGCGTTACTGTTCCTCGTTGGATGAGTTTCCTCTTTCTTCTTTTTTTTTTTTTTCTCTCCCCTCCCTGTTTTCGAGAGAAAGGAGGGTGAGAGTTTGAAACTGGGATAGATATTGGGATATATATATATATGCAAGGTGAAGGGATGTTAGTGGAGGATATTAGGAATTCGTGCAAGGAAGATATCGAGACAGATAGGAAATATTTCTTGGAAAGAAATTATGGATGAATGTGGAGGGTAATTTTAAAATAAAGCAACTCGATAAGCAACTCGTTTTTAATTCGAGGCAGGAAAACATTTTTCCTTTCTCCGCGGTAATTAAGGAAATTCATAAATTACTTTATCTTCGCCTTGGTGGAAATTCGCGCGTTAATGCGAATGATAACTGCGTGCTCGCTCGTGGAAAGCACGTTTCCCTTTAAAACGATCGTTAGTTCGCGTTAGTCGAAAGTGAGTGAGAAACGGTACGATATAATTTCTAATTACCGTATCTAAAAAAAAATTATTATTATTATTATTATTATTAAATTACTTACTAGTTTCGCTTCTCTCCGCCGGTTCTATCGGAAAAGTTGGAGCGACAAAGGAGCCGGAACTTTTCATTTTGCCCGTAACGTAGTTACGCAGTTCGGAAATATCTCAAGGACGGAATTATCCCCTTGACACCGACTTGCGACCTCCTCCCTTTTTTTGCTCTCATTTTCTCTCCCCTGTTTGCTCTCCCAACCTTCGATCTTCCATCTTAAACTTCCTTGCCTTGTCAGAATCTTTTCTTCTCTCTCTCTCTCTCCAATATATTTCATTCTCTCCATAAAACTCTCTCTCTTTCTCTCTGATCGTCGAAAATTACAATCGATTTCCCTTGATCCAAAATATTTTCATATTTCCACATCGTTTTTTAGATCGTTCCAAAAGAATAGTCGTTTGAAATAACCGACTTGGGAAAGAAACAAGGATATAATCCGCGTGTAAATCCCATCCGCTGAAGTAAAAAACAATTTCATTCCCCCTCCCACGGCTAATAGGGGCAATGCCGCGGTAGCCAGGAAACGGACGAAGATAATGACGTTCCATCCGGTGGATGCGCGAACTAATTCATCACCGAGTTGTTCATCGGGCAGAGCTTGATGGGGGTTGAACGAGAGTGAGCGGAGGACGCGACAAAAAGGGAGAGGCGCTCGGTAATTGAGCGCGGGGAGGGGAGGAAAGAAGGCTCGGGCGGAAAACTCGGTGGTCGCGATCCCTTCTAATATTGTTTACTCGGCTTCTCCGCCGGCCAAGTGATGGCCGGGACCTCCGTTCCTCGACACCGCTACGTGGAGAGGATCCATTAATCATAATCGCATTCCAATTGGGGGCGGGTCGTTTTCCACCCCGGAAGGGGAGGACAACGGGGTGTCCTCCTGGAAAAAGTGGGAAAGTAAGAGAGGAGGATTGGCTCGGTGGAGAGGAAGGAAGGAGGAAAGGAAAGGAAAGGAAAGAAGAAGTCGATCTTGCTAGGATCTGGCGGAGGAAATTCAAACTGGGATCGTGAGAGGGATTTGTCATCCGCACGTGACGTGTCGCGGGGAACCGTCCTCTTTCGTCGAACAAAAGGTCTGCCGACTCGAGGCTACACCGATATCGAGGAATTTGTATTTCGACCGAAATGTAGAAGGGGTAGAAACTTTGGCGGCTGTTTCTGTTACGAGAGGGGAAAAAGAAGGGAGGAGTTGAATATATTTTTTCTAATTCGCAAAAATTTTAATTCCAATCCTATTTTTTTCGATCGATCAATCACTTGAGCCGTGGAAAAATATTCACGGTTCGTTTATTACGATTGCTTATCGTGTCGCGAGAGGTGCGATGGACGAAACAAGGGGACACTCGAGGGGCGAGGAGAAATGGGGAGATGGTGAAGCCGGTGAAGTGGCGAGGGACACGAGTTGCTCCACCACGTGATGTACAAGGACCGCAAATATTTGTGGGAAGAAAGCAGCGAGCGTACACCGCGTGTACACCCCCCATGGGAGAGTACGAAACGACTAGGACTAGCTGTCGTTAATAATTCGACGGCCGCCGGTTAAATTGCTTTTATCCTTATCTTTACATCACCTTAAACTCTCTGCTTTATATCGTCCCTCCCGTCGATGCGCCTCGTAACGGTTATAAAAATTTCAGTTTTCTATTTCGAGCTACGCTGTGTGTCGTAGCTACGTTAGTCCCGGCGAAACAGAAACGATGAGCGGGATTTCAACCCTATCGAGGCCGTACGAATCGATACGAACACATCTGGAACGAGATCCTTTTCTTCTTCCCCCTCGAGAAGCTTATTTATGATATATATTTCTCTTTTAATTCCGTTTTCAAATTCGTATTCTCGCAAGCTTGAACGAAAATCTTCAACGTTTCAACGTTTTCCTTTTCTACGGAATTCGCGCCGTCAGATTTCCGCCCATCTTCTTTCCAATCCTTGATCAAGTTCCTTTTTTTCTTTCCCCAGGTATCGACCAACCCGTTCCTGTACCAACCTCCTCCCCTTCGATCGTGGTCTGTCTTTTCTTTTACCTCGACGGTGTATATACACACACAGCCCCCCGATACCCGTGGCGCCCGAGGGAATTTATGCTGTGGCCTCCAGTTCGGTTGCCGAGTTTCCAACCTTGTTTTACTTACCGACCTACGCCAATTTGTTCGGGCGACCGAGGTAAGCCGAAGGGCCGGCTATTTTTAACCGACTTAGCGATTCTTTTTTGGCGCAAACGATCGAACGAATCTGGATATATATATAGATATATCTCGGAAGAGAAGAGAAAAATCGCATTTCCGCTTGTCCCAATTCCGCGGCAGCGAGCCGACAGTTGCAGACACGCGGCGCCACTTGCTCTCTCTTTCTCTCTCTTTGCGAAAGAAATTGCTGGCCTGCTTTCTCGAATAGGGTTGCTGTAGGGTAGAATTTCGATCGAGGGATATTGATTTTCCGTTTCACGAACAAGTTCATTGGTATTTTTCGATTTCGTCGGGTTAAGTTTGGTTTAATTCTTCTCTCGAACGGGGGAACAAGAATCGAGGAAGATTTCTTCCCTAAATCCAATAAATCGGATATCGAATTTCTCTTACGCGTGTAGAAAATTGGAACGAAAAATTCTCGTGGAATATTCATTAATGCACGCGTTTCACAGCGACGCATTGAACGTGTCGTTAAGTATACATGTCGTGGTATACGAGAATTGTTCGATTTCTTCCCCGAGAAATGTGGGTCAATATGGATTTTTTCCCTTTCGGAATAATAACCTTGGAGTGCAACTATCCTTGGAGAGTTTTCCGCGAGAGTTTTCTCGTGACGACGAAACGTATTCACGCCCTCGCATTGTGCCCGAGCACAATGCCACCGGTTGACCGGTGTCCAGGAATACGATATTTCGCCCCTCGGTTGAATTTTTATCTTCTCGATTGCACGAGGACCTGCCTCTTCCCGCACAACAATCACGTACGCTCGATCCAAAGGAAGAATAAAAAGGGGAGTGGGTGGGGGCGCGCGAGAGGGCTCTAAAATCATTTTTGAAATGGATGGTATCTCTGCCCTGGCACGGCCCTCCTCTCTCCTCCCGTCCTTCCCTCCCTCTCCCTCTCCCCCTTCCCTATCGCGGCCGCAATCGATGAAAGTCCAAATGGGCGGAAACGACGTGGCACTTTTTACATTTTTCCATACACGCGCGACGACGAGACGAGACGAGACGAGAATCCGGTCTCTGGCCCGCTCTGAATCGCCGCAGGGGAGGAGGAGGGATGGCGGCCGCTTTTCTTCCCTCCCGTTCTCATTTACTCCGCTCCTCGTCACGGATCCAAAGAAATTTTCGGATCCTTATTCCACCCAAAAAGTTCTTCTTTTCCTCAAAGTTTATCTTTATTCAACTGGGGCAGGGGAGGAAACTGGGGCATCCCCGAAACGTGTCCCCGTCCACGAGACATTGAAAAGTTTCGTTCCACGTTTGATTAAGGGAGCGAACGATTGCGAATTCGTTTCAAATCCGATGAACAAAAAATTATTCCTCCTTCTTCCTTCCTTTCGAAAAACGTTTCGGGGAAAGCAACGAGACAATGCATAAGTGGATTCGTAATCGCGTAAATACGAATTCTTCAAATAAAATCCTCCTGTTGAGGCTGCTATCAAATCACCGTTACTTTAAAAAAACAAGAAGGCATCCTCCCTTCCTCTCCCGTCAAACTTTCCTCTTCCATATTTCATCCCCGATTCGACAAACGCCCCCCTCCTTGAGACTCCTCAAACATCTTTCTCCGTGCGTTGTTGCTCGTAAATCGGACGAATCCGCGGTGAAAGGAATTTGGGGGAGGGAGGGGGAGCGTGAGAATTGCATCGAGCACGGAGCAATTGGATAAATAGAATCGAGGAAGAAGTTGTCGAGGAAGAAGAACAGAAGCGAAGCGGCCGTGTTTGTTAAGCCCTTAAGTTCCAACCCCTTCTTCTTCCCCCTCCCTCGATCTCTCTCGATTCGTCCGTATTCGACTCGATCCGTATTCGCGCCGTTTCCCACCCTCGCCAATTTATATCGCCCCACGTTGCTCGCCTTAAGCTCGACCGCCCTTGAACTGTCCGCTTTAACCCTCCTCCTCCTCCGTCCCTTTCTTCCTCTTCGTTCACCTCGCACGCAGGGAGGAGGAGGAGGAGGGAGGGAGGGATCCACGCTCCATTACTCTTGGTGTCCGCGGTGGGATAAATATTATGAAGACAAAAGATTCCGGGCAGCGGGGTGAAATATGGCCGGTTGCAGAGAGGGGGGGGGGAGGACGACGAATGATAAATTCGCACGCCGGCCGAGAATCTCGCTTTCCAGTAGCTCCAGTGATAATGTCCTTTCTTAATTATTTACGGCGTCCTCCTGGCCTAGACGCCGTCATCCGGCGAAATGAGCCCTTTACTGAAGCTTCTGAATTCTCGGATTCTCTCTCTCTGTTTCGCGTATTCCTTTATGCAAAAGGTGTTCTCGAGAGATGGGAAGAAATTTGAGAAATTGGATAGTGATAATTTGTTAATTTTCCTTTCAAATTTGAGGCGAATCGTTTAATTTTTCTTCGCTTCTTTTTCTCTTTCTACGTAAACGTTGAAGTTTGATTAACGAAAAAAAGAGAAGAAAAAGTGGATGATCAGTGAGGAATAATTTTTTAAATACAAACTACTTCAACGTCTTGCGCCCAAGTATCGAGTTATACTTGGATACAGCGTTTAAAATTGACCAAAGTTGGAAGAGTATTCCACGATCTAATCAAAATGTCTAGCCGATTCTTTGGCGACCGGCAACAGCTCCGTGGGGTTAATTGGAAGCTCTCTGGTTTCCCGCTAACTCTTGCCGAACCAGGAATTACCAACTTTCACCCCCTTTTTTCACCCCCCGTCTCCTCTGCTTCCTCTTATTTCCTCCGTTCCTCGCCAAGGAACTCGGAGAGTCGAAAAGCAAAGGGAGCATTGCTCTCCCGACCGACTACAATTTCGGTTTAAAGCGGTTAGTAGATGCCTCGTAGATTCGAATGGAAGATTCGTTGGAGAAACTATCGAGGCTTTTTGGGGAATATCGAAAACGCGTGGAGGATTTTTCGAGAATTTCGTACTTTCGGCTATTAGAGAAGTTTGGTTATGGGCGATTAACCAATTATTATTCACACGCCGCTGGATCGCGGAACTTTTCCTCGACTTGGATGGAACTGGATGATCAGAAAGTATGAGGATAGATATATTTTTAATCTCGATATCAATGTTCGAGTTAGACGTATCTGAAAAAACGGGATACGTTCTAGGGAAATTGCAACGAATATTACATATTATTCTTCTTCTGATTGAGTAAAATATATATATATATATATATATATTCTATATAATTTTGAGGATTAAAGGCGATTGTAACGAACATTTATCGAAGGGATTAAACGAGAAGGCCGTAGATAGATCCATCCTTTCCTCCGTTTCATCGAACTTCCGCTCGTGCGGAAGGTGAACGTGGCTCGAGCTATAAGAGGCCCGGCCTAGCTCCATTTTTCTCCCTGGAACGTTCGAAAAACAGCTCCATCGTCGCGAGCGAGCTGTTCACCGAGCATCTAGGATGACGGATGACGGATAATGGATGAAAGATGGAGATCAGAACCGGAGAAGCCATCGTGGCACCGCTCGAGGCTCGATTTGCATCGGGGGACGTTCAACTTGACGATCACATCTCACTCTCTCCCTCTCTCTCTCTCTCCTTACCCCTATTCGTCAATGATCCGAAAATAGTTTCCTCCCCTATTTAACGCGGACAAAGATTTTTCCTCTCCTTTAATATTTTTAGAAAAAGGGGGCGAAAGAAAAGGAACGGCGAGGAGAAGCCGTGGAATATAAATCGTGGAAGTCGTCCAACGAGAATCCAACTTAGGCGGAGAATAAGGTAAATTCCATCAGAGGCAACGAGACGGTTCCCGGGGACAAATGAGAATTTACTACCCTCGCGGAGTGTCAGTTTTTCACAGGGGTTGGGAGTAGCCGCGGCCAACTTGCGCCATTTTCCCTCCCGGGCAAAATCCTGTCAGACTCTGCCCTCCCTCCCTCCTTCCTTCCGCCGAAACGAAGATCAACGTCCATATCCACCAAACTTGCTATTTTCTCGGCCGCCTTGTTGTTGCCTTTTAGCGGCCGAGAATTAACAGCCATAAAGCATCCGACGACGTTTCCCCACTCGCGTCAACGCGCGTCCCGACCCGAATTCCTTGCCGCATACTCTCTTTCCCTTATGAATCGCCAGCCAGGTGGAATCTCGTTGGTATCTTTAATAAACGTGGCTGTCGGCTATGTTTTTGCGCCGCGTTTCGAGCGCGTATTCTACACACTTGCAACGCGATACAACGAAACGGGATTCGAACGATGCTGGCCTCGAAACAGGAGACGAGACGAGACGAGACGATGAGGCTGATGGGGAAGGCTGATGGAGCTTTTTCCGCTCGTTTCGCACTTTTTTTTTCGCGCCACCAGGGACCCTGTCCCTTCCCATCTCTCCGCCTCCTCCTCTTCTCTTTCTCCTCTTCTTCCTCCTTTTTTGCCTCCGCTCGAGGGTAATAGCTTTCGATCCTAACGCACATGGTTAAAGTTAAACGTTACGAGGGAGAGAATTCGGATTCCACCCGTGGAGGAAGATACATCCAAGGGTAATGGCTCGAGAGCCGCTCGCTACGAGTACTCACTTTCGGACAACGTGACTTGGGTTCAGCCTCCTTGTTTCTTTTTTTTTCTTTTTTTTTTTGGAGGGAGGGGAAGGGTTTGATGGCTGCTCGTTTCCAGCGTACCTCGAGTATTGTTGTTGCGAGTAGCTCGATAATGAGCATCGATGAGATTTTTTCTCCTCCCCTCTTTCGGAGAAGGGGAATTCGTTCTTTCGAGACAAAAAAGGAAATTGGTCGGTGTCTCTACGTAGAATTAATGTACGAAATAAGGAAGGTAGTCTTTTTTTTTGAGAGAGAGAGAGAGGGATTAGAACGATAAAGTTGATGAATCTTTCCTGTTCGGAGGACACGATTGGATAAATTTTTTCCGTAAAATTGGATTAAAGGAAAGGAAGATGGTATTTCAAAGTTCGTTGATTCGATGAGAAAAATTGTATCTTTTTGTTGGCCGAGATAGAACGTCTCGTCCAGAGAAATTTCTGTTTAACGTTGTTATTAATTCAATATATATATATTCTTTTCTAATCTTTATAATTTCGAAAACGATAGAGAAAGAGAAGGACGAAGGGGGAACAGTTTAGATCAAGTTACCAGGGAGAGGGAGGAGGAGGAGGGCGAAGCCGAGTTCTCGCGTCCCCGTTTCGCGTGGATTCGCATTTAGACGTGAACGCGAGAGACGAATTTCGCCATCCAGGCAATACGAAGCTATGCCGGCAAGTCTGCCTCCGTCCTCGAACGCAATATTCGTGAGAATGTTGTCTTAATAATGTCTTCCATCGGCGCGAGCAAACTGAAATTACACGTGTCTACTACCTTTCCCGAAACGAGAACTGCGACAACTTTGCGACAACTTTCCTCACATTTATCCCAAATCTCTCCTCTACTCACATTGTATACATGTATTTTCCTCTCTTCTGTTTCAGGTGAGTCGTCTCTTATTTCGTCTCTTCCTCGTCGAGAGAATGTAAGTAACTTCCACCTTTATCTTTGAAACAAAAAAAGAAAGAAAGAAAGAAAAAAGAAAACGATATCCTTTCGCAAGTTCCGGTTAAAAATCGCGAAGAGGAAACGAATCAGAAACCGCTGATAAGATTCATTAATCGAAACATCGAGTGTACGAGATGGGGGTGGGAGAAGAGGGAGGGGAAGAGAAAGATCGGGATTAAGCGAGGGATGAGGGAGGGTGAGAAGGTAATCGACCGGCATCTTGGACGGATATCGAGGTGGCGTTGATTCACTGGTGGCGAGGAAATAAGAGAAAAATGAAAAGAATTGAAATAACGGGGAGGATTGGGGTCGAAGGGGGTTGGGAGATAGACGGGGGTTGTCTCGAGGAGGTGGCGATTGAACAAACGGTAGAAGGCTAGGTAGATGAGGACGGGGTAGGATCGAAGAGAGCACGATTTCGAGCGAAGATTTTCGAATCCTTTTCCCTTCCTTCCTTCCTCGCGTGTCTTCTTACTTTCCATTAAGTGGCGATTCTCTGAATGAGATCTTTCTCTCTTCCTCTCATATATATATATAAAAGAAGGGAGAAAAGTTTGCAAAGAGATATAAAGATTGTGGTGGAACGTAGCTGGAAGGGATTAAAAGTATGGCTGTTTGTTTACTCTTTGAATTTTCCCGATATCGATGAAATTTCGCAAATATTTTCGGTAAATAAGTAAAGGCTGATAAAGGAGGGGGAGGAGGAGGAGGAGGAGAACGTCTGGGAATTTCGAGATGACAGTCGACAGGGGGAGGGAGGATTGGTTGTTCTCGAAAGGACGGGAGAGAGAGAAAGAGAGAAAGTCACGAAGTTTTATAGCCGATGGCTATAGGAGTCTCGATTATCCGGAATAGAAGTGGATCAAGAGCAGCGCAAACCGTTCCTTATCGGTTTCCAAACAGTGAATTCGGAGCGTGGACGAGCGTAATGGACGAGAGCAGATTCTTCTTTCCTTTCCATTCCACGTTGGTTGACCATGTGTTAACAGATAAACGACTTCACCAGGGGGAGAAAACAGGAGAAGAGGGGAGAGAGAGAGAAAGGATCCCCGATCTCCTCGCTGTATCTTCGATCTTAATTGTCCTTGGAACGCAATCCCCCCAGCTGTCTGCGTGCGTGGAATCTTTTATCTTAGAATGTTGGGGAATGTTTGCGGGCCTGATATTTCCTCGAGTTCCCTTTATCGCTGGTTAATGCAGACCTTCTTGAAACTGTGCTTTAGGGCTCCCTCCTTCCCACAGGACGAACTTATCTCGAGGAAATCTTGTGCGATTCAATGGCCTGTCGCGAAGAATTCCTCTCCTAAGAGTTGTTTCTTATGAATTGGCGAAATGTTCATCTGTGTGCGAGAAGGGGAAACAAAAGATCGAAAATCGAATCGAAAGGATCCGCTCGAATTAAGACGAAACGAAGGAAAGAAAGCAACGCGAAGGAAAGAAAGTTTGACACGATGGCTGAGAGATAAGATGAGAGAAATGGCATGAAAAGAGGACGATTCCCTCCCTCCCCTCTCGCTAACTTTCCAAAGCTATCGCTTTCCCCGAAACCAATCGCCATCGCCCCGCCCCCCTCCGAAAAAATAAAACGTTGCTGAAGGAGAATTTGATCGATTGCTTCCCCCTGCACTTCCCCTCGTAAGCCTCCGCCGACGTTTCGACCCGAGACAGAGCTCGACAGGTGACAGGAGGACAGCTCGAGAGTGGTGGAGGAGCGTGTTTGGAGGAGGGCGTCGTCGTTTGTCACGCGCCTTGCGGCGTCGCGACGCGCGAACTCGCGTCTCCCCAGAAGCGGTGTCTCCCCCTTCCCCCGCCCCGAATGGTGGCGAATTGGTGGATTTCGGCGGCTCGAAAGATTCCGTCAGAGGCGGCAACTCGGATTCCCCGACGTTTCTCCACGCGGCGGCACTTCCTGCCTCGTTTTCTCGCCGCAAAAACGAGGGAAGTCGATGATCTTTGATCGTTTCCCGAGGCAAAGAGGAGGGGGGAGAGAGGGGTCGTCTTATCCCGGGGGCGCGGGCCGAGCCGTTGCGGCGGCATGAATTATATAGAGAGACCGTTGGCGGAAAAGTTTTCAGGCAGCCACTCGAGAGAGAACTCGAGTCGAGGCTGCTCGTTTGAAGTTGCGCCCACTGATAGACGGAGGATGATGGAGAATAAGTGGAAGTTTTTTCAAGGTATTTATATCGGCCCGGCCCGTCTCACTTTTCCCTCTTTATCCCACCCGAAGGCGAGGAAATTTGTTTCCTCGTGAAAGTTGGAGCCGAATCGAGAAACCACCGAAACCCGTTTCGAAACGATGCAATTAAACGAATGCCTGCCTTTTTTTTCCCCTCTCTCTCTCTTTCTTTTTTTTTTATCCTTTCGCGATTCTTTCCAGTTCAAAATCTCATAAGCCGATAGCTAATAATAATAATTTAGTCCAAATTTAGGAATATTACGGGAGGATGCTTAGGGATAGCAAAAATATACGCACAATTTTTAAGATTACTTATTCCCCTCCCCCTCTAAATGATGGATCATAAGACTAATAATCTATTCTCGATGAAGTCAAGTTGAAGCGGGACTTTATCAATATTTATGAGAACAGAAGAGTTTTCGAGGGGAGGGTTACGAATAACCAAGCGTTAACGGTTTATGCATAAAGCATCCGATCTCGAAACTAATATATATATATATATATAGGAAGATAGGAGCGGATCGAAATTCCTTAAATTTCGATTTCATGCTGCTTCATTTCTTCCCAACCTCGCCGAAGGAAGAATTCGATTTTTACGAGCGGCGTGGAATCGAGTCGTTTTATGCAACCGGGCCGCGTAACGACATCGTTAAAACGTCTGTTTCCACCGCGTATATCCAACCGTTGTTCGAACGGTTGGTCACAACGTTGTAACGGCGCGATATTACATTACCTTCGATTGATCTCGCGTGGTCGGGATTATCACTCGATCCCTTCCAATTTTACCACACAATTACGACACGCGTTCGAAGGAGGCGCCGTTCACCGACCAAATTATCCGTTAAACGAGGCTCGAACTCGCGCTATATATATATATATATATATATATAGAAAACGGAAAACGTTTCCAGTCGAAAGTCACTCCGAAACAATTATTCCCGTCGCCATGCCCGTTTAACGGCGGTTATTCCTTTTTTCCTCCCCCCCTCTTTCTCTCTCTTTCTTTCTTTTTTCGTGCCAAGCCCGTATTAATTCTGGAACAATACTTCCACCCTGTTTCACCACCGACAGATATTCCCTCTCTCTCTCTCTATCCCCTCCCAGCTTCTCCCCCACAGCGATTCGGCACATAGCGCGTGCATCGCGCGCACGCTACACGCGGATGCTTGCCAAAAAGCCCTCGGCGTCCTTTTTTTTTTTCTCGTTATCCGGCCCGCTAGATAGATCCGGCAGAGTGTTCCGCGAAAATGGCATTCCAGCCACTCGACCGTGTCCCCTTCAACCGTCCAGAGAGAGGTTCAACCCTCATCTACCCACGCTTCTACCTTCCCTCCCGCCCTTCCTTCCTTCCTTCCTCTCCCCAGCTATCTCGACAGGACAGAGGTAGTACCCCTGGCGGGGACATTAATTTTTATTACGAGCTTTTTCTCTCTCTCTTTCTCTCGTTCGAGTTGTACCAACGTGCACAGGACAACAATAATTACTCCCCCGCGCAATTATAATGATATCTAATGAAACGGCCCCGACGTAGTTTGGGGATGCAATGCCCACGGCGTGTCCTCTTCAACGTCCGGCCTCCGACGACACAGCCACGCTTTTAGGCCGAGTGAAAACAGAGGGATGGGTTTGGAAGGGGTGGAGGAGGGCTGGACGACAGGAAGCTGGAAATTGATAATGCGGCGTGGTGATATCTTTTGACACCGTTGCGTCGGGATGGATACGTATGGATGTATGATTCGCGATTCGACGAATATTTGCGCTGCAGATATCGAGTAAAATGGGATATTTTTAATCGAGGATATCGAGGACCGGTTTCTCGATTTATTAATAGACTGGTAATGGATGCTAGATGCTAGGTAATTTTTAATCGGTCCATCTGTGATTATTTTATATACTGGTTTCTGGTCGAATTTTTGAATTCCGATCATCATGGACGGTGTATCAGCCCCGAATTGGATTAATCAGAGATTATTCAACGAGAAGATGGAGAATTATTCAATCTTCGTCCGAATAAGTTTCTCTATTATCAATCGAGTAATTGAATATTGACATTAATTCGTTAACCAAATCCGTATCGAGTCAATCCTTTCACGTAGAAGATTTAGAACTTGGTCCAAATAACTCTTCGCTGTTATCAGTTGGAATAACGAAAACACGATGAATATTTCATGGTTTGCTAATATCCGCAACGAGTCGATTTCTCTTCTCCCCGCCAACTTCGATATAACAACAACTTCGCTTAAATAAACTTTACATTATCGTCGATTCGATAAACGAAGATGCGAGAAAAAATTAAATTATTTCGTCGACAATCTAAATATATATATATGTATATATAGGAAAATGAGAATTTTTATCGGGGAAAATTCGATTCGTTTCAACTCGACGGGTTCTTCGATCGGTGTACAGAGAGAGCGGGAACGCGGAGCGAATTCTTATTTAGCAAACAGTGGCTGGTATCGCGAGGAAATGGATCGCGAGAAGAGCATCGCACCTACTCTACTCCACACCGAGCTTCTGTTTGTAGTTTCATCGTATCGAGGCTCAATTAACGCCGGCCCTCGGATCGATCCGCCCCGATTTCGATTCAGACGTCTCTTCGTTCGGTCTCTTCGTCTGCCATCCACCCACCCCTTCCCCCCCCGAATGGATTCACCGCGTTGGTCCTATCCCGTTAATCGGCCCCCCCTCTCGAATCGATCCGTTGGATTCGCGATTCGACGCTCTGCCGCCGAACAGCCGGACGTATTGCCGGTGATTTATGAAGATTTACGTCGCGTATGAATGAGCCGGGGACGAAAAAGATTGAGCGCGCCATTTCGATGATTGCGCTTTGAACGGTGACAAAGCTCGCTTCCAAATCCTTCGTTGTGTTCAGTGATTATATATTCAGAGATGTCTTTCTTTTTTTTTTTTAGAAAGAGCAAATGTGTGTTTCGTGCAACATCCCCTAAGCGGCGTTGGATTTAATGGAAAAATGTATCGTTTAACGAATATTGGAATTTTCTTTCGAAACCGACGATTTGAAACATCGTTCTTCATCCCGAGATCGAGAATCTTTATCAATGGAAAAATTGTTCCAAACGAGTTATTCGCCTTTTCTAAATTAATTTTTTCTCGGATAAAGAAGAGTAAAGAAGGATGAAGTTGGAGATTATTCTCGAAACCGCCTGTCCACGATTACGATAATGAGAGACCGATTGATTTTAACGACTGATCCGTCAATTATCGGCCGTAATTTTGGCCACGCGTCGAGTTTAATCAACTATGGAACGATGGAACCGGACGCGAAGCGTGTACGCTCGAGCGGGATGATCGGACAAAGAGGAGCTTTTTCCTGCTTTGTTTATCCGGATAACGGGCAACGATTACTCCGGAATGTGCGAAACGCTCGCTCGTCCACGATTCACCTCGACGATTTCATTTAATGTTCCCCGCTTTGGGAAACGTTTGTGTCGAACGTAAGTGTTTTGTGCGGCGCGAAAAGCTTGGGAGGGGAGGAGAGGAGAGGAGAGGACTGCGATTCTTCAAAAGTGCGGAATAATGGATTGTTGAAACGGGTTTCGAAAATCTTTTTTTTTTCCAGGATTTCGAGCAGGATTTCCCAAGGAGGGAGAGTTTCTAGTAGCTTTGAAAAATGTTCTCTTTGGCTCGATTCGCGTTTTGTTTTTCAACTCCCCCGATAAAAGTTATTTTCCCGCAAAAATCGGAGAGACTGGAAGAAAAAAAATCTCTTCAGGGACAAAGAAACTTGTCATTTTTCTTAGCCTCGAACGTTAGTCACTCGTTTCAACATTTTGCTAATTTTGAACACCATTTTCCTTTCTCCATTAAAAAATGTTTACCCTAGATACATATTCCATTACCTTCTTCTCTATCTTCTCCTTTTCTCCACCTTTCTCTCTTTCTTATATATTTCTCCTCCTGCACTCCTTTATCCCTTGCTTCATTTTCCTTCCCTTTTCTTTATTTACCCACTCATTCGCCCCAGTTTACCCTCCCATTCGCAATTCTTTCTCTCTTGCTTTCGGTTGGTCACTTGCACGCCTATTGCACGCTCGATCCTCCAACTAACTCTCCCTCTCTCCCTTTCCCCCATTTTCCGCCGCGTTTTCAACCCTGAGCGGCCCTCCAACTCATTTGCCGGCTCCCTCTCGCCGTTTGTTCCCCGTTTGATCGACCGTCCGATTCACCGACCGTTCGAAACGGTGTACGTTTCCCGGTAAACACAGACATCCCTCCTCCCCCTCCGTGCATTATTCCGCGATCGTTGCACTCGCATCAAACGATCCCTATTTGTACCCTCGAAGTGCTGGAGACCTGCACCGCGGATCGGATATGGACGCGTTTTTCGACGTCCTTTCAAAGGGGGAGGGTGTAAAGCTTCGATGGACTCGAGCCCCATCGAGATCACGTCGAGGTCGCACCTGCGCCGAATCGATCGTATAAATCGTCGATCTCTCGGCCACGTTTCTTCGCGACGAACGTGCCCACCTCTTTTACCCATCCACGCGGGATGGATAATTCATTGGACGAAGTCGATCTCAGGGATTATTCCTCGACGGCGGGGCGATATGTGGGACGATGTAGACATTCGTGGTTGGAACGTTGTATAATCTTGGAGTGGTAGAGGTAAGACGATTCTTGATTAAACGAGTGGAACAGTGAGAATGGCAGATGAGAGAGAGAGAGACAAGTAAGTTGCGATGGAATCAAACGAGTGATATTGTAAAGTGAGGGTTGAATCAGAAAGTCCAAGTCCTATTGAATTTTTATTATTCAAAGGTAGCTGCACAGTGATAAGAAATTTCGCAATCGGAAGAACAAGTTTCGATTTCATCCGTGGAATCGTATTGATGTAACCTGATATTCCAGAAATCGATTAGTCCACGATGATCGAGAAAAGTAATCAGAGGGGATTTCTTGCCGGGTTCCTTATTTTTACGCCATCTTGCCGCGATTAGACAGAGTCCCCAGAGTTTTTTAATTTATCCAAGTGTCCCGCGAGCGGGGCAAAAAAGAGTTTATTTTCGCGTGCCGCGGGATTTCAGGGGGTTGGAAATTTGTAAACGAGGAGGGGAAACGGCGGAAGTTGGTCGCGAGAAGTGGAAACGACCGCCGACTCGAAACAACCGCCCCTTCCTCTCTCTCTCTCTCTCTCTTCCCCACGTTGCCTCGTCACGAAGTGGAACCGCGAACACCGGCCGTAATTGAATATCGATTTTTTGGAAATCATTCCGCTTGGAACGATGGGCGGCTCCGTCTCGCTTCGCGCCTCGAATTTCGGAAACCGGATAATATTGGCGGAAATTGTACTATCTCGAAACAATGGATCGATCATTAGATAATTCCAATGAAGTTTCCATCGATTCTTCCCTATCGGGGGATGGATCGATATTTATCGATGAAACGGGATTTTTCGATTTTTCGCGCGAAGATGGGAAATTGAAGATAGAAGATATTTCGAAAAATATTATTTATCCATATCGTTTATTTTATTTTATTTGATCATCGAAGCAGAACAGTATAACGATAATTGATTTATTTGATTATCAAACCGAGCGAAATCGATCTTTCGAAAAGATTAATATTACTTTTCTACGTATAGATAGAAACGCAAAAATTGATCGTAGTTTTTTCGCGATACAATATTATCCATTTGATAAACCAAGCCTTTCATCCTCTACGAGAATTTTATACTCCATTTCCACTTCTGCTACGCGATTCTTTTCAAAAAAATCTTGAACGAACGATTTACGTTCTCGAGCTCCATCCATCTCCGATTTCCCGTTTTCCCCGTTTTCGATCGCTCGAGTTTCGGCGCGACGATGCCTTCTTTCCGTGAGCACAATGGCCGCGCTCTTGCAACCTCTCTCGGCTAATTCCGCCAAGGATTACCGGCCACCCCGTACTTTCGCCCCTATAATGCGCCTCTATTTGCCGGGGGAGGGCGGGGGAGGGGGCCGAATGTTTGTTTTTCATTACACGGTCACGTAGAGGCGTGCGTGCCTCTGATTGCACACCCGTGGCCCATTCATTTTGTAATGCTCGTTCCACGCTCGCGGCAAAGGGAAAGTAAACTCGTGCCGCATCACAATGGATGCCTATCCCTCCCCTCCCTCCGATCTCGAGGAGGAACGATCATTCGGGGATCGATCGATCTGTCTGCGGCCGGACCGCGAGCTGCGCTTTTGCCGCCAATAACCAATTCTACCTACCCTTTCGCCATTTTCCAATCGGAGAAATCAACTCTCTTTTTCTACGAAAGTTTGCGTATGTACTCTCGATCGTTGGTGGGATATTTCCACGGATATTTCATTGTCGCGAGGCGGGCGAGAAGTGGAGGAAGAGGAATCATTTTATCCGCCGCGAATCTAAAGGGAAGAATCGAGGAGGAGGACGAGAGAGAGAGAGAGGCAGTTGGGAGGAAACTCGCAAGGCGGTTCCATTTCCTTTCCATTTGTATTTACGAGCCCGCGTGAAGTTGAAAATTGTTGTCGGCGTGGAAGGTGGACGCGCGATACTTCGATATTTCCACCGCTTCTCGCGCGAGATTCGCTGGCTTTCCGCGAAGAGGAAGAGTCTCGATGGAGAAACGATGGAAGAAGTGGTGGAGAATTTTTTGGCTTCTCGAGGCGAAAGAAAGAAAGAAAATGGTGTCTGTGGAGGGATGTCTTTGTTAAGGACAGTTTAACACGCTCCTCGCTTCCGGAATATTATTTCACGTGGCGCGGGTTTACGAATCTCGGACAACGGCGGCCACCCTCCTCCTCCTCCTCCTTCGTTCGCCTCGATTACGCCACGACCCTTTTTCCCTGCCTTTCTTTCCTTGCCTTTCTATTTTTTCCCTTTCCTTTCCCTCTCTCTTTTTTATCATTGTCCCGGAATTCTCCCCACTCGTACCACTCCTTTTGTGTCCCGGTTGAGATCGGACGACGTTTGGCCGACGGTGATTTCCGCGCCCGAGTTTCGCGGATCCCCCGCGAAATTTGTGCCTCTCTTGGTTGAAAAAATGATCCAACGAACAAGAGAAGAAGGAGGAATACGATCCATAATCGATGTCGTTTCGTTTCATTTTCTTTGTATTGCAAGAATGAAAATTGACCAAGCGTTTCCTCTCCGCGATACAGAAATGAATATATATATATATATCCTCCCTCTTCCTCCCTCCCCTATTTAATCTCCGTTTAATTTAATATCGATCGTTTCCACATTATTACCCGAGTAATAATACGAAATTGAACACGGTTTATACGTACCTGATTTATAGCCGACACGCTTCTTTACTAATCGTTATGGATCCGAGAAACAATCTCTCTCTCTTCGAGACCTGAAAATTCAATTTCTCGGATTCGCGCAATTAAAATAAACGGATTAAAGCGTACACTCACTGTGAAGAAGGGAAGGAAGGAAGTCGGTTTACGAGAGAATCTCTCGCGAGCTTAGGCGAAATATCGAAGGAGAAATTATGGAAAGAAAAAGGGCACGATTCCACGGCTCAGATCAAGTGGAAACAGGAGGACAGTGGGGGTGTCGCGTAATTCGCTTAAACTTGGAACCGGGGTCGCTTTATTTAAGCGAAACGTCGAGCAAGGGACGGATAATAATTGGAGGAACGCCACGCGAAACGTTATCGTCTAATTTCGCGGGGGAGGGGCGAAATTCCGCGACGTTAACTCGATTGGCTCGGGTCCTCCGTTGTCCGGCAAAATGTTGTTCAATTACACGGAGGATCCCGGTTGAAATCCAATCTCTGAGGGGAGACGTGGGGATTTCGAAGAAAACAGTTGTTGATTTCGTGAAACAGAGGCAGCTCGTCGATTAATCTATCTCTTCTTCCGGGAAATTTTCGCCCCTTTTAAAATTCGAGATTCGATCAAAGGTGTTTCCCTTCTCGTGATTAAATTTAAGGTTAGTCGGTTTTTTTTTCTCTTTTCGACGTGAAACTTCGTTTTTCTCGTTCGTTCGTTTTTTGTTGGCGAGGGTAAGAAAATTTTCCACGTCGCGCTTAAATTGTAATTTTCCCCACGTTTGAAAAAGACTCTCGTTAACTACGGGAGGGGAAATTTTGATTAACGAAATTTGAATTATCGCCGATCGCGTTGTTTTATGCGCGTCCAGTGTCGGATCGTTAACGATGGAAATGAAACGATGGGCGCGTTATATTCGTCGTGGTTTTGCCCGGTTATCCCGTTTTTGTTGCTGCGTTCGTATAAGACGATTATTAAATTAAGGATTTTATCCATTGTTGATCGAATTTTTTTTCCTCCCCCCTCCTGTAAAAGTTACTTTGATCTTAAGACAGAATTTTCTTACTGGTATATCGATCTAAGATTAAAAAAAAAAAAAGAAAAAAAACTTTTCAATCTAGACTTTCATCGAAGTAAAAGCTTCATATAAAATTATATCCCGAGGGCGGATTCAAAGTTCACGGATGGAATAGTCGGCGTGTCTATAGCGCGAAATCTCTTAAATCCGGTGTTACAGGGATGAAATTCGATTCTAAAATTTTTCACAATTATTCCTTCTTCTTTTCTTTCCTCTTTTTTCTCTTTTTCGTCCTAATAATTACGATTCGACACGGTTCGAGGATGAAAATGGAACGAAGAATTTTCGATATTCGAAAAAAATAGAGAGGGATCCGTTTCGATCGAGTCGAGGTCGATCGATCTTTCCTCTCTCCCCTACGGAGGACGCGTAGAAACTTTAATTCCTGATGCAATTTCGTTAAGACCCGACTGGAAACGTTCCTTTCCACGTTTAGAAATTAATGAGGACATCGAGGGAACGAAGCTGGCCTCCAGCTTGGAATAAATATACCTTGGTACATTACCGCTCGAGAGATTTTCGCGTTTCGGCCTTTCGCAAATCCTACCTTTTTTTCCCTTGGATTTTTTTCTCCTTTTCAGGGATTTTTTATTTTCTAAACGCTTCTAAAAAGATTAAATTACTTGGAGCTACCGCTACCACAAATTCCGGACTCGTAAGTTTCGAGTATTTAAATTTTCCTACCAGACCCCATCCTTCTCGAACGTGTAACGACAGAAAAGTCGCGATGTACAATTTCTTCAGTGTCGAAGAAGAATAGAAGATGAAGTCGAGATATATATTCTATAAACCAAGGAAAAAATAATAACGATAAAAGAATTCTTTCGTTATTTATTTACACCGAAAATTCTCCATTCTCACGAATCCAAAACATGCCTTTTTTTCGTCGCACATTTTCGTCGTCCGCTTGAATTCACGATCAAAGTCGGCGAGGAATAAGTTAACATAGATCTCGAATTACCGCGCGACTGAATGAAAAGCACGTGCATTACAACCAACAAGATGAAATTATATGTGTATGAATTATATATATATATATGAACGGAGAAGAAGTAATTCTCTCTCGAGAATTTTTAAAACCCGTCGACTGGTTTCGCTAATTTTTTATTATCCCGTTTTTTTCATTTGCCCCTCTCGTTCCCTTTTCGTTCGTCAACGCCGCGGACGATCCGTCGTCTCGGTGGCGAAGACACGGCAGGCCGGCTAAGAATCAATGGGGTTAATGAGACGAAAATTTCGGCCGGATTATCAGCCTCTTCTGTTCTATCGAGCGAAGAGTTTCACGACTCGGCTAGATGAATCGGGCCAACTCGGGCGGAAAAGCGAGCGTCGGTATATCGAGATCATCGCGGTGTTGAATGGGACGATGATCGTCGCTTAAAGATCGTCGCTAAAGAGAAACCTCCTTCAAATTCGAAACGCCCTTCCAGTTACTCGATCTTTCCATCTCTCCTTGAAGATGATACAACACTCTTGCATCATTGTACACAATTTGTCTGTACAAATTCATCTCTCCTCTCGTTTTTTTCTCAATCCTTTCTTCCTTCACCCATCGAAATTTCCGAAACGAATCCAGATGCATCGCGCGGAGGATAATCGGAGATCGAACCCACTTTAATTGTATCATTGTATCATTGTACACATATTTGTCACAAATTCATCTCTCCTCTCATCTTTTTCTCAATCCTTTCTTCCTTCACCCATCGAAATTTCCGAAACGAATCCAGATGCATCGCGCGAAGGATAATCGGAGATCGAACCCACTTTAATTGTATCATTGTACACACAATTTGTCTGTACAAATTCATCTCTCCTCTCGTTTTTTTCTCAATCCTTTCTTCCTTCACCCATCGAAATTTCCGAAACGAATCCAGATGCATCGCGCGAAAGATAATCGGAGATCGAACCCACTTTAATTGTATCATTGTATCATTGTACACACAATTTGTCTGTACAAATTCATCTCTCCTCTCATTTTTTTCTCAATCTTTTCTTCCTTCACCCACGCGATCGAAATTTTCGAAACGAATCCAGATGCATCGCGCGAAGGATAATCGGAGATCGAACTTTAATTATATCATTGTATCATTGTACACACAATTTGTCACAAATTCATCTCTCCTTTCGTTTTTTCCTCAATCCTTTCTTCCTTCACCCATCGAAATTTCCGAAACGAATCCAGATGCATCGCGCGGAGGATAATCGGAGATCGAACCCACTTTAATTGTATCATTGTATCATTGTACACACAATTTGTCTGTACAAATTCATCTCTCCTCTCGTTTTTTTCTCAATCCTTTCTTCCTTCCCACCCACGTGATCGAAATTTCCGAAACGAATCCAAATGCATCGCGCGAAGGATAATCGGAGATCGAACCCACTTTAATTATTGCATCCGTTTCAAGGGGCGAAATTTCTGACGAACCGCCCCCTTCCAAGTTTCGCGATAATTGCGCGCGTCACGCGAGCAAATGGGAAAAGCAAGGGAAAAGCGTTGTTCCGTTTCGAGGCGAGGGTTAAGTTGTCGGGAGTTAACCGTAATTGGCGCGGTCAGCATACCGATCCATCGATCTCTATCAACTGCCTCCATCGCGTGATGGATTAATATCTGTTCGGAATCCTCCCTGGATGACTTTACGTATATACCTGCGTCGCGTTCTCACGAGTGCATGAATGAAGTAGTTGGGCAAGGGTTAGAGAAGAACTGGAAACTTGGCGTAAGTGAGATTTCGCGAGACCAGGTTTATCGTCACGCGTACGTGTACAGGTAAACTTGGAATAATACGGGGAGGTGTTAATATTCGTGGAACACGTTTAGGGGGTCACTTCTCGAGGCCGAAACAAGTTGTAGGTGTAGGTATAATGTTGTTTAAGGATTACTTGTTAAGTTGTAGCAAGGAGTTTAAGTTGAACGGAGCGGAATATATATGGAGCGGGGTTCTCTCGAATTCTCTTACGTCGAGTATATGATACACGTGTGCTTCAGATAACCCGTTTCTGTGTATATAAAAATAAACTTGAATGAAATAATTGTGAACGAGTAGAAGAAACCTTGTTTCTTTTAATCTTCAGAATTATATTTAACCAACGTATTTAAAATCTGTTATTACTTGTCAAAAACTAAATCCAAATCCCGAACAATCGAATTGCCAAGGTGGTGAATCTCGATGCGAGTAATTGTCCTCCCTCAAAGTTTCGAAATTTAAACTCTCTCAAAGTTCTCGAAAGAAATTGCCTTCGCGCGGAAAGCCTACTTTTCATAAATTTCAGAATCTCTGCAACCTCCCCCCTCCGGTTAACCACACGCATCCTTTCACGAAAATTTAAATCCTCCACGGCATAGAATAATCGCGCGCGTGTACTCTCATTCATCTTTGGAGGGGGTGGAGCCGTCGGCTGGGTGGTCAAAAGCGGCTTGTATCGCGACACTCCTTCATTGTACACTTGTCCCCGCCGGCCTATTGTCTTATTGTTTCCTCCCCGTCCGACGGTGCAACTTCCACCATCCGGAACACCCTCCCCTCTCCTCCCCGAGTCGAGTTTCGCCTACCCAGCCAGCCAAGTTGGTCCTCGTTTACTTCGCCCTCTCCTCCCTAATTCCACGTTATCGCGGTGACTCTCAACCTCCTCTCCTCCTCCTCCTCTCGCGTTCCCTCTGACTGGCGTTTGATCGATCACGATCAAGGATTCATCATCCCGGCCGAATTCCAAAGAGGAACGCTTCTAAACTTTACGGCCTAAAATAGGGGAGAGATCCAACCTTTTGCACGAACAAAAGCAGCTCTCGAAATAATTGCGGGGTTAGGTAGATAGGGTTGGTTGGGTATCGAGCGGAGGTCGAATGGAAGTTTCAATATTTAATTTTCAATATCACCGGTGGATTCTTCTCGCTTGATAACGAAGAAACGAATTAAAACCCGCACGCCATTAAGATGTAGGATATCTATCTCCTCCGTCAGCTGGATATTAACCTTTGCGCGTTATATACCGTAGGAAGGGAGGGTTGGAGGGAGGAGAGAAGGGAGGGATGGCCATGATTCCGCGGGCACGGTCGTTTCGCTCGATTAACCGTCGAATTATCTCGACGAATTCGACGGTCTTTCTACCCTCTCGAACTTGAGCGAGGAAGGAGGGAAGGAAGGAAGGAAGGAAGGAAGGAAGGGAGGAGTGAGAAACGATCCCTTCGATTTCAGGAACGTTAATACACGACGATTGGGCGAGAGCCAACCGGTCCAATCCGAGTGTCTCCCCGAAAACCCTATTTATCTATTTATCAGACTCTCCCCCCCTCAACCCATTTCTCCCTTCTATTTTTCTCCTCTCCTCCTCTCCTTCCGGAAATCTGTATGGAGGGGAAGATAGAGGGATCTCGGGGTTCAAAGCGAGCCCCGATTTCATTAATCGCAGCAAGGAAAATCGTGTATCGAGATCTGACGAGTCCATCTCTGTTGGCTCCCTCAATCAAGGGAAGGGGATGAAAAAAGAAAGAGTGTCACGCACGTGGATCGTCTTCGAGTTGCCGAAATTGATCGTTGATTCAGAATCTCTCCACGCTTTTCTGATGGATCGGGTTTTCTCGAAATCGTGTCGGATCGAGTCCGACTTTGGAAAATTAAAATTAGGCAGCAAATTGTTAGGAATAAATGGATGATGATGGAGGCGAGGACGAAACGATCGATTAACTTGTTCCTCGGATGTGAATAAATTAACGCTTTAATGGATCGCGAAACGGCCGCGCTATTTTTCCTCGTCCCATCGACAATCCCTCCTGGGATTAATTGAAAATCGCGGAAACTGTTGCGTGAAATCGATTTCCGTTACCGTGTAACGTAGACGATAGATTTTAACCGGGAAATGTCAGGGATACGTGATAAATTGAAATTCTATTTGAGCCTGTTAATTCTTAACTCTTTTAGCCACGTATGCCGCGTATACGTGTCCTTGGTCCCAAACATCGGTTAATAAATTTTTCGTGAAATTTATACCGATCCGACATGAACGAGAATGATTGTGCGTTTATTATTAGAGATTAATTACATATTTACACTTTTTTTTTTTTTAAATCGATACATAATCGAAGTGTAATTGAAAATTGTGGGGAAAAATTGTAATTATTCGATTCTTAAAATATTCGATCGACGAGATCGGCAACATCGTTACGAATATATGATTTAATTTCTAATCCAATCCAAAGTTTTCCTTTCGATTCGTAAACCTTAATTTAAAAAATCGTAATCGAAAATTCCTCGGAATCATCTGGAAGATCGAGGAGAAATTCTGTTCAACGATTCAAACATTCAAACTGTCATGACCGCATAAATTTTCATCCTCCTCCACCCGTTTAAACGCGAGCATTTTCCATTTTTCGCGTTCCGTTTTCTAAATCGGTGCTCCCCTCCCGGAAAAAGCTGGTCCTCCCCGTGCAAGTTGCATAAAGATGGGCGGCGGAGTCGTCGGCGGTGGAGATAAAATAACGAGCTGGCAAACGTAAATCGTGGCGCAGGGGTCGTCCGCGGCACGATTTTTCAACGGGCGTTCCTATCTATCCAACCGCGGGATAATTAATTATCTGCCGGGTTGTTTCGCGGTCGAAACGTAAGTCACGGTATCACGCGCTTCTCCTAGCGCTTATTACACGCTTTCGACGATTTATGCCCTCCCTCCCTCCGGGGATAGGCGGCCAGATATCGTCCGCGTCGTATTTTTACCCTTCCAACTCGATCGACCGAGCCGATGAAGAAGGAGGAGGAGGAGGAGGATCCGTTTATGCATTTTACTTTTCTATGTATTATTTCTCACGTGCCTTCTTAACGTTCTGTTTCAGGTACGTTTTCACGTAGGTGTTGGAACGAAGGTGTTGTCGTGAGAGGGTTAGGGGTAAGTTTTGACAATCAGATTTATGACGAGTTTCGGTGGAATTATCTGGTGGAGTCTTTCTGTCAACTTCGATTAATGTAATATAATTCGTTTTGTTCGTATTGTTCACCGATCACGAAATATTCGTGTTTTGTTTCCTCGAGTGAAATTGTATATAAATATACGTATGTGAAAGAAGAAAAATGATAGAGATGAGTAGATACGTAAACAGATTTTTGAATAAGGATTAACGAAAAATGGTTTGTTAAAATTAAAAACGTATTGGCCACGGTTTTCAGCGATTGTTTAACAGGGTAAAGAGCGACGAAGCTGTTGAACGCGATGACGCGTCGCGATTTTAATCGGGTATACTGCTAATTGCGCAACAACAATACGGCGAATCAGCGACGGGCGTAGAGTAAATAACGCCGATAACGCGATAGCATTTTAAACCGATTTATCGACAGATTTATTACCCCCTTATCGATCGGCGCAATGAAAGCCCTAAAGCCCTTCCCATAATCCGACCGTAAAACAATTCCATCAGCCTCTTCCACCATTCAATTTGTCCCCCATTGTCCCTTCGCTCTCGAAAATCATCCCAAGATTTCTCTCCGCGCGCGGATGCAGAGGGGGGGAAAAAATTCGAGTAGCCGTCGTTGTCTCGCGAGGCGCGAAACCCTGTCTTTCGAAAGCGGGACGAGAAGAAGAGAGGGAAGAAAAGGAAAGGAAAGGAGGCGAATGGAGAGCGGTCTGTTCAAAGCGTGTTTCGCTGGATTTCAATGGCGACCCTTCTTCGAGAGATTCCCGGTTATATCCGTACGTTCGAGCGTGGCTTTGGTTTGGTGGTCACTTCCGCTCCTAAAAAGCTACCTCTTTCGAAGAAAAAGGAAAGGAAGACCAGCCAGATGGAGAGGAGAGAAAGAAGGGGTTGAAATTGGCGTGCGAACCGCTGCATGGAGATTGACAAATTGAACGCGCGGATGGATTCTCGGTTATCGAGCTGTAAAAAAAAAAAGAAAAAAAGAACGTGCGTCGAGAATGAAACTGTCCCGGATTTGAAAACCTCGAATCGTTTCGTTATGGTTTATTCATTCGGTTTACGACGATCTCTTTTGACACTCGTGCGCTAAACGGAGGAGCGAGAGAAGCGATCTCGAGCTTTCTTAAGAAGGAAGTTTTACGAGGAGGAGATAGATTTTTATAGTTCTACTATTTTTACGAATAAATTTCGTCTCGTAGAAAGAGAGACAAAGAGAGAGAGAGAGAGAGAGAGGGATTGGAAGAATTTTACCTTTCGACGATCTTGTAGACGGCAGCGTAATTAAGTTGTCGAAGCGAAATTCTTTGTGTTATCTTTAGTAATAAATCATAGAAAACTCTGAGAAGAAACTTTTCCTTTCCTTAGCGGAGAGACAGTGGAGGACAACCCCTCTCTCCTCGCGTTGATCCCGAGGAACGGTTGGAGTTAGGCCACATCTCGGTTACTTCTTATTAGCCCGGAACAAGTCCCGAGACAATCCGTGACTCGAGGATTCCCGACGAGAAGTCTCTTTGAAACTACTACTCCTCCAAACTATCGAAAAACTCGTCATCCTTGGAGGGGAAGGATCCTTTGGTCAATTAGCGAGCTGATTCGTCGCCGTCAATTAGGATCGAGTCCGCGCCTACCTGCAAGAAATTCTCCTCGATTTCCATTCCATATCCATATCCATCTCGACGACGAATAAAAACTCGAATATTCATCGCGAAACTCTCTCTCTCTCTCTCTCTCTCTCTCTCTCTCTCTTTCTTCATCCCTTCTTCGAAGAAAGAATTCGTAATCGATGATTTCCAATTAAAAGAGATTATCTCGAGAAGTTTAGAATAGAATTTTTAGGGATACGTTAGACTCCTTGAAGCCTAAATTTTTCGAAAGAAACTCTCTCTCTTTCTTCATCCCTTTTTCGAAGAAAGAATTCGTAATCGACGATTTCCAATTAAAAGAGATTATCTCGAGAAGTTTAGAATTTTTAGGGACACGTTAGACTTCTTGGAGCCTAAATTTTTCGAAAGAAACTCTCTCTTTTTCTCTTTCTTCATCCCTTCTTCGAAGAAAGAATTCGTAATCGACGATTTCCAATTAGAACGAATCGAAGAGATTATTTCTAGAATTTTTAGAGACACGTTAGACTCCTTGGAGCCTAAATTTTTCGAAAGAAACTCTCTCTCTCTCTTTCTTCATCCCTTCTTCGAAGAAAGAATTCGTAATCGACGATTTCCAATTAGAACGAATCGAAGAGATTATTTCTAGAATTTTTAGAGACACGTTAGACTCCTTGGAGCCTAAATTTTTCGAAGGAAATTCACCGAAGGGTGGAAAACTGCGGAGGAGACTTAAACTTGGAAGATTTAAACGGAGGAAAAAGGGGTCGATCGCGTAAGAGGGAAGGTGACGGGTCGGATATGGCCCGTTGGGTCAATTGGATTGCCGCAACTTTGTTTCCCGGCATAGAGACGAGTTAAGGGGACAGGGGTGGATGGGGCGGGCCTTCTCGTAACCGTACTCCGGAACCCGGCTCGCGAAAACGTCGAATTAACGACATTATACCTCCTAATCCCCGGTAATGGGTGTAAGAAGGTTAGCTCGGCTTTTTGTCTTTCGCGCATCTCCCTCCTCTCGGGTATCGAGAAATCCGGCAATCTTCCCTCGCTCGTCTCTTCTTTCCTCCTCCATCTCCTCCTTCTTTTCCTTCCTTTCTTCCAAGGAATTCTCTTTCCTCTTTCGTTTCTTTTTCTTTCGTCCAGTAGAAGAGGAGAGACGAACGCGAGGTTGTTCCTCCCTTTCTTCTTCTTCTTCTTCTTCTTCTTCTTTTTTTTCCTCTCGAACCGTTAAAGACGAAGTTTCAGAGGTTTCAGAAGGAGGCATCCACGCACTCTCCGGCTTCGACACCTTCCATTCCCCCTCCCCTCCACGTTATGAGAAGACCGGCAAAGGGAAGGATCCCTATCGGTAGCCTCGAGTAATTAACTTTCGAGGGTACAAAAGTTAAGAGATAGGAGAAGCTGGTGGCCCCCGCGGCCAGTTTAACCTCTCTCTCTTTTTCGTCTTGTCTTTCTTTTTTTTTTTTATCCTCTCCCATCGGGGAAGTAATTATTTCTTATATCCTTTTTTCCTTCCCGTTGATTCTCTCTTTGTCTCTCTCTCGTGGAGCCCCCTTTATCTTTCGCGAGATAGAGGGTACGATTCGTGAATTGTTGCCAGATCCTTTCTTCCTTCTTCTTCTTTCTCTCTCTCGAAAGATTCCTTCTTGTTATTTTTACGTCTGGATTTAAGTCTCGTTTTGCCCGAAAGCCAGTTACAGGGCAATGCTTAGGTCGAATCTGTTATTTCAGAGTATTCCGCTGGAATACTCGATAACTCGTTCGGTTTTCCTCTCCCCTTTTTGCCTTTACACTTTTGAAATTTTGGATATTATTTCGACAAGATTCGCAAAAGATTGAAAATTTCAAATTTCAACGACGAAGGATTTTCGAGTTTTCGCGAGAGGCAAGGAATCAAAGGTTGCGGAAGCGAGCTCATAACGTATAATCGCGGCTGATGGAATCCGTGGATCGATTCGCAGAAACCGCGAAGATTCGCGGCACAAAGGGATCAAATCTCGTCTCTGGAACAATAATTTCGCACGAATACGCGGATATCGTTATTAAAACACGCCGCCCCCTCCGCATGCCCACCGCGAAAATACGCCGCAACGATGCTGAAATATTCGATCGGCCGTCTCCCACGAGCAATATCTGCTCGCGTACGCGTTGCAGATCGTGGTTAAACCAGCGGAAGAAAGAATTCTCCATGTTGTTTAACCATTTTTCGAAAAATCGATCGAAATTCTCTCAACCTAATCCAGATTCGATCGATAAATGTAACAGAATAATAATGTTGGATCTTGGAGGATGTTTATATTTTAATTATTATCGGATACTCGTATTCTCGATTCTTAAATTCGTGGATCAGCGTCTGTAAGAGACGATGTTTTCTCGAAAACGAAGCTGTCTCGTCGAACGTGGAGCATTGAAATGTTTTTACATTATCTCAAAATCTTGCCGTTCTCTCGGATCTCCGTCACCAATTAGGGCGAGGAACTCGCGAGGATCGGCGAAGAATCGGATGAAAAGATTGAGACAGGGACGAGAGTAAGGCAGAGTTGTTCGAGTAACCGACAAAGAGGCGTCCGTTCCAATTACCAGGGGAGGAGAGAAAGGAGGGGGATGGTCGAAGGCAACAACCAAGCCATTTAAATCTTCCGCAAGGCGGGCCGTCTGTAGGGCGAAGGATAAGCAGAGATAACCTTAAGACGGGGGACACGAGAAAGTGAGAAGACAGAAGCCTCGAAAGCTCGAGCTCAAACTCTCTCGGTCAAACTTTTAAAAGGATTTGGTCGACTCGATACCGAGATCTCGCTCTCTCTCCCCCCCCTCCCTCTCTTTCTCTTCGGATTTACCCTCTGATTCCTACCCTCTGTTTGATTTACGAAACTTCTCGACGACGTTTTCGCAATTTTATGCAGACAAACCGGTGGAGGATCGAACGCGTCAGCGTTTCTCAAAACGGACGACGAGTATCCAGGGAGGAGGGCCTCTCAAGGTTAGATGTTTCTTTCGAACAACAGAATGTAAGAAAAAGAGGCGATAGACTTGGATCAATGTTCATCGAAGACAATTTTTAATTACTCCTTTCTTTCACTATTTTATATATTTAAATAAAGATTCGTGTTTAGTGGATGGAAACCGATCCAAATCCGAAGGGCAAAATGCATCCTGGTGGAAGCTGAGATTGATTCAGCGCAAATGTATTCGCCATTCGAAGGAGCTGACCGCCGAATTTCCATCCCTTTCCCAAAGCTTTCGTGACCGATCATCCATTAACGCCCCCCCGTAGACTATCCAACGTCGAAACTTAACCTCCACGACGACCGTCCTTCGAAGCTTCTTCCACCTCCCTAAATACAACCAGCCGAGATTATCGATTTTCCCGTTGCAATTTAATCCTCGGAAGATCGATATTATATCGTTGGATCGCTTATGCGTCTAATAGCGCTTGAAGCGAGTTCTCTCAAATTTTGATGGATGACGAGGCGGATCGGAGCGGATTTCTTCTTATCTCCAAACTTCTCGACGAGAAAAATAATAACCCGATTTTTAATTCGAGATTTAATTATTCCTCGATCTTTAAATGATTCGTTCATTCTCTCTACAAAGATGGAGTTAATTAATTTGCAAGATATTTTGATAAACTCAAATCGACAAGGATAATTACTTTGGCAATGTGGAAAGTTTGGCGGAATTTCTTCTTCCAATTTCTCTCCTAAGAGAGATAAAAGTGACTCAAAGTAGCTCGTCAACGGATACTTTGCGTGTCCTTTGGGGTGTTCTCCGTTGGGACGAGCAACGGCGTGTGCGGCACCGTCCATTATCGACCTCCTAATCGGATAAGTTCGATCGGTTTGTTGAATACAGTATTGTAATAAGCTTAGAGCCGGGAACAGTTTCTCAACTTGCGGACCGATCCCCGTCCCGGCTGTTCGATTACACGACGACCGTGTTTCAGAGCTACTCGGTGGCCGACCACGGTCAAAGGGAAAGACGAAGCTTGACGATTTTTCTGACGTTAGACGACACTCTCTTCCCTCGAGGTTTCCGGTTAAATACCGATCCAAAGCTTTCTCCCTTCTCTTCATCTTTGCCTCGTTCGTTCGAGGTAATTGAGATAGCCGCGAAAACGTTGATAAAAAGAGAAGAAAGTCGGGAGAAAGAAGATAGGATTTCTCGAAAACTGCGTTCAAAAACTAGGATCGGATATCGAAGAATTTCGAGGAACCCAATTAAATTTCCGTCAATTACTCGTGGCGCAAACTACTACTTGGCGTTACACACAGTCGTACTTTTCCTTACAAAGGGGAGAGGGGAACGGGATTTGAGAAACGCTCGGCAGCGTTTGCTCAAAGGGTGCGTTTCGAGGAATCGGGACAACGTAACCGCTGGCCTCTCCACCTCAAGGAGCAAAATATCAAAGGTTCGACGATGGTTGCTGTGCACGATTTCTCTCTGTCTCTGGGTTTCTCGAGCTTCGGGGAATTGTGTCGCTTCTTACGTAACGTATCGAGGGAAGAAAGCGAAGGAGAGGAAGTTGTAAGATGGCGAGCTCATTGGCGGCGAATTAATTAGGGCGCGCGAATTCAGTGCGGGCCAGGGCCGTTCGACCGACAAATTCCAACTAATTTTCACAGTCGGATTCCTTTAATTAGAATGCCCCGATTTGCCACGTGAGATCGGCTTTTCAATCAACCTTCCCTCCCTATGCTTTTGCTCCCCCGTTGTGTTATGGAATCGCAGAGAATATAGATCATGCTTACATCATTCGTTTAAAGGGAAACTGGGTGCGCGTTCAAGTTCGACGATGAGACTTGGGATTATTCTCGTTTCGTTGCGATATTTATACGTGGAATTGTTCGATTGCTTAAAGTTACGTAGAACTTTTTGAAACGGGCTCACTTTTTCTTTAATTTGCAATATATTGTTTATTATACGTTTCGTTAGAGGCGTGAAGAATCACAGTGTCGAGGATTGTTATGAAACAGAAGAATAAAACGAGAATTCAGTAGTTGAATCGTTAGTGGTTGGTAAATTTGTTGGCCCGTCTCTAATATCATTCTTACCTTCGCTATTTTTCCCTTTATTCCGGAATGATTCAATATCTTTAGCCTCTCTGCCTCAGTCATCCTATATTTCCTGACAATTAAACAGCCGGAAAATCAGCTTATGCAAGGCCGGTTGAAAAATAACCTGCTCGCGGTCTTGCCTTTCCTTATTTCATCACTTCTATATTTAAGCTTTTTCCCGTTTGCTCATTGCTCATTCCTCGAACCGTAACCAGACAGTTTTCTCGAAGCGAAATAAATCATGAACGGATGAGCGAATAAATATTTATCGAATATCTCGTTTCTTTTCTTTTCTTTTTTTTTTTTTTTCCTCAATTAAACGGTTTTTCCTCCATTATTTCCCTCGTTGCAAATTCACAGGGGGAAATTCGTTTGAAGAAATTGTTATTGTATCGCGAAAATTAATTCCATACCCTTCCCTTCCCCATTAAAATCATTCGGTTTCAACGTTTTCGTTGATATTTTAATTGGCGAGATTACATTACGTCCCGTTACGTTATCATACAATTTCAACGACAATTTCAATTGGCGAAAAAGCCGCCGAATTAATTTCCACGCTTCGCGTAATATCTCGCGCGTAGGATCCCCCCCCGAATCCAATCCAGCAGAGAACAGGGCTCTCGAAACGTTGATCCTATTTCAAGGCGGCGCTCATCTCGCCGATTCAATCTCCACCACCAGCTTTGCGGGAGAGGACCTCGTCGTGTGCCTCTCTCGATCGTGAGAATCAGGAACTCGTCCTGCGTGTGTCATACATTTCGTCCCCATTGATCGAAAGGAAAGGACCGATCGATATTCGGTTCGTCCAATTTATTCCCAATGAGAGAGGCAATGAGAGAATGGAAAAAAATTCTTGAACAGAGATGTTGGTCGCCGGTTGTTCAAATAAAGGGAGGTTAATATCGAGGCATCCTTCTTCCTTTCGTGTATCTCGTCGATCCCCCCCTCCTTCCTTTTTTTCACACCGGCAATAATTCACTTGCCGCGATATAACACAGCCACTTGACGACGTATATCTTTCGGGCTAGGTTCTCTCCCCTTTTTTTACTCTTTCTTTTCCCCGATCGTGGAGAATTTAGTGCGTGTTTTATAGACATTGTAAAGTCTAATGGATCTCGGTTCTTTTTTTTTTTTCTTTTTCAGTAAGAAAATTGTAGTTTCTTTTTTTTTTTTGCATTGGGAAATTTGCAAGAAGCAGGGTTTGGAAATGATGTTTTATTCGAAGGATACGAGCACTTTAATTAACCGAATATGGAGGAAGACATTGGTCGGAGGAATCGATCGTGCTCGGGCCGTGTATGCCGTTAATCATGGCCAATCTTCGTTGAGCGGAGGAGCAGGGGCATACTGTCAAACGTGAGCCAGAAGCCGAGAAAATTGTCCGTGCAATTGAAAGAAGCTCGCGGCTTTCGTCGAGTCGATATCTTGGATCTTAACTTGATTAAACTTCCGCTCTGCTTTACGAATCCATCGACTTGGAAGTAGCTCTATGATAGTTCACGCGCTATGAATCCATCTATCTTCTCGTTTTCTTTCATTCTATTCCTCCATTTTTCCAAAGTTGGAACTTTCAAATTTGAAGTTCTGAAATATAAACGAACGAAGCTTTCATCGATTATCCAAGCGAATATAATCAAACAATGTTATTTCAACGAGTGGAAATTATGGATACAGATTTCACGGAGAGTTTTAAGGATTAACGAATTCCTGGAAGCAAAAGGAAATGATGACGAGTCTATGAATTTCATTTGGAAAACCGTTTCTCGAATAGTTTCATCGAGGTGGGCCAACAATCAGTGCGAAAGGCTTGCGAAAGTTTTTCTAAAATTCGAGAGAACGAATTTTCTTGGCTCCCGACGCGGGAAAGTTGCGAATTCCTGGGCGAAATTCTGTAACGATTCGAAGCGTTGGGAAGTTTGTACTGGTCGAGATATCGGTTGAAAAGGGTTGGTTTTAAAACGAGGCGGGGCAAGTTTCATCCGCAACGCGTTTCCAGTCGCGCGAACGATTCGAATACTTATTGTTTCTTGTCCCCCTCCTTTGCCAGAGGATTTGATCGAAAGTTGCTACAATGCTTTGTACAATCGGCTTTCACTTGGTCTCAACAAATACTTTGGTATAAATCTACTGCTACGGACAAAGGAACAAAGTGTCTATCGAGACGCGTTTCATTCAGTCGATTCCGATCATCGACCAACCGATTAATCAATAACTTAATTTTCCCACTACGATGAATCATCTTGGATGTTGAATTACGAGGGCGCCGGATGATTTACGCGAACAAGAAACCCGCGCCACCGAGCTTTTTATCGATTCTCGAGGAACAATTACGGCGACCGTATAATAATCGATCTGAAAACGTATTGCGAAGCAGCTGTTCTATCTCTCTCGATTTATAAACCTCCTCGATATTTATTTATGGGAACATATATATATATATATATATATATATATATATATATATATAGCTCGAATATTTGGATGAAAATCGATTGCAAAACTGGGATAGCGAAAATTGAATCTACGTTTGCGAAAGTTTGATCCTTGCCTTCGACGCTGTAACAACGCCAAAATTAAAAAATCACTCTTTGCTTGGAGGGATACGTGTCGGGACGAGGGTTAGCTAGTAGCGCTACCTACTCTACGTGCCGACGTGGCCGGAACGAACTTCTCGATTAAACTCGGCTCTTAAGACGAGGCCGGCGCAGCCGCCGCTCTTGCAACTTAATTAAAACGTCGATTAAATGGTCAATCATGGTTAACGAACCGTCGGTCACGGCACGCCTTTAAATTCCCGCGGATTCTCGAGGACGCGTTCTCGTTTTACGCGCCAACGATCCGCCTCCTCCAAGATCCAAGATATTCGCAGAAAAATTGTACTTTTTTTCGAGAGGAGGATCTTTCGAGATCCGGATGAAAATTGCAAGAATTTTCGGGACAAATGTTATTTTTCGAGGATTGTTCAATCGAATCCTCTCCAATTAATATCCGTTCTTTAAAGGATAAATTTCACGAAAAATTGTATTTTTTTTCGAGAGGAGGATCTTTCGAAGTCCAGATAAAAATTGCAAGAATTTTCGAGACAAATATTATTTTTCGAGGATTGTTTAATCGAATTCTCTCCAATTAATATCCGTTCTTTAAAGGATAAATTTCACGAAAAATTAATTTTTTTTTAGAAGGATCTTTTGAGGTCCAGATGAAAATTGCAAGAATTTTCGGGACAAATATTATTTTTCGAGGATTGCTCGATCGAATTCTCTCCAATTAATATCCTTCTTTCTTCAGGAAAAATTGTATTTTTTTTCAAGAGGAGGATCTTTCGAGATCCGGATGAAAATTGCAAGAATTTTCGGGACAAATGTTATTTTTCGAGGATTGCTCGATCGAATCCTCTCCAATTAATATCCGTTCTTTAAAGGATAAATTTCACGAAAAATTAATTTTTTTTTAGAAGGATCTTTTGAGGTCCAGATGAAAATTGCAAGAATTTTCGGGACAAATATTATTTTTCGAGGATTGCTCGATCGAATTCTCTCCAATTAATATCCGTTCTTTAAAGGATAATGCAAATTTCACGAAAAATTATATTTTTTTTTCGAGAGGAGAATCTTTCGAGGTCCAGATGATTGCAAGATAAATATTATTTTTCGAGGATTGGTCAATCGAACGCTCTCCAATTAATATCCGTTCTTTAAAGGATAATGCAAATTTCACGAGATCCGGAATAAACTGGCGCTGATTATCCGACGGTCGATGGACGATCGTGATAAATCGCGGGGAGGAAAGATTTTTAAATGGCGGAGGGATCGGTTCGTTTCGTTTCGTCGCGTGGAGGAATCGCGCGAAGAGGCGTGAAAAATAGAGGGCGAAGGTGGATACGCGTGATCAATCCATTGCTGCTCCTCCTCCTCCTCCTTTCCCTTTGGTTCGGGTCGGCGGAGACGATTAATGTCGCCTCGAGAGCGACGAAGCCCCGTCAAAGTTGCGTTTTATCGGCGTAATCCGGGGATTTGCGAATCCTCCGAGAAGAGCGACGTGGCTCGCCTCTGATCTGATGAAAATTTGACGGGGATCGGATCAAAAGTTTCGAGAAAGAGAGAAGGGAGAGATTAAAAGAGTCGACATTCGAATAATTGGTTTAATCGCCCCCTCGATCGTCCAACCCTTGAACCACTCCGTATTAGATCCCTCGAAAGAAGACGAGCCGATCTCGGTGGAGATCCATCGATCCCTCCAAGATTTCCAATCGAAGACGTTATCCTTGAAAGGCGTACCCCTTTTCGACGAAAATAAACAGATTTTTCCCCGCGTAATCGAATTTATCGAGACTGAAGATGGACCGAATTTGTCGAGGATCATGTCTTTAGAGAAGGGGTCGTTGACCCCGTTCTGAGCCGATCGCAAGGGTTGTTATCCAGGATCGAAACGAGACTTGGCGACACCGATATCCCTTGTTGCTCTTCGAACCGATCGCCGTATTTCGAACGGCCATCTTCCAACTAAACTGGATGTGACGCGTGCCTACGATGCAGATTAATCCCCTTTCTCCTCCACCAGCCTCTTTCCCTTCGTCGTCCTCCTCCTCGACACAGCGTCCCTCTCGACGTTGGCTCTCCTCTTCCTCTTCCTCTTCCTTCCTTCCTTCCCTTGCACGCTGTAACGATCAACGCTTTGATACCCGACCGCTGTTGCACGCACGCCGTGGCATCATGGCTCGCTCGGAGGTTAACGAGTTGTGGGAGCGAGGAGTTGAACGGAAGGGTGGGAATTTGAGGAATTTGCCGGAGTTTGCCGCGCCGATACTTTCAGTTTCAGGAGAGTAGTTCGACCATTTCTGATGGAATCTTCACCGATTTTTACCTTCACCTTCTTCGTGGTATCCTCAGAGCAGAATTTCCGGCAGAAGGATCGTGTAAGAATATTTCGAAGGGCTTTGTTTCGAAGATATTAAAGATTCGCGGATTAGAAAGTTTAGCTCGTGGAATAATACAGCGTTATATTGGAGTTTCCGCGTCTCTCCATTCTCGGAAGGAGAATTGGACGGCTGAAGGACAGCGGAATTATGAGGGATGTACCTTTATCTCTCTCGGCCTGTTACACGTCCGAGTTTCGCAGGGTTTTATTCAATTACGGGATAAGAATGGTGACGGATAAAGATCGAGGTTTAAATACGAAGAGGGACGAAGGGTAAATGAGAATGGTAAATCGAGAATTTTTGCGAGAGAAAGGATAGTAAAGGATTAAATGTTTCGATTAGATTATTCTGTTTTCGACGATTCAATGGTGTCATTCTCGATTAAATCGATCCCCATCTTGCGCTCGCTCGCCTGGTCCTCGGTTAACTGCGGCCTTTGGGGGAGGTCAGGATACCCGCACGATACCCTTCCATCCTTATCGACGATGCGCTACGATAAAGTTCTCGAGAATCTAGTATTTTTAGCAATTTTTAGAAAATTTCTCTTTTTTCTTTTTTTCGGCAAAATAAAACAATTTTTCGAAATTCCTGTTGGACGCGTGATGATAAAATCGCGGGGCGAAATCGCAAAATCGATGACGGTCGCGGTGGGGAGATCTCGATTTTAATCGAGATTATTCGTTAGCGAAGAATAAATTTCTCGCTGTATCGGCGGCGTTTATTGGCGGGAAGAAATATTGTCGGGGAATCTCCAGCTTCTCCGGATCGATTATTGGCCAGCCGATCGCGCCCCACCCCCCTCTGTGTAAATCGAATTACCGGAGGTACCATCCATTTGCATAATTTTCATAAATAACCGATATCTTTCGATTACGCCCTGTTTGTCCGACCAAACTATATTCGTCGAGCGTGTGAACGTTCTCCTCTTTTGTTTTACACGTTCCCGGATTGCTCGTTTAGTTGCTCTCTCTCTCTCTCTTTCCTTTCTTCCTTTCTTTTTATTTTTTTTATTTTTATTTTATTTCGGGTCGATCGAAACGATGAATATTCGAGGGAAGAAGGAATTTATGCGCCGCGAAAAGCATTCGCTCGTTTTATATTCCGTAATCGCGTTTCGTATGCATCGATTTGTTGACTCATTGATTCGCCGGCCATTCGATTTTAATTCAATCTCGACCCGCGCGTGCCGTGTTTGCCTTGCTTTTGGCAATCGTCCGTGTACAAATTTGATCGACTTTGGGGCCAAGGTACGCGTGAAAAAAAGAAGAGAGGAGAAGAAGGAGAAGAATAATCGTCGAATAATAATTCTTCTCGCTCTTTCGATGGATATAAATCGATCTCGACGAAATCGAGAGAAATTGTTAACAGATGAGTATAATCGAATATCGTTTCTCCAAATCGTTCCTTCAATTTTCTCTTCTCGAAAGAAGAAAGGTAAAGTCGCGCTTCTTCTACCTGTTCGGCGTTCCTCTTCAACGATTCATCTTGAGCATCTTTTGAATAATAATAAATAAAAGAACGTTTAGCAGAGTCATGGGAGTGATGTCTCGTGGCGGAGAGCATCGAGAATTCCTCTTCGAATTTTAAAGTCCTATTCCCTTTCCTTCTCTCTCTCTCTCTTTTTCAATCCTTGTGATTCGACTCCAGCGCCGTAAAGTAATGAGAGTTCATGGTGTTTTCAAGCCTGGAGACGTCCCGCGAGACGTTCACCGGGTTGAAATTTTTATCAAGCCATTGGGAGCCATGAATTTCTACTCGTAAACTCGTTCCGTGCAAGATGAGGAATCGGTTATTCGCGAGAAATCCAGCCAGCAATCCGTTGAAAGGGAAATAATAGTCGAATAAAACTTGGACCGCATCTCCTTTCGACTCGTTTCGTCACACGAATTCGATCTCTCGATCCCGTCTGTGTCTCAGTTTTTAAATGAGTCAACAAATTTACTCGAGATCCTTACTCACTCCTACTTATTTAAAAACTAAATCTAAATCGAACGAATTTAGTCTCATTGTTTCTACGTTCTTCTACACACAGAGAGAGACTCGTGTTTTTATAAATTTCCACAATAATAGACACGATGATTCAATTTGCAGAGTGGCAGAAAGGCAAGTTGCCTATTTTTACAAGTTTCCATAATGGAGTACACAGATTCGAGATAAAAATACCACACAGCCTTAATTCTCTTACTTCCCTTCCACGATAAGGATAACCAGCATACCTCGTGGTATATCACGCGGCTTTGCAAACGCTTCTTTGCAGATACGATCGGTAAACCCTCTTCTCCTACCTCAAAGCGTTCTTTTTTTTGCCCCGGACAGCGGTCGTAAAACGAATGGGTTCACGAACCCGTTGATCGAACTCGTTTAACCCTCGCGACTTTCATTAACGTGTGCCATTTTCGTCCCTCGAGGAGAAGCTCGGCGGAAGCTGGCTCGCGTTTATTTCTCGATAAGGGGGGATGAAAGAGGGAAGAGGGAAGTGGTCGATGGGAGACGAGGCGGCACACGCGTGGATCGATCGATTTTTCTGCGGCCGCACGATGCTTTCTTGCTGTTCGATTTAATCGCGTTTCGGCCGTTTCCTCCGCGGCCGAAGAATTTCCAGATTGAAAGCATTGTCGTGTCGCGCGTTGCTGCGTGCGGAAATGCACGGGGCGCGGGAAACGTGTTATCGTGGGATTATTTTTAAGCGGTTTCCAGTCGAGGGGCTCGATTTCGTGGGCGTGTAATAATATTTTTAAGAGCCGAGAATCGAGAATTTTGTTCCTTTTTCTTTGTGTTCTTACGCGTTCGATGATTATAATTTTTATCGATTTTGGATTTTTGCGACGAGAAGAAGGGTGATATGTTTTTTTGAGATTAGAGATGGGGAGAAGTTTCGAATCTTTCCCAGATCTTTTCCCAGATTGTCGACGATTAACATTTATTTAGATATCGACGAAGATTGGAATTGGATTTTTACGAAGAAAGAGAGAGAGAGAGATATAATAATTTTTTTTTTGTTCCTTTTGTGATTAGAAGTCGCGAGCATATAGAAATTTCAAATTCCTTTCTTCTCTATTCTAATTTTTTATTTGCCCGCATCGCATGTTTCCACGAGTCGAATGAAATTGGAAACTGGATTTTTTCGCCGGGCTGAGAAAGTAATAACAATTTTTTTTGGAATTAGAAATCGAGCGTAGAGAAATTTCTCTATATACATACCGCGTGCCCCATGATGAATTTTTATCTAGCCAACCAATATTTTCACGAATATTAATTTTCTCTACGTTTCAATTTCTGTTTTTCCCCTCCCTTCCTCTCTCTCGATCCCACTTGCGAATTCGTAATTCGAAACCTTGTATATCCCCGCAATACCTTTTTATATGATTACATCGCTTCTATTTATGATACACACGCGCAAGCGTAAAGTATACAAATTTTGCCGTGGAAAGTTTACAGAAGTCAATCTCGAAACCTGGTAACGGTTTCGAAAGCCGTTCCAATAAATATTCCGCTCGCGGACTTGTTGTGGGGAGGGATGGAAAAAAAACAAAAAACAAAAAACAAAAAACAAAAAAAAAAAAGGAAAAAAAGCAGGGTAACCTCATCGTTTTTCAACAGGGGAACCGTAGTAATAGAGGCTGATTTAATCTCGATTGCTAAAACGAGGAGGAGGGAAGGGGGATGCGGGATGAATCGCGAGGATCGAAAGTTTGAAAACGTCCGAGTTTTCGAGTAACTTCGTTGAAAAATCGTCGACGAGCCCATCCGCGACAGAGTTTCCCCCAGGTGCAAAAAAAAAAAAAGAAAAAAATAATAAAACCCCGCTGCTAATTGGGTTATCGCTGATCGAGAATGATGGCGGCTTCGAAAATCGTGAAATGTTGCCTCCGATCTAGGAGAGGTGGTAAGAGATTGGAAATTCATTTGTCCAACTCCTGCACGTTCTTCCATCTTTCCTTCTCTTTTCTCGTCTTCCTTCTCAATCGAACTACGCATATATTTAATATACGTCGATGATAGCGTACGTTCATTCGATTCGAAATTCGAACGATTTTCACTGGCTATTGGTAAATTTCTTTAACGAGTCGTGCTCTCGTCCAACGAATGATTTACATTACAGAAGGGATGATTTTTCGTATCGAAGCGGTTGAATCGATGAGAAGGGGGATTACGAGATTCGGAATTATTTCGAGGCCGATCGTAATAAAAATGCCCGGATAAAATTAGTCGTTGGTGCGTGTTGTTGTTGTTGTTGTTGCTGCTGCTGCGTCGAGAGGAAAATGGTGGGACGCGGTGGTGGGAACGAATTAATTTTCACGAGATAAAACGCGATTCATTGGCCATCAGGATCGGTGTACGGGGGCGCGAAAAGAGCGTGAAAAACTGTTTGCGCCATATGTTACGAGATTATTAGGATTATTCCAATTATCGAGAGCGCGTTTATTGTGCAGGGCAGGGGAAAAAAGGGAAGGAAGAAAGAAAGGAACGACGAGAATGAAATAAAATAAAATAAAAAGAGGATAAAAGCGAATAAACGTATTTTTAAAACGTTCTCAACGTTTTCTCGTCGTAATTTCTATCCATGTATCCGTTTGCTGATAGCGCCTGTGTATTTTTTCGTGTTCCTATCTTCAAAATTTGTCGAGATGTACTCTACAAATGGAGGAAACAACGGCGTGTTTAAATTTAATATCGATAATCCTTTTCTCTCTCTCTCTCTTTTTTTTCGAATTCGTAAAACTTGTAATGCGACGGTCGTGTTCCTCATCGATCATCTATCTCCCTTCCAATGTTTCTCTATACGTTTTTTTCTCTCTCTCTCTCTCCACGTTTCGTCTCCATGTTTTCCGTCCACGAGTGATGCGATCTCGATTCAATAATTATAAATAACGACGCGCGATTTTCATAAACGATAGGAGGACGCATCGATTGCACGTAGGTGGGATCGCGTCGCGTCGATTTAAATCAACTAGCCGCGATAATCTGTCGCTCGTGTTCGCCCTCTCTGTCAAGTGTCATCGATTCGAGCGTTTGCACAACGATGAAAGTAAAATACGTGGACAATGCGAAGGAGGGAGGGGGAGATTGATAGGGCTGATGTCGCTTTTTACGTCGCAGATCAATTTTTAATGAGAGCTGTTGTCATATATATCGCGAGGCGATAATTGTTAATAAAGTCACGTTCGTCGTTTATTTCCCCCAATTTTCGAACGAGGATTCTTTATTCGAAATCGTGTTTGAATATCGATATTTCTTTTTTTTTCTTTTTTCTTCTTTTATCTCTGAGAGTTTTTCCAAAGTGTCTTTGTATATTCTTCGAATCGAAGAAATTCCCAACATACGAAAAAAGCAGAGATATTCGAGACAAATTTCAATCATCGAAAGAGTATCGTCGAATTTGCATTTTTCGACGGAATTTAGATTTTCGCGGAAACACGAACGGATGGATAGATTTACAAGAATTTCCTGAATTTTTCTATACGATGGGGATTGGGATGGAAAATGGCGAGAATTGGAATGGGGATGAAATTAAAAAAAAAAAGAAAGAAAAGGGGAGGAAGGGGATAGAAGTGTCTCGTATCATAAATATATATATATAAAAAAGAATGTCACGGCGAAAATTCAATCGTGGGATATTTCGATTCGTTATAAAAGTGATAAATTTGGTAGATTATGCCGGGTATCGGCAACATGATTGTTAACACTGGCCCGGGTTATACGGACGGATAAACGATAAAATTATTTATAGTCATGCGGCGCGTTGTTAAACAATGGCCGTAGAGGATCCCGTATTAAAAATCGCTCGCATCCGTGAATAATGGCGCGTCCACCGCTCGTAAACCGCTTGTTTACGGGCTTGCTTATGCGTCCTTAAATTATTATTGCCATTTTTGCACGAAAGTCGTCGGGCGTGGCATCGAGGCGGGTATCCCCTCGGATCGTAAAATCGTTTCGAATCGGCGATTCGACGTCCACACCCTCGCGTGGACCAAGATTTAACCAACTTTTCCCTTTTCTTCTTCTACCATTCGGCGTTATTTCCTCCGTTTTACGAGAGGAGCGCGTTTTAAAATTGTGAAAGGAAGGAAGGAGGGGGTGGGATTTCGCGAAGTATATAAATTTGCGCGAAAGATGGAAGGGAAGTGTGAACATTGAAAATAAGATGATTACGCGTCGAGTAATTGGAAAGTTTTGAAAATTCTTCGAGATTGATCCATCATCGAGCGTTCCTTTATTAATTTCCAATCGATTATTTCCTTGAGAATTGATTCGTCTTCGAAATTAATCTTTGAATTAGCTAGATAATAAGGATAACAGGAAAGGAAGTTTGAGAATTTCGTGGCCGGGAAAAAATGGAAAGATGGGAAAGACGTCGAATAAAAGATACGTGGAACGAACGTATCCTTTTTTCTCGCTTGTCTTGTTTCGCAATCTTTCCCCTTTCTCTTTTCTTCCGTTTCTCCGGCTTATGTAAAAACCGGTCTTTTTTTCCAGCCAAAATATTGTCGATCCGCGGAGAGTGGCGGCAGAAGGACAGTCGTCGGGGCGGACGTGGGGAGACGGAATCGGGTGAAAAAGTGCGATGGGAACGAGAGGAAAAACGTTGCAAAGAGAGCAAACAGAGGAGGAGAGAAAAAAGAGGGGAAAGAGCAAAAAAGGGGGGAAGAGGAGGGAGAGAGAGAGAGAGAATTCTCTCCGAGTGGAGTTTCCTCTGCTCTTTGATCTGCCAACCCATGCCTTTTGTTTTCCAACCGCGGACGTCGCGCTGGAAATAAAAGACCTTAAACACACTCCACGAGAAGGGAAGGTGAGGGGTGAGGAGGGATCGTTCCTTCTCCCGTCTTCCCGTCACGGTTCTTCTTTCCCTTTTATCGTCCCTGTCTACGTCGCTCCCAAATCGCCCGTGAAAAACCGCGGTCCTACACCCTCGTTTAGCTTCAGAGAGACGCGAGTCTCTGGTCTCTTTCGATTCGAGTCCTTCCCCCTCCCCACCTCGGTATAAACGGTACGGAGCCTCCTTTTCGACTCTCCACTTCTTCTTCTGCGACTTCGGCTGCGCAGATCCCTCGACATATCCTCATATATTTTGCATTCGATACGATCGAGCGTAATCATTTATATTATATCGTGGACGAAACACTCAAACAGCTACATCATCGTGAAACTAGAACAATTTTTCTCCTCGTTTTCCTTCATCAAACCATATATCATATCGAATCATTAGAAATATTACATCGAGACGAACAAATCCCTCCAAAAGATCGCCAACGAGAATCTATTCTCCTAGAATCCGGATGGAAAATTAACAATTGCAAATCCTCCCAAACGGGGGATCGAAAGCCCTCCCCCCGTTTAAATGGGGCCGCGTAATGCAGCCGATGGACGAGGATAGGCGAGGTTCGCTATCGATTAACGCGATACATCGAACGTGTCGGATTAATGTTAATAACGAGAGCCGTGACGTATCCGTCGACGGGGGAAGGGAGGACAGAGAGAAATAGAGAGGGGGGGGTGTAGCAGCACCTTGCCGCCCTCGAATTTATTTAGCCGCGTGGGCTGTTACGCCCGTGACACATATATTGCCCCCGGACGACAATGTAGGCTGATTGATATTGCGCGTCGCGGCTTTAATACTTAATCTTTAATCAATAGGGGCGACAAGCGGCGCAGCGCCCACCCCCCGCTTTATTGGATTTCCCCGGATCTCGACTCGCTGGATCGCTTTCAATGGAGACGGACAATCGAGGCTAGCCATCTCCCCACCCCTCGTCGTGCAGGGGGTGGTACAAGCCTATTCGTTCAGACCGTTTTATTTAAACGGTGTCCGCGTGGACAAAACGTATACCCCTTCCATGCCGATTAAATCGCGGTCGCGTACGCTCCTTTTTTATTTTTTCCTCTCCTCTCTCTCTCTCTCTCTTTATCGAGAGCTTTATTCGATAAAGGGAACGATAAAGATGTCGAGAGATGTTTGTTTTGGTCGTGTTAGAGGAGGAGGGTGGTTTTAATGGAACGTGGTTTCGTTTGAAGGAAATGGAATTTAGGACGGGGATCGCGATTCGATTGCCTTTGCATGTATCGTTTAGAAAATTTGATAACAATATTGTTATTGTTGCTTGTACTGATAGTCTTTTTTGATTGGAAAAAGAATTGTGATCGACGGGAACGGAATTAATTATCAGAGAATTAATCTGATTACCTCTAATTGCATATTTCTTTTACATAAAATCGATTCAATCGTTTTACGAATTAAAACTCGTCTCTCGTTCGAACTTATTTTTAAACTCGAGTTCACGCGTAAGATCGAGAAGTGAAATTTTTTTATGAGCGCAAGGAAGAAAGAGAAGGAGGACGTGTGCGGATAGAGGAGGAGGGGACGTGTTGGAAAACGGCGCGACGACATCGAGCCACGAAAACAAGCCGATGGACGACGCGTTAATTATACACCTCGCTATTAGCGAGCGTTCATTATACTCGCCGTGATAGCCGCAACGTTGTAGCGCGACATTCCCTCAAACGGTTCATCTGATAATTGCCGGCACGAAACTGAACTATTTAACCCGGAATCATTATCGCTACGACGACGTCTCGTTATCGCCTCGGATAGAGGAACGTTTGTTACACGAGCGTTCATAAAAGAGTACCTCGTCTTAATCCGTAATTAATCTTAATCCTGGAAGACTTTACACTGTCTTGGTATAGGGAGAAGTTAACAACAGGTCCGGATTATTTTAAATATTTACACGCAATGATTGTGTGACACGAGTGAGGATGACGAACAAGATCTTTCATAACGAAAAGAAACAAAATTCATTCGTAATTCGATTGACCCGATTTTCCAACAACGTTTGTTAAGAAAAATTTAGAAGAAAGGAAGAGCGGAGTACGTTTTCACTTTCTTCTTCACGCTCTCTTTCATTAAAGAGAGAGAATTTTGGATCGATTCGCTACATTTTTCACAAATCGGTATCGTTCATCGCGTCGATCACTTTCGCTCTCGAAGAGTTTTACTTTTAAATCCGTGAGCGTTGAACGAAGCGAGCGTGCATGAATAGTGTACGAAAATCGCGGTTTAATTTCGAGCGATATCCGCTTGACGAGCGACGAGCGCGATTGTCGAACAAAAGGGTTGTCGACGGCCGGGTAATCGAGGCGCGCTTGGTATCCATGGACTACCGGAGGGCATCGACAAAGAGCCACGGTGCTTATAGGCTCGGTTTATCGCGTGTTTCGGTCGCGGGGCTCGATTAAAAACTAGCGCTCGCCTCTAACCGCAAGCGCCGCCCTATTATTTATGGAACAGCGCCGGCTGAAACTGGAGCGGCGTGAATACTTCATGCCCTAGACTCGTCCCCCTCCTCGAGTCGCGCGTAGCCAGTAGTCATCTTTCACCAGGGAGTTAGTCGGAGATCGCGGCCAATTTCGAGCGAGGAAATACCATTTACGCGTTATTGAATCATGCATCGGTCAATCGATCGGGCAACGGCTCGCCCTTTAACCCCTTGATCTCCCCGATCAATCTTTAAGTTATCCGGTTTATTTCCTTCGGGATCCTTCGTGGACGGAATTCGAGGAGGATAATCGATTAATTGCATTGTAAAAAGGAATATGAAGGAAGAGCGAGCAAAGGAGAAACAATAATTCGAATGATATGTAGTCTAGTAGGTTGAAAAAAGGTTGATATCTGTCTAGAGATTAATGAAATCCACGCTGTCTCTGCGTGATGTCGACGATCCTCGGCGAAAAACTAGGAGGAAAAGAAACATTTCGATCGATGCGAAACTCCGATTTAGTTGGAAACAAACAACATGTTCTGGTGCGTTTCCATTCCTGTCTTTCGCGTTGACGAAAAACAACAGATTCCTCGACAACCGTGGAAACGTGTCAAAGATCGCTTAACGAGAAAGAGAGAGAGAGAGGGGGGTAATGACAGACAGGTGAGATATGCACGCGTGCCAGAACGAATCCAGTGATCACAAGGCTGACTGATTTTTCACGACGTCTCCTTGTAAAGGAGACACCTGTTCTCGAGTTGCAAAATTGCCGGTTCCCGCCAACAGGACGGGGAAGATTGGCCTCGTAGTTTGCGCCCGGCCAGTTCTCTAATTAGAAGCACGTTTCGCGCACGTTTGGACAATTTAAAAGGTATTCGCTTGAAAGGGCGCGGCCGTGATTCCCCGCGACGCGTTTCGATCGCGATCGCCGCGTCCTTGGATTTCACTGCGATTTTTTTTTCTTCCCCCCTGGTTTTCCTTTGATGGGCGCGAATTAAAAAAAAAAAAGAAAGAAAGGAAGGAAGGAAGGGAGGAGAGGAGATATGGAACAAATATGGGCGAATCTGAACTCGAGAGGTGTTGCAACTCTCGTTCGACGAGGTTTGATTCATTTGATGGCGTACTCGAAAATATCCAACTTGAAAATATCCACTAGAATTTTTCCCTCCCCCTTTTCTCTCCCAATTTTTTCTTTTTTTTCTTTTTTTCTCTCTGGATACAGATTGTATTTTGTACACGCGCAACACCCCCCCCTCTCCCCGTCCCCCCTTTTTTCATTCGTGCAAATTTCACGGAATTATCGAGTTTTCCCGTGGAAAATAAATGAAGGGCGCGTCAAATATTCGTCAAGAGGGGCGAATGAAAAAAAATATATATAAATAAATAAATATCGTTTTTTTCCAACGTCCAAGTTTCCAACGATGGTATGGGGGAAGCGGATGGTTGGTCCAACAAATATGGATTTCCAAATCCCCCCCTTTTTCCCTTGAACCCTTTGAAGCGCGCCCAGCATAGGGAGAACGATTTCGAGGCGAAAGTAACGTTGGCAGTAATGCAATGTTTATTTCTCTCTCTCTTTTTCTTCTTTTCTTTTTGTTCCCCCGCCCCTCCCGAAGCGGGCATTTTCATGGAAATTTACAGGATATTCGAGCCACGCGACCTCGTATAATTAACGTATGAAAATGCACGGAATGGACTGTGGCGAGGGGAGGGGGGCCCGTTCCGCGGGACCTTGCCGCCACAGCCGCGTTATTTGAATTTTATTATTCTTGACGGTGTACGGGCACGCTAGCGGAATTTTCCTGGCCGCCATTATATCGCCGCCGCCGATTATTAACCGCATCGTGCTTTATTGTTTCCCATCGATCACCGGGCCCCGACTGACTGCTTTAAAACTCGACTCCGTCGCGAAATATTCGCGTCGTCCCCGCACCTCGTCGCGGGGGATTTTTCCCCCGGCAAATATGGATTTTTTTTTGGAAATTTAAATAAATAAAGTGATTCGATAGCGAAAGTTAACAGCGAGAAAGAAAGAATGTATTTTATGAAGTTATACTCTCGATGAAGTTGGAAATAGGAAGAAATTGGGGTTACGTGCGATGTGTTCTTTGCGATAACTTTGTTCCACTTTGTTCGTTTCCTTTGAACTCGCGTATGAAAAATCGTAACGACAAAGGAATCGTTACATCCGTGAATTTCATTCAACATTCGTGAAACGATTACAATATAATATTAATTTACAAAAAGAAAAGGGGGAGAATAAAATGAAAAAAACTACATGTGACGATAATTTGTAACGATTCAAATTAAAAATAGACGTTTCGAGATGACCGATCGGTTATCGATTAGTTCTCTTTGTACGCGTAATCTAATAATAAAATTTAACGCATTATATACGTTATTGTACATTACATCGGGACAATTATTTTTTTATAAATTTGAAAATGAATTTCGCCCGTTTACGTTTTAATACATTCACGTGTATGTTGCGATGGTTCAAAGAAGAGATTCGAAACGCATTGAATACACGATTCTTTTCACATACTCGACAAGAATTTGTTTAAAATTGGCGTTCAAAGCAATAAAAATGCCTCGTACTAACATTCTCCTCTTTTTTTTCCAGGTAAGTCTTGGTCAAGCATACAGGCGATACAGTTGAATTGGATTAAACGAGGGGAGGAGGAAGAGTCGTCGGTGGCAGCGACCGCTTATCCCAACTACTTAATGATCATTAAAGTGGCGGGTGTCGCGCGAAACGTTTGGAGGGAAATGCGTTCGCGTTCGGGATCCGGCCACCATCTGCGCCGTAATTAGCAGGTAAACGTTGCCATAAATTTCTCGCCGCCTCGTCTGTCCGCCGGGCTAATAACAAAAAAGCTGGGGAAACGAGAGAAAAGTTTGGGGATCGTTACCTAGCGGCCCTAATCGCGGGAAAACGGTGTTCTATCCCACACTCCATCCCGGCCATCTATAAATACACCCGCCGTGGAATTATCAAGGGAAAACTTTCGTATATCCGTCTGGAGCGGAATTGATCGATCGACCGACCGACGGTGGAAAATAATTGCTCGTCCACGGAACGAGAAATTCGGTCTTTCTAAATTTTGTTTGAAACAGTACGAAAAATTTTTACGCGTGTTATAAAACACTCGAACTCTGAACCATTGTTCCCCATCGATACGCGAATTACGAAAGTTTTAATCGCGCGAAAGATCATTATAAAAAAAAAAGAAAATCGAATCAAATTCTCGTGAACCCTATCCTTTTCCAATCTCTTTCTCGCATCGTCAAAAGCTCATCCCGCGGACAGATTAACACCGCAGATAAATTTCACGATGACGTTACCATCTCTCTCTCCCTTCCTCCCTCTCAAACTCGCTCGCTCACGTATGAGCGCCGCGGTATCGCGAGCCGATCTTAATTCAAAGCATGGCCGCGTCCACGTCCTTTCTCCTGGTTCTTACAGGGCTAGGAGGGCCGTGACAAATAGCTTTTAATTTCTCGCCACTGTTTACCCAAGCTACTCCCGAATTAATTGCCCGTTACCCGGCTTCCGGACGTTATCTTATCGTCGCCCGCTTAAACAACCATCCTTGCTCTCCGTCCACCTCTCTCTCTCTCTCTTTCTCTCCTTCTCCTTCCTCCTTCTCCTCCTTCTCCTCCTCGCCGTCCAGCTCAGCGATTCGAGGCTCGAGCTTCTCCGAGCGAGTCCATTCCTCGGCCATCCCTCCGGTGGAGGGAGGATCCACGTTCACGGAGGGATGAACACCAGCGTCAGATCTAAACCGATGATTATGAATGCGGCGGACCGCTGTGTAAGCCTCTTCGGGGGAACGGAAGGAAGGAAGGAGGGAGGGAGGAAGGGAGGAAGTCTGTTTGCTTGGAACTGCTCTCGTGGAGGGACGGGATATCTCGGGCGGGTATCTAAACTCGGGGCGGAGATGCGTCCATCGCTGTTTGCGCCCCGGCATCCCGTATCGGATCGGGGGGATCTAGAGTCAACGAAATGCGTTTGAACCAGGCTGGGCCGTTTTTGGAAGATTAAAACTCGGCCAGGGGGAAAATTGGCCCGCCGTTAACTGGCTCACTTGGAGGGACGTTCGTCGATTCCCGTCGTTTCAATCGAGGAGAGGGAAGAGATTTCGTGGGGAGGAGATGAAATCAAACTTCGATTTGGATTAATTTTGAGGTTTATTATGTATAGAAGATTTTTTTAATGAAGAATTTATGTATTGTCGTTAAAGGGTTTTAACGAGCCAAGAGTTGGATAGCATTTTACGTAGAAATTAACTTCACTCGCGGATGGGACGAGTATATTTATTGGAGGGAAACACCGATTGAGATTTATTCAAAATGGTGTTAGTTTATTCGCGCGGGATATTATTGGAATTATGGATATTTATTTTTGGATCTGGGAATATTTGATATCGAATCGATTTTCGTATAATTAGCTTTCATCGTGAAAAATGAAGAGACGAATTTTATTAATTCGGATCGATTCGATCTGTTCACTGGAATTTCGTCGTAAATTCATCCCAAAGACATCGGGCACGCAATTCGAATTCTACAAATTTAGCCAAACGCTTCTTGGGCAATTGTCGGCAAAGCAAGTATTCGGTGTCCTGATAGCATTAGCAAATTCACCGGTTTTCAACCAGGAATGCATTTCGCGGAATTTCGTCGCTGGACGGTTCCAATCCTACTGGCTTTATTCTGAGATATCTCGGGCACGAAATGTGTACCCACAACGCCCCTCTCCCCACTTTGCTTTAATTGTTATCGTCGAACGATTATTTTGAAAAATTTCTTCCAACTAAATATTTTATCGAGGAGGAAATTGGTATTTTTTCCTCTTCGAGTGGAAATCTTTTCTTCACTGATTCATCGCGCCTTCGAGTTTTTTCAACTCGAAGAAGAAATAAAAGGTGGTGGAATAACGCACAAGACAGGCTCGTAGAGTACGTGATCGTAATATCGAAACGTCTTATGAAAGTTAAATGCTGTTTTGGATCCGAATTAAAAATGGCTTCTCATTCGCCATTGTATCGGATCTTTCTAATCGAATCCTGCGGAAATGACAGTCTCCTTCGTCATCGATTATTTTAATTCTATTCGGAATTTATATGATTATATGATCGTGTTCCTCACAGCTTCCTTTGCTACGATTCGTAACTTTTTCCTTTCCGAATTCTTCTCGTGCGAAAGGAGAATAGAAGGAAACGAGTCTCTTAAAAAAATTCTTGAATTATCGTCAGAGAAGTAATTGCAGAAACGAAGTGGACAACTTTTCTTTAAGGATACGTGTTTTAAGAAAAAGTATTCTTCAAACACTTGCGTTGCACTCGACTCGATAGAATCGAAATATAGGAAGAATATTTCCTCGCGGATTAATAAAATGTTTCCGGAAACAATGGAGTCCTGGGCCGCAAACTCGAAAATCCTCGCTACGGTGTGTGACGCTATAATTTACCAGGCCGGAATCGGGCCAAAGACGTCCGAATAATAGCAGACATCGAAGTAGCTAATACGAGGAATTAAGCGGCCTTTCGCGTTCAACCGCGGGGATTAAGCCGGTACGCCGTTGTAAACCGACTCCTGGTCCATGCTCTCTTTGTCACGAATCGGCAAACTTCGCCTCGCGTAAGCCCTACGAATTATCCGCAATTTTCTCTCGCCGACCGAGAGCAGGAAGTGGAGGGAGGAGGAGGAGGAGGAGGAGGAGGGTCGGAACGACTTTAATAGTTGTAACACTGACCGTGGCTAACCCCGTCCCAGCTTACGCGACCATTGTTCGAGCAGAGAGAAGAGATCGCCTCTCTGGTTCGCTCGAAAAATCGTTCGCCCGATTCCGATCTCCGACACTTTTTCAACAACTGTTCTGTTCGAGGGTGGGGAAAGCGTCGACAAGGATCACGGACACGTGTCACAGCGTTGTGCGACACGATAAGACGCGATAAAGTTGTAGGCGTTTTTTCTCGAAATCATCGCGTTTGTAAATCAATCGCACGTGGATTTCCATTGGATCTAAGTTGGAAGTTTTCGAGATGGATTTTTAGTAAACGGGGATCCTTCTCTTCTCTCGAGAATCGTTTTTTGTTTATTTATTGCGTCTTGCATCTCTCCCGTGATTGACTGAAATCAGAGATCGAAACCGGTTCGTTTGCGAACAACTGTAACCTCCGCCCTTTTACAATCTCTCCTCCCCACCACCGGTACAGTTCCATCGTTCTCCCAAACACATTTGAGACCCGGGAGCGTGTATCCCTCCCCCCGTGTGTTTGCGCTCACTGTTTTTAAAACAAACAATAGACAGAGCAAACCTGGTGCGAAAACACGAGGGGGATAAAACGATGAAATGGCTGAAAACTTGATAGCAAACCTTCCGTTTCTCGATCGATCTTACGCTCCGTTTTTACGGTTTATCCTTTCATTTCTCGCCGCCTCGATGTTCACGTCGCCCGACGACGAATCCCAAGACCGATTTTTCATATTTTCCACACGCCACACGAAAAACTATCTATCCACCACACTACTCTGCTATCCAGAGAAGCGGGCGCGATTAACGCGATGTTGTACAACGCGGCAGGGATTAATATTCAAATTGCTGTTCTGACATCAAAGAGGGTCGATCGGGGGGAGGCGGAACCCGATTTTTGCCGCGACCGTTTCCCCGATTAATCCCCGCATCTTTTTCCCTTTGTTTGATATACGCAAGTGGTTATTAAACAAGTGTTCCACCGTGCGCGTTAACGCGATATGAAATTCGTTACACGCAGCAGCAGCAGCAGCCGGCTACGTCGGCGATGCGACTTTAAAGAGATGTCGACCGACCGCCCGCCCAGGTCTCGGTGATATTAAATTAGCATAATATTAATAATGCGCGGGACCGCGGCCGCGCGTCTCCCCTCTCTCCCCTTCCCCGCCCCTCCTGCAATTATATTTTCCAGTGTACGAAACGTGCGGCTTGCTGCTACGTGTGCTCACCGAGCTCTCGACGTCGAGATCGTTCCAAAAAACCCTGGGCTGTTTAGCATTTTAATGCCAAGGGGGGTCCCTTCCTTAAGTTGCTCTTCTCTCCCTCTCGTTCTCGCGGGGAGGTGGAGGAGAGAGTTCGCTTCACCCACGCGCCTTGGTCCTTTTTTCTACCCGATTTGCGGAATCCTCTCCGCTAGTTTTCTTTTAATTCGCGGCCGAGAAATTAAAATGTAGATACGCCGCGATAAGATTTTTGTCCTCCGCCGAGTCTGAGGAAATGAAAATTGAAATTCCCCCCTTGCTCCCTTTTCCCAACCCGAAAGAATGGGAAATTTTTCCTTAATCGTTCCTTTCCTTAATCGTATCTTTATTTTCTTCTCTTTTCGAAATAATAACTGCTCGTTTCGATTAGAGAAATTAAATAGAATCTCCACTCTCTTTTCACTCAATATGTTTAGAGAAAAGGAAGTGCGAGGAAAATTAATTTCCAAAGCGCGTCGAAGGATCCTTTGCTGATCGCGTGATACGTTTGATTTCTCGTCGGATAAAAACGTTTATTATAAATTGTTATTCGCGTCAACTTTCCTTTCCATTCACTTTCACCTCCACGAACCTGTTACATGCAACCCTCTCTGTACGACGATCCAATCTTTCGAATATACACACACACACACACACACACACACACACACACACACACATATATATATATATATATATATATATATATATATATATCATATGCAAAGAATGGGTTAATAAAGTTTCGTCATTACGACGTCATTTCGTCTGTACGACGATCCAATCTTTCGAATATACACACACACACACATATATATATATATATCATATGCAAAGAATGGGTTAATAAAGTTTCGTCATTAAGAGACGAGAAGAAGATATCTCGTTCGTTGAGGTTCGATTTTGTCGCGCGGGGGATGACCGTGAATTCGAGAGCCGCGTAACGCCAATTAAATCTGGTCGGCTCGAGGGTCGAGGGGCTTTTATTAAGCCGGCTGATAATTATCGGACGAAGTAGGTCGAGAGGGTCCATCTCGAAAGTGGTGGTGGGGCTCTCGCGATACGAACAAAAGGGGTAACGATCGATCGATTGACGGGCGGCGGGCATCACCTGGCTGCCTGGCTATTCGTTATCGGGACGAGCACCGATTAACTTCTTAACCGGTCCGTCTTTCCTTTTTTTTTCCTCCCTCTCCGTTTCTCTCTCTCTTTTTTTTTTATACCTTTTTTTCCTCTCGTGGCGGCTTCGATCGCGGTTTTTCCAACGTGAAGGGGAACGAAGAGATTCCTTCCGCGCGAGCTACGAAATTATTCACGGCCGATGTCGGGGCTAATAATCTCGCGCAGAGATGGATACGGAATGAAGGAGGGAGGGAGGTTGTTCGTTCGTGAATCGGCCGATGATCGCAAGCCTTTTTTACCTTTCGCCTATCCATTTAATCTCTAGCTTCGTTGGAGAGTGTTTGTGGGAGAGATTGTGGTCGTGCTTCGTTCTTTTTTACTGAAATGAATTTTATTCCTTTCTCTTCCTTTTTCTTTCTCTTTTTTCGAATATTTTTGAATTTATTCTTTTCGAATTTTTACGCGAAAGAATCGTCGAATAACAAAGAAATCAGTTGTGATTAAACATCTCCCCTCTCGATCGTATTAAATATTGATATATTCAGGATTTTAATTATCGGTTATTTAAATATTTCCATCAGGAGATCGAATTATTTTCGTAACTTTTCTTTTTCCACTTGATTTCACGATACCCGTGTAAATAAGGGATTATTCCTTCTTCCCGATGAACAGCGATCAGATTCGTTAGTTGGGAACACTTTTGTACGCTCGTCGAGGATGCAATATCCCCGGATATATATTATTATGCCAATTTATTTACGGCGATTATATGTAATGGAATTTTAGATGCGTCCTCGTCCGTTGAAACGGACGAAGCAGATTCTTCGAAACGAGCTCGTTAGACCCCCCGTCGAACCGCGTTTCCGTAATGCCGTACTCGTGTCGAGTGCGCAATTGTTTCTCAAAATTCTTCCGTGACGAGTCCGCTTTCAACCTTTCCTCCGTCTCGAATTAATCAAACGATCATCTATATCCCTACATCGAGAGCTCTCGAAACCTCGTAATGGAAACGTAAGAATAAATACGACGTTCCATCAAAATCATCTCGATACGCAATAGCAACGCTTGTTAACGCTTCCACCAACCGACTCCTTACATCGCTCTATCCTTCTCGTAAATCGAGTCTACGATTTTCCACGACTCCAATATGAAAAAGCAAGTCTCTTAAGAAACAATACTGGCTTGGATTAGACGATTAATTTCAATTCGAAGAAGAAAAAAACAGCGCTATCTTCTTGAAACCATATATATAAGTTGTTTCATATAAACGAGATTCCAGCAAGTCTCTTAAGAAACAATATTCGAAAAATTCGAAAAAGAAAGAAAATACACAACATTATCTTCTTAGTTATCGAAACTATATATATAAATTGTTTCTTATAAACGAAATTCCAGAAAGTCTCTTATGAAACAATACTGACTTGGATTAGACGATTAATTTCAATTCGAAGAAGAAAAAAACACAGCGCTATCTTCTTGGTTATTGAAACCATATATATATAAATTGTTTCTTATAAACGAGATTCTAACAAGTCTCTTATGAAACAATACTGGCTTGGATTAGACGATTAATTCGAAGAACAAAAAAAATATTGAGCGCTATCTTCTTGATTATCGAAATCATATAGATATAGATATAAGTTGTTTCGTATAAACGAAATTCCACAAAGTTTTTTAAGAAACAATATTGAATTGTTTCTTGGATTAGACGATTAATTTCAATTCGAAGAAGAAAAAAACAGACAGCGCTATCTTCTTGATTATCGAAACCATATATATAAATTGTTTCTTATAAACAAGATTCCAGCAAGTCTCTTAAGAAACAATATTCGAAAAATTCGAAAAAGAAAGAAAATACACAACATTATCTTTATCGAAACTATATATATAAGTTGTTTCGTATAAACGAGATTCCAGCAAGTCTAAGAAAGAATAGCTTGAATTAGACGATTAATTCCAATTCGAAAAAGATAAAAACACAGCACTATCTTCTTGGTTATCGAAACCATATATATATAAATTGTTTCTTATAAACGAAATTCCAGCAAATCTCTTATGAAACAATACTGGCTTGGATTAGACGATTACTTCGAAGAATAAAAAAAATATTCAGCACTATCTTCTTGGTTATCGAAACCATATATATAAGTTGTTTCGCATAAACGAAATTCCAGCAAGTCTCTTAAGAAACAATATTCGAAAAATTCGAAAAAGAAAGAAAATATACAACATTATCTTCTTAGTTATATCGAAATCATATATATAAGTTGTTTTTTATAAACGAGATTCTAGCAATATTGGCTTGGATTAGACGATTAATTCCAATTCGAAGAAGAAAGAAAACACACAGCGCTATCTTCTTGGTTATCGAAACTCTATATATATATATACATAGGTTGTTCCGTTTATACACGTTGGCATAAACGAGATTCCAGCGTGCACAGGTTATAAACGGGGAGAATGCGCTATACCTCCCTCCCTGGCAACGAATCGCGGCTTATATTGCACGTCGTTCCTTACGGCGGCCAACAACATCGATTCATCGACACGTAAATAAACACGCGGGTGCACCTAAGCGAAAATTGGTATAGCCGTTGTCCCGATACGTCACCCGTGACAAAGGTATCGAGCGAGCCAGCCACGAAACAGGTCGTCGACGCTTGAATATTCACCGAAATTCCTCCGCTTACCGCCGCCCTCGCGCGCGGACCCCTTTAATTAGCGGGGCTTTACCCCGCAAGATCGAGAAACAACGATTCAACGATCGTGGGAATGATTATAACTCGCCCTCCCTTCCTTCATATTCATATTACGAGGCGATTTACGGCCGTGCAATAATGCATTCGTGTAACGTCATCCCTCCTTCTGGATTCGAGAAAGAAAGATGAACGACTCGAGCAGAGAAGAAGGCGTCACGCAAATCGAGTTTGTTCCATCGACCGTTTCGCTTGTTGTTTCCCTTTGCTTTCTTTCTTTCTTTCTTCCTTTGTTTCGGGGGATCCACACGGTGGATCGATACGGTCGAATTTGACTCGAGATACGCGGGAGGGATGCATAAAGAATCAACGTTAGCATAAAAATTATATATCGAAATTGAAGTTTCTTTACACACAAAGCAAAGTGGAACGGTATCTCCCCTCCTCCTTTCCTTTTTTAATCTTTCTTTAATCATCCATTCCCGAGTCCATAACCGAGTGGAAAGTGGATCAATTTTACATAGCGGTCTTCTTGCCGAGTTGGAGCATAAGCTCGAGCTTCTTTACCTTCGAGCGAAGTTCTCTATTTAGCCAAGACGTCTCGTCGCGGGAATTCGGTTAATAACAAAGCTTTTCCGAATTGCGGGAGGGGTGTAGGATATAGAAGCTCTGGTGTAAGGGAGGAGGAGGAGGAGGAGAAGGAGGAGGGATGGGTGTGCACGATCGTTGAGAACGAGTGTCGGGCGACAAGGAATTTCCAGTTGGGGTTGAAAGGTCTCGTGAGAGATTCCCTCGCTTCCGCGTTTACTGCGACACCGTTAAATTCGCTGGTAACGGTGCATTAGAGACACTTGCCGGCTCCCTTTTACGAGCCGACATATTCGGATAGCTTGGAGGGGGGAAGGTGGAAGGACAATGGCGTCGGGGAATTAACGCCTCCTCTCCACCCCAATCTTATCCTACTCATCGATCTCGTTAAATTTACGATAAATATCCAAGTGGCCAGGCTATTTCGTGTCTTCTTTATGTCGTGCTACTTTTTTCCTTTCTTTCTTCTTTTTTTTTTTTTTATGATCCCACCCTTCGTGAGACGAGCGATCGAGATAGGGATATCGAAGGATGTAATGCGATTCGTTTTTTCTTTATCCGTTTCTGTCTAAATTTAACATATCCCTTTTGTTTACATCGTAGTAAGAGGGAGGAGGAAGGGAATAATCGGTAAGATTCGAAATAACTGAAAGTAAAGTTGGAAGAACCGAGCAACTAATCTCCTGGATAATAGCCTACGATTAAGAAGACTTAAGAGATCCATCTTAAGGGATGGGGAAAATTTTCAAGTTGAGAATAATAAAGCTAGCTCGAATAATAATTTATTGCTCAGAGTATCCGAATAACTGCGGTTAAACGCCGAGTATGGCCGGCGCTCAAAAGTTCAAGGATTACAATTGTAGTAAAATAATCAGTGAGATAATTTTCAATAAACTTTGACTAAAATTGGAGACATCGTATGTAAAAGAAAAAGGAATAGTAATCACACGAATATAGAATAAACGCACAAAAGTGATATTGCTATACAATTGCTTACAATCCATAAGAAGATTGATCGATTATAAAAAAAGAAAGAAAAAAAGTATTCCCCTATCCTAAACATTCCATTCTTTTCGTCTTAATTAAAAGACCTCTATCGCTAAGATCCCCTCGTTCCAATTCCTCGACAATAACCCGACCCGAACAGCCTCGCGCCACCTCCTGACTATGCAAAAGAAGAACATCCGACCGAGAGAAAGAAGGTCGGGACGAAAAGTGGCGCGAGGGGAGAGGGGTATATATGGGATAATCTAGGAAATATGAAATCGCTCGAAAATTGTCAGATCGTATGCAATAACGCGGCATTAGCGACGGGTCCGCAACCGGGTCTATAGTTTCCCCGGCGGGGATACGAGGCGCCTCGCGTGGAGAGGCGCGGATCGAGCGAGGCGGCCGGCAAAAATTTCGTCCAGCAGGGCCACTGCAAATATTGCGACAGCAGGAATCGGCAGTCGGCTGTTTATTTTGGCTTGTTACTTTTACTCCTCGTGCTCCTCTCCGCCTCCGTGCCACTTTGCGATTCGGGTGTTCGAAGCGAGAGAGGACGGACACCTCTCTCCGACACGTGATCCATCCAATCTCTCTCTCTTCTTCCATTTTATCTTCGCGTTTCTTTTCGCGAAACTAACGTTGTCTCGTCCACGTCGAAACTGTCTCGATTCTCTTTCGTTCCCCTCCGTTTTTTCCTCTATCGTTAATTGTCGAGAGAAGGAATGCTCGAGGATTTCTTTTTCGGATTTCTCGAACGACTCCGTCGATTTGTAGAAGAACGTATATATATATTTGAATTCTTTTATGAAAGTTTTCCATCGAGTAGATCAAAAATCTTTCTACTATCTTTTTTACTTTCGAAAATTCTCCCAAATCTCTGTCACAATATAATCCACAATTGGGCAAAACTCGATAGCGATAATTGTCGATTGGGATTCTCGATCCGGCGCGAGAGGGATAGGAAGAGAGAGAGGAGGGAGGGTGGGTTCAAAGTGTAGGATCGTCATACGAGCTAATTATGCGCGGGTACAAAGGCGGGCCGATCGTAATACGATGGTTGGAAAATTAACAACATTATCGGGCGGAAATGGGTCGAATTATCCGCGTTGCATTAATTTGTCAGGGCGAATCCGCGTTGGGGGCGTCGCGGTCGATCGATTCGCCTCGCGGTGAAATTCCCTCTGCGGCCCCGACTTCCGGTTCCGAGGCGGATGATCCAAAAGGTAAGCGCGGCTCGGCGACACGCGCGGCGGGGTGGAGGGGGAAGGGAGTCGCGAATATTACGCTCTTCCGGATCGCGTAATAATGTCTGTGTTCCGTGGGATAATGTCGGCAGATCCCATAAGTAGCGGGCAAAGATTTCGTGGCATTGAAAAGCTTCTGTCTACCGAGGGGCTAACTTTTAACGAGATTCGTCAGACTCTGGCGAATCTCGGAATATTCTCTCTCTCTCTTCGAGCGTATATTAAGTTAAATTCTTGGTTAATTCGTTAGCGAGGCCGGGATCTTTCTTCTCCGCGTGAAACGACGACGCGTTCTTCGTTCAATTTATAACTCTTGGCAATTTTCTCCGAGAGGAACATGCGTATACAGGTTCACGAAAATGCGTAGATGCGTAGAACACGTTGAGAGATTAAAACCGGTAATATCGTTACCAGTGTCCCTTCTTCTTTTTGCAGAAAATTTCTCAATCTCGTCTTTCGTTCCGTTCTTCGCTATCGAAAAACGTTTGCCCAGAAGGGAAAGCGGGAGATTATGGAGAAAATGGGGCGACGATTTTTCGCGAAAGAAAGATCGGGGAGGGCGAAATAAGTTTTCATTGTGTTGAGCCATTCGTTTTCAATCTCCCGGAAGAAATTAGCCGTCGAAGGGTGGGCACGCGTCGTGTCGTTTCGTGGCTATAACGATTGTGTTCCACGCTCGGTATTTTCGTGGTCGCGGAACACGGGCGGATTTCCAGCGGCGGCGTGTCCGGTTTAAAAAGCGTCTCGCCATCCTTTATCGCGAGAGGATACACGCGCGCGCGCGCGCCCTCCTCTCCCTCCCCGCCCCTATGAATATACATGAACGCGTGCAGAACGTGTAACGAGAAATATGAATAAATATGACTTCTTTGCGAACGACTATGAATGTTTGGCGCGCGCAAAAGCAACAGGAAGCGTGCCGGTGATTTTTCATTTCGCCCCCTCTCTCTCCCCGCGTATATATAATAAATACCTGGCGCGCGCGTCGCTGTGAAATTGAAATCTTCCAAAATAGGGGAGGGGAGGGAGTTGTGTATGAGGGAGAGGTGTGGTTAAATTAGAAGAATTTCGTCGTTTCCCCGCCCCATCCCGACATATCTTTTCCGTCTAAAAAAAAAGAAATGCGAATAATCTGTGTCTACGACAGAGATCCCTCGAGATCCATTCGAAATCAGAACGATAATGTTTCTTCATATACGTTCTCCGTATATTTGCTATACTCGAAGATATCGCGGATTTCGCAGCGAGATTTTCATCGACGATTGACAATATCCGAGATATCGATTTAGCTTCTTCGGTTTCAGAGTTCAACGGCCGATGTTTAACGGATCGAAACGGCGGAAAAAAAAAGAAAATTGGCGCGCGCCAATCGTCCAATTTATCTCTTTTAACTCGACGTTTCGTTTCTCTCCACTTGGGATATCGAAAATATCGAAAATAACGCACGGTCCACGGTCTCCCTCCTCGGCCGAGGTTTCCCTCGCCGGCGGAATTTACGGGGAAGATGGATCGATAGAGAGAGATCCAGAAATAGACGCGGATTCATGCATAATGCATCGATCCTTTTTTCCATCCGGTTCCGCGACACGCCACGATCAATTATATCCCGAGTGAATAGCACCGAGCCCGATAATGGGGACAAACGAGTGTCCGTCCCTATGATTCACGGCGCTCGGTCGGTGTCCCGCCGCCGCTCGTTTCAAAAAAATTCTTTTGCGTTGGCCGTCGCGTCGAGCCGGACCCATTACACCGATGAACCCATTAACTTCCGCCCGTAAGGAAAATCGTTGCCGATAATTCAGTCTGGACTTACCTTTCCGCATTTCAACCCTCTCTCTTTTCGAACACAATTCCCGAGAAATAATTCGTATTCCAGGACGGGATCCAATTTCCCTTTTTAAAATATCCTTCCGATAAACTTGTATCCCAATTCAACGTTATACGAATTTTCACTCCTTTTGCTTGGATAGATTTCTTTGACTTCTCTTCCAATTCTTCTCTCTCTCTCTCTCCCTTAATTCCCTCCAATTGTTTCTTTCCATTTCGATTTCTCTTCCAATCTTCTTTTCGATCATCTTTCTCCCTCGCGGCGTGGCATCCTCAAGTGGCACGAGTTACAACGCACCACTTCGTTCGACCGGCCAGAGAGGGGATGCGTTGTTTCATTACGAGAGATTCGGTAGTCACGCCATAGTCCCCTCCCCCTTCCCTAAATTCCTTTTTCTCGATCGCGTCCCCAATCCAACGCCAATCCCCGACGATTAAACGTCGATTTCTGGCCGTCAGTTCTTCGCTTTCCTTCTTTTTTTCTTTCCCCCGACCGATCGGGCCACTTTTCCAGGTGGCAATAACAGACGGCCACGTGAAAATCTTTGGACAAAGGGGACGTGCGCTATTCGGATGGAATTCGGGAAATTCCTTTTTCGGGAAAAGTTTTTCCCCGCGACGTGTACGGCGACGCGGTGGTATTTCTGTCGATGAAATTTCATTAGGTGATTGGTCGGTTGAGACTAGATTCCGAGCATCGTGAGTGATTAATCGAGTATTGGATTGATAATGTTCGTGTCTATTTGCCATCCCGGGGATCGATTAGACCGCCATGGAAACGCGGCGCTACCCTTAGCAACAATTTTGTATAATTAAATCAACCGACTCGCGAAACTCGTTGTTATGCTCGTGTGCTCTTTCGATGATCCGAAGCCAAAAAGTTGTACGATCGAATTTATTACGCTTACTCGTGAAGAATTAAGAGATGTTGGAGAGACACGTATCGAGATTTCGAATTCAAATTCATATTGCCACGAACGAGAGCGTGGAATAATAAATACGCGAGATACACGATTATCTGTCTCCTTGCTCGATGTCAGCGCGTTCGATCGAGATCTTTTCGTTCGGGCTGATATTTTTTAGCTTACTTCGCTATCCGCGAATCGTCTTCTTTCAATAGTCGACCATTACTACTACTGTATGTTGGCAAGCCACATCGGCACAAAGAGTAGGCGAGGAAGGAGGGAGAGAGAGAGCGGCAATCGATTTCGCGGGCGTTCTCCCGTGAACCGTTTAATCGAGCAGTCGTGGAGCGGGGATACCCCTCCCTCCCTTTCCCGTCGAATTTAGCCACGAAGAAGACGGCCACGATTCCGTATGCTCGTATGCTGTGCTCGAGATAACGTAATGTCGACGTTGGAACGATCTGAAAGAAGGTGTTTGGAAGGAGGGAGGGTGGGCGCGATCGAATTATTTCCCGCCGACAGATTGAGCAGAACCAAAATGTAATTTTCCTAAAGCCATCCGCTCTACCTCCCACCATCCCTTCGAGGGTAGATTCGTGTATCCGAGGATTCTCGATGCTTTCGAATCGACTCGAAGCCAGGACTTAGCCAGAGATTCGGTTCTGGGATGAACGATCGATTTTCTCGTTAAATCGGTTCAGATTTTACTTCTTTTTTTTTTACCGAAGATGGAAGCTCGAAAGGGGTTCGTTCTTGTTTCTTGTTCCTCGAGAAAAGGATAATCGCAATGATTCCCGTTTTCTTTCGCGCGGAATTTATTCCGATTTCCGAGCTCAAACGACGAACTCGGCCATCGTGCTCGAGCTCGACTAATGGAAACTTGGACCAGCATCGAGAGTCTCGTTGGTCGAGAATTCTGTTTATCGAGTATCTTCGAGTATTGCTGGTTTCGCTGTCGAAGCTCTCGACCCACGAGAGTTTGGCTATCGGGACGTTTGACTAGGAAAGAAGACGAAGAAGAAGAAGAAGAAGAAGAAGAAGACTCGTAGCGCATACGTACGCGGGTCGAGTTGTTATGTTAAGTTTCAAGAGGAAAGTTTACCGATATTTCGCGGGGTATCGCGTATTAGAGGCACGGGTGAAAAATGCATAAGCAGGAGAGGGAGCAGCTGACCCGTGATAAGGGTGGGGTCGATAAAATTCCTTCGCATTACATCACACCCGACATGCGCGTCGGTTCGATCTCATAACGCTAATGTATCGTGGCCGCCTCGAGGCTCCACGTTTCACAATTCGTTCCGCTTTTTCCGAGTTGAACAAGATCCATCGCCTATTTAACACGGATGCGCGAACAACAAACCCCTTCGCGAAATCCTCTCTTCGCGCCAAACTTTAAAATCCAAACTCGATGTAGACAATTATGCACGATCGAGAAATAATTTTTCAAAAGACAAAATATTTTATTGACCTATGCAACATCGATATTATTCGATTCAAACAATTTATCGTACGACTCGATTTCTATTTCAACCCTCCTTTACTTTAAATCCAAACTCGATATAGACAATTATGCACGATCGAGAAATAATTTTTCAAAAGACCAGACAAAATATTTTATTGATCTATGCAACATCGATATCATTCGATTCAAACAATTTATCGTACGATTTCTATTTCATCCCTTCTTTACTTTAAATCCAAACTCGATGTAATTATGCACGATCGAGAAACATACTAATTTTTCAAAAGACCAGATAAAATATTTTATGGATCTATTTGCAACATCGATATCATTCGATTGAAACAATTTATCGTACGACTCGATTTCTATTTCATCCCTCCTTTACTTTAAATCCAAACTCGATGTAATTATGCACGATCGAGAAACATACTAATTTTTCAAAAGACCAGATAAAATATTTTATGGATCTATTTGCAACATCGATATCATTCGATTGAAACAATTTATCGTACGACTCGATTTCTATTTCAACCCTCCTTTACTTTAAATCCAAACTCGATATAGACAATTATGCACGATCGAGAAATAATTTTTCAAAAGACCAGACAAAATATTTTATTGATCTATGCAACATCGATATCATTCGATTCAAACAATTTATCGTACGATTTCTATTTCATCCCTTCTTTACTTTAAATCCAAACTCGATGTAATTATGCACGATCGAGAAACATACTAATTTTTCAAAAGACCAGATAAAATATTTTATGGATCTATTTGCAACATCGATATCATTCGATTGAAACAATTTATCGTACGACTCGATTTCTATTTCATCCCTCCTTTACTTTAAATCCAAACTCGATGTAATTATGCACGATCGAGAAACATACTAATTTTTCAAAAGACCAGATAAAATATTTTATGGATCTATTTGCAACATCGATATCATTCGATTGAAACAATTTATCGTACGACTCGATTTCTATTTCACCCCTCCTTTACTTTAAATCCAAACTCGATATAGACAATTATGCACGATCGAGAAATAATTTTTCAAAAGACCAGACAAAATATTTTATTGATCTATGCAACATCGATATCATTCGATTCAAACAATTTATCGTACGATTTCTATTTCATCCCTTCTTTACTTTAAATCCAAACTCGATGTAATTATGCACGATCGAGAAACATACTAATTTTTCAAAAGACCAGATAAAATATTTTATGGATCTATTTGCAACATCGATATCATTCGATTGAAACAATTTATCGTACGACTCGATTTCTATTTCATCCCTCCTTTACTTTAAATCCAAACTCGATGTAATTATGCACGATCGAGAAACATACTAATTTTTCAAAAGACCAGATAAAATATTTTATGGATCTATTTGCAACATCGATATCATTCGATTGAAACAATTTATCGTACGACTCGATTTCTATTTCACCCCTCCTTTACTTTAAATCCAAACTCGATATAGACAATTATGCACGATCGAGAAATAATTTTTCAAAAGACCAGACAAAATATTTTATTGATCTATGCAACATCGATATCATTCGATTCAAACAATTTATCGTACGATTTCTATTTCATCCCTCCTTTACTTTAAATCCAAACTCGATGTAGACAATTATGCACGATCGAGAAATAATTTTTCAAAAGACTAAACAAAATATTTTATGAATCTATGCAACATCGATATCATTCGATTCAAACAATTTATCGTACGATTTCTATTTCATCCCTCCTTTACTTTAAATCCAAACTCGATGTAATTATGCACGATCGAGAAACATACTAATTTTTCAAAAGACCAGATAAAATGTTTTATGGATCTATGCAACATCGATATCATTCGATTGAAACAATTTATCGTACGACTCGATTTCTATTTCACCCCTCCTTTACTTTAAATCCAAACTCGATGTAATTATGCACGATCGAGAAACATACTAATTTTTCAAAAGACCAGATAAAATATTTTATGGATCTATTTGCAACATCGATATCATTCGATTGAAACAATTTATCGTACGACTCGATTTCTATTTCACCCCTCCTTTACTTTAAATCCAAACTCGATGTAATTATGCACGATCGAGAAACATACTAATTTTTCAAAAGACCAGATAAAATATTTTATGGATCTGTGCAACATCGATATCATTGTTTCGATCGAAACAATTTATCGTACGATTTTAAAACGTACGAGTCGATTTCTATTTCTATTTCCCTCTTTCGAAACTTTAAATCCAAACTCGATATCGACGATTATATACGATCGAAAAATACGCTAATTTTTCAAAAGACCATACAAAATATTTTATGGACCTATGCAACGATTATTCAACGATTAAAATAATTTATCATAAACGATTATTTTAAAACGTACGACTCGATTTCTATTTCACCCCTCCTTCGAAACTTTAAATCCAAATTCGATATCGACGATTATATACGATCGAAAATTAAATTACACTAATTTTTTAAAGAAGAGATAAATATTTTATGGCGGACGACTCGATTTCTATTCCCTAAACTTATTATAACTTTAAATTCGGACTCGACATCGACGATATATTATATACGATCGAAAATTACACTAATTTTTTGAAAGAAGAGATAAATATTTTATGGCGGACGACTCGATTTCTATTCCTCAAAATCATCTTTTCATGTTCCAAATTTTAAATCCGAACTCGACATCGACGATATATTATATACGATCGAAAATTACACTAATTTTTTGAAAGAAAAGACAGATATTTCATAGCGGACGACGATGCAACGATTATTCCATCGTATTGAAACAATTCAGACTCGATCACTTTTCTATTCCCCAAACTGGCCTCCCATCATCCCTCCCTTCTCCCCAACGGATCGAACAGTGCCAAGGATCGCGGCAACGACCCTATCCCAAGCCCGTAATTAACACGACCTCGACTCGTATCGGGCCGAAATAATCGGCGTTGTGTACACGTAGCCCGTAAAACCGGGTGGTGCCGGTTACCTCGTAAAACGCGTTACGACCGCGTTAAAATGTAACCCGTGACAAGGTGAAAGAAGAGGGTGGAGACGAAAGAAGGGGATGAAGAAGGATATAACGGTACACACGGTGGATAATTAGTCGTCATTGCGATGCTCGTCGTCGACCTGGCCAGTTGCCATTACCTTAATTAATATTGACTCTTTGTCGCGGACGAAGATGGCCTCGCCCCTTTCCACGTCTACGTCTTTCTGGCCGAGGATGCCCCTCGTAAAACACACCCTCGCTCGCGGGGACCTTCCCTCTTTCCTTCCTTCCTTCCTTCCTTCCTTCCTTCCTTCTCCTTCGAGTGGAACGGGGGCGAAGGAATCGTAGGAGTGTTTCTTGAGGTTTCCAGGTGTTGCGTGCCGGCCGTTCCTCTCGCGTGGCACGTGGGCGCGAGAAACGTCGAGAGTGCGTGTCAGCTCGCGAGTAAATCGACCACCACGAGGGTTGGTGGAACGAGGCGTACGTGTTCCTTCCGCCTGTGCGGTTTTTAATGGTCGCTCGAACGTTTCACGGTTCTTTGAGACACGGGGTGCATAAGTTCCGCTTTTAATTAGCCGTGGATTCGTGGAGTCGGGTTGAATAATACCTGCTGTAGATATACGCGTGTAGATATTTCGCGAGAAATCGAGTTTGTTGAGAGAAAGAGAGACTTTCGTCGTTGACTTTCGTCGGACCAAAGTTTCTTTTTTAACCTCTTTCTTAAGAGGTTCGATGATCGGAGGGATTCATTTCAGGATTTTTCTTAACTTTTCATTTTCGAAAGTAACCCCGGATTAAACGAATATTTAATCATATCTCGATTCAATCCCCCGTAGAGATGGTACGCGTTCGTATAATTGGAGTGACACTTGACACTAATTCAAAGAAACTCGGCTAGAGTTGTAGAGGGATTCTATTCTCCGTTCCGTATTCTCGAAAATATTCCCGCGGTGGAAACTTCGTTCTTATCATTCTTCCCGCTGCTCTTTCCGCCCGTGCACGCACGAGAAACTTTTCCTTTAGCCCGAGCGCGTCTTTCAGCCGGGGGAACAACGTATCGTTTTATCAGGGAATAGGCGGGCGGAAAAGGCACAAGGCGGGATGGATGGCTATGCAAAAATATACGCTCGACGATCCGCGAAGCACGCGAAACCAACGTCCATTTTTATATACATCCGGTGTTGTATACTCTTGGAGATATCGACCGAGTTTACCATTCCTGCGTACACGGCCGAGGAAGGATTGATCTGGAAGTGGTGATCGAGCACAGCTGGACGATCGATCTCGCCACGTAACGTTCATCGACTCCCTCCAACAAGTTTTGTTTCGAGTCGATTTCGTTTCCGGTTAGACGAGGGTTAGCCCCTAATGACTGGGAAAATGGGTGGCGTCAGCGTCAGGCTTTTCTTGTTTATTGAAATTTCGCGAGAGAAATGAGCAGAGTTGTTTGAGGTTATTTCCAAGGGTGATCGAGGGTTTGGGATAATGGAAACGATTTATATTCGGGGAAATATAATGCGACTCGGATTATCGGCCGCGTAAAAGTACGTAAATAGAATTTAATAGAATTCGTTTAATCGCGATAATTTTTTCTTAGAATCGAGGATACATAGAGAAGCGTACGACATGATTCTAGTTCGAAACTCTCTCGAAAAACTTCTCTCCTCGATGGGAACGAAACGAAAGACTCGATCGATTCGCGTTAAACCGGATAGAATCTGTCCAACGGCGAAAGGGAGGGGAGAGGAAGGGAGCGAGAGGAGGGAAATTTTAATTAGAGGCACGAACGAATGCCTTTTCGTAACACCGCCGCCACATTCTGCGCGGGAGAAAACGCAGGGTGGAGGGTATGCGGACGATGACAGGTGTAGCGAGGAATGGAAGGGATGAAAATGAAGGAAAAAGAGAGAGAGAGAGAAAAAAGAGGGAATAGAAAAGAGAGTAACACGGCCGTCGTGGATCGGTTAAAAGCGTGTAATCCGTAGGCGCTCGATACCTTTGCCTCTTATCGGCTAAATACCATGCAAACATGCCCCAATCTAGGCAGGGAAGTCGGCCCTCGTATCACCGCCCCATCTGCGTCCTTCTCGAGCGGTTCACGCGGCTCTATGCCTCGTTTAAATTAACTTCGTCGAGCGATCGTTCGCCCCATCCCGCCCCGATAAGCCGCAAAGATTTCAACCAACCCTCTCGTAACTCGCCCCATCCCTTTCAAACATCCTCCTCGCCCTCTTCTCCTATCCAAACCGATCTCGTTCCCGATCGGTTCCCAACATGGGCTTCGATTCGTTAGGATGAGAACGTCTCGAGAGAATCTATCTTTTCGAATTTCACCGGTATTTAACGCGAATCACCGCGGAAATTGAATAACGCGGAAATTCCTTTCCCAGCCAAGATTCATCGCCGTACTCTTCCACCCCAATTTTTTTCCGACCAACCAACTCGGCTCTCCCTCGTCGGGAGGGAGTCGTGTGTCCGGGGGTCGTTAACGCGGGCCGGAGTTAGCTGGAAGCGGTTGTACATTCAAATTGCATGATATCGCGTGTGAAACAGCAGTTACGGGGGTCAGATCTGCATAACTCCGCTGCGAACACCCCCCGAGGGCGCCTTACCTTCGCTACATCGAAACTCGGCCTTCCCTCCGCCAATCCTCGCTCCCCCCACCTCGTCGTCCAACCAGCCGCTTTGCACCGCCACGAAACGGCCCCCCGGCTCTCCTGTTTCCTGCCCGCGTTAAAAGTGATTCCACGCAGACTTCCGGCCCACGATTTGTCCCTCCGCTATCGTCCCATCCCCCTCTCCTCCTCCTTGTTTGAATGGCGCGAACGACGCTGTTGAAGGGTGGCAAGTGTCGCCTCCTGGGAGGAGGATTAATCAGAACCTCCAAGTTCTTCCAAACGTTTCCACGAAATCGTTTCGAATTCGTTTTCGATTTGCTGTTCTGATCCGTTTCGCCGTTTCTCGTTCGTCATGAAATTATTACGGTTGACAACCGGCCCATTCTTTCTGCTCTTCGATATTACATTATACGCAACGTATATGCGCCACTCGCATTAATTTGATTTCGCGCGATTCGTCGCAGTTTGCCCAGCTTCTAATTTCGCCTGGGATTCGTCGCAGGGGGTCGCTCTTTATTTTCTCAGCAAACCTCCCTCCCTCTCCTAGTCGGTTCCTCCTGAAAATATTGACCCTTGATCCCCCAGATACGTCACGATCCCTCCCTCTCTCTCTCTTTCGCCGCACCGCGGAAAGAATCGATTTTCTCCACCAGTTTCGTGGTGGGTAAACATTCCACCGTGAATTAGACTGGTTTACGACCGGGTGTAAAAGTCTCGATAGCGAGTCATGGATCAAAGGATGGAGGGCGTAAAAATTAATAAAAAAAGCTTGATCGAAAATACCTTGAACGTTTTACAACGCTCGGTCAAAATATTTTAGACAGATATCGGCCGCTCCCGTAAATTCGTGCCAGAATTTGTTCTTTCTCTCGATATATATTCGTTTACATATTTATCCATCACGCGGTGGAAAAACTTGAACTCTCCGTGAAAAGAATGGCGATTCATCAATGGCCGCGATATGGATACCGCGGTGGAGTGTTTAAAAATGGGGGGGGGGGGGACCGAGTTAATCCATCCAACCGTGCATTCCGCGTGTTTTATCGCAGCGGTGGAGGGAGGGATATCGTGACGAGAGATCGTGAATTTACGAATTTATTTCGCCCCCGCGTTTCCGCCATCGAACGCCCGTAAATTCGCGCCGATTCTTTCTAATCGTTTCCGCTTGTTTATGCCGCGTTGCTCGTTCCGTTTCAACGATCTCTCTCTCTCTCTCTCTCTTTCTTTTTTTCGAATCGATAAGTGGGATCGCAAAGCTCTATCTCGCGGTCGACGTCGTTATTCGATCGCAGAAAAAAAAAAAATCACGCGTTGAAAACGGGTGACGGGCTATTGGAAATAAGATCACGAAAAAACGATAAAATTCTCGCCGTCGAATGTTTACCGCAAAGTTATCGCGATAGAGAGAGATACGGAAAGGTGAAAACGGATTTGTAGATGTTTTTCTCGTTTCTCGAAAAACGAGGGGTGGTTTATAAAAAGAGGCTCACGTGTTAAACAGCTTGTATTATAAACGAGATCGCGAGGAGAAAAACGAAATTTCGCGGGAAACGTTTGCGAGAAAGTTGCACTAGAGAGAGGTATGTATAAAAGAGTCGTGGGGGAGGGGAGACGGATTTATCGGTTAGATTCGAAGAATGAAAAGGAAAAAATAAAGCGAAATAAAATGAAAAAAAAAAGGATGGAAAAATGGGGATGAAAATGTGTACAACCCCGCACAATCGCAACGGTTTCGACGGTTCTTTCATTTAGGGGATGGTGGCGATTCGCGCGCCACCGACAAGTCGCAAAAAAATCCGTGGCAACCTCGATTTATCCGACGTCCCGTCGTCGCCTCCCTCCTCCTCCTCCTACCCCCTTTGCAACCCTCGTGTACACGGCCAGGTCCAATCCACGCTTAACGATAAATCTTGTTACGTCCCTTCTCGGCTCTTCTCGCCGCGTTGCGAGAACGTCTCTCCTCGGCTGCCATCCAGGCGTTTATCACTCAGTTAAACCTGAAATTGATAATAACAAGTGTCTCGTTAAATTATGGCGTCGAATGGTAAACAGGGAGGGGGAGGAGGGTCGCAATACGAAGCCGGATACGTGGCGTTTTCCACGGGAATAATGGGGGAAACGAGGCGGGAAATCGCGTGAAAACGAATACTCGGGAAAGAACGGAAGGATACGAAAAGGATAAAAATTATTCGAACTCTTTCTTTCTCTTTTTTTTTCTTCTTTTTTCTTTTGCGTAATTCATCGAGTATAACTTCTCGTATTTTATTACCGTTTTCTTTACCGGTCATTTCCCAATATTTAACGCGATTGTTGATTCTCAAGCTTCGAAAGTTGAGAGAACTTTCCACCCCCTCTCGTTTCCGTTATTTTCCTCTTCAGAGGCTTCAGCTTCCGTTCTCGTCGGATCGCGTCACTTTGTCAACTCGACAGCTCGCCCGTTTCTTTACACCTTATTCGCTGGTTAATCCATCTCTCGAAATGCGATACGGGGAGAGCGCGAGAGAAGAGTGAAAGGGAAGTCGAAAGGGAGGAAGATAAAAATGGATCGCGTCGATTCGATCGCGATTTAATTAACGAATCGGACGACGGGTCACGCGGACGTTAATAACTTTATCAATTTGTAGTTGGAATGCTCTGCTCGCCTCTTTTTTCCCCCCCTTCTCCCCCTTTGGACGCGACCAGCCGTGAAAATGACCGTTCGAAAAGGGGTTGATCGTAATCGAGAACGCTGTTTTCCTCGCCGACCGACCGCAACGCCGATCATTTTTCTGATTGTGATTGATCGCTTCTCGAGGATGCCTCGATCTCGGGGTTTATTTGCCAATCGATATTAGCCGCTCGGTGATTAATCGCTCGCTGGGATTCCAGGGAGGTGGACACTCGCGTTCCCCGGGGTGTCTTTCGGTTATGCCTCTCTTCGAGTGATTTCTTCCTTCCCTTTCCTTTTCTTCTCTTTTCTCTCAACCTTATATTCCCACAACGTGGCTCGAACGTTCGAGGATACGATAATAGAAAAATACGAATCACTTTCGAATCCACTTTATTTCCACGACTTTTTCGCGTAGAATTGGATCAGATAAGGATGGAGGACAGATGTCTTCGGGTAGACGAGGGGGAGATCTTAACGACGATCGTTAAACGAGTTACGAGAACTCGGCTGAGAAGCGAGTTCCGCTCCTTGTGGAAAACGCCACTCGAACGCGTCAGCCTGATTAGGGGAGGGAGGCGGTTTTTCGAGGGTGCGTGAAAGAATGGTAACGCCTCATCCAATATTTTCGCCGAGTGGAGAATGGAGGCAAAATTTGAGCTCGAACGAGCGAAAAAGGTTGCTCGTGATGTGTATCGCGACGTTACGCCTCGTTGGAGTCGCGCCAAACGCGGCCCATCATCACGAGCACAGGAAATCGAACGTTGTAATTTCTCGTCCACTCGTCGAGTTACTTTTTTCCCAAGTTTCGATGATGCCTCGTAAAAAAGAATGCGCTGAATTATTATCTGCATAAAGATTCCTCTTATCAACGATATCGCTTGTGAAAATCGACCAGATCTATAATTACTCTCGTTACAAGATTGTTGTTCTGATCTCAATCAGAGGTAGGAAGAATTATCGACGACGAAATAACGATAGCCTCGAAACAACGTATTTCGACGCTTCCCAAAGTGAATTCACTTCGTACGCTGCAATACACATTATACGAGTGAGATCACGTAACACGACGACGAGGGAAGGTAGCAGTACTCTCCCGCCGAGCGCAAACACGGAGGCGAGATACTTTTCTCAAACATGTCTCTCGCGCTCATCCTCATCCCTTTGCCTGAACAGTAAGGATGGATCACGAAGCTGATGGAACAAGGAACGTCTCAGGATCGAGGCGATATTTTTCCTCCCTTATCCATTCACCGCAGGCCGTCCGCCCACGCCTGTTATCTTCATCTCGGCGGCCTCTCGACGTCTCCCCCTCCTCCAACTCGATTTCGCCGCCAGATTTAGGGAACGTCCAAGTCTTGTTCCTTACTCCGCCGTAACGAGCCTCTCGATTTTCTTCCGAATCGCAGCTAAAAGGCCCATTCGAAAGGCGAATGTATTTCGCGATCCTCGAAAAAGAGAGAGAGAGAGAGAGAGAGAGTTCCTTTGTGCGATCGCGGAAAGGAATTGTCTGGCAGGGATGGCCAAGTTTCCGGGCTACGAGCGAGCGGTGGAGTGAATTTACTTCGTTAACCGGCGAGATACGTACGAGAGATACGTAAATTGGATTCGTTCGTAACGTTTCGTTGATTAAAGTTTCGGACGGAGGTCGGTATATCGGGTGGGAAATGGGAGCGAGCTTCTTATCGGAGCATAACCGTGGGATGGAAACGATGTTAATAATTATATTAATAATTCGCTCGTTCCTTCGTTTTCGATCGAGTTTGTTTTCGAATTCTCGGTAACGTGAAAAATCGAGTTGAACGAGAAGAAAATTCTTCCTTCCGCGACGATGCACGGCCGTCTGATTACCGTTTCCGTTGGATGAGGGTGGTGGCCCTTTCAAATTGAGATAAACGCGCATCCTGAGCTAACGCGTCCTTCCTTTGTCCCGTGTCCCTCAAACGGAATCCGGAAACGGCTCGCGTGAGCTCCTCATTCCAAAACCGATAACGAAGTCGTTAACCAACGACGAACTTGTTAACCGACGATTCTCCTAAATCCAATTTCCAAGCCCGGTTCCATTTCCGAATCGATAAGTTTTCCACCGATTACCTCCCCTCCCTGCCCCCTTGGCGGTTTAAAAACTCGTAAGAAATTTGGTCGATTTGGTCGAACTTTTTAGCAAAAGATAAAGATAGGAGGGAGGGGGAGAAGAATTCCTAGCCAATTAATTTCGCGTCGTGTAACTAAGCTCTCGAGCTAGCTAGATCTCTCCAACTTTGTCCGCATTACCATAATGTTGGAACTTCCATTAGTAGTATCTTATTTCTCGCGAACGCTTCGCACACTTTTACTTAACCGAGCGCGGAGTACATTGAAGATAGAGAGAAGGGGATGACGAAAATTGTGATTCGCGAGAAGCGGTCTGTGTCTCTTTGAATTGTTATTCTCGTCTTTCTCGTCGTAGTGGAAGAAAGGGATCAAGGACGAGTTGCACGAGCGTTGTTCTTACGTTGTAAACGTGTCGAGCCTACCACTCTCGTCGATCGAAACGAAGGTTCTCAGTGACGCGCGTACGATGCGCACGATCCAGCTTTTATATCAGCGACGCCCGGTGTCGATCGTTAAAACGGCTATCCCGTTAATCCGTAAATGCCTGGAGGGTAATTTGGCCCCGGCAAAGCGCCTTCTTCGCCGGCCAGCCGATCGTTACGAAATCCCCGGGAGCGACCGCAACCAAACGGAACCTTCTAATTTCACCACGGCCTCTTTTGCTCAAGGCTGCGTGTAATCGACCATGCAACGCGCCACTTTCTTCTCCTTCTCCTCCTTCTTCTTCTTCTTCCTCCTCTTTCCAAGAATCTGATCCCTTATCGATTTCGAATCTACCGATCGGTGGAGGGGCATTTTAATCCTCGAGAAAGATGGAGAAAGATTGACTTTATATTATTCGAATTTCGTCCACGATATATCAAATTCATCGAACTCTTCGCCTTTCTAATCGTGTAAAAAAATAGAAGGAACTTCTCCGCTTATTATTCTTCTTCACTTGTTTCGCGCGATCCACGCGCTTTCAAATTCGTATATTTCAGGATGGAAATAACGAAGTCTATGTCCATTCCGACGGATGTTCCTCCACTCCTCGAACAATGGGCCGATTTATCTCGCGATGACCCTCCTCCATGATCGCTGTCGACCACGCTCCGATAAAAGTAATTATATTTAATTAACGAGGGGAATGCGTGGCGCCAGGCAAAGATTACAGGTCGTACCAGCTATCGCGTTTCATCGCTCCCCTGTTCCACACACGCCAACACCCGTCGCGATTCAATCCGTTAAAGAACAACCTTCGTGCAACAACATTTCACTTATCCCTCGTTATCGTTTTTCTTCTTTTTTTTTCTCGATTAAATTATTCGACAACGATTATAATGAGAATAAAATCGACGAGTCGTAACGCGTGGCCGAGTTTGGGTTTCAGAAGGGTTTCTCTTTTTTTTTTTTTTTGCCGAGCGAAAGGTACGGAAAGTGAATGAAGAAAGAGCTTTCGTTAAGAGCGCGAAAGAGAAGTGTACTCGAGTTTATCGAGCGTGAACGAGAATTCGATTGGATATATCCTTCTCGATTATGTCGAACGAGGGAGAATTACATAGAGAGAGAGAGAGAGAGAGATTAAAAACAATCGTTCTCTCGTTTCTCTAATTTACTCGAGCAACGATGAAAAAGAAAAAAAGAAAGAAGAATACGCGAAACGAATTTACCCTGGTTTACACTCTGAATCTTCTACACGTGATTCTACTTCGCGGATTTCCAAAGCGTTCTCTTTTCAAGAGAGCCAAGGTTTTCTCTTTCGAAGAAAAAGAGAAAAATCTCAAAGGACATCCTGAAAGAAAGTCGAAGGAGAGAGAAAAAAAAAATCGGTTCCGGGTATCTTAATTCCCCGTGTTTCTTTCGAGGGGTGGCTTCCTCTGCCCCTCCCTCATCCCGAAACCCAAAAGGACCGGTAGCCCTCTTTCTCGCCGCTCTTCGTCAGTCTCGTTGCGGCGCAAAAGGCGTAATTCGCGCCAATTAACAGGCAACCTGCGTCAACCCCCTTTCATTTCCCGCCGACGCCTACGCCAACCTCGAGCCTGGCTGACCCATCTATCTATCTTTCTCTCAACTTCCGTCCATCTCTTATTTTTTTCTCCTTCTTTTTCCTTCACGCGCGTGATTCTTCGTTTCTTGTCGAATTCGACGAGCAACACGCACCGTGCGTGTTATGAGGACAAAAGGGTGGGAGGGGAAGGGAAGTGTATACGTTTCGGGAGATGTAGATGGAGGAGGTGGATGGAGGGTGGTTAAAAGAGAGAAAAAGTGGGCGTTAACGGGGAGGGGGAGGGTGAAATATGGGGCGGGGCATAGGGTGGTGGATGCTAATAACAATAATAAAGGCGAAATAAGGGGAAATGGGGCTCCGGAGAAATTCACGGTCCCGTAATAAATTCAGGGCGAAACAGCCGTTCCATTTGCGGTCGACGAATGGCGGGGGAGGGCGAGAGGCCGTGGATAAGGGAAAATGAGGGGGGAGGGGTGGGTTGCTGGTGACTTGATTCGTGGCCGTGCGTTGCCTGACCACGGAATGAAGTTTCCTTGGCACGAACAATTGGCCGCTCGAAGATTTAAAACTTTTCTTATCGAGACTCGATTCGCTCTTTCTTCGTTTCATGGAAAAAAAAAAGAAGGAAAAGAAGAAGAAGAAAAATCTACTGCTGAAAAATTGCGAAAAGTTAAAAAAAAGTTAAAAAGTAATACATTATTATTATTATTCCATTCGGTAAATTGCGAGAATTCGCTTGTCGCGATTTTCCTTCGAGAATCGCGTGGTAATCGGATTATTAATCAAAGAATCCATGGAAGGATGGAAGAAAAGCGAGCGTACCGTTGACGAACGAGGGAAAAAGTGGCGCGGACGTGAAAGAATTTCGATTGTAAATTTCGTAAAGCATCGTAGAGCGAATGGACAAAGGGTGGTCAAGAAGTGGTTGGTGAACGAGGGAGGACTGGGTCGCGCGCGGATACATCGATGGTGTGCAACGTGCAGGGTAAATTTTATCGGATTTACACGTGGTCCCCGAGGAGGGTGTACGGTGGAAAAATTCGCTCGAGCGGTTCCCCACGATGGATTCCCTTTCTGCGTGGTTACGCGCAAGGGAAAGATGCACGAAGTACGTTTCTATCCCTTGAGAAAATCGGGAGAATCCGCGCCTTCACAATAGTCCCCTGCGAAACGGCCGGTTCGACTACGTTCCGTTGACTTTCCGTCGGAAATACATGGATACCGCGCCCATGGATATTTCAAAATCAAAATTCACCGAGATGAATTTCCACCGATTTTCGGGACACTTCTCCCCGATGCCCTCTTTGGTTATCTAATCTCGTCCACGCTTCTTTCGAGCGTGACGCAGATTTCGCCTCTCGACCGAGTGAAAAACTTTCCTTCTCCCTGCGACACAGGGGGAAAATCTCCCCTCTTCCCTCCGTTGAAGGTAAACGAGAGTACGCTCGTCGCGATACAAGGAGTGAAGAAGAGGAGGAGGAAGAAGAAGAAGAAGAAGAAGAAGAAGAAGAAGAGAAAGAAGAAGAAGCGTCGAGAGGAAATGGTCTCGCGGCTACGTAGCGTTATCATTTATTCAACACCCTATTCTCTCGACGCGATTGATGTACCGCCACCATTTCGCTCAAGAAACACTACTAATCACGAGAGACGACCCTTCTCCTCCATCCTCCTCTTTCCTTCTCCAATGGATATTCTTTAACTCCCCCCTTTTCTCGACCATCCTTCAATTCCTTATCCGGTGGCGTAATTTTAGATTACGCCCACGAAGGGGTAACGATGATTTTTGTTTAGGGGCGGCTCCGTTTATTCGGAGGAAAACTCCATAAAAAGGATTTTGCAAGCGGCGGAAGTGGCGTGTCGCGTCGTCGAAATTCGCCTTTCGTCCTCGTTTCCTCACACGGCCTCGCATGCTTTCTCTTCTCCCCGTCGCCTTCCTCTTTCCCTCGTCCCAGCGAAATGTTTGGGTTGTAAAATTCCCTTTTAGTGCCTTAGGGGGGTTTTGTGCGGAGGCGCGAGCGCCGTGGGACGAGGAAACGGGAGCGCTCGAGATAGGAGAAGGATGAGGGAGGAAGAGAGGAGGGAGAGGAGGGAGAGGAGGGACAACGGACGTCTGAAATATTTAATATCGCAGGGTCCAGCAGGTTGAAAATCTGGCTGGAGCCGTTCCTCCCCCTCCTCCTTCCTTTTGTTCTCTCCAACCGCCCTGCGTCCTCCTTTCCCTCTCCCTCCCTCTCCTCTTCCTTTTCGCCACACCGTAGTTTTAAACGTCGTCTGATTTATTTCGGGAAAAACTGATGCTGTTCCGACGCCTCGTTCCGCGATGTCGCCTCGATTTCTTCGTTCCTTTTCTTTTTTCCCCTTTTCTTTTCTCTCCTCCCTCCCTTTCTCCTCCAAGCTCTCCTTTCCCTTCTTGTTTCTCTCGAGACAATGTTATATAATTTTCCGCTCGGGGAAACCTTACGGTCGACGACGATTGCGTAAGCCTCGAGGAAAGCGGCACGCCGTGAACGAAAAAATTCTAGTCTACGAGAAACGAAATCGTCTCCGGCATCCTCTTTCGAATCTCTTCGAAATTAATTTTTGATCGATCGCGGTCGAGACGTTTCTAAACGTCTCGTCGGTCGCCTCTTGTTTTTCGTCGCGAATTGCTCGTCGTCTCATCGATCGGAATTCAATGGAGAGGTGACGAAACGTTATCGCAACGATCACCGTATGGGCAAGGGCGGAATTCTGATTGTATCGTATCCAACGCGCGACGATCCAATATGTTCGCCATAACGTTTCGTGGATAGGTAGCAACCAGAACCGGCCAACGGAAGCGTGCTTCCAAACGTATTTCGCGAACACCCACTCGATCCCCGAAACGACATTTCGCCAGATCACGCCAATCCCCTTGATTGAATACATCAGCATTCATCAGCGTCGGGTTTTCACGGCTCGCCAACCGTGTTTGCCTTCGCTCGATACACCGGGGGAAAACCGGGAGCAGTATTTCTCTCCTAATCGTCCGCGCCCGAAAGGGAGTAACTTTTATATCGACGTTGGAGATCGCCTTGGAACGTTGTTCCCAAGCCTCGACGACGAAACTTCGCGCGACCCCCGTCCAACTTTCCACGGACCGCGTTCCCTCCACCGATAGCGCGATGGAGGATATTTTATCGGGGTCCCAGGGAATAAAGAGGCAAGGGTGGAAGAGTTACGTCCTCTTCTCCCTGTTTCCCCTCGATGGTATCTCGAGGAAACACGATATCGTACGTTCGATTCGTACATTCGTAGTACACCCTACCTTCTACCATTTAAACATCCCCTTACCTGGAAAATTCGAGGGATCTCCCCAACCATGGTCGGGTTAATCTTGAACGAGAGGAGAAGGAGGGGAAACTTTGCGGAATCCATGGAGGAAAAATTGGGAGGATGACGTTGCTGGCCGCAGTATCGTCGCCCCCCACGTACGTTGTGCAACGCCGTTCCTATTGAATTTATTTCGGAGTTGCACGTTGCTGATTGCAGCCATGCCAAAGGGGTTGGCCGGCGAGTTCGGCCCCTCGTAGCTCCAAGCTCTCGTTTCGCTCGCCGGTCACGTATTCCTGCATCATTTGCTATGGGTTTCATAGCGGCCATAACTCCACGGATATATCCTCCGCCCGTGTCAAACCTCATCCTCCCACCCTTGATGCAACTCCACAGTCATCGTTTCCATCGCGCTCGCGGGGCGGCAGTATCTTGCTGACTCTTAATCTAAGGCCCATTCATCGAAACCGAATCCAAATGGAGAGAGAGAAGAGAGAGAGAGGGAGAGAGGGAGAGAGAAAGAGAGGCGCAAATTAATCAATCCTTTAGGCCGAGCTCCGCGTCAATCCCGATGTCGTCGTCGCGTCGAGCTTTTCGATTCTCATTCACCGGCCCCGTGTTATTAATCCGCGAGGTATTTCGCGACGTTGAATCTCCGCGTCTGTCCATCTTTTCCTTCTTTTGCTTCTTCCACGCGCGTGTGTATCCCCAGAATTGTGTGTTTCCCATTAATTTCCATTCCTCGTGTTTCCCCTCGAATCTTTTCGCGCAATCCGATTATCGGCGAGTTAATTTAAGAGGGATCGAATTTAAGAATTTTTGGATTATCGTTTCCAAAATTCCGGAGCATAAAATCGGAGGATAAAACGGGATTTTGTAAGGCTGGAGGGGATGAATTTCTGAGTTTGTCTAATTTTGGAGAGATATTTTAGCTCGCATTGTCGTGAAACGGAACGTAGAGTGTAATATTACGAGATGAAAGGATATAGAAGATTATCTGATATTTTATTTCAATTCTCTTTTTTCATTATTTCAATAATAATAAAGAGTTTCGTAATAATTGTTAATCGTTTCAGAGAAATATCGATTAAAAATTACGCAGGACGGGATAAAAATTATCAGGAAGTGTGGAAGAATCAATTTGCAAATTATTTATAATAAAAAATCGCAGGATAAATTATTATTATTAACGAAAATTTTCGATTTAACGATATTTATATTTGATGCGTCTATCCTTTTCATTTCTAATATGGCGCCACTCGAGAACAAGTGACTCGCGGTCACGTGACCACTGGATTGGCGCCAGTGTCACCGTATCGCGAAAGAAGGCAGATCATTGTGCGTCGTACGTTCGTAAAATTTTCCTTCTTTTACGCGTTATTAGCTCGAATTTCAGTACAATTTTTCGCCATCTGTATTCATTGTGTCACCAGTGATAGTGATAGTTAATCAGATTCGACCAATAATCTCAATATCGCGTAATTAACGATGCGAAAGTCGATTGTGGTTATGTAACGTATACACGAGATGTATACGCCGCGTCGCGCCGTCTCCTCGAACGTAAACAAGGTTAACGTCCTTTCCTCGTTTATTTTCGTCGTAATTCGACCTCGTCGGTTGAAATATTTAGTCATTCGTGTTTCGTACGTATCGTAGTAATGTCGCGTGCCACGAGTGAAACGAATAATCCCGCAGTTTAACTTTTTCGTAATAATTTGAATTGGTGTTCTCGTGCATCTCGTTACTTGGACGTTAGATGGTGCATCAAGATTCGTTTATTGCGTTTGTTGGACGACGATGGAAGTTCTGTAGGCGCATGTAAGTAATTTATTGAGCCAATATTTGCGTTAACCGTTCGAATGTCGGGAAACGACGAAATGCAGTTTGCATTTGACACACGAGAGGCGCGAAGTAGCTTGCATTTAAGTTATATACGTGTATATATTTTTGTCAAAATTCGTGAACTATTGATATTTCGTATATAATATAAATGCAATATCAAATCGCTATTTTATCTCTTAATCTACTCCGAATTCGAGATTTCACTCGTGTGTTTACCACGTATTATGGCGTCGTATTTAAATAAACGGGAATAATATTTAGTTTCGAAGCAATTAGAGATAGAATAATTTTTATCTTTAATAATTTCATATTCGATATAAATATACGTTTACTGGCCAATATATCTACATATTAATCGCCCGATAAATGAATATATTTATCTGGAATGATAAAAATTTTTAAATACGACATTACGTATACGATATTTATTTTTTTTTACAATTTCATCGTAATATATACATACGTTTTTATTTCCATTTTTATTATGCACGTTTTATATTCTTGTTACGTTGCGTATCTTGTTTCATTTTTTTTTTTTTTTTTTAAAATTCCATACTTTTATCGCAAAAATATACATATAAACACGCGGAAAGAATTCTAAATTCACCAATCAAAATTTCATTCGTACGTTTTTATTCCAATTACGATTTAAGATCGATTATCCAACATATGCAATATATTTCGCGTTCAATTTTTCAATTGTTACAGAATAAATGTATTGGCAACGTTTCAATCCTCCCACTTTAATATTCATCCCGGTATCGATCCGGGAACCGATCTTCTACTCCCAATATACATACATATATATATATATATATATATATATATATACACGGAACAACATCTCGAATCAATCGAGCGTGATCATTCTTTCCCTGGATTTCTTTCTTTCTTTCCTTTCCTCCCGATCCTCGTGTTTTTCACTTTACCCCTGTCGATCGCATCTCTCCCCGTGGCGGGCAAAAGCGGGGTTCGGAAAAAGCGTTCTCGATCGGGAGAAACGACGCGTCCATCGAATATCAATGTCTCTGCGAGGAGGAGTCTCGAACACCGCCCGTACCAAGAGGGATGGTTGCATCGTCGTTCGGGAGGAGTTAATAAGCCGGAAGGAAGGCGGCGGATAAATGGAGCGTGCCTTAAATCCTCGGTCAAATTTCGACGTTTCCGTCCCCCTCCCCTCCCCGCGCCTCGGTTTTTAGCATTCCTCGCGCGCGCGTTGATCCTACGGTTTAACGGAATGCAAAGTTGAACGAATGGCGCGCGATACCGCGGATGGAGCGCGACCACCGTTTTCCAGAAAGAGAAAGGAGGCGTGTGTGTGTGTGTGTGTGTGCAACGAAACGAGATATAGGATTCCGTGAAAAGGGTGGACGTGTACGTAGTAGTTCCTTTTTTCCGAACGTTTCATTCTCGCCGGCGTTTTTTCGTATTCATGAGCGCGTGCTCCCCGTAACCGTGATAGGATTTAAAGGATGGTTTATTAAAACGGGGTCGGGGGGAGGGGTTATTACGATCGTCGCGGATGCGCGCCTCGAAATTTTTCGCCGCTGTAACGCCGCGTTATGGCAGATTCCCCGGGATCCGTTTCCGTGTAACGATACGAACACTTGGTAAATCCTTTCGCGGGCTGGTACGTGCTTGTCGAGGAAACAACTGCAATAATATCGCGTAATATCGTAAACATCGAATTATTGCCGCGCAATACCGAAGATCTCGGCCGTCATCTCTATAAACTCGAATGGAGAAACTCTCTTCTCTCTCTTTTCCTCCCCCTTTCCTTCGATGATTTCTTTATGCATTCGTTGGCGAAATTCGCGGATCATTGGAGTTTAATCGAAGTATCGCGAGCGTTATCCACGAGGATTTCGTAATTCTCGTAACGATCTCTATTCCTTTTAACCCTCCTTCACCGGGCATACCGGCGCAACCTTATTTATAGCACGCACGCGATCCATGGATCATCATCGACGAAGCACGTATGCCTCGTACACATCCTCCCTTCTTTCTTTCGCCGTTTATCAACGGCCACGCGACATCACCTTCTCTCTCTATTCCGAATCGAGCGAAGGGCGATAAATATTAATGAGGCGGGGGTCGTTGCAACGGAATAAGGGGGGAGGGAGGGGGCGGAATGCGCGTATATACGTGTGTTTGCCGAGCGTGCGGGACGATACGGAGGGAGCAGACGCACGCGTATATAGGATGTGTACACGAGATTTACCGTCTTGAAACGCAATCTCGGTTAGATGGTTAGCTGGTAGCGGAGACGGTACACGGTACCGCGCTGTCTAAATAATTACAGTTTCGTGAACGTTCGCTCAGACTCGGTTTCAACTTCGATCTCGATCTCGCTTTTTACGCCCCGCGTTTCCTTCCGTTTCCTTCCGAGGAATCCATTTTCAAAGTCAACCCTTGGTTGCATCGCTGACCCTTTTCGGGATCCGTCTTTCAAAGATTTATACACACACGTACACACGTATCACACGTGTATTTATCGCGTTTTCCACGCTACGCTTCGGTTTTCCATCTTTGATCTTATCCGAGGATTGAGACTCCTCGTCTTGGTGGCTTTCTTTCACAGCTTTTCTCTCAGCTTTGAGAAAAGCGATCGAAGCGGTGGAAATATCAGCGGCTAATGAATCGACGGGCCGAGTCTGGGTTTCTCGTTTAAAAACCAAGTTTTCTTTCTCGAACGGGGAAGAGGGAGCCAATCTCTTATTGCACGTGCCAGTTTCCCTTTTGCTTTATCAATTTCCGGCGAATTTTTATTTGAACCCCGTCGAGCTGCGTATCGAAACGTGATCGGCATTCGTCCCGGGTTCTCGATCGTTAATGCATTTCCAATCAGTACTGCGATTTTCGCCGTAGCCAAGACAAGGCTAAGTCAAGGAGAAATATTTCTTTCTTTGGATTTTCCAAAAAATCCACCTTCCTCCCCCTTCAATTTCCTAGACAACAAGGCTCTCCTCTTCCCTTCAATGTTAAATTATTACTACGCCGCTTCGTTCGTCCCCTTTGTTACGTATCTCTCCGTTCCTCTGACAAAATATTTAATAACCCTTAGTTACCCTCGTACAATATTAATACATGCCCGGAAACGCGGGGCCCGATCCGAGGAGAGAGATGAAAAATTCCAACGTTGACCAAAAACCATTATTTCTCGAAACGTCGGAACTTGCGAATCCCTCCTCCTCCTCTCTCTATCTCTCTCTCTCTGCCACTTTTGTATCGGCCAACAACGGTTACCCGCGCGAAATAATTCCACCGCCGTCGTTCTAACGGTATACACGAAGCGACGTGTAACGACGACGAGACGAAAAAGCGTACGAGACACACGACGATCGTCACCTACCCCGTCGCAGGTCAGTGAAATCGTTATTCCCGCCGCCGCCGCCGTTCAACAATTTCCTCTCTCTCTCCTCGGTGTGGCGGGTTCGCGAAAGGAAATATTACGCTCGTCCGTTGCAGCGTAGCTTCCGTTGAAAGTGGCGACGTTGCCTCGTGCATACGATACGAGGCCACGGTTATTTCTCGCTTCGACCTTTTCCATTTCGTTCGCGAAGTGTTGAACGAAAAAGGGAGGGGGAGGAGAATTGCGACGAATTAAGGGTGACTTCTTTGTCTATGCGCGCGTGTGTATGTGTCGGGTCACGTATCGATGGTTACACGCGCGCGACATCGTGTCTATCCCCACCCTGCGCCGAATGCAGATAACGTTTTATTCGTATGCTCGAACGAGCGTGCTCTCCACCTAGATTCGATTTCCTAGAAGCTTTTAAGCGCGCCGCCTACAACAAATTTCCCGATCGGATTAATCGAGAGCCCGGGGAATTCGTTGCGGGGAATATAATTGTTCGAGGTCGACTCGAATTTTTCTCGAAAGAATGTATGTAAAGGAAGGGGGAGGGGGTGCGTGTATATAAAATTGCGCAGCCTGTCGAAAAGTGGTGGGAATATAAAAAGACGAATAGGAGAGAGAGTACGTTGTAAAGGCGCGACTGGGTTACACACGTTTTTTTCGAACGCTTTCCTAACCTATTAAACCCTCCATCGAGCTATTACCTACCAGCGTGGCGAATTCTTCTTCCTTTTTCCCCCTCTCTTCCTTTCCTTCTTTTTTTATTTCGAGCACGAAAAACTCTTCCTATTGTTAGAGGCGGCTCACTTTTTTCTTTTTTTTTTTTTTGGCCATTCGAACGCCACCCTCCTATCGCGCGCGTGTCGCGATAACTTTTGAAAAATCCTTTTTTTTCCTTCTTCTCCTCCTCCTCCCTTTATATCGTTCTTCCGCTTTGCGGAAATCCAACAGCGATACTCCACAGTTTTATTCATACGAATAACTCTAACCCTTCTTTCCTTCTACGCCGCATATAGGTTATGCAAATAGGCGCACGCGTTATACATACACAAGAATGCGCGTATATACAAGGAGAAGATATTTCGGTTGCTAAAACGCAGATTTCGCGCGATTCTCGAGCGAGAATGTAATGTAATTCGCCATTAAAAGTCGAGATCAGGGACGATCTATTTGAAATCTGTATTCGAGAAGAAAAGAGAGAAGAGAGAAAAAGTAGCCACGAAAAAATATCTGGTATACGGTGTCCCATCAGCGAGCTGCGATTTCGGTGGTCGAACAGCCCCCCTTCTCGTGCGAGGGATCGTTTAGATAAAAGGGAAGGAAAGGCACGATATTGCCGCTCGGTATCTCGTCCCTCGTCCTGGGACCAATACCCGTTTCGAACATTTTCCTGCGATTCGCGATTCGAGATTCGAACCCTTGCGAGAGAGGCGAGAATTCGTTTCTCTCTTTCGCTTCTCTTTTTTTCTATGTCTCTCTCTCTCGATGAAGCGATCGTAAAGGCTGGCGCTGGCGTCGAGCAACGACATCCTCAAAGGATCCTCGCGCGCGTGCACCCACCGTCGAGATTCCAAGACAGATCCTCTTGGAGCGCGCCTTCCCCGAAAGCGAATCGTGAAACCTCGTTGCGGGAATTCGATGCTCGCCTCGACGAGTCATCGCGATTGTTCTTCCTCCCCTTTTTATTCCAAGATAAGAATTTACGAAACCCTTGGAAATGCCACGGCCCTTCGCGATCATATTCGACGATCCCTTCGCTTTGGAATTTTTTTAAAATTCGTGAATCGTGAAGGGATTCGTTCGTTCGAATTTCTATAGAATTATCGATAGATTCTGATCGTTAAGATAAGATATCGTTTATAGATAGAAAGACGGATTTTTTTTCTTCGTTTAGTTTCAATCAATTGTACCGATGTTTTCTAATGTATTAACGATATTTTAAGTGGGAAATTTAATGAAACGTTAATTATTTAGAGAGAATTATAAGAATAATTTTGAATGAAAAAAAAAAAAAATTCGAGCAATTACTTGCATCTTTTATTCATATTTTAACGATATTATCGATATATCTAATGATAGATGTAGGTAAATTTTACCGATGTTTATCGATAACGATATGCAAATTCCCTGTTGCTAGATTATACTGATTTTGATCGCTCTGTATGTGTATCTTCCGAGCAAGTTTATACAACAAGATTTCGTGAAAATTGATAAACAATATCTCCACCGTTAGAACTAGAAACGAAAGAATTTATAAATTTTCGGTTTAATAGAATTATTAAAATTTAAAAATTCCTTCTTTTCTCGAAAAGAACCTTTTCTCGCGACTCTGGAAAGAAAAAGAAAAAGAAGGCCACGAATTCCTCCTTGAACCTTCCTATCTTTTCTCAAAAATCTCCCAACGTTGAGGAAAAAAAAAAAGAAGAAGAAGAAAAAGGCAAACTCGCGTGATAGTAATGCGAGTTAACCGAGAGAAAAAAGGGGATGTTGGCGCTAATTTAACCAAGATTGAGAAAACACCTTTTGACGAAAGACGAAATCTTTGCGATGCAAATGACAGAACGTGGTGGCGGAAACTCCCCCGGTCGAAACTTTAACCCCGGCCTCGCCTTCTCTTCTTTTTCCCCTGCGTGGCGACGGCGGCCCTTTTGAACCCGAAACAATGGTCGCGATTTAATGGAAACGGAATTGCGAGGGGGAAGGCAGAATTGCCAGTCGAGTTTCGGTTAAACGGATAGATTCATCGCGCTTCAACGAAGAAATTGTTGGACTCGACTCGAGGTGGGGGGTGGCCCTCGGGATCAAGGAAACTAGCTTTTGTCTTTTCCTATACTTTTACCGCCCCCCCCTCCCCGTCTCCAATTTCCCTGAAATTTTCACTGGTTCAGGCTGGCCTTGAATAAACGAAAATTTCGCTCGCACGTTGCACAAACGGCGACGCTCAAACCTGGCCAATCTCTGCTGCATTAACTCTTTGCCAGAAAGAGTTAAGAGTACTCCAACTTTTCAACTCCTAATTTTCAACCGTTCTTCGCCTCGCTTTGCTTTGTAATTGTCAAACGGTGTGTGCTTCATTGGATGCCGAGTTTTCTTCTTTTTAAATATATTTTCAAGTCTCGATGTTTGTACACCTTTCAAATTCAATTGTATTTCGAAATGTTCTAATCGTTGCCGGAATCAGAAGCTTCCAACCAGGCTTCGAATGTCTTCTCGTATTATTCTTTTTAGGAAGAAGTTTTGTTTTTTCTGTTTTCCAAATTTTCTCAAAAATTCTATCGAATTTTTAAATATATTTCCGAGCTTCGATGTTGTACTACACCTTTCAAATTCAATTGTATTCGAAATATTCTAATCGTTGCTGGAATCAGAAGCTTGCAACCAGGCTTCGAATGTCTTCTCGTATTATTCTTTTAGGAAGAAGTTTTGTTTTTTCTGTTTTCCAAATTTTCTAAAAAATTCTATCGAATTTTTAAATATATTTCCGAGCTTCGATGTTTACACACGATATTTTTCAAATTCAATTGTGGTCGAAACGATCTATCGTTCCAATCATTGTCAGAATCACCGGCATCGATCTGCAGAAGTTTCCAGCCAGGCTTTCTCGTATTATTCTCTTTGTACGAAGTTACGGTGTCTTTTTAATTGAATTTTTAAGAATTTGGAAAACAGAAACGAATTTCTTTCGAAAAGGCATGCATTTCTTCTTTCAATATCGAGCACAACGAGGAGAATCGTGTAATCCGCACCAATTTCGAGTTTCCATCGACTTTGGAAGATGGTGGAAAAAACGAGGCTATCGGAAAATGTCGATTCTCGGGGGCATCGCGTCGAATTTCCAAAACTCTCGCGCGACGAAAATGGGAAAGTTGTCGCGCGCAATTAGCGACTGTAGCAGATGCATCGGATCCCACGAGTCGAGCAGAGTATATGATCCTCGAGAGTTGAAGGAATCGAGTTCGGGAAGAGCCGAGTCTCTTTCTTCTCGCATCGAAGAAAAATTAACTGACGTCGAAGTTCTGAATTCGAATTTATCCGAATCGAAAATTATCGGCGATATGCGACTCGATGACCGATGAAGAGGTGGAGAAAAATGGGAAACGAGGGGAGGAAAAATGGTGGTTGATTTTTGAAGAAGCGTACCATCGAATCAAAGTTTTCTTTATCTCTCGTAGAAATTTAATCTTCTTCTGCCGGCAACAAAGGGATAAGAAGTCTGAAGAAGCTCGGAAGATAACAGTATCTCGACGTATTCGAAACATTCGAACACCGTGAAAGTCTCGAAACGAAGGAATCCGGGAAGAACTCGAAACACGCTCGGGGATATTCTTCAAATTTAAAGAATTTCGGAGGGTGTTCCAAGGATCTTTCATCAATTCTCGACGCTAAATCATCCCCTCGAACGGGATAAACCCGTGTTTAAAAAAACCCGTGTATTGGCCAATCACGGAATAATTTATAAAACGTACGTCTCGAATTATGAATCGTTACACGGATTATTATCGGATGAATTGGATAAATACCGAAGGCCAGTTCTTCACCGAACATCATCCCCTTCGATGGATGCATAATCCGATGCAACCCGAACGTGTTAATGAGAAAGAAGCTCGTGAATTTCATCGATGTATGCGGCTGGCTTGTTGCGCGGAATTCATTAGAAAATACGCTTTTTCATCAACGTCCGACTACCCTTTTAATTGCTACTTTCCATGGCGCTTTCTCGATGCGCCCGCCAACTTTTCCAATATGATGCGCTTCCGCATGCCGCACTCACTGCCACGCTCCATCCATCCCTCCCGCATACACGGACTTTCGATTTCCCCTCCCCTTTGCTTTCTTCCCTTCTGGAATCGTTATTCGAAATTACGCGTTAAAAATGGCGAAACAAACATTCGTACAATTCATCGAGGAGGGGGTGGACATTGATTTTCAAATTATTCATCGTGACGACAAATTTAATATTTTTTTCCCGTCACAAATAAAATTGTCTCTTGTTGTTTAATCATTCAAACGGTCATCAAGTGCTTCGATAAATATATAAGAAGGATAGAACGATTCTCATCTTGTCTAGGATAAGAAAAGATATACGAAAGAAGTTCGATTCGTAACGAAAGCTTCGATTCGTATATTCGATACGCGATGCATTCGTAGCCAGAGAATCCCTGATGATAATTCTTTTGAACGTCTCTTGGTGTATAATTAAAAAAAAAAAAAAAAAGAAAAATTCCACTGGCAATCCCTCACAAATCCCTCTCCCACCTCCTCAAAGCGTGGATAGTTCCCGTACCGACATCCTCGCGTTTGCGTCTCCTTCGCGTCCCCACGCTCTCCATATTCAATTCTACGAAACGCATCCCGCCCATCGATCAAACACACGGCGCCTTTTTCCGCTCGGAATCCCAATCGAAGCGAAACATCGACACCCTAGGCTCGTTTGTCCACGGAGGGAGTAGTGTCCCCCTTTACCCCACCCACTACCTCGTGAATCACTCGTCCGTGCCATATTCCTCCGTGTTCACCAAACCGAACCCGTCGAATCCACGATTTATATCTCGTAGAGAAAAAAGGAGGGGGGAGAAATTCAAGCGTTCCAAATAGATGTGCCACAATATAGCGCCCCGTACGCTTGTCGTTCGCGCCAGGAACCGGAGAAAAAGCACCCGTTTACGACCCGTTTCGTCGCCCTCTTTTATCCCGTACGAAAATTCGTCGAGACAATCTCTCTCTTTCTCTCTCTCTCTCTCTTTTTCTCGGCTCCTGAAATTTATAGTTTGCACGAGGAGGATGATATGCGGACGATCGATCTCTCGAATCCGCTCGTGCGGACGAGATTTCATTATGCAAAGTCGAAGGAGAATTATAAACGTTCCGGGTATAATTGAACGGCATACGGACGGCGCATGAGAAAAAAGGCTCAATTTAAGATAACAACGTTATCGCGAGCTTTTCTCTCCTCTCTTCTTCTTCTTCTTCTTCTTCTTCTTCTTCTTCTTCCTCGTTCCGGGCGACACCTCGCTCTTGTTTACGATCAATGAAACGATACCGGGCGAATTTACATTTTAATACCCGTCCGCGAAACGAGGCTGCTCGCTCGTAAAGCTAAGCCTCGAAGAATTCTTCGCGAGCGTGTAACAACGCGGCTCGCCTTCTCTCTCTCTCTCTCTCTCTCTCTCTCTCTCTCTCTCTTCTTCATTTATCGGTTCTCCGCGAAGCGTTTATCGGTGTCTCGCATACAAATTAGATCGCGTCGCAGGACCGTTCTTTCCCCTTTCGATCTTCACTCTCGATCGAATTTCGAATACGGATGCTCGATTCGTCCCGTTTCCGTTTTAAATTATTGCCGGGCCGACCTCGATCGAGATTCGATTCGAGGGAGGATCGAAAGGATCGAAAAGAACAGACGTCAACTTTATGAATAATTGATGAGGGCCGTTAGAATTCCCGCGGAATCTTGGACGCTTTATTTCGAACGCGAAATCGGGGGATTTATCCCGAGGTGTTGTGAGGTGTGGAGCTCTGAAATTCGATCGATGTATTCGTTGTGTATTCATTTTCCATGATTAATGTACATTTTTGTTTTCTCGCGATTTAAAGCGGTTCTTGAAGATACAACGATATCGGGAATTCATCGTTTTTTAAGTTTTAGGTAATCGAAATCGAGAGTTAAACTCGTTCAAATTCCTTCCTTCAAATATCTCGAGCGCGTTCTCCCCGATCTCCTTTTTTTATTTTACGATTTTTTAGGTTAGATTGTCAAGGATCCGTGAGTTTTATCGCTCGAACGTTTGATATCTAAATTTTATTCGCGGGAACGTCGTCGTTTGGATCGAACAAAACTTTAGCATTTTTTCGACGTGATCTTCAGGTTTCTTTGCATCGATATATCGTTTCGCGAGAAAGGGAGATCGCACTGTGAATCGTGATTTGATCTTGGAAAGAAAGAAAAAGAAAAATAGAGGAAAAGATAATCGAATCGAAAGATACAAGTTTCGTAATGATTCTATCTAACAATTTCTCGAATTAACTAACTATTTTTCCATCCACGTCAATCTTCTTCGATTTTAATCTCAATATCGTCTGACAATCTTCTTCAAACGCGAAATATTATTATTCGATCATAAGACTATGAAATATGCGAGGGAGGAAATAAAAAGTTTAAAGACGATGAAAAAGTAAGTAAGAAGAGGGAGAGGGACGGCGTTCATTTTCATCTCTCCTTATTTCCTTGCCCATCGTGGACGTTCTCGTTCGATTAAATATATATGTATATATATATATATACTTTCGTCGAAGGAAACGACCCCCGTTCGGATTTTTATTCTCGCTCGAACAGAGAGTCTGGCGATCCGGGTAAAATTCGAGCGACCAATCCTAACCTCTCCTCTCCCCTTCTTCCTCTTTAATTGCGCGATTTCCGCTCCTAGATTGCTCTTTGTCCGGGTAGCCAAGACGCTCCAAGGTTTCTCAGATTTCTAAAATGGCCGCCACTCGTGTTAGCCCTTTTGGAGATTCTTGATTAAATTTCTCGATTAATTAGGACGTTACGTGAAGCGTTTCCTCTGTTTGTCTTTGATTGGTTGAAGAACGAACTGCGTTATATTATTATATTTTTCCTTCGATGAATATCCGAGAGAAAGTGGATGAAAAGATAAAAAGGTGAAACTGATTTGAAAATACGTGGATGGATTTGATGATACGATAAATCGTAATTAAAAATAATACTTTTGTAAATCCTTTCAGGAAGATCTAATTAACAAGCATTCGATGAACGATAACTTAACCTGTTCCATTTTTAAACAATGTTTTTAAATAATTGGACAAGGGTTTGAGATAGAATAGAGATACATCTCGGGTTAGGATTTTACGTTTCCATCTTTCGTGATAAGCTCGAATCTTATTATCCAACGGATCCAACGGAAATCTGGAATAAATTTCGACGAGGAATAGGCCGTATTGCTCGCGGAGGAAATTTGAATGTAAATCATACGATTACGCGAGAGTTGCGAAAAAGGGGTAGATTCACGGGCGGATCCCGTGGATCTGGTGGGAGGCATCCGTCCTTGGCCGGGGAATAAAAATCTCGAGGGATCTCGCGTTAGCCCGAGACGGGCCAGCCGTTTAATCTAACGAAACTTATCCCGAGAATAAGGTTCACCAATCTAGAAGGGATAACGCTATCTCTTATTTACCGAATCTTATATTACACTCGGGGAAAGATATCTTTGGTCTCGATTCTCTAATTCGATAATTGGATCTTTCGTTTCATTCGCTAAATGCAGGGAGAAAATTTTCTCCTCCAAATTATCGAACCTCGCGTTGACCATTTCTATATTATCCCTATCTTCTCTCTGGTCTAAAGGAGAAAAGAAAAAAGAACGCAGAAAATTATTAACGCAATTTTCAACGGTATATTCAATAAATTAATTATAGTAAATGGAGGAAAAGTGACTTTCTTCTCGAAAATACTTTCACTTGAAACAATTTTTTCTCGATTTCAATTCAAGGATGATCTTCTACAACATTGATATCGAAAAAGAAATGAAAAAAAAAAAGAACACAGAAAATTATTACGATTTTCAACGGTATATTCAATAAATTAATTATAGTAAATGGAGGAAAAGTGACTTTCTTCTCGAGAATACTTTCACTTGGAACAATTTTTTCTCGATTTCAATTCAAGGATGATCTTCTACAATGTTAATATCGAAAAAGAGGTGAAAAAAAAAAGAACACAGAAAATTATTACGCGATTTTCAACAGTATATTCAATAAATTAATTATAGTAAATGGAGGAAAAGTGAGTTTCTTCTCGAAAATACTTTCACTTGAAACAATTTTTTCTCGATTTCAATTCAAGGATGATCTTCTACAATGTGATATCGAAAAAAAAGTGAAAAAAAAAGGAACACAGAAAATTATTACGATTTTCAACAGTATATTCAATAACGAAAAAAGAAAAGAATTAATTATAATAAATGGAAGAAAAGTGACTTTCTTCTCGAAAATATTTTCAACGATGATATCGAAAAAGAGGAAGGGAAAAAAAAAGAAAAAAACTTAAAATTCACGCACATTTGACACGCTTGTTTTCGCGTTTCGCATATCGTTCAATATTCATACGAGCTCGTTCATGGGAACAAGATCATTTGTACATTTTTACCCGCGGAATAAATGGAATGAATCTGCGTCGGTGATGCGCGCGGTATGCATAAGGAAGAGGAGGGATGGACGGGGGTCACGCGCTCGTGATAAAGGGAAAGGATTCTCGCGCTTGCGATATTTTCTATCGCTCCCGCGCAAAGTGGCGTTTACCACCACCTGTCGATCAAAAGATCGGACAAGCACAGGTGGCTGCTGCGCGAACACTCTCCAAAGCTGCGTTGCTGCAAACCTACGAACCGTCCTTTCCCGTTCCCGTTGTCGGGTTATACGTGTTCGAACGACTTCGTTTCGACGTCGATCGCGCGTTGATTCGAGTGAATCGATTCACCCGATTGTGCGCCCGAATAATGGGCGCACGCCAGTTACACGCGGATTTCCGCTTTTGGCTGGCGTGGTTGTGCAACGCTTTTGAAGGTTGCTCACTGTATCGAGGATTATTCTAGCAACCCCGGTCTGGGTGAAAATTCTGGATTCCAGTTTTTCAATCCGAGTTTAATTCTTTTTTTCAACATTTGAAGCGTGCTTTCTTTCGCGATTCGTTGCCTCGCAAGGAGAAGATTCGATCGAATTTTTATCGAATTACGCGAAAATCGAGTAATTCGAAGAGGAATACTGGAAAAAAGAAAAGGAAAAAAGTATAGGCTTTCGTCGGGATCCAAGATTGTCCGCCTTCATAAATTCGGAACGATCCATTTTTCATAGGAATTCGTACTTTGAAGGGAGAGGGAGGGATGCATGCGGGTTACGATCTCGGATAAATTTCCGTGCAATTTCAATACGAGATGATTCCTCTTATAGAGGCAAGTCTCCTCCCTTTTCTCCTCTCCCCTTCCTCTTCCTTATACAGCGTGGGTGGGGGCTGCGTCGAGGGCTGTGGGATAAGACGAGCGGATATTAAAAATATCTTCCGTCGAAGAACGGACAGCGATCGACTTCCGGTTTATCCGTTTTCACTCCATTCCCGTACCTCTCGATTGGTCCCCGATTCCTCTATTTTTCCACGATTTTCTCCCTCTTCGTATCCTTCCTCCCGTAAATCTTGGATGGACCGATCGAATCGATTTCGAGAACGATTCGCCTTTGTATCGGGAAGAGAATGGGGTGAATGTTGTTGACGAAAGTTGGGAAAGATTCTAAACGTCGTGTAATTAATCCCGGAATTGATTCGATCCCCCGAGGAAAACTAATGTTGTTCCACCATCCGAGCTCTTGTTCTTGGATAGTTGCTAAAGTAGATTAGAGGCGGCGTGGTTATTCCGGGAACCTGCTCATTTTGCTGTAAACGCGGTCCCGTTTCCGAGTGTCCCTAATTTCGATGGTGGTAGAGTCAGTTTTCCCGACGGTTTTCGTTTCGCATGTACGATGCATAATAGAAATTATTCTCAACAGCCACCATAAAGATTATCATTTCAATTCTCTTCGTATCAAATCGTATAGTAAAACAAGTAGGATTGTAAAAATTGATCAACATCCTCGCTTCGCCAATGTCAGCTTAATAAATTTATCGTTTCGTTATTCAGTCGTCCGCGACAAGCGCGTAACTCCAGTCCACCCTTTTCATCCCACGATTGGAGCAGTTTGGAGAATTTTTAAAAAAATATATATATATATATATACAGCTTCAGCTGGATATACGCATTTTGCCGGGCGAATCCTCTTAATTACTTTAATGGACCGTCGAAAAGTAGTGTCAACGTTATCTTTTGACTTTTATCGTATGCCGCACAACAGCTTCTCCGCCTCTCTTCCCAAATACAGGGCGAATAGAAAAAGCATATTTCATTCTCTAAACATCCTGTAGACTCTCTCCCCTAAATTTTCTCCTCCCTCTTCTTCGAGAAAAGACGCAGAAGGCCCTTTCTCGGAGCCATGTGGCTGTTCAATCCTCCCCGTCGGATGATTCATCGAGCTTCGTTCCTTCGTTTTCTCGCGAGAGAATACGGGATTCCCTTCACGCGGGAAAATCGTCGCGAATTTCGTTAACCGCCGCATATTCGATCGAGGAGGGAAAAGGGGAGGGAGAGAAATTACTGGTCGGAAGAATGGATTCACGATCGAGGCTTCGAATGCTGCATGCGTACGAAAATTACGGGCAATCGTCGGATTCGAGCTCGTCCACTCGCGCGTCCACCCGAAAATTGCCAACTGTATTCCGCTCGAATATTTTCACCCTTTGTTGTGTGGATCCCGCGCGCGACTATTCTCCCGTAAGCCTCCTCGAATCTCGAAAAACGGGATAATCGCGACTCTGAGACGATTGGAGAACGGAACATTTTGAAAGAAAAAGAAAGAAAGAAACCTATCGATCTCGCGAATCTAAGAATCATGGATCTCTCGATCCTTCGAATCGAGAGAGCAAATTCATTCGAACGATATGAACGCGGTAGGAATTGCGTGGTTATAATCCAATCGGATGGAAATCGGGGACAAACAGTTGGAGCGCGTTCTAATTATTAATAACGCGAGATGATCAGATGGATGGGTGTTTGCACGAGCCGGGATTGGTTACTCGGGACGCGCATTACGGCGCTTATCAATGGGCATCGTTGAAATTGCGGCAATACGCGCTTGCCCCCAACGAGCCCCAACCCGGTGGTAAAGAAAAGTCGGCCGACGATGATTAGCGTTTACGATCAATGGCGGGTTTATCAATCGGGACGAATTCCCGCGTGAATGATGACCGTACGCGCGAAATATATCCGGCGCGGAAACAACTTTTGCTCTTAAAGGCAAAACCCGGCCGTAAACCCGCCATTTCCTCGTAATTTCGGTTAACTGGAATCCAAGCAGAGGAGCTTTGGAAATTTGGAGGAGGGATCGATCGATATTAAGCTCCCCCTGCACCTCGGAACGGAAGAAGTATCCCGACTTTACGAGCCGGATTTTTACGATTTCCCTGCGAGCTCGTGCAGGGGTGTCGTTCTACCTGCGTACGTAGTTAGGATTGCACCTACGTGTTCCTCCCTCCCTCTCCCCCTCCCTCCCTTTTCCAGCTTCTCGCTCGTGCGCTCCTTCGAACTTTAACGAGTTTGTCCCGATGTGTAATCGCGTCGGTGGCTGCAGCGACGTCGAAACATCAACGACAAATTGGATTTTGAAACAGTCTGTACGTGACCGCGCACGTACCGTATCTCGCAGACGCCGGGAACGGAGATGATCCGGCCGCGGGTACGATTTACGAGGGGAGATAGGCCCCTCTGGCTTCCAAAATTCTGGACTGTGTAAAAAGCGACGTAGAAAGACGTCCATCTTGATTTCAAAGCACATTTTGCTCGGATAATCTTATCCATTAACTTTAATTATACACTGTCTCTTCTCAGTGTCGAACATCGAAGTTTCTTTTCCATAAAGAATGAAAAATTCTCTCTTTCGTTTCGAAACTCTTGAAGCCAAAAATCTGACTTGCTGGTTATTTCTTTTTTTTGCAGTGAAGTATCTGAGGGAGGTGACACCGTACTTCAGGAAGGCGTCGATCATCCAGGAGGTGGGATGGGAGTTGCAGCGCGGGTTTCTCAGCGCGACGCCGCCGCCCCCGAAATCACCACCGCGAGCGGATACGCGTTATCTGCCGCTCCAACTCTGCAGACTAACCAGGGCTCATCCTTCCTCGGATCCCGGTAAGTTGCCTCCATCGTCTCTATCGCTATCCGTTTAATACGCGGCGCGAGGGGGGATGAACGTCGCCAGGGTAACGCGACGAAATTCCCGAACGGAGGCGTGAAACCGGAAAACGCATCGACCCAACGACTAACGCGAGAACGTTAATTAACGCTGCTGTCCCCGTCGAACGGGGACGGATTCCCGTCTCTTTTCGCGGCTGCCTTGCCATGCATTTCGACTTTATTCCGAGGAAACAACGTTGCTTTCCGTCGACGGTCAGGGAGATGGATCGTCACCGTCGTCGGTTGAACACTTATCGTGACTGGGGTGTGAAGGATCCTGGAAGGATCGTGAAAATATTAGTACTTTTTGTCGTGTATTCAAGATGATATCGAAGAAAAATCTCTCGTTTCGATCGACACGATTTTTCGAAAGCGTCGAATCGAAAAGAGAGAGGTAAATTTCGTTAAATTCGATTTAGAAACTCGATTAAAATTAGGAGAAATTTTGTAAGTTCGATCATTGGAAAATTTCGAAATCTTTTTTGCTTCCGCGACACGATTTCCGAGATACATAAAAAGAAGGATTAATTTTTAATCACCTCGTCTATATCTCTCGTCTCACTGGCCTATTCCAAATTCCAGACAGAGCATAGTAGTAGTAGTAGTAGTAATAGCATTTCCAACACTGAAGAAAGAAAAAGAAAAAAAGAAATGTAGGTTAATGGACCGGCGAGTCCATTTATAATCTTTGCTGCAAAAATACATTTAATTTAGTTATAAATAAACTCACCGTATAATTAACATTTAGTAATTACATTTATAATTAATTGCATTTATAAAGATACAATTAATAATATATAATTACGTTTCCGTTTTAATAGGAATTAAAATTAATATCGCGTCGTAAAAGTGCGGCGGGTGGATTTTCCCGGGTGTTTTGCTAATTACAGGATCGAGTGGGGCAAATTCTCAGGAATTTCTCTGTTCCTGTGCGTATATTTAACCATGAAATTCCACTCCTCCAAGGAGTGGATCCGATAAGAAAAGAAGTTGACAAATTAATCGATCGAATGAACCTTGAGAGCGAAATCCCCCTCTCGTTGAACGTTCACAACTAAATGTTTCCCAACGAAAACGTAACCGGGATTACGTGCACAAGCGGCGTCTCGTGGATGGCGCTCCTCTCGAGAGCTGCATGCTCAGCGACCGAGATAATGACAGCCATAACGCAATTAACCCGTTTCTGGCATTACAGCCGAACGAACGTGCGCGGCGCCGGCGTGCCACGAGTTTGACAGTCAATTATCGTCTAATAGAATGACGACTAAACGCCGTAGTCGGAGAAAAGCATCGTCGTCGCGGTTATACGCGCGCGTCGTCGCGTGTATAACCTCCTTCAATTCTCCGCGTATTCGTCCCCAAATTTCTCTCCCCTATTATCTTCCTCGTTACAAAAATCCAAATATAGAAATCCACGAGCAATAACTATTTGAACACCGTTCGAATCTCTTCCTGGTCTCGCGTTGATCGCCGTTTAAAACTCGCGTCGCATTCGCGATCCCTCTTCTTCCCCCTTTGCGAGAGGAGACAATGGGGAGACTCATTCGCGTGTACACCAGATGGTGGTAAGTGGCTTCGCGGCGGTTGAATGGATTTCATCGAGACGCTGTTTCCTTCCCTCCGTGTCTGCTCGTTGCGAGGGACACGGCCACAAAGAAGGGGTTAGAAACGAGTATCCGTCCACCCCTCCGCGGATCCAACGTCGAGTTAATGAAAGGCTAATGGGCTCTTAATTCTATAGAGCTCCCTCTCCCTTATCCACCTCCCCTCGATAACTGTCTCCACTCGTCCGAGGACGAGTAGGTCCCTTGGTCCCGTTGTCGTTCGCCAAGAGGAGCATCGTCGGGAAACTGAGCTTTTGTCCAAGTTATTCTCTCCTATTCTTTCGCTTTTGCATCCCGCTCTCCAAAGAATTCGTAAGTAAACCTCTCTCTCTCTCTCTCTCTCTCCATTCTATCTTTTTCTTCGTCCTTTCACGGGATTTCGTTCTTCCCCTTTTCTCCCTTATTCCGCGCCGACCTTAGTCTTCCTTCCACTGTAAATCGTGGGAGGGAGGGGGAGAACAGGCGTCGATACGAGAGTGGAGGGGAAAAGCGAGAAGCGTTAGAGTATTCTTCTTATCCATGGACTCACACGGGCTACGATATTGTCCGCTCGTACCTTTATCAACGGTATTTTTCGAGACAACAGCTTGGCTCAACATGCGGGTTCTCCACCTCTCCTCCCATTATCCTGTGTATTACCGGGGATAGTTGACGGGATCTAAAAATTGGCAGGGACGCGGTGACGGCAAACACGGGGCGCGGGAAAAGGTCGTTAAATTCATCCGGAGTTTGCTCGTCAAATATTCAACGTTCTCGCTCTTCCGTGCTCCGCTGTTTGTCGTCCTCGTGCCGACCGTTTATCTTCGAACCCGGCGAGCATCCATCGTCGGAAATTAAAGAAACCGGTCCGCGGGAGTGAAGCAATAACAAACAGGTACAGCTTGTTTTCAAGAGAGGGAGGAGGAGGAGGAGGGAAGGTGGCTCGTGTGTAAACATTCCCTCCTCCTTCTCTCCCTTCCTTCCCCCAAGAGCGTACCAAGAGCCTGTTTCCAACTTTTCCTCGAATCAATATCCTCGAAGGAGTTCAAGTTTCACGGTGGCGCGCTTTTTAGCCGAGTTGGTTGGTAGCAAACGTGTTATCGACGGCTCTTTTTTTTTTTTTTTTTCCAACTGGAGAAATCGTGCGTTAAGGAGGTGTGGAGAAAGTGGAGAGAGGATTCTTCCAGGAACGCATTCGAATAAGTATGCGTCTTCGCAACGGTCGGCGTTAAAATTTTAGGCGACGAATCGTGGAAGGAAGAGAGGAGAAATTTCCATCGATTCCGAAAACCCGTCACGTCCGACCGAAGGATTTTCGGGGATTTAATCAGATATCGATAGATAGGATCTTCCCGATGGTGGAAGAGATATTTACAATTTATTGCGACACGTGCGCCACTGACGGATGCATAATTCTTATCCCCCATCCTTGTGATTTTTACACACGTATATATATACACGTTTCTTCGTGCGAGAATCACTGTGAGAATCAGCTAGAGAACATTTTACTGCGGTGGATATCCTTGCGGATAACAGTTTGATATTTCCTCTTTGTTGGCGCGCTCCACTTTTTTCCCCTCTCCCCTCCCTTCCATTCTCTCGTAATATATAATGTATAAAGATCGATTATTCCCAGTTTTCTTGGGTCTCTGCCTCTCCCATCCATTATTCCTTGCATATCTTTCCTTCGCATATCGCCGTTCTTTTTCCCTCCCCTCCTTTCTGGCTAGATGAATAGAATTTTTCCGCATTTACATTTACTTATTTCCTGTTTGTCTACCGAAAAAAAAAAGAAAAGGAAAGGAGAAAGGGAAGAAAAAAAGGAAAAGGATAAAAATTGGAAAATTCAGCCCTGAATTGTAAACGTGTGGTATTAACGCTCTCATTTTACTCGACCCTCGAATAATAACGCGCCGACAGATGGAATACGGCGTGGCCGTAATGCAGTAAGTTCGTGGAACGAAGAGGCTGCTCGTAGTTGACCGAGAGCAAACACGAAATGGACGTACTCAGACATTAGAAGGAGAGCGTAAAAAAAAAAAAAAAAAAAGGAAAAAGGAAAAAGGAAAAAAAGGATCGGACAATGGACGATGGAAAAGGATATCGTTCATGGATTCTATCTACGAATTAAAACAGACCGGCGGACGCGTGAACGGTACAATGAAAATTGGCTAATTGAATTAGCAGACAGCTGAGAGCGACCTGAATAGATGGAGGCTTCCATAACGCGAACCGTCAGGTTTTAGGATGGGTTCCATTAAAAGGAAGAGTGCACCGGCGAAAGAACCGGATCCGAATTATCCAATTAAAATCACCTGTTAATTGTACGAATATAGGAATCACAATAGCAGCGAATCCCTGACGCGTCCCGACTGAAGTCTATCGTTCTTGTCTACCGTAAAACGTAGACACTTTTACTTGCCTATTACTCAGTTATTTTCCCGTTGAAATAATACTTGAAAAATTCGCCCGGCAAATCTTTATTCCCATTTCTAAAAAGGGTATCCCAAAATTAAGATTTTTAAGTTGTTAGCAACCCTGAAAAAAGAACAGTTTGATTGCTGAGAGTTTAGGGTTAATAAAAATAGAGCGATATATTAATACAACAACGTGTCTTCATTGTTGAATAATATTTTAAAAACTCTCTTTTATATTTAATTCAAATCTTGCGTTAATTTTGGGACACCCTTTAGAAGAGGAAGGAAAAAGATCCCCCGAAATAAATATATATTTACCAATACACGCACGATATGACTATAAGAATAAAATTAATTGCGATAAGAAGGAGATGAAGAGGGATGAAAGTATGAAAGTATGATCCAAATTATTAATCCGTATGATAACCGCGCGAAGAATTAGAAAATCCACCAGATATCATTGTCATTCGTAATCGTATACGGCTCCATTCAATTTGACTCGATATTCCGGAATCGACCTTTATCAAGGAATCGAGCAAAGTGAGACGTCCCTTTCGATTACATCTCGCGAGCCCTTTAATTAATGCCGTGTGGATGGCCACTCGAAACAAGATAGCTCGCAATCGGACTCGCGCTGGATCCGCAGCTGCTGCGGATCGAGTGCTTTGACCGGATCCATGACACGGATTTCCATTCCCTCTTTCGAAACGAGACGAGACGAAACGAAGCACGCATACACGCGCGATATGTTTAGTTTTTTCGTTCGATTCGTTTCCTGGTTTCGATTCATTCGGATTCAGACGCAACGCATCCTGGCCGAGGCCCAGAATACTATATACGCAGGGATGAGCAGGGAGGGAGATCGGCGAGGGTCGATGGCGGAGGCTCGAGGTTCGACTGTGCGCCGCCATTGGTCGGCGGGGAGAGGATGCGAGAGTTAAATTAGTTTCCGGAGCAAAAGCTGGCGGCTGGTTTTCAGGGCTAACCCCCGTGTATAATTCCAGAACAGCTCCATCAGGCTGGAACCCACCAAGAACCTTCCATCCGGAGGCCATCCACCATCCGCTGCTGCTGACGCCGCCAACGCCGCGCGAGACCCTTACCCGCTCTATCAACCATCTCCCCGACCCTTTCCCCCCTCCCTCCCTCCTCGCCTTGCCAGACTTGCAGGCGGGGGCAGTTTGCGAAGTTAATTACCGTCGGATAATTGCGCCCTATATGCCGGCCGAGCTGATTAATGAGCCCGAATCAACCTGGAAGTCGGTTGTCCTGTCTTTTGTTTCCTCGTCCGGAACAAGGACGATTGTCTGCCCGTTGATTACGGTTCAGAAGGAGAGAGAGAGAGGGAGGGAGGGAAGTCTTTTGGCTAGGCTTTGTCCGATTTTGGAACAGGTCTCCGCGTATAGGTTTTTTAATTCCCAATTGAAAATCACTCCGCACTCCTCGGCGGGGATAATGGACGGGAATAATTAGAGTTTCGTTAACATTTCGGATATTAATTCCATTGGTTCGCGTAGCTTTGTTTTCAATTCTGCGCTCTTCCCGTTGGATTGCATGGATCAAGGCTCCTCGCTTAACGTGACGCGAAATTATAGGGAAGATATATTTACGTAGCTACGCTATCACTTATTCGAACAAAAGTATTCATTTTCATTTCCCCCAATGGAGGATTAAAGTTATCGTCGAAATTTCATACGCGTGGAAAGAAGGATCAAGATACGAATAGCTAAAGATATTTTCCATTTTCAACGAAGGATCAAAGTCATTGTCGAAATTTCTCACGCTAATTATCCTATTATGGTCCGTGAAATTAATGGATAATTACAGAATCATAGCTTTTTTCATTCTATGTTCTCGTGAATTGCATGGATCGTGAATGAGATCCTTTTAACGTGATGCAAAATTATATCGAAGATATATGTACATAGTTACTAAATTTATATATATTACATACATTAAAGTCATTGACGAAATTTCTCAAGCATGGAGCTCGATCAAGAGTGAATTATCTCTATGGTTCATGGAATTGATGGATAATTAATAAATAATAATAAAATACACGCCAGAGTCATAGCTTTTTTCAATCTGTGCTCCCGTGGATTGCATGGATCAAGGCTCTCCATTTAACTGTATCAAAAATACAGCTATTATTTATTCGTCGAACAGAAGAATTTAAGACATTCCATTTCCAATGAAGGATCAAAGTCATTATGAAAATTCGATCAAGAGTGAATTATATCCTAATGATCCATGGATAATTATACACCAGTTTTCGAATATATTAACTCTCATAGCTCTCGTAGCTTTCAATTTATGGATTGCACAATATTCTCCATTCAACACAAAACTATATCGAAGATACAGCAACATATTCATCGAACGAAAGGATTTAAGTCGTTTCGTTTCGACGAACGATTGAAGTTATTGTCGAGATTTCTCACGCGTAAAGAAAAAAGATGAGGAACAAAAAGGGAGAAAGTAGAAGGGGTCGAAGAAAAGGACGAGTAAGTAAGGAGCGATTTCCCGTCACCGTCGAGACGGGGCGCGAGTCGTGGCGAGACGAAGCGGCGCGTGCAGCGACCGCCGCTCAGGGCGGCTATTATCAGACCGTGTAGACGAAATCCACGTCGTCTCCGCCGTCGTCGTGTGGAGCAAGCTTCCATTATCCTCTAATATCGTTACACCAGGTCGCTCTGCTACGGTTTGTCGAACCGACGGCCACGATAATGCCCGTTACGTTAACGACAGGGATATCGTTGTGACCGTGTACGTGACGTATCCATCCCGACCTCTCCCTCCCCCGATTGTTATTTAATAAAGGAAAGTATGGAAGTATTCCTTCCCCGCTTTGTTTAAAACAGGCGATTTTAACATCTTTCTCAAGAATTTTTCTCTCCGTCCGTTTTTATGTTTCAATCCCAACGATTTTTATTTAACAAGAAGGAATCCTCGTAGCTTTTCTCGCTACTTCTCGGTGGAAATAAAATCTGTTTTAGGAATTTTTGCTCTGTTTGTTTGTCTATATTGGATTTGTTTATTTACATTCTGGGTTTGTTGCTTTTCGTTCCCAGACTTGTTTTCTTTGTTTACGCGTTCTGGTTTTCGTTGTTTGAAAACTTTGTTTTACGTTTCATATATATATATATTTATTTTTCCGCTTATTCATACATTATAATGCTCAGTGATTTTTATAATACATTTCTATCGATCTTGAGCGAACAATTGTTCGTTCCTTCCTCCTAAAAATCGATTTATTAAAATAATTGGTGGAAATATGCCTCCCTTGTTGGGGAAAAAGTTTAATAGAAACTCGTCCGAATTGTAAAAAAAACGGGGACACGATGTATACGTTGTATTTATAAGCTGTACAGGCAAGCTCTCTCGACAAGCGAACGATTTACGGGAGTCGGTAATGCGTGCGGATGGTAGGCGAAGGAATCATACACGCATGGGCGTAAAATTTATCGCACTAGGACTATAAAATTTAGCGCATAACCGCTGTCCACGCGATCGTTACCTGTGACCGATGCGTCGGTCAGGTAAACGCCACACTCCTCTCACAATCTGTTACCACCGTTTCGGGGCGTAAAGTTTGCATCGATGAAACGTAATTTCGCCGGCCAGTTCCGGCTGTCAGCCATCCCTGATGATCGATACAGCCTCTGTATCTCGGCCGATCGCAGAACCTTCTCTCCCTTCGACATCCGCCGATCGATATTCCCAAAGTTTTCAACCCCCTTTGGCGGCCGCGAGACTCTCGAGACCCCTGGAATTCGAACCACGCGTCCTTTTAATCGCATCGTTTCCCCTCATCGTTTATTTTTTTTATTTTCGATCGTGAGAAAGCGAGATCGCGAGAAGTGAGGATTAAAAGGAAAAATTTTACATTTTTATTCGTAAATTATCTCGATCCGTTCTTGTGTCGTTTGGATCGATGATTCAAGGTGTCTAATTTTCGTTCAATTCCTCTATTTTTGATTTACCTGATTCGATTAATTCGTTTGATTGATATTTTTATATTTTATGCAACAGTTTTTAATAACTCATTTGCGAGTTGATATATCCGACGGAGCGAATCAAGCGGATGGATGTGTTAAAAAAGATCGGTGAACGATCCCGAAGAACTCTAAAGTTTATGACGCGATATTATCGAATTGACGTGATCGTATTAATTATTGGAAGAAATGAGAAATTTCGTGGAATTGTATCGTAAATTTTACGATATGATTTACGACGATTGTAACGCTTGCGATTCGAACAATTCCGTCAAATTTTTATCTTATCCACGACTAAAAGGATCCTCCTTTCAACTTCAATATTAATTTTCATCGATCGGAGGAAGGAAAGTTTAGGCAGATGAAAACGGGTCGAAAACGGGGAAAATGGGGGGGGGGGGGCGCAATCACGCAATTTCGCCGGTCGTGTATCATTTTATGGAAAAACAGTTCAGTGACACTCGTCGCACGCCGCGCGGCCGGTCGTCAATTTCGTCGGTCAACGGGCACGGCTTACTGCGAAAGTTATGAATTGCGAAACGGCAATTGCGCGCCCGCCTTTCGTAAATTACCAGATGAAAATATACACAGTGGCCGGCCTGTTGTTCGATCGCCACTGATAATCGAATAAAACGACGGAAATGTGGCCCGTGGGAGAGATATTTACCGCCCACGAGTTACGAGATTAACGGTTCTCTCGGAAAAAAAAAAAATAAAAAAATAAAAAAATAAAAGAAGAAAGAGAAACGAGCGGAAACGTTGATAAACTCCGCCTTTTCGTCGAACCGCTGATGGAATATCGCCATTTTATTTCGTTCGACGCGACGCGTGATTCTTTCAAAGTTGTATTCTGTTCTATTTTAATTAATTTTGAATTCTACGATGACATGGATTGATTCGTAAAGGAACTCTTACGAATTAAAAGTTTCCTATTTTACGGAAATGTGAAAGAATTTCCTGTAACAATTTTTCTTCTACATAGCCATTTTGAATTTTGAACTCGCTAACCGAAAACCGATATTCGAGAATCTTCTAATTTTGTCTGATTTCTAACTGCGTTTCATCGAAATTCGGTCAAGATAACGAGTATTCAAGTGCTCAAGTCTCCGTTATGGCCCTTAATACGTCGTATCTTTAGAAACGAAACAGAGGTCTTGTAGAAATATCGCGGAGGTAAATTGGAATTGGTTACTTTGAATGTTCTGGAAGCTCGCTTTGAAAGGAATTATCTTACAATCGATCGGCAACTGCAAGGTTTATTTTTATTCGACCAATAAATCATTATTATTTTCATCTTAATCTTTCCAAAAGAGGAAATCCACTATTCGAAATAACTTTTCTATCTTCCTTTTACACGTCTCTTTCATAAGAGGAAAATTTCGACGATACGACACTCCTAACGGATTAAATTCGATCAGAAAGTTTATATCGAGGCTCGTTTTAGTTCGCAGCTACGTTTTATTTGCTCGAGCCCGAGGAATGGTATAATATTAGCTTGGCAAATCATCGTCCAGAAATATAAAACTCGGCTTTGTTCGAGAAATATATATATACACATCACGGGAATTGCACGAATATTAAAGGATCCATCCAGGGAATGGCTAATACATCTGCGATGCTTGTTTATCGAAATGCAAGGAAATAAGAACCGAAAATCGATCCACAGCTGTCTCGCGTACTTGTCAATTTTTTTTCTTTTATAATATTTTATCCGAGAAATATTATTCGGGAAATATCGGAGGAAAGCATCGAGGAAATATTCGTTCATTCATTCTTACAGCCCATTGACGATTCGGATGTTTAATTAGCAACAGTCGATATTTAAGGAAGATTCTCTTTTTATCATTTACCTCTCGACGGATTGATTAATTTTAGATTTCCTGGCCTCTCGATATTTTCAATCCCCAGATATCGTATACAGGCATAAGATCATAAGAACTTCATCCTTCGAATCGATAAAAATATGGAACGTGTTTTTTCCACCAATATTCTCCATTCTCGAATACCAAAGTTTATCAACGTTTATCCACGAATAAAACAATCTCCTAATAATTAATTAATTAATTAATTAAATATTCGGATTCTCAACGAAGACTGATCAATCGATCGATCTACGAATAGAAAAGAAGAAGCCCTTCCATCCTCGCTCGATAATAAAGATTCAACCATAGATTCTTCGAACACCGTCCAAAACACACATTTTCACGAAGCGACACACCAGTGTCGCGTATACACCAGTCGCTGAATAAATCATCTCGGTTAACTTTGATCTCTTGTCTCGTTCACCATCTCGAGCAAATCGTCTCGACGTGACACCGGCGGTCCTTTCCCCCGTGTGTATCGATGCCAGCTGACATTTCGCTCGACTACACCCGACCGAGATCCCGACGTCTTAACCCCCGTCGAAACGAGGACAGCTTTCATCCCCGCGACTGCACAAGCTTGTTCCCCGCTGCGTAAATTGTGGTTGCCGCGTTACGTATCTTGCCAGAATCCCTCGAAGGGGATCGTTCTCGCATCTCCGCAGCTACCGACGAGCCAAGCGACGCGGCAATACCTTGATTGCACGGATATTAATTAATCGGGACCGTTTCCCCCTCCCCTCGATTCAACGAAATCGGGACGCTTTTGACGAATCGTGCCAATCTCATCGTTTCTCCCCCGTTGGAATCGATTCTTTTTGAAAACCTCTTTCCTGTTCCGTTTTCGAATACTCTTTTTTCCCAGATACTCGTGAAATTTTTCTATTTTTCTTTCGCGCGTGATTAATAGAGGCGTGTAATAGAGATTGAAGATGAATTTAAATTTTGGATCCATAAACAAGTCGGCCATTACAGAGGAGAAGATTAATGGAGCGATTTGTTTCGTTGTTACAGAATCAAATAGACAATTGTGTTTCACACAATGCTCGTGTAAATTTTGGAAACTCGGATATTTTTGGAAACTTTTCATCCGTTTTGCGCGTTCTTCGGGAAGGGTGACAGTTTTCGAAGGAAGATTTCTCGAATCATTTGTACATTGTGATATCTGAAATTTTTGATATCTCCTATTAATTAGGAATTAAAGAAAGGTTTTTTGACCCGTTTGTTTCACCCCTATTCGAGGTCTTTCAGCTTAACGGTAAATATGGTATCTCCACGATTCGAGTTGAATGGCGCAGCATTACAAAGGAGTACGAAACTTTTCAATAAATTAGCGTGTAGTCATTAGCGTTTCGCGGTAAACCCGAGAATATTCTTCAACATCCGAGCACGAGTTTTCGATCAATTAACGCATTCGAGAGAGAAAATGAGGGATTCCAACCGATGCGAATTTTTCGAAGGAAACAGATGGAATCCTGATAGAATTCTCGAGAGACGGGCGGAAATACCGAGGTTTTCATCTCGTCTCGCGGATTTCCTCGCGTTAACGGAACCGCCCCCTCCCCTGAGAGTCGTTCGACGAAAATACTTAATCGGTCGGATCTTGAATCCCTTTGAAAAAAAGTACGAGAGAGGAAAATTATTTCGGCCGCGTAAAAAAGGATGATCTCGCCTTTGGAAGTAGGACGGAAATTTCCAAGCAGCACGCACGTTTTCGCAATCGTTCCGCTTCGAGAAAGGATATCCATCCCCTCCATTGTGCGTCGCGGAGGGAAAAGCTGCTTAAAATTCAATAATTTCAACCCCCGGGGGGCTGAAACCCGAGATAAGTAGGGGTTTTCTTTATTAATTAGCCGACGATTTGCGGCCGGACATTTGTCCTCCTCCCCGCGCAACGAGGGAGGAGATGGATGCCGGTCCCAAGATGTGGACTGGCAATAAGTCAGTTGGCCGCTCGCGCGCGGCTAATTAAACGACCCGTATCGGCCGGTGGCTTTGCTCGACTTAATTTGAATTAGCGGTAAGTCGGTGCACGCTCGCTTAAGTTGCCGCGTTAATGAAACTGCGAAACCACTCTGCCGAGTTTATGCACCCCGCACAAAGCCATCTCGCCACCGCCTCGGAGTTGTGCGGGTGAACGAGAGAGGGGAGGGAGAAAGCCACCCTCCCTCGACAACGACGGTGTATAACGCGATGTTACTCTCGAATTTTCGTGCCACGCCACTTGTCGCGAACTCTCTCTCTATCTCTCTTTCTTTGCGTGTGTTAAGTTTGTGCTTCATATACACACACATACATACATCCCTTTCCTTCACGGCTTCGAGCTCGTTTTCTTACGTGTCGTGGGTAAATTCGCCTCGGTGTTTATGCACCCTGTACACGATTTAAAAATCCTTGTTCCTTGGATTTCTCCTTGGATCTTGTTTAGATTCGAGAATTCGTATCGCAAAGAATAAAAGAAGAAAATTCGGAATATTAATTTTTAATTTCGTTGCCATCGGTTCTCTAACACTGATTAAATTAATATTATTCGAACGGAATGATAATAATGCGAAATTGGGAGAAAATTGGATTGCATGGAATTGGAAACGGAGGCGTTGGAGATGGCAATTTCGTGGACGTTGGGTTTAAAAATCCTTGTTCCTTGGATTTCTCCTTGGATCTTGTTTAGATTCGAGAATTCGTATCGCAAAGAATATCAATTTTTGTCTTTTAATTTCGTTGCCATTCAGTTCTCTAACACACTGATTAAATTAATATTATTCGAACGGAATGATAATAACGCGAAATTGGGAGAAAATTGGATTGCGTGGAATTGGAAATGGAGGCGTTGGAGATGGCAATTTCGTGGACGTTTCATCGGACGTTGGGTTGCTCTTCAGGTTCCGTTGAGCGGCAACAGTTTCGACAGCCGGTTGTTGGAGCAGCCGTGGCTCCGATATGTTTAGCGGACGTGGTCAGCAAGCGGGAGGATATACATCTCGCGTAGTCGGATCACGCGTGGATCCCGACAATTAGGAGCAGAAGGAAGATGATGCGGTCTGGCGACGGGGAGATACGGAATGGAGAGGGGGGGGATCCGGGCTCCCGTAGATTGCGGGAGAAAAGGGACATTGCACACCACGAGCCGTGTGTACACGAATTTATCGACCGGGGTGGTGTTGCTTTATTTGGATTTAATGGAGTGGAGACGCGTCGGCGGGGACGGGAGAATTCCTCCTATGAATTGCGCGCGTGAAAGATCCTTGGAGAAGAAAGGGAGCGATTATAGATACACGGAACGAAATCGTCGTGAAAAATTGAAGATTTTTAGAGGAGAGGGAAGTTGAAGGAGGAAATCGGGAGAATGCGGCTCGGGTAACCGGAATAGGAGTTAGGTTTAGGTGCCCGGAGACGGTGGCCTCTAATGTCGTCCCATTGTCCCGCACTCTGTCGCGGGCTCGAAACCTTGTTAACTCCCCGGAAACAGTTAACAGCGGCACGTTCGACTGCCAGTGTCGGCCCACCACCACCACCACCACCGACCAACCTCCACTATCTGGTATCTTGCTTCGACCTGAATCACGGAGCCCACGGTCGAGCGGATGTTACTTTCTACAAATGGAACGGCCTCGACCGTACATACAAACGAGACCTCGCCCCTATCGCCTCGTGGTCACCACAGTGGCTGACACGATTTTTTCTCCTTCCTTTTCTCTCTTTCTCTCTCTCTCTTTCCGCTCGTTCCACGGAAACAGAAACGTGACAAGATTTAATTATTCGCAGGTTGACGATGCCTTTCTCTTGGTGGGTTAATTTTTCTTTCCTTTTTTTTTTTTTTAAATTCTTCGCACGGAAACAATTGAAAAGAGGGATGAAGAAAAAGGGGGGAGAGGGTGATGTTGAAAGAGGAGGAAGAGGAGCGGATCGAAATACGTTACGTTTTTGATCGCGAGGTTTGTTTAAAAGGGGTCGGTAGAACGTTGTGCGTATTTCCCCGGCGAATAGTTGAAAATGTTTTTTTTTCTGTTTATGTTAAAATTCAACGGGGTTGAAATACGTGTCGGTATTAGTGTCTACGTTTGTCCAACGCTTTGAACCGAACCGTACGTACAGCTATTTCTACACGCGGCGTTTAAATCGCCCCGACCCGTGATAAATTTTTGTTCGTGTGCCCTGCCGGCATCACGGCAGAGATATTTAAATAGCGGCTGCCCCGAAAACGTTAAAAATGTTGCGAAAACCGTAAACCGTCCGCTCCGACGTATCCTCGATCCCAATTTTCCCGCCTCTTCTCTCTTCTTCTTCTTCCGCAATTAATATTTTCCATTTCCATTTCGTTGGAACAAAATTTTTCCTTCCTCTATCATTATTCTTATCCACTCTTCTCCTCCTCTCCTCGCTCTATCTTCTTCTTTTTCCATTCTCGAATAAATATCAAATTCCATCCTTTTTTCTTTTTTATCCTTATTCGAATCCACGATTCATATATATATACACACTATATTTCTTTCGAAACGAAACGAACAAAACACTGTCCCGTATCCCGCCACTTATTTCCACCCCTCCCCTCCCTCGATCGAACGAGTGGAAAAAGTCGGGGCTCGACGCTGAAATTGACCGAAACGAGGGTTTGCGCCGCGATAAAGGCCAGGAGGGCAGGCAGAGGGTCGAGGGAGGGGGGTGGTTGGCCGCGTAATACGCTTAAAATACACAGGACGGGCGAAGGTTAGGCCGGGTTAAGCTAGGTCGCGGCGGCCCACGCGCGAGCGCGCGCAGATTGAAATCTAGTCACGGTCCGCGTTTACCGCCCGCACACCCCCTCCCCTCCCTCTTTCTATCTTCATCCACCCGATAGCCGGTATACAGGATGTACATGGTGTATACACTCGGTACGATATTACGATTGGATGGAATCGGCGATTGGCCCGGTGGGAAATCGGCATTCAATTGTCCGCCCACGGCCGATATGAAGCTAGGCGCGGCCGTGGTCGCGTTCCAACGACTGGAACAACCTTGTCGCTTTCGGGACCCGCGCGAGTTTGCCATTTCAACCCTTCCCTCGCTCGATGATGATGTTTCCCTCCCCCGATTCAGAATGTAGAATCCGCTCGCAGGAACATTGTCCTTGCACGCTTGTCGTTCGAACGCAAGAGTGATTCTTTTCTATCATATCAGCGTATCATATATTCATCCCTTTTTTCGTACGCGATTCGAGAAGGTTTACGTGACGCGAATTTCTTCATTTTTCGCGTTCCCGGAAGAAGGTTGTTGCAAAAATGATTTCTAGGGGCGTAATACTACACTTTGAAGTGTACACGCGACGAATGGGATCGTGATGATTACGTGTACATATTCGATTCGAAGGGGAAGTGAAAATCGATAATTTTCTAACGCGGTGAACAATTTTCGTGTCTCAAGAGTTTTTCACGGAGAAGGATTATTCATTTCCCTTCTCTGTCCAAATAACTTTTCATCCATCAACGAAACATCGACCGATTTAACCACTTCGATATTATAGCGTCGACTATAATCGACGACCACAGATGATCCCCCACAGCCGAACTATAATCGACTATAATCGACGGGATTATAGCCAGGAATTTTATCTTATCTTTGCAGTTGCGGAGTGTTCGCTCGCATAATTTTAGTTTCGCTCAGTCCATCGCCCAACACGGTTCTATGACGTTTTTACACGTGTAAAATAGGAGTTATTATATTCAGTTCTCTTCACATTTATACCAATTCAAGGAGCAGAGTTGACAATTAGCGACGTGTCATTGCCGATAAGCGTCGTACCGAAATGATTAAAGAGGATAAATCCTATTCCATAAGAAACTATCGAGATGAATTCCTTTTCTTTCCATCGTTAAGTAGCATATCCTCCCCTCCTCCCCCGATGAAACGATAGAAAAAGTTTTTCGCAACATTCTTCTCGCCCTGTTTACATTGTATCTCGCCGCGCGAGGGTTATTAACGCGGTGGAACGTGGCGTCAAAGCGCTAGAATTAAAAGCAGGTTCCAGCTTTAAACGTGAGGCGGAAAGAGAAGGGGAGGGGGGTGGAAGGTTTCACCCACGGCAAACGTTCACAGGTAACCGCGTTACCTGACCTCTCGCCTGGCTGGGAGGATACCTGGGTGAAAAGAGCGCGTTCTCGAGTTTCGTCTCGGCCATCGACGTCGACCGGGGAATAACATTCGAGCGTGTTCCGCTCGTCGTGGAAAATGCTCGTTACTGAATTCATATTCTACGCGCGCGCGCGTACACACACACGCGCGTACAGGATGGTTAAATGCCGCTTATAAACGAGAAATTACGCTCTCCTCCGCCTCATCCCTTGCCATCCTCGCGTTCCAACGCTGTTTCTAATTTTCTAAATAGTTTAATAAGTATGCGGCAAATGCGGATAATATGAAGAAAAAGAAAAAGAAAAAGGGGAAAAAATGAAGGCGGCGAAGGTTAGGGATTACAAGAGGAATTAATTAATTAATTATTAATTATTAACCTGCGCTTAATTGTTTCTTTATATTTCATCTGTGCAATATTGATTGCATTCATCGCAAGTTTGTTTGCACAAGGATGATCAACTATAAGGAACTATCCAGTGTGTAATACGATTGTAATTGAGCCGATATCGGAAAATAATTAGGTATCTTGCTGTCAATAAAATTATTAGAATATTAATTTTGCCAAAAATGTTTTCAATAAACGTTCGTTCTCGGTATTATCGTTGTCATTGTTAGCGTTGAAATAATTAAAATTATAATAAAATCCCTTGTCAATTTTTAATAATAATAAAAAATAAGTCTGGAATTACTAGGTTCAACATTAGTTCCAGTAATAAATACGTGTCTGTTTAAATATACATAAAACACATTTTAAAGTTTCGTATATAATAGACATATACTACTACTAGTCGATCCTCCAGATCTTTCAATCGACATTTTATGTTTGTCGCGTATCATCGCGTCTCGCATTCGAATCAAATCGGCGAATTTATTTCGGATTCGCGTCGGACGGAACGACCCAAGGGGTACGTTAATTAATAAAAGTTTCCACGCTCATCTAATTACAACGCGGGCAAACTCGAAAAATCCTCTTTTATTTCGATCGAACCGAGGGCTTGCAACATTAAATCGAGTCGAATGTGCGTCGCGTTAATTGGACCGGCAGCGAATAAACATCGAATCGGGCAAATTTTCCGGCAAAATAAATAAATAAAAAAAAAAAAAAAAAAAAGAAAAAGTTTCTGCCGGGAGATAGAGGAGGCACAAATTTTGGGCGAGGCACAAATTTCAAGGGATCGGTCCCTCGAAAAGCGACGGCCTCCGAAATTGAACGGGGCGGCACGGCCGACCGCGCGAGACGGTAAATCGAGCAAAAAGGTAACCGGGCAAATGGTTTAAGCCGGCGAAATGGTTAATTGACCGCATCGATATACCCAGGCTCGAAACATTAGCGGATTTAGCCGACCAGCTCTGAACCGGTTAAGCGGTTTAAACAGTCAGCGGCGTCGCGGCGACGGAAATGATGTCGATGGAAACACCTCGTTCCGGGATCCGTAACGAAACGATGCGATCATCCCCTGTTTGCTTTTGTCGCTAACGAAACGGGTTTAGACGAGAGATGATGATGTAGCGTTCAAGAGAAGCTCGGTGACGACGGTGGAAGATGAAATTGGATTCGATTGGGTAAAGAAGAGTGGATTAATGTGCATTGAGTATATATCGTTACTTTAGAAAGATTTTAAACTATCAGATGTTATTAAATTTCTGATATTGATCTCTTTCGAGGAAAAATATAATTGCTTCTCCAAATTTTTGAACAGTTTAACACTGTAATGGAGAAATGGCTTCTAGAACAAAATTGATCGACAATTAAGAAACGAAAAAATCGGTGGTAATATCCGGGAACTTGTATTTTAGAATGAATTAAGAAGAAGAGGAGAATTAATCGATAATTCTCGTTCTCAACTCAACAACGTGTACGAAAACTAGACTGGAATTAAATATAACAGTGTCGTAAAAGGGCGCGGGATTTAAACGTTTCCGCAGCGCGCTAATTCGCTTTGACAATCGGGACGACTCGCCGCGCCAGCTGCACCCGTTCTGGAAACTAGTTAGCAGTTGGACAAACAATCTGGAATTACATGCGGCGCGTCCCTCTGCCTGTAACAGATAGAGGAAGAGACTCGCCAATCCGGGCAAGAGTCGCGATCCTGGAAACAAGAGCGAGTACATTATTTAACGGGAAAAAATAAAATTGAAATTACTCGCTTTTCTCGATTTCTTCTAACGAATTGATCGAAAACTGCCAACGTGAATCATTGTCGAATCACTTATACGATACGTGTCTTGAAATATCACTTTTTTTTTTATTAATGTAGCTTGATAATTATCCTTATATTCCTTCTCCTCGATAACAACGATTCGAAGTTAAATTGAAAGAGGTGGTGGATCAGATCGCTCGACGTGTTTCGAGAAATGTAAATGGAGCTTGTGAAAAATTGTTAACCGTAGCGTATGGCGCGAGTTTTTCCTCCTCGTTTTATGGAGATGATCGATCTTTATCGCGCCACCTGGTGGGTGGGATAATTACGGTTATTAAGAATCTTTCCCCCTTCCCCTCCCTCCATCTCGAATCCACCTTGCGGTGGATCATCTGTTTCCATTGCACGGTATATACAAATTATTCCCCGCGTATATATCTGAATCGTCCGTGTATTACTCGCGCAATTTCCCCTCCCCCCCCCCCTCGCTCCCTTTCGCGCGGCCTAACTTAACAGGCGGGGAAAGCCTGGTGAGAAATTAACGAGCGACCACTGTAAGGGTTTCTTTTAGCCGAGGAATCACGCTTCAGAGAGAGAGAGGGGGGGATAAGAGCGGCGCTGAGTCGCGTGAAAATTTCACCCCAACGAGTTTTTCCGTCCACCCCATTAATGTCACGCGGCCGTGCACTGAAAAAAAAAAAAAAAAAGAAGCCCAATCGTGGCTTTATTTCGTTCGCCATCCTTCTCCTCCCCTCCCCTCCGTGTGGTCGAGCTCGAAGGGGGAAGAGAGTGGCCGAACGAATGGTCGAGGGGGATGCTCGAGAGAGATATAACGGGGAGGACGATGGAGCAATTATTTGAAGGAGAAGAAGGGCGGACCGGAGGGAAAAGCAAGTCGGTCGGGTCGTTCTTCTTTTGTATTGTGTTTCGTGAGTGGATGTCGAGTTCATATTGTTCGATTAAGGGGCACTATTTGGATGGGACTATTATTTCTACGATACCGCGGATAGATTCTCTTGGCAGTTTATTAGTTACGTTGGTTACGTTGGGGGAAATTTGTAAACTAGGTTCGAGAGAGGGAATTGTTATTTTATTCGGCGAGGAGATAATAATACGTTTCGTGAATTAAAATTAAAATTGAAAATCTTCTATAAGGGATTTAAATATACGGCGGAATTAGTTAGCGGGATCGAAAGTTGGGGGATAGAGATTTTTTTAATTAAAAACCTTACGTTCAGTTTGTGTACGATCTGCTCTCTCGATAATGGAAGAAGGAAGGTTGAATTGAATTAATTTACCCGTTGATATTATAAAAAGCATATAAATAAAATATCTATCGTCCTCAACTCGTGCAATACAAATTATAAAACTGTCTCGTTACAATCATCCTCGAAATCATCCCTCCGGAGAACAGACGTGTTTGAATTGGTGTAATTAGAACCTCGACCCCTTACGTTTTTAAACGTTAAATCGCCACTGCAATTTCCATTAGCCACCCTTATTATCTCCCTCGTGCGACAACAGATTCGATTGATACGAGATACGTGGCCTGTTCGAGGGATCCTCTTAATTAAACGAGAGAGGCGGACGTGTGCGGAAAACGCAACTGAAAAAAAAAAGAAAGAAAAGAAAAGAGAAGAAAAGAAAATGTATAAAGGGATAATGAAAGGAAGTGGAAGTCGCAGGGGAAATAAAAACGAAGAAGAAGCCAACATATATATATATATATGGAAGGAGTCGCGGAGCAATCCGGGGAGTGGAACAAGTGGAAGAGGTCTGACATTGGTACGGCGAAGTTGGTGCGAATTCAAGGATCCCCGTTTGCAACGCGTGGAAAAGTTGGAGCGGCCGTAACAAACCGGAATGGATCGTGGAAATGAGAGGGGAGCCGAAGAAGGGGCCAGAGACACGAGGAGAATCACGGCCCACACCCTTTAACCGCAAAAAGTTGGTACACGGCGCAATTTCGGTCGTGCTATTCCACCTTTCACGGCGGAGAACACTACAAACTAGTCTCGTTTTCCAGACGCTCGTACGTGTATGGATGCGAGTGTGAGTGGAATCGAAACAACACGCGATTCATTATGCCTCTATCGGGGGGATTATGGGGGCGGCAATTGGTCGCCGGAGGGTCGAACCACTTTCCTCAACTTGGTCGTTTCGAGGGAGTTTTTTGCGTGGGGTGGAGGGAAAAAGTTTCGATCCGTGGACATGAATTTTCGATCTTATTTCGCCCGATTTGACGGCGATCTTATTCCACGATCCGGTAACGAGCCAATTGGAGAATAAGTTGGGTTGACTTCGCGTGAAAGGAAATTTGTGCGTCTTATTTTCTTTTTTTTTTTTTTCTTAAAGGGTTCGAGCAAACTTGAATATCATTCGAATTCATAATATGATTTGATTTTCATTTTACACTTTTTACGGTGTACCTTTACGTTGAATTTAAATTATTTTTTTTTTCCCCCTCCCCCTCCTTTTTCTTGTAAATTTCTATCGAGGGTTCGATCCTCGACGAAGAAGTTTCAAAGAACTTGTGTACATTCGGAAGATAAACATCGTTTATTCGAGGCTCGGGGAACGAGTGTTGAACTTGTGATTAAACGAAATAACGAGGAGGAGTTGTGATTAAAGCAAATATCGGAAACTTTCGAAATCAAATGATCCAATTCATCCATCCAGTTTCTGCATAGTGAACTTTCAACTTGCTCAAGAAGATTCGTATTTAGAGTGAATCGAAGGGTTTGAATGGGGAGCGTTGGTGGATATCTTTCCTTTCCAACGGATCAAAGCTCGTTTCACGTCCGCCTCGCCCCGAATCGAACGAAACGAACGTATGCAAATAGCCGTTTCGTGCGGCGTTTCCTTTCGTCGGCGTAACTCGCATAACAATGGGGCGTGTCTTACAGCGTGCCTCGAACTTTAACGATTATTAAACGCGCCGTCAAGGCTTTGAGGTGAAACGGCTTCTCAACTATTCACCGTGGCTAAGACTCACCTTCGTTGCCAATAATTACCAACCTACCTGTACAGTGGATGGAAAACTAATCCACCGTTTCATATTCATTCCGATAATTCTTTTATCTTCTTATCTTCTCGAATATTTCCACGTTCCGGATATCCACCAAAATTATTGAAATCGAATATTTAACATCCTCTTTGATACAGAGGTTATAAATTATAAGAGCAAAATATGAGAAAGTGAGTGAAGCTTGATCCGATTGAATTTAACTTCAAGTGCAACGATGTTCTCCAAGGATCAAACATCGGGATCAAATTGCATTACAAACTTTATCCATATCCTCCTCTCACCGATAATAAAATCGAAACAGGAAATACTTTTCAAAAAGAGATTAGAAAAGAACGATAAGCCGTAAATTTCTTCGAGAAACTTGCCTCAACGAACAAATATTCCAGGTCCCTTTATAAAGTCTTTAAACATCCTTGCCCTTGTTTTCTAATCGGTTTCTTCCAGTCTTTCAAAATGAACCGAACGACTCGAACGAGTAGAAGCCACTCTTTTCTTTTTTCTCTCTCTCTCTCTTTGTCCCCATGAAAAGCGTAACGGAAAACATGGCCGTGGCAAGTTTTCTTGGCGAAATTGTCGTCCCCATTGTCCCAATGAGACGGCGCGCGCGGAAATTCGCGAACAGCTGAACGTGAATTTCCCTCGCCAACCCTCTCGAGACACACGGGGCGAGGTAATAAGAAGCGGGGCTGGTGCGCAAGAGATGGCTTCGGATGGACCATTTACCGAACCATCCTCTCTTTCTCTCTCTCTTCCTTCTGAAAACGAACGGAAGGAGCGAGCAACGGTGGAAAAGGAGGGCTTAAAGACTCGCTCCAATCGACAGCTTTTACACGACGAATGAATGGGGAAACGGCCGCTCCATGGATCGACTCGGTAATTGTGTTTTCCTGCCTGCAATTCTACTGGAAACAAGCCTCGAGTTTCTCTCTTACCGTATACAAGATTGTTCATAAAATGTGTCGAGTATTTCCTTTGGAATTGCGCGGGAAAATTGTGGATTAATTAAAATTGAATCGAATTAATTGGCGCGCAGAGGGATTCCTCCGAGATTATTTCGGCGAAAATAACGTTTTACGTAATAATAACGAATATTTCGTTTCTTTTCTTTTTTTTTTTTTAATATTTATCCAATACATAATCCCAGCGCGAAACAATCCGGGCGAAAGTTTTATTTTATTACCATCTTGCGTAGCTTGCAAAGTTTCCCGTGTAAAAATCGTGTTTAAACGCGGTGGACCAAGTCTTTAGATCTCGGGAGCCGTCGAAATTGCCGCAGTAAAACGCCGACCGGTTGAGAATGGAAGGTTTCGCGAGGAGAATTGTCGGGGACCAAAATCTCGGTGAACGGGGAGAGCGGAGTTTGGCTTGCTGCTTTAGGATCGGTCCTAAGTCGTTTCGTTATTGTTTCAGCTGACCACGGTGCTGCACGCGTTGCTCGAAATAATATGTCGGGATTCTCCTGGTTATTTCGTAGACCGGCCGGGATTACCGGACCCAACCCTCGTAAAATCCGTACCGAAAGAATCGAGTATTTCTCCTCCCCTTTCTTTCCTTCCACGAGCATGGAACCATGGGATATACGGATTCGACATTTTTCTCGAGGCCCTTCTGTAAAATTGTTTTCGTTTAGCACGACTATTGCCGCGTATCCGAGGAATCGTCCGATCAAGCGATCTTCGAAATCGATCGTTCTGAAGAAACAAATGCGTAACGTTTTCTTTTTTTTTTTTTTTTTTTTTTTTAGAAAACGCCTCTTCTCTCTTGGACGAGTACGTTCAAACTTGTTGTACGTATCTCGAAGCGATCGAAAGATAGACGATTTATACCAAGGAGCGGCGGCCTTGGTTGGAAAAGTTATTCGAGGGGGGCCCGGCTCGATTTCACTCGAGTAACGCGCGGCTGATTCCCGGAGCTCGATGCTCGCACCGCCAGTCATCCGCGGGCTTCGAAATGCTCGAAATGTTTTCCATGAATACCGAATGCGGGCTGTGAATTCGATCTTCCCTCCGGCTGGTGACGTGTGCATCGAATGTCGCCGCGATTCAACCTCCCACTTATCAATCGTTGCTTCCTCCCTCGGCGGAGGGACGACACGCGCGAAACGTTGCGCCGAAAATGAAAGGTGTTGGCGTCACGTTGGCGAGGGGGAATAACAAAACGGGGGCTCGTTCGAGTTCGACGTCGCTTTCTCGCGCGCCCGAGGGCTCCCATTCTTTCTTTCCCAACCTCTCTTTCATTTCCCCGCCTTTTTTCATCTCCTCCTCCGCCCCCCTATTGTTTCTCCCTTTCTTTCTCTTATCCTCTTCCTATCCGTTACCTCGTTTTTTCAACGTCGTTCAATTTTTCCTTTCCTCTCCTTTCTTTTTTTTCTCTTTTAGAAATTGTTCTCTCTAAGATGCCGCGTTTCGAGATATACGTACAAATTATATGAAGAAAGAATGGAGAGGACAGGAGTCGTTCGCGTCGTTCTTTGCTCGCGAATAGACAACGCAACGTTGGCGGGAGAATTTGGGACAATTTGAGAAACAAACAGAGGAAACAAACGAACGGGGGACGGCGACGTACACGCGTAAATCATCCCTCCGAGCCGTCCGGATTTACTTCCATCCTTCATCCTCCCAAAACGGTCGCGTTTACTTTTTACCCAAACAGCGCCGTTTCCAGACTCTCCGTTCCAGACAGACAGAATTATCGCGTTTATTGCCGTGGCGGAGGAAAGACACGAGTCGACGAGTTGTTCCAACTCTATTTTCGGATTCTCTTCCAGTTTTTAAAGCTAATCGCTTTAAAACCGATACCGGTATTATCCGCGGATCGATAGAGAGGATTAACATAGAGATGGATGGCCCGCATCCTGGCCCATTAACCCAATCGAGAAACGCTTTTCTTTCGCTTGATTTCCCTTCCACCCTCCCCGAGACGCCTCGTCCTCCGTGTATACGCAGAATACGTGCCGGCAAGAAGCGTTATTTGAATAACAAATTAATTTCTTCTCGACATCGTGACGACAGAGTTTATATCGTCGGGGGCCGATAACGAAACTCGAAGAAGGAGGAGGAGGAGGAGGAGGAGGAGGGAAGGGAAGGATGGCGGCCGGCTTTGTTCCATCGGTAATCGGTCTTCCGCCTCGATCTAATGAGCCGGGGCATTGCATATACATCGCCATTTAAATATTTATACGCGGCTTAATATCCCCTGTAATTGATCGGACGGAAGGATCGGATGAAGAAAACACGCTCGCATCTCTTCTTCCCCTTCTTTCCTTCTCTGTTCTCCCCTTTTTTTCCTTCTCCTTCCTTCCTTTCTTCTTCTTCTTCTTTTTTCCTTTCTTTTTTTCTTCTAATTTATTTTTAGCGGCAGCTTTAAAAGCGAACAGCCTCGTTGCGACCGAGCCGGCCGAGCGAAGAAATCGATACGCAGGTTCGCCTTTGGCGATCGCGGTTAATTTTCATCGACGACGCCGTCCGTCCGGCCAACCGCGATCCCATTCTACTGGCGGCCGGACTGCCACGCGCCCGCTCTACTTATCGAGAATCCCGCTCGATTCCGTTCCGTTTCCGGTTTTAACCTCGATCTGCGCGCTCGAGTTTTTCGAGGTGTTTTTTCCTCTTTTCGCGTTTCATCACGTAATGCGTTTCGTCACTCGGATAACTCGGTGAAATGATTTTTTACCCGGGTAATTAAAGAAATGAAGAAGGAACGAATCGATACCTCTCGTTATCCCGAGATAACGAAATCTAAATTACTCGCGACCAGAGAACGGGCAAAGAGTTAAATTATTTTTCCGCCACGATTCAGTGGTTAATTATTGTTTAATCTTTACAATTATCGAGGATATCTTTTTTTTTCAATTATTATCTTGCTCAATTTCGAAGAGAAATTGAAGATTGGCAAATAAATATCGTGCAAAGATAAAAATCTGAATTCAATTCAATTATTCGCCGTGAATAATCGGGAATAAAAATAATTGGTAATTGGAAGAAACAAGGATAAAGCGAGTGGAAGGAGGGGATATTCTTGGGTTTTATTAAATTCGTATCGAAATGCTGAATTGAATTGCTTATTGTCGGTTAATTAATTAGATGATCAGATCAGCCGGAAGGACGGGTATCTTCGATCTTTACGACCGAGTTGCATCATGCATGAAAGTTTACCGTTTTATCGGGGTCGGGAGTGTACGTGAGGGGGAAATCGATAGGTATCCCGTTTGCCTTCGTCGATCGTGGTTAATTTTCATTGACGTCAACGGAAACCGGGGAGGGGAGGGAGGGAAGACCATTAGTCGTGATTCGCGCGAGCCGCGTGAGAATAACAAAGACGTTTACTCGCTTCACGAATTCGTTTACTACCCTCTTCACGTTTCCTTCGAGATCGATCGATGAAAATTATAATTGACAGTTTCGACTCGTTCGTGAACGGAAGTGTTAATTAATTATATAAATCCCTTTCTTTTTCCTTTCGAAAGGAAAATTTACTTCTTGGAACGAGAAACAGATTCAGAAGAAGATCATTTTTTGACGATTCGATTAATTTTTAAAACTTCATTATCGATTTTTTATTTCACCAATTTTCTATTCTTCTCCGCCGGATGTTATTCAGATATTTCGCTGGCATTAATCACTCGCGTATAAAGCGATAAAAATCGTAATTTCTCCGTTTTTATTTCGCGAGCAAAGCAGGGTTGATTATACGGAGGGAAGGATGAAGCGATCATATTTATATATACGATTAAGATGCATGGAATAGCGACGATAGATCATCCGCTTTAAAGTAGGAATAGTTTCGCGATAACGTCTCTTTCTCTCTCTTTTTTTTCCTTTCCATCTAATTGCCGCAATTTGATTTCTCCTCTAAGAGATTACTCGTCCCTGATGCACTTTTTTCAAGCGAGCTCGACGAGGCTGTTCGTGGCTGTTGTTTGTCTTCGCCTGATAAAATCGCTCGGAGAGAGAGCGTTTTAAGAGTTGCTCTATAAAGGTCGGTGGAAAATTGCCGTCGCAAAATCGATACCTCTCGCTTCGAGAAATTCTCTCTCTCTCTCTTAATTTTCCCGCCACCTTGTTGTATCGAATATAATTATCGCAATACGGCTATATATTCTATATTTTGGTCGAGTGGGAAGAGGATAATTATCGGAGGAAAAATTAAGAACGCGTCGCTGATCCGGAAGCACGGTTGTAATACAATTGTAAAAGAATAATTCTTAATGAGGCGAGGGGACGTAACGAATAGAATTGCGTTTTCACTTTGGAAAGAAAAGAAAGAAACACAGGAGAGAGAAAGAGAAAGAAATTCGTATCTCGCGGACGAATAAAATAAAAACTTTCGATTTAAGTGATTTAATCGATTCTCTTTTAAAAGCCTCTTTTTCGGATATATTGTTGCATAAGGGGATAAGAAATTAGATGGATCAACGATGCATCATTACTTAAAAATTGTATCATTTTCAACGATCATCGATCAACGATGAGTTGACCGAAACGAAAATGATTACAAAATTACGCATTAATCGAGATCGCACGAAACGGGGATCCTAATAACACGGCCCGTTTGTTTGAATAAATATTCATTATTCAAATTTGCTGATGAACCGACACTTGAAACCGGCGAATTCGATTGTTTGAAAATAAAGCATTCTCTCTCTCCCTCCCTCCCCCGCCTATTCCCCATTCAGTTTGTTCATCCATCATTGTTGTTTCCAAAGTTTCTCCATTTGTTCGTTATTTCTCAAGCTTCGAATATCCTCTTTGCCACGTCTTGGTCCATTTGCATGGAAACTGGAATATCTATTTAAGGATTTTTAAATCCTTACTCGGTTGTATTACGAGGTAAAGCAAAGAAGGAAGGAAGGAAGGAAGGAAGGAGTATTCCATCCTTCTGATGAAACGAAGTTCGCTTATTAAGGCGCCTCTGATTTCACTTCTCCTTTTGAATAAAGTCGCCCGTCGTCGTCGTCGTTGTCGTCTTCGTCCCGAGTTGGAACGAGTCAATGTTTACTCGTTTGTCCCGAGATTTCGAGCTAGAATTATCGCGGAAAAATGGTTATTAAATACCAAGCAAGTAAGAGAGGAGTCGAACAATCGTCTTTATTTTACCATATACTAAGAAAGAGAGAGAGAGAGAGATTTCTCTTTAAAGAATAAATTGAAGCATCGAGCCAGAGAGAGGCAATTATCTTTCTTTGAAAAAATCGATGACAAACAAAAAGGAGGAAACCGATGTTAGGAAAAAAATTAAGAGAGAGAGAGAGAGAGAGAAAGAGGAGAACGAGATGAAGAAGCTTTCGTAGCAAGTTTAATTTTCCGCTTAACGCACCTCTCTCTCTCTTTCTCTCTCTCTCTCTCTCTCTCTCTCTCTCTCTCTCTCTCTCTCTCTCTCTCTCTGCAAACTTTCCCCGCGCAACGAACTAATCATCGCTCGTCCCCGTGCTCGTTAAAGCCTTTTCAACCGGGGTGGCAAAGCCGGCCGCCGGAAGTGCCTTCTGTTTTCCGCCAGTTTCGCTCGATTGTCTTTCCTCCCCCTCCTTCCCTCCCTCCCCAAGCTCTCGAGCTCTAGGAAAAATACGGGGAACGGAGGGGGAGGAGTTGGCGTGTCTCAGAGTCGCTGATGTCGTATTTTGTCAACAATTCGCCGAGAAAGCCGTCTTTCCGTTCCGCTTGACGCAGTTCTTCCGGAAGGAAGAAGAGGGGAGGGGGAGAGAGAGAGAGAGGTGAACCGGAAGCCAAGGGTAATAGGATGAGAAAGGCGTTCGTAGACTCGGCGTTCTTCGTTAAAATTTTGTTGCCGCGTAAACTTTCGTATCTGCGTATTTCTCCACCTTTTTTTCTCGCGTTCCGCTGTTAGCTTTCGTTTGCCCCGCAGTGACAAATACGAGGATATATATAGAGGAGGCTCTGTGTCGATAGTGTAAGGAGTATAAGTATCGAGGGTCGTCGTATATTTTTCTCAGATTTTTTTTTTTTCGTTTTATCTTTCGACAACGTTCGATTCGTTCGATGTTCGAGATATATTTTTCTTTTTATTTCCCTTTTTCTCCTCTTTTTTTTTTTTTTTTTTTTTTTTTGCTGGAATTTCATCGACTTCAAAAAGGGAGAGGAATGTGCTTGTGATCCGCGCATAGAGAGTGGTACCTTAATTAGAGTGGTTTAATGGGAAAGAGCATCGCGGTAGAACGAGTCTGAAACTTGTCGAACGAGGCCAAACTCGAAACGAGACACGGAGAAAGGAGAGAGAGAGAGAGAGAGAGAGAGAGAGAGAGAGAGAGAGAGAGAGTAGAGTGGATCGAGTTGTGCAAACCCGTTTCTCGATTTGTCAAACACCGTTGTCCCTCTCGAACGTACACACGATCGAAGATAAAATAACGAAGATGGAACGCGGCTCGTCATCCATCCATCTTGCCGCCGATTCTTCTCGATTGTTTTGTTTGTTAGTTGGAGTTAGGAAACGGGACGGACGGATGGATAGAAAATCTCGATGGATAGAATTTTGGATGGAATTTTCACCATTTTCGACGGGGTGTATATGATTGGTCCAATATTCGAGAATAAAGGGAGGAAGGTGGAGGAAGACGAGTAGATGGAGAGGGTGAAAAAGAGGGTGAAAAGAAGCACGATGAACTTTGTCCTCTTTTCCTTCGATTCTCGCACCCTTTGCGCACCCGTGGACGGCTGGAAACGGCCGCGTGACGCCGGTTAATTGGTGCACGAGCTTTATTGTCCGACGGAAGTTCATTCGAAACGCGCGAAAGTGGTGATACCGTATTGATGCCACCCGCCATTGTGACGCGGAGTGCGGGAAATCCGGGGGTTTGATTAACTTTTTATTGGAATATCACGAACAATGGGGGGGCCCAGCTAGAAGGAGATGTAACGAATTCGTCGCGCGGAACGATTCGCCGCGCTGCAAATGACGAATTTCCTCCTCCACCCTCTTCGTCGCTCTTACTGTTTTCCGTTCCTTTTTTCTTTTTCTTATTCCTTTCTTATTCCTTTCTTATTTTCGCTCTTCTCTTTTCTCCCCTCTCTCTTTCTTTTTTATTGTTGAAACGTTGAAACGGCGCGGGGCCATAACGAAATATTTCCATCCCGAATTATCCGGAAATTTCACGCGCGAAAAAGTATCCCTCTCCCTCGAAAATTTCGATGCGACAATAAAGGCAGAGGGAAAACACAGTGTGAATAGGGCCCTGGCAAATTAATTATCGCCTCGCGTTTCGCGGTTATTCGCCACGCGGTTATTGTCGTCGCGCGGCAAATAACAATCGGGCGGATAATTATCGGCCCGCGATGATTGGTCGCGCGCCGGCTTTAATAATCCATCCGCCGTGAAAGAAGCGTATCAAAATCCGGATCGTTGTCGAAGCGGCGTGAAATCTCCTAAAATTGCGACCAGTTCGAGGGAGGGGGAATTATCGTTCCCGAATCGGAACCATTCCACCGCGGATTGGAAACGGATCATCATCCTCTGTTTCGCTTCTGTTCTGGAACCGTGTTGAAAAGTAACGTATCGAATACTTTCTCGGAGAGGAGAAGAGTTCGATCGAATCTTTTCGAATCGAATCATGGAGGACGATCTAATCTTTTTCCTCTCATTTTTTTTTAAACCGCAGCCGCCATTATCCAAGGATCGCAACCTTCTCGTTTTTCGTTCCATCCCTCGAAATATAAATCGGAAGGAGGGGGAGAGAAGGCTGGCAAAGCAAACGAAATAACCGATTCGTTGGCTTTGGGCTCGCTCCAGCTCGCTGCAAAGGGGGAGACAGATACGAAATTAATCCGAAATTCGTCACTTAAATATTTGACGATCGAATCGCGAGCGGCGGGACACGTAGCGACAAAGGGATAGGCGAAAGGGGTTGGAGGACGAGCAATCGCGGCCTGGATGATGGCGCGTCGCGTGCACGCGTTTAAGCCTCTCGCTAATCTCCGACCGCGTTCACCCCGAAATCTCTTCCGGCAAGAAATAATTTATAATTCCCCGCATAAATCTCGGGTTTACGAGCGGCGGCGGCGGCGGCGGCACGCGAGAGAAGCGCGACAGAAAAGCGCGCGCTCGCTCGAGGGCGCAATAACCGGTATAAACAAAACGAGAACTTGCGGAGGAGAAGGCTGCCTCGTGTTCCACGGATGCAATTAAACCCGTCACTTTTTCTTCCCTCCCTTTCCCTCCGGTATCGTTGATTTTTTTCCCTTCTCTTCTTCCCTTCCTCTTTTTTCGTCCCTCTCTCTTTCTCTCTTTATTTGCTCTTTTCCCTTTTTTCCTTTTTCTATTCTTTTTTATTACCACCATGTTTTGTTCACCAGGTTGGAAATTGGTCGGTATTCGTGGAACGAGATTTCGAGACGCTAATGAGGCCGACAATGGAATCGCGATTACAATTCCGGATTTTTCGGATCGATAACGAATAAATCGACTTTCTAATGTCAATCGAATCGTTGTCACTACTAGTTGGAACAATCTTAAATTCCTACCGCGCTTCGTCCAATTTAGAAATCATAATGCAATACTTGTATTTATACCACGATAGCTCCAAAGCTAACCATATCCGACCAGATACGGATCTACTCTACTCATCTCTGTCCTCGTTCCGACTCGTTTCCCTCCAAAAAAATTCATTCTCCAAAGAGCAGAATCTCTCCCTTCTTCCTCTCTCTCTCTCTCCAAGCACGAAATAATATTGGACTCAGCAGGAATCGGAAAATCTTCTCTCCTCTGCCCTCGTTTCGAATCGATCGCGAAGCATTGTGCCGCCCGGTTGATTCGTCTCCGTTCTCCGGCAACGATTATCCCTGTCCTCCACGATCGATCGATAATCCCCCGTTTTCATTCGCCTCCTTGTCTACGTACGGGTAGCAAAGAGTCGGCCGCGAACGGCTCGATTCGTGGTAACACACGGATTCGGATTAACAGGCATTCTAATAAATGCTCGGCCATTCGAGCCGCGCCACAAAGTGTGCCGCAAACGGGAATCTGGCAGCGACGGCGGTCGTTTTCGACACACCGAAATCGCTTCGACCCCCGCTTCGACCACCCCTCCTTTGTCTACACCGCACACCTCCGTCCTTTATTCCATTCGTTTCTCTTGCATCGGCCAAACCCCCGATGTCCCGGTTACACTGGCGTTTACGAGGGGAGTTGAAATTTGAAGGGAATCTCTTTTTTTTATTATTATTTTTTTGGACAATCTTCGAAAATTTTATTTTATTGCACGTAGCATTGTTCGTTCTCGTTCAGAATAATAATTTCTTTTTGAAAAGGAAAGAAAAGCAGCTGAGATTCTTCGATGACACGTTTTTGACGTGGAAATAATTATTCCTATTTCACGATAGAAGATTACACGCGAAATTCATTTTAGACGAGTGAACAAATTAAAAATCTACATTTACAAATTCAGTGAAAATACATCGTTCATTCTCGAAAATAATTATTCCCATTCGAAGTAAACAAATTCTTCACCATCCATTCCCTCTTCTTTTAAAGACAAACGAATTCGATATTCATTTTCCATTCATTATCAAGAATAAATCGCGATAAATATTCCAGAAGAAAAAAATCATCTCACGCGTACTCGTGTATAATCCTTTCCTTCTCTAATAACTCTAATAACTCTCCCCTCCTCTCTTTACACGGAATTTCACTGGGTCGGATGGAACGTGGCAGCATCCAACGTAGCAGCATGGAGAACTCGGCTCGATTCGGTCCCCGCCACCGCGAGCGAACCGCACAACACAAGGGCGGCGCGGAAAAGCGTAGCGATTCGCACGGGAATGCGAGCAGGCCGCAGATGTTGGCGCTTGCACAAGCCAGAGAGAGCGTCGCTCTCCTCGGCCGGCCATCACCGGCGGAGTCAATTCGATCAATTGACCCGTGTGCACCCTATTTGCATTTGAACGCCACCGCTGCGAGCACATCGGCCGGAAATTAACGCGTTAGATTTTGCTAATTGCTAATTAAAAACATGGACACTTTTCTCGAAACGCTTTTTTTTTTTTTTTGCAACACGGAAACGGATCGTGTTCGCTCGAAGTGGATGAATTCGAGTGTCGTTTCGTGGATAGATCCTTTCTTCCCTCCCTTTGTTTTATTTATGACGGTGATTTCGAACGAATGGACTAACGTAACCAACATAACCAAAACGAATGGGAACGTAACCATTTCCGATTGGTTATATAAAAAATGAGGTTAGAACGAGAGATCGTGGATTAAAAATTGAAATATTATTATCGTTGAAAAATGATGTATGCGTACTTTTAACTTGCACCGTTAACGACGATACGAATTATCAGTAGCAGTAGAACAAATCGTCGAAACGGGCGAACGAATAACAAGGCGATTATAGTCGGACATGCAAGCCTTGGTATCACTGCCAAGAAAGTAGAATAAGCCAGTCGTGATCGAACGTACGAGGCATAATAATGGAGGAAAGTGAAGTGACCTAATCATTGTCGGACGTACAGAGTAGAATCGAAAACGATATATATAATAGAACGATCGTGATGAAGGGAAAAATAAGACTTGTTGTTAATAAATGATTCTTATTACAGAAAAGAGAAGCAGAAAACAAAAATTCTCTTATACGATTTTCAACGTTGCATGATATACGTATCGCGATCACGCGACCTGTATACCGGGTATAATACGATCTGAATTCTAATCATCGGAGAAAGGAGAAGATAATTTACATGGCAGGTATCATCAAAGTACGATCAGCCCTTTAATTTCCACTGCCACGCGGTGGAATTCGGTGCGTCAAACGTATTCGCATAATGAGGATTAACTAGGTACATAAACTGTTCTACCTTTGTTAGATTCCATCGAAGGATATCAAAATCCTGATTCGGGATTCCTTTGATTCCGGATATAATACCGATCCCTTTGACTCCCGGAGAATCCCGTGTCTCCCCATTCCCCTAGAATGTTTTGCACGACAAAAGTTAGACGATTTTGCGATTGGCAGCCATTTTTCTTTAAATGAATCAATTTGTTTTGCGATCTTCAAAAAAGAAAAATACGTTTAATTTAATTTCTTCTGAGGCAGTGAAAAACTTGTTGCTCGATCACCTTTGATCCTCGGCTTCTCTAATTTGTGTTTAACGCTGTTTTTAACGCGGCTCGAATTTCTCGATCGACTCGTTATCGAACAGGAGGAGGGGGTGAAAAGTCACCTTCCCCTTTTCCACTGTCCAATTAGAGAACACGCGTGCCCACGAAAAGTTGCCGGTCAATTAGTCCCGCCAAGGCTCGACCGTCCCGTTTCTTCTCTAAGAAGCTTTCTTCTAACCGACAACTTTTCCAACTTTTCTTCCCCTCCCCCCTTCTTTCTTTTTCCCGGCAATAAGCTCGACTCCGTCCACTCGTCCAAAGTAGAGGAGATATCACGGCGAAGATCGACTCCCTTCCGGCCACAGGAGGATCATTGTTTTCTTAGAAACTGTCCGTAACAGTTTCAAATCCGATTACCCGGCTCACCGCACAAGTGCTCGTTATCGAAGAATTTCCACCGTGTCGAGTCGAACACCCCCCTCCTCCCCCTCCACTCTCATCCGAATTTTACGTCCGCGTGACCACTCTCGCAGAATCCAACTCTTTCTCTCTATATATATATGTATACATCTCTCCACCCGTGGAGAAGCTTCGTTATTCTGCAACGAGTAACGAGTCGGTCCGAAAATACGTTTCAGTAGTTTTGGGGGCAGGAATACGATACTCGAGATACACGATGATCGCTTCTCGAGATGGGTAGGCAACTTATTTTTCGCTCTGCATCAATTTCCTCTCCAGTCTGGAGCCTTGGTTTTCGTGAAGTTTTCTTCGATGGTTGACGATTGTCGAGGATGGATGATGCCGTTGGTGGAATCTTTTTTTTCTTTCTTTTTTCTCTCCGTATTCTAAATAGGATAAAGGAATACTTTGAACGACTATTCGAATGGTTTTTAATATATATATATATATATCAGAAGAAGAGGTTTTGAATACGGTATTTCACATTTTAGCGAAGTTCTGTTAGGAAAGTTCTTTCGACGTCCGATGAATGCGAAGAACGTAGACGTGTCCGCGTTTTATACACACCCCACTAGAGAGAAATGGCTCGTGGTGACGATAGTAGTAGTAGTAGTAGTTCTCGAGGCGCTAGTTTACCCTTTTAAGGGCGTTAGGTCGTTTTCGAACTTGTTCGAGGAAAGGAATTGGCATCTCTCTTTCTCTCTAGTCTTTGTCACGTGACAAAGGTGATAAAAGCTGGATCGTAGTTGCATTGATGGGGTAGTTTCTTCGAGTTCATTTGGTTTTTAGAATGTTCCTTCAGGAATGGCCGGTTAGTTAGAAGCGAAGAATCTCGGATTGCCATCGTCGTTGCAACTCTGGAGAAAGAGTAATTCCCCCGGCCAAGTTTCTCGGCCAACAGGAATATAAGGACCGCTGTGTAAGACCATTGGTTTATGGGGAGATGTGGAAGACGGAAGGAGGAAAAAGAGACGTTTATCCCCGCCGATAAAGTAAAAATCCTGCACTACGTTTCCCTCCTTCCTTCGGTTTACGACTCGTAATTCTAGCCGATCGTCTCGAATTTTCCCCTCTTCGATTCCGTGTAATTACAATTCTTCTTACAAAAAGAGAACTCTCTCTCTCTCTCTCTCTGTTTCTTTCTCTCTCTGTCTCTCTCTCTTGGTCGAGGATCGCGATTAATTCGACGATCCGCCGAGCGAAAAACATTCGAAACGTCGAAGATTCTGTCTTCACCGGAAAGCTCGGCGTTTAATATTACTCGAATGGAACCATTTTCGAGTAAAATTAAATCCATCCCTGGTTCGCGAGTTCCCTCGTAATGAAACTCATTCCGCGAAACAAAGAGGCTCGCGCAAATATTCCGGTAAATAAACCGGGAATGGAGGATGGCCGAGCTGCGTCGTTGATGTTTCGACGACGTCAACGTTCAATTTGTTTCTAATTCATCCGCTTCCTTTTTTTTTTCTTTTTGAAGACTAAAGCGTTCTAAAAGACGCTCGTAAAGAAGATTCTTTTACGCCTCGTCGAGAGAAATATCTTTTGTCTCGTGTCAACTTTCTCCCTCTCCCCTTCCCACCTCTGCTTCCATTCCTCTTTCTCCCCCCTGCGCCTCTATTTTCCATTCTAGCATGGAAATGGATTGAAGTCATCGGGCCGTGACGCGTGCGAGCACGCACGCACGCACGCACGCACGCACGCATGCACGCATGCATGCATGCACAAAGGTGGAAATATGAGTCGCGACGCGGCCGAGAAAATTGCTCTCGTTCGTTTCCATTGCTTCTTCGTTTCCTTTTTGCCGCTCCGCCTCCCCTTCCCTCCGCTCTCATCCACGACGGTTTAATCGAATTTCGAAAAGCGATTGGAAAATTTTCGCTACAATAGCGCCCTCTCCACGCTTTCTATCATCTCGAATTGTTCGATAATAGATATAGCAACGAGTAATAATTTATACATGTATATATATATACACATTATATCTAAGAATCTCTTCCTCTCTCTCGCGTTATTTTAATCCAGGAAAATTTCACGTATCGATCAATGGAGAATCAAACATTTAAAGATGTAAATTGGACGTTCAACAATTCCTCGAATTAAAAATATAAGCTCGTGATTGAGACAGAATGGATAGAATTCATCCTCCAAAATAGCGAAACGTTGAAGTTAATAATTCGAATCGCAGTATAGAAGAAAAATTTACCGAAAACCTTTCGAATTTCTCATCGACTGGAAAGGAGGGAGGAGGAGGATGTTTTCTCCGGTATTTCATCGAGAGGATCCAGTATTTTATCAGCCGTCCCGGCTCGCGCAAACAATACCAAAATACCTTTCTTCCCTCCATCCTTTCGAATCGGTTTGTTTTTCCCCGCGCTTCGCAGACCCGATTGTTTCGCCCGAGCGACTCGCCACGGAGAAATGATCGGTGTATCCATCTCTCTCTCTCTCTCTCTCTCTCATCTCGTCTCTTCGTTGCGATAAATCCTGCCCTCCTGCGGGTGCACACGAACGGACAATCGACGACGGGAAGAAGAAATCGGATGGCGAGATGTTCGATTCGCCGCGCTAATGGAAAGAACAGAGAGAGAGAGAGAGAGAGGCGGATGATAAAGTTAGCACGTCCTAAAGAGAAAGAGCGTTCCCGCGAAAGGGTGAAGTCGGGGAGCATTTTTCTTTCACCGCGCGCGCTCTTCTTCCCTCGCCTCGTTTCAGAGGTGTCGACTTTTTGATCGATCGATCGTCTCGGCTGGCCGCCTCGTGATCGAGCACATTAATTGCCGGGAATCCGGGAACTGAACTTGCTAACCCCGATCCTCGACCTTAAGATAAACTTTAAGGAAGGGAAAGATCGAAGGTTGATGCCGATTCCACTTGGACGGAGCGGAAGAAGGGATGAAAATATATCTCGTTCTTTTTCTAATTTTTAGCACGTGTAATTTTTAAAGAATAATCTTTAAGTTTCCTTAAGATCTTTATTCGAACGTATTAACAGCCGAAGTTGATGGATGTGATCGATCGAGATTAAAGCGGTCTGAGAGAGATCCCTGCCCCTCCTTCGCTTCGTTGATAGATAGACAGGATAGAGTTTATTTTCGAGATCAATCACAGAATGTTTAGCATTAATTTTCTTCCCTGTCCTCGTCTTTCAACGAACATTATCATTTCATCATCGTGATAATTGTTCCTCGAACGAGTGGAACGTATCGCTAGCTCTAATCGTGATCGAACGCTGAAGAAAAAAGAGACAAATTCGAGGAATTCTAAAGGAGAAAAGAAAAAGAAAGGAACCGGCGAAAGTTATGTCACGAGCGATTCGTCGATCGTTAGAGAAGTTGGAAGTTAGCTGCGATTAAGCTTGGAGGCAATCGGCCGCGGATCGAGGCGAAGGAGAGGGAGGGAAAAACTTGCCCTCCTCTCTCTCTCTCTCTCTCTCTCTTCTCCAGAGAGGGAAAAGAGGATTCCACGGGCGTTCCCGCTCGATCGCGCTCCCGTACACGCTCCGCCCCTTGTTACAGAACTTTTAAGCCGGTCGCATGATCGTTACGTGCGCTCGCTTACCCCCATCGAGCAAAAGTAAAACACGATTCCGCAACCACCCACTCTCTCGCCCGTCTATGTCGCCAACTTGCTCCACTCAACCGTGTTCTCGAAACTCTATCGAATCTATATATACGTATATGTATATATATATATCTCCTTTTATTCGACAACCAACGTCCATTACATCCTTGTTCCTCTCTCGTTAACGGATATCTTTCTTCCCGATCTCTCTTTATTAAGGTGAAAAGGAAGAAGGAGAGATACGTAGGGGAGGGAAGAGGAGATAGTTAAACGAGTCACGATCCCGAATCGAGGACCATCCATCATTCTCACGGAGGAGGAGGAGGAGGAGGAGGAGAGGAGCAGGTGTTCAGGTGTGGATGGACACAGTTCAGCAGCAGTGGCGGCACGTGTCCGGCAAGCGGAAACGGACATCGACGCCCAGACCTCTCCTGCCGAATACCTACTTCCGGGAACCCGATTATGGGTGGGGGGATTTCCCCGATGGAAACGCGATCCGCTGCTCTTTTCGGGGTATCGACACGACGATCGAACGAGTGTTTGACGTTGGGACGAGGGTGACGTACGATTCGCTCGTTAATCTTCTTCTTCTTTTTCGAGAGAGAGAGAGAGAGAGAGGGGGAAAGTCCTCTTTCGAGTCCTCTCCTCGGCTGGTGTTGAAGCATGTGCGACATGCGATCGCGAACGGAGAGGGAGAAGAAGGATTGTTTCTACTTGCTCGATATTTTTTCTTCTCGCCGCTCTTTCTTTCTTTTGTCTTTGCAACGATTTCGTGTAATTTCGTTGTACGAAGGAGAATGCTGAACGCACGACACCTTTTGTTCGTTCAAGATAGAGGAAAGCTATAAAGGTGAAGTAGAAATTAATCAAGGCGAAGCTCTACAATCCAAACTGAATGAATTTTCGAAGTGTTGGCAGGATTTTTGCTTTACGCCCGTAAGTGACTCGCGAGAGAATTTCGTAATCGGGGATGGAAGGAGGGGGTTAGCGATTCCGGGACAAGAAACGCGGAGTGAAGAAAGATTACGGCGATGGAGTTGGGGGTGGTGGTGCACAGGTGCCGCGGCGCAATTAATTCCGAATGGAAAACTTTATAATCCAATCCCGGCGATATTGCGGCCCGCGCGGCTAAGCAATTAACTGACGATTGGATCCGCCACGCTCCAACTTCCGCCACCAAAATCCGCGCATCCGCCGATCTTCCCTTCCGGTGATAAAGTCTCGAGAACGTCTCGATCACGTTATTTGCTAAACATGCTTCGGGAATAAACTGGTTCAAGAATAATTGGATCATATTGCGTCCGTGTCTCGCGAGCATAGAAAACACGAAGATGAAATTGAAAAAAAAAACTTATAGATAAACGTATAAAATAGATTCTATTTTTTCTATTGATAGAAATATGAATATATTGATTGAGAATAGACAAGTAGATTCGATGGAAAATTGGAATCCTTATTAATGTTTCCCGAAATTTCAATTTCAAGTTGGCTGAAGAATATAAAAAGACATGCATTTTTCCTTTATATATGAATGTCTCGATAATAATTTCTAATTATTAACTATAATCAAGAGTCGAAATTCCTGCCATATTTTCTATTTTTCTTGGCGAAAACTAGGAATCGTCCCATCAAAAGATTCCATCCTCCTCTCTTCCCTCCGACTTAACATCCGTTTCCTCTCGAATCGAACTTGATCGATTCAAGGATCAAAGAAACCGATCGATTTGTCTAAGAGGAGTGAGGGGGGTACAAACTTGGGAAGTAAACCTTCCCACTCGATTCCGACCGAATCGAATTGATATCAATTCGTTGTCGGTCGAAACGCACGGCTGCCCCCCTCCTCCCTCCCCCCTCTCCGCATCCGACTATTAAGCCCCGACCGGACCGCATAAACTATTTACACTTGGCATAAATTTAAACGGGGCGAGGCGGTCCGTTCACAATCCCGCTCGAATTTCCCGGGATGGAAAATTCGAAAATTCGTCGGGGGTTCGTTGAAACGGTATTCGGCCGAATTGGGAGGAGCCGGTTCGCCGAACCGCCGCCGCCGCCGCCGCCATTGCGCCGCAAATCGCCGCTGCTTTTCACGTCAATTCGCCCGGTTTCACCCTCCCCCTCCTCCCCACCCTCCCACCCCATTCTCCATAAAGGCTTTCGAACGATAAATTATTCCAACGTAAAATCCCCCCTCCCCCCTCCCTCTCCTCCTCCCCTCCCCTCCCTCCCAGTTGTGCAACCATGGTCGAAATTGTTCGCCGGAATTGTATCGGTTTTGTTCCGAAACCGATTTTTACCTGCCAGCGTAATGGAGGAATATCGGTGGATTTCGACTCCATTTCGGTCGTTCGGTTCCATCCGAAACCATGATGAAAGAGCGAAAAGGGGAGGAAGGGGGAGCGGAGGGGAGAATGATTTCGGGTACCGCGTGTTGATGCACCGCGATGAATTCGAAAGTTGAAAACTCGAAAAACGTGTCGTCGCCGGACATGTCGGAGGTGGCATTTTGCGCCTAGTCCGGTAACTCGAAACGGAGTTATTCCAAACTTTTGTCAGGCGCTTGAATCGCAACGATCATTTTGCTCTACTACTATGTATATATATAAAATTCGTGATATTGAAGTGCATTGGAAAATTTCTTTCCAAAGTATCCATCTACTATATTCATCGCTACCTGATAAAGAATATATATATATATGTAACGACGTCTTGCCTGGTCTGACCGTAAATTCGCGTTACTTAATATAATCCGGTGAACGAGTGTTCCCTGGTCGATCCTCGGGATCGTTGGAGCAGGTGTCGAAGAGAGGCGGAAGAGAGGCAGATAAGAGGGATTCGAATCGAGGGGATTGGCTTGGGTAGTAGAGGTGGGCCTCCCATTGGAAGATAATTAGGTGCACGAGGTAATAAAGGGTGCACGGGCAGGTCTCGCGCGGCGAAAACAATACTGGTGTCACCGTGTTTATGGAAATCCGTGTTAGGTTGGATCGCGCGCGTTAGGGTCGCGATAACGCTTGCAAATCGCATTACATCGAGCTACACCACGGGCCACTGCCACGACCAACCTATCCCGGCCACCCGCGCCATCCTCCCCTAACTAACCTCTGTAACACGCTCCTATAGGGTTGTAGCACGCGTGAGGAATGAGGGGCCCTCACGAGGCTTGTTTACGACCAAATATCCCGCGGATGTTGCACACATTGCACGCCGGATCTTGGAAAATTGTCGATCCTTCCTTACTAATACATAACGTTGTACAACGTTGTATTCAGCGAGGAAAGTCTTATTGTTAAAAACGTTTTAACTCCTCCGTCTGATCGTACACCGACTTATTCCATTTAATCGGAGCGATTGAATCGATCTGGAAGCGACTCACGGAAGGATTCGTACTCTCTCGTACTTACTTTCTACTTTCTAATTCTCTATCCATTCTGGTCGTATAAAAGTATCGATATCTTTGTGTAGTTTTTTGAAATTCGTTTTCTTAATTAGATGTAAAGGAAAAGGGAAAGATAAATCGAGATAAATAATCTTGGGGAATAATTTTCTAATCTATCTTTATCCAGAGCAACGTTTATATAACGTTTAACAACGCATCGTTCTATTCCCATCGATCCAAGTTTTAGAAGCGGATGGCACGCGCGAGGATTCGATCTCTCTATCGGCGAATGCAGCAATCCCAAGAATGTGGTAAACGCGGCGCGGTACAAAGGGCGCGGGCCGGGTCCATTTCCGTCATTGTTTGCCCGGGGAAATTGTGCTCCGGGGTTATAATAGATAGCGTTTATCGTTGCGTCTGGTGCGGGATCGTGTTCGAGGGTAATGGTTCGTTATAATCCCTCCCACCGGCGCCGCTGAAAAGATGCTTTAGTAGCGCGGGTTGAAAGTAATACGAGCCATTGTTGCCGGGCCGCGAGAAACGGCGGCCTTGCCCGGTGGGAGGGGGAAGGAGGGAGAGGGTTTAGCGGCTGGTATCGGGATCGCCTTATGGGGAAGGTCCCCCGCTTCTTCTCAGGCTTCCATCCCACCTTCCTACCCTCGATTCTCCACCCTGTTACTCTCCCGTCATCTTTCGCCGTTTCCTTTTGGATAATTCGTGGCCACGCTTTGTAACATCCTCGTGTATCCATCCGTTGGGAAGGATCCTCCGGGATCGTTCCCCTGCCAGCCACCCATTCCACCCCGTCGAGCCATGATTTTGGACTTTGCGGATGTGGGACGGACAAATGCGAGGTCTCCGTGGAATTCGTGTTAACAGGGAACGCGGAGCTTGTCTACCACCCTGTCTACCTTTCCCCTTACCTTACCTTACCGAATGTGAAATTTGCGCGAAAGAGAGAGCGGGGGCTCGTTTGAAATATTGTGGAATATTCGCGCTGCGAAAACTTGTCGTTAAAAATTGCGAGCCTCTGATATGACGAGGGAGGGAGCACATGTCTCACGGGAGGGGAGGGAGCACGACATGATACCGATGATTAACCGCGGCAAAGATGTTGCGGCAAACATGGCGTCGTTCACTATTCATGCGATCCTATTAACCAACGTCGTTCGACTTCCCACCGGAACCTGTAACTAATCTATAACGCGTAATCGATAGCGTAACACGCGTCTACGAGCCCATCCTCCTTCGCGTCGAGTCATCTTCTCCTGCGCTTCTCCTTTCTCGACGTCCGAAGCTTCTCTTCCTTTCAGCTTCAACTCTCTCTCTCTCTCTCTCTGTTTCTATCTCCCTCCGCCCGTCTCTCTTTCCAGCTTCATCTCTTCCTCGAGTTCGCCTCCATCCAGGTCTCGAGAGATCGATCGTCTTTCAGCCGCATGTCGATTTAGCCCCGTTGAACCTTGTTAAAAGTTACCGGACGTCTTTCCATCACGGGGCCGGCCCCTGGATACGGGCGAAATCACCGACCGACCGAGTTTGCCCGGTAAACAAAACGTCGACGTCGACACGGCGCGTCATTAGTGGTCGCGCGCAAACGGTCGGCCACCCTTTCCGCACCGCTTTCCACGCCGCTACTTTGTTGCGAGTTCTCTCTTCTTATTGAGCCGTGGCGCTACAGCGAACCGGTTTGACATGCAGATCGACAGGGTGGAGTTGCCGCCACTCGGTGTCTGCTTTCCCCGGTTGAATATGAGCCGAGGGTAATTCGGGTGAATAGAGAATTGCGTTTCGGTTTTCCAAACATTTCCATCCACTGTGTTGTTTTTTTCCTTTTTTTCTTTTTTTTCTTTTTTTTTTTTTTACAACAAAACGCGGTGGAACGCGAATCGATCGATACTTGACTTGACAATAGAAATCGAAATTCTTCGAAAAAGAGAAAAATAAATCACTCGAACTCGTTAGTTACTTCGTGCGTTTTAATTCAATTGTCCCGAAGAAAATATCCGCAAGATTATACGGATTATTTTCCGTAAGAAGAAAATTTGATACCTAAATTTCATCCTGTCGGAAATTTCTTTTTTTCTCTCTCTCAAACAAAAACTATTTAACCAGAACCTTACAAGAGGAATCCTTTCTTTCTTACCCGAAGCCACGCGCATTTTCGTGGCAAAAAGGTCGGTCCTACGAGAGGGTTTTCTGGACTGCGTCAAAGGATGGACGGAGGATGGACGTCTCCTCCACGAGTAGACACACGAATCCGTGATATTTACCCTGGAAACGAGAGCCGCTCGGGCTCGGGTCTTTTTTTTTTTTTTTTTTTTTTTCCTTCCTCTCCTCTCGGTACGCTCGCGAATCCAAATATTTTGTGAACACACTCGTTACGCGGCCGCTGTATTACGCTTCAAAACACCGGACATGCGTTTCAACGTGGGGTTTAATCGTGCGCCAAGTGCCACTATCAGAATTCTAGAAGCTTATTTACCCGGCCCAAACCGGTCACCGACCGACCTAAACCCTGCACCGCTCTCCCACGTTTCAAAGCCTTGCGCTGATCTCTCTCTTTCTCTCTCTCTCTCTCTCTCTCTCTGCCTTCTGCAGATTATGAATTGAAAATATTTGCGTGGGAACCGCATCTGATTTTAATTCGAACTTACGCCGCGTTAGGGGGAGGCGGTGAGGTATGTTTGCGTTGCCGGTTGAAAAGGGAAATTATTACGGTCGACATTTTGTCGAGAGATGTCGGAGTGACAGAGAGAGAGAGAGAGTGAGAGGGGGAGGGGCTGCGGATTTACCGGGGATCGTTGTTGATCCGAATTTGCCTTCGTGTTTCTACGGTACACGTGTGACGTGGAGTTTTATTTGCACGCATGAAAAATAAATCGCGATTAATAACAGTTTGTTGCTTTAATGCGAAAAAAACAGGAATTGAAAATAAATCGTTTGGTGTATAAATGAAATATATATATATATGTAGAAGAAGAGTGGTAACCAAGTGGATCTCTGAGAGTTTGTTTTTTCCTCGTATTTTGTTTCCCTCCCTCCTTTTTCTCGAAAATTAGCGCGATTTAAATTCGATTTTAATCTGAAATCCTCGCGCGCGCCTTCTCTTTTATATCTAACAGAAGTTTGAAATTGATGGAGAAAAGAGGGCGGGGAAGGAGGAGGGGAGGAATTTAATCGAGAAATTAATTATCTTTGTTTGAATGAGCGAACACTTTTCCTAAGCAAATTTGGAATCGAAATTTCCCGATCGAAAAACTTTCTGATTTTATTGGAAACTTTTAAATCGTTACAAATAACCAACTTAAATTTTCTCTCTTTTCCCTTTTATTATTCGTTTCTCCCTTCTAGCATATCTTTATAAAATATAAAGGGGAGACGGGGGGAGGGAGATGGGCCCTTCCAATTTGCCAGGCTAAGATTTTGCCAAGATTTTTTCTTTTTCTCTCTCTCTCTTCTCCTCTCTACGATTATAATTTAAAAAGATGCGACGGAAATGAAGATGGCGGTGAAATTTTTCCTAAAAAGAAAAAAAAAAGAAAAAAGAAAAAAGAAAACTGGAAAGAAGTTAAATCTCTCGCTCCGGGGAAAATCGAGGCTCGCATTATGCCACCTTGTTCGACGGTATTGCAGCGAAAATGCACTTAGCGGCCACTCGCAACCGCCATCGCGGCCGATTACCGACGAAAGAGAAATCTTATTAAAATCCCTGGGGCGGCTGTCGCACCATCAAGATGGCCCCGCGCCCGTTTTAATCAAATTATAATAAGTGGAATGGTAGGTGGAGCATCGCGCGTTCACGTGCGCGCTAATGGAGAGACGTGGAGGTGGCCAGAGATGTGACCCTCGTATTTTGCTTGCGACGCTCCTCTCCACGAGGGAGACACCTTCTGGAGTCCCGCTTCTGCCTCATCGAACGCACCCCACGCGCCAAAAGATTCCATTTTATTTAATTTCCACCAATCCGGCCGATAACCAACTTCTCCCCGCTAATCCAACGAATCAAATAACGATATCCATCCAGGGAATTTAGAAATTAATCGTAAAAATTGTACGAGGATCAGGGTTAACTTTCGATCGAAAACTCTGGATGGCGGGCGCGTTGCGAATGAAAAGGCGGGAAAAGGAGGAAAAAAAAGAGGGAAATGACACGAGGGAGAGAAATGGCGTACAGAGGTTGGAGATAGAGGTGGTGCGAGCGAAAATTTCATTGATCGGCGGCAAACGAGGGAAAACCAAAGATTAGATTTACTTCTGTATTATGCTGCAAACCCGGGGAAAAAGCGCAACTGCAGCGGAGAAAAAATAGAGAATCGGTGCAGCGGGGTGGAATAAATGTCCGGGCCGTGAAAATTCCATCGAACGGCGGTGAACGTTGGACGACGGCCCGTTGGTGATGGTGGTGGTGGTGGTGGTGGTGGGGGTGGGAAAGGGTGGAAAGAGGGAACGTATCGTTTCCAGCTCTGGATATCGTGTCCGCGGGCCTCTGTCAGTTCCATGTTTCAAGAGCTTTCAACGAATTTCGAAACAACTCGAAAATTGACTTTCGGCCGGCCGTAAATTGATTCCATAGCCGGTGCTCTCCGCTTTTGGTTAGATATTTTCGTTCAGACTCCGCGAACCGGTAGAGTGGACCGTGCGAGGAGGAGAGGGGAGGGTGATCGCGAAACGAGGAGGAAGGGAAACGAATTCATCCGAAGTGCATCATAACGAATTCCCGACGAGCGAGACAACCGCACAACCGGCTTTTTTTCCTATCTCCCCTCCTCTCCTCTCCTTTCCGTCCCCTCGGATATTTCTCAGTTTGCCAACTGTCAAGTTTCGAGGATCCAAACTGGACGACGGGTTCGTTTATCAGATCGGAAAAAAAGAACGGCTAGCCAGAGAAAGAGAGAGAGAGAGCTTTCTCCTCCCTCTCGATCGAACCAATTTCTAGGCGGGAAACTTTCGAACGTTCGAGCGATAAACGTCGTCTCTCGAGTTTTTCTCATCCCTTTAATCGGACCTACTAACTTTTGAAACATCGATGGATGGAAATTTGATAAAGTTTCGACGAATTAATATCGGATGACAAACATGGAGGATGGAAAAATTCTATCCGTGGATCGAAGGGCAAAGGAAGCATCCTTCTTGAAGTAGGAAGCGGCGGGATATCAAAGGGGTACGCGCGGTACGCGTCCGAGAAAAACCTCAAAAGAGTAGCGGCCAAATGCCTCGGTTATCAACCGCTTCAAAAAAAAAAAGAGAGGAAAAACAAAGAAAAAAGAAGAGAGAGAGGAGAAGAAAATAAAAGATCGGCGAGGAAAAGAACAGTGGTGGAGAGAAGTACAAAGAGACAGAAATAGAGGAAGCATGAGCGCATAGGAAAATGAAAGAAGTGGAAAGAGAGAGAGAGAACGACGATACGCTCGTCTCTGTATGCCGACGGAAGAGAAGGAGGAGGAGGAGGAGAAAAGGACGAAAACGCGATAGACAGATATGCGAATGGACGTGTGTGTTCGCACGGAGCCGGCCATTCCGCACATCGGTTTGTCATACCATATTCACCTCCGTGCACGGTGTTCCGATATGTTCGTTCCGATATCCGTTCGTGCGAAAATTCAAACGACCCGCCAACAGAACGCGGCCGATAACGCTCGAAAGCAGATATCAGCGCGCGCGGTGGATCATTGACTCGGCTCGAGCAGCAGGCCGATCGATGCGAGATGATATCGTTTCTATAGTATCGAGCGTTGTGCCCACGTCGCTGACCTGTTGGGATCCCTCTTCCCCTTCCTATCTCTGTCTATATCTCCTCTTTCTCATTCAATCTCTCCCTCGTCTCTTTCTCTCTCTCTAACTTTCTATATATACTATATACATATATACGTTCACGTTTGCCTCTTTGTCCCTCGTACGAGATCGTGTTGTAATCTTGCATCTATTATTCCTGTGTAAATGGTAAATCGAACGGAAAATTTCTACGAGGCCGACCAATCGAGTTCTGCTTTTTCACCTTCGTTGCGCGAATGATTTTTTTTTTTTTCATTTTTTTATTTTTTTATTTTTTCCGCTTTTTTTGTTTTATTTTTATTTTTATTTTTTTTTATTTTTTTTTGGTCTCTCTACGATTGTTGTGCTTCGCCACGGAATAAAAATGATTTTTATGCGTCGATGGTCGGTCGTGTTCGATAATTTTATAATAGATTTTTCGAAGCTCTATATAATCGACGATGTTGAAAAGGGAACGGTCGGTTGTGAACGCTGGTTGAAAGTGTATCGATGGTGGTCATATTCCGGTCATTTCGAATTTTTCGTTTAAAATTAAAGCGATTCGATTTTTTTTTCCTTTCGTTTAAGTAATTTTTCGTTCTTTTTTTTTTTTTATCTTTTTATTTATCATTCATCGATCTCTACCACTTTCCATCTTTTATGCGATGTTCAATACGCGGCATCGAATGACGTTCTCCGTCACGGAGAAAAGAGGAACATCGAGGAATATTTTTACAGGCCGCACATTTTCCGCGAGACAAAATACCAACGTACCGTTGGAAAACAGTCTTGAAAGCAGACCGCATTCTCCACCCAGACAAACGTCGATACCCTGTGTCTGTCGAACCGTGCCCGATCAGGCTGTTTTCGAGCCGATACGTCTCCCGGCTGAGAAAACTCCCGTGGTTTTCCCGTCGAGGGAAAAGGAAAAAAAAGAAAAAAAAATCTCTTTGGATCTTCCCTTTCTCTCGCCTTTTCTTCCTTCGGGCCGTGGAAAAATGTTTCACCCTCGAAGAGATTTTTTCCCTTTCGGGGAAAATAGATTTTCTCTCTCTCTCTCTCTTTCTCTCCACCTCCATAGATTCGTTTCAATTCTTCAAACTATGGCACAGTTATCCCTCCCCTCCCCCCGATTATTCAGACTATGATTTTGTTTTTCTGAATTATCCTCGCGAAAGAATTTTTAATCGATGTCCGCTCAACCGTTTACCTCTATTACTCGTTCGCCGAGGAGAACGGGAAAAAAAGAGAGAGAGAGAGAGAGAAATAGAGGAAAAGAATGAAGTTTTCATAGTTTTATAACCGAACTAACGAGCAGTAAAAGGAAACGCGGTTGCATCGTTGCACTCGAGAGAAAGTCACGTTATAGAAACCTAGTTTTTGTCGAGTCATTCAAGCCTGCATCTTTTGTGTTCCAACTCGAAGCCAAGCTATGCTTGCTTCGGCCTCAAAATTATGCTCCCTTTTATTTCGGGAAGAAGTTTTCGCCGCCCTGTTTATACAAACAGATATTAAGCAGCGCAGGTAAATGATATCCCGGCCAACCACCGAGCCGTTCCAACCGTTTACACACGCTACTTAATGGCACGATTTATATAGAGCGGGTTATGTACACCCACCACCTCGATTCTTTTCTAGTTCCACTTCTCGCGAAAATCGCGTTATATATTTTTTTTCTTTCTTTTTTTTTTTTTTCCCCACCCTCGCAGACGAAGGTTCCACTACTGTGTTTTCACAGTAGTAGCAGTAAACGCTAGATGCGCAGTATATCACGCTATTCCAGTGCTTTTCCATTCTTTTGTTCGGTCCTGCAGTTATTTATCCAGCAGTTGCGTGAAACGGGGGGAGGAGGAGACGGTGTCCACTTCCGGCCCCACGTTTCGAATCCCTCGTTCTTTCCTCTTTTTCTTCCGCGTTCTCGGTGTAAACAGGGAAAAGACACGAGACCTTTTTCTCTCTCAATCTCCAGATCGCGATTTTTCTTCCACCCCCCTTTTTTTCTTCCTTCTCCTCGCGTTTCAAGTTTTTCCTCTCTTTTCACACGCCCTAGCCAACCTCATTTTTTTCCTTTTCCCCCTTTTTTTTCTTTTTTTTTTTTTTTCGTAGCAACCTCGACGAACCTCCGGCGTATTCTCGTATCTGCATTTCTAGCCGTGTTTCCGTTCCCATCCCTTCCCCGCCATCGCCACCACCACCACCACCACCGTCGCCCCACCATCTGACCGTCTGCATTTGCATCCGTGTCCATATTCCTCCACCCACCTTCTCTCGCGCGTTTCTCGCGTAATTATTTCTATCCGCGATTGTGATGCAAATTTTTGCTGTTTTCCATCCCACCCTGTTCGCTCCTGTTCTCCACTCCATCCCCTCCCCCTTTGCCTCCGTCCTGTTTCTCCACCAAGCGCATCCCTCCCCCCGTTCGTTCAGCTTTGCTCGTACCCTCTCGATTGTCCTTCCTCTTTCATACCCTAATTCCAACCATCGCATCAGCCCCTCCCCTCCTCACCGTAATTCCGTCCCAACCCTCTCTTCAAAGCCTGTAGCTTTTCGACCATCCACCTATTTGTCCGTCCTCTCGTTTGTCGTTTGCTTATTTCTATTTTCTTTCTCTCTCCCCCCTTCTCTCTCTTCTTTTTTCTCCTCCTCCTCCTCCTCCTCGTCACGCATCTCGCCCATTCGCCTTCGTTCCCCTATTTTCTCCTTTATTTTCATCTCCCTTTCATCTACGAGCCCCTACTACAAACAAACAACAGTCGCGGTAACGCGCTGTACAGTTCTCAGTTCACCCACTATTTACTCGCGTTTTATCGAATTCCAGAGAACGAGTTAGCCCTTTTCTTCGCTTATTTACGCTCTTTCGCCTTCTTCCACTTTCCTCCCCTCCCCCTCCAGACTCTATCCACGTCGAGGAAAGGACGTGGATTATTTATTTATGACGGGGGGACGATCGGGGACGAGGGAAATATGGACGACCTCGTCGCAAAGATTTCAATCGATGATTTCATATTCCGATCAGCGCTATATGCTTGCCCTATTTTTAATCAATTTTATTTATTTTCAAACTATCCTATTCTTATCTCAGGCGTTAATAATTTTAATAATCCGATGTATTCCGAAATATTTCTCTCTGTTTCAAAACAAATAAGATTATCGCCACACACATTCTCTCTCTCCAAACACGATCCTTAAGTCGTTAATAATCCGATATGTATTTCCAAAATATTTTTCTCTATTACATATCGAACAAAACAAATAAGATCGCCACGCTTCGCGTCACCGGTATAATTCCATTCCATTCCATCCGTGGAATCATCGTTATCGATCCGATAAATATCTTCGAAATATCTTTCCTCCCCTTTCCTTCCATTCTTCTCTTTCCCTCGAAACGCGAGGCCAAAAATTCCCCATCGCCATCAAGTAATTCCGAGTCATGGAGTAATTCCATTCGACGCGTCAGATCCACGTTGCCGATATCCCCGCGTCGCAGAACGGTGGAAAATATAGGGGCGATCTTGGCAAAGAGCAAACAGAACAGGCGGAACAGAATTTATGCGAGCAATTCCGACCGACGATCGCGCGCGCCTTTCGAGGGCGGCGATAACGCCGCCGCCGCCGCCGCCGCCGCCCGCGGTTCCGCCGACAGTTTCAATACAGGGGACGACGCGTTCTAACAGCGATCTAATCGCCACCGTTGTCCAAACACACGCCCCCACGCGTGTAGGATCACGTAATCTTTTCGCGGAAACGCAATTTCTATTTTTTTTTTTTTTTTTTTTTATTTCTTCACCGCGAAACGATCGATCTTGGACTAGGGAGCTATTACTCTTTCGATGGAACGAAGCTATCTTTTATTAATTCTAGTAATAGAACATTTACAACGAGAAGTTTGTCCAGTTTTTAAAATTTTCTTCTTTCAGTAGAATTGAAGATTAGAATTAAGTAACTGCGTAAAGAAGTATTCGTAGATTGTTTATTAATTTAGTTAGTTGAATAACTAATGTAGGACGACAACGTGTATACGTAGAGATTGTCCATATTGTTTTATGATAAAAGAGAAAAAAGGATTCGTGAAAATATTGACCCGAATGTTTTAATTAAAAAAAAATGTCGCTAAAATCGCAACCCTCGAACTCATCAAACAGATTCGAGCACAAAGCAAGGAATCTCTCGATATACGATCAAAGTTGTTAACAAGTCACAATTTTAAATTTCGACAAAGTTCCTTCCTTCTCTGTTTTTTCCCTCCATCGACTCGATTCAGTGATATCGGTAATCAAGCGCCAAGTAATCATGGAGAGATCAGCTCTCTCGATAAAATTCGAGCCGCGAGTCTTCCAATTAATCGGATTTAATGAGACAATAAAGGGTTTATCGACGTTTTCGAGGCGGATCGATGTTGAAATCTCGAAAATCTTTCCTCTTTCCTCCAAGAAAGGAAAAGGAGGAAACGAGGAAGTAATTAATTTTACGCTATTGCCCGAACAACGCCATCCAGATTAACTGAACGAGGTTTGCGAAAACGATGATCGTTCGAAATCGTAGAGTTCTCGAAGGGTTCGCAAGTTTTTGGGAGGAGAAAGGGATTGGAATGGAAAAGATGGAATCTGTTATACTCGTTTAATGTAATATAATTTTCTTAAACGATAACACTTTGTAATCGAATCCGGGGAAACTTCTCGAGGATATTAATTCCGTTTCCGCTTCCGATTCCGTTCACGTTCGTCTCAAACCTCTTGCCCTTCGATCAGCATTGAATCGATGCAGTAATTGACCGATGGAAATTACACGCCTTCTTTCTTCGCCTTCGAGTAGATTCGCTTCACTCTCGGTCGATGAATTTTCTTTAAAGAAGATGGATTTACTTCTGGCAAACTTTAAACCTTCCCTCCTTTTTTCCTTCCCTCTTTTTTTATTTCTTTTTAATCATCCCGGATTTAATTAAGATTTAAATTTGATCGAGTTTTGACTGTAAACGTTCGATTTTTTTTTTTTTTTTTTTAATCCATTTTCCAGAGAAATTAGATTCGTGAGATCGTTTAATTACTTTCGCTCGTTCGTCCAATTTTGAATTTTTTCGTTCTGAAAATATTTTCGAGGTAAGAAAGTAAAAAATAATAAAATAAAAGTATAATATCGGAATTGTTAAGAAAAACTCGTCGTCGAAAAACCGATCGAAATAACGAGGGTAAAGTTCGAGCGTGGAGGAGATAAGGGATCCCTATTTATCCCAGTCAATGGAATCCCAGAAAAATGTCCAATAACTCCCCGATAGTTTTATGAGGGTTCCATAGCTTCCTTCCTTCGGATATGCAGGAGAAAATGGCGAAGGAGTTTCACTCCACCCCAACTTGTGTACCAAGAATTCCATCCAACCTTTTAAACTTTCGAATTGTGCATCATCCACCTTCTCTTTCAAAAAAACGAAGAAAAGAAAAGAAAAGAAAATATTCCCATTTCATTCTCCTTTTCAAAAAACGCGTACACCCCCCCCCCCCCTTCTCCTTTTTCATTTCCTTTCGACGATCATCGAGTCGGAAGCAAACCAAAAACAGCTGTTTCCCTTCCACGGAAACGGCTCGGCTTTTAGTCGAATACGCGAAATACACGTCGATTATTCGACTCTCCCTCTCCCTCCCTCTCTCTCTCTCTACTTTACCAGCACGCACGCACGCCCTCAATTTCCGTAACGTCACGTCGTGCTTGTCGCAATCTAACTTCTGTCGTTTCGCTCGATTGTTTTTCAAACGGCCCTCCCTCCAGCTCCTCCCCCTTGCTCCTCTCGGAAACGGCGGTATCGTCTTCGACGCGTCACGACGACGAGAGCGCATCGTCTATCCAATCCTCGTTCGTTCAATTACGAAGATCGAGCGAACACGCGTCGCGGCTTCTCAACTCGCGAGAAAGTAGAATAAGGAGAATAAGTTGCTTGCCAGATGTCAACGAGAACCATCGAATCTGTCACTTGTTAGACGAGATCTCGTCCTTGTTGCGAGTAGATAAGAGAATCCGGCGAATCTTTGGGAGAAATTGAAGTTTGGGTATGATTCACTCTTGCATTCAAGAAGATCTATTTTATCTTAAAAAAGGGATATTTTTTTTATTTCGTAGAAATTAGGTAAACTTCTAGAGGAGATATATATTTTTTTTTAGGAAGGTAGTTTGGAATGGTTAAAAAGACATTTGTTGTTTATAGAAATTAGTGGCTTCAAGAGGAGACGATATTCTTTTTAAGAAATTTGACACGCTAATATTATTAATTGCAAGAAAGTATTGTAATTTTAATTTAGGAAGAGAAGAATTTTGTTGAATATTTTTTTTTAGAATGAAATAAAGTAGAAATAAAAATAATCGCACGGTAATATTCCGAATAATTTAATTTACAATCTCAACTTATTATTCTCAATTTACAATTGACGTGTTCCCGCGTGTGGATCTCTTTTTATATACAAAAGGAACGAAAGTTTGTGGATATATTTAACGAGGCAGAACATCGTCAGGCAGACTAATCTTATCTCTCGATTCGATTAGAACCACCAGTTTCTTTCGCTCGATTTAAACTTCTCTTAACGCTTTAGCGGTAATCGTTTTTCTTTCTCTCTTTTTTTCTTTCTTTCCCTCTTTCTTCTTCCCTCCGCAATTTCGTCGTCAACTTTTAAACCAGTCAAGTTTCTAGCTTCTCTATACGCGGCGCATAATAAAGCAACACGAAGAAGAAACAGGGAAATTAATTGCTCGAGTGGTAATCGAATAACGAGCGACTTAAAAGAAGCAAGCAACTTGTCTCGAAATTTTTTAAATCCCATTAGGGGGCATCGTTCTATTAGGAGTTGCAAAAATTCTTCCCTCTTTCTCTCTTCCCTCCCCACCCCTCCCTTCGCTCTCTCGAGGCGGAAGTTCGTGGCTATCCCCTCTTAAATTCTGAGAATAACCCGTGGAATAATCCGTGGAAACTTTCCTATTCCCCGGAAGCAACGAAAACTTTTTCCGCGGCGTTTATAAACCGTAAAGAAATTTAAGGATCCCGCCATACTCCGCCGTGTCCCTCCCTCCCTCCCCTCTTCCCCATTTCCTCGCGTGCATCTTGTCGAGAGTTACAAGTTGAACGGTGTTTTATAAGAGAATAACGCTTGTATAAATCTCGAGAACCTGATAGGAGTTACAGTCCTCCTTTATACCTTTCCCGTGCAACTTATCCCAAATTCTTCGTTGCGCAACAATCACTGTTTGCACGATCATCGAACGCCATTATTGGTCGTGAAAGACGCGAATCGTTCGATCGTTTTAGAAATTATCCGACAGTTTTTTAAACGTAGACAAGCTCCGAAGTACTTGGCCGCGAAGATAACGGAGAAGAAGATTCGTTTTCTAGTTTCCAGTCGCAACGATTCGTTCGTTCTTTGTTCGACAAAGTACGAACTTATTCCACTCGAGTGGAATATATGCGTATTTCGCCCGACGCGAGTGCACGTATTTTTCCCTTTGCTATTTCCTGCTGTCTCTGAATAGAATCTGGATTTTTCTACTTACGTTTCCGAGACACGTGTTCCATATTTCCTATTTACAATGATCAAAAGTCAAACGTCAAAGGGTGGGATAATTCTTGTCTCGTCCCGTACGTACGGCTCTTCCACTGCTGCTCGTAAGAACGTCTCGTTTTACGTTTCCTTCTCGGACAAACAGACGGTTTTTAATAAGAGGAGCATGCATGGATATCTAAATTTCACGAGATCGGGAAAATAATGCTTGGAGGGAAAAATATGTAAAGTCGTCGGATTACGAGGCTGAAAGAAAGAAAGAAAGAAAGAAAGGAAGGAAGGAAGGAAGGAAGGAAGGAAGGAAAGAAAGTAATGCTGTATCTTCTTACACTTGGTTCTCGCTGAGAAGATTTTATAGAAGTAATATTCTCGCGTGCATTCACGATTTTCTCGTCCAGAAACAGAGCCGTTTAAGGTTGCAGAGGTTTATTTCCACGATGGTGCATTTACCTACGTAATCCGTGGATATTTGTTACGTGACCTGTCAAATCGAGAGAAAATGTACCATGAAGAAACGTGGTTCGTTTAAAGACATATTCCGTATAAATTTTAAACATTTCCGAAACATTGACGAATATCTCGATAAAAGGAGAAAACAATATTTGTTATTGATATATTTGATACGATATCATAACATTATATCGATCTTAAAATACCGTATAATGATCGGGGAAGAACAGATAAAGAATAGATCGCAACGCTGATTTCGTATTCCACGTACGAGATAAAGTTTGACCGTTGCACAGTTTCAGTAGCCATACACTCGATATTTAAGTTCATACGTGTCTCTTCGATATTAGAACGTTATATCGTGAAACTTTGGTATCGATGGTAAGTATAGCAATTAATACGTGACATACAAGAATCAATTACCGTTTAAAAGCTTAGTAAATTTCTTAATAATGAGTCACTTAAAAGTAGACGTTTGCACGTAAGCAATTATGCAAATTAAAGGTAAAAAAAAATAATAATAATAATAATTTTTATTTCAAAAACATTTGAATACATTCGTAATTCTTTATTGTTTCAGCGCTTCGTGCGTATAACAGTCCAATTAAAAATTATAATTACAATTACATTGTAATTAAAATTTGTGTTACAATATTACATAATAAAATCGATGTATAAACTCTGGCTGTGTACACGATATACAAGGGGTAAGTATTGATTTCTTTTTTTTTTTCTTTTTTTCTCCCCTTACACCTTCGTTTCACCTATTTTAAGTTTGAAACGTGTTTTCAGTTGACGAAATCGGGAGTGAAAAAAGGGAGTGCCGCCGAGTCGAGTCTGGCGCGGATTCAAAAGGATCTCGCGAAACTGGCCGGTCCGTATCTCAACAATCGCGTTGTCCGTCGAGAGGGTGACGCAGAAATTCGCGGCAGCGTATCACGATCGTGAAGAGGAATTTGAAAAAGTTCCTCCCGCTGTAAGCGAACCGGCGGCATTCTTTCCCGGGCACAAAGGGCTTCACGCTAGAGAAATACATCTCGCGTCCATTCCCATCCGACGTCGAGTTATGCGACCGGGATCTCGTCCCTCCTTTGTCGTAAACAACGACAGAACAAATAAAAATCAACGATTTTGTTTATCAATTTTTATTTATTCTTCGATGTTCCCCGCCTGCTTGGGACACTACAACCTGGCATCTACGTCCACCAGCTTTCCTCTTTTTGGACTTTATGGAAATATTATACATGTAAAATATCTTTTTATGTATTATCAATGTATATATTTATGTAAAATATATTTTTATACTTGTACACGTGATTTATATTTTTTTATATTCCTACACATTCCATTCCTGTATTCCTATTATATACTTTTTAATCTTTTACATTTCTATCCTTCTATTTCTCCTACACATATTCTGCAATTCCTATATATTCTTATATTATCATGAATTCCTATATTCCTTCCTTATACATTCCTCAATCCTATACATTTCCATATTCCTATAATATACGTTTTCCAATTTATACCTTTCTAGAATTCTATATTCCTATTCTACATATACATATTCCTATTCTACTTATCCTACATTCAATCCTTATACTCCCCTTAGTCTTTAACCCTTTAGAATTAAGAAAACAGTTGAAAAACTTATATAACTATAACATTAAAATAATGACAACTAAATCTGGTAAGTATTTGGAATGGTAAGTATCTCAAAGGTAAGTATAGGTAAGTATTTAAAATAGGATAAAAAATTTCATTTCTAAATTTTGCATTCTACTTATTTTTCAATTATATTTTCCTGTTACAAAGTGAAAAATTCGAAAACTGGTCGAAAATTCTTAGAAATGATTAAAAATTCTAAGGAAAATTTCTCGAACGATCTCCTACCAACTTATGTTCTCCTAATACAAAATCGATTTTAAGGCCAAAATTTCGTTTCCTCGATCCATCTCGAAATTTCGAAAAAAATTCACAGAACGATCTCCTACCAACTTATGTTCTCCTAATACAAAATCGAATTTTTGGCCAAAAATTTTCCTTCGGTCGCCGAAATTTCGACGTTTGTACTTTTTTTCTAATATCTCGCTTATTATTCAGAATATTAAAAAATGTTTCAAGTAAAAGTTGATTGGTTTCGAAAGGGCTATATTATGACGCTCTCAGTTTTTTAGTAGGTTGACCTAAGGAGCTTTTTTAGCACAACTTTGTTTTTTTTACTGATAACATGTATTTTTTAAAGCGCCAATCGATAGAGCATAAAATTTGCTATAAAAAAGTATTAACCCACTTATAGCGAAAAACCAATAGTTTAAAAGATATAGCAAAAATTAAAAATTTGTAGGAGGTCGACCTCCTGTCACATCATGTTCTTCTAATACAAAATCGAATTTTTGGCCAAAAATTTTCCTTCGGTCGCCGAAATTTCGACGTTTGTACTTTTTTTCTAATATCTCGCTTATTATTCAGAATATTAAAAAATGTTTCAAGTAAAAGTTGATTGGTTTCGAAAGGGCTATATTATGACGCTCTCAGTTTTTTAGTAGGTTGACCAATAAGGAGCTTTTTAGCACAACTTTGTTTTTTTTACTGATAACATGTATTTTTTAAAGCGCCAATCGATAGAGCATAAAATTTGCTATAAAAAAGTATTAACCCACTTATAGCGAAAAACCAATAGTTTAAAAGATATAGCAAAAATTAGAAATTTGTAGGAGGTCGACCTCCTGTCACATCATGTTCTCCTAATACAAAATCGAATTTTTGGCCAAAAATTTTCCTTCGGTCGCCGAAATTTCGACGTTTGTACTTTTTTTCTAATATCTCGCTTATTATTCAGAATATTAAAAAATGTTTCAAGTAAAAGTTGATTGGTTTCGAAAGGGCTATATTATGACGCTCTCAGTTTTTTAGTAGGTTGACCAATAAGGAGCTTTTTTAGCACAACTTTGTTTTTTTTACTGATAACATGTATTTTTTAAAGCGCCAATCGATAGAGCATAAAATTTGCTATAAAAAAGTATTAACCCACTTATAGCGAAAAACCAATAGTTTAAAAGATATAGCAAAAATTAAAAATTTGTAGGAGGTCGACCTCCTGTCACATCATGTTCTCCTAATACAAAATCGAATTTTTGGCCAAAAATTTTCCTTCGGTCGCCGAAATTTCGACGTTTGTACTTTTTTTCTAATATCTCGCTTATTATTCAGAATATTAAAAAATGTTTCAAGTAAAAGTTGATTGGTTTCGAAAGGGCTATATTATGACGCTCTCAGTTTTTTAGTAGGTTGACCAATAAGGAGCTTTTTTAGCACAACTTTGTTTTTTTTACTGATAACATGTATTTTTTAAAGCGCCAATCGATAGAGCATAAAATTTGCTATAAAAAAGTATTAACCCACTTATAGCGAAAAACCAATAGTTTAAAAGATATAGCAAAAATTAAAAATTTGTAGGAGGTCGACCTCCTGTCACATCATGTTCTCCTAATACAAAATCGAATTTTTGGCCAAAAATTTTCCTTCGGTCGCCGAAATTTCGACGTTTGTACTTTTTTTCTAATATCTCGCTTATTATTCAGAATATTAAAAATGTTTCAAGTAAAAGTTGATTGGTTTCGAAAGGGCTATATTATGACGCTCTCAGTTTTTTAGTAGGTTGACCAATAAGGAGCTTTTTTAGCACAACTTTGTTTTTTTTACTGATAACATGTATTTTTTAAAGCGCCAATCGATAGAGCATAAAATTTGCTATAAAAAAGTATTAACCCACTTATAGCGAAAAACCAATAGTTTAAAAGATATAGCAAAAATTAAAAATTTGTAGGAGGTCGACCTCCTGTCACATCATGTTCTCCTAATACAAAATCGAATTTTTGGCCAAAAATTTTCCTTCGGTCGCCGAAATTTCGACGTTTGTACTTTTTTTCTAATATCTCGCTTATTATTCAGAATATTAAAAAATGTTTCAAGTAAAAGTTGATTGGTTTCGAAAGGGCTATATTATGACGCTCTCAGTTTTTTAGTAGGTTGACCAATAAGGAGCTTTTTTAGCACAACTTTGTTTTTTTTACTGATAACATGTATTTTTTAAAGCGCCAATCGATAGAGCATAAAATTTGCTATAAAAAAGTATTAACCCACTTATAGCGAAAAACCAATAGTTTAAAAGATATAGCAAAAATTAAAAATTTGTAGGAGGTCGACCTCCTGTCACATCATGTTCTCCTAATACAAAATCGAATTTTTGGCCAAAAATTTTCCTTCGGTCGCCGAAATTTCGACGTTTGTACTTTTTTTCTAATATCTCGCTTATTATTCAGAATATTAAAAAATGTTTCAAGTAAAAGTTGATTGGTTTCGAAAGGGCTATATTATGACGCTCTCAGTTTTTTAGTAGGTTGACCAATAAGGAGCTTTTTTAGCACAACTTTGTTTTTTTTACTGATAACATGTATTTTTTAAAGCGCCAATCGATAGAGCATAAAATTTGCTATAAAAAAGTATTAACCCACTTATAGCGAAAAACCAATAGTTTAAAAGATATAGCAAAAATTAAAAATTTGTAGGAGGTCGACCTCCTGTCACATCATGTTCTCCTAATACAAAATCGAATTTTTGGCCAAAAATTTTCCTTCGGTCGCCGAAATTTCGACGTTTGTACTTTTTTTCTAATATCTCGCTTATTATTCAGAATATTAAAAAATGTTTCAAGTAAAAGTTGATTGGTTTCGAAAGGGCTATATTATGACGCTCTCAGTTTTTTAGTAGGTTGACCAATAAGGAGCTTTTTTAGCACAACTTTGTTTTTTTTACTGATAACATGTATTTTTTAAAGCGCCAATCGATAGAGCATAAAATTTGCTATAAAAAAGTATTAACCCACTTATAGCGAAAAACCAATAGTTTAAAAGATATAGCAAAAATTAAAAATTTGTAGGAGGTCGACCTCCTGTCACATCATGTTCTCCTAATACAAAATCGAATTTTTGGCCAAAAATTTTCCTTCGGTCGCCGAAATTTCGACGTTTGTACTTTTTTCTAATATCTCGCTTATTATTCAGAATATTAAAAAATGTTTCAAGTAAAAGTTGATTGGTTTCGAAAGGGCTATATTATGACGCTCTCAGTTTTTTAGTAGGTTGACCAATAAGGAGCTTTTTAGCACAACTTTGTTTTTTTTACTGATAACATGTATTTTTTAAAGCGCCAATCGATAGAGCATAAAATTTGCTATAAAAAAGTATTAACCCACTTATAGCGAAAAACCAATAGTTTAAAAGATATAGCAAAAATTAAAAATTTGTAGGAGGTCGACCTCCTGTCACATCATGTTCTCCTAATACAAAATCGAATTTTTGGCCAAAAATTTTCCTTCGGTCGCCGAAATTTCGACGTTTGTACTTTTTTTCTAATATCTCGCTTATTATTCAGAATATTAAAAATGTTTCAAGTAAAAGTTGATTGGTTTCGAAAGGGCTATATTATGACGCTCTCAGTTTTTTAGTAGGTTGACCAATAAGGAGCTTTTTTAGCACAACTTTGTTTTTTTTACTGATAACATGTATTTTTTAAAGCGCCAATCGATAGAGCATAAAATTTGCTATAAAAAAGTATTAACCCACTTATAGCGAAAAACCAATAGTTTAAAAGATATAGCAAAAATTAAAAATTTGTAGGAGGTCGACCTCCTGTCACATCATGTTCTCCTAATACAAAATCGAATTTTTGGCCAAAAATTTCCTTCGGTCGCCGAAATTTCGACGTTTGTACTTTTTTTCTAATATCTCGCTATTATTCAGAATATTAAAAAATGTTTCAAGTAAAAGTTGATTGGTTTCGAAAGGGCTATATTATGACGCAGAAGGAAATTTCCCGAATAGGCCGAATAGCGGTGCGAATCGACGGTGATTTGCGAAAAATGGTCGACGATTTGAGAGGAGAACATTTTCCAAGCCTGTGTGACTGAATTGTTTCTGATCGATTCTTCTATTTCTCTCTCTCTCTCTCTTTCTCTTTCTTCTCATTTTTCCGACGATTCGTGGTAATTGAATTGTGCGATATCCGTGGATTGAATGGATGTTCATTCGTTGCCGAGATTTCGGTATTCATATTGGTGTTATACGATTGAGTTGTACTACTTGTTTATATAGAAGTAGTCTATATTTAGTCTATTTAGGCGGTTCGTGTGGATTCAATCACAATAAACGTTTCAACAAAGATTATTCTTCTTTTCTTTTCGATCGATTCACTTGATGCCAAATACGAAATTCGCGGAATAAAGTAAAGCGCGTTTAAATTCCACATTCGGATTAAACGGAGTCCATCGATGATTGGCAAATGGAGTTAATTCTATCGTAGAATTTACGAATAATTTGTTGATCCTGTTATTAAAATTTCGCGTTTAGAACAACGATGGAAGAAAAAAAGCAAGTATAAAAATAATGATTAGAATCCAAAATAATGTTTCAACAACTTGTTCCTCGATTTCGCAACGAAACGAATTAGACGTACGGTTGAATAATCTCTGATTACCAACCGACGGCAGGTCGGAGAATCCTTAGAAATGAGGGAGCCAGGATTGCACATTTGAGGTATCAGGGAGTCCACAATTTGCCTCGGACCGAAACGAATTACGAGGGGCGAGAGAAGGGCCGCCAGCCAAACCTCTTCTATTTTTCATCTCGAAAGAGAATGTAACGATACCGTTGGGAACGCGGAATAAAATAACTCGGTGGCTCAGGATTTCCACCAATTGTGAAACGAATTAATAGAACGGGCATCCAATCTTTCATCTCGAACCACCCATTTTCCATCCCCTATCTGAACATTGAAAGATCGTCGAAAGAGAGATCAATGATCGATCGATATTGATATTCGTGTATTTTAACAGAATTCAACGAATTGCGAAACAACGATTCGTTTGCACGATCGTCTGGTGGATCAATCTTTTGTTTACGTGTCGCTGTACACGAAACAAAATAAAATAGATATCTGATAAATGAATAAATAAGTGTCGTTAAATCGAGTACTTTTAAATATGAAAAAAAACTCATAAAACTCTCGACGCAAACTACACTACGCTCGAAACGAGAAATTTTACTTTTGAACGAGCGACTCGCAGCAACTCGTTTTATCCAAAAATTGATCGTGCGAACGATCTTAATCCTTTTAATACAGCTTAACGGCCTCTTCGTGTATATTTAAAAAAACTTCGAACTCCATCTTCCTCAACAACCCAGATAGAGGATAAAACCCGGGGAAACGGTCGTGAAAGCCAAAAGAATTAGCATTTTACGCGATTCGAAGTCTCCGGAGCTAGCCTGAAACGGAAGTGCTGTAACGCGTCACGAGGAATCGTTCTCGTTTCCATGGCTCTACGTTGATCCTTTTAAAAGATTAAAAAAAAAAAAAGAAGGTGGCGATGGGAGTAAGAGGAAAACGTGGCCGAGATTTACCACGTTGGAAAGGTGGTTTATCTTTTTTTCCTTCCCCCCATTCGACGTAGGCCAGTCGCGTTAAGAAAGAAAGTTTCGAAAGAGAGATCTCCGATTTTTTTATTATTTCGAGGCGGGAACAACAACTCGCCAATTGTCACCGTTACGAAAGCAGCCTCGATCGCCTTCGTTAATGCAGGTGACAATTGGCTGGAACAAAGGCAGGCATCGATTGAAGGTTCGCAAGCATCACTCTGTGCTCCCTTGTTTGTCGATAGAAACCGCCATTTCCTCTCTGAAATTTGTTCTGCCGCATCCACGATGAGGAGGATGATCGATTCCGATTTTTAGTTTTGTTAACCAAGAAGAATCGTTGGAATATTTGAAATTTTGTAATTTTCAAAAAATGCAACCATTTTAACGATCCTTTATTGGATCAATTTTTTTTTCCTTCTTAAAGAAACAGAGCAAAGTTTCCTCGTAATTTATTCTGTTTCGTGTTATTGCCTCGAACTCCCTCTCGGATCCAATCCTCTCTTCGTTCGATCGGATTTGGTACGAAGGGAAATGAAAATATTTGGAATTTATTATATTTCCAAGGTGCCAATCCGATATTAATTTAATACGTCCTTTCAGATAATCCTCTTCCTATTTAAAAGAATTTCGAATTTAGAAATTTGTTAATGGAGTTCCCTCGTTTGTCGATACACCCTCTCTCGTTTGATAATTGAAATCGATCTCACGTTTATTGGATTAAACTTTGGTAAGGATCTATAAAAAATCGGGAAATATCTTTATTCGAATATGGAGGTTAATTTTCGAAACATTGACGACGAATTGTAGTTGTAGAAAAAGGGAAGAGTTTTTATTTTCTCCCCAAGGATATTAAGAGTGACAGTTTCGAAAATGAAGAAAAATCCTGTTCTCCTCGACATAAAC